>NC_072387.2:32563204-33813204 GCF_028885625.2 Pongo pygmaeus
ACTGCAACCTGTTTTATCAGCAGGGTCTTTATAACCTGTATCTTGTACTGATCTCCTGTTTCATCCTGTGACTTAGAATGCCTTAACTGTCTGGGAACCCAGCCAAGTAGGTCTTGGCCTCATTTTACCCAGCTCTTATTCAAGATAGAGTTGCTCTTGTTCACATGCCTCTGACAGTTGTGTAATTCAGTTGGTTATAATGAAAAGGAAATTATAATAGTCTTTGTAGAGATGTGTCTTTGATATTTAAAAGTACACTAATACAAAACTAAATAGTCAAATCAAGATTTTATTACAAATATTTGACTTTTAATGCATGAAGTTTTTAAACTTTAACATTCTATCATCTGTCTCTAACATTCTTCAGATTGATAGCTCAGAAGTTCAACTCTTTCTATTGTGAAAAGGCAAGGCCTTGAATGGTAGCTTTCTTCTTTACCTTTTGTTGGCTCCTGTTACTTCTATTAATTGTCTAAAATAAGTGAGGTAATTTTCTTGAAAACAGGCAAATAAAATATCTTTTGAACCTGCCTTTTTATTCTGCATGCTTTTTATATCTCTATCTTTATTTTTGTCATGGGGAAGTGATATTTTACTACCAAACTACATGAAAGAGCTCTAATCAAGTAACTTAAAAAATGTTAAGTGCTTATCACATTGGTAGAAGCTAGCTCAGATGCCTTTTAATTCACATGACCTTGGTAATCTTCGGTAAAATAAATTTGGTAAATTTAATCTTAAAACTCTCCCCAGTAATTTAAAATTTTAAAGTCATGTTAAAAACCTGTTTTCTTCCCCCACTGGAAATTTGGGTTACTAAAATTTAAAATAGTTGGAGCGTAAAATATGCTTTTGGCAAAATTTTATAGAACACAAGGATGTCAATTTTCAAAAAATGTAAGTTTTTTGGTTAAGAAACTAAGAGTAGCTTTATAATGAAAGAGAATTACACAGATAAAACTAAGTGGATTAAAAAAGAAAGCAAGCCAGGGCAACAAAAGTTAACTCTGAACCCTGTGGTAAAGCCAGAGGGCATAATGTAAATTGTTCCATTTTGTAGACTGATATCATTCGGCTTCTTTAAAAAATCTTTAGTGGATTGTAAAAGCCACCACTTTAAGGACAAAATTCTTCGTTTTAAATGCTACAGAATTTAAGAGCTTGTTTGGATTAATACAGGACGCACAGCTCACTACTGAACAATCACTGATGAGTATATGTGATCCAAATGAACAGAAGGTTATTCCTCAGAAAAGAATCAGCCTAGTGGACTGGATAAATGCCACCATAAGGTCTGTTTGCCCTGAGAAGGGGACTGCCCAACTCTCTCTACAAAATACCAAGTGAAGCACCCCAGGTGAAGCATTAACATGCTTCATATGCAAGCCATGTTGGACTGGCTTTATGATAACTGAGGTATCTTCCCACCAAATATGCCTACTACTCAAGGTCATGGTAAATTCGGGGGTTAAGGGGCCCCCTTTTACATGAGTGCCCCTTGCACAGAGTCATAGGACTGTTTAAGAAGACTTATCCAATTTGCTGTCCCTCATAGGTCTTACAGACGCAACTCCCTTCTGGGAACCCAAACTCTTTACACCAGAAAAGGTAAAATAGACTGGGGGTGAAAAAGGGTTCTTGGGACCCAAACATAAAAACATAGAGTTTAATAGAATTATACAATTTATGATGTTTAAACAAGCTTTATGTAAGGTAGTTGTAACCCCTTTTACCTAAATGTCTTATGAAAATGGGTACTATGTCTAACTGAGGGATGTTTTCCTTTTCCTAGTACTATAAAACTGAGGGTATGTAAATCTGCTCTTCTAGGAAATGTTATTTGAACACACTAAATAGGAACTAGTAAAATCGTCTAAGCCCACAAAGTATAGGGTAGGAGCTGGAGTGCTAATTGGGACAAATCCTCCACTGCGTAGCCCTTTGTGTGGAACATTTATCGGGGCTGATGACAAAGATCGTGAGTACTTTTCAATGACAATGACTGAATTAGAGAATTTCCACTTGGCATTTATTGCCTTGCTATGAAATATTAACTGAAGCTACCCCTATGCTAATAGAAATAATATTTCCCCAAAGAGTTCTGTGATAAAATAAAAATGGTTTACATAAAATCTTGCCACCTAATAAGAGATTCTCTTTTCTACAACTAATTGTGAGGAGCTACTAAATGCTAAAGTGCCTGATAGACAGCTCATTGAGCTGTTTGGTTTGTAAGTGGCATTTCCAAGATAAACAAGCATCTGGTTTTAAAGTTGCTGCCCTGGTTAAAGAAGGGTTAAGAAAATCTTTTTCTTTTAAGCTATTTGGCTAAAGTATGTTTATTTTTTATTTTTGTCTTTTTTGGGGGAGGAATAAAGTGTGTTTTTATAAGCAGATTTACCTTTTGGGTTCACCAAAATTCAGATCGTAATTTTGTGATGATATAGTTGTCTGCATAAGTTCAATAAGAGTTAAAAAAAAAAAACAACAACAACAAATTGGAGGCACCGGTTATTTTTCCAAGACTTAAACTAAAATAGCCTATTGTTAGGTATAGTTCCAGCAAAGCCAACTTAAAAGGAGTATATATGGCCAATGAATTCTTGCTGTATTTTATGCAAATAACCATGTAAGCATAATAAACCTAAAACTTGCCTGGCACACAAATTGGCCTTGCTATAGTTTCTCTTTAATTAAAAAAAAAAAAAAAAAAAAAAAAGCCGCTAGAGAAGCTTGTTTCAAGGGCAAAGCGTGACACTTAATACTAGATTTCAGCCCTAACTTTTTTTGAATGCAGATTAAATCATTATTTCTTGGCTACAATAATCCTATAGAGAGTACCAGATTATAATTTTTCTTCATATTTTTAGTCGGTACCCTAATGGAAGAGGTTTCTTTTTCTGTTCTGACATAAAAATATTTTTTTTTTTTTTTTTAAGATGGAGCCTCGCTCTGTCACCCAGGCTGAAGTGCAATGGCGTGACCTCAGCTCACGGCAACCTTTGCCTCCTGGGTTGAAGCGAGTCTCCTACCTCAGCCTCCTGAGCAGCTGGGACTACCACCAGCTACCACCAGGCACTCACCATCATGCTTACCTAATTTTTGTATTTTTGTAGAGACGGAGTTTCGCCATGTTGGCCAGGCTGGTCTTGAACTCCTGATCTCAGGTGATCCACCCGCCTCAGCCTCCCAAACTGTTGGGATTACAGGCATGAGCCACTGCGTCCGGCCGCAAATTACTCTTATAATTGTCAAACTATAAGTGTTATTTATCTTTCCTTGTTTTACTTCCGCAGAAACCAAAATCATGGTATTCTGAAGACCAGCGATATGAATCTCCCTCATTTGGCACCCCACTGGGCCGGAATCTGTTTCACTGCTAATGCTCTGCTGCTAAGACTATAGACAAGCAGCCTCCCTTTAGGCCCAGGTACTATCATGGAGGAGACGGGTGCATTAGACTGTAAGGGCTGGTTTTGAGGGATAAAATTAGGTCAAGGTCAAACCCTCCAAATCAACAAGGGGTACAAAAATGCCTAAACAGCTGGTAAAACAAGTTTAGTTGCCTTCCAAACTATGATGTGCTACTTTTGCATCCACCCCAACCATAAAAATTTTCTGCTTATGATAGAATTAAAGAAAAATATTTACTAACAGGATAAAAATACCTCATAACAAAGCCTGCTGGGTATAATACTTCCAATTATGAATTGTAAATATATCTATATCTATATACATATTTTCAATTATTTTTCAGAACAAGGCTTAGGTTTTGTATAGCTGATTGCTATAAGTCTGTAACAAAAACCAAGCTTACAGTAACTCAACACATACAAGTTAAAAATAAGTCAGTCTTGTAACTTTGCCTTTCAGTTTTGTTTGTCAGCTTTTTTTTTTTAACTTAAAATAATAATTTTTAGAAGTAATGAATGCCTGTCCACATCCACTCCTATCTGGCCTAGAACAATTAATTGGCTATAAGTCTTTTGACTTTTAGGCCCTCAGCCACAGGGAGTCCCGCTGAGGGACAAGAAAATGACGCCATAGAATTATATGACTTCTGTGACAAAATTTCCTTTTCTTTCCCAAATACCATCAGTAGATGGCGCAATACAAAAGCGGTGGGAAAAATAGATTTGTCCACTGTTAATAGGTCCTGTGTTCTTTTGTTTTTTTTTTTCCTCTTTTTTCTGAGACGGAGTCTCGCTCTGTCGCCCAGGCTGGAGTGCCGTGGCATGATCTCCGCTCACTGCAAGCTCCGCCTCCTGGGTTGACGCCATTCTCCTACCTCAGCTTCCCGAGTAGCTGGGACTACAGGCGCCAGCCACCATGCCCAGCTAATTTTTTTTTTTGTATTTTTAGTAGAGACAGGGTTTCACCGTGTTAGCCAGGATGGTCTCAATCTCCTGACTTCGTGATCCACCTGCCTCAGCCTCCCAAAGTGTTGGGATTACAGGCGTGAGCCACCACGCCCGGCCAACAGGTCCTATGTTCTATGACAATTTAGACACAGAGGACCAGGCGTTTTTTGCATTTGATCTATACCCTCCTCAGGATGTCATACCTATTAAGACAGCCAAGTAAAAAGGGCTCCCCGGAGAATCTCTAAATGGCCTGCACACTGGGAGGAGGGCGCACGGGGCTGGAGCCTCTGGAAGTTTGCAAGTTTGCAGTGGGGAGGACCCTGGCCTCTTCTATTCCTGGGTGGTGTCCTGGGATTCAATCTGTGGGGTGGGAACCCTGCTAGCAGGACTCTCCCTTTGCTGAGAGTCCCTGTTTCCCTTTTTTCCCTTTTTACCCAATAAATTCCATTTTTCTCATCCTTCTATGTGTCTGCAAGCCTAATCTTTCCTGGTTGTGTGACAAGAACCCTAAGGAGAAAGTCCTAAAACATTATGGAGATAAATTAGCCGGAAGAGGGATTAAATTTATGGGACTCTGATTTAATGTCGGTCTTACAATCTTCAAATAAGGTTTATCATAAAGTTCAAATAACCCTTGATAAGAAGAGTAAATGCACTGTAAGTCTACTAAAAAAGTATGATGATACATGCAGGGTTTTTTTTTTTTTTTCTTTTTTGCTGGTTGAGTTTTACTGCCCTCTGATTCTACCTATAACCTTCTTGGATGCTTAATCTTCACTGTCTTTTTGATATTTTTTACTACATCACTTGTAAATGTTACGCCAGACACAGCAAAGGAAAAAGGCACAATCGAAGACCTGGACCATGATAGCTCACAAAATAGACCTGACCTGGGATTTTTTTAAGACTAAACTCTAGGCCTGACTCCGTCTCACTTCTTAAACTATTGGCTATTATATCAGGTCAGACCATGTCCTCCCGCCATGATCCAAATCGCTAATATTTAAAACTATTACCATCAAGTCAGACAATTCTAGGAATGAGCCTTTTTAGCTCAGTGGGACCTGCTGCTGTACATACATTCTGTGGAATGCTTTTGGCCAAGAGAAAGGAATGAGGACTAAGCTCTGATTTTTTTTTTTTTATTATGCCCAAATTCCTCATTTCTGGACCAAACCAACGTATTTCTCAACTGTATTTGATTGATGGCTCATGCCTCCCTAAAATGTATAAAAACAAGCTGCACCCGGACCACCTTGAGCACATGTCTCAGGATCTCCTGAGGGCTGTGTCACCGGCCATAATCACTCACATTTGGCTCAGAATAAATCTCTTCAAATATTTTACAGAGTTTGTCCCTTTTCATTGACAGTTGTTTAGGAAAGTTGCATCAGAATCAGCCCCTGTCCCCTCCGCAGAGCTGGGGGAACACTGAAGGACACATGGGAGTTTTTGAAAAGCAGGCACCTTGTGCGTCCTAATGGTCTGGGGAGGGTGGAGAGGGGGTGTCCGCAGCTGTCCTGGGTGCGTGCAGCCCTGGGCATGTGGCTGAGGGAAGTCCGCTCTGCGTGCCCCCCGCGCCCCCGAAGGATACCAGCGAGCTGAGGGGCTCCCTGGCGGTCGCAGGCCCAATGGCTTTCCAGGGGCGCAGACAGATGGCGCTCGGGAAGGAGGCTCACGCCAGGTGGTCAGGGCTGCACTGTGCAGACAGAAAGGCGAGCCTGGCGGGCTGGGGACAGCGCTCACTGAGCCAGGGTCTCCTGTCGGTTGGGGATGGCGCTGGGGGCCACCCTCCCCTCTCTGGATGGTGGGTCGTATCCAAGGTCTATATGGAAAATATGCACTAGTCTAGGGGCGCTCCCTCGTCAGGAGGGGAGGGCCCAGCGCACTCTGACAGGGAGCACTCCCTTGGGGACAGCCCGGGGGGCTTCGCCTTTCACCCTCCTCTTCCCTCCCGCTGGGGGCCAGAGGCGAACGATTGCAAAGAGGACTGGAGCCTGCTGGATCTACCTGTTAAGTTAATAAAAGCCGCTTTTACAGGAACTCACTGGTTTAGAGAGAGTCCACTCCACAGACACGGTGGAGCTGCGCCTCCAGAGCCAGTGTCTGGCACACCTGCCAGCCCCAGGCACGCGCGAACCTAAGCTGCAGGGGTCTTTGTGGTTTCCCCCTTGTCCCTCAGCCCTCACCTCAGCTGACACACGGTGCTTCCCGCTCTACCCCACTTCCGGGCTTGGGAGATGAAATATTTGCCTAGTGGTCAAGAAGGACTATTTACCGACACCGGTTTTCCTCCCCAGTTCTCATCCGTTAAATTCACAGAATTAAATACTCTTGTGCATTGCTTTACTCTCAGTTTTTTTTGTTTTTGTTTTTTTTTGAGACGGAGTCTACCTGTCGCCCAGGTTGGAGTGCAGTGGCGCAATCTCGGCTCACTGCAGACTCCGCCCCCCGGGGTTCACGCCATTCTCCTGCCTCAGCCTCCCGAGTAGCTGGGACTACAGGCGCCCGGCTAATTTTTTGTATTTTTAGTAGAGATGGGGTTTCACCGTGTTAGCCAGGATGGTCTCGATCTCCTGACCTCGTGATCCGCCCGTCTCCGCCTCCCAAAGTGCTGGGATTACAGGCGTGAGCCACCGCGCCGGGCCTACTCTCAGTTTTTACAAAAATAACTTTGACCCTATGAATGGTCAGTGCATAGAAGCCTAATGTGTGGTTCAGCCTCGGAATATCAGAGTTGGCGCCGATTGTCATGCAATGCCCCTGCAGGGGAGGGGAGGGTATGGAAACCCTGACCTGGGCTACTGGGCCTTCAAGTGGGTTGGGGACTGGGTAATGAGCTTCCGTGGGTGAAAAGACTCCAGGGTGGGCTTTCCCACGGTGCCTCAGTGACTTCCTCCTCATTTGTCTGGAGCTTTGCTGGAGCAACACTGACCTCCCATTCAGCATCCTCTTCCCTCAGCTGCCACGCAGGCGCCCTGCCAGGCTCCAGGGTGCCCCTTCAGCTCAGCTCTCCAGACCTTGACTTACCGTATGCATGTGACACTCATCTCAGTCAAATCCTCCAGCTGTGGTGAGGTGGGGAAGAGTCTTCAGTACTCTTTTGGATTCTGTGTATTTTATCCTATAAAAATTCTTTCTAGCCCCAAATGATTCAGATGCAGAAATTGGACTGCTACTGGCTGAGCTCCATGAAGAGGCAGCATGGAGTGAGGGTTCGCAGCCCTTTCACAGCCTTAATTTCCTCACCTGGAGGGTGGGGGACAACAGATTCACCTGGAAGGAAGCTCTCAACACGGGGGCTGGGAGACGCTGAACACTCAGGCAATGTATCTATTCTTATGTCGTTTATGGAATAGATGCCTCTATTGAACATACCTTAATATATGCTGCAGGAGAGGCATTGATGAAAATATGTACATCTCCAAAGAGGTGTGTCAAGAGGGTGGCAATTACTTTATATAAGAAAGTGATGTCAGTTTATGAACTGATTTCAGAAAGAAATGCTTTCTCTTACTGAAACCCTGTGTATAAATGGAAAACATTTATGTGTAGTCATTGAAAAATAATTTAAGAATTCTAGAACCCAGTGTGGCGGGTGCCTGTAATCCCAGCACTTTGGGAGGCCAAGGTGGGAGGACTGCTTGAGCCCAGGTGTTAGAGAACAGCCTGAACAACATAGTGAGCCCTCATCTAAAAAAAAAACAACAACAAAATCTATTCAGGCCATTTTTGGGATGAGGGTGATTATATATTTACACCCTTTTTTAAAATAGCAAGACAAAAGCTAGATGTGTTTAAAATATATGCTTAGGCCTGGCTTAATGGCACACATGCCTGTAATCCTAGCATTTTGGGAGGCCAAGGCAGGTGGATCTCTTGTGCCCAGGAGTTTGAGACCAGCCTGGGTGGCATACTGAAACCCCATCTCTACAAAAAATACAAACATTTGCTGGGTGTGGTGGAGTGCATCTGTAGTCCTAGCTACTTGGGAAGCTGAGGCAGGAAGATTGCTTGAGCCTGGGAGGCTGAGTTTGCAGGGGGCAGTAATTTTGCCACTGCACTCCAGCCTGGGCGACAGAGACAGACCCTGTCTCAAAACAAACAAACAAAAAAGAAATATATGCTTATTACTTTTAAGTAAGAAAAAGTCAATAGAACACATGAAGTCAGTGAGAAAAATATTTCTTTGATTCATTGTATTGAAAAGATCAAAAAAAATTTTGCAAGGGAATGTGAGGATAATTTTGAATGTGAAAACTGCCCTGTGTTCATAGCCCAAACAGGAGTAGTGGCAGAATGATGACAAATAGTTGTGCCCATATACCCATTCTGTGGGAAATTGTACTTGTGAATTTTGCTAAAGCTTGAGTGAAGAAAACACACTTTCTTCTATATGAAATGGTGGTGTAAAGGGTGGATGGGGCAATGTTTCCAGCCTCTTCCTGCAGACACATAGGCATTAAAAGCCTTTAGTGATCATAACAGGGATGCAGGAAGTATCGTCAAAGAGGAAAGCCACCTTCCTAGTAATAAAGATTTGGTAAATGCTAATGCAACATGCAATTTTTTTCCCCCAGTTAAACTATGCTACTTTGCCCTATCCTCCCCTTGCACCCAGTTTCAGCAGCAAATTCAGAGAAAGCCCCTCCTTCTGTTCATAAAGCCTCGCACTTCTTCTAATTCCTTCCCCTCAGTAAGGCCTCCTCTTTCCCACCTTCTTTTCTCTCCCTCCTTTTCTATCCCCATCTGCCTTTACAAAGCTTCCCTTTACATTCTGTACTCCTTGCCAGGTTCACTATTTTTTTTTTTCTAGAGACAAGATCACTTTATGTTGTCCAGGCTGGTCTCATACTCCTGGCCTCAAGCAATCCTCCTGCCCTGGTCACCCAAAGTGCTGGGATTACAGGCTTGAGCCACTGAACTCTGCTCAGTTCCACTACTATTTTTTCCTTTTTTTTTTAGACAGAGTCTGTCTCAGGCTAGAGTGCAATGGCACAATCTTGGCTCACTGCAACTTCCGCCTCTCAGGTTCAAGTGGTTCTCCTGACTCAGCCTCTCAAGTAGCTGGGATTACAGGTGCCCGACACCACACCTGGTTAATTTTTGTATTTTTAGTAGAGATAGGGTTTCGCCACGTTGGCCAGGCTGCTCTCAAACTCCTGACCTCAAGTGATCCACCTGCTTCGGCCTCCCAAAGTGCTGGGATTACAGCTGTGAGCCACCGCCTTTTTAAGAGTCTCACTATTTCTTAATTGTGTGCTGCTGATGACGAAAAGGGAATTCATCCCTAGTGCATGGAAACAGAGACACATCTTTGCAATAATACAATTGACTGCAATTTAACATGTCCCCTCCACTTTTCTTCACTTTTCAGTCTTTTAAAAAATCTGGGCTGGATGTGGTGGCTCACGCCTGTAATCCCAGCACTTTGGGAGGCCGAAGCAGGTGGATCATGAGGTCAGGAGATCGAGGCCATCCTGGCTAACACGGTGAAACCCTGTCTCTACTAAAAATACAAAAAAAAAAAAAAAAAAAAATTAGCGGGGCGTGGTGGCGGGCGCCTGTAGTCCCAGCTACTCAGGAGGCTGAGGCAGGAGAATGGCATGAACCTGGGAGGCAGAGCTTGCAGTGAGTCAAGATCGCACCACTGCATTCCAGCCTGGGCAACAGAGCGAGACTCTAGTCTCAAAAACAAAACAAAACAAAGAAAACGTAGATTTCTATTTGTTTGTACTGTTTGGAACTTAAACATCTTCAATCTGAAGGCTTTTGAAAATTCTTAGCCAGTAACTCTTTGACTATTGCCCCTCACCCATCTCTTTCTGAAACATCTCTTAGTGTGAGAGACTTTCTTATTCTAGTTTGTGTGTCTAACTTCTCTTGCATATTTTAACTGATTTAACATACCTCTATTATTGCAAATGTTTGAGGCTGTAATTTTGCTGTTGACTGTGTTTGCTGACTTCCACTCATTGTTGACAGTCTCCTTTAGGTTTTGTCATTTTTGATTATGAGCTCGTGTTTAGTTGGGCTTGCTTCCTCCTCAAGGATCTCTTGTGGCTTCCTTGTGAAAGTCCTTTCACACCAGTTTTGCAGTCAATTTTATGATATTTTGGCTTGGGGGCTGGGCATGGTGGCTCACGTCTGTAATCCCAGCCTTCTGGGAGGCTGAAGTGGGAGGACTGCTTGAGTTTAGGAGATTGAGACCAAGCTGAGAAACATAGCAAGACCCTGTCTCTACAAAAACAAAAATTTAAAAGAAAAATTTTTTTTGGCTTGGGGATAGTAGGGTAAAGGAAATTCAAGCTCCATCCCTGCTTGAAGAGCAGGCCTGGGGTTCTGAATCGTCACCCAGTGCCTAGAGCAGGTAAACTTCCTTTCAGCAGCTTGTTCCAGTGGGGAAGTTTTCCTAGTACATTCTCTCACATGAGGAGGGGTTTTGGAACTAAGTGTGTTTTCAGTCCCAATCATCCTCCCCATGAAGCTTCATCTTATCTTCTGTGCAAGCTCCCAGGGGACGGGGGCAGCCGCAGCATCAGTTCACACACGTATGGCACCATTTTCACCTCCCTCCTGGTTTTTGACACCTGAGAACTATTGCTCCCGTCCTCCCTTCTCTTTAAAGATCAGCCTTGCATAAAAAAGATGTTCTATTTTAACAGTTCTAGGGACGTCAGGCCATGTTAATCAGCCGTATTGCCAGAAAGAGAAATCATCACTAATAAAAGAGGATAAACTAACTATGGTCCTTCTTTGGTTGTTTCTGCTTATCAGTGTTGACTGAATAACAAGCAGAGGCTGCTGGTGTTTTAACAACACGTTTTGCAGCACTCTATGCTATGTAGACTGTATATGTGCACTGTGTAGTCAGGTCTAGATGCCAATCCATAGCAAGCTCTTTGGAAGTGTGAGGGTGACCTCCCCTCAGCCTCTGCTGTTCCCATAGAAGGGAGCAGTATATTCTAGCCATTCAGAGCCCGAGCTTTGGCCTCATCTGCATCTGGACTTCTGTCCCAGTTCTGTCACTGACTAGTAGTGAGATCATGGGCCAGTTATTTTATGAACTTTGGTATTCCCAGATATAAAGTTGACAATAATACCTGCATTGACTGATTAAAGTGAGAATTAAATGAGATACTGCATATAAAGTGCTTAGTGTATATACAGTGCCTGGCACTGAGTAACAGCTTCCAATAAATGGCAAGTGTTCCTGTCGTTATTCCATCACCTCCCTTGAGACTAAGAAGAGTGAGGAAGCATTTCTAAGCTCAGCCACCCAACTCCTTGGTTCTAGAACCCAATTTCCTGACTCTCCTCTTGCTCCCTGTGGTCTGAGCCATCCAGGGTGAATCATGCGGGAGGATGAGGTGGCCCAGGTTTTTGGTGCAGAGCCCTGGGTCCAGATCAGCTGTGTCCTGCTGGCTGTGGGCATGTGACAGCCTCTCTGAGACTCATTTTCCTCTGCTGTGAGATGGGATACCCCCTACACATGGGGCAATTGTGAAGGATAAATGAAAGTGTGGCACACAGCAACCACTTGATTTTCAGGAAGTCTGAATCAAAGCACAGAAGGACAGGGAGCCCTCTGCAAGCAGGGCCTGTGCATCCTTCAGGCACTCACGGTGCCTGCTCAGCAAAGGCTTGTAGAACAAATGAAATGCCCGTGGAACAGTGACTGTTTACTGGCAGCTGTTACTCTGTGCCAGGGACTGTATACACACTAAACACTTTATATGAAATATCTCATTTAATCCTTACTATGATCAGGCAAAGCAGGTATTACTGTCCCAATTTTATATCTGGGAGGACTGAAGTTCATAGACTAATTGGCCCGTGATCTCACCACTAGATTAGTTACAGAGCTGGGATGAAAGCCCAGATGTAGATGAAGGAGGAACGAGACTCGAATATAGTAGGGTAGGTAACAGTGGTCCAGCCTGAAGGACATAACTCCATGCTGTTACAGGAAAGAGGCCCCAATCTAGACCCGAAGGGAGGGTACTTGGATTTCGTGCAAGAAAGAATTCAGGGTGTGTCCATAGAGTAAAGTGAAAGCAAGTTTATTAGGAAAGTAAAGGAATAAAGAATGGCTACTCCATAGACAGAGCAACCCCAGGGCTGCTGGTGGCCATTTTTATAGTTATTTCTTGATGATATGCTAAACAAGGGGATGCCTCCCCACCACCATTTTTTTTTTTTGAGGTGGAATCTTGCTTTGTTGCCCAGGCTGCAGTGCAGTGGCGCCATCTTGGCTCACTGCAACCTCCACCTCCCGGGTTCAAGTGATTCTCCTGCCTCAGCCTCCCACGTAGTTGCAATTACAGGCACACACCACCATGCCTGGCTAATTTTTGTATTTTTAGTAGAGATGGGGTTTCACCATGTTTGTCAGGCTGGTCTTGAACTCCTAATCTTGTGATCTGCCTGTCTCAGCTTTCCAAAGTGCTGGGATTATAGGTGTGAGCCATTGCCCCCGGCTGCTCCCTTTTTTTAGATCATATAGGGTAACTTCCTGACGTTGCTATGGCATTTGTAAACTCTTATGGCACTGGTGGGAGTGTAGCAGTGAGGAAGACCAGAGGTCACTCTTGTGACAGCCATCTTGATTTTGGTGGGTTTGGGCCAGATTCTTTACTGCAGCTTGTTTTATCAGCAAGGTTTTTATGGGCTGTATTCTTGTACTGAACTCCTATCTCATTCTGTGTCTTAGAATGCTTTAACCATCTGGGAATGCAGCCCAGTAGGTCTTGGCCTCATTTTATCCAGCTCCTATTCAAGATGGAGTTGCTCTGGTTCACACGCCTCTGACAGTGTGGCAACAGGAAGTGAGAACTTGAGTGTTTACGTTTTAGTGGTCATGGTTTTGCTGTGTGTTTGTGTGTCTCAGAATAGGGACATTGTCTTCAACTTCTTTGTATTTCCAAAGTGTGCAAAGCAGGCCCTGGACAAAGGACCTGTCACTGATGCTGAATTCCTGACTCAAGGACCGCCCAGAGGTGGGTGGAAAGGTTCAGAGGCAAGCTGAGTCACTGCTGGGCTGATAGGGGAAAGACTCCTGGGCTGTGTTTCGGGTGAAGGGCGTGGAGCTCTTGAAAGAACTGACTTGATTCTCTTCCTACCTTGCATAAGAATTTTGAACTTGACATTTCCATGTCAATAGGAGGGGAAAATACAGTATAATGAGAGGTAAAGCAGTTCTTCCTCCTCAAGTGGCTTGAGTTTCACTTGGACAGTGGACAAAACTGTTCACATAAAGCCAGGACAAACTCACTTGGACATTGATCCAAGGTGTATAAACAGTGGGCAAGGTTTTTTGGTCGGTCAGTTTCTCTTGCTTTGTCCATTGGCCACCCATTCAGCATTTCCTCTCTACTTCTAACAGCCCTGTGCACCTGCGCTGTGCTGAAAGCCCCCTTACCCCCAGCTTCTCTGCACCAGAGGTACTATTGTGCCCATTTTTATAAATGGAAAGCTGAGGTCAGAGAAACTAAGGGGTTTGCCCGAGGAGGAGGAGACATCAACACATGGGGGTGATTGGTGCGAAGCTCTGTCCATCATCTCTTGTGTGTGGCTTCCTATTCACCGCGTGCTGCTCAGGCAGAGCCCATTTAGGAGATCTGTGCTCCAGGCTCTCTTCCATCTCTCACTAACAAACTGTAGGGGCTCAGGAAGTCAGTTCCTCCCTTGTGGCTTGGCTTCTTCCTCTATTAAGCTGGGGGAGTTAATCAGATTTGCTTTGAGACCCAAGCTTCTGTGATGCTCCAGGACTTAAGGGAATACAGATCTCTGCTGGCCCATCTTCCATGTCTCATCACCTCACGTGCCTCTCCTGAAAGTCTCAGGAAAAGGAGCAGATGGAAAGATGATATAGAGACCTTATATTTATTAAAATCTAATTTGCCCCAGCTGGAAGCTGTTCATCAGTGTTCCGGATCTTCGTTAGGCCTGATACTAATTTCCTTTGAATTCTTGGTATTTATAAACCCTTCTTTATTCTAGGATTACTATCTGTCCACTCCTTATGTCTAGAATGCTTTTCTCTCCCCCCGGAGAACTTGAGCAAGAATGACTTACCTTCAGTGGCCCCCACAGGAATGCCCTACTGTGCTGAGTTTTTGTTAAGAAGCTGCAGAGAAGAAGGCAGGGTAGGAAGGTCATCTTAAAAAGAATGACCTTGGATGATTTTCTCTCAAAAGGTTTGGAGATTGTTTCTGACTGTTCATTAACTTGGACCATTTTGGGGACCTCCAGCGCTGTGAAACCTTAGCTCTTTTTTCTGGTCAGGGATAAAAAGATCTTTCCTGCTACTTTCTGTGACTTTACAGGAAACTTTTGGCTGTGCAGGACTGTCCTGCTCAACAATCACTTTTAATGCTTAATTCAGGGTCAGAGCTCTATGGATGACTCATTGTCTCTAGAAGAATGTCAGGTCCAGAAGGATACCCTTGGCCTGTAAATGCTTTAAAGCAGCACTGGCAATTCAAAACCTTGCCCACTTGATTTTACTGACTTAAATCTTGTTTTGAAGTCTTAGATACTAGACTTTAAGAAAATTATGGGGCCGGGCACGGTGGCTCACTCGTATAATTCCAGCACTTTGGGAGGCCTAGGAAGGTGGATCACCTAAGGTCAGGAGTTTGAGACCAGACTAGCCAACATGGTGAAACCCTGTCTCTACTAAAAATAGAAAAAATTAGCCGGGTGTGGTGGCAGGCACCTGTAATCCCAGCTACTTGGGAGGCTGAGGCAGGAGAATCGTTTGAACCCAGGGGGCAGAGGTTGCAGTGAGCAGAGATTGCCCCATTGCACTCCAGCCTGGGCAGCAAGAGCTAAACTCAGTCTCAAAAAAGAAAGAAAATTACAAGAAGTTGTTTGAAGAGGCCCAAACCACCCAGTCTTGGCAATCCCCATGGCGGCAGTGGGGACCCTGGAACCTTCCAAGTTCACACTTTATGGAAATGCAGAGACTGAAGAGCTCTTAATGTCACGCACGTCCGTGTGAAGAGACCACCAAACAGGCTTTGTGTGAGCAACAAGGCTGTATTTCACCTGGGTGTAGGCGGGCTGAGTCTGAAAAGAGAGTCAGCCAAGGGTGGTGGGATTATCATTAGTTCTTACAGGTTTTGGGATAGGCGGTGGAGTTAGGAGCAATGTTTTGTGGGCAGCGGGTGGATCTCACAAAGTACATTCTCAAGGGTGGGGAGAATTACAAAGAACCTTCTTAAGGGTGGGGGAGATTACAAAGTACATTGATTGTTAGGGTGGGGCAGAAACAAATCACAATTGTGGAAGGTCATCAGTTAAAGCTATTTTCACTTCTTTTGTGGATCTTCAGTTGCTTCAAGCCATCTGGATGTATACGTGCAGGTCACAGGGGATACGATGGCTTAGCTTGGACCCGGAGGCCTGACACTCAGGACTGGAGCTCCAGCCTCTTCCTCCAGCTAAACCTAAAATCGTATTAAACGCCCAGGCCTAAGGAGTTCAGTTAAATTCACATCAATTCAACAGATGTATAGCAAAACCTTGCATTATGGCAGGTAAAACTGGTTACTATATTTGCTAATGTCCTAAATGTCAGTGGCTCAATACAATGGAAGTTGCTTTCTCAAGTGAGGTCCAGGGGAGGCGCAGTAGAGTGGCAGAGGAGGGGTTTCCTCACAGCTGTTCCGGAATAGGGCCCAGGGGAGGCTCTGCCATGTGGCGTCGCCCTGTGTGTCAACGCCCAGCCTGGGGAAGGAGGAGGGAGAGAGAGTGGAGCCATCTTTTAGGAGAGAGCCACGGGGCAGTCATGGTGCCTGCTGTTGCTGGTGCAGACTCACATGGTTCTGCCTAGCTCAATGTGTGAGGAAATGGGGAAGCAGAGCCTCCAGGCAGATGCTTTCCTGCAATAGCCCTGCCTTCTACGGGAGAGCAGGCTCTTTGGTGGCTATGCCTAGCTGTCTCTGCCACACACCTACTATGCGCATGGCATCAGCTCCCAGAGAGCTAACAGTGTAGCCAGTGAGGACGTGCACTTTGCTAAAAGGAAATCTGTTTTGCTTCTCTCCCCTAAACCAGGCTGGCAGCCTAAAGGTTATTGGTTCAGGCTTCGGCCTGTTTTCCTCAAACGCTGTTTTCATCAGTCCCTGCCTTGCTGGGAACTCCTGGGGACTCCTTGCTGCACCACGGACATCCTTTTGCCTTTTGCTTAATACCAAGTGTAATGTGGCCCCTACTCCCTGGGCCAAGCTTATCTCTCATGTCCCTTTGCTCCCCCACGGGGAATCGATCCTGCCCTAGTGGGGTGTCTGCACCACCATGATCTGCCCCACTACTGGACCTCACATTCTTGAAGCCGGTCCAGCTCCACCTGCAAGGGTGAGGCCTCCCGGGCTTGGGCCAACTGGAACTTCTTTTGGCTAGCGCTGTCCTGTTCCCCAGTTGTTGGATGCCTGATTCGGTGTCTTTCCTTGAACTATCCGCTCTTTAGAGAACTAGGCTGACACAGAATGCTCCTGCTTATTCCCTGCTCCGTGCCCCGCTCCCGCGGCTGGCCTGTAACCAACAACTTTGCCTCTGAAACCTTTGCCGGCCTCCTCCCCTCTTCCAGGAGCCCAGCGCCCTGTGCGGTGTCCCGTGCCACGGTGCTGTCTGGCGGTGGAGCTGGGCACCTGCAGGCTGGAGCCCACGTTGCCCGAGAACAGTCCCAGGGGAAGGGGAGGAAGGTCAGGGCTCCCCTTTTCTGACAGGATGCTGGCTCCATTGCAGCCAGAGCTGGGGGTTCATCCCTCCTTTGTACCCACCCCTTTTCCCCGTAGTGCCTAGCGATGGATACAGACTTGCAGGTTACTTATTTAAAATCAAAACCAGCTGCGGCCAAAGTGTAGTGAGTACTCATCACTGGTTGGGCAGTTTATGGCCTGTGAGTTCCCATTATCCCAGTTAAACCTTCAACAGCCCGGTGCCCTAGGAATTATCATCCCCACTTTGCTAAGGAGAACCCGGGCTCCTCAGACGTTAGGAGGTGAAAATGACAGGCCAGTAGGTGTCAGAACCAGGGCTCTGGACTCCAGCCTTCCGACTTCAAACCCTATGCTTTTAAAAATCATTCCATTTGCTTCACTAATTTTCTGTGAAAAATCACTGGTTTCCATAGTGAACACTCACAAGTGGCAGCTAAGTGATTGGAGAACAATCATTAGTAGACCCAGGTTTAAATTCAGAATCTGTAATGGACTTCCTAGAAGCCATTAACCTTCCAGGGTGTCAGTTTCCTTCCCCACCCCGCACTGTGCAAATCAGATCAAATGTGCAAGGGCGCTGTGGAAGAAAGGTTTCTCTCCTCTGTAGTAGTATCCTTTGCTAGAAAGGTTTTTTTAAATAAATGTATTCTCAGGGCAAGGAGAAACCAAATTTGAAATCCATTTGTCTGCAGTGCACTTGACCCAAGTTTTTTCTGGGATTTTGCTGTCTTCTCTGATGTCATAAACTCTAAACTAGCTGGGAAATTCAGATGACAAACAGAGACTCTGCCTGGGCTCCAGGAGTGTGTCATGGGCAGCAGCAGTAGCTGCAGGACCTGCCATAGACCGTGTCATCCTTGTGGCTTCACTCCTCTCCCTAATGTTGCAATGGATGCCCAAAAAGCCACCTGGTCCTGTCTTTTTCTGACTCCTGGGAGGGCCCACAAAGTAGAGACTACCAGTATTTGCATAGTTCTCTGCAGCGTACACAGCCCTTCTTAATCACAGCTACACGTTCAGCCTCTGCAATAACCCGGTGAGGTGGGTGTTGTCACACCCATTTTACATTTGAGGAGTTGGAAGTTCAGATGTTCAGTAACTTGACAAAGGTCTCATTCTAGTAAGTGGCAAAACTCATTCTCAAACCCAGCTCTTTGGATACAGGCCTTGTCTTTCTCGCTACAGCAACACGTATCCCACAAAATCTGCTCAGTGCTTGCACCTGCACTGTGGGGGCTGCCTGCCTCTGAAGGTGCAGAGAAGTCTCCCTCCTTCCTCCATGAGGCCTCTCTCTCTTCCTCTCTCCCTCTCTCTTTCTCTTGCTCTCCCTCTCTTTTCACATCTTTACTGACTGCTTATTACATTTGTCAAAAGACAAAAATTACAACAAATGCAGTTTAAAGATCCTAATTGGCCTTTATTTGTGATTCTAGAATTGAGCAACAATCCATTCCATAAAATAGGAGTGTTTTGATAAGGCCAGCAGAGGGGGTTGACTTTTTAAACAGAAAAAGGCTGAGGAAAACCGAAACAGGAAGCAGAAGGCGGGTTGGTTATTAGAAACTAACTTTTCTTGTAAAGGTTAAAGAGGGGACTTCTTCCTGCTTGTTAAAACTGGCCTGTTTGGGGATTTGGCTATTATCTCTCTCTCCTGATCCCTTGGAAGGTCAAATAAACAACTTAGTTTCAGTTTGGTGTCATGAAAATTTGGCAGGAGTAACTCCATCTTGGTTTGCTCTGTTGGGTCTATTGCAGGAGCTCAGCCCAAACCAATGGCTTCCTATAAGTTCATTTAACAAATCTCAGACTTTGTCCTAGGTGCTGGAGATATAACAGTGAACAAAGCACACATAAATCTTGGAACTTATTTTCTAGTGGAAGAAGATAGAAAATAAATTATTTGGCTGTTGGTGGTAAGTGCTAGGAAATCAAATAAGCTGTCATCCTCTCTCACACAAGCTGGTTCATTTAAGAAGGAAACAACCAAGTGAAATGTGGAAAGCCTGTGCCATCTTTATGTGAAGCCAAAAGGGTCTTTTCAGAAGCGTGGATCTGATACTGTTTGTTCTCCCCACCAAACATAAGCTCTCTGCCCCGCTTCCTGTGGCTCTGGAGAGCCTCCCCAACCCCCTCACCCCTCCTGGGCTGAGCAGCCTCCAAGCTCCCCAGCCTCTCCCGCCTTCCTCACTCTCAGGCCCCCTGAGGTCCCGCTCACTGACCTGACCTGGTCCAGCCTGGACCCCACTCCCTCCCCAAGGACTTACTTGCCACTCTCTGGCTGGGCCAGGCCTGGTGCTCTGCCCCCAACGCAGGGCTTCCCTCCACCTGTTCAGCTGCTCAGCTGTGGGAGCTCGACTGAACTCCCTTCCTTGGGAGATGGCAGCCAGCCCGCCCCACTGCCCCACTGCCCCACTGCCCCACTGCCCCACTGCCCCGATTTCAGACCCCATATTCCTTTCTTTCACAGCCCTGATCACAGTGGCAAATTCACCCCCCTTGGTGTGCTTGGTTAATGATTCTCTCTCTCTCTGGATGCTGGCCCCCAGGGAGGGACCTGATGGGATCTATTCATCCAGCCCCATTCCGGGGGCTGAACCCTGGTGGAACCCCCCACAGGCCACTGTGTGTCCACAATTGATGGGTTCTTTATCTCACTGACTTCAAGAATGAAGCCACGGACCCTTGCAGTCAGTGTTACAGCTCTTAAAGGCGGTGTGTCCGGAGTTTGTTCCTTCTGATGTTCGGACGTGTTCGGAGTTTCTTCCATTCTGGTGGGTTTGTGGTCTCGCTGGCTTCAAGAGTGAAGCCACAGACTTTCGTGGTGAGTGTTACAACTCTTAAGGCAGCACTTCTGGAGTTGTTCATTCCTCCCGGTGGGTTTGTGGTCTTGCTAGCCTCAGGAGTGAAACTGCAGACTTTCCCGGTGAGTGTTTACAGCTCATAAAGGCAGTGCAGATCCAAAGAGTGAGCAACAGCAAAATTTATTGCAAAGGCACAATAACAAAGCTTCCACAGTGTGGAAGTGGACCCCAGTGGGTTGCCACTGCTGTCTCAGGCAGCCTGCTTTTATTCCCTTATCTGACCCCACCTACATCCTGCTGATTGGTCCATTTTACAGAAGCTGATTGGTCCATTTTAGAGAGAGCCGATTGGTCCATTTTGACAGGGTGCTGATTGGTGCATTTACAAACCTTGAGCTAGACACAGAGTGCTGATTGGTGCATTTACAATCCTCTGGCTAGACATGAAAGTTCTTCAAGTCCCCACCAGATTAGCTAGACACAGAGCACTGATTGGTGCATTTACAAACATTTAGCAAGACACAGAGTGCTGATTGGTGTATTTACAATCCTTTAGCTAGACGTAAAAGTTCTCCAAGTCCCCACCAGATTAGCTAGACACAGAGTGTTGATTGGTACATCCACAAACCCGGAGCTAGACACAGAGTGCTGATTGGTGCATATACAATCCTCCAGCTAGACATAAAAGTTCTGCAAGTCCCCACCTGACTCAAAAGCCCAGCTGGCTTTGCCTAGTGGATCCTGCACTGGGGCCATCCTGCACCGCACGCCTGCACTCCTCAGCCATTGGGCAGTTGAGGGGACCGGGCACCACAGAGCAGGGGGTGGCGCTCATTGGGGAGGCTCAGGCTGCGCGGGAGCCCACCACGGGGGAGGGGGTGTGGGGGGCTCCGGTATGGCGGGCTGCAGGTCCCAAGCCCTGCCCCACAGGGAGGCAGCTGAGGCCCAGCGGGAATTTGAGCAGGCCCAGGCAGGCCGGCAGTGCTGGGGGACCAGGTGCCCCCTCCGCAGCTGCTGGCCCAGGTGCTAAGCCCCTCACTGCGTGGGGCCAGCTGCGCCGGCAGGCCGCTCTGAGTGCAACCCGCTGAGTCCGCACCCACCTGGAACTCGCGCTGGCCCAAGAGCGCCACATGCAGCCCTGGTTCCTGCCGTGTTCCCCCCCGCGCTTCTCCCTCCACACCTCCCTGCAAGCAGAGGGAGCTAGCTCCAGCCTAGGCCAGGCCAGAGAGGGGCTCCCACAGTGCAGCAGTGAGCTGAAGGGCTCCTCAAGCGTGGCCAGAGCAGACTCTGAGGCCAGAGCATGCTGCGGCCCTGGCACCGGATCCACTAGACAAAGCCAGCTGGGCTCCTGAGTCGGGTGGGGACTTGGAGAACTTTTATGTCTAGCTGGAGGATTGTAAATGCACCAATCAGCACTCTGTGTCTAGCTCAAGGTTTGTAAACGCACCAATCAGCACCCTGTGTCTAGCTCAATGTTTGTAAAGGCACCAATCGGTGCTCTGTGTCTAGCTAATCTAGTGGGGACTTGGAGAACTTTCATGTCTAGCTAAAGGATTATAAACGGACCAATTATCTCTCTGTAAAATGGACCAATCAGCTCTCTGTAAAATGGACCAATCAGCAGGATGTGGGTGGGATCACATAAGGGAATAAAAGCATGCTGCCCAAGGCAGCAGTGGCAATCCGCTGGGGTCCCCTTCCACACTGTGGAAGCTTTGTTCGTTCACAATCAATCTTGCTGTTGCTTATTCTTTGGGTTGCTACCCCCTTTTTGAGCTGTAACACTCACCGCGAAGGTCTGCAGCTTCACTCCTGAGGCCAGCGAGACCACGAACCCACCGGGAGGGACAAGAACAACTCCAGATGGGAGGAACGAAAAACTTCGGAGGCAGCCACCTTTGTGAGCTGTAGCACTCACCGCGAAAGTCTGTGGCTTCACTCCTGTGGCCAGAGAGGACACGAACCCACCAGAATGGAAGAAACTCCGAACACGTCCAAACATCAGAAGGAACAAACTCTGGACACACTGCCTTTAAGAGTTGTAACACTGACTGCAAGGGTCCGTGGCTTAATTCTTAAAGTCAGTGAGACCAAGAACCCACCAATTCCGGACACAGGACTACAAGCACATGCCACTTCATCCAGCTTATTTACATTTTTTTAAAAGGGAATTTATCTGAGAATCATATAAAAACGTGACAGAACATGTCTTAGGCCACTTTACACAATAAAATAGACAATAATATGCATATTTTTGCAAGTATCACGCATGGTAATGGCAGCCTCAGAGGTGTAACAGTTGTTAACAGATGAACTGTGTTCATAAAGAAATAGGTCAGGCTGGGCGCAGTGGCTCACGCCTGTATTCCCTGCACTTTGGGATGTCAAGGCAAGTGGATCACGAGGTCAGGAGATGGAGTCCATCCTGGCTAACATGGTGAAACCCCATCTGTACTAAAAAATACAAAAAATTAGCTGGGCGTGGTGGCGGGCGCCTGTAGTCCCAGCTACTCGGGAGGCTGAGGCAGGAGAATGGCATGAACCTGGGAGGCGGAGCTTGCAGTGAGCCAAGATCGAGCCATTGCACTCCAGCCTGGGCGACAGAGCAAGACTCCATCTCAAAAAAAAAAAAAAACGAAAAACGTCAAAAAGGGAAATATACAAACATTTATCACTATGGTTGCTAACTGTGTGCACCCAGGTTTGTAAGGGAAATACTGTGACAGGCCAGGAACGGTGGCTCATGCCTGTAATCCCAGCACTTTTGGAGGCCGAGGCGGGTGGATCACCTGAGGTCAGGAGTTGACCAGCCTGGCCAACATGATGAAACCCCATCTCTACTAAAAATACAAAAAATCAGCCGGGTCTGGTGGTGGGCACCCATAATCCCAGCAACTAGGGAGGCTGAGGCAGGAGAATTGCTTGAACCCAGAAGGTGAAGGTTGCAGTGAGCCGAGATCACACCATTGCACTCCAGCCTGGGCGACAAGAGCGCAACTCTGTCTCAAAAAACAACAAACAACCGTGACAGACAATCTAAGCCTTGATGAGTTTAATCAAGAACCACAGTAGGTCACTACCACAGTCCAGCACAGAGCTGAAATCTTGAGAAATTTTATGATGAAATCAATTAAAAACATAATAGGTCACCACTGCAGTCTCCCAAAGAGCTGAGATCTTGAGAAATTTCACCTTTTCCCAAATGCAGATGTACAAAAACAAAATATCTTCATTATTGATGAAGTTTCAAAGTTTTTGTGTATATATGCAATACAGAGTCAACCTGGGGTGCTGGTAGCCTGGCTCAGGCTGAAAGCCTCAGGACCCAAGGGGTGGCTAGTGTTTGAGTCTTGAAGTCCAAAGGCTGGCAAGCCTGGAGTTCCGGTGTCCCAGGCAATAGAAGAAAATCCTTTCCCAGCTCTCAGGGTGAGACCAATTCTCCTTCCGAATTTGTTCTCTCTGGGCCCCAACTGACGGGATAGTGCCCGCCAACATTGAGAGTGGATCTTTCCTACCTAGTCCACTCATGCTCACACCCTAATCCCCTCTGGAAACACTGTCACAGATGCACCCAAAATAATGCTTTACCGGGTTTCTAGGTATTCCTTAATTCAGTCACATTGATGCGTAAAATGGTCGCCCCTTGTCAATTTGGCACTCATACACGCCTCCTGCACAGTCTGCACAAGGCACTGTGGTGTGGCTATCCCGTGACTGGAATTTTAGATGTTAGGGATTTTAGACTTTAGGGACTTAGAAGTTAAGGATTTTGATCTTTAGGAATTTTGGTCCTTCTGGATTTTAAAATTCTGGATTATGGCACTTGGGATTTTTGTGTCTTTTGGATTATGATCCAAATTCCTTCAATTATTTGCCTCCTGCCTGCTTCCCGGAATGACCAAAATTCTCTCCCTGAGATATCTGCACCGCCGTGTTCATTGCAGCACTATTCACAATAGGCAAGACATGGAATCAACCTTGGTATTCATCAATGGATGAATTAATAAAGAGAATCTGGTACATATATGCGATGCAATAACTATTCAGCCAGAAGAAAGAAAGAGACCCTGTCATTTGCAGCCACATGGATGGAACTGGATGTCATTATCTTAGGTGAAACAAGCCAGGCACAGAAAGACAAATATCACACGTTCTCACTCATTTGTGGGAACTAAATGTTCATCTCATAGAGGGTGAGAGTAGATTGGTGGTTACTACAGCCTGGGAAAGGGTAGCAAAGCAGGGAGATGAAGAAAGGTTGGTAAATGGGCATAAGAATATGGATAAATAGGCCGGGCGTGGTTGCCCACGCCTGTAATCCCAGCACTTTGGGAGGCTGAGGTGGGCGGATCTTGCGGTCAGGAGATGGAGACCATCCTGGCTGACACGGTGAAACCCCGTCTCTACTAAAAAATATAAAAAATTAACCAGGTGTGGTGGTGGGTGCCTGTAGTCCCAGCTACTTGGGAGGCTGAGGCCCTCTCAGCTGTGTGTGGCCTTGGGGTGGGGAACCCAATCTAGGCTCCAGGGTCAGACACATCTGGCATGATAATTTTGGAAAGCAACCTGAAAATATAACCAAAACCCACAATTCACTCAAACCCTATAACATAATAATGCCACCTATAAAAAATATATTACAATGAAATAACTGACAAGAAAAAACATTTCCCTATAATCCAATAATATATAGTTAAAAAGTCTAAGTAAAAACTAATATTCTCCTGTTTGGATATGGGGAAAAGTTATTATAGGGAAAAAATGTAAAAATAAAACAAAACAAAACAGGCCGGGTATGGTGGTTCACGCCTGTAATCCCAGAACTTAGGGAGACCAAGACAGGAGGATTGCTGGAGGCCAGGAGCTTGAGAACTAGGCAACATCGCGAGAACTCATTTCTCAAAAAAAAAGGAAGAAAAAGAAAACAATTAGCTAGGTGTGGTGGCACCTGCCTGTAGTCTCAGTTACTCCTGAAGCGGAGGCAGAAGGATTGCTTGAGTGCAGGAGATAGAGGCTGTAGTGAGCTATGATTGTGCAACTTCACTCCAGCCTGGGCAACGGAGTGAGACTTGTCTCAAAAAGTAAAGAAAAAAAAAAGAAGAAAAGAACATCAGAACACAAGATATGCTCATGCTGACCACTAAAGAGAAACAAAAGAACATACTAAGATATGAATGGTGGGCATTTTGAAGTTATGAAACTTTAATGCTGTGTAAAGAAGTTTAGGTAGAGAATACTATACAGTAAAATTTGAATACAATTTTAAAGTTAAAAACACATACTACTTAACAAAATAGGCAATCCACACATAGGTAATGAAGGGTTGATGCATTCGGGCATGTTTTTGGCTGTGAACATGTTTGTTATTGATTCAAAATTGTGCACAAGTGTTGCTATCACAAAAACAAGTGCTTTTGCCCAGGGCCTCTTTTAATTTTTAGCTCCCAGGAGAACGGAGGTGGCCTTGTTTTAGTCCTCCTGGTCTCTGGCGGGACAGCTCACGTATGTGGAGCTGGGGTGTGGGGCCAGGCCTGTGTCTAGATGAGGCTTCTTCAGGCCCCAGATCAACAACAGACACCCCCAGGCCTCTGCGCACGCCTGGGGAGAAAAGGGGACTTCACGGAGGACTCAGGTGTCACCTCAGCGGCGTTCTGCAGCTGCCTGCTGGCTGTATTGTCCCCACCTTTCATATTAAGGGTGGGATCCCTCACTATCTGTGACCTCAGAACTGCCTCAAAATGCAAATAATCAACTAATAAGCCTGTCACTTTCGGGATCCCAGCCACACGGCAGAGCTTCCTCCGTGGGATTTCTTATTCTAACTGCAGCCCTTCAAGCACGTGCATGAATCACGGTTGTTGTACTAACACAGAAACTGAGGTGCAGAGACTTCGAAGACTTGGTCAGGGCCCCTCAGCCAGGAAGTGGCAGAGCCAGTGGTGAGCCCTGTGTACTTCTCAGGCTGCCTTTGTTATGAAAGAGGCAGCCAGGACCCCGCAGAACTTCTCCTTGGCAGGGAGTTTTCATTAGGCCCTGGCCTCCCCTGTGTGTGTAATGGAAACAGTTCACGTATTTCACCACTGTCCGGGTTGGGGCATAAGTGTCCTTCAAAGCACAGTCCCATTACGTCCCTTTCTGTGGCAGGTTGAAGCCCTCTGCAGGAGTGACATGAGTGTATGACTCTTTCCTAGGTGAGAAGGCCCAGCAATCATCAAAACCACGGTGGAGACATCTTTGCGTCGATTGTCTCATCTTCCTCCTGCATCAAATGTGCTTGGGAAGTTCTAGGGGCTTGGGTGGCGGGTGTGTGGTGGTGGAGAATGTCCTGTGGGGGCTGGGCCATCCTTGGTGTTGGGTGTGTGGTGGTGGAGGGTTTCCTTGTGGAACCTGGGCCGTCCTTGGTGGTCAGTGTGTGATGGGGGAGGGTGTTCACAGAGGAGTGCTGCTGTTCTGGCTGACTGTCAGGGAACTACAATGTGGTGTGTGTCAAGAGACTGGAAGGAAGGAATGTCGGCGGGGCAATGGCCCGAGGCTCTACTGAATTCCGCTGTCTGTCCTATTCTTCCATGCTGGGGAAGAATGGGAAGGATCAGGTTAGGGAGGGCCCCAAACACGGAAATGCTGAGGCATTTGTCCCAGAGCTGCTGCCCACACAAGGTGGGTCATGGGCCCACCTTACGGATATGTGGAGGCCGGGGCTTCCCTGTGAGGAGCAGGCAGGGCCCTGCCCCCTACTCTGCAGGCCACAGAGGCTCCTAGAGGTTCTTGTCAGTAGGGAAATATTAGTGCCAGCATGATCCTTTTAGAGATGTGTGAAACAGGAAATAAGCCACCTTTTAACCTATAATGTAGGAGTCAGTGGGAGCAGCAGGCTCCTCTGGGAAATACTAACATTTGAAATGGAGGCCAGGCAGCGTCCCAGACGCAGGTGCATCTGCATCCCGAGGCTCTTTGTTACTTGGCAGCACGTGATTGACAAAAATCCAGATTCCTGTAGATCAACTGTATAAATGCCAGAAATTAAAAAATGTCTTGATTTCCTGCCTTGGGATATTTTAAACTTAACCAGGACAGATTTATTTTTAAGTCTAAGTAAGAACACATTAACTTAACAACCGAAGTTAAATTTTCAGTGATCTCCAGTGTATTTATATGTTGACTAGGGCTGTATCTTCAAATGTGTTTTCTTTTCTTTCTTTTTTCTTTCTTTTTTTTTTTTTGAGATGAAGTCTCACTCTGTCGCCCAGGCTGGAGTGCGGTGGTGTGATCTCAATTCACTGCAAGCTCCACCTCCTGAGTTCCAGGAATTCTCCTGCCTCAGCCTCCCAAGTAGCTGGGATTACAGGTGCCCGCCACCATACCTGGCTAATTTTTGTATTTTTAGTAGAGATGTGGTTTCACCATGGTCTTGAACTCCTGACCTCAGGTGATCTGCCCGCCTTGGCCTCCCAAAATGCTGGGATTACAGGCTCAAAAATGCATTTAATATTCCAATAAGCCCACTGTAAAGCCAAAAGAAGGTAAGTCCAGGACCATCTGTACTAAGAAGGAGTGGGAGCAACTGGCAGCTGCGTGGACTGACACTGTGCCCGAGGCTGGCACTGGGTGGATTTGGAGATGAAGGGCTCCCTGGAGACTCTCTCCTGTCCACCTGCTACGTCACCCTGAGCTCTGGGTTCATTGATACAGCTGCCCACCTTTCACCAGATTTGGGTGTCTAGTAGGAGGCTCAAGCTCAGGAACAAACAGAATCTGTGACCTTCCCCCCGGCTCCCCCAAACTGGTGTACTCCCAGACCAAATTATTCTCCTGGTGAAACCCTCCAATCACTATTCATTAACCTTAAAATGAAATCCACCTTTCTTACCAAGGCCTATGACCTGGCATCAAAGTGAGGTCCACAGTCTGAGCACCTCCTGGGCTTGGTGGAGCAGATGCTCAGGCCCACAGGATCAGAGACTGCATTTGAACAAGATGCTGGCTGTTCTGCACAAGGAGTTTGAGACTCGACAACCCTCTTCCAGCTCTAAACTTCTCAGGGTCACTCTCATCTTGGGGGAAGGACCTCAGTCTTGGAGCCCTCGAGCTTCCCCCAGGAGCCTTTGCACCTGGAAGCCTTGCTGTCATGTCGCTGGCCATGAGCCAGGAGGCCTGGAGTCCAGTGGGGGCTCGGCAGTGAGTGGTTATGGAGCCTGGACCAGCTGCTCCCCGTGCTCAGTCCCTTTCTGGGACATGCACAGTGGCCTCTGGGTTTGCCAGGTGTGACTGGGCAGATGGTGGATTTGGGAACCATGAGAGGCAGCCCTGGGCTCAGGCCTGGGTGGGCGTGTCTCCCACTCCAGAGAGTGAGCCCCATGTTGGCCCTTTCCAGAATGACCATACAGACCCACAGGCCTAGGCCCCCAGTAAAGGCATGACTACCAGGGGTCCCGGGGGCCCCAAGGCCTCTCACCCCCAGCCCTGAATGAGAAGCTGCTCCAGGAACCAGGGCCTCCTCCCCTCACACCTCCTTTCTGGGCCTTGGCCCACCCTGCGCTGTGTGTCCATCAGTGAGTGAGGACAGATGGATACATATTGGGCTTTGTTTTGGCATCTGATGGTGGTGGGGATGGGACTTCTAGACACTCAGGGTCAGCAGCGTCAACCCAGAGGCCACAGAGCAGCAGTGTGAATGCACAGATTGCTGCCTGGAGGCCCCAGGCAGCAGGAACTGCATCCTCAGCCTTTTTTTTTTTTTTTTTAAGTAGGATGTGACTTCCTTCTATCTTGGCCCAGAGACTTGCTGCTACTCAAAGGGACTGGGTCGCTGACCTCTGTCTAGTGAGGAACATTTCTGAAAAGGTTTTAGCAGGCTGAAGAGCAGAAGCCACCTTGAGGTTAGCAGAGCTGCTGAGACCCCTGTGGTGTTTTTGTCTCTCAGACAAACCGCTGGAGAAGCAGGTAATGCCCAGGACACCCTCTCCACTCCACTTCCACCCATTGGTTCTTCTTCCTAAATGGATGCCTCTCAAATTCCGCGTGGCCAATACTTTGCATGTTGTTCTCTGGCCTTGCTCTCATTCTAAACACCTGAAAAGCTCCCTCTCCCTGCCTCTCTTCCGCATCCACATTCCACACCCCAAGGGCTAGGTCAGTCCCGGCCCCGCCTTGAAGGTATCCCTAAGGGCTCTGGCCTGAGCACCATCTCACTGGCCTGGGGGTCCTCCCTCCGTTCTAGTTTGTCCAGAGTGTTGGGCACTCGGTTCTGCACTGTCTTCTGTGCAGCTTCCCGTGTGCCGATGTGGCCTCCCCACATGCCTGTGTGATCTCCGGGTTAGAGGCCATGTCCCTGTAGTCAATTACATGCACAAAGCATTTATGGGTCATCTAATACCTGTATCTGCAAAGCGGTGTGCTTGGGTGTGTGTGTGTGTGAAGCAAAACGTGTGCATCTAATACCTGTAAATGTAAAGCGTGTGCATCTGTGTGTGGGACACATCGAGGTTAACGACCCACACATCCTGCTCTGAGGAGCTCAGTCTAGAAGGGAGGGTAAACCGTGGCACAAATGACTAAGATGGGAGGCAAAGGAGGGAGACATCAGAGAAGGGCTGGGAAAGACCTTCAAGGAGTGAGTGGCCTCTGGAGTGGGTCTGCGAAGTGAAGTGAGTTCCACTTGGGGCCTTAGTGGAAAGAAGGGAGGATTGAGAGAGGTCCCTTCCCTTCCGAGGAGGGAGTACAGGTGTGTGTGTCGGGGGGGTGTGTGTGGAGAGCTCCAATTTGACTGGGGGCTGGCTCTGGCTATGCTCAGGGAGTCCTCTCAGGTGTTGGGGGTCCTCAGTGTGGCTCGGAGGCCTGGCCCACAGACACCACCTGCCTCTGTCTGTCCACGAGGTCAGGTGGAGCCACGTCAGGGCCTTGGAGACTCCGCTGAGAGGCGTGATGGAAGATGGGGCGTGATGGAAGATGGGACATGAACGTGCTGCGGCTGCACTGACATTCTTATGGCTGTCACTCCAAGCACTTCTCACCCCTCAAACCAGCAGCCCCAAGTGAAGCTTTTGGGGACACTGAGAGTCCACACCTGAGTGAGGAACTGAAGGACAGACTCAGTGATGGGAGAGCACATTGATTTTCTCAATACCTGTGGCTCTATTTTCTCCCACTCCAAAGAACCAAGGCAAAATTCAGCATAAGTCAAGGTCCAGGCTCTGAAAGAAATCCAGGTGTTTGTTCCCCTGTAAAAGGAGCACGTCATAAACCCAGCACACACCCCAGGCCTCAGACGCCCACTCCTTCCTACCAGGGGAACCTGGCCATGTTCTTGGTGGAGAAGGTACCTCCAGCAGGTGGCCACCACAGCAGCATCCGGTGTGACTTAGTGGCCCCTGGGCTGGCGTGTCTGCTGGGCCTTCTCCCTCCCGCACTCGAGCTGCCTTCAGCCAGGGACAGCTCCCACTCCAGGTCCTCGATCCACTGGGCCAGGTGGACTCTCGTCACCACCAGCTCCAGTGCCTGGGGTCTCTTCAGGACCCATGTTCCCGTTTCTCTCTGGCTGGGTCACCTGCCTCCCATGGGTTAGGTCTGTCTTCCTGCGACTCACGAGGGAAGACACTGGGAGCCACCTGGAAAGGACGGATGTGGAATGAGGAGAGGTGACCCCCGAGAGTTCTCACTTCACCCTGGCGTGGGTCATGACCTGTGTCACTCTGGCACTCTCGAGGCATCAAAACCCACCCCACACTTGGGAAGAGTCAAATGAGCTGCCCCTAGGCCTGACCTCATGAAGACTAATGAAACTAATGAAGACACAGTTTCCTGGAGTTTATGTGGCCACACAAAAGCACATCCATAGCCAATTATGTCATTATGCAATAGTCATGTTTAATAATTGGAACCATTATTGAATAATTAAACTTCACCACATGTTATAGCCCTTCACCTCATCCTGTTTTTTCCTTCCTTCCTTAGTACCAGTGATAAGAGAGGAACCGGCCCCATAGCTGAGCGCAAACTCTTCGGAAGGAGTCTGGACAAAGCTCAGGGTGAGAGTGATGAGTGTGTTGAGAACATGGCGGGAGGCTGGCATCTGCCTTTGGAGAGCCCACCTCTGGGGGCCCCTGTAGGGCCATGGAACGTGTGCTTCCGGCATCCCTGCTGGGAAGGCATCTGTGCATTTTATGGGCATTACTGGGGCCCCACACTGCCTTGCTGGCTCAGAGGCTATGTTTTCCTTTAGCTGTTTGAGACCACAGTGCCCTTTCTTGTCACTTTTGTCTCAAAAGAGAGTCCAGTCTGATGAAGAAAACTTGATATTCCAGACCTCCCGACATCAAGGCCTGAGCCAATGCAATGTTCTCATGGAATTCTTCATATTCAGGGCATATCCTGGCTATCCCTGATGTGTGTACAATGAGAAGGACACACCCTGTTGCCCCTCCTTGGCCTGCTCTTGTGGTCATTGTGGCAGGGGGTCTTCTCGGGCTGGACACAAAGGATTCCATGGCATCTCAGGGTATCCCAGTCCAGATACCTACTCTGAGAAGGCTGGTGCTGACCCACACCCTTCCACCACCCAGGGTGTCACTCATTTTTAGAAACTCAGGATAGGATGGGGCGAGGGAGGCCCTGGACTTGGGTGCAAAAGCCCAGGGGGACTTACAGACTAGAAGGGAAGGTTAAACATGACACGATGACCAAAGTGGAAACCAGACACTCTGGAGACAACGTGATGTGAGGGGAACCTCAAGTCAAGACAAATAGTATTTTATGCCGTGTTAATCACACTGGCAACCTAAGGCTCACAGGCCAGCTGCAAGCTTTAGTAAATAAAGGTGTCTTGAGCTCAGTGGAGACACAGCTGTGTGATCACCTCTATCTCATCTTTCTCCCCTCCAGCCTCCTCTGTATCTGCACAGCTGGGGACTGGAGCTAGGATGGAGGGCAGTGGGCTAGAGATGCAGCTCATGAAAAGCTCCTGCTTCCAGAGGCATGCCCTGTCCATCAGGCTACATTGCTAACAGCTATTTTCATTACTCCCTCTCCATGCCGTTCCTCAATCTTTCCAGGCTGTGGATTTACTTAGAGAGCTGCAGCCCCAAGCTGATGGTGTGGGCTTCCCTGTGTCCAGCCCCAGGTCTAAGGCTTCCTGGTGTAGTCTTCCACTTGCCAAACCAAATGTGCAGAACCTGACTTGGGTGGATAGTCTCTTCTGAGCTGGCTGTTCTGATCCCAACCCCCTCGCTGTGGAAGGGGCTATGACCCTGTGGGCCCCACCTCTGTGAACACCTTAGGAGCTGAGACCTAAGCACATTTGCTGGGCTTACAGCAAATGTGCAGCCTTCATCAGGGGCCTGTGGGTCTGTCTTGTCTTTCTCTTTCTGGAGCTCTAGTGCCTGAGCAGTCTATGAGAACTCCTCACTCAGCTCATCCACAGTGTCTTCTATCTGCCATGTCTTTCTCTGTAAATGAAGCACAGATGGTCTTCATTACTTTTACTTTTATTCAAATTTCATGAAACATTTCTTGTGCTCCTGCTCCATGACAGGCAGTGGGGCCAGTGCTAGATACACAGAGTCAAAGCTGGGGGCTGCTCTCAGGGGCCTCAGAGCCTGCAGGCAAGGTGAGCCAGACAGTCCCGCACAGGAAAACAGGAAAACTTATTGTGGAGAGAGACACCTGGCACGACATCAGCAAACAGCAGGACACCTAGGACACCTCACCCAGGTACAGTCATCAGGGAGAGCTTTCTGGAAGAGGGCACATCTCAGCTGAATCTTGAAGGATGCTCAGGAGTTAGCTGAGTGGTGAATGGAAGAAGCATGTTCCAGGCAAAGGGAACAGCCTGTGGGAAAACAGAGATATGAGAGCGTAGGGAACGTTCATTCATCTAGCTGTCTATCCATCCATTCATTCACCTGTCCATCCATCCATCCATATACCCAACTGTCCACCCATCTCTTCACCCATCCATCCGTAATTAAAGAAAGACTTATTAGGCACCCAGTAGGTGTCAAGCCAGTGATCATTTCTGAGACTCCAACTTCCATGGAGTTTACAGTCTGTCAAGAAAGGTAGATCAGACATAAAAGAATATTGTTGAGGAGGTGAATTCTGGAAAACCTCTTTAAAAAGGGAACCTGATTAAGTTCCCATTTTGCCTTCCTGCCCTTTGAGCAGCTGTCTTGTAACAAGTGACTGTAAAGATGGAAGAAGGTGTGTGCCAGGGTTTGTGAAACAGAAAGAAGGATCATGGGTGCTGATGGCTTTGCTTTTGAATATGCTAACTTTCGGCTATCTGTGGAGCCTCCCATAAGCTAATGATTGCACAGTGAGGCCAGCCGCCATGAAAAGCCCACTTCTTGCTCCAAATATGAAATGGCAGAGAAAATAAAAATACAAACGCAGAGTCATGTTTGAAGCAGAACTCACCTGATGCCACAGCTGAAGAGATGAGCCAGGTGGAGGAGGAGGTGAAGGCATGTGGGTCTTCCTCCCTCAGAGGCTGAGTTGTGAATTCCCACCCTGGAAAGGTGTTGAGGCCGTGAGCAACCTTTATGTGGGGGAACTGAACTCAGGCTGCCTGAGAAAAACTTGGACCCAAGAAGTGGCTGCCTCTCTGAACTCAGATGAAAAGCCTCTATCCAGCCTGTGGACATGGCTCTGTTGCTGAGTAGGCTTCTTTCTCAGGGCTGTGGTTGGAACAGTATCAGGGTGAGGAACTGGTAGCACTTGGCTGCACACCACGGGAGGCCAGGACCTACAAACAGGACTGTGCTATGGGACAGCCAACCCCACGGAGTGTGAGTAGAGACAAACACAGTGGCAACACAGGGAGGTCTGCACAGAGAACAATCCCACTGAAGTCAAGCTCAGAGCTGAAATACAAAACCTGCAAGGAAACCCAGTGATGTGAGAGTCAGCAGCAGACAGATCGAAAACACACCCAAGAAACCAATGATAGTGACATCTGAGCATGACTGTCATATAAGCATGTAAGTAAATAATTTAATGATGATAGAGCACTGAAATTTCTTTAGACACAGTATTTTCAAGTTATATTTTTTCCTGGAGTACAGATATGAAATAGCACAAACTGTACCATGAATTAAGCAAACAGAATGAAAAAAAAAATTCTCCCAATCTAGGCCTCCATTCCTCACTCCCACTTGTCTCAGACTTCTATTGAAGATATCTAGTTAAACCTCTAATGGACGGGCTATGGGAAGACTTACTGCCAACAGGGATGACTGACTAGTTTCCGAGCACTGAGCAGGGGACTGTGGGCTCCGAAGCAGTTTACTTCCTGTGGAAAGCCAGTCCCATTTCTATTTTGCTTCAACCCAGGCCTGTTCAGATAAAGCACCACTCAGTAGCTACTGACCATTTAAGTATGGAGAGAAAAGAAAAGTAGAAAAATGGTTTTCTCTTAAAGAAAGAAATAGCAAATGGAAGACCAGCCATAATAGCTCTGTGGCACAAGAGACATGACAGGGATCTCCTCCCCAGATGTTGCCAGCTATTTGTCAGCCTCTCATATCCCTGACCCTCTGGCTTCTGGCTCTACGACTACAGTTGCCACAGAGGATTCATGGACAGCAAAAAGCTTAAGGAGCCTGGAGGTTTTGCATAACATGTACATTCTGCTGACAGAAGCACATACATGGTATGGACTGTTATTAAAATCGTCAGCCTGCTTGCACTCAGTTTACAGGAGAGGCCCTGTTGGTCTTGGGGCAGCACAAAATGATGAGGCTAACTTTAGTAGTGACAAGAATGACCCTCTTATACCATATGGCCAAAGAATACCTGCCCATCCCCAAGTCTATGGGGGATTGGATGAAGTATGGGGTTTGGTTGGTTGGTCAGTGAAGTTTTGATCAGTGAATATGTACATATGGCATAGTTAAGTACAATTATGTTCCATTGCTTTATAAACTCACATTCCATATACAGTCATCATTAAGACTTACTGACTGCCAGTACCAAATGTAGAAGCCTCCAACACGGTAAAAGCATGGCAAGATTGGCGTCAGGATGGGTCAGCCCTGACATTATTCACTGTGGAGTACAAGCACTGTGTTCTTTCTAGTTCTTTCTGAGAGAGGATTTCACCCACTGTCACTCAATCACCAAATAGGGAACAAGGCTTTTCTTGGCTTTGGCTCTCACTGTTCCTTGGAAGGGTTTCTAATTGGTGGAGGCAGAGGAGACAGTGAGTAGTTCAAAGTGGACTGATGGCCCCAGATGAGCCAACAGAACACCCAGGAATTCCACCCACACCAGGACCCAGAGACAAAAGGTAAGAGCTGTTGCCAGCCACATGGGTCTTCATCAAAGCACAGCAGTACCGCCTACTACTCTGCCCCATTCCTCAATCTAAAGTCCAAGAGGGGAAGTTCTTTGGGAGAGAAGGGAAGCTGGTAAAGGCCGTGCCATTTCCCAAAGGCCTGACCCTCTAGGCCACCCCTAGCAATATAGTCAGTGTGGAATATGATCCCACCTAGAAAATGAATGGCACTATTTTAAGAGTAGAGCATTGGCCGGGCACAGTGGCTCACACCTGTAATCCCAGCACTTTGGGAGGTCAAGGTGGGCAGATCATGAGGTCAGGAGTTCGAGGCCAGCCTGACCAACACAGAGAAATCCCATCTCTACTAAAAATACAAAAATTAGCCAGGTGTGGTAGCGTGTGCCTATAATCCTGGTTACTCAGGAGGCTGAGGAAGGATAACTGCTTGAACCCGGAAGGTGGAGGTTGCAGTGAGCTGAGATTGTGCCACTGCACTCCAGCCTGGGCAACAGAGCGAGACTCCATCTCAAAAAAAAAAAAAAAAAGTAGAGTATCTTGGGGAAATCTAGGATGCCTACTCTGAAGCTTTTACTCAAGTATGGAAGCCACACCAGTATGCAGGTATACTGTCTTACAAATCTAGATGGATATTCTAGTTTTCAAGCACTCCATTAACACTTTTTAAAAAATTCAACCACTGGCCAGCCATGGTGGGCTCACACCAGTAATCCCAGCACTTTGGGAGGGCAAGGCAGGCAGATCATTTGAGGTCAGGAGTTTGAGACCAGCCTGACTAACATGGTAATATTTGAGTCTGATGAATTTCGTTGAAGTTCTTTACATCCATCCTGGGAAGCAACTGTCAGGAATGTTAAAGAGTTATGTATAGTAGTGTTTCAAGACAGTGGTTTTATTGCAACAAGCATTGTTTTCCATCAACAAGACACCTAATGAAAAATAATTTCACTATAGGTAAGGTGACAAAAACATTTCTTTTTCTTTTTTTTTTTTTTGAGAAGGAGTCTCGCTCTGTCTCCCAGGCTGGATTGCAGTGGCACAATCTTGGCTCACCGCAAGCTCTGCCTCCCGGGTTCACTCACGCCATTCTCCTGCCTCAGTCTCCCGAGTAGCTGGGACTACAAGTGCCCACCACCACGCCCAGCTAATTTTTTTGTATTTTTAGTAGAGACGGGGTTTCACTGTGTTGGCCAGGATGGTCTCGATCTCCTGACCTTGTGATCTGCCCGCCTCAGCCTCCCAAAGTGCTGGGATCACAGGTGCGAGCCACCACGCCCAGCGACAAAAACATTTCTATGCACTGCAGTTATGGAACTCGGCCCACTAGAATTACTTTCTCCCTCCATCTCTTTCTATCCTTCTGTTTTTAAAAATAGTTAAACTATCTGCTCTTAAGTTTTGGATGATTCTATTCCAAGTTAGTAAATTCTACTTAAGAAAACAAGTATCTGAAGCGCCAAGATGGCTGACTAGAAGCAGCTAGTGTGTGCAGCTCTCACAAGAGATGAGAGTGGTGAGTGAACATGAGCTCCTCAGGCTGATTGTCCAGCAGGCTGTGTTGGGATTCATCAAGGAAGCAGTGGTGACTAACGGAGAGCAGAGGGGAGTAAGGCAGGACAGCTGCCAACCTGGGTGCAGAGCAAGGGGAAGCTCCCTACAGCAGGGAAAGGGTGAGTGAGTGAAGGCTCCTGGGGACCCATACTTCTGCCATGGACCTTTGCAATTCCCAGGCACAGGAGATCCTCCATGACTCCACCCACCCCACACACACACCCTGGGGCTCTAGACTGACATGAAGAGCTACTTGGAGTCTGGGCAGAGCCACTGCTCAAGCCAGTGTGGATCCCTGAGCACCCCAGCACCAGCTGCCACAGCCCGGCCAACAAGGTAGGCCAGGCTCTCTCATGTGTCCCTAGGATAGGGGCCATATCCATGATGCTGGGGAGCAGACAGACTGCAGGCCTCGCCTCCACTGCATCTTGCCAGGCAAGGCCCACTGGCCTGGGCCTCCATCGCAGCCATCCACTCCCTTACCTAAGCACTCCAGCTGGTCACAGCCCTCATTTCTCTGGCATGGAGCTCCCAGAGGTAACCAACAGGCCCTCTGCACTGCTGCAGCCTGTGCCCCTACTGCCCTCAGGCTGGAGAGGGAGCAAAAAGCCCCGACAGCTGTCATGGGCCTCTAGCATGCCACAGCTGCCATATGGAAAGGCAGCCAGACAGTTTTCCACACGGGTCCCTGGCCCTGCTGCTCCTCACTGCGCAGGGTGCCTCCTGGCTTGGGCCCCCAGCACAGCTCCTGCCTGATCACTTCAGTTGGTGATGGCTGTGTTTCTCTGGGATGGAGCTCCCAGAGACAACTGACAGGCCTCTGCCATTGCTGCCACCACAGTACTCGCCCTTGCTTCCCCCAGGCTAGGGAGGGAACAAAGAGCCTGATTACTTTCTCACAGCATCCTACAGAGAGGAGGCCAGGCTATCTTCAGGGTTGGGTTGCCTGACCTCCCTGCTCTTCAGGCAGGGCCCCCAGCTTGGGCCCAGCAGCACAGCTGCCCTAACCTTGGCTGATCACTCCAATTGGCTGCGGTTTTGCATTTGTCTGGGGTAGAGTCCCAGAGGCAACTGATAGGCCCTCTGCCAGTACCACTGCTGGGGTCCCTATCCCTGCTGTCCCTAAGCTGAGGAGGGAACAAAAAGCCTGAGCTTTCCCTGGGGCTGCAGTGTTGAAGCCTGGGAGTGCCAAGGCGAGATCTGTAGCAGGCATTAGAGCAGGACAGGAGCCCACACTCTCAGAGTACTGAGAAGGCTGAGTTACATGAACCTGTGGGCTACCACAGCAGTGGGCATGTCTCCCTCTGCAGGGCCAGCTGACTGGGAAAGGGGTGGCCTATCTCCCTACCATAGCCTCTGCCTGAGAGAGCGCACCTGACAAAAGAAACATGGGCACAGTGCCATTGGTTGGAAGGGGCTTCCCCAGTGCCCAGGAGCGGACCTGATAGGTGGTCACCTCTCTTCCCACTGTACTGCAGAGCACAGCCGGAAACACCAGGAAATACAAAGGAGCCATGTGGCTAAGCTCTATCTACCAACCATTACTCTTAAGCATCATCTACTGGAACTCAGCCCAAACTACAAAAATAGTTTGCTAATATACCTTCCTATAAAACCAAGGTGAGAATTCAGCCACAAATAAAGACCGTGCACAGAACCTTGGCCCTCAGAAAAATGCAGCCAACTGACTACACTCAACTTACGCCACAGTTAAAGGAATACCAACTCTCTCAGATGAGAAAGAATCAGCATAATAAATCTGGCAATTCAAAAAGCCAGTGTCCCCTTAGCTCCTAATGAGTCCACTAGCTCCCTAGCAATGGTTCTTAACCAGTTGGAAATGACTGAAATGACAGATGTAGAATACAGAATCTGGATAGCAAGGAAGCTCATCAAGATTTGGAAGAAAGTTGAAAACTAATCCAAAGATTAGTGGTCCTAGATAAAGATAAAGGGATCCAAGAGCAGAAAGATGAAATAGCCATTTTAAGAAAGAACCAAACTGAACTTCTACAGCTGAAAAATTCACTATAAGATTTTATAATACAATTGAAAGTATTAACTACAGAACAGACCAAGCTGAGGAAAGAATCTCAGAGCTTTTCTAACCAACTCAGACAAAAATAAAGAATTTTTAAAAATGAGCAAAACTTGCGGGAAATATGGGATTATGTAAAGAGACCAAGTCTATGACTCATTGGCATTCCTGAGAGAAAAAGAGAGAGAATAAACAATTTGGAAAATATATTTGAGAATACAATTCATGTAATGTTCCCTAATTTTGCTAGAAAGGTTGACATGCAAATCCAAGAAATAAAGAGAACCCAGGCTAGATACTATAAAAGATGATCATCCTCAAGGCACATAGTCAGCAGATTCACCAAGGTCAATGCAAAAGGAAAAAATCTTGAAGGAAAAAGAAGAGAAGGGCCAGGTTATGTACATGGGGAAGCCCATCAGGCTAGCAGCAGACCTTTCAGCAGAAACCTTACAAGCCAGAAGAGATTGGGGATCTGTTTTCAGTGTCCTTAAAGAAAATAAATTCCTATTAAGAATTTTATATTTCATCAAAAGGCTTCATAAGTGATGGAGAAATAAAATCCTCAGAGAAACAAACACTGAGGGAATTCATTTCAACTAGACCAGCCTTATAAGAGATCCTTTAGAAAGTGTTAAACATGGAATTGAAAGAACCTGCTACCACAAAAACACATTTAAGGACACAGCCCATAGGCAAAACAGAGCAACCACACAAACAAGTCTGTAACAACAACCAGCTAACAACATGATGACAGGATGAAAATCTCACATATCAATACTAACCCTGAATGTAAATGGGCTAAACACCCCACTTAAAAGGCAAACAAATCAGGCTGGATCAAAAGACAAGACTCAACCATCTGCTGTCTTTAAGAAACCCATCTCACTCCTAATGACATCCACAGGCTGAAAGTAAAGGGATAAAGAAAGATCTGTCATGCAAATGGAAAACAAAAAAGACCAGGAGTTGCTATTCTTATGTTAAATAAAACATAACTGTATATAAATATATATATTTTAAAATTAATTAATTAATTAATTTTTTTTGAGACGGAGTCTCGCTCTGTCGCCCAGGCTGGAGTTCAGTGGCGCGATTTTGGCTTACTGCAAGCTCTGCCTCCCAGGTTCACGCCATTCTCCTGCCTCAGCCTCCCGAGTAGCTGGGACTACAGGTGCCCACCACCATGCCCGGCTAATTTTTTTGTATTTTTAGTAGAGACGGGGTTTCACCGTGTTAGCCAGGATGGTCTCGATCTCCTGACCTGTGATCTGCCCACCTCGGCCTCCTAAAGTGCTGGGAGTAGAGGCGTGAGCCACCACTCCCGGCCAAATAAAACATATTTTTCACCAATAAAAATTAAGGACAAAGAAGGGCAATCATTATAGAATGATAAAGGGCACAATCCAACCAGAAGACTTAGCCTAAATATGTACACACCCAACATTGGAGCACCCAAATTCATAAAACAAGTTTTTCTTGGCCTACAAAAAGATTTAGACACACAATAATAGCAGGAGCTTCAACAACCCACTGACAGCAACAGACAGATCACTGAGGCAGAAAACTAACAAACTCTTTACTTGCACTTGACAGTTGACCAATTGGACCTGATAGACATCTACAGAACACTTTGCCCAACAAACACAGAAGATACATTCTCATGTGCACACAGAACATATTCTAAGATCCACCACATGCTTGGCCACAAAGCAAGCCTCAATAAATTCAAAAAGTTTGAAATCATAGCAGGCACACACTCTGACCACAGTGTGACAAAAATAGAAATCAGTATCAAGAAGATCTCTCAAAACTACATAAATACATGGTAATTACATAATTTGCTCCTGAATAACTCCTGGGTAAAAATCTAAATTAAGGCAGAAATAAAAAAAATCTTTGCAATTAATGAAAATAGGGACACAACATACCAGAATCTCTGGGATGCAGCTAAAGCAGTGTTAAGAGGAAAGTTTATAGCACTAAATGCCTTCATCAAGAAGTTAGAAATATCTCAAATTAACATTCCTACTTTGCACTTAAGGGAACTAGAAAAAAAGAATAAACTGACCCCAAAGCTGGCAGAAGAGAAATAACTAAAATTAGAAAAGCACTGAATGAAGTGCTTTTTGAAGTGCTGTTTTTTTTTGAGACTAGATGCAAAAATCCACACAAAAGATCAATGAAACCAATAATTAGTTTTTCAAAAAATATAGAAGGTGGATAGTGTGATAGCTAAACAAAGAAAAAAAGAGAAGAGCCAAATAAGTACAATCATAAATGACAAAGATGACATTACAACCAATCCCACAGAAATACAAAAGATCCTCAGAGAATACTATAAACAACTCTATGCACACAAATTAGATAATCTAGAGGAAATGGATAAATTCCTGGAAACATACAGTCTCCCAAGATTGAACTAGAAATAGACTGAAACCTTAAATAGACAAATATCAAGTTCAGAAATCAAATCATTAATAAAAAATCTACAAACAAGGAAAAGCCCTGGACCAGATGAAGCCACAGCTGAATTCGACCAGATGTACAAAGAACTGAGGCTGGGCGCAGTGGCTCATGCCTGTAATCCCAGCACTTTGGGAGGCCATGGCATGCAGATCACAAGGTCAGGAGATTGAGACCATCCTGGCTAACATGGTGAAACCCCGTCTCTACTAAAAATACAAAAACTAAAAATTAGCCAGGCATGGTGGCGGATGCCTGTTGTTCCAGCTACTCGGGAGGCTGAGGCGAGAGAACGGCGTGAACCCGGGAGGCGGAGCTTGTAGTAAGCCGAGATCTCACCACTGCACTCCAGCCTGGGTGACAGAGTGAGACTCCGTCTAAAAAAAAAAAAAAAAAGAACTGATACTAGTTCTATTGAAACTATTCCGAAGAACTGAGGATGAGGGGCTCCTCCCTAACTCAGTCTATGAAGCCAGCATCAGCCTAATACCAAAATCTGCCAGAGAAACACACAAAAAGAAAACTTCAGGCCAATTACTCTGATTAACATAGACACAAAAATTCTTAACCAAATACTAGGAAACAGAATCCAGCAGCACATCAGTAAGTTAATACACCACAATCAAGAAGGCTTCAGTACAGGGATGCAAGGCTGGTTCAACATACGCAAATCAATAAATGTGATTCACCACATAAACAGAACTAAAAGCAAAAACCATATCATCATCTCAATAGATGCAGAAACAGCTTTTGATAAAATCCAACATCCCTTCACATTAAAAACCTCAACAGACTAGGCATCAAGGGAACATACCTCAAAATAATAACAGCCATCTATGACAAACTCACAGCCACCAACCTACTGAATGGGCAAAAGCTGGAACCAATCCCCATGAGAAATGGAACAAGACAATGATGCACACTCTCACCACTCCTATTCAACATAGCACTGGAAGTCCTACCTAGAGAACTCAGGCAGGAGAAAGAAAGAATAGGCATCCAAATAGGAAAAGAAGAAGTCAAACTATCTCTCTTTGCTGGTGATATGATTCTATACCCAGAAAACCAAAGACTCTGCCAAAAAGCTACTAGAACTGATAAACAACTTTAGCAAAGTTTCAGGATAAAAAATCAACGTATAAAAATCAACAGCATTTCTATACACCAATAATGTCCAGGCTGACAGTTAAATCAAGAACAGAATCCCATTTACAGTAGCCACAAAGAAAATGAAATACCTGGGAATACAGCTAACAAAGGATGTGAAAGATCTCTACAAGAACTATAAAACATTGCAGAAAGAAATCAGAGATAACACAATTAAATGGAAAAACATTCTATGCTCATGGATTGGAAGAATCAGTATCATTCAAATGACCATACTGCCCAAAGCAATTGACAGATTCAGTGCTATTTCTATCAAACTACCAATGTAATTCTTCACAGAATTAGAAAAAAAGTATTCTAAAATTCATATGAAACCAAAAGGGGGCCTCAATAGCCAAAGCAAATCTAAGCAAATGGGCAAAGCCAGAGGCTTCAAACTATAAGGCTATAGTACCCAAAACAGCATGGTACTGGTACAAAAGCAGACATATAGACCAATGGAACAGAATAGAAAACCCAGAATAAAGCCTTACACTTACAATCACCTGATATTGCAAGGCTGACAAAAACAAGCAATAGGGGAAGGACTCCCTATTCAATAAATGGTGTTGGGGTACTGGCTAGCAATATGCAGAATAATGATACTGGACCCATACCTTTCATCATATACAAAAATTAACTGGAGATAGATTAAAGATTTAAATGTAAGACCTCAAGTGATAAAAATCCTAGAAGAAAACCTCAGAAATGCCCTTCTTGACATTAGCCTTGGGAAAGATTTTTTTTTTTTTTTTTTTTTTTTTTTTTTTTTGAGATGGGGTCTTGCTCTGTCTCCCAGGCTGGAGTGCACTGAGGCGATCTCAGCTCACTGCAAGCTCCGCCTCCTGGATTCACACCATTCTCCTGCCTCAGCCTCCTGAGTAGCTGGGACTACAAGTGCCCACCACCACGCCCTGCTAATTTTTTGTATTTTTAGTAGAGACAGGGTTTCACCCTGTTAGCCAGGATGGTCTCGATCTCCTGACCTCGTGATCCACCCGCCTTAGCCTCCTAAAGTGCTGGGATTACAGGTGTGAGCCACCGCACCTGGTTGGGAAAGAATTTTTAACTAAGTCCCCAAAAGCAATTGCAATAACAACAAAGATTGACAAGTGGGACCTAATAAAACTAAAGCGCTTTGACACAGCAAGAGAAATGATCGACAGAGCAAACAGATAACACACAGAACAGGAGGAAACATTTGCAAACTATGCATCCAACAAAGGTCTAATATCCAGAATCTATAAGGAACTTACACAAATCCACACGCAGAAACCAAACAGCCACATTAAAAATGTGGAAAGAACATGACACATACTTCTCAAAAGAAGACATACAAGTGACCAATGAGCATCTGAAAAAATGCTTCACATCACGAATTGTCAGAGAAGTGCAAATCAAAACCACAATGAGATACCCTCTCACGCTAGTCAGAATGGCGATTAATAAAAAGTCAAAAACAACAGATGCTGGCAAGGCTGCAGAGAAAAGGGAACATTTATACATTGTTGGTGGGAGTGTAAATTAGTTCAGCCACTGTGGAAAGCAGTCTGGAGATTTCTCAAAGAACTTAAAACGAGCTACCATTTGACCCAGCAACTCCATTATTGGATATATACCCAATGGAAAAAAGACCATTCTACCAAAAGACACACACACTGATATGTCCATTGCTGTGCTATTCACAATAGCAAAGATATGGAATCAACCTAGTTGCCCATCAGTGGTGGATTGGATAAAGAAAATGTGGTACATATACACGATGGAATTCTACACAGCCATAAAAATGAGGGAAATCATGTCTTTTGCAGCAACATAGATGGAGCTGGAGGTCATTATCCTAAGCAAATTAATGCAGGAACAGAAAACCAAATACCACATATTCTCACTTATGAGAGCTAAACAACAGGTACCCTTGGACATAAGGTTGGGAACAATAGACACTGTGGACTACTAGAGGTGGATGGAGGGAGAGGGGTGTGGGTTGAAAAACTACCTATTGGGTACTATGCTCACTACCAGGGTGCAATATACTGATGTAACAAACTTGCACACATACCCCCTATATTTAAAATTAAAGCTAAAATTTTAAGACATGAGTATTATTCTGATGTTTCTTGAGTTGTTCAAAGAATCATTCATTTTGCATTCTAAGAAAGCAATACCCAAAGAGGCCTTAAAAGAGTTTTCTTTGAATACGCAAAAGCAGAATAGTGTGACAACTCATAATTTCCAGAAATTTTGGTGGGTCTTGGAGGTCTAGGGAAGAGAAACCTTAATGGTAATCTCCTTAGTTCAAAAAGGGGAATTCTTAAAATAAAAAATGGGGTTTCCTTCCCTACTGTATTTCTAGTACTGAAAAAGACAGATCTTATTCTTCACTGAGCCAGCTAAGTATTTTCCTCCCTATTCACCTAAACCCAGGACATGATCTGCCCTCTGTAGATTATTGCTGTGTGAATTTTAAAGGAAATAGTATAACCTATGTGGTGCCTGCACGTTTCTGTCATATGAATGGCAGGGTACAATATTAACATGAAAGGAATTTGAAAGCATGTTCTATGATCTTTTCCTCAAAGGGGGAGCCAGATCAGGGGGAGTAAAGGAAAAAGGCCTTTAGTTGGGCTGCTGCACGGGCAGTTGGAACTTTTTTGGACTATTTAGAGGAGAAAAAGTCACCCGCAGCAAGGCGGCTCACCAGCCTAGTGGGGCTCTTGGCTCCTGGCAGGTTGCTGCCGTCCATGCCCAGCATGGCTCCGGGCTCTCCTTTCATCTGTGCCACTCGGGTACCCACAGCCCTTCTAGCAAGTATTTTTCTATTTCCACTCAAAAATTAAAAAGCTCTATGGCAAACTCCCGACATTGAGCTGCTGATGTGGGTGGTCCGAGCGGTTAGTGTGCTGGTTAGAAAGTTGCTATGCCGGACAGGTTTGCCCTGGACTCTCAAACCCTGTATTTTCATGAACTGCTGCTTTTTTTAGTCCTTTCTGTAGAGTGCCAGGTTTTTCAGGAATGAGTATATCGTGTTTTAGCAGTGACACTTGTCTTACTAGTTGTTCCCTTTCATTTCCTGATGAACTCATCTTGGTCTAGATTGTTGAGGGCCTGGCCAATAAAAGGAAAATCATTCAAATAAGAATAATTTCAATAAGGCCAAGATAGAACGTTTTCAAGGACAATCATGGCCTGAAGATACAGTGGCAATAAAGGTATTTTGAATAAAGTAACACCCACGGACTGGGCGTGGTGGCTCATGCCTTAATACCAGCACTCTGGGAGGCTGAGGCAGGAAGATTGCTTGAGTTCAGGAATTTGAGCTTAGCCTGGGCAACAACGGCAAAACCTCGTCTCTACTAAAAATACAAAAAATTAGCTGGGTGTGCTGGCATGCGCCTATAGTCCCAGTTACTCGGGAGGCTGAGGTGGGAGAATCACCTGAGCCTGGGAGGTTGAGACTGCAGTGAACCAAGATCACACCACTGCACTCCAGTCTCGACAACCAGAGTGAGATGCTGTCTCAAGAAATAAAAAATACAAATAAAAAATTTGTTAAAAAAAAAGTAGCACCCAGCACCAAAGAGGAAATAATAATGATTTCCTGTAGACATAAGGCTAATCAGTGTTTATAATGCAAAGATAACCTCCTTTCAGAGTCTCCCCAAGCTTAGGTGAATTGTGAGCAGGAGTAGTGAATTTCAAAATAATACACCTAGATTACTCTAAGAACAAATATTTCTTTTGACTTCACTTACAATTTTAAACAAAAGCAGAAGTTACCAAAGATTACTTATCTTTCATATTTACCACAATCTTCTTACCCCAACCCCCATGTCTGTGTGTAATTAAAGGAAGCTTGTCAGTAAGCTACCTATTTAGTGGTGGGAATGAGAGAGAGTGTGGGTTGGGAGTTGGGGGACTGCTTGTGTGAAACATTTCTCTCTTCTGGATTTAAAACTTAGTCTTTGTTGCCAATCTGTTAACAGACAGTTTGTAAATGAAGTGGAAGAAAAAAATATAAATTAGCTTTCTAATAAATATGAAATTATAGATGTGAACCAAAGCAGGGAATAAATACTTGACCAAAAATATGTAAGTAAGTGGGTGTTGGGGAATCACAATTTTTAAATATCTCAAGTTTTTGATACGAAAGTTCTATTTCAAAGTTCTTCAAAATGATGCCTGATGTTCCTGCATACTGTGTTCCAAATTTATGTAAATATAAGATGGAAACTGTGAAGTATGTGCCTTCAAAAAAGAAAAAGAAAAACACTGACATTTTATCTATACATATTTAATAGCTCAAGTTTTGGTATGAATGACTTTGAGGCTATACTATTTCTTTGACTCACTCTCATATAAATAAAGGCACCCACAATAAGAAAGGTCTATGCTAGGCCCTGTGGAAAACACAAAAGGAGGTGCAGACTCAGTTGGCCCCTTTTGGGAGCTGTACACATAAGAAACAATAGTAGAATGGTACATAACTTAATCTGTACGATAAAGACTGGGTGTGCTGTTATGCACTATTGGGGGGTAGTTAACAGAAGGTATAGAATGCAAAAATTTCATTAAGGAAGTAGAAATTGAATTGGGCATGAAGCAGTTTAGATAAAGGAAGAAGAGCTCCGAAAATAGACTCTAGTCCAAATGGAGGGAAAAAGACCAGCAATAACACAAAGTAGAAATTAGAAAAATGGCCAGGCACGGTGGCTCACGCCTGTAATCCCAGCACTTTGGGAGGCTGAGGTGGGCAGATCACCTGAGGTCGGGAGTTTGAGACCAGCCTTGAAGGGGTGGCCTGCCTTGAAGGGGTGGGTGTTTCTCATTGGGTGGGATGAGAGACTGAGAAAAGAAAGAGACACAGAGACAAAGTATAGAGAAAGAAAAGTGGGCCCAGGGGACCAGCGCTCAGCAAAGGGAGGACCCACGCTGGCACCAGTCTCTGAGTTCCCTCAGTATTTATTGATCATTATCTCTACCATCTCAGAGAGGGGGATGTGGCAGGACAATAGGGTAATAGTGGGGAGAGAGTCAGCAGGAAAACATGTGAACAAATGTCTCTGTATCATAAACAAGGTTAAGAAAAAGGTGTTGTGCTTTGATGTGCACATACATAAACATCTCAGTGCATTAAAGAGCAGTATTGCTGCCAGCATGTCTCACCTCCAGCCCTAAGGCAGTTTTCTCCTATCTCAGTAGATGGAATATACAATCGGGTTTTACCGGAGCAGGAGACAGATGCCTTCCTCTTATCTCAACTGCAAAGAGGCCTTCCTCTTTTACTAATCCTCTGCAGCACAGACCGTTTATCGGTGTCGGGCTAGGGGGACGGTCAGATCTTTCCCTTCCCACGAGGCCATATTTCAGACTATCACCTGGGGAGAAACCTTGGACAATACCTGGCTTTCCTAGGCAGAGGTTCCTGCAGCCTTCCTCAGTGTTTTGTGTCCCTGGGTACTTGAGATGAGGGAGTGGTGATGACTTTTAACAAGCATGCTGCCTTCAAGCATTTGTTTAACAAAGCATATCCTGCATAGCCCTAAATCCATTAAACCTTGAGTCAACACAGCGCATGTTTCTGCAAGCACAGCATCTCAAGGCAGAAGAATTTTTCTTAGTGCAGAACAAAATGGAGTCTCTTATGTCTACTTCTTTCTACATAGACACAGTAACAGTCTGATCTCTCTTTCTTTTCCCCACAAGCCTGACCAACATGGAGAAACCCCATCTCTACTAAAAATACAAAATTAGCCAGGTGTGGTAGTGCATGCCTGTAATCCCAGCTACTTGGGAGGCTGAGGCAGGAGAATTGCTTGAACCCAGGAGGCAGAGGTTGTGGTGAGCCGAGATTGTGCCAATGCACTCCAGCATGGGCAACAAGAGCAAAACTCTGTCTCAAAAAAAAAAAAAAAAAAAGAAAAAAAATTGGAAAAACAACAACAAACAATGTCAGGCAGTGTGGCTCATGTTTATAATCCCAGCACACTGTGAGGCTGAGGTGGACAGGTTGCTTAAGCCCAGGAGTCTGAGACCAGCCTGGGCAACATAGCAAGTCCCAGCCTCTTCAAAACATAAAAAAAAAAAAACAATTGGGGGATTGCTTGAGCTCGAGAGGTTGAGGCTACAGTGGGCCATGATCATGCCACTGCGCTACAGCCTGGGTGACAGAATGAGACCCTGGCTCAAGAAAAAAAAAAGGAAAGGAAGAAAAGAAGGAAAGAAAGAACCAACTAACTAACTAACCAATTAAATTAGAGTTGTGTTCCAAGAGCCAAAAGGGATGACCCAGTTTATTTGGAATGAAGTCTGCTGGTCAAGCTGCTGATGGAAAAAAGCTCAGGTATTACGTTAGGGCTATTATATCTTAAGAGCTCAAGAGCCAAGGAAATAAGAGAGAAGTTGTTGAAAAATATGGTGGGGCATTTCCTATGTGACAAAGAGGCCTGATAATTATCACATATAACACTTATTTAGTGATTTATAGTTTACAAAGAAACTTTATATGTATTATCTAATTTAATTCCCATTATACTTGGATGTGATATTTATTTTACAGATAAGGATGTTGAGCCAAAGGTGTTAACTGGCTCTGACCATGGGCACACAGTGTGTCTTCTGCTCTCCCTACAATTTTTCACAATGAGAGCAATATTTCAGGATGCATATTTCAGGATTCTATACATTGCATTATATAAGCAGACAGAAAGGGTAAGGAGACCACTGCAGAAATCTAGGCATGAGCAAAGGAGATTCTGGACAATTAGTGGCAGTGAGAACAGAAAGGAAGGAGAACATAGAAAACTGTCAAAGGCATAATCAACAGAGATTGATGACCAACTGGATTTACGGGTCGAGGCAAAGAGAATCAAAGCCCAAGGCGTGAGTGGAAGAATGCTGGTGCCATTTGCAGAGGCAGGGAGAAAGCTCCTTGATAATTCAGACTGGTGAATGCATTTGAGCTGGACTGGAAACCGTTCATGTGGCAGCTCCTGCATCTACAACTCAGTGGGTGCTCATAAATATCTGTTCAGTAAATGAACAAATAATAGTTGAAGTAAGGGGAATGGGTCATCCTTTAAGAATAAAGCATTTGCTAAGAACAGAAAGCCAAGGGTCAGGCCTGGGTGAATGCCCTCAGTCGGGAGAGGCCAAAAAAGCCGGGGGCAGAGTGGGGAGGGGGTGGCAGGGAATAGGGTTAGTAATAGGAGAATTTGAGACAAAGGCCTAGGTAGGAATTCTAAAAGTTTATGGTTATTAGACCATGAAGGATGCTTTCTTACTGTTTCAGAAAAGGTATATAGTTTTAGGCATTTCTTCATTGTAGCAAAACATTGACTACCAGGTCCCTTTTGCTTTGGATAAAGAAGTTCTTCCCCAGTTCATTCACTCTTGCATTGTTTCTCACACGGTCAGCCCACAGAACCTCTGACTTAGAATCACTTGGGACATTGCTAAGTCTATAGATTCTCGGGCCCCATTCCAGATTTCCCGAATCATACTTCAGGGGTACAGCCTAGGAATGTAAATCTTTACAAGCTCCTCAGTGGTTTTCATGCACACTAAACTTTTAGAATCAGTGCTATATAATAAAAGATCAAATGACTGAGAAGAAGAGAATATGCCTAAAAATGACCAGATATGTAAATTAAAATCCTTAATACATTCCTGGGAACATGCTCAGTGTTTGTGGAAGTGTGAAAGGCAAAGCAACACTGACCAGAAATACATTCTGGAAAGCACCCTGAAAAAACTGTTTTGAACAAACAGGTTAATTTATCTCTGGTTTGCATCCAAACCCAGTGACACCAAGTTGGATGGTAACCAGAAAGCGTTATGGAATCTCTTTATGGTGAGTCATAGTTTAGGGAGGTGAACATTGCTGGTTTGACATTCAGCCTTAAAACAAACATCAGAGTTTTTCAATTCACATGTTTTCTCTTACCGAACAATTTCCTAATGAAGTACCGGAAAAGACAACCTTCTTCTCCATTACTATTTGGAATTTTAGATCACATACATCACCTGTTCCAACACCTAAATGAAATAAAAAAGTTAGGTTGGTTAGCATGAACATCAATATGTCTCACCAATTAACATCATGGATTAAAAAGAGAAAAAATTATCCAAGCTAACAATGTATCAATAGTTACTTATTTGGTCTTGCACGGATTTTGTCTTTGAAAGACAAGGCCTCAAGCCTAGTTCTGTCTCCTAAAGCAGATTTTATAAGACTAGAGAAGTGAAAAAAAATATATATAGTTTGGCTTCAAAGACTTAGAATCCCATCACTTTATCTTTCCAGAAAAAATATTTAGGGAAGGTAGGCCGGGCATGGTGGCTCACGTCTGTAATCCTAGCACTTTGGGAGACTGAGGTGGGCAGAGGATTACTTGAGGTTCAGAATTCTAAACCAGCCTGGCCAAGATGGTGAAACCACATCTCTACTAAAAATACAAAAATTAGCCAGGCATGGTGGCACATACCTGTAATCCTAGCTACTCAGGAGGCTGAGACAGGAGAATTGCTTGAACCCGGGAGGCGGAAGTTGCAGTGAGCTGAGATCACACTACTGCACTCCAGCCTGGGCGACAGAACAAGACTGTGTCTCCAAAAAAAAAAAAAGAAAGAAAAAGAAAATTCAGGGAAGGTGACTTGCAACCTTTCTTGCTAATATGTTGCTTTCTTCAGACTTCTAATCATAATGATTCTTAATAATAAATACTGTAGTTTAACTACTTGGGCCCTACTTTAAGGCCAGTTCCTGATGCAAACTCTATAAAAATATAGGATAGTTATATCCAAAAATTCCCGTGGTGTTCAGTATATATTTATAGACAAAGGCTCTTTTGTTCCTTTTTTTCAATTCAAATGACCCACTTCCCTTAGCATTTCCTCAAAGACTTGGTTTCTCAACCAATTAATTTATTGCTTTTCTCTCAACTCTACATTAATTTTAATTCAAATATGTACAAAACTAAAGGTAGAAAATTAAAACAGATATTTTAATAAACTAATGTATTAATTATCTTTGATTGCTCATCTCATATGCTGTTTGTTTTCTTTTCATTTAATTTTGTTTTCACTAACACCATGATATTCATTTGTCATTAGAAATCACAGTTTCTTGCCTCAGTTCCCTCTTTCCCATTCCAGGTGCAGAACTTTCTATTGATGTCTGCCAGAAATCAGTGAAATGTAGAACTAAACTCAGAAGGCTAAAAATACCAGGCTGTCTGTGTGAACACCAGCATCCTGGCCCCATGGCACCTAGAGCACCCAGCACTGGCACCATCTCAGGTCCACAAGCTGGCTGCTAGAAGAGGTTTGCTTTAGGGGTTCCGAAGCATCGCCTCCCTGCTACCTCTCCGGCAGTGGGAGTGGTGAGGCCCCATCCCTTCCACACAGACACATCCTGCTTTCCCGCCTCCCCTGAGTGTAAGCTGGGAGTGAGAGGGTTACAGATGGAGGAGAGAGGGGAAAGGGAGAGCGCAGGGTGATGAGAAAAAAATATGCCTCTAAAAGAAGGTGAGAAAATGATACGATACGGAGACACCTCCACCAAGGCAAACTCTGAACTAGAGGTGGTTCTGAGAAATAAGCAGGCTTGAGGGCACATGGGTCCTCCTCCTCCCTCATCAGAGGCTCCCTCTGCCTGGAAAAGTCCACCCTGGGTTGAGACCAGAGGAGCAATGAGAACAGGAGAGATGGGAAAGGGATGAAGTCCCCCAAATTGGTGATGGAAAAGAAAAAGTGAAGAACATCGAAGGGCTGGCAATCCATGGGCAACTGCAGGAGGAGGGACATACGTGAGGAGGAGTTCCTGTGTGAGGATATGTAAAAAGACAGGTATGAGTTAGGCTCATTTGCATATATAACTATGAGCAAAACTCTCCCAGAGTGGGGACATTGGCCCTCCTGCCCAATTCTTCAATTATGCATAAAGCACTTACCACGAATCGAATAAATAATGAATCTTTTAATAAAGAGTATCCGTCTTGGAGGGAGATTCCAGTTGTAGAGATGTTTCACTTGTGCAAAATATCCAACATATCTATTCTGAAAAGCAACAGAAATCTTCCTTTAAGTGGAGATGAAAAGTCTAAAGTCAGCATTCCTTTTATTTTTTTTGTTGCATAATGCTTGTTAATGGAGGTAAGTAATTAAGAAAACATTTACTGGATGCCATTATATAACTAGACATTTTTAGGGATGCTGCCCCACAACTATGTACCTTGAGGGAAAAATACTGAATTCAGTGCAATGGGGAAGTAACAAGGATGGAGCCAGGCCCTGTTTATAGGCTGCTTATGGTTGAGAGGGCAACTAATCAGAAGCACAACAAAACGGTTACAGCATCATCAGTGTCCAGATAGAAGCTTAGTTGTGATTGAGTTAGAGGAAGGCTTGTGGTTTGGTGAAGAGCAGCTTCCTGGGGAATGGTATAAGTGAAAACTCCAGAGGAATATCTCCAAACCTCAGTAGCAGGTTTCCCGTCATTCTTCTCTTGTTCCTGACAGCTAGAATTTCTTCACTTTGCATTTCCTCAATTCTGTTTTCTCAAGGAAGCCCTGGAATTCTCTTAGCCTTGTCCTTTCCCTGGGGCAAGCTGTTCACAACGGCTGTCCCCTGAATCTTTCTTCAAGGTATTGAAGAGCTCTGGTACTCAATCAACTGGTTCAGAATTCAAAAGTTGGCCATCATGGTGGCTCCCGCCTATAATCCCAGCACTTTGGGAGGCCGAGGTGGGCAGATCACCAGGCGTCAGGAGTTTGAGACCAGCCTCGCCAACAGGGTGAAACCCTGTTTCTACTAAAAGTACAAAAATAGGCCATGCGTGCTGATGAGCACCTATAATCCCAGTCACTCGGGAGGCTGAGGCAGGAGAATCGCTTGAACCCAAGAGGTCGAGGTTGCAGTGAGCTGAGATTGCACCATTGCACTCTAGTCTGGGCGACAGAGCGAGACTCTGTCTCAAAAATTAAAAACAAAACAAAACTCACAGGTTCACAGACTGTTCCTTACCCATTGGGAAATGCTCATTAAAGTAACTAACTGCCATACTTCCCTTTAGAAAGGGCCAGTCATGAGACAGGCTCATGAAAGTCCTTAACTTAGGAGTAGATGTAGTCAGTAGAATGGCCCACAATGCAGGATCAGAATGTGATGGTGTCTGAGAATCACCACCAGACACAGAGGGCACTCTGTCCTGAGGTCTTGCCAACACAGCTCTCAAACGTGCAGCTGAGTCCCTTTGTTGCTTTTTCAGTGAATCAGAAGAGATTCAGTTGCAGCCTTTGGTGTGCTAGTTCTGGACTAAAATTAGGGAAACTATGCACGACTGCAGAAGAAATGGGGATGAGGAGACGTGTGGGGAGAGTTGTTGAAGGAGCTCCATCTAGCATTCCCTTAGCTTCTGCCACTAGATTCTCCACCTTTCCCTAAGGGCTGTAAACCACCAGGGCCCTCAAGCTGCTTGTGCTCCCACGCTTCCTTCTCCTACAACTTAAAACAACATGGATTTGTAGTAGAAATTAATATAACCAACACATAGGAGGCACTCACTACAAACAAAAAGATATTATGAGAAAAGGGTGGAAAGATGGGTAAGCCATGGGCTTTGCCTTTAAAGGGGATACAGAAGTCACCACTTCAAATAACTAGAGAATGATGCAGTGACACAGTCCCTAAAAGAAACACAAAGGGCTCCAAGAATTGAAAAAGCAAGAGACTACTTCAGGCTGAGAAGGGAAAGGGACTCTAGGAATAGGGGCATGAGCAATGGCATGAGGGTATCAAGTGTCCATAGGCTGGGAAAGGGCACACAGTCTAAATGTGTTGGAGTATGGGATGTGTGCATGCACATAGCGGAAGAGAAGGTTGGAAAAGTCAAAGTGTGGCTCTTGAGTGCCAGGTTGAAACGTTTAGTTTCTTGCCATTGGCAGTGGGGACACAGTATGGATTTTGAGCATGGAAATGGCATGATTAGGGCTGCACTTCAGTAAATTCACCTATCACTTTTAGCTTAGGGTCTATGACTATCTTTATTTTGTTTTGCTTTGTTTTGTTTTGTGCTTGGGTGTGGGAGAAAAGTATCAGTGGATAAGGCTGAGTTCTTCTGGCCCAAACTAAAGGTTTAGGGCCAGTAGGTAGAGTGTTCTTCTAACGGGGCCAAGAGTACTCACTCAGCTCCCACCACTTAAAGAAAAACTCATTTACAGCCACATCCAAATCCATTTAGGAATTCCCAACCTGCTCTCACTTCGGTTTCAGGAGCAATATAAAAAAGGCAATATAAATGAGAAGCTGTGCACAGCAAGGGCTTCAGAGACTGACATCTAGATTTCAGTCCTTGGTTCAAAAGTTACTTTCTCTGAACCTCAATTTTCTAATTTATAAGATGAGAATCATAGTAGTGCCTACTCATAGAGTTACCGAGAATATTAAATGAGATAGTGAATATAGAACTCTTAGAATAGTTCAGCAAAGTCTAGAATGTTGTAAATGCTATAGGATAAACATTCTGGTTTCTGTAATAAACAAACTACAAGTAATAAAAAATGGTGAGAAATCTATGAACTTAGATTCTTAAAAGAGACTTAGGAGACACAGTAACCAAATGAAATGTGTGGACTTTGTTTGAATTCTGATTAAACAAACTAAATTTTCAAAGATTTTAAGACAATTTTGGAAACAAACATGGACTACAAATTTGATATGAAGGATTTTTAAGGTATAATATTTTTAGATATGATAGAAAGTGTTAAGGTTTTTTGTTGCTGTTTTAAGAGTACTTAAATGTCATACTAAAATGCTGTGGGATAAAATGATCTGACGACTGAAATTTCCTTTACAATAACTCAGATTTAGGGAAAGCAAGAGTGGAGAGTGGGGTTGGGGGGTGTGAGTGGAGTGGGAAAAGAATGGATGAAATGTAGCTGGCTGCCGGCTGAAATGGCTGCTGTAGCAATGTGATGACTATACGAGGATATATTGTATGATTCTCTGGACTTTTGTATATGATTAAAATTTTCCATAACAAAATGTTTCTAAAAGAAAAAACAGAGTAACAGTGTATATTTCATATAGGTGTTATGGGTATTAAATGAGATATGTAAAAGTGTAATACTGTCTGGTATGCAGAAGGGGTTTTGAAAAGTTTATTTCCCCTTTTATTTTCTCTTTTAAAATACACCTCCCCCACAACACACAGAAAAGACACACACACACACACACACACACATACCAGGAGTCATCCAAAAAACAGTTCTTTGTGATGTTCTGTAAGGGCTGAATTGCCCTAGTGAGGGTTTGTGAAAGACTTGGATCTTTTTTACATTGAAATCAAAGGGTGGTGATTTTAGATACACTTCAGGGTCCTGAAGCCTTGGGTATTGGACCTTCCTACTTCGGGAAAATAATCAACTCCTGAGCTCCATAAACAATAACCAGTATAGAATAGAAAGCAGGATTCTCTGAGGAGAAGCCAGAGTCCCCAGCATGTGGGCAGCAACTGAAGCGTGACCCTCAGACTCAGGGAGGGACCAAGGCCTGTTTCAGGGCATCCAACTGCTGCTGCCTGATCACCAAAGGAGAAGAGTGTAAAATGAAACCAAATAACAGGTGGCAATCTGAACCCACTCCCCTAAAAAAACTCCCATTTTTAAAAAGAAAACTTACCTGAGAAGGAGTTTCTAGTTCCTGAAATTTACTGCTGTGGGTTTTATCTGTTCGCCTTTCTCCAAAATAATACAGGCTTTCCTACAAAAAAGGGTACAATCCAACCATGGTTCATCTGCACTCTTTCCTTTCCTACATTAGGTACTTTAGTGTTTCTACACCCACCTTCTTTCCTAAAGTCAGTGATTTTGTTTGTTTGTTTTTTGGTAGAGTCTTGCTCTGTAACCCAGACTGGAGTACAGTGGCAGGATCTAAGTCACTGCAACCTCTGCCTCCTGGGTTCAAATGATTCTGCTGCCTCAGCCTTCTGAGTAGCTAGGACTACAGGTGTGTACCACCACGCCCAGCTATTTTTTGTATTTTTAGTAGAGATAGGGGTTTCACCATGTTGGCCAGGCTGCTCTCAAACTCCTGACCTCATGATCCGCCTGCCTCAGCCTCCCAAAGTGCTGGGATTACAGGCGTGAGCCACCCGTGCCCAGCCGAGTGATCTTTGGGCACAGGCTACCGAAAATAACAAAATTAGGACTTCTCTCATTCAAGGATTCATACACTCATAAAATTTTAGAGCTGGAAAGACCTTAAAAAGCATTTGGTCCAACCCTTCTTTCCATATGACAAATGACAACACTGAGACCAAAAGAAAGCCAAGCAATCTGCCATGGAGATGCTGCAGCCACTTAGAAGCAGCACAGGCCTGGAATACAGGTCCCTGGATCTCAGTCTAGGGCTCTGGATCAATGGCTGTCAATGACTTTCAAACCTTTTGTTTTTTAAGCTGCAATCCACATTAATAAACCTAGGAGACACACACACACACACACACACACACACACACACACACACACACACACACACACACACACCCCCCCAATATTTAAGCCTTTTGATATTTTCTATTCTGCTCTATTCCATTTTATTTTTAAAAGATGTCAGTTACAACCCAGTAACTTTAAAATTCACTGATAAATCATGATCCATAGCTTGAAAAACACCATCCTAGAACACCCATTTTCAAAATCTGTGTATCTCAAACGAGAGAAAGCAAAGGTGGTGGAATTGGAGTTTGGGCACTGTGCACAACCACCACCTCTTCCCTAGACTGCAGGCCAAACAACTCCAGCACAGCTGCTGGAAATGGTAGCATCTCAGCAAGAAAATGGCAGAAAGAAAAATGACTGAGAACTCTGCTTTAAGTGGAAACAGCCCACCTTGTCTTATCAGAAATTTCTAGAGGTCACAGACTCCACATGTATTGACTAAGCAAAGATATTTACATTCAGGAGAGGCTTTGTTTTGAGTTGCAAAATGTTGCTTTTTATCTACCTAAGAGTTGTGAGGATGGGCAAGGCTCTTTGGAGAATTTATCTAATTAAGCTTGATACTATTCTCACGAGGAAGGAAGAAGTCATGGTACCGGCGGGAGTAAGAGCAGGGCCAGGTGAAGTGAGGGAAGCATCTTGATTACTGAATGTTTTTTTTCTGTGTAAAAGGTGAGCTTTTCACCCTATCATGAAATTGTTAGCTTTACTCCCCTCACCTTAATCCTGCCCCATCAGGTCTTGTCTTTATTTAAAATGTTGATATTGTATACATCATAGATTTTTGCATTAATTTTTATTAAAATATTGCATTAAAATTATTTATTTTAATCATTACAATTTTTAGCATTCCCTTAAATTTTGCACCTCATTGACCTCACTCTAGTCCTGGCCCAAAGAGATTCTGAAGTCAGCTACTAACTAGTGCACGTTAAACAAGAAAGTATCAAAAACAGACTTTCTAAAAACTGCTTCTCTAATTATAATTTTACTAAGCACCATGACTAAAATAATCATCTTAATGTCCTACCAGTGATGTTTCAGAACTAGCAAACTCAATCATCATAAGACAAAGTTTGTAGAACATCTTTCATACCTCTGCAGTTAAAAATATTTCAGAGGCAATAAGGCAGGCATAAACCATAGTTCCGGTTCTTCCTAGAAAAGAAAAGAAGTTAGTTCAAGGAACATACGTGGTATAAAAATACACTCAGAAATATTCAAGGAGTGCATTTTAAGTTGATTTTCTTTCTTTTTTTTGAGACAGGGTCTTGCTGTGTCACGCAGGCTGGAGTGCAGTGGCACAATCTTGGCTCATTGCAACCTCCGCCAAACAGGTGAAAACTACGCAAATTACATTCACAGTAAAAATATCTCTCACCATCTCTCCACAAAAGGACACGATGAGGTTTTTACTAAATCTGTAAGAAAGCAACAATTATGTCTTTTATAATTTTTTTGGATAATAGAAAAAAGAAAAATTCCCAACTCATTTAGTAGATTAATATAACTGATTCCAAAATTGCACAAATATAGTAGAAGAAAAGATAATTTTACACCAGTCTCACATATAAATGTAGATTTAAAAATATACATATATTTTCAAAGTGAATTCAGCAATGTAGAAACACCATGTATCAACACCAAGTGCCATTTTGCTTAAGGATGCAAGGATGTTTTTTCCAAGATGGCAGATTACAGGCTTTTAGCATGTCTCAGTCATTTGGAAATAGCAAGCAAGTACATAAAGACCAACTCTGTGGGCTTTAATTCAAGAAAGAAAATGGCAATTCCCCGGAATTACGAAGGACATCCCAGATCCTGGGGAGGACAATGCAGGCAAGCAGCCCTCAGGACAGCATTCGACTGATAAAAGTGAAGCCTCAGTATGTGGGAGAGGCAGACAGCATCCCTCTGTCTCACCTTTCCACTGGAGATCCACGCAACCCGGGCAGAGGAAGAGATTGTTTCTCCCAAGCCTTGGAGCTCATTTGAGGAGAGACTTGGAGACTTTGTGGGGGAAAGACACAGGGAAACGCTGCCGGCATTTTCCCAAACTTGGACTGGGAGCAGGACAACACTGGGGAAATCTTCCCTATCTGGCCCCACCCATCTTGTGCCCCCAATCCCCCTACCCCTAGGGCTGAGGGAGCTCAGATTAATGTGTACTCAGGAAATCAGCCCATTGCCTGGGGAAACAGAGAGCTCCTCCCAATAAACAAGGATCAAGTACATAGCCGGCGGCACTGGCAACAGCCAGCTCTTACCCATGGCGCCATCTACTGGCTTGTCGGTCAAACCACACACCCAATATAAAACCTGCCGACGGAAGTGCATGGGGCTACAGAAGCAAAGCCGAAAGACCCTACCCAGCATGCTCTACAGTCACACACCCTAGGGAGCAGGGAAAGGGAAAGAAGAAAAAAATAACAATAATATTATAGGAAAGGAAAGAAAAAGAAATATCCTACTCAAACAAAAATAATTACACAAATTAGAAGTGCTAGCATCTCCAGATGAGAAGGACCCACGCAAGAATTCTGGCACCATGAGAAATCTGAATGTAGTGACACTACCAAAGGATCACACTAGCTCTCTGGCAATGCTTCCTACCCAAATGAAAACTCAGAAATGACAATAAGCAATTCAAAGCTTGGGTTGCAAGGAAGCTCAATGAGATTCAAGGTTGAAATCAACAAAAAGAAACTTCTACATCAATCTGGGAAATGAAGGAAGAGATAAACATCTTAATAAGAAATCAATCAGAACTTCTAGAATTAAAAAAACTCACTTAAGGAATTTCAAAATACAACTGAAAGCTTTATCAATAGACTGGACAAAGTAGAAAACATAATTTCAGAGCTTGAAGACTGGTCTTTTGAACTAATCCAGTCAGACAAAAATAAAGAAAAAAGATTTTTTAAAAGTGAAGAAAGTCAGAAATATGAGATTATGTAAAGTGATCAAACCTATGAATTACTGGCATGCCCGAGAGAGAAAGAGAAAAAGAAAACAACCTGGAAAACATAGTTGATGGAATAATTCAAGACAATTTCTTGAATCTTGCTAGATAGACATCTAAGTACAATAAAGCCAGACAGCACCTGTGAGATACTATAAAAAATGAACATTACCAAGGCATATACTCACCAGACTGTCCAAGGTCACTGTCAAAGAAAAAGCCCTAAAGGCACTGGAGAAAAAGGCCAGATCACATACAAAGGTAGCCCCATCAGGATAAGAGCAGACTTCTCAGCAGAAACCTTACAAGCCAGGAGAGATTGAGGGGTCTATTTTCAGAATTCTTAAAATAAATTACAATCAAGAGATTCATATCCTGCCCAACTAAGCTTCATGAGTGAAGGAGAAGTAAAAATATTTTCTAGAGAAGCAAATGCCAAGAGAGTTACCACTAGACCAGTCTTACAAGAGATGCCTAAGGGAGTTCTAAACGTGGAAATGAAAGAATGATACCTGCTATCATAAAAACACACTGAAGTACACAGCTCACAGACCCTATAAAACAACCACACAATAGAAAGTACAAAAAAACCAGCTAACAGTTTCATGATAGGGTGAAAAGCTCACATGTCAATAGTAACCTTCAATGTAAACACACCACTTAAAAGTCACAGAGTGGGCTGGGTGCGGTGGCTATTCCTGTAATCCCAGCACTTTGGGAGGCCAAGGTGGGCAGATCACGAGGTCAGGAGGTCAAGACCATCCTGGCCGATGTGGTGAAACCCTGTCTCTACTAAAAATATAAAAATTAGCCAGGCGTAATGGCACATGCCTATAATCCCAGCTACTCAGGAGGCTGAGGCAGGAGAATCACTTGAACCCGGGAGTCAGAGGTTGCAGTAAGCCAATATCATGCCACTGCACTCTAGCCTGATGACAGAGCGAGATTCTGAAAAAAAAAAAAAAAAAAAAAGAAAGAAAGAAAGGTCACAGAGTGGCAAGTTGGATTAAAAAAACAAAACCCATCTGTCTGCTGTCTTCAAGAGACCCATCTCACATGTAACAACACCAATAGGTTCGAAGTAAAGGGTTGAAGAAAGATCTATCACACAAAGAAAACACAAAAAAGAGCAGGGGTCACTATTCCTAAAACAGATAAAAAAGGCTTTAAACCAACAATAGTAAAAAAGGACAAAGAAGAGCATTACATAATGATATGGAGTTCAATTCAACAAGAAGCCTTAACTATCCTAAATATATATGCACCCAACATTGGCTCACCCAGGTTAATAAAACAGATACTTCTAGACCTATGAAAAGACAGCCACACAACAATAGTCAGGGGACTTCAACACCCCACTGATAACATTACACAGATCATAAAGACTGAAAACTAACAAAGAAATTCTGGACTTAAATTCAACACTTGACCAATTGGACCTAATAGAAACCTAAAGAACTCCCAGCATTTTGGGAAGCTGAGGCAGATGGGCAGATCACAAGGTCAGGAGTTTGAGACCAGCCTGGCCAATATGGTGAAAACCCGTTGCTACTAAAAATACAAAAATTAGCCAGGTGTGGTGGCAGGTGCCTGTAATCCTAGCTATTCGGGAGGCTGAGGCAGGAGAATTGCTTGAACCCAGGAGGTGGAGGTTGCAGTGAGCCAAGATCATGCCACTGCACTCCAGCCTGGACAACAGAGTAAGACTCCATCTCGAAAAAAAAAGAAAAATAAAACACCTATGAACCAAAAAAGCCCAGATCAGATGTATTCACAGCTGAATTCTATCAACTATACAAAGAAGAACTGGTACCAGTTCTACTGAAACTATTCCAAAAAACTGAGGAAGGACTCTTCCCTAATTCATTCCATGAATCCTGCATCACCCTGAAACCAAAACCTGGCAAAGACACAATAAAAAAAAGAAAACTAAAGGGTAATCTCAACGATGAAGACGGCCACACAAATCCTTAACAAAATACTGGCAAACCAAATCCAACAGCACATCAAAAAGTTCACAATCAAGTAAGCTTCATTCCAAGGATACAAGATTCAGCATATGCAAACCAATAAATGTGATTCACCACACAAACAGGATTAAACAGAAACCACATGATCATCTCAATAGATGCAGAAAAAAAAGCTTTTGATAAAATTCAACATCTTTCTTGATAAAAAAAAAACACTCAAGAAACTAGGAATCAAAGGAACATACTTCAAAATAGAGCCATGCGCCAGGTGCAGTGGCTCACATCTGTAATCCCAGAACTTTGGGAGGCCAAGGCAGGCAGATCAGTTGAGGTCAGGAGTTCAAGACTAGCCTGGCCAACATAGTGAAACTCCGTCTTTACTAAAAATACAAAAATTAGCCGGGCGTGGTGGCACATACCTGTAATCCCAGTGACTCAGACGGCTGAGGCAGGAGAATTGCTTGAACCCAGGAGGCAGAGGTTGCAGTGACCGAGATTGCACCACTGCATTCCAGCATGGGTGACAGAGCAAGACTCCATCTCAAAAAACAAACAAACAAACAAAAAAACATGCTGGGCATGCTGGCTCATGCTTGTAATCCCAGCACTTTGGGAGGCTGAGGTGGGTAGATCACCTGAGGTTAGGAGTTCGAGAGCAGCCTGGCCAACTTGGTGAAACCCCATCTCTACTAAAAATACAAAAATTAGCTAGGCGTGGTGGCAGGTGCTTGTAATCCCAGCTACTTGGGAGGCTGAGGCAGGAGAATCACTTGAACCTGGGAGGTGGAGGTTGCAGTGAGCCAAGATTGCGCCATTGCACTCCAGCCTGGGCAAGAAGAGTGAAACTCCATCTCAAAAAAAAAAAAAAAAAAAAAAGAAATCATTTCCTTTGCAGCATCATGGATGCAGCTGGAAGTCATTATCCTGAGCAAATTAATGCAGGAATAAAAAACCAAATACCATATGTTCTCACTCATAAGTGAAAGCTAAACAATGGGTGCTCATGGACACCAAGGTGGCAATAATGGACCCTGGGGAGTTCTAGAGGGGGCACAGCAGAAAAGGGCACAGGTTGAAAAACTAACTATTGGGTCCTGTGCTCAGTACCTGGGTGATGTGATCAATCACACCCCAAACCTCAGCATCACACAATATTACCAATAAACCTGCATATGTACTTCCAAATCTAAAAGTTAAATTATACCAAAAATCTAAGCTCAAAAAGAAAAAAAAAGTCTTTTGCCCATTAAAAAACAAATAACAAAAAATACAAGAATCATCCTATATCAGAAATCTATATTAATGCAATTTATCATATTCATTGATTAAAGAAGACATACCTTACAATTATCTCAATTAATGCAGGAAAAAGCATTCACTAAAATTCAGCCTGCACCTGTGACTTTAAAAATTAACAACAATTAGGAAACTTCCTTAACTCAACAAAGAGAATCTACCAAAATACCTACCAGGAACATCATATTAATGACATCATATTGACAGCATTTTCTTTAAAGCCTGGAATTAAACAAAAGTGCCCTCTCTTCACTGCTTCCATTTAACAGTATACTGCAGAGCCTAACCAGTGTAGAAAGTCAGTGTAGTAAGTAAATCTTTAGAATAACTCCTTAATCTAATGAGAGAGTTTAGGGAGATTTCTAGATGCAGGCTCAACATAAACAAAAATTAATAGCTAAATCAAGGATGCAGGTTGAAATATTTACAGTAATTAATAAAAACACAGAAAAGGAGTATATGACTTCCAAGGTAATGACAGAGGGTGAGAAGGAAAGAATTATATTATTAAAATTCAATCGAATGAAAACAGAACGTCAGTAGGAAAATAGAAGAGTTAAATAAAATAGATGTACATAGAACACTGTTCTCAACAATGCATAATACATGTTATTTTCAAATGCACAGAAAACATTTGACAATATCGACCAAATTCCGGGCCATAAAGCAAGTCTAAACAAATTTCAAAGAACTGAAAAAGAAAAAAATACATAGTATGTTCTGTGTCCACAACACAATATAATCAGAAATCAAAAATTTAAAGGTAAATACAAAATTCTCATATGTTTGGAAATAAGGAAGTATACTTCTACATTACTCATGGGTCAAAAAAAAACAAGCACAGAGTTGGAAAATAGTTTGAAGTAAAATAAAAACACTACAAATAAAAGTTTATGGGATGAAGCTAAAGCAATTCTTAGAGGAAATCTTGTAGCCTTAAATGGTAAATAGAAAAGAGAGTGGTCGACACTCTAAGAATTATCCATGTCAAGAAGTCAGGAAAAGAAAAAATTAACCCAAGGAGTACAGAAGAAAATACTAAATATCATAGTAATTGAGGAAATAAAAAATAGAGACCACCAATAAGGCCAAAAATTTGGTACTTTTAAAAGACTAGTAAAATTGATAAATCCCTGGTGAGACTAATCAAAAGAAAAAAAGGGGAAGGCACCAAGAAAGCAATGTCAGGAATAAAAAAGGGAACACCTCTGTAGACATTAAAATGGTAAAATGATATTGTGAACAATTTGATGTCCGGACATTTGCAGAGTTAGATTAAATAGACAAATGCTGGGAAAACTATAATCTACCAAAATGGGCAAAAGAAATAAAATTATAAAAACATTCTATATATGGAATTGAGCCGTAATTTAAAGACTTCTCTCCAGAGAAAACTCTAGCCCAATGTGCATTCACTGGTGAATTTCACTTTACACTTAAGAAGGAAAAACATCAGCATGCATAAATTTACCCAGAGAATAAAAACAGAGAAAATGAAATCTAACTCATTTTACGAAGCCAAGATTTGAAAAAACTATGAGAAAGGAAAATTATAACCAATCGCCCAGATGACATGAATTTGAAAATCCTAAACAAAATATTAACAAACAGAATCCGGCAATTTAATAATAAAATAATTTAATAAATATTTAACAAAATAATACAGCACAACTAAATTACGTTTATTCCAGAAATATGTTTGTTTACCACTTAATCAATGTAATTAACCACATTTATTTATAGGATAAAGTAGAAAAATTATCATTTCAAAGATTCGGAAAAATCTTTAAGAATTCAACATCCATTCATGATTAAAAAAAAAAAACTCTTAGCAAGCTAAAAGAATTTCTTTTTTCTTTCTTTCTTTTTTTTTTTTGTTTCGCTTTTTGAGACAGAGTCTCACTCTGTCATCCAGGCTGGAGAGCAGTGGTGTGATCTTGGCTCACTGCAACCTCTGCTTCCTGGGTTCAAATGATTCTCGTGCCTCAGCCAGAGTAGCTGGGATTACAGGCATGTGCCACCACACCTGGCAAATTTTTGTATTTTTCAGTAGAGACAGGGTTTCACCATGTTGCCTAGGCTGGTCTTAAACTCCTGGCCTCAAGTGATCTGCCCCCACTGGGCCTCCCAAAGTACTGGGATTACAGGTGCAAGCCATGGCGCCCAGCCAAGGAATTTCTTAATCGATAAATGGTAGCTAATACACACACACACACACACACACACACACACACACAGAGTCATAAAGCAATTGGAGAGATGTTGAAAGCTTTTCCTTTGAGAATGGAACTGTATGTTGATGGCTGCTATTGCCACTTCTAATTCTACACTGTACTGAAGGTTCTAGCCAGTGCTAGGGGAGATAAATGACTGAAATGGAAAAAATACAATTTATTATTTTCATATGATGTAATCATGTACCATAAAATCCAAAAGAATCTATAGATGAATTAGTAGAACTAATAAGTGAGTTTAGGCTGGGCATGGTGGCTCAGGCCTGCAGTCCTAGCACTTTGGGAGGCGGAGGCTGAGGCTGGCAGATCATTTGAGCACAGGAGTTTGAGACCAACCTGGACAACACAGCGAAACCCCATCTCTACAAAAAATGAAAAAATTAGCTGGGCATGGTGGCACCTGCCTGCAGTGCTAGCTACTCAAGAGGCTGATATAGGAGGATCACCTGAGCCCAGGGAGGTTGAGGCTGTACTGAGCCATGATCATGCCACTGCACTCCTGCCTGGGTGGCAGAATGAGACGCTACCTCAAAAAAAAAAAAAAAAAAAAGTGAGTTTAGGAAAGTTGCTAATTGCAAGATTAATAAATAAAATGAACTGCATTTAAAACAATAAAAAACATTTAGAAAATAAACATTTTAAAGGGATATCATTTAAATAATCACAAAAACATCTAAGAATAAATCTCACCAAAAATATGCAAGCTTTCTATACAGAAAATGAGAAAGCATTATAAAGAGAAATTGAAGAGGACCTAACTAAATGAGAGAATACCTCTGGTTCATGGATTGGATGAGTCAATATTGTAAAGATTCAATTCTCCCCAGTCTATAAATTCAATGCAATTCCAAACAAATTTCTATCCAGTGTGTGTAATTTGACTAGTTGATTCCCAAATTTATATGGAAATATAGATGACCTAAAATACCCAAACGATTGTGAAGAAAAAGAAAAAGATGATGAGGACGTATTAGAAAGCTACAGTAAGATAGTTGTGCTATTGGCACACAGATGAAAAATCAATGAACAGAATAGAAAGGTCAGAAACAGATTCATGTTCTTCAGGGTAGTAAAGAAATGAAAATCTTCTGAACCAGTGTGCTGGAATAACTGGATAGCCATACATGGAAAAAGATGAAACCTGATGTCTTCCTCACACCACACACATAAATCAATTTTAAAAGGAATGAACCTTCTCGAAGAAAATATAGTAGTAAAATGTCCTTTAAACTCAAGGAAAATTGTCTTAATCAGGACACAAAAACACAAACTTTATAAAGGGAAAGCATGATACCTATGATGGTAATACAACTAAGAACTTCTGTTAACCAAAAGATACTCCTGAGAGAGAGAAAAGGCAAATCACAGAGCAGAAAAGCTTTCTTGAATACATTTATGACCAATAACAGAATTGAAATCAGAATACATAAAGAACTCCTACAATCAGGAGAAAAAAGATGAATAATCCAGGAGAAAAATGGTTAAGAAAATTAAAAAGTTACTTTACATAAAGGATATCCAAATAATAATCTTAAGAAAACTTCCTCAATCTTATTAGTAATTATAGAAATGCAAATGATCACCACCATAAGATGCCATCACACAAACACCCAAAGGCTAAAAATAAAAATACTTAGAATTGCAAGTATTGGGGAAGATATGGAATGCTTGAAGTGTACAATACCAGTGGAGTAAAAATTGGTACAACTGTTTTAGAAAACAGGTGACATTATCAAGTAAAGTTCAAGATTCATTACCCTAAGACAGAACAATTTTAATCTGAGGTATACACTCAACAAAAATGTGGCCACAGGTGCAATAAGAAATGTGTATTTTTAAAAGCAGTATTATTGGGCTGGGCACGGTGGCTCATGCCTGTAATCCCAGCACTTTGGGAGGCAGAGGCAGGCATATCACTTGAGGTCAGGAGTTAGAGACCAGCCTGCACAACATGGCAAAACCCCATCGCTATTAAAAATACAAAATTAGCTGGGTGTGGTGGTGGACGCCTATAATCCCAGCTACTCTGGAGGCTCAGGCACGAGAATTGCTTGAACCCAGGAGGCGGAGGTTGCAATGAACTGAGATCATGTCACTGCACTCCAGCCTGGGTGACAGAGTGAGACCTTATCTCTAAACAAAAAACAAAAAACATAATTTATCACAATAAAAATTGGAAACAACCCAAATGTAATAGAAAAAAAGAGATTCCATTTTCAGTCACAATTTGTGTAGGAATGAATTTTTGAAAAGATGTGCAAAGACATGATAAAAAAATTATAAAATATTATTAAAGAATGAACAAGATGATTCACATGTACAACTCAATATCGCAAAGTTGTCAGTTCTCTCAAGTTAATCTATAAATTCAATGTAGTTCCAATAAAAATCCTAAAAGTGTTTTATTATGGCACGTCACAAAATGATTTTAAAATTGAATGTAATAATAAAGTTCCAAGAAGAGCAAGACAATTCTGTCTTTATCAAACCATATTATAAAGCTACAATAATTACAAAAGTGTGGTAGAGAGAACTTAGAAACAGTTGGTATATTACTGAGAGGGATTACAAATTAACGGAGAACAAAATAGCATGCAATTGATGGTGTTAGGACAATTGGCTATCTATATGAAAAAAACACTTCCCCCAACTTCCAATTAGATTAAAGACCCAAATATTAAAAATGGAACTTGAATATTTTTGAAGAAATGTGGAATATCTTTACTACATCAGTATAGGGGTGAATTTCATAAACATGACAGAAAAGCATGAAATACATACACACACATAGATAAACAAATTTTACCATATTCAAAATTACAAACTTCTCTCCGGGCATGATGGCTCATGCCTGTAATCCCAGCACTTTGGGAAGCTGAGGTGGGTGGATCACTTGAGTCCAGGAGTTCGAGACCAGTCTGGGCAATACAGTGAGACCTTGTCTCTATTAAAAATACAAAAATTAGCCAAGCATGGTGACACTCACCTGTAGTCCCACTTACTCAGAGGGGCTGAGATGGGAGGATTGCTTGAGCCCCAGGAGGTTCAGGCTGTAATGAGCCGAGATCGTGCCACTGCACTCCAGCCTGAGTGATAGAGCGAGATCATGTCTCAAAACAAAACAAAAATTTACAAACTTTTGTACAACAAAATAAATCACAATCAAATTTAAAAGGCAACATGTGGGGAGAATATAATTGCAAGACTAAGAAAAACTGGCATTCAGATTCTTTAAAGAACTCCTATAAATCAATATAAAATATTTTTACTATCATGATACTAATGGTAACCTGCAGGCAGCAACTAACCAGAAGACAGCAAGACTAATATGAATGAACACATAAAAAAGAGGCTGCTCTGGTACATACCAGCTGAATATTAGCCCTCTAAACAACCTTTAACAAAATCAACAAAATATTATGTGAACACAGAATAATGTAAACCCCCTCTCAGCAAGAAAGAAAAAAGTAAAATTTGAAATGAATGTTTTCCTTCAAGCAAGAATTAGCATTAGTTAATAGAAGACTGATGCTAACTTCTTGAATAATAACATTTTAGGTTGGGCAATGTGAAATGGCCATTTTTAAAGCAAAAGATGGTTAAAAACTGGCAATTTCAAATGATTCAACCACTATATTCTTAACTACGGTATTGTAAATTGCCAGTCTATATACAATATTCCAACCTGTAGAGCTAAACACAGAACCTGTATATTAACTAATATACAGCTAAACACAGAACCTATATATTAACTAATATACAGCTAAACACAGAACCTGTATATTAACTAATATACAGCTAAACACAGAACCTGTATATTAACTAACGGGCTTGAAACTAGTCAATAAGACTAAAACTTGATTTTACTGAATTATATAAGTCAGTTTACAGTGTTATGTTTTCCTGGAATTTGATATAAAAATTCATTTAGAGCCCACTAAAAATGTAATTATTTGTGTTTGTCAAAATTTGTGAAATATGCTTAGATGATGATTTAAAGCCTAAACCTGAATGAGAGAAAACCTAACTGAACTTAAATTGGTTGGATTTACAAATGGCTTTTTCCCCATTTTAACTCCACCAATGTCAACTTCTTCGTATCATTACACTATAAAAATTCCAGTATAATTTTTGAAATAGCATCTCTGTTGGCTCCCTTACTCTAAAAGGTTCTCACAAAGTTTAAGAACAACCTTAAATTTTACTGGAACAAAAACAGACATCTAGACCCATGGAACAGAATAGAAAGCCCAGAATAAATCCATGCATTTATACTCAGCTGATGTTCAACAAAGGTGCCAAGAATCCAAGATGGGGAAAGGACAGTCTCTTCAATAAACAATACTGGGGAAACTGAATATCCACTTTCAGAAGAATGAAATTGCAACCTATCTCACCCAATATACAAAAATCAACTCAAAGTAAATGCTTAACTGTGAAACCTGAAATTGGAAAACTACTAGAAGAAAACATAGGTGAAAATCTTCTTGACATTGGTCTGGGCCAAGATATTTTTGGATATGACTGAAAAGCGTAGGCAACAAAAGAAAAAGTAGGCAAATGATACTGTATCAAACTAAAACACTTTTGCACAACAAAGGAAACATTTATAGGGTAAAGAGACAACCTACAGAATGGGAGAAAATATCTACAAAGCATACATTCGATAATAGGTTAAAATTTTTTTTTTTAAAAAGCAACTCAGACAACACAATAGCAAGAGAACAAGCTACCTCTCTAGAAAATGGGCAAAGAACCTGAAAAGATATTTCCCAACAGAAGACACACAAATGGCCAAGAGGTATAATGAGAAAATGCTAAACATCATTATTCATTAGGGAAAAGCAAATTAAAACCACAAAGAGACATCCTCACACCTGTTAGGATGGTCATTAACAAAAAGACAAAAGAAGAGTTGGTGAGGATGAAGAGAAAAGGGATCCCCCTTGTACACTGTTGGTGTGAATGTAAATTAGTAGTTATTATGGAAAACAGCACTGAGATTCTTCAAAAAACCAAAAATAGAACAACCATATGATTTGGAGATTCCACTTCTGGGTATATACCCAAAGGAAATGAAATCTGCACTCCCGTGTTCACTGCAGCATTATTCGTAATACCCAAGCTATGGAGTCAATCTAAATGTCATCAGTGGATGAATGGATAAAGAATATGTGGTATATATAAATAAAGGCATACTGTTCAGCCTTAGAGGATATCCTGTCACTCGAGATAATATGGATGAACCTGGAGAACATTATGCTAAGTGAAATAAGCCAGGCATAGAAAGACAAATACTGCCTGTCTCACTTATTTATGGAATCTAAAAAAGTCAGATTCATAGAAGCAGAGAGTAGAATGGTGGTTACCAGGGACTGGGGGGACAAAACTGGGGAGATTGTGGAGATGTTGGTTTTTACTTTATTATTATTATTTTTTTAGATGGAGTTTTGTTCTTGTTGCTCAGGCTGGAGTGTAATGGTGATCTCGGCTCACTGCAACCTCTGCCTCCCAGGTTCAAGCAATTCTTCTGCCTCAGCCTCCTGAGTAGCTGGGATTACAGGTGCATGCCACCACAGCCGGCTAATGTTTTGTATTTTTAGTAGAGATGGGGCTTCACCATGTGATCCACCTGCCTCAGCCTCCCAAAGTGCTGGGATTACAGATGTGAGCCACTGTGCCCAGCCTGAGATGTTGATTAAAGGATGCAAAATTTCAGTTAGACAGGAAGAATAAGTTCAGGAAATTTATTGTACAACATAGTGACCATAGTTAATAATAACGTATACTTGAAAATTGCTGTGACAGTAGATTTTAAATGTTCTCACACAAAAATATGTGGAGTAATGCATATGTTAATTAGCTTGATTTAGCCATTTCACAATGTTTACATATATCAAAACATCATGTTGTACACCATAAATATATTGATTTTTTATTTGTTAATTTAAAAATAAAAAAGATCAGCCTTAAATAAAATAAAAGTACTCTGACATTCTAAAATTAAAGACTGTTGGTATTTTGAGAGATATAAACTGGCAAACCAAAAATAAAGAAATCCAAATACTAGGAAAACAAGGGAAAATATGCTCAACCTTCTTTAGTTCTTTTTTCCTACTTTCTTCCCTTCCTTATCCTCTCCCTATCTCCTACCCTTCCTCCTCTCCTCTTTCCTTTCTCCTTCCCTTCTTTCAGCCTTGGAGCTAATATTTAAAAATGCTAACAATTATTAATACATATTAATAGCAATATGTATCTTGTTCTTGTACTTTATCTATATTTACATGTCTTTAGAAAGGGAGAAATAAAAAGGAAAATGTTATTACCTTTGCCTCCTTTACAGTGAATTGCTATGATGTTTTCAAGATCTTGAGCCATCCACTCATTTAATTTCTTGGTGAAAACCACCATCTCACTGATTTCAAGTTGAAGATTTTTAGTTAAAATATTTTCAAAAAATCAAGCCCAATATATTTAGCCCTCTTCTGATAGTCAACTTAGCATAAAACTTACTGTAGAGTGGGGACATTATGATCATCAATCATGATTCTACCGACCCTATTATGGAAGTGCTTAGGATCATAAGCTGTTTCACCTAAAATAAATAATAGGTATGTCATATCTCTATAGGGAATAACACGATAAATGATGAAGTTATGAATAAGTTAACATATCTTATTAGAATTCCTTATCTATCTTCAAAAAGAGCTTTCCAAGTTGCTCCTGCTGCTCTAAAATAAACACAAGGGTTTCAAAAACACAAGGATGGTAGTGGTTTATCCATCTCATGTAACCTAAACTCAACTTATTTTTGTTTAATAGGTATAATTTTTAACTTTCTAGCAGACTATTCATTATATTATTGCAGGGTAGTTAGAAACCACACAAGAGGCAAATGTAGCTGACCAAAATGTTTGCCCCCTGAACATGTCTATTGAGTATACAGGTAGAGGAAAAAATCAAGAGAGACACAGTATTAAGCTGGGTAACAACCTATTTTCTACAGAGTTTTTTGCTTTTTTCCCATCTAAGAGCTCTGCTCTCATCACATGCCACTGCTGATGGGTCAGAAGACTCATTTGTTAAATTGTCTATGTCCTCATAACACAATCTGGCAGGAAAAACAGAAAGATTTTCCTAAACCTAATATCGCTAGAACAGATCTTCCCTAAAATGGTTTGCTTCCACTCCAGCCTCATTGGTCCTGCCAAAGCCACATCCTTCATAGGGTACTTTGTGCTGCTGGGCTAACTCCTTCTACTAAATGGGGCCAGTCCAAGATGGGGATTTTTAAATTCATTCCTCACCACCACCAAATACTTATGATTAAATGCAATATAAAAAACAAAGTCATCTTCTTACATGCAGTAATCTGTTTTCTATCTACAGTAGCAAAATACAGAGTAATGTACATACTGCATAGATTGTAGACTCGATAGTGGTTTGGATGTTTATTTTCTAGAAACTGCACAACTTCCTAAAAAAGACAAACACATATCTTACATATTTACATGGCACCAACATAAGCTATTTCCTAGGGGGAACCTAAAATGGTTATTATTTTCATTAATTTGTCTCTCACTAGCATCTTCTAGGGGAGATTCAGGGAATAAGAGGGTATGCAAATTTCAAGTTCTAATCCACTGTGATTTTTCAAATAGTCCACAAAGTGTGTTTGGCTACACAGTTGAGTCTCTATTGTAAATACACCCTGTTTAAAGCTATCAGATAAGTAAATTAGCTGCTTAACTAACTTTAAGTAATTTGTTCTAAATCAATTCACAGTTAATGTGGTTCTTGTTTAAATCTAATTTATATTGGTTCTTATTTAAATTTAATTCTGAATAGATACATCTTTAGAGAGTGATCTGCATATTACAGTCTACCTAAGCACTATGTAAACAAATAAATGCAAAAAGTATATAGTATGATTGTGTGTATGCGTGATAGAAAAAGATAAATATATCAAATTTTAAATAACTGGTAACAATATGGAGACTTTTTTGGCTCATTTGTTCTCTTTATTTTTTTAAATGAAGATATATGTGTACCTATAAGTGTGTATATATATACATGTATATATGTATAACCTTTAAAATGAAAAACAAATAGTAGTTATTATTTAAAATACAATCAATACCACTATATGAATCCAACTTTCAGTAAATATATCTTTCTGAAACATACACACACATATGTATATATCTCTGCGCAACAACAAAAATGACACAAAATTTAAAACTGATGAGTATGGTACCCTCAGAGAAATGTTTACTGGCTTAATATTGAGAAAAATAAAATGAACATATCAAAGTCATCCATTTATTAAACTGGCTATCTCTGTTAGGAGGAAATCATAAGTCAAAAAGATGAACACTCTGAATCTGCATAGTGGGGGAGGCAAGGATAAATAGTTTTATATACTTCAGAATTCATGGAATTTCTTACATAAAATCGGGTTTAGAAATCACATAAAAAAACTATAAATACCTATGAGAAATTTAAGCAAATTTTAATCAATTCTTTGGATGAGGAAGAAGTAAAGGTGTTGAATCAATGGAATATCAATAGGCTTAGGTTTGACTTCATAAAAATCTGAAATTTCTGCTTAAAAATGCTATAATGAATAACAGGGGAAATGATTTTTCAGAAAAATTGACTGAATGGGGACTACGCCTAGTATGATAAATTAATAATTCATTAACAACAACTTAAATATTACTCACTCACCTTATAGATAAATGGGCCAAGGACATAAACAATCGGTAAAAGAGAAAATCTAACTGATTAACAACCTAGGTAAACATTCAGTGTCACCAATAACGAAGTCAAAACAACAATGAAATGCCATTTGCACCCATGCAATTAGCCCTTTCTCTTTTAATGAGAAAATCCAATGCTGGCAAAATAAGGCATGAAATTTAAAACTTTGATTTATTGTTGATACAAGAATACAATTGCTCTTGGATTTGGCAATATATATTAAGAACCCTAAAATATTCATACTCTTAGCTAGGTAATTTCACTCCTAGAAATCTATACAGAAAAAGCCTTATGCGCAAAGATGTCTGTTGCTGTATTATTGATTACAATGACACTTAAATGTCCAACATTAGAGGTTAATCATAGCACTAATGAAATATCATGCAACCATTAGAATACCGTCCTGTCCTTCATTTTATTTTATATTTTATTTTATTTTGTCTCGTTTTGTTTTATTTTGAGATGGAGTTTCACTCTTGTTGCCCAGGTTGGAATGCAATGGTGAGATATCAGCTCACTGTAACCTCTGCCTCCCAGGTTCAAGCAATTCTCCTGCCTCAGCCTTCTGAGTAGCTGGGATTACAGGCACCTGCCACCACGCCTGGATAATTTTTTGTATTTTTAGTAGAGACAGGGTTTCACCATGCTGGCCAGGCTGTTTTGAACTCCTGACCTCAGGTGATCCACCCTCCTCAGCCTCCCAAAGTGCTGGAATTATAGGTGTGAGCCACCGCGCCCATCCCTGTCCTTCATTCTCTCAACAAGTAAATATCTCACACTGGTAATTTTTGTGCAGCCTTCCTTAGTATACATATATAGAAAAACAGTCAATATTTGCTTTTTCATGGAAAACAAATATACCTGGACAGTTAAGCTTTAGGGATTTTTCCTAATACACTTCCTAGTTCTCTCAATGTCTAAAAAATGATATACATTACATTTTTATAATCATATATATATATATATATATATAGAGAGAGAGAGAGAGAGAGAGAGAGAGAGCAACTCAACATTTAGATGATTTACTGCTGTGTTTTCTGGTCTAAGTAGTTTACCGAAGACTCCAAATACCTGTTATCCAAAGTAGGTGAAAAAGGACATAAAGAGTCTAGAAAAAATTTCAACTCTGCCAAGAATCTACATTTTTCTGGTCACAGTCTGTCACCAGATGGACAGTTTCTGTTTTCAGCCAGAATAAAGCACATTCAATTCTACCAAGAACAGAAATTAAAAGATGGCTAAGAAGATTGTAGGAATGTAGGTAATTATATACCTGATTTTCCTCAATAGCTCAGCCTTTGCATGGGCTTACAAAGTTTATAATTTCTGAAACTCTTCCTTGTGGTGCAAAAGTAGAAAAAAATGCTGTGTCCTCTTTGAAAGCCTCTTGCAACAACCTCCACCTATGGGTTTTCCTAAATCTACCACACTCTTCTCTCTGCCTATCTTAGTACATTCCTTGATTTGGAGGCAAAGGTATACCTTCCATACTTGCATGAGGTGGTAGCAGTGGCCAAACTTGTTGATGCTTCCACCATAGTGCTTGTTTCTCCACTAACTCTATGGGTCTTGCATCTCTAAAGCTTTTGCTACTTCAAGGCAGCATCTGACATTTCTCCACTAGCAAATTTACCACTTATGAAATTGTAATGTCTGCTTTGCTTATTTGCTGTTGTTCAAAATGTAACCCTGCAACTTTATTCACTTTTAAGAATAAAGGGGAATCACATGACTGTTTAGCATCCTCTCAGGAGTTAAGTATGCCTGGATTTGAATCTTCTCCCTTTTAGACAACTTTGATTTAATATACTTTGTAAATGCTTCTCAAATATGACAGAGACACTCCCAGTGCAGGACATGTTATCATTGAACATGCAATCACTGAAGGGCTTCATGGCCTGATTCCCAGCCTGCCCAGGTAGCTGAACTAGTAGCTTAGGTTTGGGGCTGCACTCTGGCAAAGATTAAAGACTAAATATTAATATGGATGGTAGATTTGCTTTTTGGGTGGTTTATGATTTGTGGAATTTATTAAAACACATGATTACCTCCTTTTGGGATACTCTGATTAAAAATGGTAAAGGAATCAAGGACTTATTAGTACTTTGTCAATGCCCCAAGGAGATTAACAGTTGAGATAACAGTTTAATAACTGATAGAAACCAAGAGTCTAGAGATCACCGCAGAAAAAAATAGTAATGTCTTTGTTTTGATTTACATGCTAAAAGTTTTTGGCTTTTGAAAAACACCCCAGCTAATATTAAGTGTTGTCAAATTTATATTAGTCACCACCAAATCTACTAAAAGAAAATTGGCTCAATTTAGACATGCTATAATTAACTCAGAGTTATTAACTTTACTTGCTTTAAAAAACAATATTAGCAATCAAGAGATGTTTTCCCCATAAAGATGGAATTTGGAAATTTTGGGATGGCTGCCCTCAAGTGCCATGACCCATCCAGTGGACCCTGGTCACATTACTCCGTGACTGTGCCCATTAGGAGCGACAGAAAGTACTTCCACCTCAAATAAATAGTTTGAAACAATTTTCAAAATTGGCAAAGGGAGTGGTAGAGTCATGTCTTAGCCGTAAATAGCATAACCTGGGTGAGATGTGGTTCAGACCCTTCTCTTCAAGGTCTTTAGGTATTTACAAATGTATTTTTATACAATTGCTGAAGTCTTGAGTCTCTGACTATATAGTAGTTATTTCTTGTTAACTATCTGCATATATAAAAATGCTTCCCTGCCTGAGAATAAGGTAGAATCATTCCATCAATGGTCTCAATTCTTCAACTTTTCCTGAATCCAAGCCCTCACATTTCACCTTGTAGTGCCCTTTCACTCTAATTTTGTGTTCCATTATTGAGTTGATTTGGTCACTGGGATGCCACAAAGGAGAGGCTTGCAAAAGCATTTGTAAGATTCCACTCTAGCTCTTTCCTTTTGCCATTACCTTGAAACATACCCATCATATTCATCCTGATGGAGGATGAAGATGAGTTGAGCAGATAGGAGTTACCCAAGACACCTAAGCTAAGGTAATTGTAGACCAGCTGATAAAGACATTTCAGGAAAGAAAACTACATATCCCTCATGAACACAGATGAAAAGTTCTAAATAAAATATTAGCAAATAGAATCTAGTGATACATAAAAAAGATAATACATTAAGACCAAAAGGAGTTTATTCCAAAAATAAAAAATGTTGGTTTAACATTTGAAAATCTCATTAATGGAATAACAGAAAAACATTTTGATTACCTTGATAGATGCATAAAAAATATCTGATATATGCAACACCAATTCATGATTCAAAACTAATAGCAAACTAGAAATAAAATGGACTGTCTTAATCTAGTAAAGAATGACTACAAAAGCCTATAGCAAACATCATTTCAAATAGTGAAGCATGAAATTCTTTCCACCTGAGTTTGGGAACAAGGCAAGGCTGCCTCCTTTTACCATTTCTATTCAATATTACCATGAAAGTCCTAGATAATTCAATAAAGAAAGAAAAAAGTATAAAAAGTGGGAAGAAAGTAGTAACTTTATATGATTGTATACATTTTAAAAATCCCAGGGAATCTACACATTCATTATTAAAATGAATATGTGAATTTATGAAGGATGCTAAATGTAAAGTCAACATACAAGGCCAGGTGTGGTGGCTTACACCTGTAATCCCAGCACTTTGGAAGGCTGAGGTGGGAGGATTGCTTGAATCCAGGAGTTCAAGACCAGCTTGGGTCAGTGAGACCAGAGAGACTCCTCTACAAAAATTAATTTAAAAAATTAGCCAAGTGTGGTGATGCCTGCTTGTAGTCCCAGCTATGTGGGAGACTGAGGTGGGAGAAATGCTTGAGCCCAGGTGTCACCGCACTCCAGCCTGTGGTGACAGAGCAAGGCCCTGTCTTAAGACAAACAAATAAACAGAAGTCAATATACAAAAATTAGTTATGTTCCTACATACCAAGAGCAAATATTTAGAAAATGAAGATCTTCAAATATCATGTAAAATAGCATAAAAACTTATCAACTACATAGAAATAAAACTAACAAACGATGTGTAAAACCTATACACTATAAACATGGCTAAAAGAAATCAAAGAAGACATCAGTAGAGAGATGTATTATGTTCATGAGTTGGAAATCTCAGTATTTTTAGATGTCAATTCTCTCCAAATTAAGCTATGTAGTCAATGCTCAAGTCAAAATACTAACAGAGTGTGGGGGTGTGTTTGTGTGGGTTTGAGTGTGTGTGTGTGTGTATGAAATTGCCAAGATGATTCTAAAATTTATATGGAAATTCAAAAAATCTAGGAGAGCCAAGATAGTTTTTAAACAAAGAAGTACAAAGTTGGAAGACTTATACACAAGTTCTCAAGAGTCACTATAAAGCCATAATAATTAAAACTATGGTCTGGATTTAAGTATAGACAGTCATAATGAAAGGACAAAAAGCCCAGAAACAGACCTATACACACATGTTCACTTTGTTTGCAATAAACGCACCTCTGCAATTCATTGGGGGAAATCATGCTCTTTACAATAAACGGTACAGGAGGAATTGAGAGCTATGTGAAAAACATGAACCTTGATACTCTATATCTTTACAACAATTAATTGGAGGTCAGTCATAGACCAATATATTGATAGAGGTGTTGGTTACATGCATACATACTTAGGTATAATATCATCAAGATATATACTTGATTAGTGCAACCTACCATATGTGTTATACCTCAATAAAAATGTGGTTATAGATGCATGCATATATAATATATACTTACATCGGGGCATATGTATATACAGATAAGTTTATATATCTTTTTTACTTCAACTTTTCTTTTAGGTTCGGGGTACATGTGGAGGATGTGCAGGTGTGTTACACAGGTAGATGTGTGCCATGGTGGTTTGCTGCACAGATCATCCCATCCCTAGGTATTAAGCCCAGCATCCATTAAGTATTCTTCCTGATGCTCTCCTTCCCCCATCTCCTCCCTCCCCACAGGCCCCAGTGTGTGTTGTTCCCCACCGTGTGCCCATGTGTTCTCATTGTCAGCTCCTACATATAAGTGAGAATATGCGGTGTTTGGTTTTCTGTTCCTGTGTTAGTTTGCTGAAGATATCAGCTTCCAGCTCCATCCATGTCCCTGCAAAGGATGTAATCTTGTTCCTTTTTATGGCTGCACAGTTTTCCATGGTATTTATGTACCACATTTTGTTCTTTTTTTTTTAACTGTTAAATAATCTTTATTTGATATTACACATAAACCACACAAAATGCCTTTGAATAAGTAAAAGGAACCATCTTAAATACAGGGAATTCTAATTACATTGGCATAGTTAAGGCCAAAAATACAAAGTAGACATTGCTACCTTATCTTCAACCCTTGCCTTTAAGAGGCAAATAAACACAAAATACAGGTGAATCTTGCTTGGTTCTGAGACAGTGAAGGAATTTCCCCAGTATTTAAATATATTCACATAACCAGTCATATAAATCTAAATATAAACCAACATAAATATAAATATAAAACCAATCTTCAATAAGTTTTAAGATGGTACTCACCATCTTTGTGAAAAGTTGAACATTATTAACAAAGTCTAATCATATCTTTAGAAGGGGTAAATAGTGATAGCATTTACTGAATTGGAATTACTATTAATATTCAAAAACCAAACTTGTACATTTAACCACAAGCCAGTCTTAGTTTTAAGTCAGGACTGCCCAACAAAATATTCTGACAGTCATTCATAATCTGAATTCTGGTGTATGAGATCTATTAAATTATGGTACACATAAAAAAGTCATGAGATATTTGTGTTTTGTAATATAAGGCAATGGCCAGTTATAACTCACTAGTAGCTTTTCTGAGATAAGCTATCAAGTCTGCCCTTTCTGCCTTCTTCTTAATGCCAGCAAAGATCATTTTTGTTCCAGGAATGTAGTTGCTGGGATTCTCAAAATACTCTATCAGTGTATCCTCTCCCCAGGTGATGCCTTTGTTCTTATCGGTGTCTATGTAAGATAATCCAATGGCCTGACCTGTCTTCCACCGGAAGAGACCATGGAGATTAGGCCCAGTCTTGTGCTTGCCTCCCATTTCCATGGTGTGGCACCGGGCACACTTCTGAACAAAAATTTTCTTGCCTTTCTCAACATCACCCATATTTAATTCTCTCTTTCATCACTGGCACTACAAAGGTTCCCGCTCAGAAGCCAGACGTCCCGCTCTATGTACCATATTTTCTTTATCCAATCTATCATTGACTGGCATTTAGGTTGATTCCATGTCTTTGCTATTGTGAATACTGCTGCAATGAACATATGTGTGCATGCATGTATCTTCATAAGACAATGATTTGTATTCCTTTGGGTATATACCCCATAATGGGATTGCTGGGTCTGATGGTATTTCTGCCTCTAGGTCTTTGAGGAATTGCCACACTGTCTTCCACAGGGGTTGAACTAATTTACACACCCACCAACAGTGTAAAAGCATTCCTTTTTCTCCACAACCTTCCCAGCATCTGTTATTTTTTGGCTTTTTAATAATAGCCATTCTGACTGGCATGAGATGGTATCTCATTGTGGTTTTGTTTTCATTTCTTTAATGATGAGTGATGGTGAGCTTTTTTTTTCATATTTTTGTTGACTGCAAGCATGTCTCTTTTGGGAAGTGTTGTTCAGATCCTTTGCCCACTTTTTAATGGGGTTGTTTTTTTCTTGTAAATTTAAGTTCCTCATAGACTCTGAATGAGGTATTACCAGTGAAGCCTGAGAAACAGCAAAGATGGCAGCCAGCTCCTTCCTTTGGAAGCTCCATCCCAGGGGGATACTGACCTGTAGCCAGCCTGCACATACCTGCAGGAGGTGGCTGGAGACCCCTGTTGGGCATTCTCACCCAGTCAGGAGGCATGGGATCAGGGACCCATCCAAAGAAGCAGTCTGGCTGCTTTGGGGTAGAGGAGGTGTGCTGCATTGTGGGGGATCCTTCCTCCTCTGGACCACCTGTATTCTACAAAGCCAGCAGGTTGGAGTGGCTGAGTTGACCAAACTGCAGAGATGGCAGCTGCCCCTCCCGCCAGGAGCTCTATTTCAGGGAGAGATCAAAGCTCTGTCCATAGAACCGTTGATGGAGTGGTTAAAGCCCCTGCAGGGATTCCTGCCCAGTAGGGAGGAATGGATTGGGGTCCTGCTTAAAGAAGCAGTCTGGTCATGATCTGGCAAGCCAGCTGTGCTGTGTTGTGGGGAACTCTTCCTTGTCCAGACTGTCTGTATTCTCCATAGCTGGCAGGCTGGAGTGGCTGTTAATCAAATGGAGGTTCCCTTATATGTGACTTGATGCTTTTTTCTTGCTGTTTTTAACATTTCCTTTTTTTTTTGGATACAGTCTCACTCTGTCACCCAGGCTGCAGTGCAGTGGTGTGATCTTGGCCCACTGCAACCCCCACCTCCTGGGTTTAAGCAATTCTCGTGATTCAGCCTCCCAAGTAACTGGAACTACAGGTTCACGCCACCACACCCAGCTAATTTTTTTGTATTATTAGTAGAAATGAGGTTTCTTCATGTTGGCCATGCTCACCTTGAACTCCTGGCCTCAAGTGATCCACCCGCCTCAGCCTCCTGAAGTGCTGGGATTACAGGTGTGAGCCACCGCACCTGACGAATATTCCCTCTTTTTGACTTTTGACAGTTTGACTACTATGCACCTCTGAGAAGACCTTTTTGGGTTGAATCTATTTGGGAACCTTTGAGCTTCCTAGATTTTGGCCATATCTCTCCCACGTCTGTTTTTAAAGCTCTTGATTGTATTTTTTTTTTTTTTTTTTTTGAGGCACGGTATCACTCTGCCACCCAGGCTGGAGTGCAGTGGAAGAATCTTGGCTCACTGCAACCTCCACCTCCTGGATTCAAGCAATTCTCATGTCTCAGCCTCCCAAGTAGCTTGGATTGCAGGCATGCACCACCAAACCCAACTGATTTTTGTATTTTTTAGAGACAGGATTACGCCATGTTAATCAGGCTTGTCTTGAATTCCTGGCCTCAAGTGATCCACTGCCTTGGCCTCCCAAAGTGCTGGGATAACAGGTGGGAACCACTGCACCTGGACTCTTGATTGTATTTTTATTTTATTGCTTAAATTCTTCAGCTCCATGATCTCTGTCTGGTTTTTAATGACATATATATCCTTGTTGAATTTCTCATAAGATCATAAATTGTTTTTCTAATTTCATTGATTTGTCTATCTGTATTCTCTGTATCTCACAGAGTTTCCTTAAGATCATTATTTTGAATTCCTTCTTAGCCATTTGATATACTCTTTAAATTTAGGGTCTGTTAATGGGGAATTATTGTGTTTCTTTGGAGGTGTAATGTTTCCTTGCTTTTCATGTTTCTTGTGGTCCTAAACTGATTTTTGCACATCTGGGGGAACAGTTGCCTCCTCCAATGTTAGGGAGCTTTCATAGATAAATAGTTTTTCCAATAGTTGTCTCCTATAGTGTTCACCGAGTAGGGTGCTTTGACTTTGGTTCTGGGTGGGTGCAGTAATATAGTCTTCAGGTGACTTTTTTGGCTGTAATCAGCATTCAGTGGTGTCGTGAGTGCCCCAGTGTCCTGATGGTGAGTGTTTGTGGAGACAGTGGTATGGCTTTTCTTGGTGTGAGAGCCATCATTCAGATTAGTTCTCAGGCCTTAGGCATATGCATGCTAGCTGCAGTGGCTTTGCTAGTTGTGGGGTATTGCCAACAGCAGGGTGGGCACCAGGCAGGCCAGTCCTCAGTGCCTTAGAAGTGCATGCAGCATGTGGTGGCTCTGCTGGTGAAGGGGGTGGGGCTGTTGGCAGCAGTGGGTGCCAGATGGGATGTGCCTTGGGCCTTGGGGGTGCATGTAGCACGCAATGGCTCTGTCGGTTGAGGGTAGCCAAGTCATTTTAGACTAGCCAGTCCTCAGATGACCCAGTAGCTGCCCACAGATACATGAATGAGCTTAGTTGAGACAGGAAATCCTTTCTGCAAGCACCTGAATTGGACAGTTAAGCCCATCCCAAATTCACAAACCATAGTATCATGAGCCAAATAAATAGTTGCTGTCATAAGCCAGTAAGTTTTGGGGTGGTTTGTAACTACTGGCACAATTGTAACTGGTATCAATCCATTATGATTTTTTTACTTGAAAGAGTACATTTTTAAAAGAATACTGCCATATCTGGGTCAATATTAAACTTATGACTACACAGTCTACATTCACTGAGAAATGAGTATTTGTCAGATAAAGACCCTTACCTCGATTGGATTTCTATAGAAAGACTGCCTTCCAGAAGATGGAAATGACATAGCAATAATACGTTCTGAAAGTCAAAATCATCACTATTACAAACATTATTATAGATTTCATATAACACACAAAAAATTAATTTATACATGATCAGACTCCATTTTCACAGAAAAAAACCTTTTACGATTGAGGTTGACAGAAAAGAGCTAATACTCAGGATAATCAAATAACATATTAAATTATCCAACACAATGACCATTAAACTGGCATGGCGTTCTTAAGTCTCCACTAGTTCTAACTGTATGCCATGTACTTATGATGGCCTTAGTCTGAAGTTCCCCCTGTTCTTAGAATTTATTTCTTATCTTAAATACCTGAGAAAATCCAAGAGCTCTGGGCACCAGTGATGGTGGGAACTCCCAAGGTGCTTTGCAGCCCTCTGACTCAGAAAACCTGAGATCTACAAAGCACTGACCTCATTCTCTGGGGTTCTAGGATGAGAAGAGGTCTCTGTAGGATCCTTGGGACTCAGAAATAACTACTAGAAGTTAATAAATTGAAACCCAAATGGAGTCAGCTGAAAATCCATTCAAGTTCCTATGCTGCAACTGAGTAGTCCTGAATTGAGAAGACATGCAGATCTTCCATTGCCAGGGCTAAACCACAAATATGTCACACTATCACAGTGGCATATATTCTCTTGAATAAAGAATATTTTGAATGAATGTGTCTTAGATGAGGCAAAAAAAAAAAACAATTACAAGAAAAAGTGAAGTAATACAAGTAAATCAACAGTTAAGTGTCACAAACCTGTAACGTAAGTGAGGTCTAGGTCAAATCCATCCCTTGTGTATCGCCTTTTGTTTTCTGAAACCTGAGAGTTTAAAATCATCATTAGTTTGTGAAACATTCATCAACATAAAAATAAGAAACATTATACAGTATAGATATCAACCCTTGCCAATGGGTCCCAAAACATATAATATTTTTCTGAATCATAAGCATGTTTTGCTCACTTACCAGCCTTATCATCAGCTTTTCAAGTTGACTTTTTTGATGAACCAGATGAAAAATTCTTATCAGAATAATAAGTCGTAGAAGTCGAACTAAATGTGTCCATCTAACAATAAATTTAAAAGATCCATTTTTGCCTCAGAAACAGAATTTTATCAATATAAACTATGTCTAGAGCAGCAGTTGTTAACCAGAGGCAATTTTCCCTCCTCTCTCCAATTACCTACCTGGGGGATATTTGGCAATGTCTGGAGGCATTTAGGTTTTCACAACTGGCGTGCGTGCGTGTGTGTGTGTCTGTGTGTTACTTACATCTAGTGAATAGAGGCCAGGAATTTTGCTAAAACATCCTGCAATTAATATAACTGCTCACCACCCTCTTATGACAATGATCTGGCCCAAAATGTCAGTAATGCTGAGGCTGAGAAATTCTGGTCTAGAGAAATAGTGATACAATAGACTCTTAGCATTTGTAAATTTAATTTTGGGATTTAAGACTAGCATTTTCAATTTTTCCACATCAAAACAAATCGATTATTCTTGTTCATCTTTGTTATTCCCATGAGTAACAGATGTTCACTACAGCTGCTAATGCACATCAGGCAGGCAACAGATTGAGATACTTCCAAAGTGTGCTAGCTGGTATCTCTCCTACCATCAGAAACACCAAAGCAGAGAACTGATGGTCTGGACTAGTGCTTCTCTGATTTGGGCACATGTCAATAAGAGCCATCTGGAAAAGCTTGTTAAGCTGCAGATTGCTGGGTCCCAGAGACACTGATTCAGTGGGTCCAGGGTGGGGCCTAAGGTATTTTTCTTCTTATATTTCTAGCAAGCTGTCAAGTGATGCTGAGGTTTCTAGTCAGAGGACCACATTGGCTGAGGTTATTTTCAAATAACTCCAAAAGCCTATCACTTAACATGCTTTTAGTTGGGGCCTGAGCTGTAGTCCAGGGAAGCTAGGGTACAAAAAGAAATCCGCTATTTGACCCATGAACAAGCTTAGGAAGCCACCATCTACATCCCAGTATACATTTGTTCTTTCATTTTCCTCATTGTCACAGTAAAAAAAGAAAAAAAGTCATCAGGGCCTCATACACTCTTTAGTTTCCTAATCCCTAACAGTTCTAACTTTGCCTAAGCTTTCTTTGTTTCTACCACAACTATACTGCAGAACTCTACCATTGTGTTGCTACATGTGTCATCTCCTAGTTTCTGTTGTTTGTTTGCTAATTTTTAGAAACTCATGATTGAAGTCACTCAAATTTTGCCTATGCTCAAATAAATTCCCTCTTGGCTGTAGGAAAAATCCAGACAGAACATTATGTGTAAGGGATTTGTAGTTGAAGCACAGAGGGGAATTATTTTCAATATAAATTTTTTTGATATAGCAGATATTAAACTGACAAGAATATTATACTTGATCTTAGCCAAAAGGCCAAAAAATGATACAAATAGGAATTTGATGAGAACTTCAAAATGTAGAGAAGTTAAAGTTAGTACAAGAGTAAAAGTCCTTCTTTGGGTAGTGCATCTTCTTTATTCAATTAATGGTACTTAGTGTGTACACTCTTCACTGGTCCCTAAATATCACAATCTTTTAGTTTCAAAGTATGTGGGAATTTACCTAAACATTTCATTTTAAAGCAATGTATTTGGTATAGAATGAGAACATTTGAAGTTGAAAAGATTATATAGAACAAAAGCCACAGAAAATGCTAAAGTTAATGAAAAACTTTAAGAGAGGTAAGTCTTATGTTTCATACCTGGGAATATTCCTAAGAAACTTAATGTCAAAAAAAATGTAAACGACATCAACCAGCAGAGGAATCACAATAATGGCGGTATCTAAAATGTTAAATAAGTCAGAAAAATACTGCTGTCTCCTGTAATATAAAACAAAAAAAAAGTTCATTCCCCCCTGCAAGAAGAGATAGGAATATTTAAAGACCACAAACTATTGACTCATCCCCATTAAGAATTCTACTATCATGAATTATTTAAAATGTATTTTCTAGAGTAGACTAAAGGAAAAATATAACGTTCATGGGAATTTTTCAAACAATAAAATTATATTCATCATTTGACACTTATATGTGACTAAAACACCAACATGGCAATTCAAGTATAATAAGAGATATAACTAAATGTGTAATAATCACCCTCATTGTTGACAATGGGGTATCTATCCCCTCAAGCATTTGTCATTCATGTTACAAACAATCCAATTACTCTCTTTCAGTCATTTAAAAATATACAATCAAGTTATTGTTGACTATGGTCAATTTGTTGTGCTATCAAATAGTAGGCGTTACTCAGTCTATTTTTTTGTACCTATTAACCATCCCCCCCACCCCACCCCCAAGCCCCTACTACCATTCCCAGCCTCTGATGACCATCCTTCTACTCTCTAGGTCTATGAGTTCAATTGTCTTTTTTTTTTTTTTAAGAGCCCCATAATAAGTGAGAACATGTGATGTTTATCCTTCTGTGCCTGGCTTATTTCACTTAACAAACATAGTGATCTCCAGTTCCATCCATGTTGCTCCAGATGACAGGATCTCTGTTTTTTTTTGAGATGGGGTTTCACTCTTGTTGCCCAGGCTGGAGTGCAATGGCGTGATCTCGGATCACTGCAACCTCCACCTCCTGGGTTCAAGCGATTCTCCTGCCTCAGCCTCACCAGTAGCTGAGATTACAGGTGCCCAGCACCATACCCAGCTAATTTTTGTATTTTTAGTAGAGATGGGGTTTCTCCATGTTGGTCAGGCTGGTCTTGAACTCCCGACTTCAGGTGATCTGCCCACCTCAGCCTCCCAAAGTGCTGGGATTACAGGTGTGAGCCACTGCACTTGGCCAGGATCTTATTGTTTTTTATGGCTAAATAATACTCTCTTGTGTATATGTACTATATTTTCTTTATCCATTCATCTGTTGATGGACACTTAGATTGCTTCCAAATCTTAGCCATTACGAACAGTGCTGCAACAAACAGGGAATGCAGATATCTCTTCTATATACTGATTTCCTTTCTTGTGGGTATCTACCCAGCAGTGGGATTGCTGGATCATATGGTAGTTCTAGTTTTAGTTTTTTGAGTAACCTCCAAACTGTTCTCCAATTGGTTCTACTAAATTACATTTCCATGAACAGTGTATGAGGGTTCTCTTATCTTCACATCTTTGTCAGGATTTGTTATTGCCTGACTTTTGGATATAAACCATTTTAGCTGGGGTGAGATGATATCTCATTGTAGTTTTCTACACTGAGAATTTCTCTAATGATCAATGATGTTAAGCATCTCTTGATATGCCTGTTTACCATCTGTATGTTTTCTTTTGAGAAATGCCTATTCAAATCTTATGCTCATTTAAAAAATTAGATTATTAGATTTTTTCCTAGAGAGTTGTTTGAGCTCCTTACATATTCTTGTTATTAATCCCTTTTTCAGATGGGTAGTTTGCAAATATTTTCTCCCATTCTGTGGGCTGTCTCTTCACATTGTTAATTGTTTCCTCTGATATGAAGCAGCTTTTTAACTTGATGTGATCCCATTTGCCCATTTTTGCTTTGGTTGCCTGTGCTTATGGGGTATAGCCCAAGTAATTTTTGCTCAGACCAATGTCCTGGAGATTCTTCCCAATGTTCTCTTGTAGTATAGTAGTTTCATTGAGGTCTTAGATTTAAGTCTTTAATCCATGTTGATTTGATTTTTGTATATGGTGAGAGGTAGGGGTCTAGGTGCATTCTTCTGTATGTGTATATCCAGTTTTCCCAGAACCATTTGTTGAAGAGACATCTTTTGTTCAATGTATGTTCTTGGCACATTTATTAAAAATGAGTTCACTGTAAGTGTGTGTGGATTTGTTTCTGGGTTCCCTATTCTGTTCCAGTGGTCTATGTGTCTGTTTTTATGCCAGTGCCATGGTGTTTTGGTTATATAGTTCTGTAGCATAATTTGAAGTCAGGTAATGTGATTCCTCCAGCTTTGTTCTTTTTGCTTAGAATAGCTTTGGCTATTCTGGGTCTTTTGTGGCTCCACATAAATTTTAAGATTGTTTCTTCTATTTCTGTGAAGAATGTCATTCATATTTTGACAGGAAGTGCATTGAATCTGTAAATTGCTTTGGATAGTATGGACATTTTAACAATATTGATTCTTCCAATCCATGAACATGGAATCTCTTTCCATTTTTTGGTGTCCTCTTCAATTTCTTTCATCAGTGTTTTACCATTTTCATTATAAAGATCTTACACTTGTTTGGTTAGGTTAATTTCTAGGTATTTAATTTTATTTGTGGCTACTGTATATAGGACCACTTTTTAAATGTCCTTTCCAAATGGTTCACTGTTGATATATAGAAATGCTACTGATTTTTGTATATTGATTTTGTGTCCTGCAACTTTACTGAATTTATCAATTCTAATAGTTTTTTTCTGTGGAGTCTTTAGTATTTTCCAAATAAAATGTATCATCTGCAAACACAAGGATAATTTTACTTCTTCCATCCCAATTTGGATTTCTTTTTTTATTCCCTTTCTTTCTCTTCTATAATGGCGCTAGCTAGGACTTCTGGTACTATGTTGAATAACAGTGGTAAAAGTGGGCATCCTCATTGTGTTCTAGATGGCAGAGGAAAGCTTTTCAGTTTTTCCCCATTCAGTATGGTACTGACTGTGGGTCTGTCATATATGGTTTTTATTATGTTGAGGTGTGTTACATCTATACTCAGTTTTTTTAGGGTGCTTACCATGAAGGGATGTTGAATTTTATCAAATGCTTTTTCAGCATCAACTGAAATGATCTTACGGTTTTTATCCTTTATTGTGTGGATATAATATATCTCATTGGTTGATTTGCAAATGTTGAACCATCCTTGCATCCCAGAGAGACATCCCACTTGTCATGATGAATGATCTTTCCCATATATTGTTGAATACAGTTTTCTAGTATCTTGTTGAGGATTTTTGCATCAATATTTATCAGATATATTAGCATGTTTTTGGTTTTGGGTTTTTTTTTTTTTTTTTTTGAGACTGAGTCTCACTCTGTCACCCAGGCTGGAGTGCAGTGGCATGATCTCAGCTCACTGCAACCTCTGCCTCCCAGGTTCAAGTGATTCTCCTGCCTCAGCCTCATGAGTAGCTGAAATTACAGGTGCCCGGCACCACACCCAGCTAATTTTTATATTTTTAGTAGAGACGGGGTTTCACCATATTGGCCAGGCTGGTCTTGAACTCCTGACCACCAGTAAACCACCTGCCTCTGCCTCCCAAAGTGCTGGGATTATAGGAGTAAGCCACCACTTCCAGCCTACGTGTGTCTTTATGGGAGAAGAGTGTTTCCTGTAGGCAACAGATCAATGAGTCTTTTTAGTTTATTTATTTGTTTATTTATTTTGAGATGGAGTCTTGCTCTGTCACCAGGCTGGAGTGCAGTGGCACCATCTCGGCTCACTGCAACTTCTGCCTCCCGGGTTCAAGCGATTCTCCCCTCAGCCTCCTGAGTAGCTGGGACTACAGGTGCACACCACCACACCCAGCTAATTTTTGTATTTTTAGTAGAGACAGGGTTTCACCATGTTTGCCAGGATGGTCTCTAGCTCTTGACCTTGTGATCTGCCTGCCTCAGCCTCCCAAAGTGCTGGGATTACAGGCGTGAGCCACCACGCCTGGATGGGTCTTGTTCTTTCATCCATTCATCCACTCTGTCTTTTGACTGAAAAGTTTAGTCTGCTGACACTCAATGTTATTATTGATAAGTAAGGACTTACTCCTGTCATTTTGTTATTTGTTTTCTGGTTGTTTTGGGGTCTTCTCTTCCTTCTTTCCTTCCTGTCTTCCATTAGTGAAGGTAATTTTCTCTGGTGATATGATTTAGTTTCTTGTTTTTTATTTTTCGTGTATCCATTGTTATGTTTTTTGGTTTGAGGTTACCATGAGGCTTGTAAATACTATCTTATAATCCATTATTTTAATCTTATAATAACACTGTTTTCATAAACAAGTAAAAAGAAAACTAATAAAAACTCTACAACTTAACTTTGTCTCCCTATTTTTTAACTTTTTGTTATTTCTATTTATATCTTATTATACCACTATGTCTTGAAAAGTTGTAGTTAATATTTTTGATTGGCTCATAGTTTAGTCTCTCTACTTAGAATAAGAGTAGTTTATACATCATAGTTACAGTGTTATAACATTCTGCATTTTTCTGTATACCTACTATTACCAGTGAGTTTTATACCTTCAGGTTGTTACTTATTGCTCATTAATGTCCTTATCTTTCTGATTGAAACACTCCCTTTAGCATTTCTTCTAGGACAGGTCTGGTGTTGACAAAATCGCTCAGCTTTTGTATGGAAAAGTCTTTATTTCCCCTTCACTTTGAAGGATATTTTCACTGGATACACTGTTCTAGGGTAAATGTTTTTTTCCTTCAGCACTTTCAATATGTCATGCCACTCTCTCCTGGCCTGAAACATTTCTACTAAAGAGTCTGCTGCCAGATATATTGTAGCTCCATTGTATATTATTGGTTTCTTTTCTCTTGCTGCTTTTAAGATTCTTTCTTTATCCTTGATCTTTGGGACTGTGATTATTAAATTCCTTGAGGTAGTCTTGAGTTACATCTGCTTTATGTTTTGTAACTTTCTTGTACTTGGATATTGATATCTTTCTGTAGGTTTGGGACGTTCTGTTACTATCCCTTTGAATAAACTTTCTACACTCCCCACCTCCTCTTTAAGGCCAATACCACTTAGATTTGTCCTTTTGAGGCTATTTTCTAGATCCTGTAGGCATGCATCATTGTTTTTTATTCTTTCCTTTGTTTCCTCTATGTATTTTGAAATAGCCTGTCTTCAAGCTCATTAATTCTTTCTCTTGGTTTATGAATTCTGCTATTAAAAGACTCTAATGCATTCTTTGGCGTGCCAATTACATTTTTTGGCTCCAGAATTTCTGCTTGATTCTTTTAAATTATTTCAATCTCTTTGTTAAACTTATCTAATAGAATTATGAATTCCTTCTCTGTGTTATCTTGAATTTCTTTGCGTTTCCTCAACACAGCTATTTTGAGTTCTTTGTCTAAAAGGTCACATATCTCTGTTTCTACAGGATTGGCCCCTGGTGTCTTATTTAGTTCATTTGGTGAGGTCATGTTTTCCTGGAGAGTGTTGATGCTAGCAGATGTTCTTTGGTGTCTGGGCATTGAAGAGTTAGGTATTTATTGTAGTTTTCACTGTATTTATTGTAGTTTTCACTGTCAGGGCTTGTTTGTACCCATCTTTCTCGGGAAGGCTTTCCAGATATTTGAAGAACTTGGATATTGTGATCTAAACTGTTATCTGCTTCAGGGGGCACCCCAAGCCTCCTAAACTCTGTGGTTCTTGCAGACTCATAGTGGTACTGCCTTAATCGTCTTGGACAAGAGCCAGGATAATTCTCTGCATTACCAAAAAGAGACTCTTGTTTTCTTCCCTTACTTTCTCCCAAACAAACAGAGTCTCTCTCTCTCTGTTCTGAGGCACCTAAAGCTTGGGGTTGAGTGACACAAGCACCCCTGTGGCCACCATTACTGTGACTGCATTGGGTCAGACCTGAGGCTAGCACAGCACTGGGTCTTGCCCAAGACCTGCTGTAACCACTCCTTAGCTATTGCAGAAGTTTGCTGAAGGCCCTGGGGCTCTACAGTCATCACATGGTAAAAACAGCCAGGCCTGTGTCCTTCTCTTCAGGATGGCAAGTTCTCCTAGCCTCCAGGTGGATCCAAAGGTGCTGTCTGGGAATCAGGGCCTAGATCAAAAACTTTAAAAGTCTACCTAGTGTTTTATTGTGCTATGGCTGAGCTGTCACTCAAACCACAAGATGCAGTCCCTCCCACTCTTTCCACCCCTGTCCAAAGGCAGAGGAGCATCAATCCATGGCCACCTCAAACACAGGCCAAGGGGGGTACCGCCAGACTACCGCCAATGTTCTCATAAGGCCCAAAGGCCCTTAAGTCAGTTTGTGGTGAATGCTCCTGTTAATTATTTTAAAATGCTGCTTTTTTTTTTTTTTTTTTTTTTTTTTGAGATGGAGTCTTGCCCTGTCACCCAGGCTAGAGTGCAATGGCGTGATCTCGGCTCATTGCAACTTCTGCCTCCCAGGTTCAAACGATTCTCCTGCCTCAGCCTCCCAAGCAGCTGGGATTCCAGGCAATCACCACCACGCCCAGTTAATTTTTGTATTTTTAGTAGAGATGGGGTTTCACCATGTTGGCCAGGATTGTCTCGAACTCCTGACCTTGGGATCCTCCCACCTCAGCCTCCCAAAGTGCTTCTTATAAAAGTACAAAATAGCTTAATGCATTATAAAAATAATCAAACTTACCTTTCTACAAATACTCGAAGAAGAACATCCATGAGAAAAAATAAGGCAATAGCTAGAGAAATAGAACGATACCCCAAAGGAATATAAAGTTTGCTATCAGTGAAAATTAGGTCGGCAAGGAGGAGAGTGACATCCGGTAAGACCAGGAAAACTCCAAATATTCTAAAATAAATAAATAAATAAATGCAAAGATAAAGGGGCGTTTGTCCCTATAGCTATACTATATTTAGGCCACTGATCAGGTACCAAAATGTTATTATTTAGTATCAAGCTGCCCAGTGGCAGGAAAAACTGTAATGCCTTAGAATCTCAGAAAAATCACTGTTTTCACCCAATAGAAGCAGTTCTTAATAAACAAAATTCTCACCAAACCACTTCACAAGATATTATCATGCCCTTTTAGAGTAGACACATCAGACCAACACCTCAAGAGAGAAAAGTAAAACTGAATTAAAATCACCTGTGTCTGTTTGCAAACTCTTCTTAAAATTTGAGAATTTCCTAAGAAGTTTATACCAATTTCTCATAAAAAATAAACCCTCATTAATCTGGATAATTCTAAAGAATTTATTAATAAAAACCAAATGAAAGCATGAGTAACATAAGCTCTTAAAAGACCAAGATTTTTCATCAGTGACATTTTTTTTTTTTTTTTTTTTTGAGACGGAGTCTTGCTCTGTCCCCCAGGCCAGAGTGCAGTGGCGCGATCTCTGCTCACTGCAAGCTCCGCCTCCTGGGTTCACGCCATTCTCCTGCCTCAGCCTCCAGAGTAGCAGGGACTACAGGCACCCGCCACCACACCTGGCTAATTTTTTGTATTTTTAGTAGAGACGGGGTTTCACCGTGTTCGCCAGGATGGTCTCGATCTCCCGACCTCGTGATCCACCCGCCTTGGCCTCCCAAAGTGCTGGGATTACAGGCGTGAGCCACTGCGCCCAGCCCATCAGTGACATTTTCAACAAGTACATGATTCCATATTTATGGGTACTTCTAGCATAGTGATGGGCCTATGAGTCTTGAACTCTAAAGTACCTCCTGCCACTTGCTGTTACATATTCTAAATACTTCCTCCATAAACTGATTAGACTATTTGCCTAATCTATGAAGATGAATTAGTCTTCGAAGTACTTTTTTAAAAACTTGCAGCTGAAATTCAAATATTATTAACTCAAAAGGAAACAATTATATTGCATAAATCTATATCATAGTATGAAATCTTACTCTTATGTAGAGAAGAGTCTAAGTAAATTGTTTCTGGAATTAAAGAGTAATTCTAGATGTATAAGGTACTTAATAAAACACTTTACTTATAATTATAGAATTTTAACATTTGATTTTCATTAACGTTACTTTTGCAGATGGAAGAAAAACAATATTATATTGTTTTCTACTTTGCAGATGGAAGAAAAACAATATTAATATGTTACTATTAATCTTAGGCAAAAGCCATTTATTTGCAAGTCTGAATGTCCAGTTTAAACCAAAATTCCATGATAAATTAGATTACATTAGTTGGGGCACATGGCTACTTAGCAACTGATGGACAGTGGAAATGCTTTCTTGTTATTTGATTTCAGTGTTTCTCATTGAAGTATTAAGACTCATATATATATAACAAACATATATATGAGACTTATATATGTATATAACATATATGAGACATATATAACAAAATATATGTAACATGTTATATATATTATATATATTATATATATTTATAATTATATATAATTATTTATAATTATATATAATTATAAATAACTATATATCATATATTATATATTATATATTATATATATAACATGTTATATATGTAACGAAACAAAACATATATAACATGTTATGTAACATATATATGAGACATATATATATAACAAAAAATGGTTTCTTGTTATTTGATTTCAGTGTTCCTCATTGAAATATTAAGTCTCATATATATGAGACTCATATATATTTTTTTCTTTTTTTTTTTTACATGGAGTCTTGCTCTGTCACCCAGGCTGCAGTGCAATGGTGCAATTTCAGCTCACTGCAACCTATGCCTCCTAGGTTCAAGCGATTCTTCTGCCTCAGCCTCCTGAGTAGCTGGGATTACAGGCACCCACCATTATGCTTGGCTAATTTTTGTATTTTTAGTAGAGATGTGGTTTCACCATGTTAGCCAGGCTGGTCTTGAACTCCTGACTTCAGGTGATCCGCCCGCCTCGGCCTCCCAGAGTGCTGGGATTACAGGCGTGAGCCACTGCGCCCAGCCAAGTCTCAGATATATTTAATACATGGTGTTTTCTATGTCTCACATACCCAAATGCAAAGGATGATACAATTGAACGCACAATTTTCTTAATCTTGCTGCTGCAAAAAGAAGTAAAAATAAAATTAATCAGATTTCTTCTAACCTATATTGTAAATTTAACCAAAAAACAAAGGCCTTTATAAATATAATTTTAAAATAAAATTATTCAGAAGTTGTATAACAAAATACTTTTTACTAATCGCTAAAATTTTATTCTTCCTGCTCCATGAGTACTTTACTTTTTTACTTTGCTATCCAGAATATATGCAAATAAGACAGTAAACTTTGGATGTTTAGTAACATTTCCATTGCATACAAAGCCCCAACCCCAACTTTATGGCAATACTAAACTTAAACTTGTGGTCATCAACTCAAGGAGTATAGCATGAAGACAGAAAAGGGTGGTAGAAGAGAACTGTATTTTAATGCCAGCCTGGGCAAGTCATCAAACTTTGGCCAGATCTCAGTTTCCACCACCATAAAATAAGGTGTTTCAGGAATGAGCACAGGGAGTAAATGATGCTCTTGTCATCTCCTCAGACTAGACACCTAGTGAGCAGATACACATTAGCAAGAGTTGCATATGAGGTTGCAAATGAACTTCAGACGTAAGGCATTTTAGTAAGATATACTTCAAAGGAGAAACACCCGAAAGACCAGGCTCCTTCCATTAGTCAAACGAAGGAGAACCTGTTTGATGGAGCCTCCAATAATGCCTCATTTTACCTTATGGCTGGAGACAAGGTAGCTGATGAGGAACAATTTTTTTGTCCTACTGAAGTCTCCTGTGTTGGAGGCTCTTCAGGAGGAGAAGCCTCCAACACAGGAGGCTTCAGTAGGAGAAGTCTTCAGGAAGTTTCTGTCATACTGAAGCCTCCAACACAGGACTCAAATTCCATCCCAAGAGCCATGAATCCTGAGACAATGCTCACAGCCTGTGCCTAAGACTAGAGAACAAAGAGGGCAGATACTGAGCAGAACTGGGGCACTGACAAAATTGGCCTTTGACATGAACAGACATTTCTCAAAAGAAGACATACATGTGGCCAACAAGCATATGAAGAAAAGCTCAATATCACAGATTAGAGAAATGCAAATCAAAACTACAATGAGATACCATTTCACATGCTATTTAGTAATAGAATGGCTATTACTAAAAAGCCAAAAAATAACAGATGCTGGCAAGGTTGCAGAGAAAAGGGGACACTTATACATTGTTGGTGGGAGTGTAAATTAGTTCAACCACTGTAAAAAGCAGTATGGCAATACTTTGAAGAGCTAAAAGCAGAACTATTTGACTGAGCAATCCCATTACTGAGTAGATACCCAGAAGAATATAAATCATTCTACTATAAAGATACATGCATATGAATGTTCACTGCAGCACTATTTACAATAGCAAAGACATGCAATCAACCTAGGTACCCATCAATGACAGATTGGATAAAGAAAATGTGGTACATATATACCATGGAATACCATGCAGCCATAAAAAAAGAATGAGATAATGTCTTTTGTGGGAACATGGATGGAGCTGGAGGCTATTATCCTTAGCAAACTAGTGCAGAAACAGAAAACCAAATACTGAATGTTCTCACCTCTCAGTGGTAGCTAAATCATAAGGACTTATGAACACAAAGAAGGAAACAGACACTGGGGTCTACTTAAGTGGGGAGGGTAGGAGGAGAGAGAGCAGCAGAAAAGATAACTATTTGGGTACTAAGCTTAATACCTGGATGATGAAATAATATGTAAAAAGAAAACCTCCTGACACATGTTTACCTATGTAACAAACCTCACATGTACATCCAAACCTAAAATAAAAGCTAAAAAAACAAAATTGGCCTTTGATGAATGATGTTAGGTTAACCTGAGATAAGGGAAATCCCCAATCCTTCTAACCTTCCCCTCCTGCACCTGGACCCACCACCTCCGCCCAGGCTTGGAGAGTTAAGGCTGATGTAGATGGAGGATCAATTGGCCAAAAGAGGTGAATTCTCTCCTCAAGTTGCCATTCTCTTACTACAAGAACCTCTGATCCCACAGTCTACTGGATCTCTGGGTATCAAGGAAATGTCATAAATCTGAACTCACTTGACAATGTCAGCATACAGAACCAAGCCTGACAGTTTACGAAGGCATGAAGGAGTGGCTTGGGTGGCTTTAGCCCCTTAATCTGTTTCAGTGTCCTCTGAAACTATACCAAGTAAATACAATTGAGACTTTTTTGGTTAAAAAAAGTGTACTATGTAAATGCAGCTTCAAGCAGTTATGTGCAGAGTTTGCAGGGAAGTAACTATGACTCAATAAATCCATTTCCAGGAAAAGTACTGTTCACACTCGGGAGCAACAGACAGACACTCCAACATGCAGCAACTCAAAGCATATTCTCCATGTACCTTTCCTGAAAACAGTTACTCAAACTGCTTGAGTCAGCTGAGCAATGAATCAAAATGAAGAACATAGAAATAAGGAAGATGACTTACAGAGAAAAGATGGTAAATAATAAAAACTCAGAATTAGTTAGGTCTAAATAATAATTGTTAATGTAGGATAAAAATGTAGCAGGTGAAAATGTAAATAAATGATTCTAAAAATAAAGATAAATAATATAAAATCATGAATAATAGTATTGATTTGAATTTTTAGGCATTCTTACACTAGGATTCAAGGTGTGGAAGAAGATAGAAGTAAAGGCAGGTCGCATTTCTTATCTTTCACAGGTGCAAGTCCAGTTTTATTCTCGATATTGATGGACAAAAATGGTATAATTATGTTTTCTAAACATTTAAATATAAACATTGATAGACTAGAAATGGGCTTCTGACTTGCATATCAATAAAAAATGCAAGGGATAAAAACAAATCAAGTAATAGCAAAATATAGACAAATTTAAAAAGAAAATATCAAAGTGTTTTTAATAAAGAAAAAGATGATAAATAAAACCAAACATACCAGAAATCACAAATACAAACATATTACTCTCATATTGCATATTGAGAAATACTCTCAGATAATTTTGAAATTAAAGGCATTACATGCTATACACGAGAGACAAAATCTAAATTTAAATGGCAGTTTAAAAATAAAGAGATAGGGGCCAGGCACGGTGGCTCACGCCTGTAATCCCAGCACTTTGGGTGGCCGAGGCAGGCAGATCACGAGGTCAAGAGATAGAGACCATCCTTGAGCAACATGGTGAAACTCCGTCTCTACTAAAAATACAAAAAATTAGCTGGGCATGGTGGTGCGTGCCTGTAGTCCCAGCTACTCAGGAGGCTGAGGCAGGAGAATCGCTTGAACCTGGGAGGCGGAGGTTGCAGTGAGCTGAGATGGCGCCACTGCACTCCAGCCTGGTGACGGAATGAGACTCTGGCTCAAAAAAAAAAGAGAGAGAAAAAAAGATATGAGATACTAAACCTTAAAACACTAAAAGTTCCAATATTAATATCAAAGTTGAATTAAAAGCACAAATATTAACTATGAACATGACTCATTTTTTATCAGTAGAAGGTGGAAGCTACATGACACTAACAAGACCATGTTTAATGAAATGGGATTTGTATTGATGGCAGGTGCTATCTCTCCCACTGGACACATTTTTCTCTGGTACAGACTCTGGGGGTAGGGAGGTGGCCATGATAACAAAGCACGAAAAACACTGTAGTGACTCTGGTCTTCCTGCTCACTCTAGATCACTAAAACAGGGTAAGGACAATACAGGGGGATGACATGCTCATGCTGAGAAAACTATGAGTCACTTAGGAGAAAAGTAAATTTCTACACTTTATACCTTAAGACAAAGTAAATTCAGGGCAGATATTTTATTTAAATGAAGAAAATAAATTCAAAACAGAAATTTTGGTGAATATATTTAAAATCTTGGGGTAAGAAGGACTTTCTGAGAATAACATTAAAGGCAAAATCACAAAGAAAAGTACAGATACATTTGATTACATGAAGATTAAATAGTTTTATATAGTGAAAAGCAAGACAACCTGAGAGAAATTACTTATATTACATAAAATAGAAAAAGGATCAACAGATTTAACTTTTTAGTCCAAAGACAGAAAAGGGTAAATGAAGGTGTGTCAAAGAATGTGCATTAGAACAAATATATTTACTAATATCAAAGAAACCAATGATGGCTAGTGTAAAGTGTGGGAGGGGAGAAATGTACACTTTGCATCTTGATGCTAAAGCACATATCAATACCAATAGTGTCACAATCATTCCCTTTGACACAGAATTTCCACTTCTGAGAATTTATAACAAGCAAATAACCAACAATATACAGAGATTTAGCCTCAAATATATTCATTTTTTGTAACAGTTAAAAACTTGTAAAAAACTTAATTGTTCAGCAATATCTGACTATTAAATAAATTATGGCACATTTACATCATGAAGTATTACACAACAGTTACAAATAATGTTGTAAGTGCACATGAATATATATTAACAAAAAATATAGTCATGATGTTATTAAGTAATAAAGTTATTTACAAAAGAATAATAATAAGTATGGTATCATATCTGTAAACAAAACAAGTATATGCTTAAAGAACTTAGAAGTGCATGCATCAAAGTTTAAGAATGACTATATGTGGGTAGATTTGTTGATTGTATTTTCTGATTTTCCTTTAATGAACTCTTATGTTATTTTCAGTTTTTAGAATAAAACCTATTTACGGAGCTACAGAGTTTTCAAAGTACTTTTGCATGTTATTTTAGTTTTATTACTAATTTTTTACAATACAATATCCAGTACATAGATAGCATTATAACCAGTTTACATTTGAATAATCTGAAAGTTAAAGAGGGTTAGTGACTTGCTGAGTATCAGGTGAATGAATATATGATGTCAAAGCCAAGCACTGATTCCAGCTTTTACTATAAATCCAATATCATCCCCCTGGTATGAAACACCAGCATTTCTCACAGGGACTACTGCAAATTCCTCCGATACCTATGTAATGAGACTTTGTAACTTAAAAATAAAATAAAACGAAAACCTGCTTTATTTTGTTTGGAGTGGGGAAAGAAGGAAATGCTTGCCTTGCTTAATCTGTCTAATTTTGCTTCAGCCCTGGGCAGCTCCGTTACAGAAAACGTATAGCTAATTTGCAGACACACAGTTTAATTCAGTGGCAAATTCAGGGTAATTTGAAGAACTATTTGTATTTGCCCTCTTTGCTTCCAATCTTTGTTTAGACACCAACAGCTTACAACCACAGTGAGTTAACTTCCTCTATGGCAGTACTTCCTCTCCAGCATTGACACAAGCTGGAGAATGGTTATACAACTGGGCAAGAAAGAAGCAGAAGAAAAATCTCCCGAATATGTCTGCAGTTCAGACACAAGCCAGTTTAAGAATGTATTGTTTCATTACAGTGAGTACATGATAAAATGCCTTCAGGTCAGTGCAACAGGAAGTACTCTAGTGAGATTAGAAACAAATAAGAATAAAATCCCAATGAGCATAAAGAGGTCTTTAGTCAGCAAAACATGTTTGCTTTTGCTATCAATACTATTTGCTCATAGGCAAAATCTACAAAATTGGGAATCACACAATATCCAGTAAAAATGAGAAATGTTCATTATTGATGAGTTAAGTAGCATTCCGCATTCCTGTTTTTTTAAGAAAAAACTTTTAATGGAATTAATTTCTTCTAAGAATACTTTTTACATTTTCAAACTAGAAGAACATTTATTTCTGAATGGATGGAATTTTTTTTCAAAATAATACTTGTCTAAGAATTCAACTGGAGTAAATAAGGTGTACCCTCCCACCCATATATTTTGATATCTTTCCATAGTTTCCCTTTGTCCTTCTTGTCTCAGTGTAAGCCCTGTTTAACTAAAGATAAGAGATCCATCAATGGCTCCCTCCTTTCAAACTTCAAACTGACTTACTCATACGAAGCAACATTTTCAGCATCTTCAACTTCAAACTTGGAAAGTTGTTCTAACATACTTTAGCCACCAGAAAAAAAAAAAAGCAAAAATATATCATTAGATATTTGCTACACAAAATAGTGATGAAAAATATATTTGAATAACAAGAATCCCATGAATCTAAAGGATATAGTAAACATGACTTAGCTCACTGGAAGACCTAAAATTTAAGAAAGAAAATTACAATCATTAACCAGAAACTCTTTCCTCATGGATATTCCTAACACTGAATTTTGCATATTTTTATCTTCTTTTCTCTCTCTGTCTCTTTCTATATATATGCATATAAAGATATATAAAAGAATATGTACACAGATATATAATACATAAATGTGTATAGACATATCTCAAAGACATTGTGGGTTTCATTCCAGACCACTGCAATAAAGCAAAAACTGCATTAAGCAACTCACACAAATGTTTTGGTTCCCCTGTGCATATAAAAGTTATGTTTACCCTACACTGTAGCCTGTTAAATTTGCAATGGCATTATGTTAAAAAAACTTATGTACATACCTTAATTAAAAATTACTTTATTGGTTAAAAAATGCTAATGATCACCTGAGCCTTTAGCAAGTCATAGTCTTTTTGCTGGTGGAGGGCGTTGCCTCCATGTTCATGGCTGCTGACTGATCAGAGTGGTGGTTGCCAATGGTTGGAGTGGCTGAGGCAATTTCTTAAAATAGGACAACAATGAAGTTTGCTGTAGCAAATGACTCTTCTTTTCACAAGTGAGAATTAAGTGGTGAAGCCATCAGGTCCTGGACTTTGTTGAAAGCCTTTTTATTACTGATTCAATCTCGTTACTTGTTTCTGGTCTGTTCAGGTTTTCTATTTCTTCTTGGTTTAGTCTTGGTAGGTCGTATGGGTCAAGGAGTTTGTCCACTTCCTCTAGGTTTTCAAATTTATTGTAGAGTTGTTCATAACAGTCTCTAATAATTCTTTTTATTTCTGTCATATCTGTTATGAGGTCTCTTTTTTTGTTTCTAATTTTACTTATTTGGGTCTCCTCTTTTTCTTAACTAGTCTAGCTAGTGGTTTGTTGATATTTTTAAACCTGCTTTTTGTTGTTAACCTCTTGTAATTTTTGCCTCAATTTGTTTATTTCTGTTTGCTCTTCATTATTTATTTCCTTTTAATAATTTGGGGTTGGTTTGTCCTTACTATTCTACTTTCTTGAGGTAGAATTTTTATTTGAAAGTTTTCTAGTTTTTCTGATCCAGGCATTTATTGCTAAAAACATACTTCTTAATAACTGCTTTTGCTGTGTCCCTTATGTTTTGGTATGTTGTGTTTCCAGTTATATTTGTTTCAAGGAATTTTTAAATTTCATTCTTAATTTCTTTCTTCACTCATTGTAACTCAAGGGCATGTTGTTTAATTTCCATATGTCTGCATAGTTTTGAATGTTCCCCTCGTTATGAATGTCTAATTTTATTCCATTGTGGTAAGATAAGATACCAGATATAATTTCAATTTTTAAAAATTTGTTGAGACTTGTTTTGTAGCCTAACATATGGTCTATCTTGGATAATGTTTCATGTGCTGATGAAAAGAATGTGCATTCTGTAGCTGTTAGGTGAGATCTTCTGTATATGTTTGTTATGTCCATTTGGTCTATGGTGGAGTTTAAGTCTGATGTTTCTTTGTTGATTTTCTGTCTAGATGATTTGTCCAATGCTGAGAGTGGGATACTGAAGTGCCCAACTCTTATTGTAATGGGGTCTGTCTCACTCTTTAGATCTAGTAATATTCGCTTCATATATCTAGGTGCTCTGGTGTTTGAGTGCGTACATATTTATAATTATACACATATTACAATTATGTTATATTTCTTGAATTGAACCCTTTATTATTACATAATCATCTTGTTTGTCACTTTTTATGGTTTTTAACTTGCAGTCTGTTTTGTCTGATACAAGTATAGCTATTCTTGTTCACTTTTGGCTTCCATTTGCATGGAATATCTTTTTTCATCCCTTATCAGTCTATGTTTCTTCACAGGTAAGGTGAGTTTCTTTTAGATAAAATATAGTTGGGTCTTTTTTTTAAATCCACTCAGCAAGTCTATATCCTTCATGGGGTATTTAATCTATTAACATTCAAAGTTATTATTGGTAGGTGAGGAGTTACTTCTGACATTTTATTGTTTTCTGGTTGTTTTGTATATGTTTTGTTCCTTTCTTCCTCTCTGTTTACTTTTGAAGTTGGGTAGTTTTCTGCAGTGATAAGGTTTCATCTCTTTCTCTTTCTCCTTTAAATATTGACTCTAACAGTGACTTTTAAAGTTTTGCATGTTTTTATGATGGTGGTTATCATCTTTTTACTTCCAGATGTAAGACTCCCTTGGGCATTTCTTGTAAGGCTGGTCTAGTGGTGATGAATTATCTTGGTTTTTGTTTATCTGTGACAGATTTTATGTCTTCTTCATTTGTAAAGGATAGCTGTGTTGGGTATAATATTCTTGGCTGAAAGATTGTTTTTTCTTTCAGAACTTCGACTATATCATCCCATTCTCTTCTAGCCTAAGGTTTCTGCTGGGAAATCAGCTGTTAGTCTAATGGGGATTCCATTATAAGTGTGTTACTTTTCTCTTACTATTTTAAAAAATTTTTGTCTTTGGTTTTTCACAATTTGACTATAATGTCTGGGTTGAATGTATTTGGGGTTCTTTGATCTTCCTGGAACTAGATGTCTAGCTCTCTCTCAAGAGTTAGGAAGTTTTATGTTCTCATTTTATTAAATATGTTTTCCTCACATTTTCTCTTCACTTTTCCTTCTGGAATGCCCATAATATGAATATTTGATCAAATTAATGGTGTTCCATAAATCCTGTAGGCTTTTTTCATTCTTTTTTATTCTTTTTTGCCTGCCTGTGTTATTTCAAAAGACTTGTCTTCAAGTTCAGAAATTATTTCTTCAGCTTGTTCTTGTCTGTAAAGTCATTGATTGCATTTTTTCCTTTCATCCATTGAACTGTTTAGCTCTTAGGGCTTCTGTTTGGTTCTTTTTATGATATCTGTATCTTTACTGAATTTCTCTTTCAAATCATGTTTTCCTGATTGACTTGTCTATCTGTATTACCTTACATCTCACTGAGTTTCCTTAAGACTATTCTTTTTTCTGTCATTTCCTATGTTTATGATTGGGGTCTATTACTGGATAATTATTATTTCCCTTTGTAGGTGACATATTTTCTTGCATTTTCATGGTTGATGTGTTTCTATGTTGAGTTCTATGCATCTGGTGAAAAAGTCACTTATGGAGTAGGTTTACTTGTATGAATTTATTTGTATGAACGGGTCTTGGGTGTCAGTTCACTGGGGTATGTTGGCCTTGCTTCTACATGGATGTAGTAAGTGTAGTCTCCATGTAGTTTATTCAGCTGTGATCCACACTAGTAACATTTGCAAGTTACTCAGTGGCCTAGGCTAAGGAAGTTTGTGGTGATGGTGGTGCAGCTTTGCCAGAGGTGGGCTCACTAGGCTGTTTCTCAGGGTAGGGGTGTGTGCAGGCATACAGTGGGTCAGAAAACTTGGAGTATGGCTTTATGCGGCTGGCCATGGTGCTGTCACTCTAGCCAGGAGCATGGGGATGCAGTTGCTCAACCAGGGCATGCCTGCCAGATGTGCCTTGCAGGACAGTTTCTCAGGCCCAGGATGCTGGCACACAGCTGTTTGCTTGGCCTGGAAGCATGCACTCCAGGAGTGGCCTGAAGGGCTGTTTCCCATACCTGGTATGTGGGTACACAGCTGCTCATCTGGCCCGGGGTCAATCTGCTGGGGGAATCTCATGGGCCAAATATATTGCCACATGGCTGCTAAGCTAGACTGAAGATCTCCTTGCCAGGGCTGGCCAAGAGGGGGTGTTTCTCAGGCCTGGGATATAGTCAAATGACTTCTCAGCTGTCCTGGATGTGTGACTGCTGGGGGTAGTCCATAGGGCTAGTCTAGCTCAGGATGTGGGCACACTGCTGCTCAGCTGGCCTGGGTGGTGCCTGCCAGGGGAAGCCCAGGGGACTGCTTCTATGAGCCAGGATGTGGGCACGAGGCTGCTCGGCTGGCCTAGGGGCATGTCTTCTGGGAGTAGCCCATGGGGCTCTTTCTTAGGTCCAGGACATGGGCATTCATGGCTGATTGGCTGGTCTGGAGGTGCATCTGCTGGGAATGGACACAGGACTGTTTCTCAGGCTCATGAAAGGTTGCACAGCTGCTTAGTTGGCCTGGGAGTGTTTCTGTTGGGGGTGGCCTATAGGGCTGTTCCTCAAGCTGGGATGTAGGTATGTGGCTGCTTAGTTGGCCTGACAGTCTGCTGGCCAGAGTAAACTCCCAGGGTTGTTTCTCGGCCCTGAGACTTGGGCATACACAGCTGCTTGTCTCTCAGGTCTGAGACACAGGTGCAAGGCCCACTCGGCGGTGTGCCTGCTGGGGACAGCCTGTGGGACTGTTGCTCAGGCCCTTATTAATGGCAGAGGGCTCCTGGGCAGGCCAGGAGCATGTCTGTGGTGGATGGGGCCTGCAGGGCTGTTTCTCAGGTCCTGAGCATGGGCTCATACTCTGCTGACCTGGGGGTGTATCAGCTGCTCAGAGGCTTAGGGGCCTCTCCCACTTGGGAGAGGGCATGTAGTGGTTTGGCTGGCTTAAGAGTGAGTTTACCCTGGATGGGACTGCAGATTATTCCTCTGTCTGGAAGTGTGGTGGTGGGGGTTGATTTCCCTGCTCTGCAGTACTTGAGTTACAGCCAGTCCTGGGACCAACCTCCACACAGCTGGGATTGTGGTTTTAACCCACCCATGTGGGCTTGGTGTACTGAAGATAAAGCTCCAGCGCTGGAGAGGCACAGTGGCTACTGGCCCCCAGAGGAGGGCACACTCAAGAGATGACTCTGGTCTCAAGATGGTGCTGTGTTGCTGCAGCTTACGTCTCTAGGGGTGGGAAGTCTTCACCTTGTACTCCTAGTCCAGTGCATGCAGCTGTGTCAATTCTTGGTAATACTCCAAATTGGCCTGAGGGCTTGCAAAGACTGTGAGATTCTCCTGTTGTAAAGACTTTGTGTTTGCGATGGCAGTAGGGCTGGTGGGGATCTTCTGCTTACCTTCACCCTGCAATGAGAAGTACCTCCTGTCTCTGGGCCAATTCAATCCAGATGGGGGAGAAGGGGCTGCAGAAGCTGAGTGCTTCCATTCTGTGGGGACTTCCAGTCACCAAAGGTGTGTCTCCACTCCTTTGCTGCACTCCAGGACTATGCCTTTGATACTCCAATCAAATGTTAGATGTGTATTTCTTGCCTCGGTTCTTTCTTGTAGGGGAGATGAGCACCAGGCATCTCTAGTCACCCATCTTGCTTGATTTAGCATAATTCGTAAGGGCCCTAGGATTTTCAGAATAGTCAATGATTGTTGGCGTCAACATAAAGTCACCAGCTTCATTAGCCCCTAACAAGAGAATTGGCCTGTGCTTTGAAGCTTTGAAACCATGCGTTGACTTCTCCTCTCTAAATATAAAAGTCCTAGATGGCATCTTCTTCCAATAAAAGACTATCTTGTCTACACTGAAAATCCGTTGTTTAGTGTGGCCACCTTCATCAATTATCTCAGCTAGATCTTCTGGATAACTTGCTGCTGCTTCTGCATCAGCACTTGCTGTTTACCTTGCACTTTTATGTTATGGAGATGGCTTCTTTCCTTAAACCTCATGAACCACCCTTTTAGCTTCAAGCTTTTCTTCTGCAGCTTCCTTACCTCTCCCAGCTTTCATTGAATCGAAGAGAGTGAGGGCCTTGTCCTGGATTAGGCTTTGGCTTAAGGGAATGCTGTGGCTGGTTTGATCTTTTATCCAGACCACTAAAACATTCTCCATATTAGCAATCAGACTGTTTTGCTTTCTCAACATTTGTATGTTCACTGGAGTAGCAGTCTTAATTTTCCTCAAGAAGTTTTTTGGCTTTTTTGTTTTGTTTTTGTTTTACATTCACAACTTGGCTGAACTGGTGCAAGAAGTCTAGCCTTCCTCACAATCATTTCTAGCTTTTGGTTTAAAGTGAGAGCCATGTGACTCTTCCTTTCACTAGGACACTCAGAGACCATCATAGGCTTATTAAATGGCCTACTTTCAATATTGTTGTGTCTCAGGGAATAGGGAGGCCCAAGGAGAAGGAGAGAGATGGGGGAATGGCTAGTCAGTGGAGCAGTCGGAACAAACATGTCATTGATTAGGCTTGTCATCTTAATATGGACATGGTTTGTATTGCCCCAATACAATTACAATAGCAACATCAAAGATCACTGATCACAGATCACCACAACAGATATGATAATAAAAAGTTTGGAATATTGCAAGAATTATTAAAATGTGACAGAGACACAAAGTGAGAACATGCTGTTGGAAAAATAATACCAGGAGACTTGCTCAATGCAGGGTTGCTACAAACCTTCAGTTTATAAAAAAGTAATATCTGAGGGGCAATAAAGTAAAGCACAATAAAACAAGATATACCTGCATACATACACACATATGTATATATAAACTATATATGTATATATACACATATATATGCTAAAGGATATATACATATATGTTTACATATATACATACACACATGCTCATATATATTAAAGGATATATATATGACTACCGATGTTATTAATTTGGGTCAGTGCTAAAGAATATATCTATATATATAGATATGTATATATAGATCTATATATACACATTTAAATATGCACATATATAGACATATGTATATAGATATGTGTATATATATACACAAATACATATTTATGTATCTCTATATACTACATATATAGATAAAAGATATATCTGTATATATATACACACAGACACATTTATACGTGTGTGTTATATGTGTCTGTGTGTGTAAACATATCCTTTAGCACTGACCCAAATTAATAACATCAGTAGTTTTCAGTGACACCACCATTGAAAGGTGAGTTGTATCAGAGAAAAATCGAAGTCGTGAAAGACTACTGATGTCATTTTATCTGGGCCAGTGCTAAGGATTAAAAATGTACACGTCAGGTCAAGTGACTTCAGAGACATACTTTTCTAGTTGAAGTTATGTACAATTGCTCTACATTTATAAACTGGTTGAACTCTGAAAATGTATATGTCAATGATTTGGAATCTACTATTAATATACCATTTTTTCCTACGAGAAAACCTTATATTATGTAAAGGTGCTCTTGGGCCTTAACAAACAGTCTAATGAATCACAATTTAAGTGCAGTTGTTTATTACTTCATTTGTGAGTGAATTTTACCAATCTCAATATATCCCTCTCTTCTTTCTCTCTATATTTTGAAATCTCACCCATCATTGATGTCTCTAGCACATATTACTCTTTTTGATTCAATGGGGTAATAGCTAAAGGATTAAAAATGAAGATAGCAAGACTCCACATGTCATTTTAGACTTAATTTTCTGATACAAATTAGCAAAAATTATTCTACAATTCATAATCTAGTTACCCTGAAAAATTGACATTAATGAGTTATTTATTTGAAAACTGGTATTTAATTTTTCTCTGCAAATGAGGTTTTAGATGTTTGTAATTAAATTTTTTGGCCTGTGGAAAAAACTTAATGAATCAAGTTTGCATACATTTCTTTACTCCTAAACCTAATCCCCAAGTTACTGTTTCTGGCAAAATTTACATAAATTCAACTTCAGTTTGTAAATACCCACCTTGCTTGAACTTGTAATTTTCTGCCTTCTCACATTCAAACACCACCAGTAACTCTTCACCAATCATGGATGTCTCTCCTGCCCCTCAGATAGGGTTAAGTAACTACAGACCCAAGGCAGGGCCTCCATACAATCTGAGGGTGGATTTACCTTTGGGGCAGTAGCCTCATGTGGTAACAGATGGAGAGACCAGGGGTTTCCAAGGCATTTGACTGCTACTAACAAATGGTGAAAAGACAGTAACAGAAGCCTCTCTCTATAGTCTGTTTGTTTTTTTCTAAACAACTGTAAAAATGTGGAAGTTATCTCTACGTGATACAGTGAGATGATAAAGAAACCGTGTCAAGACACTCTGTATTATTGTGAACACTTCTGAGAGTGAATTCCACTAATCTCAGTCTCTTTCTCTGTCACTGTTTTCTGTGTGGTGTGTGTGTGTGTGTGTGTGTGCGTGTGTGTACATGTTTTTTGTTTTTTTTTTCATGTGACAAAGTTTCGCTCCAGCTGTCCCGGGTGGAATGCAGTGGCATGGTCTCGGCTCACTGCAACCTCCACCTCCCCAAGTTCAAGCAATTCTCTGGCCTCAGCCTCCCGAGTAGCTGGGATAAGAGGCGCCTGCCACCACACCTAGCTAGTTGTTGTAGTTTTAGTAGAGAGAGGGTTTCACCATGTTTGCCGACCTGGTCTCGAACTCCTGACCTCAGAGTATCTGCCTGCCTTGACCTCCCAAAGTGCTCAGATTACAGGTGTGAACCATTTTACCTGGCCATATTTACATATTTTATATGTGTGCATGTGTACCTATTTTATAACTCACCTATCACTGGGGCCGCGCTCAATGATGACTCCCGCCAGGTCATTTGGATTGGGACTAAAGGACAAATATGGTCAGAGTCAGACACATTGTGTTTTGCAACAAATAGCTACAGTTAGTCTATGTGTTATTCCCCAGTAACACTTTAATTATTCACAAGTATGTACATCACTAAATTGACCTGGGATGGTGTTTGTTTTTTATTAGAAATGAGGTTTCATATGCCAACAGTGAGTATCTTAGGCTGTGGACATAGCGATGCATACAGATCAAGTAAGGGTATCTACACCTCAATGTGTATCAGCATTCTTGGAGAGCATTTAATTCCAGTTCAAATTGACTTTCTAAGTCCCCCTTCCTATAATCCCATCTGAGTTCCTCATTCTCTATCACCTCCAATCACCTCTTCACTTTTCACCCATCCTAGTTGTCTTTCCTGCCCAAGAGATGCGGCCAAGTAGCTGGAGGACTCAAGCAAGGGCTCCATCCCATGTGAGGGTGGGTATGGGCAAAGGCAGTCAGCCTCACATAACAGCAGAGCTCTGGAGGGGGTGAAATAATTCCAGGGTTATTAGCTCTGTTCTTTGTTTTGGCTGGGATTTCTCTGATCTTTGTCCACTCCTATCTCCTTCTCGCTGCAAGCAGGATTCGCTTCTCCCTTGGTCCACACTACTAGCACAGTCTCATTCTCACAGAAAGGTAATGTGACAAACACTAACATAAAAAGCCTCCCTCTATGAGTTCCTCCCCATTTTCCTACCTCCATCCAAAAAACAAAAGAATATTGCATACAAAGCTCATTCTGAGAGGACTCTAGAAATAGTTTCAAGGGAACTCCTTGTTCCCATGGATGCTTGTCACACTCAATAGCCCAACTCTCTCTTGTGTGTATGAATGCATGTATGCATGTGTTTGTATATGCATAGAAACATGTATAACTGTATTCCTTTATACCACAGATTGCATTGGCCAGCCTATTAGAAGGTACTCTCAATTCAACACAGGGCCGTACCAAACAACTTAAAATGTATATAGTAAGACAACACGTAACTTCCTAGATGTAATAATTTCAGTTAAAAATAGTTCCAATTGCTTTTGTTTCTATTTGGTTTTGTTTGTTTGTTTTTTGTTATTGTTATTGTTGGTTTTTTGAGACAGAGTCTCACTCTGTCACCCAAGCTGGAGTGCAGTGGCATCATCTCGGCTCACTGCAACCTCTGCCTCCCAGGTTCAAGCAATTCTCCTGCCTCAGCCTCCCGAGTAGCAGGGACTACAGGCGCCCAGCACCACGCCTGGCTAGTTTGGTATTTTTAGTATTGACGGGGTTTCACCATGTTGGCCAGGCTGGCCTTGAACTCCTGATCTCGTTATCCACCCGCCCTGGCCTCCCAAAGTGCTGAGCCACCGTGAGCCACCGTGAGCCACCGTGAACCACCGTGCCTGACCTTGCAACTACTTTTCAACCTGTAAGCTGCCTTACCCTTACACAAGTCATGTGTGTATTCGGTTCTTTGGAATCTGCCATGCCATTTACCCTACACAGCATACTTTATATGATTGCAGCACATATTTTACACCTATCTGTGACCCACTGACTCAAGAGTTCACTCAAACTCTCTAACACTGGAGCTGGCCAATACATGACAGCCTTTTGTGGGTGAATTTCTTTTACATTCAACTCCACTGTGTAGGCATTCCTCCCTCTAATCCCATCTATGGCCCACTTCCTGGATCTCCCCATCACGTCTTTTCCTTCACCCATCATGCTCGTCTTTCCTGTCCATGAGACACAGGCAAGTAGCTGTAGGCCTGAGGAAGGGCTGCATCCAATGAGGTGCTGTGCTTGTGTTTGTGTTTTAGCACCAACCTCCTATGTTGACAGAGCTCTGGAGTGTGAGGGACAAGTTCATGTTCCATTAGCTCCATTCTTTTCTGCCCAGGGCTTCCCTGCTCCTTGTCAGCTGCTATCTCCTCCATGTTGCAAATAGGATTTTCTCCTCCCTTCTGTCAGTCTGGTAGGCTCTCAAACTCAGGAAATCTGAGTCCTTTAAGAAGCTGCTTACTAGGAACTAAGGGTGACAAATACACTAACAGGAAGCAGCAGCTCTCCTGTGACTTGCTCCTTTTTATATCACTCCATTAGAAAAGGATGCAATGTTACCTACACAGGCTACATGGAGAAGAATTGGAAACCCTGTTAAAAACCACTCTCTATGGCCATGCAGGCTTCTCAGAATAAACTCCACAAATGTCTGTCCATCTGTCTCCTTGTTGTATGTTTCCACTGTGTGCATGGGTTTGTTAGTGGATGTGTTTGAGAGAAGTGTGTACGGATGGACGCATGGATGGATGGATGGATATATTTGTTTATGTGCCTGTGTGTGTGAATACTTGTATGCTCAGTTATAGTTAGATAAATAAAGACACAGGTATGCACAACTCACCTTTCATTGATACGCGCCTCCAGGTTCTTGCCCGATAACTCAGTTGTGGGTGGACTAGAGCATGATAAATGAATACAGTCAGACAGGAGACACAATTCAAAATTTACTTTTCTTGTAAAACTAGCTTTCATTACTCTGCACATAAACCAGTTAAGTTCTGACTATTCATGTGTACAGTACTACTTGGTTCTGAAATGTCATTTTTTTTTTATTAGAAAGCAGGATTGATATGATGGCAACCAACATCTTAGGCTGGGGAAAATAGTAATGCTTCCAGATTTCAATAAACCTCTTTATTATGACCTCAGTCCCAATGCGTGACAGCCTTTGTGGTGGCAGTTATTTCAAACTAAACTCTTGTGTGGAGGTAGTCAGCCCTCTTATTTCATTGAATGTCCTGTTCCCAAGGCCCTCCATTACCTCCTTACTTTCACCCAGAATGGGTGGCTCCCCAGCCCCACAAAAAGAGTCAAGTAACTAGAGGTCTGACACAGAAGCACAATCCAATAGGATGGTTATTTGAGGTTTGGAGCACCAGCCTCCATTGTGGCAGAGTTCTGGAGGGTGGAGAACACCTCCAAGGCTCTTAGCTCTGTTGCTTTCTGCTGAAGGCTGCACAGTTCCCGGAGCACTCCTACCTCCTCCTCGCTCCAAACAGGATTCCCTCTTCCCTCAGCCCACACTAGTAGGTCTCATACACAGAAAATCAGAGTTTCCAAGGCATTTGACTGCTACTAACAAATGGTGAAAACACAGTAATAGACAGAAGCCTCTCTCTACACTCTGTTTCTTTTTTCATAAACAACTGTAAAACTGTGGAAGTTATTTATACGTGATACAGTGAGATGATAAAGAAACTGTGTCAAAGACACTGTATTATCGTGAACACTTCTGAGAGAGAATCCCACTAATCTCAGACTCTTTCTCAGTCACTGTTTTGTGTTGTGTGTTTGTGTGTGTGTGTGTGCACATCTTTTTATTTATTTATTTATTTATTATTGCGACAAAATTTCGCTCCTGCTGCCCCGGGTGGAATGCAGTGACATGGTCTCAGCTCACTGTAACCTCCACCTCCCCAGGTTCAAGCAATTATCCTGCTCAGCCTCCCGAGTAGCTGGGATTAGAGACGCCTGCCACCATACCTGGCTAGTTGTTGTAGTTTTAGTAGAGACGGGGTTTCACCATGTTTGCCAGCCTGGTCTTGAACTCCTGACCTCAGGGTATCTGCCTGCCTCGGCCTCCCCAAGTGCTCAGATTACAGGTATGAGCCATTGCACCTGGCCATGTATACATCTTTTATAACTCACCTGTCACTGGGGCCTCTCTCAATGATGACTCCCGCCAGGTCATTCAGATCGGGACTAAAGGACAAATGTGGTCAGAGTAAGATAAAATGTGTAATTCTAATGTTTTGCAACAAATAGCTACAGTTAGTCTATGCGTTATTCCCCAGTTACACTTTAATTATCCACATGTATGTGTATCACTAAATTGACATGGGATGGTATTTGTTTTTTATTAGAAATGAAGTTTTTATGCCAACAGTGAGTATCTTAGGCTGTGAACATAGAGATGCATCCAGATTAAGTTAGGGTATCTACACCTCAATGTGTATCAGCATTCTTGGAGAGCATTTAATTCCAGTTCAAATTGACTTTCTAAGTCCCCCTTCCTATAATCCCATCTGAGTTCCTCATTCTCTATCACCTCCACTCACTTCCTCACTTTTCACCCATCCTAGTTATCTTTCCTGCCCAAGAGTTGTGGCCAAGTAGCTGGAGGACTCAAGCAAGGGCTCCATCCCATGTGAGGGTGGGTATGGGCAAAGGCAGTCAGCCTCACATAACCGCAGAGCTCTGGAGGGGGTAAAATAATTCCAGGATTATTAGCTCTATTCTTTGTTTTGGCTGGGATTTCTCTGATCTTTGTCCACTCCTATCTCCTTCTCGCTGCAAGCAGGATTCACTTCTCCCTTGGTCCACACTACTAGCACAGTCTCATTCTCACAGAAAGGTAATGTGACAAACACTAACATAAAAAGCCTCCCTCTATGAGTTCCTCCCCATTTTCCTACCTCCATCCAAAAAACAAAAGAATATTGCATACAAAGCTCATTCTGAGAGGACTCTAGAAATAGTTTCAAGGGAACTCCCTGTTCCCATGGATGTTTGTCACACTGAATAGCCCTACTCAGTCTCTCTTGTTTGTATGAATGCATGTATGTTGTTGTATATGCATAGATACATGTATAACTGTATTCCTTGATATCACATGTTGCATTGGACAGCCTCCTAAAAGGTACTCTCAATTCAACATAGGGCAGTGCCAAAGAACTTAAAATGTACATAGTAAGACAACACATAGCTTCCTAGATGTAATATTTTCAGTTAAAAATAGTTCCAATTGCTTTTGTTTTGTTTTTTTGTTTTTGTTTCTTTCTGTTGTTGTTGTTTTTTGAGACAGCATGTCCCTCTGTCACCCAAGCTGGAGTGCAGTGGCACGATCTTGGCTCACTGCAACCTCTGCCTCCCAGGTTCTAGCAATTCTCCTGCGTCAGCTTCCCAAGTAGCAGAGACTACAGGCGCCACCAACATGCCCGGCTAATTTTGAATTTTTAGTAGAGATGTGGTTTCATAACGTTGGCTAGGCTGGCCTTGAACTCCTGATCTCGTTATCCACCCATCCTGGGCTCCCAAAGTGCTGGGATTACAGGCGTGAGCCACCGCGCCCGACATTCCAACTACTTTTCAACCTGTAAGCTGCCTTACCCTTACACAAGTCATGTGTGTATTTGGTTCTTTGGAATCTGCCATGCCATTTACCCTACACATCATACTTTATATGATTGCAGCACATATTTTACACCTATCTATGACTCACTGACTCAAGAGTTCACCGAAACTCTCTACCACTGGAGCTGGCCAATGCATGATAGCCTTTTGTGGGTGAATTTCTTTTAAATTCAGCTCCGCTGTGTAGGCATTCCTCCTTCTAATCCCATCTATGGCCCACTTCCTGGATCTCTCCATCACGTCTTTCCTTTCACCCATCATGCTAGACTTTCCTGTCCATGAGGCACAGGCAAGTAGCTGTGGGCCTAAGGAAAGGCTGCATCCAATGAGGTGCTGTGCTTGTGTTTGTGTTTTAGCATCAATCTCCTATGTTGACAGAGCTCTGGAGTGTGAGGGACAAGTCCATATTCCATTAGCTCCATTCTTTTCTGCCCAGGGCTTCCCTGCTCCTTGTCAGCTGCTATCTCCTCCATGTTGCAAATAGGATTTTCTCCTCCCTTCTGTCAGTCTGGTAGGCTCTCAAACTCAGGAAATCTGAGTCCTTTAAGAAGCTGCTTACTAGGAACTAAGGGTGACAAATACACTAACAGGAAGCAGCAGCTCTCCTGTGACTTGCTCCTTTTCACGACTCCATTAGAAAAAAATGCAATGTTACCTACACAGGCTACGTGGAGAAGAATTGGAAACCCCGTTAAAAACCACTCTCTATGGCCATGCAGGCTTCTCAGAATAAACTCCACAAATGTCCATCCATCTGTCTCCTTGTTGTATGTTTCCACTGTGTGCATGGGTTCGTTAGTGGATGTGTTTGAGAGAAGTGTGTACGGATGGATGCATGGATGGATGGATGGATATATTTGTTTACGTGCCTGTGTGTGTGAATACTTGTATGCTCAGTTATAGTTAGATAAATAAAGACACAGGTATGCATAACTCACCTTTCATCGATACGTGCCTCCAGGTTCTTGCCCGATAACTCAGTTGTGGGTGGACTAGAGGATGATAAATGAATACAGTCAGACAGGAGACACAATTCAAAATTTACTTTTCTCGTAAAACTAGCTTTCATTACTCTGCACATAAACCAGTTAAGTTCTGACTATTCATGTGTATAGCACTATTTGGTTCTGAAATGTCATTTTTTTATTAGAGAGGAGGATTTATATGATGGCAACCAATGTCTTAGCCTGGGGAAAATAGTAATGCTTCCAGATTTCAATAAACCTCTTTATTATGACCTCAGTCCCAATGCGTGACAGCCTTTGTGGTGGCTGTTATTTCTAAAACTAAACTTTTGTATGGAGGTCATCAGCCCTCTTATTCCACTAAATGTGCTGCCTGTAAGGTCGTCCATTACTTCTTTTCTTGGTCGTCTCTCTTGGTCCACAAGTAGGGTAAAGTCACTGCAGGTCTGAGTCAAAGACACAATCCAATATGATGGTATTTGAGGTTTCGAGTACCACCCTGTATTGTGGCAGAGTTCTGCAGGGTCGAAAACATTTCTAAGGTTGTTAGCTTTTTTCTCTTCTCCTGAGGACTTCACTACTTTCTGTCCCCTGCTGTCCTTTCCTGTTTCCAAAGAGGATTCTCTGCTGTCCTCAGCCATTGTCATAAAGTCTCACACATAGGGAGTCTGAAAATTATTTTTGATTGTTACTCAGAGTATCAAACAGACTAGTTAGAAAAGTCATTCTTATTTTGTGGTCTTCTTTTATCTAAATTCATTCAACAAGACATAAAGGCACCTTCATATCCTATAGTGAGATCACGGAGATAGATGTGTCAAAGTTTTTTGTTTTTCTACTAATGCCCTTGAATGGGAACGTCCCTAATCTCAACTTTTACATTTCTCTGCAGTACCTGTGGGTGCATGCCTTGATTTAATATGAGTGCCTATAGGTATATATAAATGGTATATAATTGTTTCCTCCTGTGCTCATATATCCTTATATCCATATTGATTTATTTGTCTCACAGTTCACTAATAGCTCCATTCCAAGGTACTGATTTGAATTTAGACTTGGCAGTGCTACCGAATTTAAATATATATATGTACAGTCCAACACCAATATGACATCCTAGACTTCACGTTCTGGTTTGAGTTACTCACAAGTGATGTTTAGTTCTTTACAACTGAATGAAGCACAAAGTAAGCATTTGGTGGTTTACTTTATTTCAAATTCAGCTGCAGTTTCTATATACAAATCCCCTTGACCTCATCTCATTTCCTGACACTAAAATCCCTTCATCAGTGCCTTGTTTTCGCCATTATAGGTGTCTTCTCTGCTCTCATACAGGGTCAAGAAACTGCCCCATACAATGTGGTGATGGGTGTGGGCTTGTAGTGTTAGCCTCACATGGTTGTAGAGCTCTGGGTGTGAGGAACCCTGCCAGGGCCATTAGCTCTTTTTTTTTTCCCTAAGGGCTCCACTGCTCCTTGTCCACTGCTACTCGCTTGTTGCTCTGCGTAGGGTTTTCTTCCCTTGGTCCACTCTAGTATGTCTCATACACAGGAAATCTGACTTTCCTAAGTATGTGCCTGCTACTAAGGGTGACAAGACAATAACAAGAAGTTTCCCTTTTTTGACCTGTTCCTTTTTATCCAATTAATCAAAAAGTTGGATAAGGGGCCTGCAGGGCCTATAGTGAGGAGATTTATAAATGGAGTAAAAGACATTCTGTATGGCCATGGATGATCCTGAGAGTAAGCACATAATCTTCATCTTTCTGTTGTTTCTCTCTCTCTCTTTTCTCTCTCCCTCTTTCTCTCTCTCTCTCCCTGTGTTTGTGTGTCTAGATAGACAGAAGTATGTACATCTGCATATATATTTCTTTAAATATTTGTGTATATATATTTTGTAATTCACATTTCACTGGTGGTTCTATCATAGGTCACTGATGTCAATTCTGTATGCAGGCTAAAGGAATATAAAAGTAGATAGTTGGACACACATGTAATTCTAAACTTACTTTTTGGATCAAACAGCTACAGATACTCTGTAATGTACTATCTGGTTGATATTTAAATATTCATGTGTATATCACTAATTCGAACTACGTGTATCTTTTTTTTTTTTTTTTTTTTGGCGGAGTCTCAATGTCACCGAGGCTGGAGTGCAGTGGTGCGATCTTGGCTCACTGCAACCTCCGCCTCCTGGGTTCAAGCAATTCTCCTGCCTCAGCCTCCTGAGTAGATGGGATTACAGGCATGCACCACCACACCTGGCTAATTTTTGTATTTTTAGTAGTGACAGGGTTTTGCCATGTTAGTCAGGCTGGTCTCAAATTCCCAGCCTCAAGTGATCTAGCTGTCTTGGCCGCCCAAAGTGCTGGGATTACAGATATGAGCCACCATGCCTGGCCAGTGGCATTTATTTCTAACGTAACTGCAGTCTGTAAGGAAACATGCCTCTTACCCCCTCTAAATTCTTGATTCCTAAGTCCCTCTGTCACTTCCTTACTTTCACCCATCATGGCTGTCTGTCCTGCCCAGAAGATATGACCATGTAGCTGTAGGCCTGAGTCAGGAACTCCCTACAAAATGATTGCGAGTTTGGGTTTGGTTTGGGGCACCAGCCCCACATGATGGTAGAACTGTAGAGGGTGAGGAACCCCTTACGGTTTCATGAACTCTGTTCTTTTCGCTGAGTGCTTCACTACTCCTTGTCGCCTGTTACCTCCCCATTGCTCCAAATAGGATTCTCTCTCCCTTTGGCCCACTCTAGTAGTAGTAGAGTCTCATATTTATGAAATGTCTCACAGGGAAACCTGAGAGGTTCCTAAGGGATTGGATACTACTAACTTAGAGTGACAAATATACTAAGAGGAAGAAGCATCTCTTTTATGACTTCTTCCTCTTTTATCCAATATGGTCTGAAAAAAAATAGAAAGTTATCTATAGATCCTACGGTGAGAAGATTTTGACATAGTGTCAAAGATACTCTGTATTTCCAAGGATATGCCTGACAGTGAATTTTACAAATATCAACTTCTCTTTCTCCTTCATTGTTTTATGTTTCTGTGTGTGTATGTGTATGCATGTGTGTATGTTGACAGAAGTATGTATTTATGTGTATATACGTATATATACACTTATGTGTATATAAATCTTTGTTTTTAACTCACATTTCATGGGTGGCTCTATCACAGGTTAGTACCATCAAATCAATTGGCTGTGGGCTGAGGAATTATAAAAGCATATTATTCAGATACAAACATAATTTGGACTTACATTTTTGGTCAAATAGCTGCAGTTACTCTAGACATAAGCTTGCTGATCTTAACATATTCCTGTATAGATCACTATTTGAACCTGGCATGTCATTTTTCATTAAGTATGAGGTTTTCCATGCTGGTAGTGAATATCTTAGGCCTGTGAAAATAGCAGTGCTTCCAGATTGAGGTTAAAGCTCTTTATTACCCTAGTTCTAATGTGTGATAGCCTTTTGTGGTGGCCTTTATTTAAAATTCCACTTCAGTTGTAGGTACATATTGCACTCACCCCTCTAAATTCCTGAATCTCAAGTCCCTCCATCACCTCTTTACTTTCACCCATCATAAGAGTCGTCCTTTTGCCCATCAAATACAGTCACGTAGCTGCAGGCCTGAGTCAGGGGCTTCAACCAGCATAAGAGTGGCTGTGGGTTTGGGACACCAGTCTTACGTGGTAGCAGAGCTCACTGGTGAGGGACATATCCAGAGGTGTTAGCTTCATCTTTTCTGTGTAGGTCTTCACTGCTCCATTTCTGCTTTTACCTCCTACTTTATTCCAAATAGCACTTTTCCTCGCTTGTTCCTTGTTATAGATTGAATGGCTTCTGAAAATCCAGTATTTGAAGTTTTAATTCCTGTAACTCATGATGTGACAGTATTTTGAAATGAAGTCACTGCCACCAATGTGATTAAGATGAGGTCATACTGGTGTAGGCATAATCTGATATAACTGTTACCATTATAAAAAGGAAAAACTTGCACACAGCAACACACACAGGAAGAAAGCTATGGTAAGAAGAAGGCAGAGATCTGGGTGATGAGTCTATCTGCCAAGGAATGCCAAAGATTACCAGCAACCAGCAAAAGCTAGCAAAGAGGTATCAAACAGATTCTCTTACAGCCCTCATAAAAAGCCAACCCTACTGACAACCTCAATTTCAGATTTCTAGTCTCTAGGACTATGAAATGATTAATTTTTGCTTAAGCCACTTGGTTTGTGATACTTTGTTAAAGCAGCCCTAGAAACTAATATAGCCCAACCTGGTACAGTCTCATACACAGGCAATCCAACAGTTTTCTAAAAGTTTTGGCTACTAGTCAACTCAGCTAGGAAGAAGTAGACTTCTTGTGACCTATTTATTTTGTATCCAACTAGACCCAGAAAGAACAGGATGTTACATACAGAAGCTGAAACTACCAGTACTTTAGAAAGTGTCCAAGAAACTCTATAGTTAACATTTGTGTGTATCTTTATGAACACACACACGCACAATGCCTTTTACTGATGACTCCATTATAGGCTAGTGATATCATTTCACTTTCACTGATGATCATGGGTTAGTGATATCCCATGGGGTCGAGCTAAAGAACTAAACTAAGTTGTATACAATCAAATACCATGTGAATGTGTAGGCTTGATTTTTATTCAAATTAGCTACAATAACCCTACAACTAATAAATTAGCCGTTCTGAAGAAAACAAACAAACAAACAAACATCCAATTTAGCCATTTGGAAACAATAGTAACCATCCTTGCCTGTCTCCGTAGACGACAACAGCAACTAACCAGGAGTAGTTACGGTAAAATTAGGAGAGCATTAGGCTGGCTGATGAAAACAGGGAAGGGCTGAAGAGCCATCCTTGGGCCTTCACTCCTCCACCTGCCTCCATCTCCGAAGCCCAGGTTACAAACCAGAGAGACTGTCTCCTCCAATGCTGCTTTGTTCAGGCGCTTCAAGGTGATATAGTTGTTTAATTAAACGAAATTTTCCCTGAGGTTGCCTCTGTACTTGAGTCCTTATGCAACAAACTGCAAGCTAACCTAGTGTGTAAACTAACAGCATAATTATGAATAGAATATACACTTGTAACAGATAGCTGTGTCTCAGTCAATTACAGCAGCTGAGCTTCAGTCAATTGCGGGTGGCTGACAGATTCGAACAAGACAAAACATCCAGCTGTAACCAGTTGTAACCAACAAAGCTGTTTCTGGACCTCACTTCCGTTTTCTGTCCATAATGCTGTCTGGCCACATTGCCAGCTTGCAGTTCTTCCAACTTGTTCTGGTTCTAAAAGCTTCCCAACTCACGAATCATTCTTGCACTATTAAACTCTGTTAAATTTACCTTGTCTAAAGTTTTTCCTTTTCACAACCCAGAGGAGTTGCCTGGTCAGTGTTTCATGGTTCCTGAGACTCTCTACCCTGGGGCACATCACTTCCCTTCATTTTAAACTTACTGACAATGACACAGCTTACGTCCTAGATTTCAGTGAGACTGACTATATAATTCCTGCTCAAACCAGGACACTTTTGAAAACAAAAAGTAGGTGCTATTTATAATTATGCTGCCAGAACAGCAGCAGACTGAGATTGTCCTTCAGTCCTTCCCCGATACAAATGACCAGAGTAGTTAACAGCCACAAGAAATCTGAGTTCACAAGCCAACATGACTAGATACCTGAGTAATACAACTACTGAAAAAGAAATACAACAAGCTGAACAACAGCATACCAACTGTAGCAAAACTACTGGAACACACTGACCGAGATTTTAAAGTAAGCATGACAAATATTCTTAAGGATATGAGGACACAAAGGAAGATGATGAAACATGAAATGAGAATGGGAGTCATAAGAAAGAATAAAAGAGAAAGCCTTAACTGTAAAAGTATAACTGCCAAAACATATAAATTGTTGAGGGAAAAATAGTAGTTTGGATACATGTGAAAAGCTAATTAATTTAGTGTTAGAAGATTAGAAACCTACCCAGAAAATAGTAGAAAAGAATAAAGAGAACATACTAAAGAAAAGACAAATGTTATGGAGGATAAAAACAGCCATCTAACATCTAGAATATGGAAATCTAAGAAGAAATGAAAACTAAAAATGCAAAATAAAATGTGAAAATTTATGATGATAAATTTCCCAGAATTCAAGAAAGAAGAAATAAATCAACTTTAAGTAACTAATGGAGATAAAGAGAAAATTCTAAGACCTTCTAGAAAGAGCAAAAGACCTATGAAGGCACAACGACAGACCAACATCATAGCTCTCTATCCCATAAAGAAAGCTTCCACAGGATAAAGTCCACAGGATCAATATCATATTGGTGTTCTCTGAATATACTGTAATATGATTATTTTTAAAAAATCCACATTTGAAACTAAATTACACATTACTGAATAACTGTTGTGTTAAAAGGGAAATCACAAAATATTTTAAATACTAAGATAACTGATTGGCCGGGCACGGTGGCTCACGCCTGTAATCCCAGCACTTTGGGAGACCGAGGCGGGTGGATCGCCAGGTCAGGAGATCGAGACTGTCCTGGTTAACACAGTGAAACCCTGTCTCTACTAAAAATACAAAAAAGTTAGCTGGGCATGGTGGCGGGCGCCTGTAGTCCCAGCTACTCAGGAGGCTGAGGCAGGAGAATGGCGTGAACCCAGGAGGCAGAGCTTGCAGTGAACCGAGATCACACCGCTGCACTCCAGGCTGGGTGACCGAGCGAGACTGTCTCAGAAAAAAAAAAAAAAAAAAAAAAAAGAACTGATTGATAATAACATGACAAAGTTTGTAGGATACAATGAAGCAATATTTAGAAGAACATTTACTGATATATAAACATAAATAAGAAGTCGAGATGGTTAAAAGCAAAGAGTACACATTTAAGTACAGAGGTTGGAAAAGGGGCACAGGGCAAACCCTATGAAGTAACAAGGAAGCAAAACATAAGGTAAGCATAAATCAGTGAACTGGAGAAGAAAAAACCATGGAGAAGATTAAGAAAACAAAAATATGTCTCTTTGAAAAGATTACTACAATAGAGCTTTGGCAATAATAATCAAGAACAAAAAGAGTGAATATCCAAATAAAATGTACAAGAAGGGAGCATAACTAGAACACAACTAAAATTTTTTAAAATGAGATTATTCAATTATATGCTAATAAATGTGAAAACTTAGATGGAATGGAAAAATTCCTAGACAAATATAAAACACTAACATTAGTGCAAGAAAAGATATTTACATAGAAGTAGAATACTCAAGTAAGTAACAAAGAAATCAACCTAGAATTTAAAGTCCTTCCCTCTCCCAAACACCACAGGGCCCACATAGGTATTTTTCAAAAATTTTTAGAATATTGACATACTTACTACAAAATCTATGTCAACATATAAAGGCTCCATTAATAACTTAACTAATCACGGTAATAAAAAAAGGTGTAGGGATGCCATAAGTATCAATGGAGGAAAATATTGAGCTCAGAGATAAACCTATGTAGATATATGTCATTGATGATGATTATATAAACAAGGAAAAAGGATGAACTGTTTCATAGATGGTATTTGGAAAATCGTCCTACCATTGGGAGAAAAATGAAACCAAATCCCTACCTAACACCATATTTAAGGGTAGACTCTAAGTAGATTAAAGCATTAAATGTGTAAATTAAAACTATGAGGATTAGAAATTACTTTTGTAGACTGAAAGTGGGAAAATTTCAAACTTCAAAAGTAAAATAATAAGGCAAAAAGTTCCGTCATGAAGAGAATGAAGAACAACAATGCCAAAGCTAACAGGCAGATGACCTATTGGAGAACATAACTTCAATGTCTAAAACTGACATGAAGGATGATTTGAATACATAAAGCGATAGTCCAAACTTTTGAATAGGATTGCATGCATCTGAGTCTGTTTAGTGTTGCCATAAGGGATACCTGAGGCTGGGTAATTTATAAAGAAGAGAGGTTTCTTTGGCTCACAGTTGTGTGCTGCACAAGAAGCCTGACACCAACATCTGCTTCTGAGGCTGCTCCCATTTACGGTGAAAGATGAAGGGGAACTGACATGTGCAGAGATCAAATGGCAAGAGGGGAAGCGACGTGGGGGAAGCTGCCGGTCTCTTTTTAAACCACCAGCTCTTGCAAGAACTAATAGAGTGAGTACTCACTCACCCTCACTCCCAGGGAGGGAATTAATCTATTCATCTTCCAAACACCTTCCATTAGGCCCCACCTCCAACACTGGGGATCGAACTTTAACATGAGGTTTGGGGGTACAAACCTCCAAACAATAGCACCATGTTTTGTTACTTGCTAAATTGTTTACAAATGTAATATAATCACTTTGAAAATTAAACATAATTTTAAAATAAATTTGATTAACTTATTCTAAAATATTCAAAAAGAGCACATGTAAATTAACAAGACAAAGATAGGAACACTAGTGGAAAAATGGGCTAAGTTCATGAATGGACCATTACAGAAGAAATCCCAAATGCTATAAGAACATAAAAGGATGCTCAAACTCATGAGTTATCACATAAATGCAAAGTAAAACATAATGCAATATGTTACCATCTATTTGATTATATAAATTAGAAAGTTTGATTATGTCAAGTGTTGTTGTGAATGTGTATGTGTAGGAACCATCATGCATTGTTGATGACATGCAGACTGGTATAACCATTGTGAGAGCAATAGGCAGTATTCAGTCAAATTCAAAATATGCAGTCCCATGGCCCATCAAGTCCAGTTTCATGTTCCCACAGAAATACTCAAACAGGCTTGTAGGGGTCTGGCATAAGGATAATCATTTGGCGGCAGTCTTTGTGAAGGCAAATGGTAGGAAGCAATATATGTGTTCCTCACTAGGGGATGCATGCTGTGGAATTTTTCATACCAGTTAAAAGCAACAACTAAAGGTATACACAAGAAGAATAATCTTATGTTCCTGAGCAAAAAACTAATAAAATGAGATACCGCTTAATACCATTTAAGTAAATTTAAAAACAAACACACATTGTCCAGGCAAAACAATAATACATAGTTTACCAGAACACATATAAATGTATATACTGTATATTAAACATATTAAAATTGTTGCATATATGCATATATCTGTATATGTCAATATGTATATCTGTACTCTCATCTATGTATTAAAAAGGCCTACAAGTAGCAATGAGCCAATGGCAATGAGCATACCAAATGCAAAATATTGGTTTCTAAAGGGCATCAGGTTCTTTGGGTAAATGGCTGATTCCAGGGCTGGGGAAATGCTCAAAAAGTGATGGGAACATGTCAAGTCAAAAGGACACAGGGGCGAGCTTTTAGGGAGTCCCACTGGCCAAATATGGGACCATTTAAACAACAAAATAAATAATGACAGAAAGGATTGTAATTCATTGAAATAATGTAAGAATTTATAAGTTCATAGTAATAGTGAATAAATAGGGGTAGGAATAGTTCTCCTTATAATAGAATGATACTTATTAAACACAGAAAAACTACTTTTTTAAAAAAAAAATCACCATTTTGTAACAATCAGTTATAACTGATTCACATAAAAATCAATGAATGCTAAAACTAGTGCATGAAAGTTTTATGTGGAACAGGATACTGAACATTGAAGATAGTTTTAACATAGACTGAAAGTATCTCCCCCTAAAGTGGATACTAATTATAAACTGAATAATATTTACTTGTCAGTGAATAAATCTGGCAATACCTCTCAACCACAATAGAGATATGAACCATAAAACAGTGTAATATTCAACAGAGGAGTTACTTAATCTGAAAGTGGTATTCAAATCCCTCATCTATCCTTTAAAAGGCCAAGAAATTATTTCCTGTCATCTCACATAAAAGAAGTTGTAATATTCTACGAGCTTGCATTTAGGTTGTCTCTGAAAAGAGTCTGATGAATAACTTGACAATAAGAAAGTGAATGCTGAGATTTTAGAGTGAATAGACATTTTAATCTCATAGTCTACTTTTTGTTAACTAACTCACCCCTCTCACATTTCAAAAATATCTAAAAATAGCTGTTAGACATTCTATTAAGTCCTCCTGGTGAAAATGGAAATATTTGGAGATTCCATCTTTGCATCATCTTCCTATATCCCACTTTTAAACATTTTTGGCATTGAAAATTATTCTTCAAATGAATTTTAGATATCACATATGCTTAGTAAACTTCAAATCTGCAAGTGGTGAATAGATAATCTGCATGGGAAACACTTTTTTTTTTTTTTGAGACAGAGTTTCACTCTGTCGCCCAGGCTGCAGTGCAGTGGTGCTGTCTCAGCTCACTGCAACTTCTGCCTCCCGGATTCAAGTGATTCTTCTGCCTCAGCCTCCCGAGTAGCTGGGACTACAGGCGTGCACCACCATGCCCAGCTAATTTTTGTATTTTTAGTAGAGACGGGGTTTTACCATATTGGCCAGGCTGGTCTCAAACTCGTGACCTCGTGGTCCTCCTGACTCAGCCTCCCAAAGTGCTGGGATTACAGGCTTGAGCCATCATGCCCAGTCGGAAAACACTTATGACAAACACACAAGCATTTCCTTTTGTAGAATCCTTGGGCCATATTAAGGGTATTGTTAAGCTGGCATCTCATAAAGTGTATAGAATAAAACACTTAATTTGGGGAGATGTTAAAAGGGAATAGTAACAACAGCAGCAGCACTTATATTATTTAAATGTAGAAAATTAATTCAAAATATAAAAGAAATTTTGGTGACTATATTTGTAATCTTACGATAAGAAATAACTTTCTGAGTATAACACAAACAGCATTGGTTATAAAAGTACCAATTATATTTGAACACACGAAGCTTGCTATAAAGCTCTATGTAAGGTTGCTGTATTTTACTTTAAACATCAAATGCAAAAATATATTAGAGATTTGCCACATGGAGTGGTGATATGACAATTTATTTGAACAACAAAATTCCTTGAATCTAAAAGATATGGTAAATATGACTTACTGAAGACCTAACTTTTTAGAAAGAATTTTAGAATCAGTGTCCAGAAAACTATTTTCCCATGAATAATTCTGAGACTGAATTTCACAAACCTGAATTCCTCCCATCTCCAATATATATTATGACATCACCTTTCATTGTTGACTCCAGCACAGATTTCTGATGCCAATTCATTGGGGTCAGTGCAAAGGATTGAAAGGTAAATAGTAAGAAACAACATAAATGCATATATGACTTTTTTTTTTTGGTTCAAATTGGCTATGATTGCACTACAAATTACAATGTGTTGTCCCTAAAAATTCTCATGTAAATCTGTTATTTGGCACCTGGTACTTCATTTTTCTCTAGAAAGAAGTCTTTATGTGTTGGTAATAAAAATTGTTTAGGACTCTCAAAAAAGTTTAATGAATCAAGATTTAAATACAGCTCTTTATTACTGAACCTGATCATCATGTGTGGCAGCAAATTTAACTTAAATTTGCTTCAAATTCATGTTCCATTTGTAGGCACACATTATTCTTGCCCATTTTGATTTCCTAATTATCAAGTCCCTCCACTACCTTTATGCTCTTCATGAGTCACAGATATCTTTTGCTTCCCCTCAAATAGGATCAAGTGACAAACCTGAGGCAGGGGCTCCATCCAATATGATGATGGCTTTGAGTTTGGGGCACCAGCTCTGAAGGGTGAGGGACAGATACAGGGTCTCTTAGTTCCTTTCTTTCTGCTGAGGGCTCCTCTGCTGCCTGTCCAATGCTACCACCTTCTTTCTCCAAGTAGGATTCTCTCCTCTTTTGGATCACTCTTCAGAGAGTCTCATACACAGGCATTCTGTGTTTTCTAAGGTTTTGGCTGCTAATTACTTGGGGTCACAAACAATCTTTGAGTACCAAGCATCCCTCTTCTGACCTGATCTTATTTTTTCCACTCTGGTTCAAAAACAATGTTACCTAAAGATGCTTAAAGTCTCTGATAGAAAGCTGTTATTGCCATTGATGCTCCCAGTATTTGTCACCACTTAGATCAGTCAACTCATCCATTGTGGTCATAGTTGTCAGAGCATACAGTAGAATCTGTTAGTGAATCCATAACTCTACCAAAGAGTAAAAAGCACATACAAAAAATAAAGTCAGATATTTTGGAAGGCAATCAGGATGTTAATCTCAACAGTATTTCAGGACACAAAAAATAAAATCAGAGGAATTTTGAACTAAAGAAACAATTTCAGGATATAGCACTAGTACTTCTGAGACTGTGTGTGTGTGTGTGTGTGTGTGTGTGTGAGAGAGAGAGAGAGAGAGAGAGAGAGAGACAGACAGAGAGAAAAGACACAGAAAAAAGAAAGAAAATGTAAGAATAATGAATGTTTCCATATTAATGGCTAGTTCCTGGTCATCCTTGGTAGGAAATAAACAAGTAGGTAAGTCAAGCATAGCCTTAATTATGTTTAAAACATTTTGTGAACTTAAAGTGGATTATGTGTTTACAATGATTTTGTTTTCTTTTGTCTGGATTCATTTTTTTAAAGTTATATGGCTATATTTTACAATATCAAGACTTTATAGCACCGAAACCCCTGGCTTGGCTAATTTAATCTCTCTGCAACTTCATTTCCTCATCTGTAAGTCAAGACACATGCAAAATACACTCCACATCTGTCAACTTCATAAAACCATGCTGAATATTCAGCATTTTGCAAATATTGGTTTTTAGACAACCTACTCTCTACACCATATATTATGCCATAAAAATCAGTATGTGGCAATATAAACGGATACATATTTTCAGTTTCAAATACACAAACATTCTCATCAAGGTAATACACTCCCAAGATTCAAGAATTAATGCTCTTCGCCACAATTTTCTAACTTTTCAAACGTTTAAATAAGTTTAAGAAACTGATCACACACATTTTTTTGCTGCTGCTAAAAATTGGGATTCTCTAAGAGTGTGCTGAGGTTTCTTAACTTATTTGACCACAGAACCTCTTTCTCACAGTGGAAATGTGTGAGAAACACATTTTGGAAACAATATATTAAATGGTATCTTTTTATGTCTTTAAGAAAAGTTTTCCTACACACACTAATTTTGGACTCTGATCAATAGCTCAAACCTTTAAGCACAGATAGACATTAATATTGTGCTATTCTTTCAGCCTGTGAGGAAAGGAATGCCAGAGTTCAAATTATCAAATCTCGTTAGCCTGGTCTGAGGGCCATGAGGGGAACCTTTCAAGTTCTAAGTGGGTGTTCTCATGTCCTTGAATGGCTCCCGGAAATTCATCCAGGTCTCAGGAAAAACAATACCTTTTACAAAAAGAAAGGCATCTACAGGCATCCGCTACTTTTCAGCAGGATGAATAATTGGATTGTCTATGCAGAATACACTAATAAATCATAACGGGAAAATGTTCAAAACACCAAAAAGATAAGAATTTGAGTTTCTGACATAAGCAGCCTTATTAAATGATTACTGGATTTTTCAGACATCCTCTAATGAGGAAGAGAACTGGAAGACACTCAGATTACTCCAGATTCAGGTGACAAGCCGGGATTGCTAAGCAAGTTCCTTGGGAAACTAATCTCCAAAAAGGGCACGAGACATCCATAGATGTTACCTGAACTCCTTTCAGGGAGAGTATTGCATGAAGTCTGAAATAATACTTTGATAAGCTGCTTTGGGGCACAGAATGACTTCCCTCATGGGACATGAATAAGTAGCTAGCTAAATTGCCCTCTAAGGAAGGGGAGAACTGCAAACTGTCCTAAACTAAAGTGGTCATGCAGAATTCTTAAATGCTTTTTGGTAGATAGGAGCAACCACAGAAGTTTGAGTTAGGTGAAGGTTAGCTACACCTTTATAATCATGCTACAGGTTATAATGAAAAGTAGGTCTGTGACCAAATCTGCCACACATACAGATATTCATTTAACAAAACATTCAGTAGCAAGCAGGCACAGTACATAAGCTTTTGTAAGCTTTCTGTACTTTAGGTGCTCCAAGCATGAAAGCTTCATTCTCAACAGATTCCTAATGTTCCAGAGGCCAAAATCTTCCTAAACCTTCCTGGAGATAGGACCATATGAGGATCAAGCCTTGGGTGTCGTCTCTAGATATACACTACAGGCCACCCTCATACACCTGTATCCTGTTTATGCGAGGGTGGGCTGTCTCCAAAACACGTTAGTTGATTCACAGATCTTAAAATGTCATATAATTGTAACATCCATCATGCTGCTTTGTAAGCCACCAATCTCACTAATAATAACCCATTTGTGACCTTCACTGTAATAATTGACAATGTTTCAGGTGTTAATTGAGATGGGACCACTGAAGCCCTTTTGGTGGCCATCTCTGTGGAGTGGCTTCCTGAGCTGAACACTAGCTCACCATCCTTGAACACAGCATCCACCATTAGGGCAACCAGCTGCCCCTGTAGGAAAGATTAAAGTGACCAGTATATGCATATTATCACACTGCCTAAAATGTCATATTTTTAAGGACATTAACAGGCATAGAATGAGGCTTGGTTTGTTTTTTAAATTTTTTCTATTTCTATTATTTTTCTATCTAATTATTTTTCTATTTCTATTTGCTGGGTCACAGACAACAGCAAATTCCATACCTTCGGAGTTATACCAGCTCATCTGCAGTAGGAGTAGAAATATCAAAGCTCTCAGTCTACCACCTTGTGCTCCAGAGATGTGGCCTAAGCACGTCTTTGGACGTGAACCAGGGCAACCCAAGGCAGAGCTGGATTTCTGGGAGTTTCTCCCTGTAAGCCCTGGACCTGCTTACCTACAGATCAGACTGCTTCCAGTGCCATTGCCAGTCAGAAGAGCCTGGGGTCTGTTCAGCTGCTAGAATAACACAAGTCTGAGGTCTTGTGTCTTCAGCACAACATTCTCTAAGACGGAGAAATTTAATCAAGATCCTGTTAGCAGTTTTCTCTCCTGTTGCCTTTAAAGATTATGGCTTTTCTTTTTTCATTTTTTAGTTCCCAAAACCAAGCTTGTTAAATCAAATCTTGACCCAATTCCTGGCAAGTAACAAGGTTGTTGCTGTTTGGCCTTACACCCACTGGTTGTCCCTCAGTACCCTGAGGATGAGGGGACTCTGTAAGGTCCCTGGGAGGGGAAAGGAATGTCAATTAGTGGTCCCCCCAGCTGGGTATAAGCAAACTTTCCTGTCTATGGGCCCCAGAGACCACCTTCTAGTTCCCCCGCCAAAACTTTACATGATTTTAATTCTCCTGATGAGGATGAGAGGACAGCATTAGCCAACAGAGAGGGCAGAGGATGGGATGGGACTCCCCTGATCAGAGACCTCACCTCTAGGTCTTTACCTTGTATTGAGAATAAGTCAGTTCTGTAATAAGAACTCTGTGTCCATGGCAACCCCAAACAGAATCCTGGTGCTCTTGTGATTCTTGTAGAGTGGGGAATAGAACGAGCTTGGCCCCAGACTGCAGAGACTTAAAAACATGCTCTTCTGCCATACATACAGATACTCATTAAAGATGAGGGAGAAGGGCATGGGGTGAGGGAGAATGTACCAAAACCAAAGACCACAGGATAATAACCTCAGAGCAGAGACTATCTCTCCAGTTATTTTTTCTTTTGTATGTAATGGAGGGGATTCTTCCTATTTACTCTGATGAAGAAGTTTACATCAAGTGTTCAGCTTCCTTTGTGGGTTAGAAAGAATAACCAGAGGGCTCAGGTATCCTCTCTGAATAACTATGTTTGTCTAGTGTTGTCTAGACAATATTAAATTTCACTAAAATAGACAAGGTTGATAGGACTTGGGGGGATACTTCATTGACTCAAGCTATCATTTTATAGGATTGTGAGAAAACAAATAGTTGTACATTTAAAATACATTCATATTCTAGCTAGAAGAGAGGATTTTGAATGTTCTTACATCAAAGAAATGGTAAATGTTTAAGGCGATGGATATGCTAATTACCATGATTTGATCATTATACAATGTAAAATGTACTGAAACATCACATTATACTTCATAAATATGTACAATTTATTATGTGTCAATTAAAATTTTGAGTATAAGAAAAAATAAACTTCAATTGTAAGAAAACAACCCAACTTTTTAAAAATGGGCAAAACGTGCACAGATACTTCACTAATAAAGATTTGCAACTGGCAAATAAGCAAATGAAAAAATGGTCATCATCAGTAGCTATTAGAGAACTGCAGATTAAAACTACAATAAGAAACCACTAGATACCTATTAGAATATCTAAAATTAGAAAGATGGCGTGTTGACAAAGATAGAGAGAAACTGAAACTCTCATACAATGCCACGAATGTAAAGTGCTAGATCCACTGTGGAAAACAGTTTGTTTCTTAAGAAGTTAATTAGGTCTTCCAGTTCCCACTCCAACACGTAGAGAACTTGGAAGTCATCACTCTCATCTTCACAACAGAAAAAAAGATAATCAAACTGAAAATCAACAACTTTTCTTAGATCTGTCGGAGAATACAGGTCACAGGGAAACCACTTCCTCAAAAACTAGAGAGATGGGTGACTATAGAAAATCACAGTTTACCTGAGAGCAGAAGCCACAGAGCCAGTAATTGGTAGGAACACTTCAATGGTAATCAATAAATTACTGGTGGCTGAGTGTGGACTCGCTTGAGAGTTAAAAGCTTGTTGGAGTCCCGTCTTGGGAGCCCCTTAGACTTTCATGAATTTTACTTCCAGAAACCCCACCAGGTTCTCATGATGAAGGCTGAAGAAAATTTCCTCAGGCTCTTTACACAAGGAAAAGGGAAAAGCAACCATTTCAAAATATGCCCTAATTGGGGGATAGAGAGAGTGAGTGGGTATAGCAACCATTTTGAAATATGCCCAGAGCATTCTATTCTCTGTGTGAAAGACCTGCTCTAAAGAAAAACTGCTTTATCAGGGCCTTGTCTGACATAGGGGAAAAGCAATAAGACAACTCTAAACCCCTCTAGCTTTCCTGTTCCACATAAAAGGAGAGGAAGAAAAAGAAATAATTACTAATATCATAAAAAAATGTATACCTATGTTTTTGTCTAAGAGCATAGTTTGGGATCTTACATTTAGATACTTCTTCCATTTGAGGTTAATTTTTCTGTATGATGTGAGAAAGAGATCTAACTTCATTCATTTGTATGTGGATATCCAGTTGTTCCAGCACCATTTGCTGAAGAGACTGTTCTTTTCCACTCAATAGTCTTGGTACCCTTGTGGAAAATCAATTGACCTTAAATGTATGGATTTACTTCTGGACTCTCAATTCTATTCCATTGATCTACATGTCTATCCTTATTCTAGTACTATGCAACTTTAACCACTATAGCTTTATAGTAAGTTTTGAAATAATAAAGTGTGGACTCTGCAACTTCATTGTTCTTCTTCAAGATTGTTTTGGTTATTCAGAGTCCCTTGCATTTTCCAATGAATCTTAGATCAGCAAGTCAATTTCTGCAAAAAGAGAGGCTAGGATTTTGATAGGAACTCAGTTGAATATGTATATCAATTTGTGGAGTACTGTCATCTTAATAGTAATGTCTTCCATTCAATAAATACAGAATGTGTATCCATTTATTTAGGTCTTAATCACTTTCAATAATGTTTTGTAGTCTTACATTTCTTTTGTTTTTGTCTTATTTTTTAATGCTATTGTAAATAAAATTACTTTCTGAATTTCATTTTGAGCCTACTCATTGCTAATGTTTCTAAATATAACTGATTTTTTTGCACACTGATCTTATATCTTTTGTGAACTCAGTTGTTGCTCCAGCAGGTTTGTTGTTGTTGTGGGTTCCTTAGATTTTCTATATACAACATTATTTATCTGCAAAAAATAGAGTTTCCCTTTTTCCATTCCAATGTAGATGTTTTTTATTTTTTTTTTATTTCTTTTTTGTTGTTGGGTTTTTTTTTTTTTTTTGTCTACTTGTCCTGGCTAGAATCTCCAGTACAAAGTTGAATAGAGAAAGCATGTCTTGAGGAAGAGCTCAGGTCTACAGCTCCCAGCGTGAGCGACGCAGAAGACGGGTGATTTCTGCATTTCCATCTGAGGTACCCGGTTCATCTCACTAGGGAGTGCCAGACAGTGGGCACAGGACAGTGCGTGCAGCGCACCGGGCGCCAGCCAAAGCAGGGCGAGGCATTGCCTCACTTGGGAAGCGCAAGGGGTCAGGGAGTTCCCTTTCCTAGTCAAGGAAAGGGGTGACAGATGGCACCTAAAAAATCGGGCCACTCCCACCCGAATACTGTGCTTTCCCGACGGGCTTAGGAAACGGCCTACCAGGAGATTATATCCGGCACCCGGCGTGGAGGGTCCTACGCCCACGGAGTCTGGCTGATTGCTAGCACAGCAGTCTGAGATCAAACTGCAAGGCGGCAGCAAGGCTGGGGGAGGGGCGCCCGCCATTGCCCAGGCTCGCTTAGGTAAAAAAGCAGCCAGGAAGCTGGAACTGGGTGGAGCCCACCACAGCTCAAGGAGGCCTGCCTGCCTCTGTAGGCTCCACCTCTGGGGGCAGGGCACAGACAAACAAAAAGACAGCAGTAACCTCTGCAGATTTAAATGTCCCTGTCTGACAGCTTTGAGGAGAGCAGTGGTTCTCCCAGCACGCAGCTGGAGATGTGAGAACGGGCAGAATGCCTCTTCAAGAGGGTCCCTGACCCCTGACCCCCGAGCAGCCTAACTGGGAGGCACCCCCCAGTAGGGGCAGACTGACACCTCACACAGCCTGGTACTCCTCTGAGACAAAACTTCCAGAGGAACAATCAGACAGCAGCATTCGCAGATCACGAAAATCCGCGGTTCTGCAGACACCACTGCTGATACCCAGGCAAACAGGGTCTGGAGTGGACCTCTAGCAAACTCCAACAGACCTGCAGCTGAGGGTCCTGTCTGTTAGAAGGAAAACTAACAAACAGAAAGGACATCCACACCAAGAACCCATCTGTACAACACCATCATCAAAGACCAAAAGTAGTTAAAACCACAAATATGGGGAAAAAACAGAGCAGAAAAACTGGAAACTCTAAAAAGCAGAGCGCCTCTCCTCCTCCAAAGGAACGCAGTTCCTCACCAGCAATGGAACAAAGCTGGACGGAGAATGACTTTGACGAGTTGAGAGAAGAAGGCTTCAGACGATCAAACTACTCCGAGCTACAGGAGGAAATTCAAACCAAAGGCAAAGAAGTTGAAAACTTTGAAAAAACTTTAGACGAATGTATAACTAGAATAACCAATACAGAGAAGCGCTTAAAGGAGCTGACGGAGCTGAAAGCCAAGGCTCGAGAACTACGTGAAGAATGCAGAAGCCTCAAGAGCCGATGTGACCAACTGGAAGAAAGGGTATCAGTGATGGAAGATGAAATGAATGAAATGAAGCGAGAAGGGAAGTTTAGAGAAAAAAAGGCTAAAAAGAAACGAACACAGCCTCCAAGAAATATGGGACTATGTGAAAAGACCAAATCTGCATCTGATTGGTGTACCTGAAAGTGACGGGGAGAATGGAACCAAGTTGGAAAACACTCTGCAAGATATTATCCAGGAGAACTTCCGCAATCTAGCAAGGCAGGCCAACATTCAGATTCAGGAAATACAGAGAACACCACAAAGATACTCCTCGAGAAGAGCAACTCCAAGACACATAATTGTCAGATTCACCAAAGTTGAAATGAAGGAAAAAATGTTAAGGGCAGCCAGAGAGAAAGATCGGGTTACCCACAAACGGAAGCCCATCAGACTAACAGCGGATCTCTCGGCAGAAACTCTACAAGCCAGAAGAGAGTGGGGGCCAATATTCAACATTCTTAAAGAAAAGAATTTTCGAGCCAGAATTTCATATCCAGCCAAACTAAGCTTCAGAAGTGAAGGAGAAATAAAATACTTTACAGACAAGCAAATGCTGAGAGATTTTGTCACCACCAGGCCTGCCCTAAAAGAGCTCCCGAAGGAAACCCTAAACATGGAAAGGCACAACCGGTACCAGCCGCTGCAAAATCATGCCAAAATGTAAAGACCGTGGAGACTAGGAAGAAACTGCATCAACTAACGAGCAAAATAACCAGCTAACATCATAATGACACAATCAAATTCACACATAACAATATTAACCTTAAATGTAAATGGACTAAATGCTCCAATTAAAAGACACAGAATGGCAAATTGGATAAAGAGTCAAGACCCATCAGTGTGCTGTATTCAGGAAACCCATCTCATGTGCAGAGACACACATAGGCTCAAAACAAAAGGATGGAGGAAGATCTACCAAGCAAATGGAAAACAAAAAAAGGCAGGGGTTGCAATCCTAGTCTCTGATAAAACAGACTTTAAACCAACAAAGATCAAAAGAGACAAAGAAGGCCATTACATAATGGTAAAGGGATCAATTTGACAAGAGCTAACTATCCTAAATATATATGCACCCAATACAGGAGCACCCAGATTCATAAAGCAAGTCCTGAGTGACCTACAAAGAGACTTAGATTCCCACACAATAATAATGGGAGAGTTTAACACCCCACTGTCAACATTAGACAGATCAATGAGACAGAAAGTTAACAAGGATACCCAGGAATTGAACTCAGCTCTGCACCAAGCGGATCTAATAGACATCTACAGAACTCTTCACCCCAAATCAACAGAATATACATTTTTTTCAGCACCACACCACACCTACTCCAAAACTGACCACATAGTTGGAAGTAAAGCTCTCCTCAGCAAATGTAAAAGAACAGAAATTATAACAAACTGTCTCTCAGACCACAGTGCAATCAAACTAGAACTCAGGATTAAGAAACTCACTCAAAACCACTCAACTACATGGAAACAGAACAACCTGCTCCTGAATGACTACTGGGTACATAACGAAATGAAGGCAGAAATAAAGATGTTCTTTGAAACCAATGAGAACAAAGACACAACATACCAGAATCTCTGGGACACATTCAAAGCAGTGTGTAGAGGGAAATTTATAGCACTAAATGCCCACAAGAGAAAGCAGGAAAGATCCAAAATTGACACCCTAACATCAAAATTAAAAGAACTAGAAAAGCAAGAGCAAACACATTCAAAAGCTAGCAGAAGGCAAGAAATAACTAAAATCAGAGCAGAACTGAAGGAAATAGAGACACAAAAAACCCTTCAAAAAATTAATGAATCCAGGAGCTGGTTTTTTGAAAGGATCAAGAAAATTGATAGATCGCTAGCAAGACTAATAAAGAAAAAAAGAGAGAAGAATCAAATAGATGCAATAAAAAATGATAAAGGGGATATCACCACCGATCCCACAGAAATACAAACCACCATCAGAGAATACTACAAACACCTCTATGCAAATAAACTAGAAAATCTAGAAGAAATGGATAAATTCCTGGACACATACACTCTCCCAAGACTAAACCAGGAAGAAGTTGAATCTCTGAATAGACCAATAACAGGATCTGACATTGTGGCAATAATCAATAGCTTACTAACAAAAAAGAGTCCAGGACCAGATGGATTCACAGCCAAATTCTACGAGACGTACAAGGAGGAGCTGGTACCATTCCTTCTGAAACTATTCCAATCAATAGAAAAAGAGGGAATCCTCCCTAACTCATTTTATCAGGCCAGCATCATCCTGATACCAAAGCCTGGCAGAGACACAACCAAAAAAGAGAATTTTAGACCAATATCCTTGATGAACATTGATGTAAAAATCCTCAATAAAATACTGGCAAACAGAATCCAGCAGCACATCAAAAAGCTTATCCACCATGATCAAGTGGGCTACAACCCTGGGATGCAAGGCTGGTTCAACATATGCAAATCAATAAACGTAATCCAGCATATAAACAGAACCAAAGACAAAACCATGTGATTATCTCAATTGATGCAGAAAAGGCCTTTGACAAAATTCAACAACACTTCATGCTAAAAACTCTCAATAAATTAGGTATTGATGGGACGTATCTCAAAATAATAAGAGCTATCTATGACAAACCCACAGCCAATATCATACTGAATGGGCAAAAACTGGAAGCATTCCCTTTGAAAACTGGCACAAGACAGGGATGCCCTCTCTCACCACTCCTATTCAACATAGTGTTGGAAGTTCTGGCCAGGGCAATCAGGCAGGAGAAGGAAATAAAGGGTATTCAATTAGGAAAAGAGGAAATCAAATTGTCCCTGTTTGCAGACGACATGATGTATATCTAGAAAACCCCATTGTCTCAGCCCAAAATCTCCTTAAGCTGATAAGCAACTTCAGCAAAGTCTCAGGATACAAAATCAATGTACAAAAATCACAAGCATTTTTATACACCAATAACAGACAAACAGAGAGCCAAATCATGAGTGAACTCCCATTCACAATTGCTTCAAAGAGAATAAAATACTTAGGAATCCAACTTACAAGGGATGTGAAGGACCTCTTCAAGGAGAACTACAAACCACTGCTCAAGGAAATAAAAGAGGATACAAACAAATGGAAGAATGTTCCATGCTCATGGGTAGGAAGAATCAATATCATGAAAATGGCCATACTGCCCAAGGTAATTTATAGATTCAATGTCATCCCCATCAAGCTACCAATGACTTTCTTCACAGAATTGGAAAAAACTACTTTAAAGTTCATATGGAACCAAAAAAGAGCCTGCATCACCAAGTCAATCCTAAGCCAAAAGAACAAAGCTGGAGGCATCACACTACCTGACTTCAAACTATACTACAAGGCTACAGTAACCAAAACAACATGGTACTGGTACCAAAACAGAGATATAGATCAATGGAACAGAACAGAGCCCTCAGAAATAACGCCGCCTATCTACAACTATCTGATCTTTGACAAACCTTAGAAAAACAAGCAATGGGGAAAGGATTCCCTATTTAATAAATGGTGCTGGGAATACTGGCTAGCCATATGGAGAAAGCTGAAACTGGATCCCTTCCTTACACCTTATACAAAAATCAATTCAAGATGGATTAAAGACTTACATGTTAGACCTAAAACCATAAAAACCCTAGAAGAAAACCTAGGCATTACCATTCAGGACATAGGCATGGGCAAGGACTTCATGTCTAAAACACCAAAAGCAATGGCAACAAAAGACAAAATTGACAAATGGGATCTAATTAAACTAAAGAGCTTCTGCACAGCAAAAGAAACTACCATCAGAGTGAACAGGCAACCTACAAAATGGGAGAAAATTTTCTCAATCTACTCATCTGACAAACGGCCAATATCCAGAATCTACAATTAACTCCAACAAATTTACAAGAAAAAAAAAAACCCATCAAAAAGTGGGCGAAGGATATGAACAGACACTTCTCAAAAGAAGACATTTATGCAGCAAAAAGACACATGAAAAAATGCTCATCATCACTGGCCATCAGAGAAATGCAAATCAAAACCACAATGAGATAATATCTCACACCAGTTAGAATGGCAATCATTAAAAAGTCAGGGAACAACAGGTGCTGGAGAGGATGTGGAGAAATAGGAACACTTTTACACTGTTGGTGGGACTGTAAACTAGTTCAACCCTTGTGGAAGTCAGTGTGGCGATTCCTCAGGGATCTAGAACTAGAAATACCATTTGACCCAGCCATCCCATTAGTGGGTATATACCCAAAGGACTATAAATCATGCTGCTATAAAGACACATGCACACGTATGTTTATTGCGGCACTATTCACAATAGCAAAGACTTGGAACCAACCCAAATGTCCAACTATGATAGACTGGATTAAGAAAATGTGGCACATATACACCATGGAATACTATGCAGCCATAAAAAATGATGAGTTCATGTTTTTTGTAGGGACGTGGATGAAACTGGAAATCATCATTCTCAGTAAACTATCACAAGGAGAAAAAACCAAACACCGCATGTTCTCACTCATAGATGGGAATTGAACAATGAGAACACATGGACACAGGAAGGGGAACATCACACTCTTGGGGACTGTTGTGGGGTCGGGGGAGGGGGGAGGGATAGCATTAGGAGATATACCTAATGCTAAATGGCGAGTTAATGGGTGCAGCACACCAGCATGGCACATGTATACATATGTAACTAACCTGCACATTGTACACATGTACCCTAAAACTTAAAGTATAATAATTAAAAAAAAAAACTTAAAAAAAAAAAGAAAAAGCATGTCTTGTTCCTCATCTTAGGAGAAAAGCTTTAAGACTTTCACCACTAAGTTTAATGTTAGCTGTTGGTTTTTCGTAATTTTTACTAGATTATCTAAGGGTTTAGGGTTTTTTTGGTTATTATGTACCTAACCTATTTACCACATTTTTGGGTTCTTTTCTTTTTTTTCTTGATCAGGCTAGCTAAGCTATCAATTTTGTTGATCTTTTCAAATAACTTTTGGTTTTGTTTATTTTCTCTATTGTTTTTCTGCTTGCTATTTTATTTATTTTCACTCTAAAATTTATTATATCCTTGCTTTATTTGCTTTGGTTTCAGTTTGCTCTTCTTTTTCTAGTTTCTTTAGGTGGAAAGTTAAATTATTCATTGATATCTTTCTTCCACTCTAATGTAAGAATTTACACCTATAATTTTGCATTTAAGCATGGAATTAGCTGCATTCCACAAATTTTGAGATGTGGAATCATTGTTTTCATTCATCTCAAAATATGTTCTGATTTCTCTTGGATTTCTCCTATGACCAATTGATTAAGAGTACATTGTTTCATTTCCATATATTTGTGAACTTCCCAAATTTCCTTCTCTTACTATTCTAACTTCATTTTATTGCAGTTGAGAACATGTTTTGTATGATTTAAATCTTTTATTGAGAGTTGTTTTATTGCCCAGCATATGGTCTTTCCTGGAGAATGTTCCATGTGCACTTATAGAGACTGTATACTCTGTTGTTGGATGGAGAATGCTACAGATATCTGTTAAATCTAGTTGGTTTATAGTATTATTCAAGTCTTATATTTTCTTATTGATTTTCTGCCCAATTGTCTAGCTGTTAACGAAAGTGGGGAATTGAAGTCCTCAACTATGATTGCTGAATTGTTTCTCCCTTCAATTCTGTCATTTTTTTCTTCATGTACACTTTGGGGCTCTGTTATGTATTTTTGATGGATTGATTCTCATTATTATAAAATCTCCTTTGTTGTTAATTAAAATTTTTCCCTTTAAGTCTGTTTTTTTCTCTAATTTTGTATCATGATTCCATCTCCTTATTTATTTATTTAGTTTTTTGGTTACTGTTTGCTTGTTATATCTTTTTCTATATTTTTACTTTCAATCTATTTGAGTCTTGGTCTAAAGCATGTCTCTTATAGACAGCGTGTAGTAGGATCATATCCTTGAATTCATTCTGCAAATTCCTTCCTTTTAAATTGAGAGAAATTTCCATTTAATACAATCATTGATAAAGTAAGATTTATGCTAAATAGTTTTAGAGTGTACAATTTTTATTTCTTTGTCATTTCCTTTACTACATTTTTGAGTTGTTTTCTTAGTTGTTGCCCTGGATATTGCAATTAACATGTTGATTTATAACTATGTAGTTCATATTAATACCAACTTAATTACAACAGTATACATAAACTTTTTCCTATGTCAATCCATTCCCTCTCTCTTGCATTGTGTTGTTAATGTCATATAAAACATATCTTCATATGCTTTATGTTCATCAACCCATTTATGAGAACTGCTTTATGCTTATACTGCCTTTTATACTTACTCATATAGTTATCTTTCTCAGCTCTTTATTTGCTCATATGGATTTGAGTTACTACGTAGTATTCTTTCATTTCAGCCTAAATGACTCCCATTAGTATTTCTCATAGAGATGTCTTCAAGCAACAAATTTTTTTAGTTTTGTTTACCAAGGAATGTCTTAAATGTCTTAAGATGCTTAATGTCTTACATTTCTCCTTCAACATTGAAGGATATTTTTGCTACATGTAGAACTCTTGATTAATAAGTCTCATTAGACCCTTAGTAGCCATCCTGATTATCACACCAACTATCATGGCATCACAGGGGTTGTATACAAGTAACCTTTATTTCACTTCATATTTGCCCCAATATGCAGTGGTAATTATCCTGGCAATTCGGATATGCCAGAGAGAAGCCACAATGTGCTTCCTTTAAGTGAAAAGGTGAAAGTCTCTGACATCATAAGAAAAGAAAAATATTATAGGCTGAGGTTGCTAAGATTTACAGTAAGGACAAATCCTCTACCTATAAAATTGTGAAGAAGAACAAAGAAATTTGTGTCAGTTTTGCTGTCAAACCTCAAGCTACAAAAGTTACAGCTACAGTGCATGATAAGTACTTAGTTGAGATGGAAAAGATGTTAAATTTGTAGGTGGAAGACATGAACAGAAATGTCTTCTGACAGCAATTAGGTTTAGTACTCTCAGCATTTGTTTTTTTCTGTTTTCTTTTGTTTACTTTTCTTTTTTTTTTTGAGATAGAATCTCGCTCTGTCATCCAGGCTGGACTGCAGTGGTGTGATCTTGGCTCACTGCAAGCTCCACCTCCTGGGTTCATGCCATTCTCCTGCCTCAGCCTCCCTAGTAGCTGGGACTATAGGCGCCCGCCACTACGTCTGGCTAATTTTTTTTTATTTTTTTTTAGTAGAGACAGGGTTTCACCATGTTAGCCAGGATGGTCTCAATCTCCTGAACTCATGACCTGCCCGACATGGCCTCCCAAAGTGCTGGGATTACAGGCATGAGCCACCGCACCCAGCCTTTGTTTACATTTTTGTTAGCATATTGTGTATCTCAACTTATCTGTACCACAGGTAGCCATGATGTTCAAAAATTGCCTCTGATTGTCTTTAACAAATATCCCCTGAACAAAGGCTGGGGGAGCCTAAGTCAGGCCAAATAAAGATAGTTTTGTGCATGGGGTCTTCCTGGGACCTCCTAGTCAGGTCACATAATGACGTTTCTCTGGGAATAAGGCTTTGAATGAGTCCCAACCCCATTTTCTTCCTTTCTATGGTTCCCAGGAGCTTGTTTTTCACCAAGATTGTAGGATGTTGGTTTTCAAGGGTACCATGGAGGTGGGAGGATGTGATGAGCATAAAGTAAGAACACTACAAAGTGCAGTATTCTCACCAAAATTCAGCCTACATTCTTCAATAAATGCTCCCAAGATTGAGGCAACCCTTTGGATATTTTCCAGAGTTCTGAAAAAGTTGCTTCCTTTGTTCCCAGCAGCTTTTATGAATAAGAAATTATTGAAGGTTCCTAGCTTGCCATTTTTACTGACATCACTTCCAAATACACTTTTATTTTTTTATTTTGTATTCATATTTTTGAAACAGAGTCTCACTCTGTTGTCCAGGCTGGAGTGCAGTGATGTGATCTTGGCTCACTGCAACCTCCACCTCCCAAGTTCAAGTGATTCTCCTGCCTCAGCCTCCCTAATAGCTGGGATTACAGGTGCATGCCACCATGCCCGGCTAACTTATGTATTTTTAGTAGAGACGGGTTTCGCCATGTTAGCCAGGCTAGTCTCGAAATCCTGACCTCAGGTTATCCTTCCACCTCGGCCTCCCAAAGGGATTACAGGCATGAGCCACTGTGCCCAGCTCCAAATACACTTTTAAATATATTTCTGAACTCACAAAATGTAAAGGAAGTACAAAATGATTACACACACGCACACGCAATCCAGAGGTGAAACTAAAGTCATCAGTCAACACAGAAGCCAGAGATGCCATGGAAGTGTGCCAAAACCAAAAACCTAGAGCTTTGTTAGTTAACATCGTGGCTGCCTGAGGTAGTAAATAGGAATTGCAGCAATCAATAGGAAAATCAAAATATTTTCTTTTTTAAAAAGCTGGGAATGAGATGTCAATAGGGGACTGTGAAATGCTCTGACACATTCCTGGGAATCTGTTCAGCAATCCTGGGGATCTAGAATTTTTCTGGTTAACTGACTAATAGGATTTGAACCTGACAAAGTAGGGAACTGAGTCTGAGACCTCCACATAAACCCAGGCACCAAAATGGGTTATAGATTTAGTAGAAAAGACAAAGTTGGAAGGATATGACAAGTGAACCAATAAGCAAATCAGTCTGCAGGCAGTGGATTTTAAAACATTAATAATTTTAAGTCTTCCCTAATGTTTTCTAACCAGCTTTACTCTTACGCTGGAATTTGAATTTACACCATACTCATAGTCCAAGAAACCTCAAACCAATAAATCTAACTAGAATGGTTCCTGATTGGTACTACTTCCAGAACCAAGCACAAACCAGGCAAATCATCTCAATTCCGGTCTCTCAGGATACCCAAAGTTTAAGTTTAGACAAATATGAGCTATTTCTAAAATTTAACAAAGACGTGAAGAGTCAAACTACCTTAAGCAGGAGTTAACAGAAACCACAAAGGGAAGAAAAAGACATAGAAAAATACAAATATTAAAATTATAACAAACTTTATACTCAGGAAGCAGGTTTAAAGTATGTTTAAAGTGAAAAGATAGAGATTAACACTATGGGGAGCATTAAAAGTGGCCATTGGTCCACTCTGGAACTTCAAAGTAGGTTTTCTGAAAAAGATAATGCTTGAGCTTGGGCGTGAAGGACAATAAATAATAAACCAGGAGAAAAAGTGGTGAGGGAGTTTCAGAGAAAAAGATCATAATGAATAAATACATGGAAGCATTGAATAGCAGAGGGACTTCAGGGGAAATTATAAACATTTACCTATTACTGCTGTAACAAATGTAGAGCAGGGAGTAACAGGAGATGCCTGCACAGTATATTAAGAAGTACAGACATTATTTCATAGGCAATAGGGAGTCAAAAAGGGATTTTAAGAAGGGAAGTCTCAGGATAATTTTGTTTCAGGTAGGCTGTCTTTCAGTGGTGAGGAGAGAGGGCAACATTGAAGTGTCAGGGATCAGTCAGGAGGCTACTACACAGCTTGGGTGAGAGGGCAACATTGAAGTGTCAGGGATCAGTCAGGAGGCTACTACACAGCTTGGGAGAGAGGGCAACATTGAAGTGTCGGCGATCAGTTAGGAGGCTACTACACAGCTTAGGAGAGAGGGTAACATTGAAGTGTCAGGGATCAGTTAGGAGGCTAACACACAGCTTAGGAGAGAGGGCAACATTGAAGTGTCGGGGATCAGTTAGGAGGCTACTACACAGCTTAGGAGAGAGGGTAACATTGAAGTGTCAGGGATCAGTTCGGAGGCTACTACACAGCTTAGGAGAGAGGGTAACATTGAAGTGTTGGGGATCAGTCAGGAGGCTACTACACAGCTTGGGTGAGAGAGGTTGAGGGCCTGGAAAACCAGGGGGGTAGTGAGAATTGAGAGGAGAGACAGATTTGAGAAACAGCAGAAAAAATTAGCACAACTTGTGATTGACTAGCTATGTGGAGGATAGCAAAAGCAGTCCTACACAAAAAGAACGAAGCTGGAGATGCCACACTACCCAACTTCAAACCATCTACAAGGCTACAGTAAGCAAAACAGCATGCACTGGTACAAAAACAGACACACAGGCCAATGGAACAGGTTAGAGAACTCAGAAATAAAGCTGCACAGCTACAACTGTCTGATCTTCGACAAAGCCAACAAAAACAAGCAATGGAGAAAGGACTTGCTACTCAACAAATGGTGATGGGATAACTGACTAGCCATATGCAGAAGATTGAAACTGGACCCCTTCCTTTCACCACAAACAAAAATCAACCCATGATGGTTAAAAGACTTAAATGTAAAACCTAAAAACCATAAAATCCCTAAAAGATAACCTAGGAAATACCATTTTGACATAGGACCTTGCAAAGATTTCATGATGAAGATGCCAAAAGCAATTGCAACAAAAACAAAAACAGACAAGTGGAACCTAATTAGAGTTTCTATACAGCAAAAGAAACTATCAGCAGACTAAACAGACAGCCTACAGAATGGGAAAAAATATTTGCAAATTATGCATCTGACAAAGGTCTAATATCCAGAATGTATAAGGAACTTAAAGAAATTTACAAGCAAAAAACAAACAACCTCATTAAAAAAAAAAGGGCAAAGGACATGAACAGACACTTCTCAAAAGAAGACATACACACAGCTAACAAACATGAAAAAGTGCTCAACATCACTGATCCTAGAGAAATGCAAATCAAAACTACAATGTGATACCATCTCATACCAGTCACAATGGCTATTATTAAAAAGCCAAAAAATAGATGCTGGCAAAGTTGCAGAGGAAAGGGAATGCTTATACACTACTGGTGGATATGTAAATTAGTTCAGCCATTATGGAAAGCAGTTTGGTGATTTCTGAAAGAACTTGAGAATTACCCTGTGACCCAGCAATCCTATTACTGAGTATATACCCACAGGAATATCAATATCATTCTACCATGAAGACACACGCACACGTATGTTCATCGCAGCACTATTCACAGTAGCAAAGACACAGAATTGACCTAGGTGCCCATCAATGGTGAACTGAATAAAAAAAATGTGGCACACATATACCATGGAATACTACGCAGCCATAAAACAAAAACAAGATCATGCGCTTTGCAGCAATACGGATGGAGCTGGAGGCCATCCAGCTCCAGCTTAAAAATTATTCTAAGCAAACTAACACAGGAACAGGAAACCAAATACCACATGTTCTCACTTATAAGTGGGAGTTAAACATTGAGTACACATGGACACAAATATGGGAACAACAGACATTGGGTCCTACTTGAGGGTTGGAGGCTGGGAGGATGGTGAGTATCAAAAAGCTACCTATCAGGTGCTATGCTTATCACCTGAGTGACAAAATAATCTGTGCATCAAACCCCCATGACACAAAATTTACATATATAACAAACCTCCATATGTACGCTTGAACCTAAAATAAAAGTTAAAAATTAAATAAATGTGCATACAAAAAAATAAACGGGATTTAGGCATGTCTATTTGTATATAAAAATGGGGCTACTGGCATAGTCATGAACCAACTGAATTATATCTCAGTATGTCAAAATGGTTAATATTTATGTAAAGATAATAAGAGAAGAGAAAATATTTCAGATCAGATTTGGGATTTTACATGAAATTATCACTGCTGGAAAACGAACAGATTACATATCAGATGGATCCCAGGAGACATGTGAGGACTGACACAATGTGGAATAAACATTAAAAAAAGGCCAGGCATGGTGTCTCATGCCTGTAATCTCAGCACTTTGGGAGGCTTAGGCAGGCAGATTGTCTGAGGTCAGGAGTTCGAAACCAGCCTGGCCTACATGGCAAAACCCCATCTCTACAAAAATACAAAAATTAGCTGGGTATGGTGGTGTGTGCCTGTAATCCCAGCCAATCAGGAGGCTGAGGGATGAGAATTGCTTGAATCCAGGAGGCAGAGGTTGCAGTGAGCCAAGATGGCACCACTGTACTCCAGCCTGGGTGACAGAGACAGACTCTGTCTCAAAAAAAAAAAAAAAAAATTCAGCAACAGACTAGGTCAAGCAGTATAACAAATTTCAGAACTTGAAGACAGATCTTTTAAAATAACCCTATCATACAAAAATTAAAAAAAAAGAAGAAAGGAATGAACAAAGCCTACATGACACATGGGACACCATAAAGCAACCAAACATTTGAATTTTCAGTGTCTCAGAAGGCAAAGAACAAACCAAGGGAATAGAAAAGCTATTTAACAAAGTAACAAAACTTTCCAAGTCTAGCAAGAGATTTAGACTTGCAGATACAGGAAGCACACAGATCCCCAAACAGATATAATTCAAAAAGATCTTCTCCATGGCCCATTATCATCAAATTGTCAAAAACTGAAGACAGAGAAAATTCTAAAAACAGCAGGAGAAAATAAGGGAACTCCTATCAGACTAACAGTTGATTTCTCAGCATAAGCCTTACAGGCCAAGAAAGAATGGCATGATATATTCTAAGTTCAGAAAGAAAAAAACCATCAGCCACAGAAACTACATCCAGCAAAGTTATCTTTCATAAATGAAGGTGAAATAATGTCTTCCCAGACAAGCAAAAGCGGAGGGAATTTATCACCACTAGACCAGTTATATAAGAAATATGTAAGGGAGTCTTATACCCAGAAGCAAAAGGATGGTATCTACCATCATGGAAACACAGGAAAGTATAAAACCCACTGGTAGAGCAAGTACACAAATAAGAAAAACAATTCAAAGGTTATCACTAAAGAAAACCACCAATCCACAGTGATAAACAATAAGAGAGAAGGAAAGAGACAAAGGACAAATAAAGCAACAGAAATCAATTAATAAAATGACAGGAATAACCCTCACATGTCAAAAATACTCTTCAATGTAAATGGATTAAACTTTCCACTGAAAAGACATAGACAGGCTGAATGGATTTTAAAAATAAAAATGACCCAAATATATGCTTCCTACAAGAAACTCACCTCACCTGTGGAGACATATAGACTGAAAGGAAAGGAGTGGAAAAAGATATTCTGTGCAAAGGGAAACCAAAAGTGATCAGGAGTAGCTATACTTATATCAGATAAAACAGACTTTAAGTCAAAAACAGTAAAAGAGGCTGGGCACAGTGGCTCACACTTGTAATGCCAGCACTTTGGGAGGCCGTGGCGGGCAGATCACAAGGTCAGGAACTCAAGACCAGCCTGGCTAATATGGTGAAACCCCATTTCTACTAAAAATACAAACAATTAGCTGGGCATGGTGGCAGGTGCCTATAATCCCAGCTACTCGGGAGGCTGAGGCAGGAAAATCACTTGAACCCAGGAGGCGGAGGTTGCAGTGAGCCGAGACCATGCCACTGCACTCCAGCCTGGGCAACAGAGCAAAACCCTGACTCCAAAACATACATACATACATACATACATACATACATACATCATACACAAATAGTGGGCAAAGGACATAAACAGATATTTCTCCAAAGAAGACATACAGGTATATAAAAAATGCTCAATGTCTCTAATCATAAAGGAAATGCAAATTAAAACCACAATGAGCTATCATCTTCACCCAGTGAGAATGGCTATGATTAAAAAGACAAAATAATAATGGATGTGGGTGAGGATGCAGAGAAAGGGGAACTCATACACTGCTGAGTAAGAATGTAAATTAGTATAATTACTATGGAAAACAGTATGGAGATTTCTCAGGAAACTGAAAATAGAACTACCACACAATCCAGCAATGCCACTACTGGGTGTTTATACAAAGGAAACAAAACCAGTACATCAAAGAGATGATACTTGTACTTCCATGTTTACTGCAGCACCATTCACAATAGCAAAAATATAGAATCAACCTAAGTGTCCATCAACAAACAAATGAATAAAGAAAATGTGGGCTGGGCACGGTGGCTCAGGCCTGTAATCCCAGCACTTTGGGAGGCTGAGGCAGGTGGATCATGAGGTCAGGAGTTCAAGAGCAGCCTGCCCAAGATGGTGAAACCCTGTCTCTACTAAAAATACAAAAATTAGCCAGGCATGGTGGCGGGTGCCCGTAATCCCAGCTACTCGGGATTACTCGGGAGGCTGAGGCAGAGAATTGCTTGAACCCGGGAGTTGGAGGTTGCAGTGAGCCGAGATTGCACCACTGCAATCCAGCCTGGCCAACAGGGTGAGACTCTGGCTCAAAAAAGAAAAAAAGAAAAGAAAGGAAAGGAGAGGAGAGGAGAGGAGAGGGGAGGGGAGGGGAGGGGAGGGGAGGAGAGGGGAGGGGAGGGGAGGAGAGGGGAGGGGAGGAGAGGGGAGGGGAGGGGAGGGGAGGGGAGGGGAGGGGAGGAGAGGAGAGGAGAGGAAGAAAGAAAGAAAGAAAGAAAAAGAAAGAAAGAAAGAAGGAGAAAGAAAGAAAGGAGAAAGAAAGAAAGAAGGAGAAAGAAAGAAAATGTGATATATATATATATATATTTTTTTTTTTTCAAGTACTATTCAACCATAAAAAAGAATAAAATCATGTCATGTGCAGCAACATGGATGGAACTGGAATTCATTGTTACGTGAAGTAAGCCAGGCACAGAGAGACAAATATTGCATGTTATCACATATGTAGGAGCTAAAAAAGTTGATGGTGGATAGATAGATACCAGAGGCTGGGAAGCATGTGAGGGTTGGCAGAGAAAAGTGGTGGTTGGTTAATACAGTTAGACAGAAGGAATAAGTTCGAATGTTCTATAGCAGAGTAGGGTGACTACAGTTAATAACAATGTATTGTGTATTTCAAAATAGCTATAAGAGAGGACTTGAAATGTTCCCAACCTATAGAAATGGCAAATACTCAAAGTGACAGATACCTTTAACATCCTGATTGATCATTACGCATTCTATGCATGTAACAACATATCATCTGTTCCCCATAAATATGTACAAATATTTATTGTGTATCAATGAAAAATAAACAAAATTAAAAAATAAAAATACAGTATGTCTACACAATGGAATATTATTCAGCATTAATACACTGCAAGTTGGATAAACCTTGAAAACATGCTACATGAAAGAAACAATGCATAAAAGATCACAAACTGGGCTGTGCGTGGTGGCTCACGCCTGTAATCCCAGCACTTTGGGAAACCGAGGTAGGTGCATCACTTAAGCTCAGGAGTTCCAGACCACCCTGGGCAACATGACGAAATCCGTCTCTACAAAAAAAATTAAGCAGGCGCGGTGGCGCGCGCCTGTGGTCCCAGTTACTGACTACTCACAAGGCTGATACAGGATGAAGATATCAGTGCAGTTTCATGGCTGGGATCAACTCTTCTGGAAGCAGGTCCTAGCAGGACTGGGTGTCCACATCCAGGATACGGGTCCTGCAGAGAGCTTAGAATACTTACTCCTCAATCTGTGGGGAGGAGCAGGGGCTGGCGCCTTGAGGACTTACTGTCCTTCTGACCAGCCCTGATGTTTCCAAGGCACTGGGATTTCAGGACTGGATAAGACTCTTCTAAGGCCACAGTGTGGAAACTGCAGTGTGGCAACTGCAGTAAGTTGCAGGCCAAATCCTCAACTCTGACACCGTCTAAAGTGTCTTTCTTGGCCGGGTGCGGTGGCTCATGCCTGTAATCCCAGCACTTTGGGAGGCCAAGGCGGGTGGATTACCTGAGGTCAGGAGTTCGAAATTAGCCTAGCTTACTTGGTGAAACCCCTTCTCTACTAAAAAAAAATACAAAAAATTAGCTGGGCATGGTGGTGGACACCTGTAATCCCAGCTACTGAGGAGGCTGAGGCAGGAGAATCGCTTGAATCCAGGAGGTGGAGGTTGCAGTGCGGCGAGATTGTGTCACTGCATTCCAGCCTGGGCAACAAGAGCAAAACTCCGTCTCAACAAAAAAGGCCAATTTATGTACTTATTTACTTACAAAATTTGGCTTTTTGGAATATCACTCTTAGGATTTGCATAACAAATAGTGTGTGTATAAATTTACTTATTTTTATTTTATTTATAAGAACAACTCACTCTTAGCAGATAGGGCCATGAACACGTCCTTATAACATAACAGGTACAGACAAGACTGTTTAAATCATGACCACTTTACTCCTATAGCAAGTAGGTAGAGCAGGAATTCCTACAGAGGGAAATTGTTCCTCCAGTTCTTGCTAGCTCAGACTTCCTCCCATGCCGAATCATTGCTATGGCTCCTCCTTAAGTCTGCATGATTATCTGTCCATCTCAGTCCCCAAAAGAAAGAACAGACTTTGAATCTCAGAGACAATTGGTGGCCACAAGTCCCTGAACTGCTACTTGGCTTTCTCAATAAAAACTCAGACTTGGCCAGGCATGGTGGCTCACGCCTGTAATCCCAGCACTTTGGGAGGCCGAGGTGGGCGGAGCACCTGAGGTCAGGAGTTCAAGACCAGCCTGGCCAAAATGGCGAAACTCCGTCTCTACTAAAAATAAAAAGATCAGCCCGGTGTGGTGGCATGTGTGTATAGTCCCAGGTACTCGGGAGGTTGAGGCAGGAGAATCGCTTGAACTAGGGAGGCAGAGGTTGCAGTGAGCTGAGATCGTGCCACTGTACTCCAGCCCCTGGGTGACACAGCAAGAGTCTGTCTCAAAATAATTAATTAATTAATTAATTAAAACTTGTTCTTGTAACCCAAGGCAACCGATAGGCTCATTTATGCTTTGGCCTCCAGTGACAATGAGTTCTAGATGACAAGTCTCAAAGAGAAGAGCCCCTCTCATTGTCTGGGCCCCTGCCCTAAGCCTGCAGACTCAGGTTTGGTTCTCATTGATAATCACTGCCATTCACCATTGGTGATTAATTCAATCATCACTCTGGAGATTCCAAGGACTTTAGGAACTGTGTGTCAGGAACTAAGGACAAGGACCAAATATTTATTTTTTATTATATCGTAATATTAATAGCCAAAAATTTCATCACCCTTTATTGAATACTCTCATCTTTTACCACTGAGTTCTGATGTCACGTCTGTCATTTATATTTCCATATATTATTTGTGCACTTTCTAGGCTCTCTTTCATTTCATTAGCTTATACATCTATCTCTGCACCAATACCACACTGTTTAACTTAACTTTTTAATAATTATTTAAATCTGGTAGAATAAGTTTACCACTTCGACGCTTTGTTTTTAAACATATGCTCTTCCTCATGAATTGTAAGATTAGCTTGTTCAGTATTGTAAAAAATCCTCTTGAATTTTTATTGGAATTGCATCAAGTTTATGGATTAATTTTGGGAGAACTGACATCTTTATGATTCCACAGCAATTATGTCCTGGGACTAGATAGCTGTAGTCCCAGCTACCCAGGAGGCTGAGGCAGGAGAATGGTGTGAACCCGGAAGGCAGAGCTTGCAGTGAGCTGAGAGTGCGCCACTGCACTCCAGCTTGGGCAACAGAGACAGACTCCGTCTCAAAAATAAATAAATAAATAAATAAATAAATAATAATAAAAAAATAAAATAAAAACATTTACTGACACTTTGGGAGGCTGAGGAAGGTGGATCATGAGGTCAGGAGTTCCAGACCAGTCTGGCCAAATGATGAAACCCCGTCTCTACTAAAAATACAAAAAGATTAGCCGGGCATGGTGGTGGGCGCCTGTAATCCCAGCTACTCGGGAGGCTGAGGCAGAGAATTGCTTGAACCCAGGAGGCGGAGGTTGCAGTGAGCTGAGATTGCGCCACTGCACTCCAGCCTGGGTGACAGAGTGAGACTCTCTCTCAAAAAAAAAAAAAAATTTACTGAAAACTCTGTGTTCATACATATTGGACTTTGTCCCCATCAAACATAAGGAGTCCACACAGGAAAAGAACACCATCATAAAATGCTTGAACATTAGAATGCTGGTAAACGATGGATACAAATTAAAAGCACAGAAAAATAACTGTAATTAGCATATGTATTTGCTATATACTGAGGTACCACAGCATGCCATGGACAGTAATCCTAATTCTTGGACTACTTAAAAACTATCTCTAATAAATCAACATATGATGTCACAAAATTTTCTTCTTCATTGGCTGCCAAAACAAATGATATCAAATTATATTAAGTGTGAAGTTATCCTTGATGCAGAAGTGTACATTACTGAATATAATCAAAATAATGTTTATGATACATTACCACTGCTCCATTATCTGGCATCATTGGAGTTCCCATATTTGCAGCTCCTTCTGGTCCCATGGCAGGACCAGGACCCATTGGTGGGCCAGGTATAATTGCTCTGTTGTTCATATTCATACCCATCATTGGAGGAGGACCTTGGTTACCAGCAGGTGCTGGGTTAAACGCATGTATGTAAAACAATCTATACTTAGAGCTGTCCTATCTTAGTTTAGTAAACATTTAAAATTTAACAATATTTATGCAATCTATATACCAAGACCATTATTAAAATTATTTTCATTCCTTGAGAATGCAATATGCATTATCTAATCTGTAATAGGGCATTACCTACACTCTAGAATTAGAATTTTCATCCCCAAGCCAAATGTACATAAAATCAATGAGGAGACTATCAATTATTTTAGGGCATTTAAGACTGTAACAGTTTGCAAGCTTTGAGACATCACTATTATTTGTTATAGTTGGCTTTTAAACCAAATAATCCCTAACAATGGGGACTACATTTTACCAGTTTAAATGAGTAACAAAGGATTAGCACTTACAAAACCACTTAATTTTTTTAAGCCATGGCTAAAAATGTTAGCATATAAATTATGCTAAGTTGCCAGAGAGGAAATTATTTCCTGCAATATATACATAAAGATGATTATAACTAGCCTCTTATCTTAGTTTTTTTTTCCTCCTTGAGTTTATGGAATACCTTGCTAAATTACAGGAGGTACTCTTTTTTTAACTTTTTATATTGAAATATGGAATCTAACAAAAAAATTGAAATGACTTATAACAAAACTTATTTTTAAAAGCTACCACAACCAAATGCAGATAAAATATATAGCTATCTGGATCTTTCTGACAAGCTTAAATTCCATAAATGGGGACAATCTGATATATTTCAAGTTTTTTCATTAAAAAAATCCACCTACCTCGTATTAATTTTAATAGTGTCTGTGCTCTAATACTACATATATGATGATCTCAAATACAACACATTTTTAGGTATTTTCTTTGAAAATTTTTTTCCCTTTTAAGTGGTAGCACTTGTTTATCATTAAAAATTCGTAACAAAGCCATTCTAATTTAGGGTTTTCTTCTAGTATTTCATTATATAGGTCAATTTTCTGACAAAAAGAACTCAATTTCTCAAAGATACATTATAATGCAGCTGAAATCTCTGCATGGCTGAGTCCCTACCAGCCCCTGCATCATACTTCTGCTCTTCGAATCCAATCCCCAGGAACCTAGCAACTTTGTGGGAAGGAATTGTTTCCTTCACCCCAAATGCTCTTGCCAATAAATATACTTTATCCAAGAATATTTTCACTCCCTCAGTATAGCCCTAAATAGCTATTTTAATAATTTCTACAATCTAGAAATGAAGAGAGTACAAGAACAATATCTAAGAGGGGTCTTACCTCAACTATCCCCCAAGAAACAAATTAAGTTTCTTTTTCCTCTCTTTCTCTTTAATAGAATGTAATTTTACAATGGTGGGTTTGGAAAATAACTATACATCTATGGGTATAAAAAAATCAAAAATAATATTTCCAACTAACAGCAGTTAACTTAGAACCTTACTTTTAGTACTCACATCTTTCACCACATAGCTATAAATAAATTTAAAGATCTAAGAAATGTCAGCATTATCTGGTTACTAGAAACGTAGCATTATAATGCAGGTTTCACTTGGTTATACACACTAGTGATACACCAGAAAATCTGCTGCCACTTTCCATCAATGTAACTTGATTAGCTATGACAGTTTTAACTCCCCAACAACCCAACTGGATGATAATGATTAATAGCTCTACAAAACAAGTATGATGAAGTCTCACATTGAATAAAGACGGAAGAGAAAATTAGATAAACTGGACTTTAGGAGAGTAAGTGCTAAAATGTAAATAGGTCCTCTGGTGAATAAAATGTCACAAAAATTTTTAATTCTCCTCAATTCCTAACTAAATAAGGACTCTAAAGGCATATTCTTATATTTCTTCTCATAAAATTGCAGAGTATCTCTATACCATCAGAAACGGTTTTAAGTTTTATACTATTTTAAAGTTTAGTTTTGATGTTAATGTCACTCTAACAATTATAATGGCCTATTAAACTGCCTATAATCTATAATAATCTTATTCCTAAAATCCTTAAAATTACATGGATTATATTAAATACCATCCCAAAATTTACTCTAAAAAAGACATAAATATTGGACCACTTGGACATCATTATACTCAACTATGCTTCATAGTTTGGAATGTAGACACTCTTGGTTCATTAATTATTTCACATATCCACTGTAGTAATTTCACAATTAAGTTCTTTATGGGCAAGGGCCATGTTTCTTGCTTCCTGCATATACCAGAGATATTCACTAACTACTTGTTGGTAAAAAGTGACCAAGTAAACAGCAATATATGACTCTACATCATCTGATTAGTAGTACTGAAAAACTGGCAACAGAAGTTTAAGAAAAAAAAGCTGATCATGGAAAATGTTCATTCCACACATGACTTGTTTTAAGTTTCATTTGATAGACTATACATGCTAAGAACATACTTGATTTTGTAAATGGGTGTGCATGTTAAGAATATTGTTTGCCATGGTAGTGTAATCTTTAAAACAATATGCACATTTAAGTTATATAAAGATTTTTAGCTTCATAACACCTTTTGTGGGACAATTTAAGGTGGGACAGCTTTTGTGGGACAATTAATTTAATAAAATTTAATTCCGTATCCAACTTTTAAATGTATGACATTTCAAATTTCAAATTTGGTAAGGCCTACAATATGCCACACTTGTTTTTCCTTCAGGTTATTTACTTGGCATTATTTCCCTCGCAACTTGGCTATACGAGCAAATCCAAACTAAAGTTGCTAATATACTTTCTTAAAAGCTTAGTCAACTCTAAAACATGCATTGGCAACACGCATGTAATTCGCTTGACGAGTCATAGTCTACAAAGACTGAGTGCACTTCTGTGCACAATACTGTAGGTTAAAGGAAAAAAGTTCAATATTCATTAAAGTGAAGGAAAACAGCTTCAAAGTTACACAAAGAGCTAGTTTAAGATAGAAATCTATAAAATGCTCTCTAAAAGCCTAAAAACACAACTCAGAAACTATCAATTTCCAACTCAGAAACTATCAATTTCCAGTGTTCAATTAGGACAGGTGAGGTGGCTCACACCTGTAATATCAGCACTTTGGGAAGCTAACGCCAGCAAACTGCTTGAGCCCAGGAGCTCAAGATTAGCCTGGGCAACATGGTGAAATCCTGTCTCTACTAAAAATACAAAAAATAAGCCGGGTATGGTGGCGCGTGCCTGTAGTCCCAGCTACTTGGTAAGATGGAAGGATCTCTTGAGCCCTGGAAGTCGAGGTTTCAGGGAGCAGAGATTGCACCACTGTACTCCAGCATGCACAACAGAGTGAGGTCTTGCCCAAAAAAAAAAGCCAATTAGAAGGCATAAATTTGATTTTAAAACTGCAGAAACAGAGCTGTATTACACCATGCAATGACTAAACTCCTTTCAGGCTGTATTACAACCTGGTTTATATGTTTCTTTCATTAAGCTTATGAATGTATAACACCTCTTTTAGCCTTCAAACAAAAACAAAATGAGAATTTTCTTCCCAGGTATATATTTTTAATATAATTGTATTGCATTCCAGTTTAATGGATGTAAGAGATTTCACCTTTAGAAATGTTGGTTCCGTATTTTAGTTTCTTACTGATATGTAGATACCACAAACAGCATATACAGTCCCCCCAAAAATGATAAGTTACAAAAGCCTTTTGCTTCAAATCCCTACCTCCGATGTTTATTGCTCCACGGGGACCCATATCACCCATTCTCATTTCCTGTTCTCTCTGTAAGTAAACATAGTTGTCACAGTCAACCTATTGATCTTATGACTTTACATTTCCCATCTAAAATCAAAAAGAAAAGAGTGAATTGGGACATCATTTTCCATTAAAAATTTTGAAAAATTTCCATCATCATATACTTAATAGGAACGCTGAAAAGAAACTTCAGTCTCTCAGGCTTAATATATACTACAAGTGCTTAATGCACCCCGTTTATATTGCAAGATTAGATTACCAATGAATCAGATTATATAAAATATATGACAGATTATTTTTAATGTTTTTATTCCAATAGATGAAAGACACATGCCTAGATTCAAGCAAAGGAAAATCTAGTAATAATAACCATCGGGCCCAATTATTTTCTCCTCCCATGTCACTGAAGTCTAAAAATAGAAATGACTGTTACCAAGTTCATACTGAAATGCATTCAAACATATAACACAAATAACTTTAGGGAATTATGCTAAAAATAAGGTTATAGGCAATCTTCATCGTCAAAATATTATAATTCATTCATGTATTTTTATTCATCTACTCAAGCATTATTTCATCCAGGGACTATAGATAGCCCATACAAGCAATTACTGAAAGCTGGACATAACATGGCTTTCTTTAACTGCACAGTAATTGTATTTGAAAACCTCAATAAAAGTATTACACAGTTAACTATAAAACAGAAATATTCAAAACATCTGAAATTTCATTACAGAAATTGCTTCCTAAAAACTCTTAATTTACCAACAATAGTGACAAAGAATTAATTCAATGAAATCTCTAAGTGAAATTACTCAAGATAACGTATGAAAATTGCAATTTTCCCTTTGGCTTGATGACCATTTCCAATCACAGAAAACTGTGTAATTAGTAATAGTGAATTTAAATGTTCTACATTATTTCAGCATTTTCTTTTTTTGAGACATAGAACCTAAATAGCATATGGTGATTCCTAGACAATCCTTAAAGCTTCTTTTGAGATAAACATGAGAGGTCTTTATCAATAAAGTATTTTGACTGTGACCTAAAAAAGAATATTGATTGTGGCCATTAAGATTGCATTCACTCAAACTCCAGTGTGGGTGACACAGTGACAGCCTGTCTTAAAAAAATTTTCAGCTGGGTGAGGTGGCTCAAGCCGCTAAATTTTGTATTTTTAGTAGAGATGGGGTTTCACCATGTTAACCAGGCTGATCTTGAACTCCTGACCTCAGGTGATCTGCCTGCCTCAGCATCCCAAAATGCTGGGATTACAGGCGTGAGCCACCACGCCTGGTCCAGTAGTGCCATTCTTAACAACACATTATGCCTATGATCAATGATTTCCAGAATTACTGTAACTGTTTATACTTTACCAGTGTACATCCTGTTCTCGATATCAGAAATGTTTTCCTCTACTATTCTAACCATTTCTTTTTCATCACTCACATTGCTGTGTGAAGTATTCCTTGATTCTTGCTATCTTTCCTCAGATAAACAGGCGTCACTTTCCTTGGGGCTGCCTTAGTACTGCATTGATTTTCCTAGTGTATCTTTACCACCTGAAATGTACATTCTTTCTATGCATGTCTATCCCTTTTGTCCTAAACTGTATGGGACAATCTTTCAAATCATCTTTTCTTTTGTGTCATTTTTTTGAGACAAGGTCTTGCTCAGTAGCCCCAGGCTGGAGCACAGTGGTGCGATCTCAGCTAACTACAACCTCTGCCTCCCGGACTCTAGAGATTCTCCCACCTCAGCCTCTGAGTATCTGGGACCACACGCATGTGCTGCCATGCTCGGCTAATTTTGTATTTTTTCTAGAGACTGGGTTTTGCCATGTAAAAAAGGAAATGAAATTATTGGGGTGCAAAAATATTTTATGATTTATTACTATATAGATCTGATCGTATACCTGATTAAAGACAATGAATTTAACCGGGACATAAAGTAGAACACATATTAGATGCAGTTATTCAACAGATTATGTGTCCTAGTAAAATTAAAATGTATTTTCACGTTCTTTTTAATGACACCACCTTCCTTCAAACTAGTATTCCTAGTAAATTGTTATTCATTAAAACAAGGTGATAAACTGTGTGAACACAGCCGAAAAGACACCATCTAGCAAATTCTCAAGGATACCCATTCATACTGGGAAAGACAATTCTATACTACATAAAGTCACAGAAGTTGCTAAAAATAACTTAATTTTGGGGTTTGGAAGGTGCTTTAGGGGCAACATTTTATGTAGTTACAACTGATACAAATTCAGAGCTATGAAAATAAAGCAAAGAAACCACATTGTGTTTGAGCAGGCAATCTTTACATCCTTGCCTACATTTCCCCCCCAGTCCCAAAGTTCTACATGTAATCCTTGGACTCACATTCAAGTTTATGTTAAATACTAGCCTAAGCAAAATTACTCATCCTTCTCATTCTCTTTGTTATTTTTATGTTGCTTTGGTTAAAGAACACAAATGCCCTGCTGATAGGTCCTCTGTTTGGTTATAGCTTATATAAGGGGGGTGTAAACACAATACACACTTTGCCACAAAATGATTCTTTGAAAGTCACAACTATGGTATTATGAAGCCAAGCACAGCTATGCTGGGACTGAATTCTCCATGCTTCTTTATTACCTTCTTTGCTCTCTTTGTTTTCTAGTAGCTGTAACTCAACACAGGTCACGGAGAGTGTGATTCCAAAATAGAAACGCACCTGCAGTGGTCATCTTTTCTTGATCTATTAAGTTCATCTGTCCCAAGTCTGTGGATCCCAACACAGTGTTGGTCATTGGTGGAGATACAAATGGACGTAGACCACCAACTTTCAAATTCTCAGATCTTTCATGAATTTCATTACTGAAGGTCAAACTATTAAAATCCAAATCTGAAAAAGCTGAAAAGAAAGTTTTCATTATTAGAATGTAAATCATAATACAATTTGACTAACGTGGAGAAATTCCTTCTAAAACAGAAGCAGTCCCATGTCCTCCACTCCCCCAGAAACACACCACTCCTGCATGGCTTATTGTATTCTACATGTCCCGTACTTGCCATTCACTCACATAGGTTTTATTAACCATAATCTTTGACATTTTTATTTTTTAGTGTTACTTACTTTGATTCACTCAGCGATATTATATATTTTGTTTTCCATGAGAGCTTTGTTTATTAATAATAAAGATTCTTCAGGAATATGAACTTTCTTTTAATAACAAGACTTATGTTTAACCATTAGACACATGATGTGTCATAAGATCATGGGTGCTTAATGGGCCAGAGTTATAATGGCTATTGGAATGCATGGCGGTGCATGCTTATATTTTAAATTATTCAGCTTCAGTTTCTGATACAGTAAATATCAATAGATACAATCCACTTAAACAAAAGCTCTTTGGGGTATGCCATCATTTTTTAATGTTTTTATCTTTTTTTCACCACAAAAGAGAGTTGAATTAAATGTGGTACTTTCATAGCATGAAATACTATAGGAAATTTAAACTCAACTAGAACTACTTCTGAAAATAGCAATGGATCTCTTTGGACAAATCAATGGGTGTGAACAAAACATATCAACTGATCTCAAAACTATAACGCTGCGTAAGCAAAAGAAAGCTGCTGAATAATATATTTATAATGTACAATCATTTATATGATTGAAATTTTAGGACAGAAACACCAATTCTACATATGATTTATGACCATACACATATATGGTAAAATGTATGAAAAGTGCATTACAATGACAAACACCTAATTCAGGGTGTTGGTTACTTCTATGCAATAATTATCAATTACACAAAAAACCCTAAGCCTATAAAGTTTCAGAATCACTCTTTGAAATGAGTGTGTCTGCCAAATAGCCATGAAAAAAAGATTACTTTCCTCATTTTTGTACTCCAAGATATTCCCTGCACACACACACACACACACACACACACACACACACACATTAATCAAAACATCCAATTTGCTTCAGATAATCAGTCTAACACTAGGATGAAGTAACTAAACTTTATACAAAATTGACATGTTAGCAAGGAAAGCTTTCCTCTAGGTAAAGATCAGAATTCCGACAAGCATTTCTGACACGGGAAAAAATTGTAGTCTCATAATTCACCTCTGTGAAACCCAAATGAGTATAGGTATTCCCAACTGAGAACTTCAGCGTAGCAATACATAATAGAAGATACATCTAAGTTAGAGCTTACGTTTTAAAAATTTATCTTATGCTTCTAAATATAATGTTTTTCAAACATAGATACCAACACTAATGTCTGCATTATATATATCAAATCTATCCATCAAATTTGAAAAAAAAGACAGGAATATGAAGACTGCTAGCATTTAAAATATTTTAATGTGCTTCTTTCCAGAGTTAAATTTGTATTGCAAAAATTTTTACCTGATGTGCATGCTTGTACATCTTTCATTCCGACTGCCTGGTTCGAAACATACTCTTTCATTTCAATCTTAGGCTGAAAGGGTTTTGAGACAAAATGATTAATAAGTAATATATATTTCATATACTATGTGGTTAATAATTAAAGATAAATATAGAAAAGTTATTACCTTCAAGTGATGATATTGCTCAAGAGAATCTGGAAGGCAAAATGGACATATAATCAATTATATATAAATATGATCAATCTAACCATACACTCAGAGTTAGTATCAAGCTTAATCTTAGTGCTTCGCTTTAAAAATAATGAGTTTAGATTTAGGGGTGCATCTCTTTTGTCAGGACAACAACATAACAGAAATATCCTGAAGAAAACTAAGAAGATAGGTTGAATAAAACATGCAGTTAACATTTCAAAGGGAAGATTCTGATTCGAATATCTGTAACTGAGAGAAAAGTATGCACACAACCATGTGTACATGCTGAGGAGGAGAAAAATGATCTTTAACCAGAGGAGCAAATCATGACCCTGGGCAGATAAATGTCCAAGCTGATGGTAGAACGCTATAGTGTGTCTTTAATGTGACACATCAGAATCATTTATACCATTCTACTACAAGCATTTATCATGTCCTTCAACTGGTCCTAGAATGCAGGAAGCACACAGTTGTCATGACAGTTCATTTGAATGTTTAATTCATTTCTCATCAGAGAAAGTGTTCTGAAGTGATTGCTTTGGATCCACACTTACACAAAATAGTTCATAAAAATCTTCATTTTTTTTTCATACCTACTTGGGCTTACTGATAGGTCTACATTTCTTATATCCTCTAGTTTAGCCATCTTAAGTTTTTTGATCCATTCATGCAAGAAGGTATATAAAACATGTCTAAAAATAATGTGTAAGAAGCTTTCAACATTGAAATATTAATAAAAAATGCATTGCTACATAATTATTAGTTACTACTGACCTTTTATATCCCAAAATGGGTGTAATATTTATGTAAAGTAATGCCTTTTATATTTGAGAAATAAACTTTGTAATTTTTTTGTTTCTAAACTTAGTTTGGGTTGGCATATCATGTCATCCATGATAAACTTTTACAAAACAGTTATCCTATTTAAAAAACCAGCTGCCTTAAAGAAAAAGCAGCCAAAGCTCCTACATTTAACTTTACCTCAGTTGATTAACTCATATGGACAAAACATGCATCTTTGATGTCTGATAGTTACAGAGAGAAGAAATTAGTTCCTGTGGTTTACCCCCATTCTAGCACTCCCTCCTTCCAGTAATTCCTGGAACAGCAATCACCTAATCTTCCGTTTGAGTGCCAATATACTGCAGCCATCAGAAGTGAGAGCTCTCAAGTTTCCCTATTATGAAATCCAAAATGATCTAGCCAACTTCTTTCTTTCCTCCCTCCTCCTCCACTCACAATTCCTCTTCCTTTGCAAAAGTAATCTGTACATCTGTTGTCCTGATTCTGACCCTTCTGCCTTCTTTTGATGGACTATTCCCATGACTTCTCTTCTCTTCATTTAGCAGTGGGATCTTCCAGTGATGATTTCTATTTCTTCATCTCTTTCTCCTTCCCCTCTGGCCAGAGACACACTCAGAAATAAGAGGAAAATCATGCTTTCCCTTAATCCTGTTATGTCTTGAGTGGTTATCCAAGGACTCTTCTTCCAGATTTCTCTAAAGGCACAGCTATACCCTTGCTACTCAGAGTGTGGTCCTAGGACAACAAGGGTCGGCATCACCTGAGATCTTATTAGAAATGCAGAATCGCAGACTTGTGGAATCAGAATGTGCACTTCTAACAAGGTCCTCAGCTGATTTGTTAAAATTTGGGAAGCTCTGATCTATACTCAGTGTGCTCCCACATTCCTTAACCTCAACTTGCCCTTTTGGAATCCAGCCTCAAGCTCCACCCTATCACATCCTCCAAATCTAAGCTGCATTACAAGTCGTAAGGTTCCTAATGAACTTTTTATCAGGCTATAGCTTCCTTGATCTCTCCATAACTAATCCTACCCTCTTCTTTCCAATGCTCTTCTTTTGGCCCCTAAGATACTGTCCCATGAATAAAAACATTTTATAGCACATTAAATTATAGACATGTAATTTATGCATGGCTGACCATGCGTTACATTCCTCTATCGCAGATAAAACATAGCTCTGCGTGGTCAGGTGCCTCCATCCTTAATGCATTCCCAAAAGTAAGGAAAACAGCAAGAGTGGCAACATTTTGCTTGACTTCTCTGACAAGTTTCAGTACTGGAAGCTCACTTTATATTCTCCTCAAATAATTATCTTACTCTATCGCCCTTCATTGCATATATCTGTTTTTTTTCCCCTCATTTACTCCCTGTACTCTCTGCCTTTTCACTCTTCATTCCTTCATTTACTCTTTTCTTCTTCCTTATTTTCTGACTTTCCTCAGGTCTTAGAGTATCTTGAATTGGAACTAATGATTCAGCTCCTTTAGGCACTCTCAATTAAATCGGTTGCTAATGTCTTACAAAATATACAACATATCACTATTTCACTTCTCTTTTTTTTGACTATGCACTTAATACCTTATTTTTCTTGGCTACTAGAACATAACAGAGCTCATGTTTTTAAACATTCTGTCAAATTTTTAAATAAAATACAGTTCTTACCTTCTTGTTCCTTTATTGTAATTTTTCCTCTTTGACCATCAGCTCCAGTTAAGCGACTATCATATTTCTGTGGAACATTCTCAAAGGTAGTCTGTTGAAATTATAATGAATAATGAGTTTCAGTGAAAAAACAATGAATTTCTCAATATTTCCTAAACATGTTCTGAATTTCCTGATTTAAAAGCAATGAGACCTAGAAGGAAAGCATGTGTTGAAAACCAAAATATTTCAATAGAGAAACTCATACACGCTCTCCAGATCAAGCAAAACTTTTATCTCCATATGGCTATTGACACTGTAAACTGAACATAGAAAGCCAAAGGAAACACAGTGGCAGACACAATATTAACTCTTGTGTATATTTCAACAAGGAACTAACTTCAAATACCTAACTCAACTTTGTGTTCACTACCAACAATAAGAGGGCATTTAAAAAAAATACACAATTGGTATAATACTTACAACATTCATATTTAAAATATTTCTAATTACATAAATGATCTTAGTGTTAAAATAAGATACTCGGCATGATAGGTAACTTCAGGGTATGTTATGTTGAGTGTAAGCAGAACATTGTCAAAGCTGCTTTATTTAGGTAAGGAAGGGCTTGGAAAAATCAAAATATTTTTGGCAAAATTTTTACTGACAGGAGAAATGGCAAAATAGTAAGAAGCCTTTTCTTTATGCCTTGTTTAAATAAAAGCAAGCAAATATTAGATATAGTATGCCATTCTTTCCCAATTAAGAAATAACTTCAAGAAAGTATAGCAAGAGTTAGTAAAAAGGGAAGGAGAAGAACATTTATTATGAAGCATCTAAACAGTCCCAGGCTCTTATTTACACATTCTCTTTTCTACACATTCTAATTGTTTACCATACTTCCTGCTTTTTGGATGTTGAGAACAAAATGAAAAACAGATGTGACCCATTGTTCTCTCTGTCCAGAATATCCTCCTTCTAGACTTTCACATGGCTCGCTGCTTCTTGTCCTCTAGTTGGCAGCTTAAATGTCACACTCAGAAAGATCTTCTCTGAGAACACAGTTCTACTCCCATTCCGGCCCCCATCCTAACTACGCACTTCTTCAATGTGCCGTAACCTAATATTCTCTGTTTTCTTTATAGGAAGCACTTATAGTGACTTAGAAGTGTTTGTTCTTTACTTGATTTTCTGCTCTTACTACTCTATCATAAGCCTCATCTTGTACATTCAGTGTCTCACTGCCTAGCACACAGTCAGTAGTCAAGAACAGAAATTCCTTCAAGGTCAAAAACACTTACAATCTCATCGGAAAGGTCTCAAGTGCCAAATCACTAGATTCCCTTAGGATATTCCCAGTCACAGTCTGCTGAAACTTAACATAAACCAAAGTAGAAATCGACATGCCTGTTCTAAATTTCTTTTTTTTTTTCGGCACTACTGCCATTTCATCGTTCAGGTTTACAAAAAGAATCCTCAATATTTACTAAATCACTGAATCCCACCGTGATCATTTTGTCCCACATTTGTATACATACTTCACAGTTTACAAAGGGATTTCACATTTCTTCCCAAATTTGTTCATTAGACATACTTAGGAGGTAATATTTATGAGTTTCATTCTTATGATGTTAACTACAGTAAGGTACATGGAGAAGTACAGATCTATATGGAGACTTTTGGTCATAGGATACCCTTAAAAATACTGATTAGAATTTATAATTTTTTTGTAAGTATTCTGTAATAAAGACTTCAATTTTCTTTCTACAAAATAAGACATTCATTCAGGTAAACATGGTCATCTACCACTATGTGAAAGCTGGAACATTATTACTACAGAGAGATAAAAGAGAAAAGAAATGTTTCATCAATATTCCACCAGGAGAAAGCATAGGAAATCAAAATTATAAAGAGTAATGTTCAACCTGAAAAGATATATTTAAAAGAGCGTAGGTTGGGGCTAAAAGAAAGCTTAGAAATTTTCATGTAAAATCCAAATCTGAGCTTACAGTTAGAGAATATTAGAAAATATACTGTAATCTGCTTTCCTACTGATGACATATTTCTAATTTATTTCCTTCTTATTTATAACATATTTGCATAATTCATGTGAACTTATATCCTAAACTTTAATTTAAGCCATATTTTGGAAATGCAATAAATGTTATTATTAGATATCCTGTGCATGTTATACTACCTATAACATTCTATTATATAGAAATTTACTTGTCTGTTCATTTCTTCATGTTCAAAAATGATTAAAACGCTTCTTACATGCAAGACTTTAGGTACTTTAGGATACACAAGAATATGTTTCGTAACATTCAGTAGCTCACAGTAGTGCAGGACCTTTAAAATGATTATGTAAACAATGAAATACAAAAGCTTCTGAAATTTGAAACTTTAAACTATGATACAAAGATGGTCTGTGAATATTTTTTACAACTACAGGGCAAAAAGTGTTTGAAATTAAAGTATTACCACATGGTTATTAACAGTCTCTGCTTCTGGAGCTGGTTGTCACTTGAGGAAAAACATGTATGCTCAATTAGATGAAGAGTTTTAAATATATTCTTCATAGAATGGCTTAGGAAACACGTGGGAATCTCTTTGTAATACAGATTTTGAGACAGAAATTTTAAATTTCTGAATTTCCACATTAAAAGAAAAACTAGCGAGGTGGAGCCTGTGGGCGGCAAGCCACCCAGGTGCTGAGGCAAAAGACCGAGGACACGAGCTTTTCCAGTGTAATAAAATATAAAACAAGAATAGTTATACCAGATATAGATCTTAGATATGATTATATATGAATATCATTAATCATTAGTTGGTAGCAATTACTCTTTATGCCAATATTATAATAATCCTTGCTCTATAACTATAACCTAGGAAAAGCCAGGCCATACAGAGATAGGAGCTGAGGAGACATAGTGAGAAGTGACCAGAAGACAAGAGTGCGAGCCTTCTGTTATGCCCAGACAGGGCCACCAGAGGGCTCCTTGGTCTAGCGGTGACGCCAGCGTCTGGGAAGACGCCCGTTGCCAAGCAGACCATGGTCTAGCGGTAGGATTAGTGTCAAGGAAAAACACCCACTACTTAGCAGACCGGGAAAGGGAGTCTCCCTTTCCCTGGGGGAGTTTAGAGAAGACTCTACTCCTCCACCTCTTGTGGAGGGCCTAACATTAGTCAGGCCCACCCACAGTTATCTGGAGGCCTAACAGTCTCCCTGTGATGCTGTGCTTCACTGGTCACGCTCCTAGTTCGCCTTCATGTTCCATCTTGTACACCTGGCTCTGCCATTTAGTTAGCAGTAGCAAATTAGTGAAAGTACCAAAAGTCTCTGATAAGCAGAAATAATAAAGTAAACTGTTTCTCTCTGTCTCCTCTCTCTCTCTGCCTCGGCTGCCGGGCAGGGAAGGGCCCCCTGTCCAGTGGACACGTGATCCACATGACCTTACCTATCATTGGAGATGGCTCACACTCCTTATCCTGCCCCTTTGTCTTGTATCCAATAAATATCAGTGCAGGCTGGCATTCAGGGCCACTACTGGTCTCTGCGTCTTGGTGGTAGTGGTCCCCCGGGCCCCGCTGGCTTTTCTTTTATCTCTTTGTCTTGTGTCTTTATTTCTACGCTCTCTCGTCTCCACAAACGGGGAGAAACCCACCGACCCTGTGGGGCTAGACCCTACATAGCTAAGATGGCCAAATAGGAACAGCTCCAGTCTACAGCTCCCAGCGTGAGCGACGCAGAAGATGGGTGATTTCTGCATTTCCAACTGAGGTACTGGGTTCATCTCACTGGGGAGTGTTGGAAAGTGGGTGCAGGACAGTGGGTGCAGTGCACCGAGCGTGAGCCGAAGCAGGGTGAGGCATCGCCTCACCTGGGAAGTGCAAGGGGTCAGGGAATTCCCTTTCCTAGTCAAAGAAAGGGGTGACAGACGGCACCTGGAAAATCGGGTCACTCCCACCCGAATACTGCGCTTTTCCAGCAGTCTTAGCAAACAGCACACCAGGACATTATATCCTGCACCCGGCTTGGAGGGTCCTATGCCCACGGCGCCTTGCTCACTGCTAGCACAACAGTCTGAAATCAAACTGCAAGGTGGCAGCGAGGCTGGGGGAGAGGCGCCCGCCACTGCTGAGGCTTGAGTAGGTAAACAAAGCAGCTGGGAAGCTCGAACTGGGTGGAGCCCACCGCAGCTCACGGAGGCCTGCCTGCCTGCCTCTGTAGACTCCACCTCTGGGGGCATGGCATTGCCAAACAAAACGCAGCAGAATCCTCTGCAGACTTAAATGTCCCTGTCTGACAGCTTTGAAGAGAGTAGTGGTTCTCCCAGCATGCAGCTGGAGATCTGAGAATGGACAGACTGCCTCCTCAAGTGGGTCCCTGACCCCCGAGTAGCCTAACTGGGAGGCACCCCCCAGTAGGGGCAGACTGACACCTCACACGGCTGGGTACTCCTCTGAGACAAAACTTCCAGAGGAATGATCCGGCAGTAACATTTGCTGTTCACCAACATCCGCTGTTCTGCAGCCTCCGCTGCTGATACCCAGGCAAACAGGGTCTGGAGTGGACCTCTAGCAAACTCCAACAGACCTGCAGCTGAGGGTCCTGACTCTTAAAAGGAAAACTAACAACAGAAAGGACATCCACACCAAAACCCCATCTGTACGTCACCATCATCAACGACCAAAGGTAGATAAAACCACAAAGATGGGGAAAAAACGGAGCAGAAAAACTGGAAGCTCTAAAAATCAGAGTGCCTCTCCTCCTCCAAAGGAACGCAGCTCCTCACCAGCAATGGAACAAAGCTGGATGGAGAATGACTTTGACGAGTTGAGAGAAGAAGGCTTCAGACAATCAAACTACTCCAAGCTAAAGGAAGAAGTTCGAATCCATGGCAAAGAAGTTAAAAACCTTGAAAAAAAATTGGACGAATGGCTAACTAGAATAACCAATGTAGAGAAGTCCTTAAAGGACCTGATGGAGCTGAAAACCAAGACACGAGAACTACTTGACGAATGCACAAGCCTCAGCAGCCAATTCGATCAACTGGAAGAAAGGATATCAGTGATGGAAGATCAAATGAATGAAATGAAGAGAGAAGGGAAGTTTAGAGAAAAAAGAATAAAAAGAAAGGAACAAAGCCTCCAAGAAATATGGGACTATGTGAAAAGACCAAATCTACATCTGATTGGTGGACTTGAAAGTGACGGGGAGAATGGAACCAAGTTGGAAAACACTCTGCAGGATATTATCCAGGAGAACTTCCCCAATCTCGCAAGGCAGGCCAACATTCAAATTCAGGAAATACAGAGAACGCCACAAAGATGCTCCTCAAGGAGAGCAACTCCAAGACACATAATTGTCAGATTCACCAAAGTTGAAATGAAGGAAAAAATGTTAAGGGCAGCCAGAGAGAAAGGTCGGGTTACCCACAAAGGGAAGCCCATCAGACTAACAGTTGATCTCTTGGCAGAAACTCTACAAGCCAGAAGAGAGAGGGGGCCAATATTCAACATTCTTAAAGAAAAGAATTTTCAAGCCAGAATTTCATATCCAGCCAAACTAAGCTTCAGAAGAGAAGGAGAAATAAAATACTTTACAGACAAGCAAATGCTGAGAGATTTTGTCACCACCAGGCCTGCCCTAAAAGAGCTCCTGAAGGAAGCACTAAACATGGAAAGGAACAACTGGTACCAGCCACTGCAAAAACATGCCAAATTGTAAAGCTCATTGAGGCTAGGAAGAAACTGCATCAACTAACGAGCAAAATAACCAGCTAACATCATAATGACACAATCAAATTCACACATAACAATATTAACCTTAAATGTAAATGGACTAAATGCTCCAATTAAAAGACACAGACTGGCAAATTGGATAAAGAGTCAAGACACATCAGTGTGCTGTATTCAGGAAACCCATCTCACGTGCAGAGACACACACAGGCTCAAAATAAAAGGATGGAGGAAGATCTACCAAGCAAATGGAAAACAGAAAAAGGCAGGGGTTGCCATCCTAGTCTCTGATAAAACAGACTTTAAACCAACAAAGATCAAAAGAGACAAAGAAGGCCATTACATGATGGTAAAGGGATCAATTAAACAAGAAGAGCTAACTATCCAAAATATGTATGCAGCCAATACAGGAGCACTCAGATTCATAAAGCAAGTCCTTAGAGATCTACAAAGAGACTTAGATTCCCACACAATAATAATGGGAGAGTTTAACACCCCACTGTCAACATTAGACAGATCAACGAGACAGAAAGTTAACAAGGATACCCAGGAATTGAACTCAGCTCTAAACCAAGTGGACCTAATAGACATCTGACATCTACAGAACTCTCCACCCCACATCAACAGAATATACATTCTTCTCAGCACCACACTGCACTTATTCCAAAATTGACCACATAGTTGGAAGTAATGCACTCCTCAGAAATTATAACAAACTGTCTCTCAGACCACAGTGCAATCAAACTAGAACTCAGGATTAAGAAACTCACTCAAAACCGCTCAATTACATGGAAACTGAACAACCTGCTCCTGAATGACTACTGGGTACACAACGAAATGAAGGCAGAAATAAAGATGTTCTTTGAAACCAACGAGAACAAAGACACAACATAGCAGAATCTCTGGGACACATTCAAAGCAGTGTGTAGAGGGAAATTTATAGCACTAAATGCCCACAAGAGAAAGCAGGAAAGAACCAAAATTGACACCCTAACATCACAATTAAAAGAACTAGAGAAGCAAGAGCAAACACATTCAAAAGCTAGCAGAAGACAAGAAATAACTAAGATCAGAGCAGAACTGAAGGAAATAGAGACACAAAAAACCCTTCAAAAAATTAATGAATCCAGGAGCTGGTTTTTTGAAAAGATCAACAAAATTAATAGACCACTAGAAGACTAATAAAGAAGAAAAGAGAGAAGAATCAAATAGACGCAATAAAAAATGATAAAGGGGATATCACCACCGATCCCACAGAAATACAAACTACCATCAGAGAATGCTATAAACACCTCTACGGAAATAAACTAGAAAATCTAGAAGAAATGGATAAATTCCTCGACACATACACCCTCCCAAGACTAAACCAGGAAGAAGTTGAATCTCTGAATAGACCAAAAGCGGCTCTGAAATGGAGGCAATAATTAATAGCTTACCAACCAAGAAAAGTCCAGGACCAGATGGATTCACAGCCGAATTCTACCAGAGGTACAAGGAGGAGCTGGTACCATTCCTTCTGAAACTGTTCCAATCAATAGAAAAAGAGGGAATCCTCCCTAACTCATTTTATCAGGCCAGCATCATCCTGATACCAAAGCCTGGCAGAGACACAGCAAAAAAAGAGAATTTTAGACCAATATCCCTGATGAACATCGATGCAAAAATCCTCAATAAAATACTGGCAAACAGAATCCAGCAGCACATCAAAAAGCTTATCCACCATGATCAAGTGGGCTTCATCCCTGGGATGCAAGGCTGGTCCAACATATGCAAATCAATAAACGTAATCCAGCATATAAACAGAATCAAAGACAAAACCATGTGATTATCTCAATTGATGCAGAAAAGGCCTTTGACAAAATTCAACAACACTTCATGCTAAAAACTCTCAATAAATTAGGTATTGATGGGACGTATCTCAAAATAATAAGAGCTATCTATGACAAACCCACAGCCAATATCATACTGAATGGGCAAAAACTGGAAGCATTCCCTTTGAAAACTGGCACAAGACAGGGATGCCCTCTCTCACCACTCCTATTCAACATAGTGTTGGAAGTTCTGGCCAGGGCAATCAGGCAGGAGAAGGAAATAAAGGGTATTCAATTAGGAAAAGAGGAAATCAAATTGTCCCTGTTTGCAGATGACATGATTGTATATCTAGAAAACCCCATTGTCTCAGCCCAAAATCTCCTTAAGCTGATAGGCAACCTCAGCAAAGTCTCAGGATACAAAATCAATGTACAAAAATCACAAGCATTCTTATACACCAATAATAGACAAACAGAGAGCCAAATCATGAGTGAACTCCCATTCACAATTGCTTCAAAAAGAATAAAATACTTAGGAATCCAACTTACGAGGGATGTGAAGGACCTCTTCAAGGAGAACTACAAACCACTGCTCAATGAAGTAAAAGAGGATACAAACAAATGGAAGAACGTTCCATGCTCATGGGTAGGAAGAATTGATATCATGAAAATAGTCATACTGCCCAAGGTAATTTATAGATTCAATGTCATCCCCATCAAGCTACCAATGACTTTCTTCACAGAATTGGAAAAAATTACTTTAAAGTTCATATGGAATCAAAAAAGAGCTCACATTGCCAAGACAATCCTAAGCCAAAAGAACAAAGCTGGAGGCATCACGCTACCTGATTTCAAACTATACTACAAGGCTGTAGTAACCAAAACAGCATGGTACTGGTACCAAAACAGAGATATAGACCAATGGAACAGAACAGAGCCCTCAGAAATAATGTCACATATCTACAACCATCTGATCTTTGACAAACCTGAAAAAAACAAGAAATGGGGAAAGGATTCCCTATTTAATAAATGGTGCTGGGAAAACTGGCTAGCCATATGCAGAAAGCTGAAACTGGATCCCTTCCTTACACCTTATACAAAAATTAATTCAAGATGGATCAAAGACTTAAATGTTAGACCTAAAACCATAAAAACCCTAGAAGAAAACCTAGGCAATACCATTCAGGACATAGGCATGGGCAAGGACTTCATGTCTAAAACACCAAAAGCAATGGCAACAAAAGCCAAAATTGACTAATGGAATCTAATTAAACTAAAGAGCTTCTGCACAGCAAAAGAAACTACCATCAGAGTGAACAGGCAACCTACAGAATGGGAGAAAATTTTCACAACCTACTAATCTGACAAAGGGCTAATATCCAGAATCTACATTGAACTCAAACAAATTTACAAGAAAAAAACAACCCCATCAAAAAGTGGGCAAAGGATATGAACAGACACTTCTCAAAAGAAGACATTTATGCAGCCAAAAGACACATGAAAAAATGCTCATCATCACTGGCCATCAGAGAAATGCAAATCAAAACCACAATGAGGTAACATCTCACACCAGTTAGAATGGCGATCATTAAAAAGTCAGGAAACAACAGGTGCTGGAGAGGATGTGGAGAAATAGGAACACTTTTACACTGATGGTGGGACTGTAAACTAGTTCAACCATTGTGGAAGTCAGTGTGGTGATTCCTTAGGGATCTAGAACTAGAAATACCATTTGACCCAGCCATTCCATTACTGGGTATATAGCCAGAGGATTATAAATCATGCTACTATAAAGACACATGCACACGTATGTTTATTTCGGCACTATTCACAATAGCAAAGACTTGGAACCAACCCAAATGTCCAAAAACGATAGACTGGATTAAGAAAGTGTGGCACATATACACCATGGAATATTATACAGCCATAAAACATGATGAGTTCATGTCCTTTGTAGGGACATGGATGAAGCTGGAAACCATCATTCTCAGCAAACTATCATAAGGACAAAAAACCAAACACCGCATGTTCTCACTCATAGGTGAGAATTGAACAATGAGAACACTTGGACACAGGAAGGGGAACATCACACTCTTGGGGCCTGTTGAGGGGTGGGGGGAGGGGGGAGGGATAGCATTTGGAGATATACCTAATGTTAAATGACGAATTACTGGGTGCAGCACACCAACATGGCACATGTATACATATGTAACTAACCTGCACGTTGTGCACATGTACCCTAAAACTTAAAGTATAATAAATATATATATATATATAAAAGAAAAACTAGAGGTGAGGTCTTCTTATGTTGCCCAGGCTGGTCTGGAACTCCTGGACTCAAGTGATCCTACTGCCTCAGCCTTCCAAGGAGCTGGGACTGCAGGCATGTGCCAGCATGCCCAGCTACATTTCCACAATGTTATTGGAGTCTAATTACAGAACCAAGGACCAAAGAGAGAAAAAGTTTCCTACTAAAAACTGTGTCATCCCACAATAAGCATCCAAGAAAGTAAAAGGAAACCATATGATATGTGCTTTACAGTTTTGGAACTGAAAGACACCAGGGACATTCTATGGTTACTATAATGAGTAATTGAACCCATTAAAAGGTATTCAGGCACAAGGATTATAAAGATCACAATAGTATGACTGAAAAGTTCCTGTGAGAATACTCACCAAATAAACGCTGACCATATTTTAAATTTCCTCTACTGTGGGAAAGCTTTTCCACATACAGTTTTCCTGTCACCATGTATTTCCCAGTTCATGCCATTTTTCAGCTCCCAATTCCTCTAAGTATTTAGCACCCTTTCCCATTTTCCAAAGAAAAAAAGTAAAGGAAATTCAAATAGTCATATTTCTATAATACGTTTTTTTCTGACCAACTATTCCCCAAGACCATAAAACTATTATAGGTAGACCGCAGCCACAGTTGAAGAGTAAATACTATGCAAAACTAGATTCAGAGCAAGAAAATTTATTTCACAAAAGAGCACTTTACCTTGGTACTATTCAGAGTTCATCATCTATTGCACTTTACCTTGGTACTATTCAAAGAGTTCATCATCTATTGAAAGCCATGAGTCACCAGAACTCTGTTCGTTGTACAGTCTAAAGAGAAAAACATACAAGAAAAATGAGTGAGTTCATTTCTCTTAAAAAAAAAATTATTTGTTTTGTGTCTGGGTATCACCCCCCCAAACAAAAACAAAAACAAAAACAAAATCTGGGGAAAGGTCAGCTATCTATACAATAAATAATATTTCTTAATATAATTAAAATTGGCCTCTTTTTCAAAAAGATTTTAGTTACCTATTTCTGCCTCCACCTTTCCCAACCTATGAAAGGTTCGATGAAGACTCACCCTTAGTTCCTTAACAAATAGTGACCGGCAATATATTGGCAGAGCCTGAGAATAATTTGTCTTCAGAAGTGTCTGTCCTGAAGGCTGAATTCAATATCCAATTAATGAGTGACGTAACCTTTGTTACCTGAACTGGAACCAACTGATCGCTTAAAACAAGGTAGAAAGAGATACTGTGTCTTCTCCATTACCTGTCTCTGGTTCAAAGGCTAATCTGTGCCACTAAAAAATGGCAGTCTTGGTTCTTCAGCATGGAAACCACTTAAGTAGGCCCTATTGCTGCCCTTTACCCTAAAACAGTGTAGACAGTTCCCTGAAATGTCTGAAATGCTTGACAGCTCAATGTACGAAAGTTAAAGGAACAAGTGTCTATGTCATTATTGGAAATATGCTTTGCAGAAAGATTAAAACCTTAACAAAGATAAACTTTAATTATGTTCCCTGCGTAGGTCCTGCCTAGTTCAGCTCCACACCAACTAGCAAGCCCTTGAGAATCTTCATAGGTGCTCTGAAACCCAAAGAGAGAGACTGCTGGAAAAATAGAGTCCTGAAAGCTGTATCTCTGTTTTTCCCAATTGCTATCTCAATATCTTCTTTCCTATGGGCTCCTACTTACAGATCCCTCTAGGACTCAACGACGGTCTCCAACATTGAAATCTTCCATGTATGAAAGCACCCATTCCAAAAAATGGGTTCAAATGACCAAGAGTAGGAGCTATTTCCCTCCTTCCGGTAAACAAACTACGTGTAGTCTCAGTTATCTGTCCCCAGTACAGACACGTTCCCAACTACCCAAGTGAATTAGTACAACCACCTTGGAGAATAGTTTTGAAGTTCCTGAAAAGACTAAGAATAGAATTACCATGTGATCTAGCAATCCCACTGCTAGGTATAAACCCCAAAGAAAGGCAATCAGTATATTGAAGAACTATGAGCATATTCATATTTATTGAAGCATTATTCCCAATAGCCAAGATTTGGGGAATAACTGTTCATCCATAGAAGAAAGGGTAAAGAAAAAGTGTTACATAGACACAATGGAGTACTATTCAGGCATAAAAAAATGAGATCTTGACATTTACAACAACATGGATGGAAATGAAGGACATTATGTTAAGTAAAATAAGCCAGCCACAGAAGAACAAAGTTTGCATGTTCTCACTCATTTGTGGAAGCTACAAATGGAAACAATTGAACTAAGGGAGATAGACAGTAGAACAATACTTAGGAGGGGCTGGGAAAGGTATTGAGATTGGGGGAGGGTGGAAGTGGGGATGGTTAACTGGTACAAAAATATTTAGATAGGATTAATAAGATTTAGCGCTGGATGGCACAACAGGGAAACTATAGTCAACAATAATTTATTGGCTGGGCGTGGTGGCTCAGGCCTGTAATCCCAGCCCTTTGGGAGGCCAAGGCGGGCGGATCACGAGGTCAGGAGATACAGACCATCCTGGCTAATACGGTGAAACCCCGTCTCTACTAAAAAATACAAAAAATTAGCCGGGCATTGTGGCAGGCGCCTGTAGTCCCAGTTAATCGGGAGGCTGAGGCAGGAGAATGGCGTGAACTCGGGAGGCGGAGCTTGCAGTGAGCCGACATGGCGCCACTGCACTCCAGCCTGGGCGACAGAGCGAGACTCCATCTCAAAAAATAATAATAATAATAATAATAATAATTTATTGTATATGTTAAAATAGCCAAAAAGTATATTTGGAATATTGTAACACAAAGAACGGTAACTGCTTGAGGGGACAGATATACCCATTTACCCTGATATGATAATTATGCATTGTATACCTGTATCAAAATACCTCAGGTACCCATAAATATATTATGTACACTTGCTATGTACCCATAGAAATAAAAAATAGGAAGACAACCCAAAAAAGAACAGCGAAAAAAAAACAGCTGAGATAACAATGACACATTTTTACCAAAAAACTATTCTTACTTGGATTTCAGAAAACTTTAAGCCAAAGAAACATCAAAATTCAAATGAATAAGCATGGCTCATTTTATTCAATATTTTGATTTATATGATATATGTAAATCAGATATTATCAATGATTAATATTAGTCTTTAAGACTGTTATAAGGGAGTGGGTTAAATTACTACTATCAGGTACTATGCTCATGGCGAGAGTGATGCGATCTGTCCTCCAAACTTTACCATCACTCAATATTCCCATGTATGATATCTGCATATGTGCCCTCTGTATCTCAAATAAAAGTTGAAATTAAGAAAAGAGAAACACTGTTATAAATTTTCAAAAGAATAGTTTAAAGGTTATCTTTTACAACTTTCTACCTTCAGAAATGCTTTTGTTTGAAAGGAGGGAGGAAAAGCTTCAACTTAGATTAAGTCCTAATAGTCCAATTTTAATTCTCTCAACTTGCTCAGACTGGGTAGGTAAACATAAAGTTTTTAAGCTTGGAAAGGTCCTGAGAGAGAGTAAAATACATAGTGGGTATTCAGGTCACATTTGGTGAATAAATGGATTAAAAGACTACATAAATATATTTGAGGAGTTCAATATTTTTACAGAAAACTCGTAAAGATAAGTAACATTTGTGCAATAGAAATGATTTATATTTGCTATTTTTTATTTTCATAAGGACACCACTAAAATAAAATTATTAAATTATAATTGTTTGCATGTATGTAATAAATCTATCCATAATAAAAGACATGTATATGATAAAGAGTATACACAATACAATCTACCAGCACAGATTAAAAGATTCCCTCTATTTCTGAGAGGCTAAACCTTGGCAGAAGATACCAATCCACAAAAAAAAATTAATAGAAAGCAAGAACTTCTTTTTATCTGTTCAAGATTCATATTCCTGTTCTTACCTAGGATTATTTCAGTAATAATAAACTTTCACTAAACCTGTTATACATGCTCATTGTGGATATCACAATAATAAAAAGGAAAATAAATCACCTATAATACAAATGTCACAAAATAACAAAATTTTATCACATTTTGTGTATACCTTCGGCTACCACAAGACCATTCTGTTTGTGTGTTTGTATAAACAAATCGATTTTTTCTCACTTCATATACCAAAGTACATCTTCCCATGTCAACATGCATCCATATCTATTGCTACCTTCAGTAGTTACATATAATTTCATCCTATGGATGCACTGAAATTTATTTATAAAATCTTTTATTTGCCCATTTCCTTAATACATTGCTATTGGAAGCAGTGCTGAGAAAAATGAATTGTATGCATCTCTAATTATTTCCTGAAAATATTTTAGTATAACGGAATTAATGAGTAAAGAATACATACCTTTTTCAGAGTGATGTTCGCCACCAAATTGTTTATTTAAAAAGTTAACAGCAACTTAAACTTTAAGCACTGGTATAAGTACTACTGATTTTCCAGATCACTAGTAGATCTGGAAAAAGTACTTTGGCCAATTTAAAATTATAGTTCCTATTTCTTTAAAAAAATTCTCTGTAAAAGGAAAATATATTTTTCATTGCAAATAATATATGTCTATATTTATGTATATAATGTGAATATTTTGCAAGTATGTTGTCTTTTGTTAATTTTTTCTGATGTAAGGGGAGTTTTAATTTTTGTTTTCTAAATCAACCTGCAGGATGCATTCATAGGAAGGTCTTTGTCAACACAAAAATGTATCTGTATAAATAGGCATTCATGTTTTATTCTGGCATTTTCTAATTTTGTATAAGTTTTTATGCATATTCTATCAATAACTTATTTTTGTAACGTACAAATCTAGCTAGTTTTCTCCAGTTAACAGACATTTCATTTACAAATAACTCATCTTTTCATACACGTATGAAATGTCATCAGGATCAGGTTCTAAAATTTTACATATAGTTCAGTGTTTGTGCATTTTTTATTCTGTTCCACACATTTATCTGTCTTCTCATCTTTTAGCAAATGGAACTTAATATCACACTTTGATATATAGAAGGGCAAGTCTTTGCTCTGTTACAAAAATTTTCTTAATGTCATCATAACAGTAAAAGGTAGCATATGTAACCCAAAAATCTTAAAACCTTGATGTTTTTATTTGGTTTATCTAAAATGAAGAGTTCACATCTTGAGAAAAATGAGTCTTCCCACATGCACACATATGTATATTTTGGCACTATTCACAATAGCAAAGACTTGGAACCAACCCAAATGTCCATCAATGATAGATTGGATTAAGAAAATGTGGCACATATACACCACGTGGAATACCATACAGCCATAAAAAAGGATGAGTTCGTGTCCTTTGCAGGGACGTGGATGAAGCTGGAAACCATCATTCTCAGCAAACTATTACGAGATCAGAAAACCAAATACCACATGTGCTCACTCATAAGTGGGAGTTGAACAATGAGAACACATGGACACAGGGAGGGGAACATCACACACCAGGGCCTGTCGGGGGCGGTGGGGGGCTAGGGGAGGAGAAATACCTAATGTAGGTGACGGGTTGAGGGGTGCAGCAAACCACCATGGCACGTGTACAGCTATGTAACAAAACTGCACGTCCTGCACATGTAACCCAGAACTTGAAGTATAATAAAAAAAAGAAAGAAAGAAGGAAAGAAAGAAAGAAAGAAAGAAAAAAAGAAAAATGAGTTTTACTATTCAAGAACAGGGAACCATGCTCTCACTTCAAAGGATCCTTCTGAGGTCATTCATGAAATAACTTATTACTCAGGTGTAGGTGGATATAAAAGGGATATTAGATTTTTATCCAAAGAATTTTTAGCCCAGAAGTTAATATAATATAGAAATTATTTTTCTCATGATGCTTGTTTCCATAGCATATATAACGTTGTTTAAAATGTGGACAATAAAAATAAAAAGCTAGGTATGTTTAATTTTTTTTAGTTAAAGCACTAAAACTTTCAGTAAAGTAACGGGAATTATGAGAGGATCGGACCAGCTGAAGTTTTGTTTTCATCGCGCTGCTCATAATGATGACCTTGGCGCTCCTGTAAGGTTGCCACACCGGCTGCTGCGGGCTGCAGAGGGAACAAAGCCCAGCGCCCTCGGGGACAGGGGTGGGCCGGGAGCAGGAAAGGAGGCCTCTCCCCGACTCGCCCTCCTCCCTCCCCTGCCGGGCTCCAGTTCCTATTACCTGTTCTTCTCGTCTCTGTCAGCCACGCCACTCTTCGGCAGCGAAAGGATCCGCCGCATTGTCTCTGTCCGGTCCCCGCCGGCAGCTCTGCGGAGCCTGTCGAACCCCCTGTCCGGGTCGTGGCGCCTGGGCTGGGAGGAGGCGTGGTCCGCACTCTCACTCCCGGCGCCCGCGCCCGCCTTCCCGGGGCTGAGCCCCAGGGCAGCTCGCCCTTCCCCCTCCTGAAGCCCGACGTCTTCATGGCTCTGTCTACCGGCTTCGGAGACCCGCTGGACTTTTCGCCGCCTCCGGAACCCTATACGAGGAAGCAAATCGCGTCCGCCACAGCCTCCAACCAGGAAACTCCGCGACTCTCAGCCCCTCAGAAGAGAAACAGAGAGGCGCCAAGCAAGGCCGTTACACGGACTGTGCACGCATCTCCGGTGTCCCTGCGCGTGACACAAATTTGGCCCCGAGGGAGCTCTGTGTGCCTGAGTCCCAGGAGCCCTAGAGGCCAGCGACAGCTTGTCACCAGGCCTGCGACGCCAGCGGGCGGGAGTCGGCGGAGCTCAGGACACTGACGACGGGCCTGGGGGAAAGCTGTCCCCACACAGCCTGGGGCCAGAGGAGCGGCATGCCAGGGCCAGACGGAGGAAGACCGCGGGAAGCAGGCTGGACGTGCAGGGAAGGGTCCAGTCCCACCCGCGGGTGCAGGGAACAGCCTGTGGGGAGGGGACCCAGGGCCGCGTGGGAAGAGTCAGGGAGCTTAGGTGTACCGCCCGCGGCAGGAAGAGAGGGGAAGGCTGAGCAGTGAAGGGGTCCCCAAGTCAGCCAAGGCAGAGTTCCCAGGTACGAATTCAGAGCCTGACGGTACTGGGCGAGGAGGTAGCCCCCACCTTCCTGAAGCCCCCTCCTCAGCTCTGCGAGCGTGAGGCTGGGGACGCCTGGGTAGGGCTGAGGGTGAGCCCTGGGTGTCCACCCTGCAAGTGCCTAGAGACCCCACACCTCCAGCCTCCCTCTGAATTCAGGGTTCTCTGTCCTGAGGCTGCCCAGGGGAGCCTGGCTGGGGCGAGGTGGGCCGGACACGGGCCTGGGCGAGTCTCACCACAGAGGGGCGCCGCTGAGCAGCCAGGCCTCCCGAGGAGGAGTGGACACTCTCCCGGGAGGCCCTGGGATCCGCCACCCACAAGCACACTTGGAGGCAGCATCCTTGCAGGACTCGCGCCAGGGCCTGGGGCCCTCCAGCCAGCCCAGCACGCCACCGCCCTTCTGTCCCCAGCCACCCGCGAGAGAATCTGGGTCGCCAGGGCCTTGTCCTTCACCAAGGCAAAGCCGGCTCAGCCTCAGAGCCGCAGGCCAGAGCACCTGTCTGCATGAGTGAGCACATGGGTGTTTTTGAGTCTGTGGGTGTCACAGAGAGGAGATCGGGAGCTGCCTGCTCACAGGCACTTTGGGACCCCGAAAGAAAAGGCTGTGCCGAGAGAGTTCTTCCAGTCAGGAGGTTTGGGAATGGGGGAGAAGGGAGTGCCTGGAATCCCGACCTCAGAACTGAGCCTCCGAAGTGGGAAACGGTGGCTCCCCTACGCGCTCAAGGGCCAGGCAGGTGCATCCACCCTGCCTTGCATGGCCCAGGTGTGAGCCGGTGGGCAGAGGTGTGGCCCTGGGTCCAGCTGAGAAGGCTCCTGGATTGACAGGTTGGGGTTGGGGAGTTCTGCCTTCCTGCGTGGCCCAGTGCTGGGAGGGGTAAGGGGTGGGGGTTGGGGTCCTATAGCTGGGTCCTGACCCCTCAGGCCACCCAGACCCTGCCCAGGTGGGCACTCAGGGGTCAGGTGTTCTTAGAAGGAACTAAGCTGGGCAGGGTCAGCGTCCCATTCTGCAGAGGAGGAAGCTGAGGCCCACGAGGTAAACAGTGGGCTGGGAGTGGGCCTGGTAGACCCTAATAGACCCCAACCCCAGGCCACAGAGACCACCTACTGAGGGAGCACCACAAATGCCCCTTAACGGCTGGATCCCCCAGTTTTCATGCAATGGGGTCTACACTGACCCTAGGGTCTCACTGGGGGAGAGCAGGAGGTGGCTTGAGGCTGGGCATGGGTGGCCACGGGGGTATGGACTGGCTGACCCGTGTGCATTGACCGCACTCTCCGTCCCCAAGGTGTCATGAAGACTGGACATGGGTCTATCAGGACCATCCGCATGATGTCAGCCAAGGATCTCGTGGCCTGTCTCTGCCAAGGGAGGACCAGCACCTTGTCCTGAGCACTCCCAGCTTCCCATTGGCTTCAACCTGGCTGCATTCAGCTGCCATGCCCCTACCTCCTGATGTGGCCAGCACCCTCCAGGACTTCATCTCGGTGCACCCAAAGGCCGAGGACGTTGCTGGCCAGCAGGAAATTCCTGCTGCATCCAGGAAGACTTCCAAGAGGTGGTGGAGCAGGGGGCACCACACCCAGACAGCTGTGTGTAATTGTGCAGCTGCGAGCTGCTGCGGGTGCTGGCCGGAGTGCATTCTGTGCACACTGGACTGTGTCACCACATGCAGGCTGTTGCCGGAGGAGGAACTGTTGGCCGCCAAGGCCTATGTGCCTGGAAACCAGCGGGGCTGCTGCAGGAGGAGGGCTGCAGGATGCTCCAGCTCAGACCCGACTCAGGGTTTTAGAGGGCACAGGGCATAAGGCTGTGGCCATAGACAGCCCTACTGCGCAGGAAGAGCATAAACCAGTCAGAGGACATGCATGTGGGCTGCTGTTGCATTCTGGTCTCCTTTGAGGTAGGGAAGGATGTATTTCTTTCTATTTTATGGGTGAGCAAACTGAGGCACAGTGCTGGAGTGATTTCCCACAGCATCGATGGCAGATTTAGCTCCAGGGCTTAGATTTTAGGATCCTGCCTCTCAAATACCGTGATGTATCGTGGGCTTTCTCTCCACAGAAAATTAGAAACTCAGAAATGGAAAGGGAACAATGAAACTTACCCATTCTCCCACTGCTCACAGTTCCTTCTGGTCTTTTTGTGTGTGCATATAAAATAGATCTCAGAAAATTGAGTTTGTGCTGTGGATGCCATTTATATCCTACCTTTTATACTCAATGGATCATGAAAATCCCCTTTGTTGCTAATAATATTTCCTGGTAGCCCCATGGCCCATCCTATGCACGTGCTGTTATTCCTTTGGAGAGTCCTAGATTTTTGCTCTTAGTTGTAACACATCATGAGTGATATCCTGTCTCCACGATGTTTTCTCCTTAAGATGGAGACAGATATAGAGCTCCTGGATCAGGAAGCACTGCCACCTGTAGGATCCTTGACTTTAGGAGCTGTCCCCCTAACCATCTGGTCACCTCCCGTCCTCCACCCAGCCCTGATGCTCACTTTGCAAATTCTTTGCCAACCTAATGGGTGCAAATTCTTCTGCCAATCTCAGCTGTTTTGATGAGTACTCCTCTGACTGCTGGAAGATGACAGGAAGGAGTTTTAGCAACGTTAAAACCACTGAGACTGGGGATGTCTTTGGGTCACCATTGATGTCAGCTGCCACCCCACTAAACACACACATACACACACACACACACACACACAGTCTCTCTCTCTCTCTCTCACTCTTCCTCTGCCTCCCAGGTGCTTAATTTGTATGGCTTTGGTTTGCTGGTGAGGAAGAACTTTCTTCTTTCTTTTATGTGATTTGAGGCCATATATTTGTATCCGGAAATTGTCAAAATTGAGGCTCTGGCTCCTTTTCCTAGTGAGAATTCATGAACACTGCCAGCATTCCTACGGGGACACAGACACATGCTGCGTGTAGCCCCTGTGTTACCTTGTTCTGCCTACAAACACACCCGTGGGTCCAGAGCCCAGGAAGGCCATATTGCTAATCCAAATTTTTGTGGAAAAGGAAACTGATGCAGGATCTGCTCAGGGTCAGCCCTGCTGCTGAGCATCTGTGTAACCTCAATTCTGTCATCTGTAAAGTGCCTCCCCGACAAGGCGATGGAGAGATTGAGGGGAAGGTAGGGTCGATGGCTGCACACCGGGAAGTGCAGCTGTGGGTTCTGGGGATGGCATGGCGTGGGGGTCTCTCCAAAGGGACACAGGTCTCTGCAGTCCTGTGGGAAGGAAGCTACCCAGGCCAGGTGCATAGGGACAGGATTTACCTGTGGCCCAATCAGCTGGGTAGGCGAGGGGGTGTGGGGAAGGGGCCAGCCCATCCTGAGCCACTCTCCCCACAGGGAAGCCCCACGGCATGCACCAGCTGGCCACACTGCCAATGAGTTGGATGTGGAGGACGTATCGCACCTTCTGGTGGCCAACAACCTGGTGGCCACCTGGATGAGGCCCACAAGTCCCTGCTGGTAGCCCTCTCCTGAGAACTCAGATGGCCCCTATGCTGGCACTGCTGGCCTTGCTGTGGCTGGGGAAAGGCTGCTTCTACGATGCCAACCCAAGTGGGCTGCAGAGGGCAGGTAGGAGCAGGACTCTTCTCTGAGGATCAGATCTTCTGTGGCCCTTGCTCTCCACCCCACAGCCTGGGCTTTGGAGCAAGCAAAGCTTGTTCAGCCCTAATTCTGCCACCTGCCACAGGCCCTCACCTTTTGACCTTCAGTCTCCTCATCTGTGTCCTGGTCTTTTGGGTTGTCACGGAAATTAGCTGGAGCAGGTACCCCAGGGCCCAGCAGGTTTCCTGCATACAGTAGGTGCTTTGTATTTGTTTTTGCTGTGGTTTCAATGATATCAGTGAAGGTTTTTATTTGTGTGTTTTTGTCCCTGTGCCCTTCCATACTATACTGCTTTTCAGGTGAAAGAGGCTATATGTATTTTACATGTTGTACATTACAAGAAAACTCAGAAGAATTCTTTTTACAAAAGGCACAATTCAATTGTATGAACAGAGGCTAACACTCTCTCAGTAATTGTTTGAGCAAAGACATTTTGAAAAAAAGATCAACAAAGATATGTAAAATATAAGTAGCAAAAAATAAAAACTTGATGCCCTTTTAGTTTATGTAATATTTCAACCTTCCTATTTTAAAGTCTAATATTTTATATATGTCCAGTAGATCATGCATTAAATCTAGAATAATTGATGAAATCCTAAGCTGCATGTGTCACAGGATTGTCATCACACAGACCACATTATTTAACCTTAATCTAATTGTCAGAAAAATAGCCTTCATTTGGACATAAAATCACACAGAAAAAATAAACTTCTAAAAACCGATGATGAAAGAAGACATTAAAATGAATATTCTAAAATATTTAAAGGTTATAATTGGTAAAACTATAAATTTGTGGATCCAACAAATGCAGTGCACTAGTTTCCTATTGGTCCTGTAATAAAGGACCACAACCAGTGACTTAAACAACACAAATATAGTATCTTAGAGTTTTGGAGATCAGAATTCTGAAATTGGCTTTAATAAAATCAAGGTATCTACAGAGTGGCATTCTTTGTAGATGTTCTAAAAGATCGTTCTTTTCCTTGACTGCTCTGGTTTCTAGAGGCCACCTGCATTCCTTGGCTTGTGTCCCCTCCTTCATCTTCAAAGCCAGCAGTATTGCATCTTCACATCTCTCTGAGTCTCTGCTTCTGTCTTCCACTTTTAGCCCATTGTGATTACATTGCATCAATATCTATTACTATATGGACATATTTTGGATGCTGTTATTCTGCCTACCACAAGCAGTATTTAAGAAAATATTAGACTTATAAATGATATATTAGAAGGTAAGAAAGACTGTAAATTAGCGAAATGAGTTTCTAATCTGAGAAATATTAGAAAAAGTCTTCAGAATAAATCCAAACACATTAGTAGATATGAATTGCTAGTAAAAAAATCACGGATAAAAAAATTGTAACAGAAATCCAGCAAAGTTCAATAAAGATCAACATCTCTTTAAGTACACTAATAAAAATGGATAATCATCTGTCAAGATTTATCAGGAAAATAGACAATATTAGAAATAAAAGGATGAACATATTAAATTGCTGGAGCTTATGCCAGTAAGAACTTTGTAACACTTTATTTGAAATTCTAAACTATCTGCCTATATCCTCAAAAATACAGCTTACTAAACTTGACTAAATATTAATTATAAAATGTTAATGCTCCTGTAGCTGGTAAATAAACACAATCCATAGCATCTGCTTTGAGTATGATTGGTGAGGAGACAGCAAGGAGCAGGTGCCACGGGAAGGTGTGACTGGCCAGGTGGGTAGGTGTCCTTGAGGAGTCCCATCTGAGCTGGGTCCTGGGTGTGCAAAGTGAGCAGGGAGGAACATTCCAGACAGAAGAGCCTGAAGGTCTGGAGCAGACAGCGTGAGTGCACTGCAGATTTGATGCCCTCATCTGTAGAAAAATGAGTTCTGGGCCTGCCTGGGCATCTGGACCTCAGTTCCAATAGGAGAATCTGTGTGTGTCACTTAAGTTCTCTGAGCTCTGGTGGCTCATGGCTGCTTCCTCTTGTTTTGGGAGTGACTGCCAGGTCCAGGAGGTGCACTTCAATAAGTTCTTGGACAAACTGAGGTAGCAAATCCATGAGGAAATGTGGATTCTCTTGGAGTTCTGGAGGTCAGAATTCTGAAATTGACTTTAATAAAATAACATCAAAGTATATACAGAGTTGCATTCTTTCTAGAGGTTCTAAAATATAAGCAAAGTTTTACCGGCAAATAGTGATATAGTGAAGTTTTCCCTGGAAAAGGTCAAACATTTTCTGAAGAACATAAAATCCAGGTAGGCTGACCAGACCCCAAAAGGCAGAAGGAACTGGCCTGAAATTCATATCCAGGGTCACAGGCAGCCTGCTTAGGAGCCAGGGGCTTGCCCTGCAAGCTTAAAAGGAATATTTTGTCTCCAACTTTGGAAAGTGTTATGGCTCTTTGTATCTCTGTTCTCAGTCAACCCAGAGAATTCCAAGAAGAATTTTGAGAATTTATGGAGGGAAGTTTTAAGGCAATTTAGTTTAAAGGTCAAGAGCATGGACCTCCCCTTAAACAATTTAAATATATGTGCTTTTTGTTTTTTTTTGAAAAGGCAAAGTCATCATATAGAAACGTTCCCTTTATTCCTGCAGAAATTTGGTTATGAGCACACACGCATGCGTGCGCCACACACACACACACACACACACAATCCTTTAACTTACATTTTTTGGTCCAGGGTTTTATTAACAAGATAAAATATTACAAGGTGAAATATATACACATACACACATATACATATATATATATACACACACACATACATATATGATGTTGTTTATATACATATTGGATCATACTATGCAACTTATTCTGTAACTGCAGACATATTTCAATTTTAAATAATCATGAATAATTCATTCATATGGAGGCTTTATAATGATCTATCCCCAACTCATTACCTTTTTTATTGGTTCCAATTTCTAAGTATTACAAACAGTTTTCTGTGAACTTTCTTGTATCTTTGGGCTTTTGTACAACTAGTTCTGTAAGAACCAATCACAGAATGGAATTTCACTACTAAATGATTGTAGTACTTAGAGTCTTAGATCGGAGGTCCCTGTTCAGAATGCTAATAAATGCTCCTTATGCCAGCTTCCTAAATTGAGTGATCAGTCCATGCAGGATAGTTTTTGAAATTAAGAAACTGTGAGTATAAAACATGTTTCTTTCCATTCTTAGGCTCAGGAGTTTATTAACAAGGTGAAATATTATAAGAAAGAATTTTGGAAGACACTATACAGTCAAATATTGTAGAGTCCAGTCCCAGTTGTAATTATCATAAGAACAGAAAGTGTGCACTTGATCAGCTTCTGATAGGCATTCCGGGTCAAGGGTAGATCCGTAACTTTACACATAGACTAACAGAAGAGAATGGAGAATCCAGAAACTAATTTAAGCATCTATGGGTAATTGACTTTTCACAGCATTGCCAGGAAAAATTCAATGGAGAAAAAACACTCTTTTTGACAAATGGTGCTGGGATAATGATAGCCACATACAAAAGAGTGAGGTGATGTTCTTACATGACAGCGTATACAACAATTAAAATGAATTAAAAACCTTAACATAAATGTTAAAACTCTTTTTTTTTTTTTTTTTGAGACGGAGTCTCGCTGTCGCCCAGGTTGGAGGGCAGTGGCGCGATCTCGGCTCACTGCAGGCTCCGCCCCACGGGGTTCACGCCATTCTCCTGCCTCAGCCTCCCGAGTAGCTGGGACTACAGGCGCCCGCCACCTCGCCTGGCTAATTTTTTGTATTTTTAGTAGAGACGGGGTTTCACCCTGTTAGCCAGGATAGTCTCGATCTCCTGACCTCGTGATCTGCCCGCCTCGGCCTCCCAAAGTGCTGGGATTACAGGCGTGAGCCACCGCTCCCGGCCAGTGTTAAAACTCTTAAAAGAAAACATAGAAATAAATCTCCATGACCTTTGATTTGACAATGGAGTCCTAGATATAGCACTGAAAGCACAAGAAACAAGAGGAAAAATACATAAATTGGACTTCATCAAAATTAAAAACTAGAATCCATAAGAAAACATTATCAAGACAGTAAAAAGACAAGTTTGTAGTTTAGATTTATTTTAATCTGTCATCTATCTATCTATCTATCTATCTATCTATCTATCTATCTATCAATCATGCTTTGAATTGCTGCCCTGGCCCAGTTTTATTTGCTCTTTATTTTTCAACTTTTATTTTAGATTCAGAGGGTACATGTGCAAGTTTTTACTTGGGTAAATGGCATGATGCTAAGGTTTGTGGTATGAATACCCCCACCACCCAAATACCAACCATACTACCCAACAGTTAGAATTTCAACCCTCACCCTCACCACCCTCCCTTTCCCCGCTAGTAGGCCACATTATCTTTTGTTTCCATCTTTATGACCATGAATACCTGATGTTTAGCTCCCACTTACAAGTGAGAATATGCGGTATTTGGTTTTCTGTTCCTGTGTTAATTTGCTTAGGATAATGGCCTCCAGCTGCATCCATGTTGCTGCAAAGAACATAATTTTGTTCTTTTTATGGCTGTGTAGTATTCCATGAAGTATACGTACCACATTTTCTTTATCCAATTCGCTGTTGATGGGCACCTAGGTTGATTCCATGTCATTGCTATTGTGAGTAGTATTGTGATGAACATGTGAGTGCATGTATGAGTTTTTGGTAGAATAATTGGTTTTCTTTTGGATATATACTTAGTAATGGGGTTGCCAGATTGACTGGTAGTTCTCAGTTCTTTGAGAAATCTGCAAACTGATATCCACAGTAGTTGAGTAGTTAAACTAATTTACATTCCCACCAACAGTGTGTAAGTGTTCCTTTTTCTCCACAACCTCACCAACATGTTATTTTTTTACTTTTTTGTAATAGCGATTCTGACTGGTGTGAGATTGTATCTCATTGTGCTTCTAATTTACATTTCTCCGATGATCAGTGATGATGAGCATTTTTTCATATGTTTGTTTGCCACTTGTACGTATTATTTTGAGAAGTATCTGTTCATGTATTCTGACTGTTTTTGAATGGGGTTATTTATTTTTTGCTTGTTCAGTTACTGAAGTTCTTTACAGATTCTGGATATGTGACCTTTGTTGGATGCGTAGTTTGTGAATATTTTTCCCATTCTGTACATTGTCTATTTACTCTGCTGAAAGTTTCTATTGCTATGCAGAAGCTCTTTAGTTTAATTAGGTCTACTTATCAGTTTTTATTTTTATTGCAATTCCTTTTGAGGACTTTTGAGCTTTCCCAAGGCTGATGTCCAGAATAGTGTTTCCTAGGTTTTCTTCTAGGATTCTGTTAGTTTGAGGTCTCACATTTAAACCTTTAATTCATCTTGAGTTAATTGTTGTACAAATGGTAAAAGGTAGGGTCCAGTTTCTTTCTTCTGCGTATGGCCAGCCAGCTATCCCAGCACCATTTATTGAATAGGATGTCCTTCCCCCATTGCTTGTTTTTGTCCACTTTGTTGACGATTAGATGATCGAAGGTCTGGGGCTTTATTCCTGAGCTCTCTGTTCTGTTCCATTGGTCTATGTGTCTGTTTTTGTACCAGTAGCATGTTGTTTTGGTTACTGTAGCCTTACAGTATAGTTTGAAGTTGGGTAATGTGATGCCTCTAGTTTGGCTTTTTACTTAGGTTTGTTTTGGATCTTTGGGATCTTTTTTGGTTCCATATGAATTTTAGAAGAGTCTTTTCTAATTCTGTGAAAAATAGCATTGATAGTTTGATAGAATAGAATTTTAAGTTGCTTTGGCAGTATGGCCAAATTTTAACAATTTTATTTCTTCGAATCCATGGGCATGGAATTTTTTATTTGTTTGTTATCTATGATTTCTTTCAGCAGTGTTTTGTAGTTCTCCTTATAGAGATCTTTCACCTCCTTGGTTAGATGTATTCCTAGAGATTACTTCTTTTGTGGCTATTGTAAAGGAGATTGCGTTCCTGATTGGGCTCTCAGCTCATACATTACTGATGTATAGAACTGCTACTGATTTTCATTTTTGATTTTCATTGATTTTCTACTGTGAAATTTAATGAAGTTGTTTATCACTTCTAGAAGCCTTTTGGTGAAGTCTTCAGGGTTTTAGGTATAGAATTATATCATCAATAAAGAGAAATAGTTTGACTTCTTCTTTTTCTACTTGGATGCCTTATGTTTCTTTCTCTTGCCTGATTGCCCTGGCTAGGACTTCTAGTATGACACTGAATAGGAATGGTGAGAATAGGAATCCTATTTTGTTGTAGTTCTCAAGGGGACTGCTTCCAGCTTTAGCCCATTCCATATAATGTTGGCTGTGGGTTTGTCATAGATGGCCCTTATTATTTTGAGGTATGTTTCTTTGATGCCTACTTTGTTGAGGGTTTTTAACATGAAGGGATGTTGAATTTTATCAAAAGCTTTTTCTACATCCATTGAGATGATCCTATAGGTTTTGTTTTTAATGTTTATGTGGTAAATCGCATTTATTGATTTGCATATGTTGAAACAAACTTGATTCCAGGAATCAAAACTACATTTTTATGGTGAATTAACTTTTGGATGTGCTGCTAGATTAAGTTCACTAGTATTAATATTTTGTTGAGAATCTTTGTGTATAAGTTCATCAGGGATATTGGCCTGTAGTTTTCTTTTTTTGTTGTGTCTTTGCTAGGTTTTGATATGAGGATGATGCTGACTTCATAGATGAGTTAAGGAGGAGTTTCTCTATTTTTTGGAATAGTATCAGTAGAATTGGTATCAGCTGTTCTTTGTACATCTGGTAGAATTCAGCTGTAAATCCATCTAATCCTGGACTTTTTTTGCTTAGTAGGTTTTTATTCCTGCTTCAATTTTGCAACTCAAGATTGGTCAGTTCAGGGTTTCAGTTTCTTCCTGATTCATTCTTGGGAGGTTGTGTGTTTCCAGGAATTTATCAGTTTCCTCTAGAATTCCTAGTTTGTGTGCATAGAGGTGTTAACAATAGTCTGAAGATCTTTATATTTCTGTGGATTCAGTAGTAATGTCATCTTTGTCATTTCTGATTGTGCTTCTTTTGGTCTTCCCGTTTGTTACTTTGTTAATATAGCTAGCAGACTATCAATTGTGTTTGTATTTTCTGTGAACAAACTTTGGGTTTTGTTGATCTTTTGTACAAATTTTTGCTTCTCAATTTCATTCAGTTATGCTCTGATTTTATTTATTTTCTTCTACTAGCTTTGGGGTTAATTTGTTCTTTTCTATCTAGTTCCTTTGGTGCAATGTTAGACTGTTAATTTGTGATTTTTTCTATCCCCTTGGTGTAGGCATTTAGCACTATAAACTTTCCTCTTGATACTGCTTTTGCTGTATCCCAGATATTTTGGCATGTTCTGTCCTGTTTTCATTAATTTGAAAGAATTTTTTATTTCTGCTGTAATTTTATTGTTTACCCAAAAGTCATTCAGGAGCAAGTTGTTTAATTTTCATATAATTGTGTGGTTTTGAGAGATATTCTTGGTGTTGAATTTATTGTCCTGTGGTCTGAGAGTATAGTCTAATTTCTATTTTTTAAATTTATTAAGAGTTGCTTTATGGACAAGCATGTGGTCAATCTTATAATATGTTCTATATGCAGATGAGAAGAATGTATATTCTGTGTTTGTTAGGTAGAGTACTACTAACATAAAAACACTTAAGTACATCGTCCAATGACTCTATCAAGCAACTGCACAACTGAGTCTACAAAACAATGACAGGATAAACATCCCACATATCCATATTAACCTTCAATGTAATTGGTCTAAATGCCCTACTTAAAAGGGACACAGTGGTAATTTGGATAAAACAATAAGACTATTAGGTCAAATTCGTCAAGTGTCAAGTTTAAGTCCAGAATTTCTTTGTTAGTTTTCACCACAATGATCCATTTAAAGCTGTCAGTAGGATGTTGAAGTTCCCCACTATTAGTGTGTGGCTAAGTTTTTTTGCGGGTTTAGAAGTATTTGTTTTATGGATCAGAGTGCCCCAATGTTTATCTCCATGTCTTTGGAACCAATGAACGTCCCAGCATACTACAGATGCCCAATAAATGTTCAAAAAGTGAATACAAAAAGGAATGAATGTGTAAGAATGTCTTTGTATGCCCTGGAGGCTAGCTCATAAGGAGCAGACTTCTGCCTTTCTTCACTCTACTGTTGAGGCAGATGCCCTTCTTTTTTGTAGTGTGTGTGGCTGACCTGTTCACCCAGTGAGTTTTACCCAGTGGGGGTTACCAGCATCATCAATAGCAGACCCCTTTTTTCCCTGCTCCTGGGTAGCAACTGTGAAGGAAAAGGCAGGAGCTGAACCCAGGGTAGCTGTATCCAAACCAACAGGAGGGCTGCTGGGGAGGAGCAAAAGAAAGTGAAGTCCCTCTTCATGAGGGACTGGGCCTGGGTCCCAACATGCCAGGACTGTGAACAGAGCATGTTAATCCTTAGTGGCTGTTTTTGAGCCCTTGGTGATTAATTTCCATTGAAGATTAAGATCCAACAGGGGGAAAAAAGTCAATGGCTAATCTACTATGCTCCTGGGGTAACATACTTCATATGCTTCTAATGATTACTTCCTACCTGAGCATTCTAGAAGCTAAGTGGACCTGAATCACAGAGAGCATTCCCAGTTGGGCTCATATAAGTGAGGACCAAGCTGTGAGGGCGGACACAGGAGCCTCCTATTCAGCAGGCAAACAACATGCATGAAGTCCCCAAGGCCTGAGCTTGTGCTTCTCAGAGGTTTTTCTTGGCAATAATCTGCACACTTCAGTCTGCAGAAGACAGAGATTCTCTAATCCATCCTTTCCAGAGCCAAAATCCCCTACACAAGTCCCCCAGTGATGACCGGATTAACCTGGACATATGTAGCCATCCAATGGGTTCATTTTGCCCAGTGCCCAGGTACAGCTGACTTGTTAAGACACGGGAATGCAATAGAGAAAATTTAATTCATGCAGAGCTGGCTGAATGGGAGACCAGTTTTATTATTAGTCAAATTAGTCTCCCTGGAAACTCAGTGACTAGGGTTTTTAAAGGATAGTTTGGTCAGTAGGGGGCCAGGAAGAAGGAAGTGCTCATCAATTGGGTCACACATGAAGACGTAGGGAGCTGAAGCTGTCCTCCTGCACTGAATAGGTTCCTGGGTGGGGGTCTCAGGACCAGTTGGTAGGTCTGGGTGAAGTCAGTCTTCAGCAATGCAAAAACCTGAAAAGATATATTAAAAGACCAGTCTTAGGTTCTACAATAGTGATGTTATCTGCAGGAGTAATTAGAAGCTGCAAATCTTGTGATCTTTGGAATAATGGCTGGTAACTGTTTATGTCTACACCTTAGCAGAATTCAGACTTCTCTCATGCTCACAACCTGACAGCCTCTCATTAGATTTACAAAGGCAGTCAATTTGGGGGAAAAGTTTAGTTTATTTAAACTATAAACTAAATGTCTCCCAAAGTTATCTCGACACAAGCCCAGGATTGAGTAAAGGCAGTTGGAGGTTAAAGGCAACATGATAATTGGGTAGATTAAATCTCATTAACTGTCATAATTCTCTCACTGTTAAAATTTTTGCAATGGCTGTTTCACCTACTTCTCCAACTAAAAAACGTTTTGTACAAGTTCAGAAAAAAACTTTTCAGAGACAAGTTAGTGCTTCCAGGAAAATATGCATATATAGCCCTAAATGCTAAAAGCAAGATATGGCACAAAATAATGTATGATGTGCTGTTTTATTTCACTGAATTCAACATGTTTTGACATTGACCACTTTTCAAAAACACGTTTGTAGAAGCTCAGAAAGAAACATCTTGGAACCCAGTTAGCGCTTCCAGGAAAATAGGCATATACAGCCCTAAATGCTGAAAGTAAGACATGGCACAAAAACAATGTATGATCTGTTGTTGTTTTTTCACTGAATTCATCATGTATTAACTAATAGCAGTTTTCAAAGACACATCTCGTCAAAACTCAAAAAACACAATTCAGAGCATAATAGCCTCACACAAAAAATGCGAGTATCTAGCTCTAAAATGTAAATGCAAGCTTTGTTCCAAAAACCTAGATTATTTGCTGTTCTCTTTCATTGAATTCAGCATGTTGACATTGATCACTTTTCAAAAACCCATTCATACAAGGTCAGAACAAAGCATTTCAGAGCCCAGTTAGCGTCTCCAGGAAGATACGTGTATACAGCGCTAAATGCTAAAAGCAAGATAGCAACAGAAATAACGTATGATGTGCAGTTTTCTTTTACCGAACTCAACGTGTATTAACTAGGAGCAGTTTTTAAAGACATATCTTGTCAAATCTCATAAAACACAATTTTGAACTTAGTAGGCCCACAGAAAAAATGCGAATATCTAGCTCTAAAAGGTAAACACAAGCTTTGTTCCAAAAACCTAGATGATGTGCTGTTTTTGTTCATTTAATTTGACATGTTTTGACATTGATCACTTTTCAAAAACACACTTTGTACAAGCTCAGAAAAAGATATTTCTGTGCCAGTTAGTGCTTCCTGGAAGATAGGCATAAAAGCCCTAAATGCTAAAAGAAAGATATGGCACACAAATAATGTATGATGTGCTGGTTTCTTTCACTGAATTCAACATGTATTAACTAAGAACAGTTTCCAAAGACACATACTGTCAAGTCTCAGAAAACACAATTCTGATCACAGTAGGCTTACACAGAAAATGTGAATATCTAGCTGTCAAAGATAAACACAAGCTTTGTGCCATAAACCTAACTTATGTGCTGTTTTCTTTAACTGAATTCAACATGTTTTGACATTGATCACTTTTTAAACACACATTTTGTACAATCTCAGAAAATAACATTTTGAAGCCTAATTAGCACATCCAGTAAGAAATGCACATGCATCTCTAAATGCTAAGAGCAAAATATGACATGCAAATAATGTATGATATGCTGCTTCATTTCACTGAATTCAACATGTATTAACTAACAGCAGTTTTTAAAGACACATCTTGTCAAATTTCAGAAAACATAATTCTGAGCATAGTAAGCCCACAGAGAAAATGTGAATATCTAGCCCTAAAAGCCAATAGCAAACTTCTGCCTAAATTAATTATGTTGTGCTGTTTTCTTTCACTAAATTAAATAAATTCTTATTTGGAACAATTGTCAAACCTACGTTATATAGAAGCTAAAAAACACACACTTTAGCCCATGTAGCCCTTATAGAAAGATATGAATAACCAGCTCTAGTATTAAAAAAAAGCAAGCTTTGTGCCAAAATATTACATGATATGCAGGGTTTTTTTACTGAATTCCACGTTTTGCTTTTGAACATTTTTCTAAACTACATTTTGTACGAGCTCAGAGCAAACATTTCTGAGCCAAGTTAGCCTTTAAAGGCACGTAGACATAACCAGCTCTAAATGCTAAAAGATGTGGCACACATATACGGTATAATGTGCTGCTTTCTTTCACTGAATTCAACAGGCTTTTATTTGAAGAGCTTTCAAAAACACGTTTTTTCCAAGCTCAGAAGAAACATTTCTGAGCCCAGTTAGTCTTTTTATGCAGTTATGCAAATCCAGCCCTAAATGCTAAAGCAAGATATGGCACACAAATACTGTACGATGTGCTATCTTTTTTGATGAATTCAACATGTTTAGACATTGGTCACTTTTCAAATTGTGTTGAATCTCTGACTACACAATTCTGTGCATACTAGGCCCTCAAAGAAAATGCGAATATCCAGCTGTAAAAGCTAAAAGAAAATTTGTGTCAAAATAATTTATGATGTGCTGTATTCTTTGACAAAAGATAATATGTTTACACTTAACAGTTTTCTTTTTCTTTTTTTTTTTTTTTTTTGAGACAGAGTCTCGCTCTATCCCCCAGGCTGGAGTGCAGCGGCGCGATCTTGGCTCGCTGCAAGCTCCGCCTCCCAGGTTCACGCCCTTCTCCTGCCTCAACCTCCCTAGTAGCTGGGACTACAGGCACCCGCCAACACACCCGGCTAATTTTTTGTATTTTTAGTAGAGACGGGGTTTCACCGTGTTAGCCAGGATGGTCTCGATCTCCTGACCTCATGATCCGCCCGTCTGGGCCTCCCAAAGTGCTGGGATTACAGGCGTGAGCCACCTTGCCCGGCACTTAATACAGTTTTCAAACGTAAGTTTTGTTAACACACAGAACACAAATTTGCGAACCCAGTGGACTCTAATAAAAGACTATAAATATGCACACGTAAAAGCTGAGAACAAGTTTTGTGCCAAAAATCCTTATGATGTGTTGTTTTGTTTCACTGAATTAAACACATTCTTACTTAGAACAGTTAGTAAAACCACGTTTTTAGACCTAAGAAGAGACACGCTTGAACCCACTCAACTTTCAAATAAAAACGTGAATATTCAGACATAGTAAATATAAGAAAGGTTTGTGCCAAAATCGTCTATGATATGGAGTTGTCTTTCACTGTCTTTTTGAGACAGAGTCTTGCTCTGTCGCCCAGGCTGGAGTTCAGTGGTGCAATCTCCGCGCACTGTAGCTGGGACTACAGGCGCCCGCCACCACGCCTGGCTAATTTTTTGTATTTTTAGTAGAGACAGGGTTTCACCGTGTTAGCCAGGATGGTCTCAATCTCCTGGCCTCGTGATCCGCCTGCCTCGGCCTCCCAAAGTGCTGGGATTACGGGGGTGAGCCACCGCGCCCAGCCAGCACATCATCAAGTTTTTTGGCACAAAGGTTGCTTTTAGCTATTAGGGCTGGGTATTCATATTCTGCTATGAGTGCCCACTGGGTTCATAAATGACTGTTCTGAAGGCCTACAAAACCTGTGTTTGAAAATGATTCTATATGAAAACATGATGAATTTCCTCAAAGAAAACAGCCCATCCTAATGAATTTAGGCACAAATCCTGCTTTTAACTTTTAGGACTGGATATTCACATTTTCTGTGAGGGCCTCTTGTACTCAGAATTGTGTTGACTGAGATTCGACAAGACAAGTCTTTGAAAACTGCTCTACATCAAAACAGGTTGAATTCAGTGAAAGAAAACAGCACATCATAAAGGATTTTTGGCACAAAGCTTGCTTTTAGCTTTAGGGCTGGATATCTATATTTTCCTGAGTGCCCACTGGGCTCAGATATGTCTTTTCTGAGCTTCTACATAATGTGTATTTGAAAACTGTTCTAGGTAAAAACATGTTGAATTCAGTGAAAAAAAAAAAAACCCAAAACATCATCAAGTTCTTTGGAAAAAATCTTGTTTTCCATTTTTAAGGCCGAATATTCTTATCTTCATAAGGGATCTCACTGGGCTCAAGAGTGTCATTTTTTAGTTTCTATGAAACGAGTGTTTGAAAACATTTTTAATTAAAAATGTGTGGAATTCTATTAGAGAAAACAACACATCATAAAGTATTTTAGCCCAAAATTTGCTTTTAGCAGTTGGGATTGGAAATTCATATCTTCCTATGAATGCCTACAGGGCTCAGAAATGTTTGATCTCAGTTTGTACAAAACAAATTTTAAAAAACTGTTCTCAGGCAAAACATGTTGAATTCAGTGAAACAAAACAGCACATTATATAGTTGGTTTTTTTTGGTTTTTTTTTGTTTTTGGCACACAAAGCTTGCTTTCAATTTTTAGACCTGGATATATCACATCTAGGAAGATATGCATATACAACCCTAAATGCTAAAAGCAAGATATAGCACACAAATAATATTTGATATGCTGTCTTTCTTACACCAAATTCAACATATAGTAACTAAGGGCTGTTTTCAAGGACACATATTGTCAAATATTTTTAAAAACACAATTTTAAGCAAAAAGGCCCTCAGAAAAAATGAGATATCTATCCCTGAAAGGTAAATGCAAGCTTTTTGCCAAAAACCAAAATGTTGTCTTGTTTACTTTCACTGAATTTATCATGTTTTGATGCTGATCGCTTTCCAAAATTTGTTTGTACAAACTCAAAAAATGACATTTTGAAGCGCAAGTAGTGCTTCTAGAAAGATATGCATATATAGCCCTAAATGCTAAAAGCAATATATGGCAAACAAATATTGTATGATGTGCTGTTTTCTTTCACTAAATTTAACATGTATTAACTAAGAGCAGTATTCAAAGACACATCTTGTGAGATCTCAGAAAACACAATTTTTAACTTAGGTGGCACAAACAGAAAATGCAAACATCTAGCCCAGAAAGGTGGACACAAGCTTTGTGCCAAAAATCTAGATGATGTGCTGTTTTCTCACTTAATTTAATATGTTTTGACATTAATCACTTTTCAAAAACTCGTTTTGTACAGGCTCATAAAATAAAGTTTGGAAGCCAAGTCAGTGCTTCCAGAAAGATATGCATATACAGCCGTACATGCTAAAAGCAAGATATGGCACACAAATAATGTATGATGTGCTGTTTTGCTTCACTAATTCAACATGTATTAACTAAAAGCACTTTTCAAAGACACATCTTGTAAAATCTCAAAAAACACAATTCTGTGCATAGTAAACCCACAAGGAGAATGCAAATATCTAGCCCTGAGAGTGATCACTAATTTGTGCCAAAAACCTAGATGATGTGCTGTTTTGTTTCACTGAATTCAGTCTTTATTAACTAAGAGCAGTTTTCAGAAACACGTTTTCAAGTCAGAAAACAATTCTGAGCACAGTAGTCTTACACAAAAAATGAGAATATCTAGCCGTCAAAGGTAAACACAAGCTTTCTGCCAAAAACCTATATTATGTGCTGTTTCTTTCATGGAGTTCCACATGTCTTGACATTGAACACTTTTTAAACACACGTTTTCTACAAGCTCCGAAAACAACATTTCCAAGCACAGTTAGCACTTCCAGGAATGTATGCATACACAGTCCTAAATGCTAACAGCAAGATATGGTGCACAAAATATGTATGATCTGCTATTTTGTTCACTGAATTCAACATGTATTAACTAAGAACATTTTTCAAAGATCATCTTGTCAAATCTCAGAAAACCTAATTCTGAGCATAGTAGGCCCACACAGAAAATGCGAATATCTAGCTCTAAAAGGTAAACACCAGCTTTGTGCCATAAACCTAAATGATGTGCTGCTTTCTGTCAATAAATTTAAGATGCTTTTACATTGATCACTTTTCAAAAACACATTTTGTACAAGCTCAAATACCATTTCAGAGCCCAGTTAGCACTTCTGGGAAGATATGCATGTACAGCTATGAATGCTAAAAGCAAGACATGGCACCCAAAATATAAGTCATGTGCAGTTTTCTTTTGCTGAATTCAACATGTGTTAACTGAGAGCAGTTTTCAAAAACCCATCTCAGAAAACACAATTGTCGAAAACACAATTGTCGAAAACACATCTAGAAAACAGATCTCAGAAAACACAACTTCAAGCTTAGTAGGCCAACAAAGAAAATGCAAATATCTAATCATAAAGGGTAAACGTAAGCGGTGTGCCAAAAACCTAGATGATGTTCTGGTTTCCTTCACTTGATTCTACATGGTATAGCAGTTCTCAAAGACGCAGCTTGTCAAATCTCAGAAAAAACAATTCTGAGCATAGTAGGCCCTAAAAGGTAAATGCAAGCTATGTACCAAAAACCTACCTGATATGCTGTTTTTTTCCACTGAATTCAACATGTTTTGACATTGATTCATTTTTAAAAGCACATTTGTACACACTCAGAAAAAAACTATTAAAAGCCTAGTTAGAACTTTCAGGAAGATATGAAAATACAGCCCTAAATGCTAAAAGCAAGATATGGCACACAAATAATGTCTAATACACTGTTTTTTTTTTCACTAAATTCAACATGTATTAACTAATAGCAGTTTTCAAATACACAACTTGTCAAATCTCAAACAACACAATTCTGAGCATAGTAGGCCCACACAGAAAATGCAAATATCTAGCTGCGAAAAGTAAATGAAGGCTGTGTGCCAAAAATCTAGATGATGTGCTGCTTTCTTTCACTGAACAGAACACGTTTAGACATTGATCCTTTTTTTAAACAATGTTTCAGACAACTTTAAAAAAAGCATTTCTGAGCCCACTTTGTACTTTCAGGAAGATATGCATATACATCCCTAAATGCTAAAAGCAAGATATAGCACACAAATAATATATGATGTGCTGTTTTCTTTCACTGAATTTAGTATGTATTAACTAAGAGCAGTTTAAAAAAACACGTCCTGTCAAATATCAAAAAACTCAATTTTGAGCATATTAGGCCCACACAGAAAATGCAAATATCTTGCCCTAAAAAGTAAATGCTAGCTTTTTGGTAAAAAATTAGATGATGTGCTATTTTCTGTAACTGAACTCATTCCATATGCTTCAAAGAAAATGCTAAACTGACACAGCTATAGATCAAACACTTGATGCACCACTTCCTTTTGACCCCCATGTCCTCACCGCCTGCTTCTTTGTTTGATCACCAATAAATAGTGTGGGCTCCCAGAGCTCGGGGCCTTCACAGCCTCCATACTAGTGTCAGCCCCCTGGACCCACTTTATGCACCCTTAACTTATCTTGTCTTATTCATTTGACTCCGCCAGACTTCGTAGCCCCCACAGTCTGGAATTGGGCCTGATCACCCCAACAAATAATGAGTTGATGGGCGCAGCAAACAAACATGGCACATGTATACCTATGTATCAAACCTGCACATTGTGCACTTGTACCCTAGAACTTAAAAGTGTAATAGAAAAGTAAGAAAAAAGAAAATGTGTCTTTAAAGAGTGACCAATGTAGAAACATGTTGAGCTCAGTTACAGAAAATAGCATGATAAAACGTGTTTTTGAAAAGTGATCAATGACAAATTATGGCTGGGTGCAGTAGCTCAGATCTGTAATCCCAGCACTTTGGGAGGCCAAGGTGGCAGATCACTTGAGGCCAGGAGTTTGAGACCAGCCTGGCCAACATGATAAAACCCCATCTCTACTAAAAATACAAAAAATTATCTGGGCATAATGGTGCACACCTGTAATCCAAGCTACTTAGGAGGCTGAGACACAAGAAATCACCTGAACCCTGGAGGCAGAGGTTGCAGTGATCTGAAATCATGCCTCTATGCTCCAGGCTGGGCCAAAGAGCAAGACTCTGTCTCCAAAAAAAAAAAAAAAAAGCCACAGGGGACAAACACACACACACATATACACACACACATATACAGAGAGAGAGAGCATGAGAGGGAGAGCTGACAGGGCAGCACATGCCTATAGTCCAGCTACTTGGGAGGCTGAGTGGGGAGGACTGCTTATGCCCAGGAGTTTGAGTCCAGCCTGAGCAACACAGCAAGACTCCATCTCTGAAAAAAGAATTTTAAACAAAAAACATAGAGAGGCCTTCTCTTATCTTAGGACAACTTAGTAACACTATGAGTTAAGTACAGAAGAGAGGAACACAATTAACTCACTTGTAAGATGGTTATGGTTTTCTTCTTTTGAATCCTTTTTTTCCACAGGTGCTTCTTGATACTGTGCAACAGAAAATAAATTAGGAGAAGCACTTTTTGAAGTTAAGACAAAATCTCCATGAACAGTTCTGCAGTAGTTGCTTTGCTTATGGGATAAAATGTAGGAAGCGTATGTTTCTTCCTGAGTTAGGTCCAGGTAGATGTATGACGGGAAGCAGCGTGTGGCTCTCTATCCAGTCATGGCATTTCCTGGAGACCTGTGCTTCTGGCTCTGATCATCAGGCAGTAAACTCAAACCTTACAATTAAGAAAAGCAACAAAGCTGATGACTTCCTTCAACATTTTCTCTTTCATCCCCAGTAGTGACTCCACCCCACAAAGTCTTCTCCACAGTGACAAAAGGATTTTTTCCCTTTATTAGGAAGTGATGTTTAACAAAATCATGAAATATTTATTTATTTCTTTATTTATTCATTTTTTTTTTTTTGAGATAGAGTCTTGCTGTCGCCAAGGCTGGAGTGCAGTGGTGCAATCTCAGCTCACTGCAACCTCCACCTCTCGGGTTCAAGCTATTCTCATGCCTCAGCCTCCTGAGTAGCTGGGATTAAAGGCATGCACCACCATGCCCAGGTAATTTTTTGTATTTTTAGTAGAGATGCAGTTTCACCATGTTGCCCAGGGTGGTCTTGAACTCCTGAGCCCAGGCAATCTGCCCGCCTCGGCCTCCCAAAGTGTTAGGATTACAGGCATGAGCCACCATGCCCGGCCAAAATCATGAAATTTTTTAAATTCCAAAGTGAACTTCACATAGATTTAAGTAACAGTATATTTAGATGCTGCTTCTGTGCAGACAGTGTGGGCACTGCAGAGCTGCAGCTGCCTAACTCCTATTCCACATGTGAGAACATGCAGGAGTCAACTCTGCAGCCCTGCAATCAGCACATCAGACCTGGAGCACCCACACAGACAGTGATGCGAGTGATCTGAGCTGTTCCCTAGTTATCAAAACCCGCCCTTTAGATTATCCTTAAAATTTTGGTATCATTGGTTGACAGAATAAAGGCTGACTTTTCCTTCTGGCATGATCTCAGCTCACTGCAACCACCACCTCCCCAGTTCAAGTGATTCTCCTGCCTCAGCCACCTGAGTAGCTGGGACTACAGATGTGCGCCACCATGCCCAGCTAATTTTTGTATTTTTAGTAGAGATGGGGTTTTACCATGTTGGCTAGGCTGGTGTCGAACTCCTGACCTCCAGTGATCCACCACCTCAGCCTCCCAAAGTGCTGGGATTACAAGCATGAGCCACCACACCCAGCCAAGAGTTAACAACTTTTCATTGTTGGTCTGATGGTAGGAAGTGTCCACTCTATCCAGAGAGCACATGTCAGGTGCAGTGGCTCACACCTGTAATCCCAGCACTTTGAAACACTGAAGTGGATCATTCGAGCCCAGAAGTTTGAATGTTAGCCAGGCATGGTGGCATGCACCTGTAGCCCTAGCTGCTTGGGAGGCTGAAGCAGGAGGATCACTTGAGCCCAGGAGTTTAAGGTTATGATCACACCACTAGACTGCAGCCTGGGCGACAGAGTGAAACCCCCAACTCTTAAAAAGAAAAAAGAGAGAACATAAGTGCTAGCCTGGCCAAGGGATGATCCCCAAGCCCATGTCTTCCAGGCCAGAAAGGGGAATTCTAACAGGTTGGGAAGATGCACTCAGAGATGCATGTGTCTGGCCTCTAGGCAAACCCAAGAAAACCCACATCCTGCTTCACCTGCAGGAGGAGTGAAGGAGTTCTTCACCAAGGCCTGAAACCTCAGATTTCCAGAATTACTTCAGTAAAGAAGTTTCTAACAACAACCTTGGGTGCTGAGAGACATTTTTTAAATCTTGGCAGTTTGATATAGGTAAATCTATTGCTGGTGCATTGGACTTAAAACAAAACATCCTGGAAACCTAATGAGTCTATACAACAAAGGGATTATCACATCCACTACATTCTAGAATGCCTGACCAATGATGAATGATGTTGAATAGATAGTAAAGGATTTCTAGCTTGAATCTTTGTTGTAATAAGAGCAGAACAATACCGTAATGGTTGTCACACCTGTATTTTTGCTTTCTTCAAAAATAGCAATAATTATATAGTAGTTGGATGGTTCTTCAAGCATTCTATAGGTTTTTATTACACACTTTTTTTAGATGGGATGACTGTCACCCAGGCTGGAGGGCAGTGGCACAATCACAACTCACTGTAGCCTCAACCTCCAGGTCTCAAGTGTTCCTCCTGCCTCAGCCTCCTAGGTAGCTGAGATGACAGGCACGTGCCACCACACCTGGCTAATTTTTATATTTTTTGTAGAGATGGGTTTTCACCATGTTGCCCAGGCTGGTCTTGAACTCCTGGGCTCAAGCAATCCCAAAGTGCCAGGCCTCCCAAAGTGCCAGGATTACAGGCATGAGTCACTGTGCCCGGCCTATCATTTCTTGGAGGAGAGTTTTGACAGACATAGAATTTTCTTTGAGCACTTTATACCATCCCACTGCCTTCTGGCTCCCATGGTAATAGATTGGCTGTTAATCTTATGCAAGTTCCTTTGTATGTAGTGATCATTTCTGTCTAGCTGCTTTTAAGCTTCTCTCTGTCTTTGGCTTTCAACAGTTTGATTATTAATATAACTCTATTGTGGACTTTTTATCATACTTGAAGTTCATGGAGCTTCTTTGAAGTGTTACATTATGTATTTTAACAAATTGGGGACTTGCCACTGTTTCTTCAGATACTCTTCCTGCCACCTTCACCCTCATTTTTCTTTCTGGGACTCCCATTATGCATATGCTGATACACTTGATGGTGTCCACAAATCTTTTGGACTTTGATCTTCATTCTTCTACTTTCTGCTCCTCAGACTTAATAATTTCAATAGTTTTATCTTCGAGTTTGCTCATTCCTTCTCTTACCTGCTCAAATCTACTCTTGAGCATCACTTGTGAATTTTTCATTTAAGTTATTGTATTTTTTTTTCTTTTTCTTTTCTTCTTCTTTTTTTTTTGAGACAAGATATTGCTCTGTCATCCAGGCTGGAGTGCAGGAGTGTGATCTTAGCTCACTGCAGCCATGAACTCCTTGGCTCAAGTGATCCTCCTGCCTTAGCCTCCTGAGTAGCTAGGGCCACAGGCATGCACCACCATGCCCGGTTAATTTTGTAATTTTTTTGTAGAGAGGGGATCTCCCTATGTTGCCAAGGCAAACTCTTGGCCTCAAGCGATCCTCCCACATTGGCCTCCCAAGACACTAGGATTACAGGCATGAACCACCATGCCTGGTCCTATTGTATGTTTTAACTACACAATTTCTTTTTGGTTCTTTTCAGTTCCAAAATTTGTTTGGTTCCTTTTATAATTTCTATCTCTTTATTAATATTCCTTGTTTTTTAAATAATTTCAACTTTTATTTTAGATTCAGACGGTACATGTGCAGGTTTGTTACCTACATATAATTCGTGGTGCTGAGGTTTGGGGTATGATTGAGCCCCTCACCCAGGTACTGAGCATAGTAGCCAATAGTTTTTCAACCCTTGCCCCTCCCCCTCCCTCCCAGTCTAGTAGTCCCCAGTGTCTATTGTTGCCATCTTTATATCCATGAGTACCCAGTGTTTAGCTCCCACTTACAAATTAGAACGTGGTATTTGGTTTTCTGTTTCTTCATTAATTCACTTAGGACAATGGCCTCCAGTTGCATTCACGTTGCTGCGAAGGACATGATTCCATTCATTCTTTTTATGGCTTCATAGTATTCCATGGTGCATATGTACCACATTTTCTTTATCCAGTCCATTGTCGATGAGCACCTAAGTTCATTCCATGTCTTTCCTATTGTGAAGCGTGCTGTGATGAACATACTAGTGCATGTGTCTTTTTGGTAGAATGAGTTCTCTTGTTTTGGATGTGTATCCAGTAATGGGATAGCTGGGTTGTATAGCAGTTCTGTTTTCAGCACTTTGAGAAATCTTCAAACTGCTTTCCACAGTGGTTCAACTAATTTACATTCCCACTGACAGTGTAAAAGCATTTCCTTTTCAATAAAGCCTTGCCAGCATCTGTTGTTCCTTGACTTTTTAATAATAACCATTCTGACTGGTGTAAGATGGTATCTCATTGCAGTTTTGATTTGCACTTTTCTGATGATAAGTTATGTTGGGCTTTTTTTCATGCTTGTTGACCATTTGCACATCTTCTATTGCATATTCTCTATTTATTGAGACTTTGTTCTCTTGGTTCTTTCTTTCAGTTATTTTTCTATGTTTCCTTTCACTTTTTGTCCATGTTTAAGACAGTTTATCTGAAGTATTTGTCTAATAATTCCTATGTCTGTGCTTCCTCAGCTCAGGGACAATTTCTGTTCATTTCTTTTTTCCTTTGAATTGGCCATTTTTTCGCCTTTTTTTTTTTGCATGCCTCATAATTTTTTGTTGAAGATTGGACATTTTGAGCATTATGATGTGGTAACTCTAGGAATCAGTCTCTCTCCTCCCCCAGAATCTCTTGTTTCTTAGACAACCCTATAGAGTAGGTTGTAATGATGAAACTTGGTAAATTACCTTGTCCCCAATCCCCTTGGTAATAAATTGTGGAGTCAGGATTCAACCCCATACCCTTTCCACTGTATTCTCTACTCTATCCTTTCTATTCTCATTTTATTCAGTATCCTAAAAATCTGAATCTTCCCCATTGCTTTATTCCCATTTCAGTGAATCTCAGATCTGTATCTCCAGCCCCCTGCCTCTCTTGAATGGCAGATAAATGTATTTCCAACTAGTTACAAGCACTGTCATGAATTTCAAACGCAGGAAGGCTTAAAGTAAATTTATTATCTCACTCTCCTGTTTCCCGAACTTTCCCGAAATTTTCTTCTTTCCCGCCCTTGTGAATCCCTTCCATTTCTCAGTTAAAGGACAGCACCATCCACCCACCTCTCTCAAAGCCTAGCTTTGTATTAATCCTCATTGACCAAATCCCTCCTGAAATATGAAACTGAAACAAAGCCCTGAACCCTCAGGCTGATCTTGGAAGAGAAACCCCGCCAGAGGCCGGGTACCTCTCCCCACCTGGCGGACCCGATTCCGGGCGCATTCCGGCTACCGTCCCTGCTTGGGCCGCTGCGCTTGTGCGGGGCGGGGTTCCGGCGCAGTGACGCCCGCCCAGCCCCGGGGGCAGGGAGAGCCTAGATTACGGAAGTACCGCGAGCAAGGAGCGCGGAATCCGGGAGCGCCGGGAGCTAGCTGGATCCTCTAGGCAGGTGCGTGGGCGCCGCGGGGTGGGGGCTGCCTAAAGGTCCCTGTAGTCCTAGCCAGGAAGTACCCCGAGTACTACTTCTCCGCCAGAGGCTGCGCCCTTGCCCTGCGCGGCATTGGCGCTGTGGGCCTGACGGCGCTGTGAGGCGCGGGGGTGGACTAGTTAGTGCAGCCAGCGCCCTCGGGGAGGGATGTTGCGGTCGTTCCGCTCTGCCCGGCAGCGCAGCCCTGGTGACTAGAAACGGGGTGCGGTGGGGGGCGCCCACCGGAGCCGACACTCACACCAAGTCTCCGCACCCCGTGCGGTGCGGTTCACAGTAGTATGCGTTGTTTCTTGTTTCCAGTATGCCAAACGCCTTCTTTCCTAAAGTTAGGTTTCGAATTGTGCAAAAGTAAGGTGGTTTGGTGAGTAATCAGGAAGTACTATCTGACCTCGTGACTCATTGGGAACACCGTGATAGAAACAGTGTGTTTGTTGAGGTCCAAAGTTGAAAACCTCTAACTCAGTTAAGTAATTCCTGCTGGGAGGGCCGAATGGTTCACCCAAGGATCGAGTTGGTAGATCACAGGTTCTAGAAAACCAAGGCGCTGCTAAATATTCAAGCCCAAGCACTTTGGATTCTGGACTGCTGAATGACAACAGTTATATGACAATATCCAAGCATAGTGCTATGATAAAGGGGAAGTTCGCTCTGAGTATGTGCGTGTTGCAGATTGATTACATTGACTTTATCACTTATTAAGTAAACATTAGGTCTTGTTTGTGTGCGTAGAGCTACTGTATATCATGTAGGAGTGAAATAAAAGTAGTATCTTTGTTGTTTAAGGGTTTAATAAACCCATTAGGGAGGTGCATTACTGATGCTATTTGAGTCCAAAATGCAAATAGTGTCAGAAGGCTTTTCTGTAATCCTGGGCTTTAATGGATACGTGAGAGTTTTTAGTAAGCAAGCTTTTATTGAATGCCCACTGTATATCAAAAGTGATCTTAGCGTGTGGTGACTCACACACTTCGGAAGGCGGAGGCTGTAGAATCAAGACTGCCCAGAAAGGGACTCCTCAGGGTTTTCCGAGAGGAGGAAATGCCAGTGGTAAAGACGAAGACCTGTGAAGCAGGAAGCCACTTGATTCCACCTACACCAATGGTTTATGGAGCAGCCAGGAGTTTGTGAGGAGGCGCGCTGAGGGTGTCTTAGGAATCGGGGCTGTTCCCTGCTGTCTTTGGATGGAAGACACTCTGTGAATGTTATTTGGGGAAGAAGCTGGGAAGGGGGACAGGCTGGAGTGACTGTGCAGATTTGCCTTAGAGAATAACCAGCCCCTAGCCCGGTGTCTGCCACATCTCATGTGTACGTAATCAGCGCTGATGAAAACATGAACTAACTGTGTTTAGAGAACACTTTGAAACAAGGAAGAACTGGTGGCGCATGTCGGTTAGGCGCTGTTAACCCAGAAGAGGGCTGGCATTTTACAGAGACTAGAGATGAATCTGTGGAAAGAGAGAAGTCAAGGCCTCACTTGAGATTTCACGAAACCCAAAGTGCGCCTTTCCATACCTCCCACGCAGCCGCAGGTGCTAAGAACAGACCACAGATTTATGTTTAAAATGTTTTTACTCTGGGCCGGGCGTGGCAGCTCACACCTGTAACCCCAGCACTCTGGGAGGCTGAGGCAGGAGGATCGCTTGAGCCCAGGACTTTGTGACCAGCATTGGCAACATAGTAAGACCCTGTCTCTACCAAAATTAGGCGGGCATGGTGGTGCAGGCCTGTGGTCCCAGCTACTAAGGAGGCCGGGGTGAAAGGATTGCTGGGAGGGAGGTCCAGGTTGCAGTGAGCTGTGACAGTGACCGCACCACTGCACTCCAGCCTGGGAGACAGAGCCAGACCCTGTCTCAAATAAAATAAAATGTTTATACTTTGATTTCACAACTATGTGTATGTACTTAATGCCACTGAACTGTACATTTAAAATGGTTAAGATGGTAAATTTTATCTTCGCATATTTTACCACAATTTTTAAAAGGCTAAAAAATGTTTATACTCCTTGATTCAGTAATTACATTTCTGGCCATCAACTCTAGGGAAACTATGACAGAGATGTGGCCAAAAAATATATGTATAAGCATTTTAATTAAAGTGTATTTCTAATAGTGAACACTTTTAAGTAACCAAGTATCTGATGACTTGGGGAAGGATTAAATAAATGCAAAGCTTATGTAACCACTAAAAACACCTTCAAAGAATATTTAGTGACATGGGGAGGATATCACTAAAAGCTAAATAAGCTGTGAAAGTGAAAGTCCTATTTAAAAAGTAAAGGGCAACTGGCTATAACATTAAATATAGAATATTAATAATTTAGAAAATACAATGATACAAGAAAGAATAATACCAAAAAAATTAAAATATCAACAGTGGGGGCCAGGTGCGGCGGCTCATGCCTGTAATCCTAGCACTTTGGGAGGCAGAGGCGGGCAGATCACTTGAGCTCAGGAATTCGAGACCAGCCTGGCCAACATGGTGAAACCCCGTCTCTACTAAAAATACAAAAATTAGCTGGGCATGGTGGTGCCTTTCTGTAGTCCCAGCTACTTGGAGGCTGAGGCACGAGAATTACTTGAACCTGGGAGGCAGAAGGTTGCAGTGAGCTGAGATCGTGCCACTGCACTCCAGCCTGGGTGACAGAGCGAGACTGGCTCAAAAAACAAACAAACAAAAATCAACAGTGGGGTTATTTTTGGATGGAGGGATCAGGTGCTTTTTTAAAAACAACTTTATTGACCCATAATATGTATGTAACTATTATGTATCCAAAAAATACTATTTAAAAAATGTATTGGGGTACAATTTACATACATTAAATTCACTCATTTTAATTGTACAATTCAATAATTTTTCTCTTTTTTTTTTTTTTGAGATGGGGTCTCTGTCACCCAGGCTGGAGTGCAGTGGCATGATCACAGCTCACTGCAGCCTTGACCTCCCAGGCTCAAGTGATCCTCCCACCTAAGTCACCTGAATAGCTGGGACCATAGGCATGTACGACCTTGCCCAGCTAAGTTTTGTATTTTTTGTAGAAATAAAGTTTTGCCATGTTGGCCAGGCTGCTCTCAAACTCCTGGGCTCAAGCGATTTGCTCCACTTGGTCTCCCAAAGTGCTTAGGGTTACAGGCATGAGCCACGTTGCCTGGCCCAATTCAATAATTTTTAATAATTTACCAAGTTGTGCACCATCACTGCAGTCTAGTTTTGAGCATTTCCATCATTGTAGGTGCTTTTTATTTTTTCTTCGTAATGATTAACTTTTAACACAAAAAAATTGTTCAAACTTTGATTCAGTAGTTCTAGTTGAGTATTATTTTCTAGGATGATCGTTGGAGATGGAAACAAGGATTTGCACATAAGGATGTTCATCATAGCTTTTTATGATACCAAAAATTAGAAATGATTTAATTTTCTAACAATAACTCATTTATGGTCCATATCTGATAGTCTCTATTAAAAATGTTTTCCAATAATATTTAATGACAAAATGCTAAAGATGCTGCCTGATAACAGCAGGATAGGTAGTGTGATTTCAATTTGATAAAAAATACAGTCTGTGGCTGGGCGCGGTGGCTCATGCCTGTAATCCCAGCACTTAGGGAGACCAAGGTGTGCAGATCACTTGAGGTTGGGAGTTTGAGACCAGCCTGGCCAACATGGTGAAACCTCGTCTCTACTAAAAATACAAAAATTAGCCAAGCATGGTGGCAGGCACCCATAATCCCAGCTACTTGGGAGGCTGATGCAGGAGAATCGTTTGAACCCGGGAGGCGGAGGCTGCCATGAGCCGAGGTTTCACCACTGCACTTCCGCCTAAGTGACAAAAGTGAGACTGTCTCAAAAAACAAATAAGGTGTTACAATAGACCTAGAAAAAAGCCCAGAAGAAAAATGCAAAACAAGATGCTAACAGAGCCCTAGGTTTTGAGATTTTTTTGTTTTGTTCTGTTTTTTTTTCTGTTATACAATTCTGTATTTTTCACATTTTCAACAGTGACCATGAGTCACTTTTCCAGGAAACATGTTTTAAACAGGTCAGAGGATTTAACACATCCAGGACCCATCGGAAGGTGGACTTGAGCAGCCACTCCATGTCAGCCAACCTTGGTCAGCATAAGTGGGGGTGCAATATCACATAGAGGCTGTCCTGGAAATTATTAAAGAGTCATTAAAGGCTTTTAGTGTTTTTTTTGTGTGTTGTTTTTAATTGTCAGAGATTACAACTAGCATAGATTAACCTAAATAGTGTGGTGTAATCTCTTTTATGGTACCCCTCATTTCATCCCTCCTATCTATGCACAGATGCTAATTATTGAATGTAAGAGGCAGTCAACAAATGAAACTTTTACATGCTAATGTTATGGAAAGGCAGAATTACCTCAAGAGACTTCAGTTTAATCGGACCTCAAAAGAAAGATTAAAAAATATGAATCCCTAATGTGTCCATTCATTGTGTCCTGGATGGGGGATACAGCATGGGGTGAGGAAGGGCTGGGGATCCCAGGGATAAGGACTATAATATATAACAGCATGTGTCAAGACTTGGAGGACCAAGCTGTGGGTTTCTTCCTCCTGAAGAAAAAGCCAGTGTGGCCAGGAGGGAATGAGATGGCTGTTGGCCTTGAACCATGATAAGCAATTTGTATTTTATTTGAAATGTAATTTAAAAACAAAAATCAAGATTCCTGAAGCTGCAGTGTGGAGAAGAGATTGAACACAGGCCCAACAGGAGTGGGAGCCAGTCAGGATGTGAGGGCATGGGCCAGAGTGGCAGCAGGAGGGACAAGTTCTATACATTGGGGCTGTATCAGGGGCTGTGATGGAAGAGAGACAGCTGGCAGAAGGAGGTGGGGGTGCAGGGAGTCAAGAATAGCACCCAGTGGTTGTCTCCAGCCAAGGGGGAGAGGGAGGCCTAGGCTGGGGACGTCGAGCCTCTGTGGTGCCAAGGAGACCCAGAGGTGAGGTGTCAGGGAGACAGTGGCATTGTATCCTCAGTTGAGAGCCCAGGGAATGGGTACCACCATCCAACACACACAGGGCAAAGGTACTGAGAGGTGACAGCGTGCTGGCAGCCCTTGCAGCCCTCGCTTGCTCTCGGCGCCCACTCTGGCCGCACTTGAGGAGCCCTTCAGCCGGCCGCTGCACTGCGGGAGCCCCTTTCTAGGCTGGCGAGGCCGGAGTCGGCTCCCTCAGCTTGTGGGGAGGTGTGGAGCGAGAGGCATGCAACCGAACCGGGGCTGTGTGCCGTGCTTGCGGGCCAGCGCGAGTTCCGGTTGGGCGTGGGCTGGGCAGTCCCCACACTCTGAGCAGCCTGCTGACCCCGCTGGTCCGGACAGTCAGGGGCTTAGCTCCCGGGCCAGCAGCTGCAGAGGGTGTGCCGGGTCCCCCAGGAGTGCCGGCCCACCAGCGCTGCGCTAGATTTCTCGCGGAGGCTTAGCTGCCTCCCCAAGGGGCAGGGCTCGGGACCTGCGGCCGCCATGCCTGAGCCCCCCTCCCTGACGGCCCTGGGCTCCTGCACAGCACGAGCCTCCCCCACGAGCACGGCCGGCGCCGGTCCCATCGACCGCCCAAGGGCTGAGGAGTGTGGGTGCAAGGCGTGGGACTGGCAGGCAGCTCCATCTGAGGCCCTGGTATAGGATCCACTGGGTGAAGCCAGCTGGGCTCCTGAGTCTAGTGGGGACTTGGAGAACTTTATGTCTAGCTAAGGGATTGTCAATACACCAATCAGCACTCTGTGTCTAGCTCAAGGTTTGTAAATACACCAATCAACACCCTGTGTCTAGCTCAAGGTTTGTAAATGCACCAATCAGTGCTCTGTGTCTAGCTAATCTAGTGGGGACTTGGGAGAACTTTTGTGTCTAGCTCAGGGATTGTAAACACTTATCAGCACCCTGTCAAAGCAGACCAATCAGCACTCTGTAAAATGGACCAATCAGCAGGATGTGGGTGGGACCAGATAAGGGAATAAAAGCAGGCTGCCCGAGGCAGCGACGGCAACCCGCTGGGGAACTCTCCCACACTGTGGAAGCTTTGTGTTTCACTCCTTGAGGTAAATCTTGTTGCTGCTTACTGTTTGGGTCCGCATTGCCTTTAAACCGCTAAGGTCTGCAGCTTCACTCCTGAAGCCAGCGAGACCACGAACCCATTGGTAGGAGTAAACAACTCCGGACAAACTCTGGATGCGCGGCCTTAAAGAACTGTAACGCTCACTGCGAGGGTCCGCAGCTTCATTTTTGATGTCAGTGAGACCAAGGAAGGAACAAACTCCCGACGCGCCGCGTTTAAGAACTGTAGCACTCACCACGAGGGTCCGGGCGGCTTCGTTTTTGAAGTCAGTGAGACCAAGAACCCACAAATTCCGGACACAGCACTAGGTAGGGCGGGGCCTCTGGCCTGTAGGAGTGGGAGGTAAAAGGGCAGGCAGAGTAAAGGAGAAATGGCGGAGCCCAATCGCGGTGCAGGGCAGTGGGCTTTCAGCAAATCAGCTTAGTCCCAAGACGCGCCGGCCACGGCAGAGAACCTGACCTGCCTGCCCAAACTAACACAGGACCCGGAACCGCGATCCCCAAACTAATACAGGACTTGGGAACTGCTATCGCCAAATGGCAGCTTACTTTGGGGCAGCCTGTTAGACGTGACTCCTTGCTTTTAAAAATTGACAAATACGAGTCTGGGCAACATGGCGAAACCCTGTCTTTACTAAAAATGCAAAAAATTAGCCGGGCGTGGTGGCGCAGGCCTGTAATCCCAGCTACTCGGGAGGCTGAGGCAGGAGAATTGCTTGAACCCAGCGTTAGCACAAACTGCAACATTTTGTGAGCTCCCCGCTATTTTGCAGACTTTGGGTAAAGTGAAACATTTCTCGTGGGTTTAGGCGGTGAGAAACATCCTTCCTAACCGCCTGACCGCAAGGCCAACAAAGGCTTCTCTAAAGAAACTTCCCTCTCATGTCTTCTTGGGCAAACGTCCAAGAAACGCCATGATGACATCCACCTGAATAAGGACCAGAACCCTTGTTCGGGGTTACAAATCATGGGAACATCTTACCGATATCTTGCGGGGCAACAAGCCATACTGCCCAGACCCCTCCCACCCATAACTATAAGTACCCTTAGCCTGTAAGACTTAGCAGTGGGCTGTGGCATTAGACTGGTCCCCTACTTCTGTAGGTTTTATGCTGCACATAAAGCCGCATTTGCTGTCAAGCTCGCGCTCTCTCTCGCTCTGTCTCCTCTCTCTTTTCCTTTGTGTGTGTGTGTGTCTGTGTGTGTGTGTGTGTGTGTGTGTGTGTGTATGTCTTTAACCCTCACCTTCCCTTCCCGGAAGGCAGAGATTGCAGTGGGCAGAGATTACAGTGAGCTGAGATCTGCCACTGCACTCTAGCCTGGGCGACAGAGTGAGACCCTGTCTTAAAAAAAAAAAAAAGCGGGGGTGTGCCAGGCGCGGTGGCTCATGCCTGTAATCCCACAATTTTGGGAGGCCAAGGTGGGCAGATCACTTGAGGTCAGGAGTTCAAGACCAGCCTGGCCAACATGGTAAAACCCCCGACTCTACTAAAAATACAAAAGTTAGCCAGGTGTCGTGGTGGGCGCCTGTAATCTCAGCTACTTGGGAGACAGAGGCAGAAGAATCAATTGAATCCAGGAGGTGGAGGTTGCAGTGAGCCAAAATTGCACCAGTGCACTCCAGCCTGGGTGACAGAGCAAGATTCTGCCTCAAAAAAAAAAAATTTTAGAAAATGGAAATTAAACCCAGTTTTTCACCATGTATTAATTTATTGTTAAATGCATTGTACAGTAAATGAATTAAATTAACCCAGGCTGGGTGTGGTGGCTCACACCTGTAATCTCAGCACTTTGGGAGGCTGGGTTTGAGCCCAGCCTGGTCAACATGGTGAAAGCTTGTCTCTACTAAAAATATAAAAATTAGCCATGTGTGGTGGTGCCCGCATGTAGTCCCAGCTACTCGGGAGGCTGAGGCAGGAGGAGGCTGAGGCAGGAGGAGGCTGAGGCAGGGGAATCGCTTGAACCAGGGAGGCGGAGGTTGCAGTGAGCTGAGGTCGCACCACTGCACTCCAGCTTGGATGACAGAGTGAGATTCCGTCTCCAAAAAAAAAAAAAGAATTAACCCAAATGCAGAATATATATGTGTATATACACACATACATATTCCATTTAAACATAGTTGTATATTTTTATTATCAGTTGTTCAGTTTTTCCCCAGAATGGCTTAATAGAAGTCCACATAAGGAGTCTTTTTGAATGCATAGAATTATATATAAAAAACCCATGGTTTCACTATCAAATAATGTTAATTTCTAATTTAGAAATAAATGGTTCCATGTTCTGGAGTCACACACTTGATTTGTAACTGAAATCTGTCATGTTTTTATTAAGATGTATATTATGAGCCTGTACAAAGGGATTTTTGGTGTTGTAATATCAACCATAAAAGCTAGAAACGATTCTTAAACCAACACACATATTGCAAGCTAGGATATTATTCAACTTTTGCAATGTTCAATTGATAACATGATTACAATATCTTTCTTAAGATAATACCCAATTTTCCCACAGTTTGCTTGTATAATAATTCTAAATTCACTGTCATATTGACTTAAGAGAGAGTCCTTAAAAACTTTTTTTCCTATAGGATGATGATGGGAATCTTTGCAAATTGTATCTTCTGTTTGAAAGTGAAGTACTTACCTCGGCAGCAGAAGAAAAAGCTACAAACTGACATTAAGGAAAATGGCGGAAAGTTTTCCTTTTCATTAAATCCTCAGGTATTTCCAAATGTCATAAACTACAGTATGATAAAACATCACGCATGCAGGGAACAGGGTCATGGTTAGAAGAGGAAGCAGAGATTAGCAGCAGGAGAGAGTGAGTGAGCTACTCGAAGTTCCTCAGGAGAGACTGTGACATGGCCCATTGGGAGGCTGGGCTCCGAGAGGCAGAGGTGGCCCAGCCCTGTCCTCTCCCTGTTCCCTGAACTGCAGGACAATCCTACATGTCCTGTGAAGCAGGATATTACTAGAGCACAGCCAAATATGAAAATAGAATTTCAGACCAGCCATATCTATTCTTGAAGGAGAGAAGTCATAGTACACAGGATTTGCAAAAAGCGCAGTCGTCACTCACCAGTGTGTCAATGCTGGGATGATATACTGGTAAGCCAGGTTCCTGGGTGCAGAAAGAAAGACATGCAGTGCAGACTCATCTTCGCAGTGTAGCTTATGCTGTTTGTTTTGTTCATTTAAAGGCTGTAGGAATTTACCTTCTGCCTCTTGAACTTGTAAGCCTGGCAGTTCAGAATAATAGGATTTTACAGCTGGATGAAATCTTAGAAATAATTCAGTCTAACCTCTTTTTTAAACCACCTCACTGTAAGAAGTAAAAATAGAAATCCAAAGGCTCTAGGTGCCAGACTGGCCTGCCCCTGTCCTCTGCTGTTCCCTCTGTTGACGAATTGATGAGCTGACTCAGCCTGCCCCTCCCTGGACCTCAGCCCTGGAGCTTGGCCATTGTGAGCCTCATCTATTCTGTGAAGCGTGTTCAACTCCAGCTGAATACCAGAAATGCAATGTCCCTGTTTACTTCCAATTCAGGTAGAATTGTATATACTTCCCTTATACAGCTTCCCACACTGAGCTGTCTCACTGTCTCTGTGGACAGATAAGTAATTCGTGCCCGCTCTCCCTTCTCAGTTTGTCTTCTGTGTAGAGAACTGCCAACATGGTCTCTCCTTTTTAGAAACTCACATACTGTGAGTGCAACCTTGTGGAAGTCAATGTGCATAAACATGTGAAATGTGCATCCCAGCTACTGTAGATAATGAGGCAGCTCTATGTGTAATGATGAAGAACAATCGCCAAGGTAAATTCAGTGGAAAAGCCGGCACGGAAGAGGCTGAGGAGCACGCTGCCATGTGTCTACGCATAGTGTAGCTCTAGCAGGATTCGCGAGGAGCAAGTGACAGCAGGTGCCTCTGCAGAGAGGAACTGGGGAAAACAGTGGGGAAGAAGTTAATATGTCATTATTTCATTTTTTAGATATTCTACAATGTGAGTTTACTATTTATTAAAAAATAAATAAAATTATAAGCGGGCATGGTGGCTCATGCCTGTAAACCCAGCTGAGATGGGAGAATCACTTGAGGCTGAGAGTTCAAGACCAGCCTGGTCAACATAGCAAGACCCCATCTCTACAAAGAAACAAGATTTTCTAAAATTACAAATTAAAATAAATAATGAATAACCTGTGAACCTCCGTTTCCACTACTAAGAAAATAGTTGAACAAGTGCAGAAAGATGTGTACATGAGGATAGTCATCACAGCATTGTTTACAATAATGAAAATTTAGAAATAACCTCTAGGGTTAATCAATTATGGTGCATTCATATCCATATCCTTTAAAAACAGTTGATTTTTAAAATGTTTATGTAACTAGAAACTGATAATTTATAGAGGTTTTTAGAAATTTGAGGAAGATTATCACAAACTACCTTAAAACAATACTTTTTAAGGGTGAAAATTACAGATACAAATAACTTATTTAAATGTTGTTTTTCCTGATGCGTAATGGATTGACTCTTTTTTTCCTTAGTGCACACATATAATCTTAGATAATGCTGATGTTCTGAGTCAGTACCAACTGAATTCTATCCAAAAGAACCACGTTCATATTGCAAACCCAGATTTTATATGGGAATCTATCAGAGAAAAGAGACTCTTGGATGTAAAGAATTATGATCCTTATAAGCCCCTGTACATCACACCACCTCCTGATCAGAAGCCGAGCAGTCCTGGTAGGTATTTCATAGCAAGCATTTAATGTATCATAGGTGCCACAGTACACACTTGGGTTTGTCAAAGATATCATAGAGAATTGTCCAGAAATACTAAAAAAAAATTAGACTTCTTATTACCTCAGAAAATGGACAGAAAAATAACAAAGGACAAAAGACTACTTTAGCAATAGAAACAGATTTCTTGATATCTAGCCTAGTAGGGTCAGATTTAAAATGGCCACAAAACACTGATCATCTCAGAAAACCTGATTGTGATTTTAACTAGGGGGAGGGGAAAGCTTTTGTGTTAAACAGTGATTACTACAACCTAATGATTGGAAATTTGATGACCAGCATTTTGCTGAAGAAATTCTTTCCAAACAAAAGATTGTCTCCCCAAAAGAAACGTATTTTCTTTATAAGCCAAGATTTTATTTTGGAAACTGGCCAAGAAGAAAGCCTTTGGACATGAAAAATGCACTTTTCCTGAGTCATATCAAAAATCGCACAGTTCTGATAAATACTAACTTACAGTAAGCACATGGTATGTGTTAGATACCGTAATGACTTGGCAGGGTGGAGCCTCCTTAGACAATAGTCCAGAAATGCTGCTGCAGTCCCAGCACATGTCCCAGCAAATGATAGTTACAACAGAAATAGACAAAATAGTAGACTCATTTCACATTGAAAACATACTGTATGACAGCCAGCATAATTTATTCAGATTCCAAATTACTACAAATACACTGATGATCCTTGGAATCTTGACAGTATAATTAAAACTGGAAAGAAGTCCTCACATTGAGTTATTCCTATATATCACAGTGCTCTAGATAGTGTTACTGTTTCTCTGTACAGAAAGTATGAAGCAAAAGCTCACGTAGAGCTCTTGACTTTCCCTCCTCTAAGCTAGAACATCTCCAGCTCCTTTGCTCGTGATGTGCCGACTCTAAGGAACTCATTCTGATCCTGTGCGCTTTGTACTCTTCAAGAGGAAAGTGCCAATTGAAAATTGTATGGCTATCAATGAGTTTCAAATAATACCAGATGAGAATTCTCCTGATATGCCTATTAAAATAGAATTAGAGTATGTTCTCACTGTCTCATAAGGTTATACCTTCCTCTTATAATATTATACCTTCCTCTTTTCCCACTGGGAAATTTTGATCCCCAAAATTATAACTAATTTAAGGATATATTTATAAATCTTAACAATTCCAGCACTTAGGTTAACTAATTATAATAAGTCTTTGGGCAGTAAACAAGTGTGCTGTTTGCTTTAATTCTAGAAGTGAAAACAGAAGGTCTATGCCCGGACAGTGCCACAGAGCAGGAAGACACTGTGGAACTCACTGAGTAATTCACTTCTTTCTGATTCCTGGGACTCTACAGAGTTTGTAAAATCTTGCGTAAACCTCAAGCACAGTATTAAAATTCTATTTGTAGACTTTTTCTTATTTTAATTTATTTTGTGTATCTAACTCTTAAGTGATTTTTTATTTGAGTCTTTTTCTTCAACTAGTATAGTGATCGTTATTTTAAATTCTCAGTATTAAATGAGATTGGGTGCAATTATTAAATTGATGTTTAAAAAGAAAACCAGTGGGTTTTTTTTTATTCTTTAAAAAAAAAAACCTATTTTCATCCTATTACTTTCCTGAGCAGCCTTTAGAGTAAAGACAGTTTGTTAATTTTGCCTGGTATTTTCAAAAATGGAAATAACAACAGCCTTCCTCAAATGGAGTATGGGAGTCTAAAGTTCTATATGGCTTCTTAAAGCATACCCAAAACATCGGGTTAATTAGGCATCGCATTCAATCTTATTTGTTAATAATAGTGTTTAAAGAGAAGAAAATCCAAAATGAAAAGTACAGATTATGAGAAGTCTGACTCCTTTATTTTAGAGAGGAATGGACTGTGGTCTGGAGAGGAGTGACATAGCTTCTAAGAGTCAGATCCAAAGCAAACACAAGTAGCCCATCCCCACAGTGTGTGGCCCACTTCTTTCTGCCTCTCACGTGGAGACCATCTTCCAGTGCAGACGCTACAGTACTGGGTGTCTGAGTTGGAGAATTATGCAGAGGAGGCATCCAGCTCATTTCAAATGATCTTTTAACAATTTCTGGGATAGCTGAGGAGGCCTTTTTGTAAGGAATGTATTTTGTAAGGAATCTATCGTGTTTTGTAAAGATGTACGAGAAAAAATGTATGAAATTCTGTTTAGCCTAAAATCCATTTAATGTTAAAATTTTAATCATACACTGTACAAATTTCAGGTTTGGTACACAGAATGTTGAAATTCCTCATCTTCCTCAAGATTTTGAAGTTGCAAAATATAACACCTTGGAGAAAGTAAGAATCTGATTTCTAGTTAGCAAAAAGAAAAAAACCTGTTTGAATGTCTTCTGGGTGTTTTTCCTATTCGATCATTTTCTCATTGTTTTGAAAAATTATGCATATCCTGAATATCATATATTCCTTAAAATATGAGTTAATTTTATTTATATATTTATTTTTGTGGAGACAGAATCTCACTATTTTGCTGGTCTCGAACTCCTGGGCTCAAGCCATCCTCCCTCTTTAGCCTCCCAAAGTGCTAGGATTACAGGCATGAGCCACTGCACCCAGACCTGATATTTTAACAGTCAAGAAAATGTTTATGTTTAGAATTTAAAGTTTAAATTTTTAGTATTTGTATTATAAAAGTAATGCATGCTCATAGCAAAAATTTTAAACAGTACAAAATATCAATATGGCATTAAACATAAAAGTGCTCTTCCCTGTTACTGACGGTTTCTTGTATTTGGAAAGGGAAGGTTTGACACTAAGTATTTACACTATGTTGCATTTCCATTCCTTTTGCATTAGAAAGAAAAACAAAATCTTTTTTTTCCCCCACAAATGAAAATCAACACTAGTATCTGGTGTGGCATCACTTGCCTATAGTCCCAGCTACTTAGGGGGCTAAGGCAGGTGGATCTCCTGAGCGCAGGAGTTTGAGGCCACTCTGGGCAATGTGGCAAGACCTGTCTCTAAAATATATATATAGATGTAAATCGACACTAGCCTTCAAAGTGATGTTCCATTTGTATTTTGAGATATGTTAATAAAATGTAACTTGAAAATAACGTTTCCCTCTTTGATAAGGAAAACATGAAAAATGGTATGGTATAAACATACAGATCTATTTATGGGATGGTAAAAATACAGGAGGGAAACATACCAAAATATTAATAGTGATTGTATTGCTCTCATAGGATTTTAGGAGATTTTAATTTTCTCCTTGATACTTTTCTATATTTTCTAAATTATATCTCTAAATGAACATATTTTATAATTATAATCACCATTTTCAAATGGCACATGTAGTTTGATGTTTCCCAAGTGCAGCTTCTGAAAGCACATCCTGTTTTCCAGGTGGGAATGGAGGGAGGCCAGGAAGCTGTGGTTGTAGAGCTGCAGTGTTCGCGGGACTCCAGGGACTGTCCTTTCCTGATATCCTCACACTTCCTCCTGGATGATGGCATGCAGGTAATGCTGCTTATATTGATTCCTATGTGTTTACTGACCTCTGTTCATAACTCGTTTCAATGAATCAGCTGACCTCCCAACCTTTTTCTTCTTACCTGGTGTCTTAGCTTAGGCTGCTATTAATAAATGCAACATGCTGGGGAGCTTAAACAACAGACATTTATTTCTCACAGTGCTAAAGGCTAGAAATCCAAGGTCAAAGTGCCGCAGGGTTGATTTCTTCTGAAGTGAGGCCTCTCTCTCTGGCTTACAGACAGCTGCCTTCTTGCTGTGTCCTCACATGGTCTTCCACCTATGGGCATCTGTGTCCTCATCTCTTCACATGAGGATAGCAGTCATATTGGATCAGGGCCCCACCCCTATGATCTCACTTAAGTAATCAGTTACCTCTTGAAAGGCTCTGTCTCCAAACACAGTCCCATTGTTGAGGTCCTGGGAGTTAGGACTTCAGCATATGCATTTTGTAGGGGTACAGTTCAGCCATAACACCTGGTAAATAATTTTGCAAAGGGGAAATGTGTTCTCTTTTGGAGTATGGGAGGTGAGGACCTCACCCCCTGAGTAGATCAGCACGGGGTCCCGCTAGAAGGGAATGTTTATTGGGTGCAGGGTGTATAGCATTTCTGCCCTTGTTCCACTTCACTTATGGGATATTTTCCTAATATGTACACCTCTGAAAGCATTCCACTGATACACTTCATTAAGCACCTGCTGTGTACCAAGCAATCGACTAGGGCTGACACTCAAAGATAAAAATAGCTTCACACCCTGGCATCAGAGATCACTGTCTAGAAAGAAATAACACTCATCATTACAATCCACTGTGACATTTCCAATCCTGAATATATATATGGGGTGTTGACGGCTCAAGGTCACAGAGCCCTGGGAACAACAAAAGAGGCTTTGCAGAGGCCATACCTTTGCCCTAGGTCAGTATCAGGTCAAGAGCACAGTTCCAATCTAAAACAATCATGAAACAAAAATAAATTTAGAATTAATGCCTGAAGTTCAAATAAAATGCTGCAACACCCACCAGGATGCCTTCTCAAGTAGACATTCAGAGTTACAGGTCTATCTTTTTTTTTCTTCTTTTTCCCCAAGACAGAGTCTCACTCTGTTGCCCATGCTGGAGTGCAGTGGTGCGATCTCGGCTCACTGCAATCTCTGCCTCCCAGGTTCAAGCGATTCTTGTGCCTCAGCCTCCTGAGTAGCTGGGATTACAGGCATGCGCAACCACGCCTGGCTAATTTTTGTGTTTTTAGTAGAGATGGGGTTTCACCATGTTGGCCAGGCTGGTCTCGAACTCCTGACCTCATGATCTGCTTGCCTTGGCCTCCCAAAGTGCTGGGATTACAGGCATGAGCCACTGCGTCCTGCCTACAGCTCTATCTTGGGCCAGGAAACAGTCACTTCTCCATGAGAGTGGCCCTCACAGAGGCCCACACAGGCTCCAGGAGCTTTTCCCTTTGTTCCCACTCTGAGTGTCAGCTCAGGTACAAGAGAAAGAGACTCACATCAGGTGGATGTGAGATCCACTTGGCTTGGAAGCCCTACCCCACAAGAGCCCATAGCTCTTGTAGCATTGTCTCAAGTTCCAGATGCCCTCAAGGGACATACCCAATTATATGAGTCACTGCTCTCTGACAAGCCCAAAGCTTGGGTTTCCCACCATTGAACCCCCAGTCTCAATGCAATTTATCAATGAGAGGCCACAATTACATAAGCAATTTTGCCTACTATTACAGCTGACATGCCATCTTTATCAGATTTCCGTGGGAACAGAGCTAGAAAGCGAATCCATGGTCAAATATGTCCAAGAAGGAGAAGGAGTTTTGTTACCCTTGTACTCTGAAATGCATACTGTATTTTGTGGAGGATTTAGTTGTTTGGGTAAGAAGTAAGTAAAAACGAAGGTGAAAAACATGATAGAATGTGTTATTGTTTTCTTCATTGGGAAAGAAAACTATAGCATCGTTTAGGCCAGGACATCCCTCAGGGTGCCTTCCTCCCTCAGCAAGCCCAAGTCTGTGTATAGCATCCCCTGGGTGAGCCTGGTTTGCTGAGCAGAGAAGCCTGTCCACCTTGATAGCAGTGAGCCTTAGTCCGCTGTTCTGCTGAAGAGGATTTTCCAGCCTGCCCTTCTGCTTAATAAAACCATTTTGATGGGAATCTTCCAAAATTACGTTAAACTCTACCTTCTTAAATGGAGTGACTTCAACAGGCACTTCTATTTTCCAAGTTTCAGAGGCATCCTGCGGCCCCCCTATCTAGGAGGGCGGCTTATGGGTATCCTGAGTAGTGTGGCTTTCCAGGGGTCCACACCCCCAAGCCAGGGGCTCAGCCAACACCTACAAGGACACCAGGGCTTTGAGCTGGGGCAGGTTCTCCCAGATTTTCCTGGGGTTAATGTTAGAATCACTGCCCACTACAGGGGCAGGAGTTTCCCGGAAAAGCAGAAAGTGCCACCTCCGTAGGCAGTTTGGGATGAGGGAGGAGCTGGAGCCTTTAACACGTGCATGACCTAATAACTTTCCTGCCTGTCTATTGGCTGTGATTTCATTTTCACTGTGTGCCTGTCTCTAACAGTTCTTCCTTTCTGAAGTATTTTTCTTTTCTTCCCCTCCCCTGTTTTTTTTTTCTCATTTCCAAAAAGCTGGAAAACCAGATTTCCAAGCTAATTAGAATGGTTTGTAAGGAGTCTGTAGATTTGGAAGGAAGCTTTGAGTGACTCTCCAGTGAAACAAATGATCTTTTCTGTCTGCTGTGCGTTCTCAAGCCTTTTCCCCTTTACCTCCAGGTTTTAGGCTATTAAGAGTTTAAAATTTTGGTAATTCTGGCCAGGCATGGTGGCTTACGCCTGTAATCCTAGCCCTTTGGGAGGCTGAGGTGGGTGGATTGCTTGAGGTCAGGAGTTATTCAAGCCAGCATGGTTGAAACCCCATCTCTACCAAAAAAATACAAAAAAAATTAGCCAGGTGTGGTGGTGCATGCCTGTGGTTCCAGCTACTCAGGAGGCTGAGACAGAAGAATCACTTGAACCCAGGAGGTGGAGGTTGCAGTGAGTCGAGATTGTGCTACTGCACTCCAGTCTGGGCGACAGAGCAAGACCCTGTCTCAAAAAAAAAAAAAAAAAAAAAAAAAGGAAAAGAAAAAGAATTTAAAATTTAAGTAATTCTTTGAAAAAAACTAATTTCTAAGCTTCTTCATGTCAAGGACCTAATGCTTTATTTGTGTTCAATAAAGCTAGATATGTAAATAATGACTGTACTTTTGCTGTTCACCATAATTCACAGACTAGAAGACAGTTTGCTATAAAGAAAACCTCTGAAGATGCAAGTGAATACTATGAAAATTACATTGAAGAACTGAAGAAACAAGGATTTCTACTAAGAGAACATTTCACACCTGAAGCAACCCAATTAGCATCTGAACAATTACAAGCAGTGAGATTGATTTATAATTTTTTTGTTGTTGATTGAATATTTTTAATAGAAATGTTTTCTCTATTACAAATAAAAAACTGGGCCAAGCTTGGTGGCTCATGCCTGTATCCCAGCAGTTTGGGAGGCCAAGGCAGGAGGATCACTTGAGGCCAGGAGTTCAAGACCAGCCTTGGCAACATAGAGAGACCCATTTCTACATAAACTGAAAAACATTAGCCAGGAATGGTGGTGTGCCTGTAGTCTTAGCTACTCATGAGGCTGAGGCAGGAGGACCACTTGAATCCAGCAGTTCGAGGTTACAGTGAGCTATGATCATGCCACTGCACCCCAACCTGGGCAATACAGCAAGACCCTGTCTCAAGTACATAAATAAATAACTGTCAGGAGGGAAGAGGAGGAGTTCAGAAAAGGAAATCTGAACTCATAGAAAGGCATGGAAGTTGAGTGGGGAATGTGTTTTAGAACAAGCCAGGAGATGTATTGCTTATTTCAGCAACAGACCCTCCCAGCTTTTGGGAGATCTCTTTACAAGCTAGCCATGAGTCAAGGGTCCTTAACCCTGACTTCGTGTGTTGACTACTACTGACAGGCCTAGAGTTTACAGGGTGAAGGAAAAAATAGAACAGGAAGAAAAGGGGGTAGGAGGGAATCAGAGAAGAGGGAATGGAGGAAGACAGAGGGAGGATCCAGTAGAGAAAGGATTTAGTTACCTGGCTGGGGATGACTCTCCTGGGCTCTAATTAATTATTTCTCCTCACACCTCTGTTCGTTGGCCCATGTAAGTTTTCCACAAACTCACACATGATGACTTTTTGGTGGCATTTCTATTTTATTGTTGCAGTTACTTTTGGAGGAAGTCATGAATTCAAGCACTCTGAGCCAAGAGGTGAGCGATTTAGTAGAGATGATTTGGGCAGAGGCCCTGGGCCACCTGGAACACATGCTTCTCAAGCCAGTGAACAGGATTAGCCTCAACGATGTAAGTCGGTGTGTCGCTGAAACAGAATGGGAGAAATCTGCCTCCTGGTTGATTGGCATCAGCAATAACACGTGTGTTTGCGTGCTGGCCTGACTGCTCTGGAATTCATTCCTAAATGTTCTTTCCTTGTACCCTGAAGAAAGGGACCACTAACAGCACTGAGGAGAAAAGCTTCTGAGAAACCTAGACATCCCTGTCTGTAAAATATCAGCCTCAAGAGCTGATCGAAGGCAGGCTTCTGGTGCTGGCCAATTAGGAGGCCTGATCCTCTGTGCCAAGAGGTTTGCAGGAAGCTGGAGGGATATGGGTGGCCTTGGTCCCCAGTGAGATGCCCTGACTCCAACCCATTTCCTAGTGACTCCACAGTCTCGCACCTTCTGACTCTTAGGAAAGGCAGGCATGCCTCCAGACCACCAGAAAATGTTCTTCCTTTCTTGATTAAGCATAATTGCAATGAAAAGAGCAGACAAAAGAAGATATCCCCAATGGTACAACTTGTGCAACTGCATTGTTGTATTGAAATAATATGGTCAGTTTTCCTCTGTGGAATTAAACTAATTTATCTCAAGGAGAAAATGGCTAACTGGGATAAAGCCCATGAAGTACTTGTGTAATTAGAAACACATTCAGGAGGTTTTTATCCCTGGTCTGATTCTGACAGTTTTCTAAATTTCTCATGTGAAAAGCAAGTCTATCACAGTTGCATTAGTGTTTCTCTCTGTCTGTATATGTATGTAGATGTGTCCACATATGTATAGAAATATAAGACTCTGGTTCTTTCCTCTAGTAAAACTGAGCCCAGTTTTGCAACAATCCTCATGGCATCTTTGCCACAACTGAGATACGTCTCCAATAAAGATCAGCATTTGCTTTGTGATGGCTGTCCAGTAGAAAATGGGTAGTCTTGATATGTCCAACAATTATTTATATAGTTTTGTGCATGCTCCTTAATTTCTGTATTGAGATTTCATTGTAATAAGCATATACGATCTGTTGAAAGGTGAGCAAGGCAGAGGGGATTCTCCTCCTAGTAAAGGCAGCACTGAAAAATGGAGAAACAGCAGAGCAATTGCAAAAGATGATGACAGAGTTTTACAGACTGATACCTCACAAAGGCACAACGCCCAAAGAAGTGAACCTGGGACTATTGGCTAAGAAAGCAGACCTCTGCCAGGTAACCTCTGAAATATAGAATTCAATTTACTATAAAATATGTTGAGGGTGGGGGTCTTTAGAAATCTGATGAATAAAATAACACTGAATCATGAAATTGTCTCCAGAGTTGTGCTAGAAAATAAATTGTTGAACCATTTTAGAAAGCCCTGGATCCTTATGAAAGTCAAACCATATTTTCAAATGTGAATATGTTGGCACAGTGACATAAATGCAGAAATAGTTTTAAAATTGCTGTCTTGTAAAATAGCTTTTCAGACCCTGGAATGAGTTCGGATCCTCTCTGCAGAAGAAATGGGAAACTGCAACTAACTTAAACAATGAGGACATTTACGATCTCAGACAATAAGAAGTCCAGCTGTGGGCTGCCTGCTGGCCTGGGTCACCCCGAGACTCAGTGTGTCAGTGTTATCATCAGGGTCCCAGCCTCCTTCCGTCCCTCTGTACTTCCTGTAGAGTGACGGCTCTGCTCTTAGCCTGGCTTCCTCGTGATCTGCAGATGGCTGCAGTAGTTCATAGCATCCCATCTGTAATAGTTCTTTGTGTGTCATGTAGAGGAAGCCCCTGGCAGACTCATATTTCTCTGGTCAGAATGAAGTCGTGCACAATCTCTCAAACCAGTCGCTGGTGAGGAGATTGCAGCCACTGTGGCTGCTCAGAAATGGGCCATCTCCTCTGAGCTGCCAGGAGAGAAGCAGGCTTAGTGAGTAGAGGAAGGCAGCCACGGCAGCCAACCCTGCCTTAGACAAGGCTGAAGTCACTCTCTTGGTCCGCGTTGCCTCATCTGTGCATGCAGGGATTCGGCCAAGATCAGAGATTCGTGTCCTAGACTTCAGAGGAGTTTATAGATGTGAAATTTTGCATGTTTGGGAAATAATCGCTTTCAACAGATTCCCAGAGGAATCAGTAATCCAAAATAAGGAAAGAACTGGTCAATGAGAAAATATAAGACCCTTCCAAATTCAAAATTCTATGATTTACCTAACATCAAACATAAAGAATCTGTCAGTCGGGTGTGGTGGCTCACTCCTGTAAGCCCAGCACTTTGGGAGGCCAAGGCAGATGGATCACCAGTCAGGAGTTCGAGACCAGCCTGGCCAACATGGTGAAACCCCATCTCTATTAAAAATACAAAAAATTAGCTGGGCATGGTGGCATGCACCTGTAATCCCACTTACTCAGGAGGCTGAGGCAGGAGAATTGCTTGAACCCAGGAGGCAGAGGTTGCAGTGAGTCAAGATCACGCCACTGCACTCCAGCCTGGTCAACAAGAGCAAAACTCCATCTTAAAAAAAAGAAAAAAAATGTCAGTCATCAGTATTGCTAAGAGGGAACATATAGTGCCCATTCAAATACAGTTCTGGAGGCTAAGGTGGGAGGATCTCTTGAACTCAGGAGGTTGAGGCTGCAGTGAGCTATGGTCATGCCACTACATACAGTCCAGCGTGGGTGAGACCAAGACCCGTCTCAAAAATAAATAAAGTAAAGCAAGCTTTGGGGGAAAATGGACTTTTCCCATCTTTTTGAGAAAGTGTTAATGTAATATAAATATTAATTTTGATATGTGGTGATTCTGACATCTGTGTATTATTTCCACCTACAGCTAATAAGAGACATGGTTAATGTCTGTGAAACTAATTTGTCCAAACCCAGCCCACCACCCCTGGCCAAATACCAAGCTTTGAGATGCAAAATTGAGCACGTTGAACAGAATACTGAAGAATTTCTCAGGGTTAGAAAAGAGGTTTTGCAGAATCATCACAGGTAAGCATAAAGGAAATATCTCAGGATCTGTTACAATATAATGCTCTTTGAGACTCCGTTAAAGAGCTGATTACAGTAATTACCTAGATAATTTAATCTTCAGCAACAAGCCACAGTAGCGGTGGTGTGATGACAAATTACTTTCTTCTCTGCTCATAATGGTGCCTGGGGCAGTATTCTGTGCTTGAAATCACCCTCTATTCCACTCCGATTTCAAGGTTACCTAATCTTGTTGAGAGTTAAATTTAATTTAAATCAAAACGTGTTCGAGTTTGTATTTTGTAGGTTATTACAGAGAAAAAGCCACTTAAACTAAGATTTAAACATGCAGGAATATGGGTATGGCGTCTTCTAACGTGGCCTCTCTGTGGCATGAAAAACTGCCCCTGAAAACCTGGAAAACACGTTCCTAAATACCAGTTACACTTGTGCTCTCATTCACTGTGAATACCCAGGGTCCTGCGCTGAAGGGCATTCTCCAGTAACAACAAACATGATGGACCACCTGCTCAGATGAGCCCTTGCTGGGTGTCAGCACCCCTGAGGGTCACCGTGGTTGAGTCTGTGCCCAGCTTCTCGGTTTGGAAACCCCATTGCATGCTTGTTCTCGAGCATGGGACTGACTCTTTTGACTTGGTGGTTCATTCCATTGCAGCAGTTCCTCTTCGTCAGCTTGGCACAGCCCTTAGAACGAATGGTGGTGAGTTGTAGCCGCACATACCAGCTTATGAGAGCCAGTTGTCAACATTTAAGAGATTTGGTGAGCTGGTTGTTAAACCATTGGTAGCTTGAAATTGGACACGGGAAGGATTTGCGCCATGGAAATCAGCAAATGCTGCAAATCAGGGCTGTGCGGGGGCGTTGCTGCTGCTGTTTAGAGAGCTGGTTTTCCAGAGCCCCACTAAAACCACACCCAGCCACTCTTACCTTATGGCCTGACTCAGACTCATCTAAAATTATGTTCTGCTTTCCTTGATCATTCTCAAAATCCCTTCCCAAAACCACTTCACATCTACTAAGATGGCTATGATTTCCTTTTTTTTTTTTTTTTTTTGAGACGGAGTCTCGCTCTGTCACCCAGGCTGGAGTGCAGTGGCACGATCTCGGCTCACTGCAAGCCTTCGCCTCCTGGGTTCACGCCATTCTCCTGCCTCAGCCTCCCCAGCAGTTGGGACTACAGGCGCACGCCACCACGCCTGGCTAATTTTTGTATTTTTAGTAGAGACGGGGTTTCACTGCTTTAGCCAGGATGGTCTTGATCTCCTGATGTTATGATCTGCCAGCCTTGGCCTCCCAAAGTGCTAGGATTACAGGCGTGAGCCACCACGCCCAGCCATATGATTTCTTTTTAATGTAAAATTATAAGTGTTGGTGAGGATATAGAGAGACTGAAAGCCTCACACATTGCTGATGGGAGGGAAAAATGATGCAGCCTCCGTTAGATGATTCCTTAACAAATTAAACATATGATTACAATAAGACCCAGCAATTCCACTCCTAGTTCTATACTCAAAGGACTTGAAAGCAGGTACTCAAATAGGTACTTGTATTTGAGTACTTGTATTGAATATTCATAGCAACACTATTCACAACAGCCAAAACGTGGTTAAATAACCCAAATGCTCATCAACAGGGAAGTGGATAAACAAAACGTGATAAATATATGTAATAGAATATTATTCAGCCATGAAAAAGGAATGAAGCACTGACACATACTACAAACGGGTGAACCTCAAAAATATGCTGAGCGAAAGAAGCCACATATTGTACGATTCTGTTTATATGAAATATCTAGAATAGATAAATCCACGGAGACAGCAAATTGCCTAGTGCCATGAGAGGGAGGGTACGGGGTTTTCTTTTGGGCAAATAAAAATTTTGGAACTAGAGGTGGTGATTACATGACACTTTGAATGTTCTGTACTAAATACTACCAAATTGTACACTTAATGGTTAATTTTATCTTTTTGGAATTTCACTTTAATTTTTAAAAAGTCCGGGCCGGGCATGGTGGCTCATGCCTGTAATTCCAGCACTTTGGGAGGCCGAGGTGGGCAGATCACTTGAGGTCAGGAGTTTGAGACCAGCCTGGGCAACATGGTGAAACTCTGTCTCGACTAAAAATACAAAAATTAGCTGGGCATGGTGGCACACGTTTGTGGTCCCAGTTACTCCAGGGGCTGAGGCACAAGAATCACTTGAATCTGGGAGGTGGAGGTTGCAGTGAGCCAGGATTGCGCCACTGCACTCCAGCCTGGGAGACAGAACAGGACTGTGTCTCAAAAATATTCATTCCCACAGGCCTTCTCCATATTTTGTTTTTATATGTAATCAAATTCTTTTGGTTTGACTTTTGACCCTCCCCTAAGTGTCTGCTGAGATCTATACTAAGTAAGAGTCCAGTGACATGGAAGGTGGAATCGGGAGGGCAATAAGCTTTCTCCAGGAAGACAGGAAGAGCCACGTCAAGCCCCGGGAGTGGCAGCGGCAGTTCAGCCTTCCAGGGCTACCTGAGCAAGCCCTTGGCAAGCCACCCCACCCTCTGCGTACAAAAGCAGTCACACAGCTAAAGTGGGCTTCTTCCTAGGGAAGGATCCTGCTGCTGTGAAAAGTTAGATTTTCTTCATTTCATTTCACTAATCATGACTTCTTTATATTACTTTTTTCTAGTTATAAAACTCGTGTTCTTTGCTAAAAGCTTAGAAAATATCTAAAAATATGAAGAAAATATCTAAAAATATGAAGAAAATACAAAATCACTCAAAATATCACCACCCAGAGACAACCTAGATATAATATAACCACTGTTGACATTTGGGTGTAGAACATAACCCAGCCTGAATCACCCCGATTCTGTTCACCCCGGGGGGTGTGCTGGTAAGCCAGCTATGTGAAGGAAAAGTCCTGGTCTGGAATATTTGCTGAGTTCTGGGAAGCAAATACTCCCACCATCGCTAATGTCAAGGTACTGACCTGAGGCCGCTGGACATGGGATTGGGAAGATGTGCCCTTCCTCCCACCACAGCTGCCCTCAGCCATACCCTAGTCTCCCCCAACAACTGCCCCATCTTAGCTACCCACTCAGAGCCAGTGTGGGGTCTCTCTGTCCCTCATCCCCACATAACTGTGTTCTGTCAATTCTGCCTTCAAAGTGTCCTTCATCCCTTGGCTACTTCCATTCACTCTGCCGCCATCTTTAATCCAGATCCTGTTATCCCGTCTACAGTGTCCTTCCAGATGTTCTCCTCCACTCCTGCCCCATCCAACCATAACAACCAGTGAGGTCTTAAAATACATGTTTTATAGTGCCACATTCCAATAAATGTCACCTCCCAAGAGAATACTTTCTTGACAACCCTCTCTCCAAACCTGCTTGGTTTCCTAAACAGCACTTAAAAATAAGGTATTCGATAACTTTTTTTTTTTTTTTTTTTTTTTTTGATGGAGTCTTGCTCTGTCGCCAGGCTGGCTGGGCTGGAGTACAATGGCGTGATCTTGGCTCACTGCAACCTCTGCCTCCCGGCTTCAAGCGATTCTCCTGCCTCAGCCTCCCGAGTAGCTGGGACTACAGGTGTGCACCACCATGCCCCGCTAATTTTTGTGTTTTTAGTAGGGACGGGGTTTCACCATGTTGGCCAGGATGGTCTCGATCTCCTGACCTCATGATCCGCCCACCACAGCCTCCCAAAGTGCTGGGGTTACAAGGGTGAGACACCATGCCCAGCCGATAACTTTCTTTTCTTTGAGACAGAGTCTCGTTCTGTCGCCCAGGCTGGAGTGCAGTGGCGCGATCTCAGCTCCTTGCAACCTCTACGCCACCCCCCCGCCCTGGGTTCAAGTGATTCTCCTGCCTCAGCCTCCTGAGTAGCTGAGACTACAGGTGTGCACCACCACGCCCCGCTAATTTTTGTATTTTTAGGAGAGACGGGGTTTCACCACGTTGCCCAGGCTGGTGTCAAACTTCTGGGCTCAAGTGATCCAAGTGCCTTGGCCTCCCAAAGTGCTGGGATTACAGACCTGAGCCACTGTGCCCAGCCAGAAGTTGCATTCTTTTTTGTTGTTGTTGTTGAGAGACATGGTCTTGCTCTGTTGCCCAGAGCAAGAATTATATATTCCATATACTATTGTTTATTTGACAAATTGGGATAATACTATGTATAAAGTTTTGTAATCTACTTTTAAATTTTATATTTTACTGTATACTTTACTACATATCCTCATGTTTGTTAAAGAATTTGATTTTTTTAATACCTACATAATAATTCCAAGATACACTGTGCTGTGACTCATTGAATCAGTTTCCTGATAATGGACATTTGGACTCTTTTGGGATTTCTTCTGCTATAATGACTTTTTGTTTTGTTTCCAATTATGTAATCTAAAGGCTTTTCTTCTAATTCTTACAGTAAGAGCCCAGTGGATGTCTTGCAGATATTTAGAGTTGGCAGAGTGAATGAAACCACAGAGTTTTTGAGCAAACTTGGCAATGTGAGGCCCTTGTTGCATGGTTCTCCTGTACGAAACATCGTGGGAATCTTGTGTCGGTAAGAATAGCCATCTTTATTTTTCAAAAATTTCAGGCTCACAAATGTGAAGTGTTTTACTTCTTTTTTTCCTGCTTTTTTCTATATTATGTGGGTCTTTTCAGTTAAAATCAGCTAGCTTACTGCATTCTGGAGAAAATTACACACTTTATAATTAAGTGTGTAATTTAAATTACATATTTATGGCTGGGCATGGTGAGTCACACCTGTAATCCTAGCACTTTGGGAGGCTGAGGCAAAAGGATCACTTAAGGCCGGGAGTTCAAGACCAGCCTGGAAAACCTAGCAAGATCTCATCTCTATTTTGAAAAATTATGTATTATTTTTAAAATGTGTACATAGGTATGAATTGCTTCTTGAAGACTGTATCGTATGAAGAAAAGTGATTCTATATTCATGACTCTTCCATGTGTATCTAATCTAGGGATAGCCCAATATTTAAAGAGTCCAGAAATTAGAGTGCACACCAGACAACATGAGTTGTTTATTTGAAACATAACTCTAAGATTCTGTTTGCTTTGAATTACTACTTAATATTAGGGCTGAAACTGAAGTCACAGGAGCAGGAGAAAATATTATTAAATGTAGATCCATTAATTACTCAGAAGAAACTTAAAAAGAAACATACAAGATCCACCTGGGGAAAAGAAAGAAAAAACAAAAAACCATTAAACTACTACTGAGGAACCCAAAAGACAACTTGCATGAATCAGAAGGATGCCAGTTTTTCTTGGATTAGTCTATAGATTTAGTACAATCATGATAAAATTACCAATAAGTTTTTTTAAGTGAAAAGCTGATTCTACAACACAAATTTTTTTTAAATTTTGAAATTACCAGAATAATTCTGGAAAAGAAGCATAATGAGGGTGACATTAATATTAAACACAAATGAACTCAAAAACACAGAAGATTTAGGATATAAGTAGATCTTATCTTTGTGGAAGAAAGACAAATTCTTCAATACTGTCTATAGAGATAAATGGGTAACCACAAGGAAAAAATATAAAGTTGGACCCTTACCTAATTTCTCATACTTTAACTCCAGACAGAGCAAATGTTTAAATATTTAAAATAAAACCATAAAAGTATCCTAAATGAAAAATGGGAGAATCCTCTCAAAATAATCTTTAAGTAGGGATGAGCTTTCTAAGTAGGACCAAAACCCAAAAGCTATTTTACAAAATTCATTCAATCTCCTAATGTGAAATTCAAACAATAGATGTTTATATAATAAAAGGCAGAAATTTCCCTTGTATTTCAGAAACAACCATGGCTTCACCCTGATTGCAGAGTTCTCTGAATGCCAGAAGTTCAGTAGGAACCTGCCAAAATTCTGAGCAAGGGAGAGATGTAGTCAGTGTTGGGCTTACACCTTATCCTGCCCTTCTCTTTTCAGAGGGTTGCTTTTACCCAAAGTAGTGGAAGATCATGGTGTACAAAGAACAGACGTCGGAAACCTTGGAAGTGGGATTTATTTCAGTGATTCGCTCAGGTATGTTCGATCCTTAATCACAGAATCATTACTGAGTACTTGCTGTGTGTTTTCTTCTGTCTTTCCTTGGTGAGGGAGTTTCTCAACCAAAACACAGATTTATCTATTACATATGACCTCAATATGCCTGGAATATTATTTCATCTTCAGCATCCTTGATAATGTTTAAATCTGCCCTTATGCCAGACATGGTGGCTCATGCCTGTACTCCCAGCTCTTTGGGAGGCCAGGGCAGGAGGATCACTTGAGCCCAGGAGTTTAAGACCAGCCTATGCCACACAGCAAGACCCTATCTCTACAAAAAAATTAAAAAATTAGCTGTGCATGGTGGCGCTAATAGAACCTATAGTTCTAGCTACTGGGGAGGCTGAGGCAGGAGGATCACTTTGAGTCCAGGAATTCAAGGCTGGAGTGAGCTATGATTATGTCACTGCAGTCCAGTGTGGGCAACACAGTGAGAAGAACCCCATGTACATCATCTGCCAACCTCATAATTGGTATTGTAACATCATTTAATGCAAGGAAACAGACTCAGGGAGGTCAGGGAACTTGCCTAAGGTTGCAGAGCTAATTAAAGGATGGAGACTGAGTTCAGGCCCAGGACAAAGGATAATGATCCAAGATACTTAAAGAGTTCCTACAAATCAATAAGGAAAAGATAAGCAACCCTATAAGCAGATGTGCAAAAGACTTAAATAGAAACCTAATAGCAAAGAAAACGAGCTGGGGCCAGGCGCAGTGGCTCATGCCTGTAATCCCAGCACTTTGGGAGGCCAAGGCAGGTAGATCACTTGAGGCCAGGAGTTCGAGACCAGCCTGGCCAATGTGGCGAAACCCCATCTCTAATAAAAGTACAAAAATTAGCTGTGTGTGGTGGTGTGCACCTGTAGTCCCAGCTACTCAAGAGGGTGAGGCAGGAGAATCGCTTGAACCCAGGAGGCAGAGATTGCAGTGAGCCGAGATCACACCACTGCACTCCAGCCTGGGTGACAGAGCAAGACTCTGTCTCAAAAAATGAGCTGAGTGCAGTGGCACACTCCTGTAGTCCCAGCTACTCAGGAGTTTGAGGCAGAAAGATTGCTCAAGTCCAGGAGTTTGAGATTAGCCTGGGCAACACAGCAAGACCCCATCTCAAAAAAAAGCTTTTTAAAATTAGCCAGGCATTGTGTCACACACCTGTAATCCAAGCTACTCAGGAGGCTGAGGCAGGAGGATTGCTTGAGCCCAGCAGTCCAAGGCCACAGTCAGGTATGACTGAACCACTACAGCCAGCTTGGGAGACAAAGCAAGACCCAATCTCTTAAAAAAAAAGAAAAGAAAAAAAGAGAGAGCACTGTAATAACAGAACACTGGAAATCGTGCAGATGTCCATCGACAGTGGAGTGGATCCGTACATTTTGATGGAGTCTTACATGAAGTCCTGTCCTGCAGTTTAAACAATTGGACTGTGGCTACACATGTCAAACGGATGAGCCTTAGGACCTTGGTGGATCAAAAGTTATTAGATAATTCTATATACAGGCATACCTTGGAGATAATTGAGGGTTTGGTTCCACACTACTGCAATATAGCAAATACTGCAATAAAGTGAGTCACACACGTTTTTGGTTTCCCAATGAGTACAAAAGGTTTACACTCTATTGAAGTGTGCAATAGCATTGTGTTTAAAAAAAAAAACAATGTACATACCTTAATTTTAAGGTATGTACTTTATTACTAAAAATCCTAACGATCATCTAAGCCTTCAGTGAGCCATTGTCTTTTTGCTGGTGGAAGGTCTTGTGTCAATGTCTATGGCTGCTGACTGATGAGGGTGGTGCTTGCTGAAAGTTGAGGTGGCTGTGGCAATTTCTTAAAATAACGACAACAGTGAAGTTTGCCTCAGCAATTGACTCTTCCTAGCATTTACCTACAGTAGAACTTCCTTGAAAATTGGAGTCCGTTATCTCAAACACTGCTGCTGCTTTATCCACTAAGTTTATGTGATATTCAAAATCCTTTGTTGTCAGTTCAACAATATTCACAACATCTTCACCAGGAATGGATTCCATCTCAAGAAACCACTTTCTTCACTCATTCATAAGAAGCAACTCCTCATTCATTCAAGTTCGATCATGAGATTGCTGCAATTCAGTCCCATCTTCAGGCTCCAATTCTAATTCTAGTTCTCCTGCTGCTTCTGCCACATCTACAGTGACTTCCTTCACTGAAGTTTGAACCCCTCAAAGTCACCCAAGATAGTTAGAGTAAACTTCTTCCAAACCCCTATTAATACTCATATGCTGACCTCCTCCCATAATTCATCAAATGCTCTTAAGGACAAGGAGAATAGTGAATCCTTTCTGGAAGATTTTCAATTTACTTCGTCCAGATCCATCAGAGGAATCACTGTCTATGGCAGCTATAGCCTTACAAAATGTATTTTTTTCTTTTTAGAGTTGGGGTCTTGCTCCATTATTGCCCAGGTGAGAGTACGGTAAGATGCAACCATAGCCATAGCTCCCTGGAACCTCAAACTGCTGGACTCAAGTGATCATCCCACCTCAGACTCCTGGGATTACAGGCATACCTGGCCAAAATGTATTTCTTTCTTTCTTTTTTTTTTTTTTGAGATGGAGTTTGCTCTTGCTGCCCAGGCTGGAGTGCAATGGTGTGATCTTGGCTCACTGCAACCTCCGCCTCTTGGGTTCAAGCGATTCTTCTGTCTCAGCCTCCTGAGTAGCTGGGATTACAGGCACATGCCACCACGCCTGGCTAATTTCTGTATTTGTAGTAGAGATGGGGTTTCATCATATTGGGCAGGCTGGTCTCGAACTCCTGACCTCGGGTGATCTGCCTGCCTTGGCCTCCCAAAGTGCTGGGATTATAGGCGTGAGCCACCGTGCCCAGCCCAAAATGTGTTTCTTAAATAATAAGACTTCAAAGCTGAAATTACTTCTTGATCCATGGCTGCAGAATGGAAGTTGTGTTAGCAGGCATGAAAACAACAAACTCCTTGTACCTCTCCATCAGAGCTCTTGAATGACTAGGCGCTTTGCCAGTGAGCAGTTGTATTTTGGAAAGAACCTTTTTTGTTGAGCAGTAGATCTATACATTGGGCTTAAAATTCAGTAAACCATTCTGTAAACAGATGTGCTGACATCCAGGTTTTGTTGTTCCATTTATAGAGCACAGAAAGAGTAGATTTAGCACAATTCTTAAGGGCCCTGGGATTTTTGGAATGGTAAGTGAGCACTGGCTTCAGCTTATAGTCACCAGCCGCATTAGCCCCTGACAAGAGTCAGCCTGTCATCTGAAGCTTTGAAGCCAGCCATTGACTCCTCTCCAGCTGTGGAAGTCCTAGATTACATTTTCTTCCAATAGAAGGCTGTTTTGTCTACATGGAAAATCTGTTGTTTAGTGAAGCCACCTGCATCAGTGATCTTAGCTAGATCTTCTGGAGAACTTGCTGCAGCTTCTACATCAGCACTGGCTGGTTCACCTTCCATTGTTATGTTATAGAGATGGCTTCTTTCCTTAAACCTCAGCCAACCTCTGCTAGCTTCAAGCCTTCCTTCTGCAGTTTCTTCACCTCTCTGAGCCTTCATAGAATTGAACAGAGTTGAGGCCTTGCTCTGGATTAGGCTTTGGCTTAAGAGAATGCTGTGGCTGGTTTGATCTTCTATCCAGACCATTAACATTTTCTTCATATCAGCAATAAGGCTGTTTTGCTTTTTTATCATTCCTATGTTCACTGGAGCAGCACTTTTAATTTCCTTCAAGAATTGTTTCTTTACATTCACCACTTGGATAACTGTTTGCCACAAGAGGCCTAGCTTTCAGCCTGTCTTGGTTTTCAACATGCCTTCCTCACCAAGCTTAATCATTTCTAGCTTTTGATTTAAAGTGAAACATGTACAGCCCTTTCTTTCACTTGAACACTTAGAGGCCACTATAGGGTTATTATTAATTGGCCTAATTTCAATATTGTATCTCAGGGAATAGGGAGGCCAGAGAAGAAGGAGAGAGATGAGGGAACCACTGGTCAGTGGAGCAGTCAGAACACACGAAACATTTACCAAGCTCGCCACCTTGTATGGGCACAGTTTGTTGCAGCCCAAAACAATTGCAATAGTAACATCACAGATCATTGATCACACATCACCATTACAGCTATAATAAAAATGAAAAAGTTTGAAACATTGTGAGAATTACCAAAATGAGACACAGAGACACAAAGGAAGCACATGCTGTTAAAAAAAAATGGCACCAGTAGACCTAGACCTGCTCAACACAGAGTTGCCGCAAACCTTCAATTTGTAAAAAAAAAAAAAAAAAAAAAAAAAAAAGAATATCTCTGCAGTGCACTAAAACAAGGTATGCCTGTATGTGCAAGGCTCAAAAACAAGCAAAAGTATACATTACATTGTTGAGGGACATATATCTGTGCATTAATACTATGAAAGAAAATAGGCCAGGCACAGTGGCTCAAAGCCGGTAATCCTAACCCTTTGGGAGGCCAAGGTGGAAGAATTGCTTGAGGCCAAGAGTTCAAGACCAGCCTGGGCAACATAGTGAGACCCCATAGCTACAAAATGTTTTTAAAAATTAGCCAGGTGCAGTGGTGCACACCTGTAGTCCCAGCCTCAGGAGACTGAGGTGGGAGGATTGCTTGAGGCCAGGAGGTTGAGGCTGCAGAGAGCTATGATTGTACCACTGCACTCCAGCTTGGGTAAAAGAGTGCAAGACCCTGTCTCAAAAAAAAAAAAAAAAAAAAAAAAAAAACACACACAAAAGAGAAAACTTATAAAAAAGGGGACACAGTAAAACCTCTCCCAACCTACCCAGGGTCCCCTCTGTGGCTCCTTATGGAGTAAATTCCACATGGGAAAAAAAGAGAAAATAATATACAAAAATTCAAGACAGTGATCAAATTACCTCTGGGTGGGAGAGAAGGTGAGCTGTGGGGCAGCATAGAAGTTTTAGGGATGTTCTAGTTCTTAACCTAAGTGGTAGCTATGTGGATATTTATCTTCTTATTCTTTAAATATGTATATCATAAATGTTTTTTCCTATGCACACTGTATCCAAGTAAAAATTTTTAGATGTGAATTGAGCCAAATAGCAGTGGATTAAGGGGTAAATGAGCCAGAAGAGACAGTCACTGGCCCCCTCTGCCAGAACGTGGTGAGATAGGAAGGAATAGAGACAGCTCCAGGGAGAAGTCCAGAGTGCGGTTTAATGAGAAGGAAGGAAGCATGCTTGTAAGTTGCAGGAAAAGAGCCCTCCAAAGGGGAGAGGGTTATAGAAGGAATGGGGGAACTGATTTTTTTTTCAGTGGGTGAAACAAAGAAGGGTCGTCTGGCCATACTTCTGCATTTTGAACTTAATCTTTAAAAAAATAGAGATGCATCTCCAAAATGTTGTGTCCAAAGGTGTGTCCTAGTCTGTGCTCCTAATAGCAAGAGTTGCCTTATTAAAGCTGCTGATTCCCAAAGAAAGATAAAACAACATTTCTCATTTGGATGTCATTTGAAATGTTTGTTTTTCCATTCAGGAGGCTTTGTGAGAGCTTGTCTTTCCCTTTGACCGGTTCTTACTCGCTTGGTACCCACGGTTCTTATTCCTTTCCGAGCTTTAGTGCAGAGAATTAAGTCTACTTTTTCCTAATTAATAAGGTGGTTATTTTTCCTTTTCTTTACCACCCTGGTATTTATGATGGTAAAATGTGTATATTTTAGTAGCTAACAAAGATTTAGGAGAACAGTAGAATTCATTTCCCTCTGGAAACAAAGTGCTTTGAGCACTGCGTAGCACAACATAAGGGCAATATACATATTTGTCACATAGAAATGCGAAATAGGCCAGGCATGGTTGCTCATGCCTGTAATCCCAGCACTTTGGGAGGCTGAGGAGGGAGCATCACTTGAGCCCAGGAGTTCGAGACCAGCCTGGGAAACATAGTGAGACCCCATCTTTGCAGAAAATTTTAAAAGTTAGCTAGGTGTGGTGCACATCTATAGTCCCAGCTACTCAGGAGGCTGAGGCAGGAGGATCAGTTGAGCCCAGGAGTTGGAGACTGCAATAAGCTATGATCGTGTCACTGCACTCTAGCCTGAGTAACAGAGCAAAATTCTGTCTAAAAAAAAGAAGAAGAAATACTAAATAAATAAGTGCATAATAAAGTTCTAAATTGAGTCTTTGGAGATATTTCAATAACAGGAAAATTTAGAACAGTTTACCAGGGAAGTCTTTTCAATAATATGTTATTGACCAGTCACTCTAAGCTATAAACATGTGTTTATTTCCTTTTGCATGTAGTACAAGTATCAAGTACTCACACCCGGGAGAGACAGATGGCACCAGACTCCTGCTCATTTGTGACGTAGCCCTCGGAAAGTGTATGGACTTACACAAGAAGGACTTTTCCTTAACTGAAGCACCACCAGGCTATGACAGTGTGCATGGAGTTTCACAAACAGCCTCTGTCACCACAGACTTTGAGGTATTTTTATATCAAGGAACAAGCAAAGAGAGTCTTGAATACTCAAAGAAGGGCCTTAGTTTTTTGCTCCTATTTTCATTAAATATGCTTAAGTTTAAATAATTGTTATATATGTACTGCGTGAATTCAACATTTTCTAAATTAGCAAACATGCTTTTATGAAAACATCTGCCAATACAGGCTTTTTGTTGCTACTGTTGTTAATCACCTACTGATTTCTATTTGCTCTAGGATGATGAATTTGTTGTCTATAAAACCAATCAGGTTAAAATGAAATATATTATTAAATTTTCCATGCCTGGAGATCAAATAAAGGACTTTCATCCTAGTGATCATACTGAATTAGAGGAATACAGACCTGAGTTTTCAAATTTTTCAAAGGTTGAAGGTAGGACAATTTTCTTGAATGCTGTTTTATGTTATTATATTTATAGACCTCAAATGTTATATTTTCAATGGAATGTATATTTGCATTTGTTATATCTATGACCTCATCCATAAGTATTTCATTTCCTTTCAATCTCAATATTGTTTCCCACAAATTTCTCTCAGTGTTAACATCAATCAAACCCCTCTGCCTAGTATCAAAATAAAGCACTTAATTTTAAAATATATATATTTCTTTTTTTTTTTTTTTGAGACAGGGTCTCACTCTGTCCCCTAGGCTGGAGTACAGTGTGTGATCAAAGCGCACTGCAGCCTCAAACTCCTGGGTTCAAATGATCCTCCTGACTCAACCTCCCAAGTAGCTAGGACTACCATCCATGACTTTTTTTTTTTTTTTAAGAGACAAGTTCTCACTATGTTGCCTAGGCTGGCCTGAAATTCCTGGCCTTCAGTGATCCTCTTGCCTTGGTATCCCAAAGTGCTGGGATTACAGATATGAGCCACCATGGCCAGCCTCATTTCCTTTTTTATCTTGCATACATAACCAGGATGATTGAGAAATTCCATGTGACTTCATTAACACACTGAAGTTGAGCTTATTCCCTTCAGGAATAGCCAAGACTAAAACCTGTGGAATCTTGCTAAGATGTCGTGGTGCAGAAAGTGTAATGGGGTGGGGAGAACAGACAGCAGAGCCGCTGTAGAGCCAGGAAGCCCAGGGTTTGAGTGTCGCCCTGCCACCCTGCAGTCTTGAAACTGCATGACCTTTTGCGCTCCACCTTCTCTCCGATGGGAATGAGAGAAATTGAAGGCACTGAGTAAATTGCCATGTGTGATGCGTGTGTTAGCTGTAGTAGTGCGAGCATACAAGAAGATATTCACTTCTCAGAGTATCATGAGCCCAAACAATTACAGTATTAATTAGTAGGACTGTAAGAACACATTAACATTTTTGAACGTGCTCAAATTATTTTTTGTCAGAAATGCATGAGGTCATGTGTGTTCAGAGGTGACTCCAATTTTTTCTCTGGGAGTCATTAAGTGAAATATCTGGCAAGATAATATGTATTTATATTTCCTAACCTTATCTGTATTCTGTATGTTTGTACCACTTAGAATAGGATGTGAACATTTTTCAGTATGCTGCCATAGGAGCCTTGGATTGAAAATCTACGTTGTTTCATGCCATCCCAAAATGCTTGTGTGGCACCATAAATAATAGTGACCGAGCCCTTCCACACTACAAGCCAGGGAATGCAGACACCTGGATTCAGGCTTCAGCCACACTTGAGACAGTCTGAAGACCTCTGTGTATTTGTGTGTATGTTTGAATGTATGTCAAGTAATTCTGTGTTTTCAAGAGGACACCCCACAGTCTCTACATTAAAAAGTCAGAAGAGCACATGCCTGTAGTCCCAGCTACTCGAGAGGCTGAGGCAGGAGGATTACTTGAGCACAGAAGTTCAAAACCAGCCTGGGCAACATAGTGAGACTCCCATCTCTACCAAAGAAAAAAAAAAAGAAAAGAAGAAAAAAAAATTTAAGCAGAAGGGTCTTTAAAAAAAAAAAAAAGGCCAGGTGTGGTGGCTCACACCCATAGTCCCAGCACTTTGGGAGGTCAAGGCACATAGATCCCTTGAGACCAGCCTGGGCAACATAGCTAAACCTCATCTCTACAAAAAATACCAAACAATTAGCTGGGCATCGTGGTGCATGCCTATAGTCCCAGCTACTCTGGAGGCTGAGACAGGAGGATCAACTGAGCCAGAGAGGAAGAGTCTACTGTGAGCAGAGATTGTGCCACTGCACTCCCACTTGGGTGACAGAGTGACACGCTGTCTCAAAAAAAAAGAAAAGGCAGAAGGCACCTCCCATTTTTCTCATGTGGGTTCACTTGCTTTTCAGAATTGGCTATTGAAAACCATAAAATGCTGTTTATCCATTTTCCCTAAAATAAAATGCATGAAGGCATGGAGAAGGAATAAAGATCAAGACAACAAAAATAGACAGGTTTGGTTTTGAAAGCTAATGGTGACATTTTTAACGTTTAGATTACCAGTTACCAGATGCCAAAACTAACAGCAGCACCAAAGCCGGCCTCCAGGACGCCTCTGGGAACTTGGTTCCTCTGGAGGATGTGCACATCAAGGGGAGAATCATAGACACTGTAGCCCAGGTATGTTGTCTGTGGCTTTATGACACTTAAACTACATGGATGTAAACTATACATGAGAATTTGATTGCAGTTGCCTGAACTGAAGGGAACAGATAGGTTTCTAAAATGTATTTATTCAAGAGATATTCACTAAGCACTCCATGCCAGGGACTAGCTAGGCTCTGGGCATCCAGCAGTGCACAATACAAAAGCTCTGCCCTTGTGGAGCACACACTGTGTGGGGGAATAGGCAATAAACATGATGAAAGAGTGAAACACATAACATGTTAGATAGTGACAGGTGCTAAAGAGAAAAATGAAAGCAGGAGGAGCTGCTTTCACAGATAGGAGCTGTGAAAGACAGGGGCTTTGAACCTGTAAACAGAATGGCCACGGAGGCCGCCCTGAGAAGGTGACATCTGCATACAGACCTGAAGGAAGTGGGGGCTAAACTGTGTGGACGTTGGGGGATGCTTGTTCCAGGCAGCAGGAACATCACATGCCAAGGCTCAGAGGTAGGAAGGAGGCTGATCTGGCCCAGGTGCGCCAAGGAGACGCACTGTGGCTGCAGTGGGGTGGAAAGGGGAGAGTGCATGGGGACTGAGTCAGAGAGGTGAGGGGCTCTCGCATCGGCACACAGGTCATGCTGTCCTTGACTCTGAGTGAAATGGAAGCTTCTAGATGTCTGGCAGAGGAATGACATGAGCAGACCTGTTTTAACCGGCTTACTCTGGCCACCATGTTGGGAACAGTAGGAAGAGGCCCAGTGGGAGAAATGTTAGGTCAAGTTCCTTGGAAAGCAGACTCTGGATAGAATTTGTTTTCAAGAAGCCTGTGGGACTGTGCCTGCGGGAGCCGCACCTGTGAGGGAGTGAGGGAGGCAGGACGTGGCCGACGAGACAACAGAGTCCTCAGATGATCTTGGGGGAAGCTCTGGGCCAGAGTGGTCCTTGAGAGAAGGTCTGAATCAAGGCAAGGGGGCCGGGCTTTGTAGCTCCACTGGGGCCAGTCCTGGGATGTGGGCTGCTCCGGGGAGGGGTCAGAACCTTGGCTAACGCAGTTTGTCTTTGGCTGAGGACAGATAGTTCCCGGGGAGGCACCCCACAGGTGACACTTCTAGCAGTCTCAGTCCTGAAGGGGACACAGCGGGCCCAACGTCATATCACATAGAGGAGACAATTGACAGAATTCAGTTAAGGGACCTGGTGATGTGGAGAAAAATGTTTGCAGTGGGGGTGTAGGAAGTGATGGAGTCTGCCAAGGCCTGAGGACAGAGCCAATCAGATTTGCTGATGGGGACGGGACAGTAGAGAAAGACAGCGGCCCAGGATGACAGCAGAGTGTTTGCCCTGAATAACTGGAAGGATCATGTTTGCACTTACTAGAATGGGCAGTCACAGGCGGGCAGGTTGGGGGGCATCAGGAGTTTATCTTTGGCCAAGTAGGTCTTGTGACTACATAGGACCGGGGAGGAGACCCAAGTTGGACTTATAAGTGGGGAGTCAGCAGCATTCACATAGTGTTTTAAGTCATGAGCCCAGATTAAACACCCAGAGAATCAGTAGAGCACAGAGGCCAACATGGAGACGTAGGGGAGGAGGCTGAGTCAGCCACGGAGACCAGGAGGGAGCGGCTGTGGAGACACATGAGGACAGCTGAACAGGGAGGGGAGGAAAGGCTGCTGGTGGGTCTCATGAATAACAACCCAGCCCTGACCATTGGATTTAGCAATGAGATTGTTGGTGACCTTTGCCTTTTGATGGTGTGGTGGGGGTGAAAGGCTGATCAGAGTGAGTTCAAGAGGGAATGGGAGGAAGAATTGGGAGACAGGAGAGAAGATGAGACAGCAGCTGAAGAGAAGTGGGGTTGTGTTTTCTTTCTCCTTTTAAGACGCAAGAAACAACAGCATATGTGGGAGTCAGTGCAGGAGGGAAACCTGGTGACCTGGGAGAGGGGAATTGCTGGAGCTACTTCCTTCTCTACACCCTTCTCTGTGTTTTATTGCATAAATAGGAAATATTGTTGAAAAGACTGTCCTGGTAAACCATTCTGAAGTTTATGTTTATCGAAATATCTCCAAAGACTCAATTTAGAACTTGATTATGCCCTTATTTATTTAACATTTCTTTGTAACAAACGTATATTGCCCTTATGTTGTGCCAGGCAGTGCTCAAAGCACTTTCTTCCCAGAGAGAGATGAATTCTACTGTTTTCCCAAATCTTTGTTAGCTACTAAAATATACACATTTTGCTATTATAAATACCAGGGTGGTGGCCGGGTGTGGTGGTTCATGCCTGTAATCCCAGGACATTGGGAAAGAGGCCGAGGCAGGAGGATTGCTTCAGCTCAGGAGTTCCAGACCAGCCTGGGGAACATGGAGAAACCCCATCTGTACAAAAATTAGCTCAGCGTAGTGGCGTACACCTGTAGTCCTATCTGCTTGGGAGGTTGAGATGGGAGAATGGCTTGCCATTACTAGAATGGGCAAAGTCACAGGAGGGCAGGTTGGAGGAGGCAGAGGTTGCAATGAGCCAAGGTCGCACCACTGCACTCCAACCTGGGTGATAGAGCAAGACCCTGTCTCAAAAACAAAAACAAAAAACCCGGGGTGTTGAAAGAGAAGGGACAAACCCCACCTTATTAAATTATCTGCACTGAAGCTCAGAAAGAGCATAAAATACCAAGTGAGTAAGAACCGGTCAAAGCGAAAGACAAGCATCGCAGGAGGGTTATCTAATGCGGGTGCTGGGGCCACAGCCAGGAGCTCGCAGCAGGTTCATCATCCACAGTCACAGGATGGAAGGCAGCGTCAGGGGTGCCAGGTGGCCAGGTGCAGTGGTAGAGCTTGGAAAGTTTTCGGTTTTCTAAAATTGAATTGGTTTGCTAAGATTTGGCCTCATCATCGGCTTCTGACACTAAAGATTGCATTGAACAGCCATAAAGGCCTTTTAGGAGATTAAGAATGTTCAAGTACAGTGCCGTGATGTTCTGATCCCTGTAGAGGGAAATTAGTTCCATTTCAGTGATCACCTTAATCTGGGGAGGCGGAGTGTTGGGTGAGAAGAGCAGTTTGGATATAGCTGACCTCCACCCCTGGGCCCACTCTGACCCATCCTCAAGGCAGCTCAGAGCAACAGCATACACTTTGAAAGACCCAGCTGTGGGCTCATGGGACATGTTCTATTTCTGCCAATCCCTTTGGCACCACTTAGGGTCTGTAGACATTATGGTTACCACTTCCTAAGAGTCAGGCCCTCAGCCGAGTTTTCCACATGTAGTACTTAATTCTCTCAGACTCCATGAGCCAAGTGGTATAATTATGCCTATTGTTTGGATGAGGAAGCTGAGGCCCAGAGACAAACAATATGATAAAGCCCAAATTTGAACTCAGATCATTCTGATTCCAGCGTTCAGATTCTTAACCAGTACACCATAGTGCAGCATGGTAGATCATACAAAGCAAAGGATCCGGAGTTTGTAAGGCTTAGGTTTGAATTCTTGCTTATTCTTTCTAGTGCGGTGAGTTTGGGAAAGTTACTTAACTCCTTTGCCTCGTTTTCCTCATGTGTAAAATGGAAATAATAATATCTGCCCATCAGTGTTGTGGCTATTAGATCTAATAAATATAAGGGACTTAGGGCATTGTTTTTATGTGCAGAACAAATTATGACGAGGTTACAGGGAGAGGCGTGTGTCCTCCATGCCTTACTTGGGATTAGACGACTTGTACCATTTGCTATTTCAAACCTGAAGAGGCCTGTTCCCTGGGGAAGTTTGCCCCAAAATAACTTTGGATTTAGCAGTGAATTTCTCACTCATTTTATGATGAAACAGCCGGACTGTAGACTGAGCTTGAGTATCCAAGCAGAGGCTGGGGTGTAGATTCTTATATGTGCATGGCTCATACATTTTGACCCTTCTTGGAATAAATTGATGATGTTAAGCTTAATTACATCATGGTTTTATCTAATGGAAGAAAATTAAGATGTCAAAATTTGTTGCATTATATTAGTTTCTGTTCTAAGGCCTGGTAAAAATACTTTTATTATCGTTATCTAAAATTATTGACCTTTGTGAGTGCCCAGCCACACAGTGTGATATACAAAGAGAGTGCAGCTGACATAGGCCTGATGTCTAGGGACTCCTGCACAAAGGCGGGCCTGCTAACTAGAACAGGCAGGGCGGCTACTGAGTAGGAAGAAACATTAGTCTACACCAAGTACAATTAGATAGTGTTCGTGATCATCAAACTCAGGGCAAGCATGCATGCCTTTGAGGGTTTGGTAAAACTGGGGAAATCCAAGAGAGGATGAGAAGGAGTTCCGTGCACAGTCAAGGGGACAGTGTCTGACGTCCTTCTAGTCAGTGCTAGGCGGGCCCCAGTCCTGGTGCCTCCTCACCAGGCACACACTAAGCATTCATTGCAGGCGGCATAGCCCAGATCGCTGAGAAACTCCAGGACGCACCTTTGCCTCCTCTTGGGTGGCTGGCCAGACCGGGATTCCAGGAAACCTACCCACTGGCCAGCGACGTGTTCATTTGCAGGATGGCAAGAGATTCTGTCCAGGAGGGTACTGACCTGCTGATTTGGGGAGACTTAAATTGCTTATATAAATAAGGACTTCTTGAAAAATTTTGCCTGGCAACCTACACACCATAGGGGCAGCCAAGCTTGCAGCGAATCCAGGTGTGGACAATGTTTTCAAATAAGTTAGATTTTTTTTTTTAATTTTTCATTTTGGTCTCTTCCCTGGATTATTGATTACAGATCATTAAATATTTTTGCCTTATTATTGTCACGTTTAAAATCTTACTGTTTATTGTATGTCTGAGGAGTTTTTTCTTAATTTTCAAATATTTAAAGCCTCCCGCCTTTTCCTGAGTGAGGGAGTGATGAAAACAGTCTGTTGGAAAGATTAATTAGATAATAGAGACAACAGAGAGGAGTGGAGAAGACTTGATTCTGGAAGAACCAAGGCACACAGAGATGAGGAGCCAGATAAGGGCTGTGTAGAGAGGGGGAAAGCCACAGAGAGGTCCCCAGGAGGAAATGCCAAGTCCTGAGAGCTGACAGGATAGAAGGACTATTCTGGAATCGTTTCCAGCCAACATGGCACGAAGGAGGCATCAAAGCCCACAACATGAAAGGGGCAATTTTCCAGCCGTCTTAACAAGAGCTATATTGCCTCTGCTAAGTCAGTGTTGGTAAGACTTCAGGTGGCTTCTATTCCAGTTGGACATGTATGAACCACCTAACCATGGGACTGGTGCATTTTATCACATGACACGGGTTCTCCACTGCAGAAGTGAAGCCAGGGTTGGGAATTTGAGGGACGTGATACAAATGCAAGGAAATTCAAATAAATACGCAAAATCATTTTCATTCGTCCTTGTTCCTGCAGATGTAGTCCATGTGGTCTCATCAGATGTGTGGATTCTTTTCTTCTTCAGGTCATTGTATTTCAGACATACACAAATAAAAGTCATGTGCCCATTGAGGCAAAATACATCTTTCCTTTGGATGACAAGGCCGCTGTGTGTGGCTTCGAAGCCTTCATCAATGGGAAGCACATAGTTGGAGAGGTAAGGCGAGAAGATGCATCGTGCCCGCGCTCTGCTTTCAAAGTCAGCTTCCATTTCCCACAACCTTTGTTTTTGGAGTCCGCATGGCTACAAGATTGAGTAGCAGCCTTATCATAAAACGAGAATATTCTTTGAAGAATCAGTTCTTGTGCAGTGAGCCTCCCTCAAGCATCCCTCCCTGATGAAGGGTTTCTACCCCCATCTGTACAGTCTTCATCTTCAGTGTCTTGCACATTCTTTGCCTTGGCACTGTAAGAGGGATTTCAGTATGAGAATTTTAAGAGGGCCGGGTGCAGTGGCTCATGCCTGTAATCCCAGCACTTCGGGAGGCTGAGGCAGGTGCATCACTTGAGGTCAGGAGTTCGAGCTGAAATCAGAAAGCTATTGTAACTTTCTAAAAAAATAAAAAAGAAAACAAACAACAGTTGATTATTTGTTTATTGTAAGGATTAGTCCACAGTTACAATTATAAACTACAGTTTCCCAAATTTAAAGTAATTATTATGTTTTGTTCCACATAAACTCCCAACCAAAAAAATTTTTTTCACTATTGATTCTGAAATATTTTGATCCCAACTGAAAGAAACTTCTCTTTAGTTGGCCTTTTCTGGTTCAAGTTCTTATCAGATAAGTACATTTTGATGATCACTTTAAGTTTCCATTCATCTTAGACTCAGTTTTTAGTTTTTGCCTGGGTTTTAATAAACATTGATGTTGTTTTCTTCATTAAAGCCTGAAGTCACTCTTCATGTAAGGAATGATTTAAAACTCATCTTTTCCAGATTAAAGAGAAGGAAGAAGCCCAGCGAGAGTACCGAGAAGCCGTGACCAAGGGCCATGGCGCTTACCTGATGAGTCAGGATGCTCCGGTATGGCTTGGTGTGCATGCCGCGTGCATACAGGAGAGGGAAAGAGAGTTAGAACAAGATATGAAATACGAATTTCATGCTAGAGGCTGAGATAAGTTACACTGTTGTAGGCCCCAGAGTTCCACTTGTTCTAAGTAAGGGGAAGCCATGCCAGTCAGACCCATTTGACTTAACAAAGGAGGAAACAGCGTCAGTAGTTCCAGACAAACAAGAAGAGCTAGGCCTGTCATTGGGAACTGAGTTTCCCAGAAGGAATGACAGACAAAAAGATAACATTTGAGGTATATAACTTTCATCTTCTGATAAGAGTGTGATATATTGGCTGGGCGCAATGGCTCATGCCTGTAATCCCAGCACTTTGGGAGGCTGAGGTGGGCAGATCACCTGAGGTCAGGAATTTGAGACCAGCCTGGCCAACATGGTGAAACCCCCTCTTACTAAAAGTACAAAAATTAGCTGGGCATGGTGGCAGGCACCTGTAATCCCAGCTACTGGAGAGGCTGCAGCAGGAGAATCGCTTGAACCCGGGGGGCAGAGGTTGCAGTGAGCCAAAATTGTGCCATTGCACTCCAGCCTGGGCGACAAGAGCGAAACTCCATCTCAAAAAAAAAAAAAAAGGGGTGTGATATATTTACAATTTTCCTGAAGTAAGCTTACCTAGCAGATGGTCCAGTCATAAAGCAGGGAGGCATTTCTGCTGGGTCCTGCTTAGGCCAGCTCCTGTGCTTTTAGGTGATTAGCTTTAGCAGGGACGTGACCCGGACAGCGTGGAAGAGGGAACAGCTGGCAGGTCCACTAGACTACTTTCCTTAAATGCCAGGTATTTTCACGAGGCCTCTGGCAGGTGCTAGATTGTGTGTAGTCAGCGTCTAACTCTGGTGCAGGTATTTTAGTTATTTTTGCAGATGGGGCCATATGTTTGAGTATAGCCTCTGAGGGTGACACATGGCCATGGTGTTTAGAAAATTTAATGTTTGCTGGGGCTAGGGGCACATTCAAGATTAATATAGATCTAAGGGGTAAATTATTGCTCTTGAGATCTAAGATATCCACCTGCAGGATGGGAATAAGTAATGAAGAGGTGATTATTGAACAGTTAACAATGCTGGCTCTATGTATGGCCAAACTGTATGTATAGAAGCCTGGGGTTCATTTGAGAGGCTGCCACTTAATATTATCGGGTTATCCTCCTACGTGTGTTGGTAAATGTTTCCTCCTAAATACCTACATATTTCCCTAGGAATATGGTCCACAAGAAAACAGCCTTCACAAAAGGTATTACCTATGGGTAAAGTCTGATCAGAACTATTGCTAACCCAAGCCTTCAGGTCTCCCAGAATGTATTTGACATCTTGTGACTATAATGTTCTCATATCATAATATATGGTATTCATGCATTGTTATATAAATACCATATATGCCAGGTGCAGTGGCTCATAACTGTAATCCCAGCACTTTTGGAGGCCAAGGTGGGAGGATCACTTGAGCCCAGGAGTTCGAGGCTGCAGTGAGCTGTGATAATACCACTACACACCAACCTGGGCAACAGAGGAAGATCCTATCTCTAAACAAACAAATCTTAGCTTAGGAATCCCTTCATCTAAGCTTTTCCTGCCTTCCCCCAGGAAAGACCCATGGCTTCATTTTCCCATGGCAACCTGGACATATTTGTCTTATAACTCTTAATATACTGTTTGTAAAGATAGAGGTCTAGCTCGTAATCCCCAATATTTAAGTGTGGAAGTAACAGAAAAGGATAGTTAGTGGTACATTAAAGAGAAAATTGTGGTGCCGAAACCAAGGATGAAGACAGTGCACAGCCTAGGATGACTTATGTCCTCCTCATTGCCAGATTAAATGGCAATGTTTCCAAGACTTCAATTTATGCGACCATTTGATGGTTTTCTCCTTTTCAAAACATCTAGACTGACTTACTTATCACTATAACCCTATACTACTTAGATAGCATACTGTTGAATTTTGCTGCTTTATCCAATCTGGGAGTTTCTGCACTTTGTATTGTTTAGGTCATTTTTATTTAATACAATTACTGATCTGGTCGGATTTATATCTACCATCTTGCTAGTTGTTTTCTATTTGTACCATTTGTTCTTTGTTCCTTTCCCTCACTTTTCCTGCTTTCTCTTGTATTGTTTTTTAAATGATTCCATTGTATCTCCATTATTGGCTTATTAATTCTTTTTTTTTTTTTTTTTTTTTTTTTTGAGACAGAGTCTCACTGTCGCCCAGGCTGGAGTGCAGTGGCGTGATTTTGGCTCACTGCAACCTCTGCCTCCCAGTTTGAGTGATTCTTCTGCCCCAGCCTCCCAAGTAGCTGGGACTAACGGCACATACCACCACACCCAGCTAATTTTTGTATTTTTAGTTGAGCAGAGATGGGGTTTCACCATATTGGCCAGGCTGGTCTCAAACCCCTAACCTCAAGTGATTCTCCTGCCTCTGCCTCCCAGAGTGCTGAGATTACAGACGTGAGCCACCGCGCCCAGCCAGTTCTCTCTCTCTTAAAAAGTTTTGATTGTTGACCAGGTGTGGTAGCTCATGCCTGTAATCCCAACACTTTGGGAGGCTGAGATAGACGGGATCACCTGAGCCCAGGAGTTCAAGACCCCTTGGGCAACATGGTGAAACCCCAGATCTACAAAAAATACAAAAATCAGCTGGGTGTGGTGATGCATGCCTGTAGTCCCAGCTACTTGAGGGGCTGAGGTGGGAGGATCACTTGAGTCCGAGAGGTGGAGGCTGCAATGAGCCATAATGGCGCCACTGCACAGCCTGGGCAACAAAGTGAGACCATGTCTCAAAAAATAAAAAAATTAAGTTTTGATTGTTGCTCTAAAGCCACATGTTAAATATGTGTTAAATATGGTAGCCACTAATTACATGTGTATATTTACATTTAAATATAAAATAAAATGTTTTATGTGGCCAGTGGCTATCTTATTACTTAGTGCATATGTAGAGCATTTTTATCATCATAGAAAGTTACGTTGGTCAGCACTGCTTTAGGGTTTACTACTATATACATCTGTAACTTACACATACAGCCTACAATATTATACTACTTCATATGTAAGAACCTTACAACCAGAATACATTACATTACAACCAGTATACGTTTGTTTCTTTTTTCCCATATCCTTTGTGATATTGTTGTCATGTGTTTTATTTCTTCATATATTGTGAATTCTACAACGTGTTTATATATATTCAACTATCTTTTTTTTTAAAGTTCTGGGATACATGTGCAGGACATGCAGATTTGTTACATAGGCAAATGTGTGCCATGGTGGTTTACTGCACCTATCAACCCATCATCCAGATGTTAAGCCCCACATACATTAGCTATTTATCCTGATACTCTCCCTCTCCCTTCCTCCCCTACAGGCCCCAGTGTGTGTTGTTTCCCTCCCTGTGTCCATGTGTTCTCATTGTTCAGCTCCCACTTGTAAGTAAGAACATCCTGTGTTTAGTTTTCTGTTCCTGTGTTAGTTTGTGAGGATAATGGCTTCCAGCTTCATTCATGTCCCTGCAAAGGACATGGTCTCATTCCTTTTTATGGCTGCATGGTATTCCATGGTACATATGTACCACATTTTCTTTATCCAGTCTATCATTGATGGGCATTTGGATTGATTCCATGTCTTTGCTATTGTGAATAGTGCTGCAACGAACATACACATGCATGTATCTTTATAATGGAATGATTTATATTCCTTTGGGTATATACCCAGTAATGGGATTTGTGGGTCCAGTGATATTTCTGGTTCTAGGTCTTTGAGGAAGACCACACTGTCTTCCACAATGGTTGAACTAATTTACATTCCCACCAACAGAGTAAAAGCATTCCTGTTTCTCCACAGCCTTGCCAGAATCTGTTGTTTCTTAATTTTTTAACCATTGCCATTCTGACTGGCATGAGATGGTGTCTCATCCTGGTTTTGATTTGCATTTCTCTAATGATCAGTGATGTTTAGCTTTTTTTTCATATTTTTTTGCCACATAAATGTCTTCTTTTGAGAAGTGTCTGTTCATGTCCTTTGCCCACTTTTTAATGGGGTTGTTTTTTTTCTTGTAAATTTGTTTAAGTTCCTTGTAGATTCTGGATATTAGACCTTCATCAGATGGATAGATTGCAAAAATTTTCTCTCATTCTCTAGGTTGTCTGGTCACTCTGCTGATAGTTTCTTTTGCGGTGCAGAAGCTCTTTAGTTTAATTAGATCCCATTTGTCAATTTTTGCTTTTGCTGCAATTGCTTTTGATGTTTTCCTCATAAAATCTTTGACCGTGCCTATGTCCTGAATGGTATTGCCTAGACTTTCTTCTAGAGTTTTTATAGTTTTTGGTTTTATATTCACGTCTTTAATCCATATCGAGTTATTTTTTGTGTAAGTTTAAGGAAGGGGTCCAGTTTTAACTTTCTGCATATGGCTAGCCAGTTTTCCCAGCACCATTCATTAAATAGGGAATCCTTTCCCCATTGCTTGTTTTTGTCAGGTTTGTTGAAGATCAGACAGTTGTAGATGTGTGGTGTTACTTCTGAGATCTCTGTTCTGTTCCATTGGTCTATGTGTCTATTTTTGTACCAGTACCATGCTGTTTTGATTACTGTAGCCTTGTAGTATAGTGTGAAGTCTGGTAGTGTGATGCCTCCAGCTTTGTTCTTTTCGCTTAGGATTGTCTTGGCTATACAGGCTCTTTTTTGGTTCCATATGAATTTTAACCTAGTTTTTTCTAATTCTGTGAAGAATGTCGATGGTAGTTTAATGGGAGTAGCATTGAAGCTATACATTACTTTGGGCAGTATGGGCATTTTCACGATATTGATTCTTCCTATCCATGAGCATGGAATGTTTTTCCATTTGTTTGTGTCCTCTCTGATTTCCTTGAGCAGTGGTTTATAGTCCTCCTTGAAGAGGTCCTTCACTTCCCTTGTTAGCTGTGTTCCTATGTATTTTATTCTCTTTGTAGCAATTGTGAATGGGAGTTCATTCATGATTTGGCTCTCTGCTTGTCTGTTGTTGGTGTATAGGAATGCTTGTAACTTTTGCACATTGATTTTGTATCCTGAGATTTTGCTGAAGTTGCTTATCAGCTTAAGAGGCTTTTGGGCTGAGACGATGGGGTTTTCTAGATATAGGATCTTGTCATCTGCAAGCAGAGGTAGTTTGACTTCCTCTCTTCCTATTTGAATAAGCTTTATTTCTTTATCTTGCCTGATTGCCCTGGCCAGAACTTCCAATACTATATTGAATAGGAGTGGTGAGAGAAGGCATCCGTGTCTTGTGCTGGTTTTCAAGGTGAATGCTTCCAGCTTTTGCCCATTCAGTATGATATTGGATGTGGGTTTGTCATTAATGGCTCTTATTATTTTGAAGTATGTTCCATCAATAACTAGTTTACTGAGAGTTTTTAACATAAAGGGATGTTGAATTGTATCAAAGGCCTTTTCTGTGTCTATTGAGATAATCATGTGGCTTTTGTCTTCAGTTCTGTTTATGTGATCAACTATATTTTAAAGCAATTAAAAATACGGTGAAATGTCTCTACATTTATTCTCATTTTTACCGTTCCTGGTGCTCTTCATTTCTTTCTATAGATACAAAGAAATCTTCCTTCTGCTTGAAGAGTTTTCTTTATTTTCTTTTTCTAGTGCAAGTGTGCTAGCAAGGAGTGCATTCCTCTTTTATCTAACAAAATCTTTCACCTTCATTTTTGAAAGATATTTTTTGCTGAGTGTGGGATTCTAGGTGACAGTTTATTTGTTTTCCTTTCAGCATTTTAAATATGTTACTTCATTGTCTGCTGGCTTATATGGTTTCTGACCAGAAGTCAGCTCTAATTCTTGTGTTGTTCTTCTATATGTGAAGATGTCTTTTTTTGTCAAGCTGTCTTCAAGATTCTCTTTATCTTTGGTTTTCAGTGGTTTGAATATGATGTGTTTATGTTATTTTTTAAATTTATTGCTTATTTTGCTTGGAGTTCTCTGAGTTTGGATTGTCTCACATTCATTTTGGGACAGTCTTGACCTTTATCTATTGAAATATTTCTTCTCCCTCATTCTCTCTGTCTCTTTCTCCTTCTGAGACTTCAATACATATACATTAGACCATATTTGAAATTGCACCACAGCTTTTGGAGCTCTCTGTTTTCACTTTTATTTCTTGTTGCATTTTATCTTGGATAATTTCTATTGACCTAGCTTCAAGTTCATTCATTCTTTTCTCAGCTATTGTCAGTCAGCTGATAGGCTTGTCAAATTCTTCAACTTTGCTAATGTGTTTGTTTCTAGCATTTTTGACACTTAAAATATAATTCAATCTCTCTAGTGAAAGGTTCCATCTATTCATATGTATTCCTCACCTTTTCTGTATGTCTTTTCATATATTAATCATAGTCCTGTCTGTTGCAGTGTCATGGTCATCTCTGAATCTGCCTGTTAATTGCTTTATCTTGACATTGGGTCATTTTTTCCTTGCTTTTTAAAAATGTGTATATTTTGGAATTTGTGATTGAATGTTGGACATTATGTGTAAAAGAAGAAGAGAGACTGAAATAAATGGCATTTATGCCCAGAAGTGGCAACTCCTGTTCTTTCAGGTTAGTGTAGGGGCTGAAGAGTTGAGTTTGAGTTCTGCTGTTGTTATCATTACTTTCTGTTGTTATTATTACTCTCAGTCTCAAATTCCTCCAGTGGTGGACTGCCACTACCTGTGCCTCTTGGGTTCTGGATCCGGAACAATTCTCTTTGAGGTTCATTCTCTGCCCCCAGCTTTCAGCAGACCCTGCACACTGTCCGACAGAGGTGATTACAGCAACTCTTCCCCTCCCCCAGTGCTAGGCTGCTGTTGCTTGATGTGCTGTACTAGGCTCCTGGTGGGGCAGGGGCATTCTTCCGGTTCAGCCTCAGTCTTAGGCAGGGCCTGCAGTCCTGGACCTTAGGGTGGGAACTAATTAGCACTTCTGTTCATTGTCCTATCTTAGTGGCAGCCAAATTCTGCCTTGTGTCTGTTAAGAGTTGTTTGGGAGATGGTTTCCTGCCTTTCCTCCAGTTGTAGCAACCCCTGCTTTGTACTAGTGCAGGATCCTGGGCTTAGGAGGGTGTCATCCCCTGCCCCATGGGTTTCTCTCTAAAGCAGTGGAGCTTTACCTGGGCACGGGGCTAGTAAAGAAGGCTTCTGATCCCTGGTTTACTTCTGCCCCTTCCCCGCAGCTCTGGAAGTGAGAGTTTGCTGCCCTTCCCCCAGCAGCTGGAGGCTTTTGCTTCATGTGGGGAAAGGATCCAGGGAAGTGGCCCCAGCACCTCCCACACACCTGCTTCACTGAGAGGTGCTCCCTTTGGTCTCCTGCCCTGCTCAACCTTTCCAGTGGGCCCAGTGGAAGGCTGTGGGGTTGTGGGGAAATGCCTGTGAGAGAATGCAGACTCCCCTTGGGTCAGGAGTTCTCAATTATTCTAAACCAGTAAGCTTACCCACTCTCAGCCGGGAGGACTTCACACAGATCCTGTGTCCCATCTGTCCCCTCTTTGGAATTCAGTTCGCTTGGTTGATGAGTTCAAAACAAGTTATGATTTTGTAGATTGCCTGGTGTGTTATAACAGAAGTGACATTTTCTGCATCCACCTATATCCTAACCCAGAAACAGAGCTGCAATCCCACTCTATTAAGTGGCAGTCTCTCAAATGAACCCCAGGTGTTTATACATACATTTCTTTTAAGGGCTAGCACTATTAAGTATTTAATAATCACCTCTTTATTGTCTGTTTCCATCCTGTAAATGGATGTCTTTGATGTCAAAAGTAATAATTTAACCTTTAAGCCTAAATTAATCCTAATCTAAATATAGAAAATTTTCATGATAGGGTGGTCAACTAGAATGGTGAACATAGTTGGGGATGTTGAGAGGATCTCTGCGTAGTTATCAGAAAAAAATGTATCTAGCCTCTTTTTTCTGCCCTAGCTAATCATGGGGTTGCCGCCTTATATAGTGATTATCAACATCCCTTTAGAAGAAAACTAAAGACTTTTTATTAAAAAATAACATGATAGGCTGGGTATGGTAGCTCACACCTGTAATCCCAGCACTTTGGGAGCAGAAGGTGGAAGGGTCACTTGAGGCCTGGAGTTTGAGACCAGCCTCGGCAACCCCATCTGTACAAAAATATTTAAAAATCAGCCAGGCATGGTGGTGCATGCCTGTAGTCCCATCTCCTTAAGAGGATGGCTTAGACCTGGGGTTTCAAGGCTACATTAAGCTGTGACCGCACCACTGTCCTCCAGCCTGGATGACGGAGCAAGATCCTATCTCTAAAAAATAAATAAATAAAAATAAAAATAACATGAGAAATTACCATAGGGTAAAATAATTAAGCAAGGGCCAAGCTTAGAAAAACTGCCCTGGTTCTACAGCTGCTGGCAAAAGTGGTGTTGGGTGCCGTGGAGGTCAAGGAGGGTCTTCAAGAAAGGGCTTTGTGGAGACCATCCGTGCAGCAGAGCCCACCTGTGCAGCAGAGCCCACTTGTGCAGGGAGCTCACACGTGAGAGCCCCCTGGGGCAGAGTCCATGAGTGCCTCTTCCCAGTTCCGCTGCCAGGGGGGCCCCTCTCTGCCTGCCTGCCACGGACATCACCCTGTTCCCACCAGTGGTGAATGGCTCCAGGATTCTCCGTTAGCCCCACCAATGTGTCTTTTAGGTTTTATTACTGTTTTCTGAGGAAGAATTTGGCAGGTTGTCATTTGAGTTGCTTAAGAAGTACGTGGAGTTAGCTGGCATATAATGGGTATGCTTTCAATTGGAAGCTAAGTCATATGTTTCTGTTTCAGGACGTTTTTACTGTAAGTGTTGGAAACTTACCCCCTAAGGCTAAGGTTCTTATAAAAATTACCTACATCACAGAACTCAGCATCCTGGGCACTGTTGGTGTCTTTTTCATGCCCGCCACTGTAGCACCCTGGCAACAGGACAAGGCTTTGAATGAAAACCTTCAGGTTTGTACGCATAAGATTTGAAGAAGCATTTTGGCGGCAGTGGAGGGGGAGTGGTGGAGGGCTGTGGAGGAATTTATGCCTGGAGAGAAAAACATGTAAAATAATCTTTTAGGCATAAAGTTAATTTTACTGACATTTATGCGTTTAGGTACATTATGTGTATAAAATGAAAAGAATAAAAGATACAGATATGATCAATAAGCATATTTTTATTCTGCTTAATCACTCAAAAAATGTTATATCTGTAGTGCATGTTCATCATGAAGAACTAGATAAGCATAGAGAATACAAATAAGCCAAAATAAGAAAATCAAAACCATCCTTTATCCCATTGCCCAGAGTTAATGGTTAATGCTTTGGTATATCCCTCCAAACTTCCTACTTTGTATGTACAGCACATGTATAAAATGTGTGTGTGTGTGTGTGTATACACACAGACATACATAGAGTTTAAAATCTCTGTCAAAATGGTGAGTTGTATTTTAGAAGTTCCTGTCATTCCATGAGCAAACTTTGTGTGTTTCACTGCTTGAAACCAGCTGTCTTGCTGACAGTTGTGGCCTTGCCAAGATTACATTCAGTTTAGAGTCTCATTGTGAAACTTAATATATGCTTAGTTATACAAATGTGTTTTTCTTTTAACAGGATACAGTAGAGAAGATTTGTATAAAAGAAATAGGAACAAAGCAAAGGTTAGTACCTAAAATATAAAACCTGTCAATTCAATGGATATTGGTTTTCTGGTTTAAATTTCCATTTAGAATTGTTTGAAATAATTTCAGATAGAAATTTAAGATTGTAGACTAAGACAACTTTCTCTTCATTTTTGCTAGCTTCTCTTTGACTATGTCTATTGAGATGCCGTACGTGATTGAACTCATTTTCAGTGATACACATGAACTGAAACAAAAGGTTAGTGCATCTTTGATTTCTTAAGAGCCGTTATTTTAACACTACTTTTATCTTAGCAATGTATGCACATGATTGAAAAGTGAAATAATGCTGACAAAACTTCTAACAAGAAGCAGTACTCCTGCCCCTGATTCTCCCCAGACCAGTTTCCAGAGAAAGTGAATCACTTGGACTATTTGAGCTGTTTCTTTGATTTTGCCTCCAATTGTTAAATATTAATTTTTAATGCTTTTTCTTGATTCACCTGTTTCAGAAATTATCTTTTGACTTCCTGTTTTGGAAGTTGGACGTGTAGCTCTTGCCCCCTCCGCCCACCTAACTCCCTACTTTTCCTTTCCCCTTCATTCCAAAAGACCTGTTTCACAATAGTCAGTGATTACCATGTAAATGATGTTTACCACTGAGCCAAGAAATGTATAATATTATGATGAGTTTTTTTTGGTTTGTTTTATTTTTTGAGACAGGGTCTTGCTCTGTCACCCAGACTAGAGTACAGTGATGCAGTCATGGCTCACTTCATCCTTTAACTCCTTGGCTCAAACAATCCTCCTGCTTCAGACTCCTGAGCAGCTAGGGCTACAGGCCTCTGCCAGCACACCTGGCTAATTAAAAAAAAAAAAAAAAATTGGCTGGGTGTGGTGGCTCATGCCTGTAATCCAAGCACTTTGGGAGGACGAGGTGGGCAGATCATGAGGTCAGGAGATTGAGACCATCCTGGCTAACGTGGTAAAACCTCGTCTCTACTAAAAATATGAAAAATTAGCCAGGTGTGGTGGTGGGCACCTGTGGTCCCAGCTACTCGGGAGGCTGAGGTGGGAGAATGGCGTGAACCCAGGAAGCGGAGCTTGCAGTGAGCCGAGATTGCGCCACTGCACTCCAGCCTAGGCGTCAGAGTGAGACTCCATCTCAAAAAAAAAAAAATTGTAGAGACAGGGTCTCACCATGTTGCCCAGGCTTTTCTCAAACTCCTGGTCTCAAGGGATCCTTTTTGCTTCGGCTTCCCAAAGTGCTAGAATTACAGGTGTGAGCCACCACACCCAGCCTATTTTCCTTTTTAGAATTCTGCAGGAATTTCAGACCTTCTCTTTATCTCTGGTATTCTGAAATTTCATAATAGTATGATTATCATTCATTGTATGTAACTGGTGGTCTTTAGTTCTGAGAAATTTTGTTGTATTAAAAAAAATGTTCCTCTCTCGTACCTTTCTGCAGTGCCTTTCTTTTTTTCTTTTCTTTTCTTTTCTTTTTTTTTTTTTTTTTTGTTTGTTTGTTTTTTGAGACAGAGTCTCACTCTGTCGCCCAGGTTGGAGTGCAGTGATGGGACCTTGGCCCACTGCAAACTCTGACTCCTGGGTTCAAGCGATTCTCATGCCTCAGCCTCCTGAGTAGCTGAAACTACAGGTGCCTGTCACCATGCCCAGCTAAATTTTCTATTTTTAGTAGAGACGGGGTTTCCCATGTTGGCAAGGCTGGTCTCGAACTCCTGACCTCAGGTGATCCGCCCACCTTGGCCTCCCAAAGTGTTGCGATTACAGGCGTGAGCCACTACATAATGGTGGAGGAGTCCTCAGTAGCAACAAGAGAGTGTCAGCCCCGTTGCATGGACACTTTTCACGCCCCTACTTGTATCTCATCTGCCAACATATCATTGGCCACAGCAAGGCCTATGGCCAGCTCCAGTTTCAAGGGTGGAAATATAGCTGCTGCCTCAAGGCAGGAGGAACTTCAAAAGTCACGTTGCAAAGGGGCACGCAGACAGGAGTGGAGAGACTTTGTGGTCATGTGACACTCTAGCACATGCCTTTGCCTTTGTTGTTGTAAAGCTTATTTACATTTTCAACAGCTTTTTTATATTCATGAAAATATAATATACAAATAAGTTATAATTCTAAGATTTCTGTTGAATTTTCTATTTTAGTCTTCTCGGTTTTAATTATCTGATGTGCTGTCTGCTATACCCAGATAAGTCTAACTGAATGGGCAGATCTATAATCTTTGGATCCAGGGTTTGAGACTGTCTCACACTTACCTAAATTTGACCATGTGAATCAACCTTAGGATTGCAGAAGGGTGACTAATATGCTCATGGTCTTCTAAAGCCTACATTTGGTTATTTTGGTTTTTTTGTTTTGTTTTGTTTTGTTTTGTTTTTGTTTTGAGACAGAGTTTCCCTGTTGTTACCCAGGCTGGAGTGCAGTGGCACGATCTTGGCTCACTGCAACCTCTACCTCCTGGGTTCAAGCAATTCTCCTGCCTCAGCCTCCTGAGTAGCTGGGAATACAGGTGCCCACCATTACTCCCAGCTAATTTTTTGCATTTTTAGTAGAGACAGGGTTTCACCATGTTGGCCAGGCTGGCCTCAAACTCCACCCACCTCGGTGTCCCAAAGTGCTGAGATTATAGGCGTGAGCCACTGCACCCAGCCTACATTTCATTATTTTGGAATTTACCACTACTTCGTTGATTCTTAATAGAGTTATGTAAGCTATGCAAGGGTTTGCTCCATGACAGGTAAGTGCAGACTGCTAATATGGTGTTACTCCATTACTCACCTTGTTGTCGTGGTGTTTGTTTTGCAGCGCACAGACTGCAAAGCTGTCATTAGCACCATGGAAGGCAGCTCCTTAGACAGCAGTGGATTTTCTCTCCACATCGGTTTGTCTGCTGCCTATCTCCCAAGAATGTGGGTTGAAAAACATCCAGAAAAAGAAAGCGAGGTATACTCCTTTTTACTTAGACATAGGAGATGCTATTGAAAAAATGCTTCAGAATAAGCTGGTTAAACTTGCAAATTATTGATTGTCCTGAAAAACTAGCATTACAAAATGAACTCTCACATCCCAAGATTCTGTGACTAAAAATATTTGTGATATCAAGCATGCCAAACTTCTGATGTTTCATCCAAAACCCTTATGTGGATGATTTGCCTGTACAAATTGGCATTTTTACTTTAAGCTCCACCAAAAGAACATGTGCCATCAGACATTACATTGGATATTTTCTATACGTGTTATACTTTTAAAATACTGATACTGGAAAAACAAATAAGCAGTTATTTGTGGTTGGTAATAACACCATTTTGTGTGGCTGTGACAAAGAGTCTCTTCTTAAGTTAAAATAAAAATAGAAACTTAGGCTGGGTGTGGTGACTCACACCTGTAATCCCAGCACTTTGAGAGGCCAAGGCAGGTGGATTGCTTGAGCTCAGGAGTTTGAAACCAGCCTGGGAAACATAGTGAGACCTGGTCTCTATAAAAAATTAAGAAAAAAAATTAGCCAGGTGTGGTCATACACACCTGTGGTTTCAGCTTCTCAGGAGGCTAAGACAGGGTGATCACTTGAGTCCAGGAGGTTGAGGTTAAACTGAGCTGTGATCGTGCCACTGCACACCAGCCTGGAAAACAGAGGGAGACCCTGTCTCAGGAAAAAAAAAAAAAAAAAGGAAACTTACATGATAGTAGTTAAATATTGGTTAATTAGTAGAATAAAAGGTATGTGTGTGTATTTTAGTAATCACAATGGCATCTATATTCCTCTTAGAATAGTGTGTGTGAGATATATATATATATTTGTTATATAATGTTGATGCTATTTGATTTTTCAGATATTAATTCTTGACCTCTCAGAAGTTTATGTCAGAAGTTGAAAACTCCCAGTTCTAACATTCTACTTTTGACTGGAACTCCTAGTAGGCCATCTTGTTGTTAATTACATCTTATTCTTTCTGTTTTTATAGCATTAGTTTACCTCACTAGAAACGTTTGGAGTTTTCTAAGTAGACCTTTTCCAGTTGAAGTGACAAGAAGCTCCAGTCCAGCACCTTCTTTCTCCTTTCAGGCTTGCATGCTTGTCTTTCAACCCGATCTCGATGTCGACCTCCCTGACTTAGCCAATGAGAGCGAAGTGATTATTTGTCTCGACTGCTCCAGTTCCATGGAGGGTGTGACATTCTTGCAAGCCAAGCAAATTGCCTTGCATGCGCTGTCCTTGGTGGGTGAGAAGCAAAAAGTAAATATTATCCAGTTCGGCACAGGTGAGTGCACTTTGGCCCTGGTCCTGCATGTGCTTCCCCCACATGTGAATCACGCTCTGTAGAACTGACAACTGTGAGTACCCGACCCCACCTGTGCGGTGAGGGGCAGCCTAGTATGAAACTGAAGAACAAAAGCTCTGGCGCTGGACCCCCTAGGTCCAGATTCCAGCTGTACTACTCACAGGCTCTGTGTGTCACCTTGGGTGCACTACTTGAACTTCTGGTGCCTCCGTTTCCTCATCTACGATCTGAGGATAATTATCCCTAACTCACAGTGTTGCTGTGAGGAGAACTGAGCTAATAGATGTAAAGGATTTTTAAACTTTGCCTGTTCACAGTAAGTGAGATATAAATGCTACTGTTGTCATTAGCAACTGAACCAAATGCAAAACCCTTGGTCTGTTGAGTAGGAGGTCCCAAGTCTAAGGACAAAACATTTTCCATCAGTGCAGTCATAGAAAACCTATAAGGAATGGTCTCAGGAAGTATCCGGCCAGCACTACTAGAAGGGAGGTAGTGCCACCCTCCAGGTGGGGCCCAGGGACATCTCAGCCACCAGAAGGCAGCAACTCAGGGATGAGAGGTGTGTAGAGTAGAGTGAGGGGACAGTCCTATCCTATTGATTCTCATCCTCTGTGCCATCCAGCAGAAGGCCCAGCCCCTTTTCCCCAGAGGTACAGTCTGCTGCTGCTGGGGCAGAGGTCGGATAAGCATGGGGAGTGCAAAGGGCATGAGCAGAGACTGGCCTTCGGGGGGCCAAGCTGCTCAGGCCATTGCAATGCCCTGCACCTTTGCACAAGTGATCTACATGTGCACATGGAATTTGACTCAACATTTTGCATAGTAAAGCGCCACAGTTTGAATGCTCTATGATGTATTATTTAGAAAAATAGTGCGGTGAATTTTTTTTTTTTTTTTTTTTTTTGAGACAGAGTCTCACTTTGTTGCCCGGGCTGGAGTGCGGTGGTGCAATCTCAGCTCACTGCAACCTCTGCCTCCCGGCCCTAGCCTCTCCAGTGGCTAAGATTACAGTGCCCACCACCACACCCAGCTAATTTTTGTATTTTTAGCAGAGACAGGGTTTCACCCTGTTGACCAGAGCTGGTCTTGAACTCCTGACCTCAGGTGATACACCCACCTTGGCCTCCCAAAGTGCTGGGATTACAGGCATGAGCCACCGTGCCTGGCCTGTGGTCAATCTTTTGTATGTTAAAGTTATCAAACAGTTTTCTAAAAAGAAAGGTACACACATAAATATATAACATCCTTTACAACAGCCGTGATGGTATGAAGTAACATTATTGTTTGTTAGTGCTCAAGCAAGTGAATGTGTGGAAGCAGCACCTCATGCTGATCTTATTACACAGGTTACAAGGAGCTATTTTCGTATCCTAAGCATATCACAAACAATACTGCGGCAGCAGAGTTCATCATGGTGAGTGCAAGAGGCTTCCTGTACCTCTTGGGTCTTTTCCTACCATGCTTTAAGGGGACCTCCAGGGCTTAGGCCCCTCAAGCCACCATCAGAGCACCCCTAGTCCTGTGGTTTTTCTATATTGATGAGCTCTTTATTTCATTAATTAAAATGATGATGAACTCATTAAGGAAAAATTGGAAATTAAAAAGAATAGAAAGAAAAAAATCACCCATGTCCCAACACCCTAATGCAACTAGCATTAACAGCTTTGAAAAGTTTTCTTCTGTCCTTCGTTTTTTTTCTCTTAAAATGCAGCCAGCTTTATCTAAAAGGGTTGAGGTTTAAAAAAAAAAAAAAAAAAAGAAAGAAAAAAGAAATGCTGGGCATGGTGGCTCACACCTGTAATCTCAGCACTTTGGGAGGCCAGGGCGGGTGGATCACCTGAGGTCAGGAATTCGAGACCAACCTGGCCAACATGGTGAAACCCTATCTCTACTTAAAATACAAAAAATTAGCCAGGCATAGTGACGGACACCTGTAATCCCAGCCACTCGGAAGGCTGAGGCAGGAGAATCGCTTGAATCCAGGAGGTAGAAGTTGCAGTGAGCCGAGATTGTGCCACTGCACTCCAGCCTGGGCAACGGAGCGAGACTCCATCTCAAAGAAAAAAAAAAGAAATAAAATAATAATAAAATTGAGCAAGCTGAGACTGACCAGCTGCCTCAGCCAGGCTGGCAAATCCAGGGCTGATTGGATGGGACATTTCTTCCTGTAGATGTCATAGTCCTCTGGACACTAAAAAATCAAATAAGCGTGAGGTGATAATGTTATAGTTACTGTGTGACATGAAATAAACTAAAAGGACATAAGTTTAGTTGTTTCACAAATGTATAATTAGGGAAAGAAAATATTTTCGGTGTCACTATAGCCCTACACTGTCCTTAGATGTGTCAATGATGACAGCAAATGGTGACTGCATCCAACAAGGAGAACATAATCTTTCACTTCATTTCCTCCAGTCTGCCACACCTACCATGGGAAACACAGACTTCTGGAAAACGCTCCGATATCTTAGCTTATTGTACCCTGCTCGAGGGTCACGGAACATCCTCTTGGTGTCTGATGGGCACCTCCAGGATGAGAGCCTGACATTACAGCTCGTGAAGAGGAGCCGCCCCCACACGAGGTTATTCGCCTGCGGTATCGGGTGAGTCTCAGAGAGCTGGTCACATAGTCCAAACTCACGGGGAGGTCTTCTTGTTGCCCTGCACGGGACTTTTGCAAGCTTGGAAGTTGACACTAGAATACAGAAGCCTTACAGCATAGAGGGATGGGGCTCCGGGCTCCCAGCCAGACTGCCTGAGTCTCAGAACCTGGGTTGGCCACTCATTAGCTTAGCTGTGACTTTGAGCAAGTTCCTTAACCTCTCATCTGTAAAACCAAGATGATAATGAAAATACCTACGTCCTAGGATTGCTGAGGAATAAATGAGCTCATACATAGAAAGCACTCAGAACAGAACTGAACCAAAAAGCACCAAATCAATATTAGATGTTATTATTTAGCATAAGAATCCAAATCTCCGCTTGTCCCGAGGGGCCTGGGTAAACCTCCTCACTGGCTGTGCTGGACTCGTGGTGGGGGCATGTGACCTCCAGGCAGACCCCACCAGGCTGCTTTGCTCCTTCGCATCTCTTTTCTGGCCATTATGAGCACGTGTATTTTCAAACCCTGTGGTGTGCATAGAAGCTTTCCATGGGAGGCTAACACCCCTACATTGTTGGAATTGCCCCTTCCCCATTAGAGGTTAGCTCTTTTGGATGGCACTAAGGTATGTGGTGTATGTGTAAGGAAAACATCGAACAGAGGGGGCCACTTGGTGTCTGCATAGGACTTGCCCATCCTGCCTGCCTCTGTAGCCCCTGGACTCCTACCTGTGGCCACCGCCCCAGCAAGTGGTCACCAGCTGTCTGTATTCTGAGGCAGTGCATGGAGCAGGTCCTCAGCTTCTTCATGGGGGCAGAATGGGGGCCTCTTTGCTGTCCTTGCCCCTGAGCCTTGACCTGGACTCGCCCTGAGCTCCAGGAGCCAGCACCCCCAATGCCCCTCTGTGGCTCCGATGCCCCTCTGTGGCCTCCGACACCCCTAGCTGCTATACTCAAGCCAGCTCTGCCTGCCTTGAGGGCTTTCTTCTTTGTCCTCCACAGTCACAGCTCCTGGCTCTGTTCTCTGTAATCTAAGGCCTAGCCCAGCATCAGAGGCCAATGAAGAAATATATCCAGCCTGAGCAGCTCCACCAGGAGTTGTTCCTGATGGGACTTCACCTGCTGAGCTCACAGCTGCACTCAGGGCAGCCTGTGCACCGTCTCCTGGTCTCAGCAGCCCCTCCCTGCCCCCTGCTCCCAGGTCAGGGCTCAGACACCACAGAGCAGAGGTACTGGCACCTATTCATGCCTTCTTCAGTGAGGGCCTATTCTGGGACAAACATCGGGCCCCCACTCTGGGGCTGGGAGATGGGATTTTCCCATGTGCCAGGGAGGAAATCAAGGCAGTGTGATGAGGTCAGGCTCAGTGGCTCGCTCCTGTGGTCCCAGCACTTTGGGAGGCCAAAGCAGGAGGATCGCTTCAGCCCAGGAGGTCAAGGCTGTAGTGAGCCATGGTCAGGCAGTTGCACTCCAGCTTGAGTGACTGAGCAAGACCCCATCTTTAAAAATAAAAAAAAAATTGAAAAATGTAAGGCATGTGACGGGGAGTCTGGGTGTGCAGTGGGGGAGCCTGCTCCAAGAGGAGACTGTGCCAGTTAGCACCGCCCATGCCTGGAGGGGCTGGGATCCATTCTGCTTTTCTGTCGAGTTTTTGGGATCTTTCTAAGTGTTTCTCCCTTATCTTCCAAGCATGTGTTTGCAATTACAAACTTTAGTAAAGTGAGGTTCCCAGGGGTAGAGACCATCAGGCCTCCTGCCTGGCGTGAGTCCTGGTCCTCTGAGAGCCACCCTGAAGGAGCACAGGAAGACTCCAGCCTGCCTCGCTAACGGACGGAAGCTGTAACTACCAATAACCCATGTTAGGGATCTTCTAGTCAATGTTATGATCATCACCAATTAATATGGAGGGTAAAGACAAATCCAGTCTTTATCCATAGGTTGAAAAACATCTTGGAAATTATTTTCATAAGCTCTTTTTCTGAAAAATAATTGATGTTTTCTTTAATATTTCAGGAGGAACTCCTCTAAGCAAGGAGTTCTTGATAGTTGTAGAATTATTGTAGAGAGAAAAGTAATAGGGCACTTGTCATTTAAATGTCAGAGATGCTCTTTGCTAGAGTGAGAGTTGCTTCTTTATGCCTTTTGCTATGTTGATGTGTATCAGATTTTAAGAGGTAGACTTTATTCACTCTTTGCCAGCTCTAGGCCTTTGGGATCAGATTCAGGTAATATTGTTATTTATGGAAATTAAGTTGATATCTTTGTCAGCATTCTGATACCTTATAGAGTTGTTTTTAGAGTCATCTACTCCCTCCCTCAGTGAATTGAAAGTCGAGAATTTCAACTTTTTTCTATTTGAAGGATAAGTCAGTCCTCTGATAGATGGGAGCTTAAATTAGCCAAACTTTCAGATGTTTCCTTCTATTATTACTTTCTCTGTTTAACCTCAGCGACACATGAGTACATTCTTCCCCACGTCATGTCTCTCCTATTGAGTTGTGAGCTTTCTCAACACTGTTAACATGTACTTCAAAAATATTTCTAATGTCTTCAAAATTAAAACATGTGAAATGTGATCAGTTCGACAGCAAATCGTCACATCTTAAGGATTTTGTCCCAGTGTGGTGCCGGAGTATTTGAATATTTTAATGCAAAATCCAAGCATAGTTGGAGAAAACAGGTATGTTTTTTAAACATCTGGTTTTATATTTATGTTTGGAAATCTCATATTCTTCCGAGACTAAGAAATAGGAATATCTGTGTTTCCTTGAAGGAGAGGGGAGCCATATAGAGGCAAGCACTGCTGCAGGTGTGAGCCCTGCCTTAGTTCTTCATCAGGTCATTCTCCCAGCTTATAGTTTGATTTCTGCCTTAAAAATTATGCACTGATTTTTTTTAAAGTGAATTATTAAATATGTTTTGCTGAAATTAATTTTCCTTATTATGATAAAATTTAGCATTTTAACTTTTTTTTTTTTTTTTTTGGAGACAGAGTCTTGCTCTGTCACCCAGGCTGCAGTGCAGTGGCGCCATCTCGGCTCACTGCAAGCTCTGCCTCCCGGGTTCATGCCATTCTTCTACCTCAGCCTCCCAACTAGCTGGGACTACAGGCGCCAGCCACCATGCCTGGCTGATTGTTTGTATTTTTAGTAGAGATGGGGTTTCACTGTGTTAGCCAGGATGGTCTTGATCTCCTGACCTCGTGATCTGCCCACCTCGGCCTCCCAAAGTGCTGGGATTACAGGCGTGAGCCACTGTGCCCGGCCATTTTAACCATTTTTAGGTGTACAATTTAGTGGTATTAGCTACATTCACAATGCTGTGCAACCATCACCATCTTCAGACTATTTCATCAGCCCAAACAGAAACTACGTACTCATTAAACAGTAACTCCACATTCCCTCCTACACCCAGCGCCTGCTAACCATGACTCTACGTTCTGTCTCTATGACTTTGCCTTTTCTGAGTATCTCACATAAGTGGAGTCACAGGACATTGTCCTTTTATGTCTGGCTTATTTCACTTAGCATGATGTTTTTAACGTCCGTCTATGTTGAAGCATGTGTCAGAATTTCCGTTCTTTTTAAAGCTGAATAATATTCCATTGCATGGATGGACCACATTTTGCTTATCCATTCATCTGTCGGTGGACACTTGGGTTGTTTCTGTCCTTTGGCTATTGTGAATAATGCTGCTATGAGCATTGGTATACAAGTATCTGTTTGAGTCTGCTTTCAATTCTGGATATATGCACAGCGTGGGATTGCTGGATCATATGTTCATTCTATGTTTAGTTTTTTTTGGGAATTGCCATGCTGTCTTCCATAGCAGCTGCATCATTTTACATTCCCACCACCAATGCACCAGGATTCCAGTTTTTTCACATCCTCACCAACAGTCATCATTCTTTTTTTTTCCTTATTGATTGAAATCAACCAGCTTTTCTTTGGTTTGTTTTGGTTTTTGAGACACAGTGTTGCTCGGTCATCTAGGCTGGAGTGCAGTGGTGCAATCATAGCTCACCACAGCCTCAACTTCCTGAGCCCAAGCGATCCTCCCACCTCAGCCTCCAGAGTAGCTGGGACTAGAGGCGTATGCCACCACTTTTTTTCTTATTGTTTTTTGTTTGGTTGGTTGGTTGGTTTTTGTTTGTTGTTGGTGTTTTTCGAGACAGGGTGTCACTTTTTCACCCAAGCTGGAATTCAGTGGTGCAAGCTTGGCTCACTGCAGCCCTGACATCCTGGTCTCAAGCCATCTTTCTCCCTCATCCCCCAAGTAGGTGAGACAACAGGCCCACACCACCACACCCGGCTAATTTTTTGTAGAGACAGTGTTTCGCCATGGTCCCAGGCTGGTCTCGAATCCCAAGCTCAAGCAATCTGCCTGCCTTGGCCTCCCAAAGTGCTGGGATTACAGGCATGAGCCACTCTGCCCAGCCACCACTTGTTTTTTAATAACAGCCATCCCACTGGGTGTGAAATGGGATCTCACTGTGGTTCTGATTTACACTTCCCTAATGACTAGTGACATCAAGCATCTTTGCATGCACTTGCTGGCTTTTGTGTATCTTCTTTGGAGAAATATCTATTCAAGTACTGGAATCTACTCATACCAAGGTTGCATATTAGTAATTAGCTAAAGGAATAATTTCAGTATGCTTTGTAAATGTAAAAGATGTGATCATGCTATTATTTAAAATTCTAGCTGGGCATGGTGGCTCATGCCTATAACCCAGCACTTTGGGACGCTGAGGTGGATGGCTCACCTGAGGTCAGGAGTTCGAGACCAGCCTGGGCAACATGGTGAAACCCCATCTCTACTAAAAATACAAAAATTAGCTGGGTGTGGTGGTGCACGCCTGTAGTCCCAGCTACCTGGGAGGCTGAGGCAGGAAAATCACTTGAACCTGGGAGGGGGAGGTTGCAGTGAGCCAAGATTGTGCCACTGCACTCCCACCTGGGCGACAGAGCAAAACTCCATCTCAAAATAAAATAAATAAACTTCTGTTTAAACTATTTTCGGGAAAGTACCCTGTAGCAGGAAGAAGAGAAAATACCAAAGAGTTATAAAATTCCCAAAGGATAGAATGTATACTTTATTTTAAATGTGAAGTAACTATTTTCTGGATGGAGCATTGAAAGAGAAATAATTCCTCTTTTATAAATAGATAGAAGACCAAATGACCAGGCTATGTTCTCCAAGTTGCCACTCTGTCTCAGTCAAATGGCAGCAACTCAATCCAGATGGGCCCGAGGCCCTGCAGGCCCCAGCCCAGGTGCCGTCCTTGTTTCGCAATGATCGACTCCTTGTCTATGGATTCATTCCTCACTGCACACAGGTAAGAAGGCGCAGAGTTTGTTATTCTATGGGAAGACCAATATATTTTGCTAATTTTTTTTCTGTCTTCTTCCCTCCCCTTCTCACCAGCAGATTTTCTTCTTCTGGGAACATAGCTGGTGGTTAGCCAGGGCTTTGGGGAGGCTTCTAGTTTTTATTGAAAGGGGAGAGGAAATCACCAAAAGAATTTCTGTTAAACCAAGACACTGCAGAGTGGAAAGGCTAATGAGGAATTTATTTTTTTTCCAATTTCAGGCAACTCTGTGTGCACTAATTCAAGAGAAAGAATTTTGTACAATGGTGTCGACTACTGAGCTTCAGAAGACAACTGGAACTGTAAGATTCAAAACCTAAACTATCAACCCATTGTTTGAAAGTTATGATTTTATGTTTCCATATATAATGCTCTATGTCAAGCTTGTCCAACCCGCAGCCCAGGGCAGCTTTGAATGCGGCCCAACACAAATTCGTAAACTTTCTTAAAACATTATGAAATTTTTTTGCAAGTTTTTGTTTTCAGCTCATTAGCTATCGTTAGTGTTAGTGTATTTTATGTGTCACACAAGACAGTTCTTCCTCTTCCACTGTGGCCAGGGAAGCCAAAAGATTGGATCCCCCTGCTGTCTGTACTTCCTTTGTTGTTTTCCTGTGTTGAAATTTCATTACACAATATGGAGATGGACTATATGTGCAAATGAGTATACTTTCCTTCAGTTTCTAATGCAGCACTTCTTCATCCGGGGTAGTTTGGTCTAGGTGTGTCTATGTGGGCATCAGTGGGTGGCAATAACTGCAATTAAGTATGGCATTTATGCATGGAAATTTTGCTAGACAGGTTCTCAAAGATGTTCATGACTCAATAAAAGTTACATGCCACTGGCCTACTGATGCTATTTAGAAATACTAGTTATAATAATACTGGACTAAGAGTAAATCATATCGTATATTGAGAATATGGGTTCATTTCCTTTTTTGATTAAAAGCAAATGAATTATGAAAGAAAAAATACCTGTTTCCCAAATACTCACACCATTTCTGGTTTCCAGATATGTGTTTTTCCCAACCAATTCTCTGACACCAGTTGCATGTCCTACAATTTAATTCAATTCTGACACTAGCTGCCTGGGGTTGGCACAGACCTCACAGGGTGAGGGCTCAGTCCCACAAGACTAGTTCCAACTCCAGACACCAGTAGCAAGTAGCAGGTCCCCAGGTTGCCCACACTTCTGGTCATCTCCAAGTCAATGTTCCCACAACCCTTTCTCAGGTTCAGTAATTTGCTGTAACAGCTCACAGAACTCAGGAAAAGTTTACCTTAGTATTACTGATTCATTGCAAAGAATATTATAAAGGATACGAATGAACAGCCAGATGAAGAGGTATACAGGGTAAGGCCCAGAATAGTCCCAAGCACAGGAGCTTCTGTCTAACATACAGTTGGGGTACACCATCCTCCTGGCACATGAGTGCTGACCCAGAAGCTCCCTGACCCCTTTAGGTGGAGTTTTTAATGCAGGTTTCATTACGAAGCCCTGGTTGATTTAAATCATTGGCCATTGGTGATTAACTCTCCCCTCCCTGGAGGTTGGGGAGTGGGGCTGAAAGTTCCAGCCCTCTAATCATATGGTTGGTTCCCCAGCAACCAGCCCTCATTCTAGGGACTTTCTAAAAGTCACCTCATTAACATAAACTCAGGTGTGGTTGAAGGGTCCTGTTAGGAATAACAAATACATATATTTCTTACGTCTGTAGGGAAGTTCAGATTTTCCCTCTGAAGTTTCCATGTTTGGTCTATAAAACAATCCAACAATAGATTAGCAGGGGAAAAGATATGCAGATGTTGTCATATGTGCAGGAGCCACATGAGACTCAAAGAAGTGCCAGATGAGTGAAGTTTCATACTGTACAGAGGCGGGTAGGATTGTGGGGCTCCTGGGGGAAGTGGGGACAGGTTGTGGGAGGGTGAGGGGAGGAAACACATGGTGAGCAAAGGCTTTCTTGTGATGCGGATGAAGTCTGGCAGGCAGCAGCCCTGAGAGAGAATAGAAGCACCTCTGGTAACAGTTTCTCTATCATCCCTTTAAAGTGTCAGACTTTAGCCTCCTCTTCCTGGGAGTTCATCTTTCCTAAATCTGGATAAGGCAGATAAGGGGTCTCAGAGAAAGCCTGTTTGCATCTGCTGTTTCCTTCACTGACATATGATTCCTCTGCAGATGCAAATATTCCCTACAAAAGGACTGCTTTTCAGAGCTACTCCTGTGTCTGCTGTCCCTCTGAATAGCATCTCAAAATATGCCAAAGAAGTCTGTTTTGGGGTGGCCTATTTTAGCTTTTTGCATATCACAATATCACAAATTATTACCAAGAAGTTTGTAATATTTGCACTGGTACTGAATCCACTATAGTTTAGCCTCGAAAGTTCCTAGCCTATATATGCTATTTATGTAGTTTTTTTATTCAAAGGAGTATCAGTATAACCAGATAAATCATTTCCCAGACATTGCTGGGTTTTTTTCTCAAAAGCGTACAGCTTACTTTTCAGCACTAAATCGGTATCATTGACTTATTAGTTGCCAGTGACTTATGTATAGAACTTAAGCTCTATATTGCTTTAAAAATTAGATCTTTGTGGGTAATGATAAGGGAGAATAAATTGAAATTATATTTTTAAAAATTAGAGCTAAGGGGGAAAGAAGGAAAATAATTTTACCTGGGAAGAGGTCGTTTTCCATAAAGTCACAGCAAATTGTACTTCCTCTGTGAGAAGCAGCCTTATCAATGACAAAATTACAAGCGTTGGAATGAAGGAAAGTTCCATCTCTCAGTTGTTGGAGAGGAAGCACCTGGTGGTGCACATCGTGCAGTCCTCACCCTGCAGAGTGCAGACCGTGTTCATGGATGGGCATCCCAGCACCAAGGTGGCTCTTCCTATGGTAGAAAAGAAGTTTTCAATTTTTTGAATAAAATGAATTGGCAAAATGGCCTTTTATAGAAAAAGCAAAACTCTAGGGACAGAAAGCAGATGAGGAGCTGCCAGGGCTTGAGGAAGCTACACAGGGGCACACAGGAACCTTTCAGGGTAAAAAGAATGTTCTGTGTCTTCACTTCAACAGTGGTCACACAACTGTATACATCCCTTAAGATCATCAAACTGTATATTTAAGAGGAGTGCATTTTACTGTATGCAGATTATACCTCCATTTTTAAAATGATGTTCTTTGCAAGTCTCTTATTAGAAGCCAAGTGAATCTTTTTTTTTCCTTTGCTACTTAAACACAGATGATCCACAAGCTGGCAGCCCGAGCTCTAATCAGAGATTACGAAGATGGCATTCTTCATGAAAATGAAACCAGTCATGAGGTTTGTTCTTTTCATTGTAAAAACTATTAGACATTCTTCCCGAGCATTCTTACGTTGATTTATCTGTGGAAATAGAAAGTGAGGTCAGCTGCATGGAGAAGGAGACTGTGGTGTCAGGGCATTCATCACTGTATCTGTGACACTGTGCCTGGGATGTGGGGTGTGTGGTAAATGTTTGTTGAATGAATTAACAAAAGAGCGGATGTCAGTGGTTTCCAGAAAATTCTGTAATGTTTTACTTATCAGAAAAGCCCGAGGAGGGCTCAGAGAACACTCGGTGAGTGCCTGTAGTGGACGTCACCTCAGATCTCTTGTGTGGTAGCTACCACACATCTTACTGATGAGAGGCCTGAAAGCGAAATGCTGAGTGACCTGCCAAAGCCCACTGACTCCCCCCGTGCTGTGCAGACCAGGGCCTCAGCAGAGGGGCCCCTCAGCCAGGCCACCGGGACTGCCCAGCTGTTCTCTGAGGGATGAGATCTTCAACAAGGCTGTGAGCATTAGTCCTCAATGCCATCCCCACAAGAAGGTGCCAGTGTGACAGCAGACCCTGGAGACCCCCACAGTCAGTTCTAGTGACAGATGGTCACCTGCTGGTCTCCCTGTTCTCCTCAGATGCCCCTGGGTTGGCAGCCTCTGTGTGCTGTTTTGTTTAAGGCCCTTTTATCCTGAACAAGTCATTCCGTCTTTCCCATTCCTCAGCTTTAAATTGGGAGCCACAGACTATGAAAGAATGAGGAAGCCCACTGCCCGGGAGAGCTCTCTGTGAACTACAGGGAGCTGCATAATGAAGAGCGACATTTTCTATGGCTAAGTCAGTTGATCGCATTTTAAAGGGAATTTGAGCCACTGATTTAGATAGGACCTGCAATTCAATATTTAGTCGGAAATACGAATCTTAAAATGATTTACTGACATAGCTAAATAGAAATAAACAAAACAGGACATGATTTATGTTTTATTCTATCCTAGATGAAGAAACAAACCTTGAAATCTCTGATTATTAAACTCAGTAAAGAAAACTCTCTCATAACACAATTTACAAGCTTTGTGGCAGTTGAGAAAAGGGTATGTATTATTGTTAATTCGAGGTTAAATTATTTTATTTATATTTCCACGTTAAGAAAGTCACCCTTGCTTTGATGGTTAACGGCAACACCCACACCCCGGGCCTGTGAAGCGTGGGTTGCAGACAGGCCAGCAGGCCCCACGAGTCCCAGCCTCCCATTCATGGGGGGCGTCGGTGTTGGGACTTAGGGTGATCTTTCTAAGTGAGTTGAGTATGTTATCATTTTTAATGTTATGATTGTTATTGATAATTAGCTAATGTGTATTTTTCAGATATACTATAATTTTGTTATAGTTTTGGCATTTATTGTCTTTTATTAATCCAAGACCCTCAAAAAATAGAAAAGGCCTGGGTTCTCTGAGAACCCCTTCTCCCTTAATAAGTTTAAGGGGAAAAATCATGTAACTTGCCCAGCACAGTGGCCAGCACCTGCCAGTGCTCTGTAAAGAGGAAAGTCACTCCACCTCCCCACTTTCCCTCACACTTGTGGCCCACGGCACAAGCTCCAGTCCCACACACCAGCGTATCCCAAGCCAACACCCATAGGCTTTAGAATGTGTAATCATTTAATTGGATAATGTCTGTTTGATTTAATCTATTTGTGATTCAATATAGGATGAGAATGAGTCGCCTTTTCCTGATATTCCAAAAGTTTCTGAACTTATTGCCAAAGAAGATGTAGACTTCCTGCCCTACATGAGCTGGCAGGGGGAGCCCCAAGGAGCCATCAGGAACCAGGTAAACGCTGATTACCAAATAAGTTGATATTGAGCTTTGTTTGTTCATGAAGACGAAGGGAACCCTTTGCTAAAATAGCTCCCTTCTTACCTGTACATGAAGAAGTTGTATCCCTGATGATGGAAAATATTAATGCATTTATAAAATGTTGAATTACATCATGTTGCATTGCAGAGACTTCACAATGTGTGAATGGAGCTGTAGAGTACAAAAAGAGAACAGCTGTGGCTGTGCTTCTGTCATGGGCAAATAGATTGTCATCCAGGAAGCTAAAGTCATTTAGGTAGTGTAATAGGTTTGTCATGAAATTATCAACAGAAGTGCTATCTAATAATCTAAATTCACCACCAGTATTTCTTAAAGTTTATAGTGCTTTATACCGTGGCCCTTATAACCAGAAACAGAAATGGAAAAATGTGGCTTAAATAAAAATTGGAAGAAAAATTCAAAAGCAAAGGAACAACACAGTGCTGACAACCCTCTTAGGTCTCTAGGTTAAAAAAACTAAAATTTCCAAAATTTAAAAATTTAAAATCTGATCCGGCATCGTGGTTCACGCCTGTAATCCCAGCACTTTGGGAAGCTGAGGTGGGAAAAATCACTTCAGCCAGGAGTTTGAGACCAGCCTGGGCAACAAAGCGAGGCCTCATCTCTACAAAAAGTTTTTTAGGGCGGGCGCAGTGGCTCATACTTGTAATTCCAGCACTTTGGGAGACTGAGGCAGCAGATGGCTTGAGCTCACAAGTTCAAGACCAGCCTGGGCAACATGGTGAAACCCTGTCGCTACAAAAAAATACAAAAATTAGCTGGGCGTGGTGGTGCTTGCCTGTAATCCCAGCTACTCAAGAGGCTGTGGCAGGAGGATGCTTGCACCCAGGAGGCAGAGGTTGCAGTGAGCCAAAATGGCACCCCTACCCTCCAGCCTGGGTGACAGAGCGAGGATTTGATCATAAATAAGAAAATAATGTATGAAAGATGTGCAATCTTGTTGCTAAAAGAAGTTAAAATGTAAACTGCCATGAGATTCCTTTTTATTTTTTAACTCTGTCAGGTTGGCAAAGATCACAAAAGGTAGATGATTGAAAGTCAGTAAATACAGTGGTTAAGATCACAGGTGCTATGGCTGACTGCTCAGGTCTGAACCCCAGCCCGCACTTCACTCTGTGGGACTTGGCCTTCCCAGTGCTCCAGTCCTAATGCCCTAGTGGGGAGAGCAGTAAAATCCACCTTAGGTGGTTGCGAAGAGTTCTAAGACCATTCCAACACGTCTAGTTCCTGGATATTTGATAAATATTAGCTGTAGTTATTAATTCGCAAAGGTGTCTGAAACGGGCACTGTTGCCCAAACAGATGGGGCAGAAAGCTGACAAGTGGCCTTGGGTTTGGAGGGATACTTGCTTTCTTTTTTTTTTTTTTTTTTTTTAATTTTAATTTGTTTTTTTTTGAGATAGAGTCTCGCTCTGTCACCCAGGGTTGAGTGCAGTGGCATGATTTCGATTCACTGCAACCTCCACCTCCTGTGTTCAAGCAATTCTCGTGCCTCAGTCTCCTGAGTTGCTGAGATTACAGGTACGCGCCACCACACTCAGCTAATTTTTGTATTTTTAGTAGAGATGGGGTTTCACCATGTTGGCCAGGCTAGTCTCGAACTCCTGATTCACCCGCCTCGGCCTCCCAAAGTGCTGGGATTTCAGGCATGAGCCACTGTCCCCAGCCTTGCTTTCTTACAGTGCACCCTTTTGTATATTTTGAATTTTGAACCATGGGCATGGATTGCCCGTGAAAGAAAAATAATACTTTAAGCAAACACAAACAAAGAGTTTGGGGAGTCAGGAGTAGTAGGAGGTGCATTCAGCCAGGCTCAGGTGGCCCTGTAGGCTCACCCACAGGCAGGGCAGATGTTGGCAACATCGTGGGCTCCCACGCTGGTCCGGACTTCCAGGTCAGCCAGAGAATTGGACTCAGGGCTGCTTGAAGGAAAGCGAGGGGCTAAGCTGAGGGGCTGTGACCTGTGGCCTCTCTGTGACTGCACAAGGGGCCCTTGGAGTACATTGTTTTGGAAAAAAAAAAAAATTCTGATGTACAGTTAAGAATCAACTGTTTGTCCTTGAGACTTACTGTTAAAATGGGCCCTGGAAAATATATACTTATCTTATATGTGCTTCAAAAGTGCACACCCAGAAGCAGCTCTGAAAATGGAGATGGTCATGGTTGCACAACAGTGTGAATGTACTTCATGCCACTAAACTCTAAAAATGACTAACATAGCAAACGTTGTTATATACATTTTTCCCACAATAAAAATCAAAGTAACAAAAATAAGAGATACACCCCTACACTCTGCCACATACATAAGTATTTTGTTCACAGAAAAGGTCTGGAGGGATATATGCCATAGATCAGATAAGACATTCTGTATGGCTTTTATTTTCTTCTTTGTGTCTGTCTACTTGTGTCTACTTGTATTTTCTAATTTTCTCATAGTGCACATGTGGTGTTTTTAGATTTTTTTTTTTTTTTCTGAGACAGGGTCTCACTCTGTTGCCCAGGCTGGAGTGCAGTGGCACCATCATAGTTCACGGCAGCCTCGACCTCCTGGGCTCTACAATCCTCCTACCTCAGACTCCCAAGTAGCTGGGATTACAGGAGTGAGCCACCATGCCTGGCTTGTTTATAGAAATTTTTGAAGTTATTTTCAAAATTGGTTCTAAATTAATTTAGGTTTTAATACAGTGTGATGATAAATTATTTCATACTAAATTTGCAAATACGTTGGATCTTAATACTTCCAGATCCAAACATATCAGATGAAAAATATTATCCATTAGCTTGATGACTTGAAAGTTTATATTTATGTTAGCTGCAATAAGTTGTATGAACGGACCATGTAATTTAGCAAAAATGTCAAGCCTCTGTTACTCTCCCTCGGTATCTGTTTTACCAAAATGTGGCACCTGCAGCATTCCGCATGGAGTCATTCCACTGAATTCAGTAACACGCCAGCCGCAATAGAGTCCGGGACATCCGGGTCTGTTTGGTCCTTCCCGACTCGCTGAAGCTTGGGGCATTTCCTTATTTGCTAGGTCTTCATTATGAAATGAGACCCTCCAGGGAGTGCAACACCTTTTCTGCTGGGACGCGCTCAGGAAGGACAGTGCTCAGTGCTGGGTGCTCCCATCCTCCCGCAGCCACGCCTGGGCTTAGGCGCAGTGTCTTCTGCACCAACCCCAAGTCCACTTCGTTCCCTCCCGCTCATGAAAGCACATTGAGAACAAGCTAGAGGCAGAGATTTTTAAAACATACCTCCTAATCCAAGTTTTTAAAGTAAATCATTTATAAAATTCAGTGCTATAACTCTTAGCAAGAAATTGAGGGCACTGAAGCTGAGGGTCCAGAGCCCACTCTGTTCCTTAAATCAGGGGTCCCCAACCCCCAGTCCCTGGCTTGTTAGGAACCAGGCTGCACAGCAGGAGGTGAGGGGCGGTGAGCGAGCATTACCGCCTGAGCTCCACCTCCTGTCTCATCAGCAGCGGCAGTAGATTCTCATGGGAGCCCCGAACCCTGTTGTGAACTGTGCATATGGAACGTGGAGTACTTTCATCCCAAAACCATCTGCCCCACCCCTGTCCATGGAAAAATTGCCTTCCATGAAACCAGTCCCCGCTGCCATAAAGGTTGGGGGCCACACCTTAGGTGATCAAGGTGTGGGTATGTGGTTAAGCAAAATAAGCAATTGTGAACTTGAAAGGAAACAGAAAGCAAGTGAGTGATTTTGGCAAATAGAAGAATCATAATGAGGCCAGGCACAGTGGCTCATACCTGTAATCCCCACACTTTGGGAGGCCAAGGTGGGTGGATCACCCGAGGTCAGGAGTTCAAGACCAGCCTGGCCAACATGGTGAAACCCTGTCTCTACTAAAAAATACAAAAATACTATTCAAGAAGCAATTTTATAAAATAAACAAAAATAACCCATATTTCTCAGTATGATTTTTTTTGTTTGTTTGTTTGAGATGGAGTCTCACTCTGTCACTCAGGTTGGGGTGCAGTGACTATTCACAGGCTCTGTCACAGAGCACTACAGCTTTGAACTCCTGGCCTCCAGTTATCCTCTCACCTCAGCCTCCTGAGTAGCTGGGATGCTCCGCAATCCCTGACTTAATCAATTTTTTGATCTTTGCAAATCTTACAGATGAAAAATGTATTGGTGACATTTAAGTTTTTGTTTCTTTATGAATGAAGAGGAGCATGTTTTATATTCTTACAGCCCTATGTATCACTTCCTGTGTGTTATCTGTTCATGTCTTTTATCTTTTTTATTGAGATTTTAGTCATTTTCTTATTTATCTTAGGTAAACTTTTTATGTTAGGGAAATTAGCCCTTTGTGATATGAGTTGTGAAAATTTGTTTCCTGGTATTCCACGTGTTATTTTGATGTTGCTTATTATCTTTTGGTCATGCAGATTTTTTAATGCAGTCAAATTTTTAATCTTTGTGTTTCTTCTTTTTGTTTAGTGTTGTTTTGCTTTTCATCATGCTTAGAAATACCTTTCCTAGTCAGAGATTATACTTTTAAAATTTTTCCCTTTATTTTTTAAATAGTTTTATGTTTTCATGTTTACATTCAATTTTTCATCTGATTGAAATTTATCCTAGCATAGGATAAGAGATATGGAACCAACTTTATTCTTTTCCAGATGGCTCCTTCTTTTCCTCTTATTAACTTGAAATGCCACCTTCATAATCTATTGCTGGACTTACCTACTCTGTTCCATTGATTCGTCTACTATAATTATTGTAATTTTATAAGAGACTTTAATATCTGATAGTTCTAGTCCATCACTATTGGTCTTTTCCAGTTTGCTTCTCTACTTTTTAAAAATTTAACCTCTGGGTAGCATTATTTTAAAATGTGTCTTTTCATATGTTCTATAATATTAATTATTCAGATGTATACTTGAAATTTGACTGAGTTGGGAAAGGACTACTCCTTTTTTAAATCATTCATATTCACAGGTAAAATTACAGGCTAATTATTTCAAAAATATCAAGGACTTGTCATCCATATAAAACTGGATTTTATACATGCAGCTTTTTAAGGAGCACTTTACATTTAGATTGAAACAATAATAGTAATATAGCATCCCTCAAAATTTGTTTTACATACATATTGTTCATGTTCTAGTATAATTATATGTTCATTTAATTACTTTAAAGCTTTTGGCTGGACACAGTGTCTCACACCTGCAATCCTAGCACTTTGAGGGGCCAAGCTGAGAGGATCACTTGAGCCCAGGAATTCAAAACCAGTCTGGTCAACATAATGAGACCACATCTCTACAAAAGAATAATTTAAAAATTAGCTGGGTGTGGTGTCACATGCTCATAGTCCCAGCTACTGGGGAGGCTGAGGCGAGAGGATCGCTTGAGCCCAGGAGTTCGAGACTATAGTGAGTTGTGATTGTGCCATTGCACTCCAGCCCCAGGCAACAGAGCAAGACACTGTCTCAAAAAATGAATAAGTAAAAATAAATAAAGCTTTTGAGACTGTTTTTCCATTTTGGTCTCATTTTCTTAATATTGCTGTAAAGCAGTATAAAAACTGCAATAATTTACTTCAAATGACTGTCTTATTTTAGGCCTAAGTACACACTGTGATACTGCTCATTGTAAAATCTTGGGCAAGTCACTTCTGTGCTCCTCAGTTCCCTCATGTGTAAAATGAGGGGTGTTTAAAATTCCGCGATTCTAAGAACTAAGAACTAAGAGAGAAGGTCTTTCAATATATTGATTGCTGATATTCTCTCCAGGTCTCAGCTTCCATGTCTAGAAAAAAAGGGCCTTGTACTGAAATGATCTTGAATGTCTCTCGTGGCATTATTTTCTTTCCTTTTTTTCTTTTTTGAGACAGAATATTGCCCTCTCCCGCAGGCTGGAGAGCAGTAGTGCAAATCTGTTCTCATAGCTGCCTCAGCCTCTCAGGCTGAAGCACTCCTCCTGCCTCAGCCTCCCAAGTGGCTGGGACTACAGTCATGAGCCACTACACCTGGCTAATTTTTTATTTTTTGTAAAGATGGAGCCTCGCTATGTTGCCTAAGCTGTTCTCAAACTCCTAGCCTCGAGCGATCCTTCCTTCTTGGCCTCCCAAAGTGCTGAGATTACAGGCGTGAGCCGCTGCACGCAGCACTGGTGTTATTTTCAACATCCCAGCTCACATTGATGATCCTGATTGTGGATGAGCAACTGCCTGATGGGTGGCAAGTCAAGTGCTAGGAAGAATGTTTGCTTGATTGTTCTTTTTATTCTGTGTTTTCCCCTTATGTTAATAATTCTCTCTTCTGGGCAGTCTCTTTTAGCATCTTCTGAGTGGCAAAAATTGTATTCATCCAAACCAAAACTTAGGGCTAAAAGAAAAAAGAAATTATCTCAGCCAGAAGTTTCTGAAGATTTTGAAGAGGATGGCTTAGGTGTACTACCAGCTTTCACATCAAATTTGGAACGTGGAGGTGTGGAAAAGCTATCGGATTTAAGTTGGACAGAGTCATGTAAACCAACAGCAACTGAACCACTATTTAAGAAAGTCAGTCCATGGGAAACATCTACTTCTAGCCTTTTTGGTGTTTCTCCTCCAGTCGTTGGTTCCTATCTTCGCCCGACTGCCCATGCTCCCCGTGCTGCTTCCATGCCTTTTGCCTCATATTGTCAGGCAGCTAGTTTTGGTTCAGCTGCTCCTCCCAGACAGTTTGATGCACCTCAATTCAGCCAAAGCCCTGCGCCTGGCAGTTGTGCTGACTGGATCCCACAGTCGGCGTCGTGTCCCACAGGACCTCCCCAGAACCTATCTTTTGCACCCTTCTGTGGCATTGCTTTTTCAGGGAGCTCATTGAGCCCCACACAGTTGCCTCCACCGCAATTTCCTGGAGGCTGTACGACCAGGCCTTCTGCTGGCACCTCCCCTGAGCTGGATTCTCCCCAGCTTCTTTTCTCTCTTCCTACAGACCCTGATCCCATCAGAGGTTTTGGGTCTTACCATCTCTCTGCTTCCTCTCCTTTTCATTTTCAACCTTCCGCAGCCTCTTTGACTGCCAACCTTAGGCTGCCAATAGCCTCTGCATTGCCTGAGGCTCTTTGCAGTCAGTCTCAGACTACCCCAGTAGATCTCTGTCTTCTACAAGAATCAGTAGGCAGTCTCGAAGGAAGTCGATGTCCTGTCTTTGTTTTTCGAAGTTCTGACACAGAAAGTGATGAGCTATCAGAAGTACTTCAAGACAGCTGCATTTTACAAATAAAATGTGATACAAAAGATGACAGTATCCCATGCTTTCTGGAAGTAATAGAGGAGGATGAAATAGTGTGTACACAACACTGGCAGGATGCTGTGCCTTGGACAGAACTCTTCAGTCTACAGACAGAGGTATGTGTCTTATTTCTCCTTAAATCTGTGGTTAGCTGGCTTCATAGTTTAGAATGGGGCTCCTCAAAGCAGCTAGTCAAGGAACCGTCTATCGTCAGTCAGTAGTGAAGGAAGGGGTTGTGCACTGGGGTGTAAATCATACTGCTTCCTTCATTGAGGAACTCTTGCTACAAAACAAAACAGACAGCTGAACAAAACAGTGTGCTTGATGCTGGCTGGTGTTTCTCTACAAACATTAGACCAGAAGCTCATGCTGGTGAATGTTACTATTCCTCACATGAAGATGAACATCCTCGAACAGATGATGGGGTGAGATCTTAATTTCCTGGATTCTAGAACCAATGGATTGTAATCCACATAAATTTCCCACTGTGAAGTAGAGCACAAGCACTTGTACCTGTACTCTAAATATTTCACATGGGAATACAGATATTATTCAACATGTATATTGTGTTAGAGCTTATCACTCCATTTGTTAAGCTGATAAACACCCTGTAGATTTGGCCCCTACGCTGGTACTAAGACCCAGTCCTGCATCTGTGATTACTTGTTTTGATGTAAAGTAGTTTTGTGAAACGGAAAGGGCTTGACGTAGCATAAAAGTAAGTGTGAGTCCCAGCCCACTTTGTGATTTGGGGCAAGTCAGGTAACCTGTCTGAGCCTCAGTTTCCTCATCCATATAGTGGAGATAATGATAGTGTCTACTTCACAGAGTGGGTTTGAGGTTTAAACAGGACAGTCACAGCTGCCCAGTTTCCCTACTTGAGACAGTGCCCGCAAAAGCCTGCCAGGAGCATACTGCAGATGGTCAAGAGTGTGGATCCCACGGCCACTCCTGGCTCTGCTGCTTGTTAGCTGTGAGACTTTAGACAAATTGCTTCACCTAGTTCTGTGCCTCCATGTTCTCATCTCCAGTGTGGGTGTGATAATAGTTGTTGGGGTGATCAGACCCAACACCAGGTCATGGGGGTGACAAAGTCCAGTGGAGTCAAAGGATTGAGAAAAAGACAGTTTGAGAGAGAAAGGTGGGACACCAGTGTGCCATCACTATCGTGGAGGCTGCGAAGGCACCGAGCTCTGGAAGCCCACGGTATTTATTGGTAATCCAACAAAGAAACAGATGGTGAGAATGTGGAGGTCAAAAGGACACATTGCATTAAGCACATGATTTACAGCTGTGATGGTTTAGCATTTATATGGAACATATTCTGCTACTTGAGATAATGGGAACAGGAGCCGAGGAAGGGTAGAAGCAGGGAGCCAGCAAGTCTAGACACATTCCAGAGGACGTTATGCAAGCCCTGCCTCAGTTTCCCTCCCAACACTCAGCCTTTTCCCAACAATAGTACTCCACAGGAAGTGGCTAAACATATCAAAGAACAGCACCTGGTACCAGTTCTTTATGGGTTGGTACCTATTATCACTGCTGTCATTTTTCAAGGTATTGCCATAGATTCTTCAACCTGTGCACCTGCCTAGGGCCACACCCTGCTTTCTGCTCCCTGTGTTAGTTTCCCTAGGGCCTGGATTCTGTCTCCTTTGAAGTTAATATCCCCAAGCTCAGGCTTAGCACACTGTCCTGTGATGGGGCAGGCAGATGATGGGGCGGTGCAGGGAAGGTAATTTTAAAGTGCATGTTTAATATAACAATTTTATGCTTAGAAAAAACTGTCATTTTCATGTTTCAGAATACATCAGGGTACATTTTTATGTTAAACCAAAGGAATCATGCTGGAGATCTACTGTACAATACAGGGCCTATGACTGACAATCCAATACGGTATACTTAAGCATTTGCTAAGAGGTCTATCTTATGTTAAGTACTCTTTCCACAAAAGGGAACAAAACAAAACAAAACGGGTGGAAGAAAAGTTCTGGAAGTGGTGGCTAAGTTGATAAGTGATGGTTTGATGGTTTCACGGGTGTATACTTATCTCCAAACACATCAAGTTGTATACATTAAATATTGGTGACTTTTTGTATGTCAATCATATTTCAATAAAGTGGGTTTTTTTAAAGAGGGAATCATGCATGACATATACTTTAAAAGTTTGAGAAGTACTGGTTCAATGCTCATTTCTAGTTGACAACCCAGTAGGGTGACTAGAGTTAACAATACATTGTATGTGTCAAAATAGCTAGAAGAAACTATTTGAAATGTTACCAACACAAAGACATGATAAATGTTCAAGCTGATGGAGATCCTAAATACCCTGACCTGATTATTTACATTCTATGCATGTATCAAAATATCATGTGTATGTCAAAATACATACAAGTAGTATGTATCAATAAAAAATGAAATAAAGCATTGCTAGAAGGAAAAAAGTACCAGTTAAAAAAATCTCGGCCGGGTGTGGTGGCTCACGCCTGTAATCCCAGCACTTTGGGAGGCCGAGGCGGGCAGATCATGAGGTCAGGAGATCGAGACCATTCTGGCTGACACGGTGAAGCCCTGTCTCTACTAAAATAAAAATTAAAAAATCTCTACACATGAGCCTCTTTCCACACTTTTATAAATGCCACCAGATACGTAGTGTTCATAGCATTTATGAGGTTCCAAACAATACTATGTCACTAGTGTATGAAGAACTTTATTTTACAGTAATAAAAATATTAGAAATGCCTTAATTAACTGAAATAAATGGAAACATTTATCACATAACTTCTTTTTTCATTTAATTTGTTAAAATTTTATTTTAGATGCAGAGGTACATGTACAGGTTTATTACATGGGCATACTGTGTGGTGCTGAGGTTTGGGCTTCTAATTATCTTGTTGCCCAAGTAGTGAACATACGTTTTTCAACCCTTGCCCCTCTCATTCCCCCACTACATAACTTCTTACGTGATAAAATGTGAATAACATAACTTATATTTGTTTCCTTAATTTTGTAGGATGGCTTCTGGAAACTTACACCAGAACTGGGACTTATATTAAATCTTAATACAAATGCTTTGCACAGCTTTCTTAAACAAAAAGGCATTCAATCTCTAGGTAAGTCACTGTGTTTCCATTAATTAAGTCATTGTTTTCATTCATTCATAAGCATGCTCCTAATTGTTATAAACTGTTTTGTAAGCTAGTGTATTAATGTAATAATTATGAAAGTTATATTTGAATGGAATTATATTTAACCATCAAAGGAAATGGGAGATGGGTTTCTAGTCATATTTTTGCCACTAATTAGGGTATTATCTGAGCACATTTATTAGCATAAATAGCACCAACTGCTGTAAAAAAAATCTCAGAAGCTTAACATGGTAATCAAAGATTACTTTCTTGTCCATATCACAGTCAAATATTGGTCAGGAAGAAAGTTCCACTTATGTGGTCATTTAGAGACCTTGACTCCTTCCATATTGTGGCTCCACCATCTTCAATATATGTCTTTAAAATTATCCTGGTAAGAGAGAAGAACAAAGATTACCCTGGCATCATCCCCCTGCTAGACAAGAGGAAGAACACTAGTCACATAGCCCCATCCATGTACGAAGGCCTGAGAAATGTACTGTTAAGCTGCGTGTCCAGGAGGAGAAAACAGCTCTGATGAGCACCTAGCCAGCCTCTGCCAGAGGCAGTTGTTCAACCTCTGGATGTGTTTCGTATCATGACAACAAGGGGATAGGTGAGGAAGTCCTGAGCATCCTTGACCCAGCAAGTGGTTTGAAGGTCAAATGCTAGCCCTAGGACAGGAGCTGTTTGTTTGTTTGTTTGTTTGTTTGTTTTGAGACAAGGTCTGGCTCCATTGCCCATGCTGGAGTGCAGTGGTGCTATCTTGGCTGACTGCAACTTCCACCTCCCAGGCTCAAGGGATCCTCCCACCTAGCCTCCCGAGTGGCTGGGACTGCAGACACCCACCACCATGCCTGACTAATTTTTGTATTTTTTGGTAGAGATGGGGTTTTGCCATGTTGTCCAGTGTGGTCTCGAACTTGTGAGCTCAAGCAATCTGCCCACCTTGGCCTCCCAAAGTGTTGGGATTACAGGCATGAGCCACCATGCTAAGCCTGGAGTTTTTTTTTTTTTAATAAAATACACATTATGGAACAACTAGCCAATATTCATGAACAGGTAGAACAGCGGTGTCTGACTGGCCACCATCACCTCTAAAATGCCAGAGTTTCCAGATTCCAGGCTGGGTGGGTGGGCAAATGCATAGCCTGTTTGACCTGCACTAGGCCGAAAAGGGGTGATGACAATTTACGTGAGGAGTGAGTGCTTGATCCTGGAATAATAGAAGAGCCTCTATCTGACTAACTCTCCTGCCAATAACAGTTATTAACTTTGAATAAAATGTTTAAAACCATTCTCTGAAGGCCAGGAGAATAATCAAAAACAGGCAGAAACTAGAGTGAACCTAATCTTTGAAAGAAAGCAAGCCAACTAGGTGGGCTCCACATGTATCCAGCTTGTCACCTAAAGGCATTTCTCAGCTCATGAGACACAGTGGGATGTTTGAACTAAAACAGAAAGTCTTAACGGGATGAGGACATGGGGTTAGAGTTTAAGGTTGCCAAAGTGGCTGGAAGTTAAGGATTAAAATCCTATAAAGGAGGGAACCACAGAGCAGGGAGCTCTGAAATCTGCATCCAAATACCCCTCAGATCCTTGGCTGTCTCCTAACCTATACATATACAGGTGCAACCTCAAGGAATCCAGAAAAAAGCAACAGCTGGGAAGCTACAGAGCTAAGCAGAGATTTCAGCTGCTGCCTAGTACTGGCCAGAGTTTAGAGTTCAAGTGGCACCAAATTAGAGAGACTTTATAAATATCTTTCCATTGAAACCATAAAAGAGTCATAAGGATCATATCTCATGATCAAGGACTATACCCCAGGACAAAGGGATAAACCAAAATAGACTCATCCTAATAAAGCCTAAAACAAAGCCTACACAGGACCCACCAGAACAAAACTGAACACTCTTTAGAGTAAGATAGCATAGCGAGAGTCTCTACAAGGTGTAATTTTTAATGTTCACTATGGAATGAAAATTTAATAACATACGAAGAAGCAGGACAATATGATTGTGATCAAGGGGAAAATGGGCCATAAATGTTGACCCACAGATGATCCAGATGTTAGAATTAGCAGACACAGACTTTAAAACTGCTATGAAAAATATAGTGAAGGATTGACTTACCAGAAAAGGATGGGATGGGTGAATAAATGGCAGAATCTCAGCAAAAAGATGGAAACTATAAAGAAGAACCAAATGAAAATCCTGGAACTGGAAAATATAGCATCTGCAATGAAAAGGTCATTGAATGAGCTTAACAACAGAATGGACAGAACAGGAAAAAAATCATTTAATTCAATTGACAATGCACTCAATAAACTTATCTAAACTGAAATATAGAAAGAAAAAAATAGAATGAAAAAAGAACAGAGGAGCCAAGACTGTGGAATGATATCAAAAGGTTTAACATTTGTGTAACTAGGGTTTCAGAAGGTGAAAGGGTAGACAGAAAAATATTTGAACATTTTTATAAAATTGATCAAAGACAGCACCTTCCAGATCCAAGAAACTTAGCAGAACTCCAAGCAGGATAAATACAAAAATGATCACATTTAGATAGGCCAGAGTCAAACTGTTGAAAACCAAAGATAAGCTGGGCGTGGTGGTTCACACCTGTAATGCCTGCACTGTGGGAGGCCAAAGGGGGCAGATCATTTGAGCTCAGGATTTCGAGACCAGCCTGGCCAACATGGTGAAACCCCATCTCTATAAAAATTAGCCAGGCATGGTGGTGTGTACCTGTGGTCCCAGCTACTTAGGAGGCTGAGGTGGGAGGATCACCTGAGCCCTGGGATGTTGAGGCCGCAGTGAGCCGTGATTGTGCCACTGCACTCCAGCCCAGGTGACAAAGTGAGATAAAAATTCAAGATAAATATATTGTCATGTGAGGCTGGAGCTCAGGGAAGAGGTCAGAATTGGAAAAGACTGGGGGAATTCTCAATGTCAGTAGTATTTAAAGCCTGGCTCTGGATGAGGTGACCCAAAGAAAGAAGGTGGACTGAGCAGAGCAGGTGCTAGGACCAGCCTGCCGCACAGCAGGGTTTAGTGTTCAGACTGGACAAGAAACAGCAAAGACGCTGAGAAGGAGAAGCCTGAGAAACAAGAGGAAACCGGAGAAAATTGAGTCACAGATGCAAGGGGATGGGGTTTCATGGATGCGCCTTTCCCATGGGCTTTTCCTGTGTTTCACTGTATTTGCTCCCTGTTATCCATGTTATTTTTCTGTAAGCGTGTGCTTTTCTGCCTTTCTTCCTCTACGTAGAGTCTCAAGCTGTCTTTTTTCTCTGACTTGTTTTTATATCTCTGTACCCAACTTTGTCTTTTATCCTCTTCTTCATTTCTCTTTTATCATCCCCTCTCCTTCTGAATTTGTTTTTTAAATGACACTGATACACATTAGGCATTTCATCAGTTTATTATTTATTATATTATTCTTGGAGTTGTATGTTGCTTATTATTAATATTGCTTAAAAATTATTCTAACATTTTGTAAATAATACTCAAAAAATAAGCCACAAAAGAATCCAGCAAATTAAACTGCTTTTGTCTCCATTGATTTTCTTTTGTGGGACAATGGATTGGTTTTGTCATTTTGTTTTTAAAAATGTATTCAATTTCTTTTTCCTCTATTAAGAACATTATATTATTTAATAAAAGCCCACTTATGAGCAGTTGGCTACCTCAACGATGTAAAATTAATGGTGTATATGCAGATATGTGCATACTATGCCAAGTCCTTTTGTCTTTACTCAAAAAAAGTAATTGTATATTCTTAATTATAAGACAAAGATTTGGGTTTTTCTTTTCTTCCCTAAAACCATTTTTTGGCTATGTGTCGTGGCTCATGCCTATAATCTCAACACTTTGGGAGGCCAAAGTAGGAGGATCACTTGAGTCCAGGAGTTGGGGGCTACAGTGAGCTCTGATCACACCCACTGCACTCCAGCATGACAGAGTGAGCTCCTGTCTCTCCAAAAAAAAAAAAAAAGAAGCTTGCATTTTTAAAATGAAAATGGGTTGTTGAGTTCAACACATGTAAACATTCATTTTTCAATTTTGATATTTCATAATATAGTAAAATATCTTGGATACCTATAGGTACTAACCACTAGAAATAATTTGATACACCAGTGTAATTGGTCATATCTGTTGTTTATCTGTTGAATATTTAGGTTTACTCTTCTAAGCGATTTGTAACAGGAGCCTAAAAACTGGATTTCTTTCAGTGAACTTCATGGCTCTTTGGTTATTGAAGATGCAAGCGAGGGCACTCTGGATACAGTTCAGTTTCCTGGCAACCATCAGGATAATGTCATAGGCACACGGGTCCAACCGTCCTCATTTTTTATTTAAACAGCAAGCCATTTAAGGACCTTGAAGAGTATTAGAGAGTTTCACGATCTGCTCATGTACTGTGATTTAACCGTATTATATTCTTTTTTTTTTTTTTTTTTTTTTTGAGACAGAGTCTTACTCTGTCACCCAGGCTGGAGTGCAGTGGAGCGATCTCGGCTCACTGCAAGCTCCACCTCCCGGGTTCACGCCATTCTCCTACCTCAGCCTCCCGAGTAGCTGGGACTACAGGTGCCCGCCACCACGCCCGGCTAATTTTTTGTATTTTTTTTTTTTTTTTTAGCAGAGACGGAGTTTCATCGTGTTAGCCAGGATGGCGTATTGTAATTCTTTAATGAGAATTTTATAAACAGGCACAGTTTGAGATGCAGAGTTCCCAACAGACTTAACGGAGTTTTTTTCATTTTAGGCATAAAAGGAAGAGAACGTCTCCTGGACCTAATTGCCACAATGCTGGTACTACAGTTTATTCGCACGAGGTTGGAAAAAGAGGGAATAGTGTTCAAATCACTGATGAAAATGGATGACCCTTCTATTTCCAGGTGGTTTTAACTATAGTATTATGCAACTTATTTATATTTTCAACTATTTATTTAATAAACCTTAGAAACAGGTATAGGGAATTATCTTACATGTGTAGACTACTTTATAAGTATGTAGGAAGATAATTTGTTTGCAGGTGACAGCTTGCCCACAGTCTCCTGTGGCGGGCAGGGCTGATGTGGTACTTGTGCCTTGGGCTGCCCAGGAAACGGGCTCAAAGAGTTTCAGTGCAGCTCCCACTGGAGCCTGGCGCTTCTGGCTCTGGATGTGGTACTCTTCACTGCAGTGTGCTGATCCTGGGTGCCTCCAGAAGACCCACAATATGACTGTTGGGCCCAGCCCTGTTCCCAACAATGGCAGGGCCTGGGACAAGAATACAATACAAGTATTTAAAGTTTATAACTTGTGTTTAAAAGTTATAAATCAAACTAGCAAACTATTAGATGAAATGTGTTCTGATCTCCTCCCTTGGCAAATACAACTTCATAACCACCTGGAAAGCCAGGTTCAAATTCAGCCCTTGGCTGACCCCTAGCACCCTAAGAGGCCTTGCCTGCACCCATCAAAATGCCATCCAGACCCCATGCCAGTGCCCCTCACCCCAGCCACCTTGTAGCACCAGTGAGATGGCAACACTGTTCAAACTCAGGATGACAGACCCAGGGAAGACCCTGGAAGTGGACTCAGGGCCATGTGGTCAGGTATGCTGGAGTTGCAGGGTCTAAAAAGGAGGATGTGGGCTCCGGGGTGGGCATATTCTCTTGTCCCTACAGACCCCCCACTCCATGGCAAGAGGGTCAAGACCAGAGTAGGATCCCTCCGAGACATATATATATACATATATATACACATATATACACATATATATACACACATATACACACACACATGCACACACACACACATACACATATACATACACATGTAATTGGCTTATGTTCTTTTAAAGGCAAGATAAGGGGAAAACTAATCAAACTAATAAAAATATTATTGCTACGGGGATTTGATAGCGGGGACAAGGATAGAAGCTAGGTTTCTCCTAGTGTGCTTTGTTTTGCAGTTTTGACTTTGGAACTGTGTAAATATTTTACATAATAATGCATAAGATTGATATTTATTTATTTATTTATTTATTGAGACAAAGTCTGGCTCTATCGCCCAGGCTGGAGTGCAGTGGTGCAATCTCGGCTCACTGCAACCTCCGCCTCCTGGGCTCAAGCCATCCTCCCACCTCAGCCTCCTGAGTAACTGGGACTACAGGTATGCACCACCACGCCCTGCTAATTTTTGTATTTTTTTGTAAAGACGGGGATTTGCCATGTTACCCAGGCTGGTCTGGAACTCCTGACCTCAAGCAATCCTCCTGCCTCAGCCTCCTGAAGTGCTGGGCTTACAGACATGAACCACTGTGCCCATCCTGGGAATTAATTTAAGGTGACTTTAAAACATAGTACTGGCTGGGCGCGGTGGCTCACGCCTGTAATCCCAGCACTTTCGGAGGCCGAGGCGGGCGGATCACGAGGTCAGGAGATCAAGACCATCTTGGCTAACATGGTGAAACCCCGTCTCTACTAAAAAAATACAAAAAAAAAAAAATTAGCCGGGCATGACGGCGGGCGCCTGTAGTCCCAGCTACTCGAGAGGCTCCAGGAGGCGGAGCTTGCAGTGAATTGAGATTGTGCCACTGCACTCCAGCCTGGGTGATGGAGTGAGACTCCATCTCAAAAAAAAAAAAAAAAAATAGTACATAATTTGACTATATCTCCCTAGTGGGATAGTACCTAAGGATTAAAAAATATTACAAAGAAATCTCACTGGGAGTAGTCATGGTGTTAATAATACTTTTGATTTGTTATTTTGGAAGGTAGATATTAATATTGTTAGAAACTAATACGTATAAAATCAAAGAAGTTAAACGAAACCCCTTGATTTCTAAACTTGGATTAGATCAGAGAAAAATAAATGGCAACAGAAAAAAAAGGTTGAAGAGCAGAACCTGTAAATAAACCTTTAGAGACATATCAACCAAAAGCAAGGGTAGACCTTGTTTAGATCCTGATATGAACAAACCCACTGCATTTAAAAAAATGAGACAGGGAAAATTAAACACTACTTGGATATTTTACGATATTAAAGAAATATTGATAACTATTTTTTAAGTGTCATGATTAAGAAAAAGTTCTCAAACGCAAAACAGGTGTTCAGGAAGTTCTGGGCTAGGCAAATTGGCTCATGCCTATAATCCAAGCACTTTAGGAGGATCACTTGAGCCCACCAAGATCAAGCCCAGAAGTTTAAGACCAACCTAGGTAACCAATGAGACTGCCATCTCTACAAAAAACTTTTTGTAATTACCCAGGCATTGCTGGGCACGGTGGCTCACACCTGTAATCCCAGCACTTTGGGAGGCCAAGGCAGGAGGATTGCATCCAGTTCAAGACCAGCCTTGACCACATAGCAAGACCCTGTCTCTACAAAAAAATTAAAAATTACCCGAGTGTGGTAGTGTGTGACTACTCAGGAAGCTGAGATTGGGGGGATTGCTTGAGCCCAGGAGGTTGAGGCTGCAGTGAGTTGTGATCGTGCCACTGCACTCCAGCCTGGGCAACAAAGCGAGACCCTGTCTGAAAAAAAAGGAAAATCATAATTTACTATATGTAATTTATACTTCCATTTTTTAAAAAGCAATACCTTCTCATTAGTTTGCCAAGAAAGATGAGAATTTATTTTTTTTTTTCTATTTTGGGAGTTTTCTTTTTTGTTGTTTTTATTTATTTATTTATTTATTTATTTATTTATTTTTTGAGGCCAGGTCTCGTTCTGTCACCCAGGCTGGCGTGCAGTGGCATGATCTCGGCTCACTGCAACCTCCACCTCCCAGGTTCAAGCAATTCTCGTGCCTCAGCCTCCTGAGTAGCTGGGATTACAGGTGTGCACCACCATGCCCAGCTAATTTTTATATTTGTAGTAGAGATGAGGTTTTGCCATGTTGGCCAGGCTGGTCTCGAACCCTGGCCTCAAGTGATCTGCCTGCATTGGCCTCTCAAAGTTCTGGGATTACAGGAGTGAGCCACTGCACTAGCCTATATTTTGTATTTTATTTTAAAATAAACCAGTGCCACTTGCCAAGAGGATTAATTAAATAAATATCAAAGAAAAAACACTTTGAACAGCTAGGAGATGGGACTAAAAAATTAGTATTTGACTTAATAGGCACATCCAAAGAAACATTTATTCTATTTAGATCATTGCCAATTATTAATATTACAGCTGTTAAAACAAGTATAAACTTTGAACCTGCTTTTGAACTGTAATATCACAAAGTAAAGATTTTCAAAATTGATCAAGTATATTCCAGCATATTGCTCTTACTGCATTACTGCTACTGTGCTAGCAAAATGGTTTGTTGGCACTTTAGCACATAAGACAAACAATTTTAGGCCGGGCACGGTGACTCACAGCTGTAATCCCAGCACTTTGGGAGGTTGAGGCGGGCAGATCACGAGGTCAAGAGATTGAGACCATCCTGGCCAATATGGTGAAACCCCGTCTCTACTAAAAATACAAAAATTAGCTGGGTGGGGTGACACATGCCTGTAATCCCAGCTACACAGGAGGCTGAGGCAGGAGAATCGCTTGAACCAAGGAGTCAGAGGTTGCAGTGAACCGAGATCGTGCCACTGCACTCCAGCCTGGCGACACAGTGAGACTCCATCTAAAAAGAAAATTAAGTATTTTTTATTTCCTGTTTATTGCATATTTGAAACTTTGTTCTATATTTTCTATTTCAGGATGTATGTATCATTGATGCAGGAGCACATTACCTGGGGGTGTAGGCACAAGATTTTCTTGCTAGTGGAAGGTGAACCAAAAAGTGTAGAGGCCACTGGACTAAAGGAGGCCAGCTCAGCCAGTGAAAATATTCAAAGCCGGTTTTGTTGTTTTCAGCAGTTAGTAACTATCAGTAGATGAATATTTACCAGGAAACATTGGCCTTTTAACCACTTTGGGCATGCTTCTTATTTAGTATGTTCATTCTATCATGACATTCAGTGAACATTTATTGAGTGCCTACTGTGCACCAGGGACTAGTAAGCATGTTAAATTTACAAGCTTTGTTAATTTCCACCACAAACCCATAGGACCTCATGTTATTCTCGTAATTGAGGAAACTGAGATTCCCAGTGTTGAATGAAAGCCACAGAGTATCACATGGCCAATATCATGTGATTGCAGAGTCAGGACTCAAACCCAGCTCTTCACCACCACGCTATACTGACGGCCCTTTCCCAGTTCACAGGGAAAAATCAGGAACAGGGAGAGAATTTTCAAAATATTGTTTCCCCATAGAATTTTCTGAAGAACTTTGGTGTATGTTGCCACTTGTTCACTAACAAGTTCCAGCAGATGACAGAACAAATGAGGAAGTAGCTAATTAATATTAATGAACAATCTCAGAATTTTTCTGAGTGTTGAATAGACTTGAATATTCAACAGTCTCAAATATTTGACACCATTTAGTGGACACAGACTTGACTCGATATGCTTATTCTACCAAGTTGTTCGTGGTTTACGTGACACAACAGAATATATGCCCGTTTCATGGGGGACTGTCAGATATTCTGAAGGTACCTAATCAAGTCGGTACAGTGGGAAGGAGAGAGAAACAGAAGCCTCGTTTGTGAAATAGTACTTGAGTTTGTATGTGAAGAGTGGATAGGATTTAGACTGAGAAGCGTGGAAAGGGGACAACCGTAAACAACTGTAGAGAGGCTAGAACCTGAGCTGTCCTGTAGGCAGCAGGGACGCCTGGAGGCACGTGGAAGCCAGGAAGTGGGGGGCACAGGACACTTGACAATGCAGTGCATAAGCTCAAGGTCAGACGGGTAGAAGAACTTCCATAAGATGTCAAGGAAAACTGCTTTTATTAATATCTTAATTTTTGGCAGAATCATTTTGTCTGATATAATGTGATGGGTTTAGTACCACATTACATTTCACGTTATTCTGAAATCTGAAACATTTATTTTTTTAATCTAGGAATATTCCCTGGGCTTTTGAGGCAATAAAGAAAGCAAGTGAATGGGTAAGAAGAACTGAAGGACAGTACCCATCTATCTGCCCACGGCTTGAACTGGGGAAAGACTGGGACTCTGCCACCAAGCAGTTGCTGGGACTCCAGCCTGTAAACACTGTGTCCCCTCTTCATAGAGTCCTTCATTACAGTCAAGGCTAAGTCAAATGAAACTGAATTTTAAACTTTTTGCATGCTTCTATGTAGAAAATAATCAAATGATAATAGATACTTATAATGAAACTTCATTAAGGCTTTATTCACTGTAGCAATTACTGTCTGTTAAATCTAGTTGGTTTATAGTATTATTCAAGTCTTACATTTTCTTATTGATTTTCTGCCCAATTATCTAGCTATTAATGAAAGTGGGGAATTGAAGTCCTCAACTATTATTGCTGAATTGTTTCTCCCTTCAATTCTGTCAATTTTTTCTTCATGTACTTTGGGGCTCTGTTATATGTTTCTGATGGATTGATCCTCTTATTATTATAAAATGTCCTTTGTTTTTAATAAAAATTTTTGCCTTTAAGTCTGTTTTTTTCTGATTTTTTATCATGATTCCATCTCTTTAGTTAGTTAGTTAGTTAGTTTTTTGGTTGCCGTTTGCTTGTTATATCTTTTTCTATACTTTTACTTTTAATCTATTTGAGTCTTGGTCTAAAACACGTCTCTTATAGACAGCATATAGTAGGATCATGTCCTTTAATTCATTCTGCAAATGTCTTCCTTTTAAATGGAGAGAAATTTCCATTTAATACAATCACTGATAAAGTAAGATTTATGCTAAATAGTTTTATAGTGTACAATTTTTATTTCTTTGTCATTTCTTTTACTACATTTTTGAGTTGTTTTCTTAGTGGTTGCCCTGGATATTGCAATTAACATGTTGATTTATAACTATGTAGTTCCTATTAATACCAACTTAATTACAACAGTATACATAAACTTTTTCCTATGTAGCTCCATTCCCTCTCTCTTCCATTGTGCTGTTAATGCCCTATAAACCATATCTTCATATACTCTATGTTCATCAACCCATTTATGAGAATTGCTTTATGCTTATACTGCCTTTTATATTTACTCATATAGTTATCTTTCTCAGCTCTTTATTTCCTCATGTGGATTTGAGTTACTACCTAGTATTCTTTCCTTTCAGCCTAAATGACTCCCATTAGTATTTCTTATAGAGATGTCTTCAAGCAACAAATTATTTTAGTTTTGTTTACCGAGGAATGTCTTAAATGTCCTAAGATACTTAATGCCTTATGTTTCTCCTTCAATGTTGAAGGATATTTTTGCTACATATAGAATTCTTGATTAATAAGTCTCATTAGACCCTTAGTAGCCATCTTGATTATCACACCAACTATCATGGCATCACAGGGGTGGTATACAAGTAACCCTTATTTCACTTCATAATTGGCCCAATATGCCCCGGTAATTATCCTGGCAATTTGGATATGCCAGAGAGAAGCCACAGTGTGCTTCCTTTAAGTGAAAAGGTGAAAGTCTCTGACATCATAAGGAAAGAAAAATATTACAGGCTGAGGTTGCTAAGATTTACAGTAAGGAAAAATCTTCTACTCATAAAATTGTGAAGAAGAACAAAGAAATTCGTGCCAGTTTTGCTGTCAAAAGCTGCAAAAGTTACAGCTACAGTGCATGATAAGTACTTAGTTGAGATGGAAAAGACGTTAAATTTGTAGGTGGAAGACATGAACAGAAATGTCTTCTGACAGCAAGCAGGTTTAGTACTCTCAGCATTTGTTTTTTTCTTTGTTTTCTTTTGTTTTGTTTACTTTTTTTTTCTTGTTTTTGAGACGGAGTCTCACTCTATCACCCAGGCTGGAGTGCAGTGGTGTGATCTCGGCTCACTACAAGCTCTGCCTCCCAGGTTCACGCCATTCTCCTGCCTCAGCCTCCCAAGTAGCTAGGACTACAGGCGCCCGCCACCATGTCCAGCTAATTTTTTTGTATTTTTTTTAGTAGAGATGGGGTTTCACCACGTTAGCCAGGATGGTCTCGATCTCCTGACCTCATGATCCACCCGCCTCGGCCTCCCAAAGTGCTGGGATTACAGGCATGAGCCACTGTGCCCAGCCTTTGTTTACATTTTTTGTTAGCATATTGTGTATCTCAACTTATCTATACCCCAGGTAGCTATTATGTTCAGCAATTGCCTCTGATTGTTTTCAACAAATATGAACAAAGGCTGGGGGAGCTCTAAGTGAGGCCAAATAAAGATAGTTTTGTGCGTGGGGTCTTCCTGGGACCTCCTAGTCAGGTCACATAATGACATTTCTCTGGGAATAAGGCTTTGAATGAGTCCCAACCCCCTTTTGTTCCTTTCTATGGTTCCCAGGAGCTTGTTTTTCACCAAGATTGTAGGATGTTGGTTTTCAAGGCTACCATGGAGCTGGGAGGATATAATGAGCATAAAGTAAGAACACTACAAAGCTCACTATTCCCACCAAAATTCAGCTGACATTCTTGAATAAATGCTCCCAAGATTGCAGCAAGCCTTTGGATATTTTCCAGAGATCTGAAAAAGTTGCTTTTATTTTTCCCAGATGCTTTTATGAACAAAGGAATTTTTGAAGGTTCCTAGCTTGCCATTTTTACTGACATCACTTCCAAATACACTTTTATTTTTATTTTTATTTTTTATTTATTTTTTTGAAACAGAGTCTCGTTCTGTTGCCCAGGCTGGAGTGCAGTGGTGCAATCTTGGCTCACTGCAACCTCTGCCTCCCAAGTTCAAGTGATTCTCCTGCCTCAGCCTCCCTAGTAGCTGGGATTACAGGTGCATGCCACCATGCCCAGCTAACTTTTGTATTTTTAGTACAGACGGGGTTTCACCATGTTGGTCAGGCTGGTCTCAAACTCCTGACCTCAGGTTATCCTCGCACCTCAGCCTCCCAAAGGGATTACAGGCATGAGATACCATGCCCAGCCCCAAATACACTTTTAAATATATTTCTGAACTCACAAAATGTGAAGGAAGTACAAAATGATTACACACATGCACACACAATCTAGAGGTGAAACTAAAGTCATCAGTCAATGCAGAAGCCAGAGATGCCCTGGAAGTGTGCCAAAACCAAAACCTAGAGCTTTGTTAGTTAACATTGTGGCTGCCTGAGGTAGTAAATAGGAATTGGGGCAATCAATAGGAAAGTCAAAATATTTTCTTTTTTAAAAAGCTGGGAATGAGATGTCAATAAGAGACTTTGAAATGTTCTGACACAATCTGTCAGGAATCTGACAGATTCCTGGGAATCTGTTCAGCAATGCTGGGGATCTAGAATTTTTCTGGTTAACTGACTAATAGGATTTAAACCTGACAAAGTAGGGAACTGAGTCAGACCTCCATATAAATCCAGGGACCAAAATTGGCTACATATTTAGTAGAAAAGACAAAGTTGGAAGGATATGACAAGTGAAGCAATAAGCAAATCAGTCTGCAGGCAGTAGATTTTAAAACATTAGTAATTTTAAGTCTTCCCTAATGTTTTCTAACCAGCTTTACTCTTATGCTGGAATTTGAATTTACACCATATTCATAGTCCAAGAAACCTCAAACCAATAAATCAAACTAAAATTGTTCCTGATTGATACTGCTTCCAGAACCAAGCAGAAACCAGGCAAATCATCTCAATTCTGGTCTCTCAGGACACCCAAAGTTAAAGTTTAGACAAATATGAGCTATTTCTAAAATTTAACAGAGTTGAAGAGTCAAACTACCATAAGCAGGAGTCAACAGAAACCATAAAGAGAAGAAAAAGACAGAAAAATACAAATATTAAAATTATAACAAACTATACTCAGGAAGCAGGTTTAAAAGTATGTTTAAAGTGAAAAGATAGAGATTAACACTATGGGGAGCATTAAAAGTGGCCATTGGTCCACTCTGGAACTTCAAAGTAGGTTTTCTGAAAAAGATGATGCTTGAGCTTGGGCGTGAAGGACAATAAATAATAAACCAGGAGAAAAAGTGGGGAGCGAGTTTCAGAGAAAAAGATCATAATGAACAAATACATGGAAGCATTGAATAGCAGAGGGACTTCAGGGGAAATTATATACATTTACCTATTACTGCTGTAACAAATGTAGAGCAGGCAGTAACAGGAGATGCCTGCACAGTATATTAAGAAGTACAGACATTATTTCATAGGCAATAGAGAGTCAAAAAGGGATTTTAAGGAGGGAAGTCTCAGGATAATTTTGTTTCAGGCAGTCTTTCAGTGGTGAGGAGAGAGGGCAACATTGAAGTGTCAGGGATCAGTCAGGAGGCTACTACACAGCTTAGGAGAGAGGGCAACATTGAAGTGTCGGGGATCAGTCAGGAGGCTACTACACAGCTTAGGAGAGAGGGCAACATTGAAGTGTCGGGGATCAGTCAGGAGGCTACCACACAGCTTAGGAGAGAGGGTAACATTGAAGTGTCGGGGATCAGTCAGGAGGCTACTACACAGCTTAGGAGAGAGGGTAACACTGAAGTGTCGGGGATCAGTCAGGAGGCTACTACACAGCTTGGGTGAGAGACGTTGAGGGCCTGGAAAACCAGGGGGGTAGTGGGAATTGAGAGGAGAGACAGATTGGAGAAACAGCAGAAAAAATTAGCACAACTTGTGATTGACTAGCTACGTGGAGGATAGCAAAAGCAGTCTTACACAAAAAGAATGAAGCTGGAGATGCCACACTACCCAACTTCAAACCATCTACAAGGCTACAGTGAGCAAAACAGCATGCACTGGTACAAAAACAGACACACAGGCCAATGGAACAGGTTAGAGAACTCAGAAATGAAGCTGCACAGCTACAACTGTCTGATCTTCGACAAAGCCAATAAAAACAAGCAATGGAGAAAGGACTTGCTACTCAACAAATGGTGCTGGGATAACTGACTAGCCATATGCAGAAAATTGAAACTGGACCCCTTCTTTCACCACAAACAAAAATCAACCCATGGTGGATAAAAGACTTAAATGTAAAACCTAAAACTATAAAATCCCTGGAAGATAACCTAGGAAATACCATTCTGACATAGGACCTTGTGGAGATTTCATGAAGAAGATGCCAAAAGCAATTGCAACAAAAACAAAAACAGACAAGTGGAACCTAATTAAAGAGCTTCTGCACAGCAAAAGAAACTATCAACAGACTAAACAGACAGCCTACAGAATGGGAAAAAACATTTACAAATTATGCATCTGACAAGGCTCTAATATCCAGAATCTATAAGGAACTTAAACAAATTTACAAGCAAAAAACAAACAACCTCACTAAAAAAAAAGGGAGGGGCAAAGGACATGAACAGACACTTCTCAAAAGAAGACATACACACAGCTAACAAACATGAAAAAGTGCTCAACATCACTGATCCTAGAGAAATGCAAATCAAAACTACAATGAGATACCATCTCATACCAGTCAGAATGGCTATTATTAAAAAGCCAAAAAATAGATGCTGGCAAAGTTGCAGAGGAAAGGGAATGCTTATACACTACTGCTGGATATGTAAATTAGTTCAGCCATTATGGAAAGCAGTTTGGTGATTTCTGAAAGAACTTGAGAATTACCCTGTGACCCAGCAATCCTATTACTGAGTATATACCCACAGGAATATCAATATCATTCTACCATGAAGACACACGCACACGTATGTCCATCGCAGCACTATTCACAGTAGCAAAGACACAGAATTGACCTAGGTGCCCATCAATGGTGAACTGAATAGAAAAAATGTGGCACACATATACCGTGGAATACTACGCAGCCATAAAACAAAAACAAGATCGTGCGCTTTGCAGCAATACGGATGGAGCTGGAGGCCATCCAGCTCCAGCTTAAAAATTATTCTAAGCAAACTAACACAGGAACAGGAAACCAAATACCTCATGTTCTCACTTATAAGTGAGAGTTAAACATTGAGTACACATGGGCACAAATATGGGAACAACAGACATTGGGTCCTACTTGAGGGTTGGAGGCTGGGAGGAGGGTGAGTATCAAAAAGCTACCTATCAGGTACTACGCTTATCGCCTGAGTGACAAAATAATCTGTACATCAAACCCCCATGACACAAAATTTACATATATAACAAACCTGCACATGTACACTTGAACCTAAAATAAAAGTTAAAAAATAATTAAATAAAATGTGCTACAAAAAAATAAGCTGGATTTAGGCATGTCTATTTGTGTATAAACATAAACTGGATTTAGGCATGTCTATTTGTATATAAAAATAAACTGGATTTAGGCATGTCTATTTGTGTATAAAAATGGAGCTATTGGCACAGTCATTAACCAACTGAATTCTATCTCAGTATATCAAAATGGCTAATATCGATGTAAAGATAATCAATAAGAGAAGAGAAAATATTTCAGGTCAGATTTAGGATTTTACATGAAATTATCACTGCTGGAAAACCAACAGATTACATGTCAGATGGATCGCAGGAGACGTGTGAGGACTGACACAATGTGGAATAAACATTAAAAAAAGACCGGGCGTGGTGGCTCGTGCCTGTAATCCCCGCACTTTGGGAGGCTGAAGCAGGTGGATTGCCTGAGGTCAGGAGTTCAAGACCAGCCTGGCCAATGTGGCAAAACCCCATCTCTACAAAAATACCAGATATCAGAGGCTGGGAAGTGTGTGTGGGTTAGCAGGGAAGAGTGGTTGGTTAATACAGTTAGACAGAAGGAATAAGTTCTAATGTTCTATAGCAGAGTAGGGTGACTACAGTTAACAATGTATTGTGTATTTCAAAATAGCTCTAAGAGAGGACTTGAGATGTTCCCAACATACAGAAATGACAAATACTGAAAGTGGCAGATACCTTTAATACCCTGATTGGTCATTACACATTCTATGCATGTAACAACATATCCTCTGTACTCCATAAATATGTACAAATATTTGTTGTGTACCAATTAAAAATAAAATTAAAAAATAAAAATACAGTATATCTACACAATGGAGTATTATTCAGCATTAATACACTGCAAGTTGGGTAAACCTTGAAAACATGCTACATGAGAGAAACAATGCATAAAAGATCACAAATTGGGCTGCACGTGGTGGCTCACCTGTAATCCCAGCACTTTGGGAGACCGAGGCAGGCACATCACTTGAGCTCAAGAGTTCCAGACCAGCCTGGGCAACATGACAAAACCCGTCTCAACAAAAAAAATTAGGCAGGTGTGGTGGTGCGCCCCCTGTGGTCCCAGCTACTGGCTACTCACGAGGCTGATACAGGATGAAGGCATCAGGGCAGTTTCATGGCTGGGATCAACTCTTCTGGGAGCAGGTCCTAGCAGGACTTGGTGTCCACATCCAGGTTATGGGTCCCGCAGAGAGCTTGGAATACTTACCCCTCAATCTGTGGGGAGGAGCAGAGGCTGACGCCTTGAGGACTTACTGTCCTTCTGACCAGTCCTGATGTTTCCAAGGTACTGGGGTTTCAGGACTGGATAAGACTGTTCTAAGGCCACAGTGTGGAAACTGCAGTGTGGCAACTGCAGGAAGTCGCAGGCCAAATCCTCAGCTTTGGCACTGTCTAAAGTAACTTTCTTGGCCGGGCGCGGTGGCTCACGCCTGCCATCTCAGCACTTTGGGAGGCTGAGGCAGGTGGATTACCTGAGGTCAGGAGTTCGAGACCAGCCTAGCCTACGTGGTAAACCCCTTCTCTACTAAAAAAAAAAAAAAAAATACAAAAAATTAGCTGGGCGTGGTGATGGACACCTGTAAACCCAGCTACTGAGGAGGCTGAGGCAGGAGAATCGCTTGAACCCAAGAGGCGGAGGCTGCAGTGAGCCAAGATTGCATGACTGCACTCCAGCCTGGGCAACAAGAGCGAAACTCCATCTCAAAAAAAAAAAAAAAAAAAAAAAGCCTATTTATATACTTATTTACTTTCAAAATTTGTTTTTTTGGAACATCACTCTTAGGATTTACATAACAAATAGTGTGTGTATAAATTTACTAATTTTTATTTTATTTGTAAGAACAACTCACTCTTAGCAGATAGGGCCATGAACACATCCTTATAACATAACAGGTACAGACAAGACTGTTTAAATCATGACCACTTTACTCCTATAGTAAGTAGGTAGAGCAGGAATTCCTACAGAGGGAAATTATTCCTCCAGTTCTTGCTAGCTCAGACTTCCTCCCAGGCTGAATGATTGATATGACTCCTCCTTACATCTGCATGGTTATCCGCCCATCTCAGTCCCCAGTAGAAAGAACAGACCTTGAATCTCAGAGACGGTTGCTGGCCACAAGTCCCTGAACTGCTACTTGGCTTCCCCAGTAAAAACTCAGACTTGCCCAGGCGTGGTGGCTCACACCTGTAATCCCAGCACTTTGGGAGGCTGAGGTGGGCGGATCACCTGAGGTCAGGAGTTCAAGACCAGCCTGGAAACATGGCGAAACCCTGTCTCTACTAAAAATAAAAAAATTAGCCAGGTATGGTGGCATGTGCCTATAGTACCAGCTACTCGGGAGGCTGAGGCAGGAGAATCTCTTGAACCCAGAGGCGGGTTCAGTGAGCCAAGATCGTGCCACTGTACTCCAGCCCCTGGGCAACACAGCAAGAGTCTGTCTCAAAATAAATAAATAATTAATTAATCAATGAAAACTTGTTCTTGTAACCCAAGGCAACTGATAGGCTCATTTAGGCTCTGGCTTCCAGTGACAATGAGTTCTAGATGACAAGTCTCAAAGAGAAGAGCCCCTCTCATTGTCTGGGCCCCTGCCCTAAGCCTGCAGACTCAGGTTTGGTTCTCACTGATAAGAGAGACAGAGTTTCACCATGTTAGCCAGGCTGGTCTCCAACTCCTGACCTCAGGTGATCCACCCGCCTCAGCCTCCCAAAGTGCTGAGATTACAGGTGTGAGCCCACCATGCCCAGCCGGGTTCTTAGTTTTCAATATCTCAGAAAGCCAATTAGATCTTAATCTCATTTAAATCTCTTAATTTTATACAGTAGTAACAGTGAACACATGGCAAAATTCAGCCCATCTAACTCAGAAACTTCATTTTAGGACAACATTTCAAACTCCTTTCCCATCTAGGCATTTTTCAATAGCAGATATGTGGCACACCTGACTCCCTTCCTCCCCTTTCTTCTCCTGATCCCTCTTGGTGAAGGTTTAGGGATTAGAGATGTACCCAGAGCCAGAATTCACTGGCCTAAATCACCAATCCTTGGATTACTACAAGCTCACCTAGAGTCTAAAAGAACAATTCTCCTTATGCCCTTTGTGATCCTGGAAACATTACTTCTCTCCTCAGTTGCTGTTTCTCACTTAGCATCTCATTTTGAAACTTTGTTTCTCTGTGGCCACTATGACATTTGCTCCACTGAGCTTTCTGGCTTTAATTTTTGCCCCCTCAATCAGCTCCAAAAAGCCCTACTGAAGTAGCCCCAGAAACTCACATTGCTATTCCACCCTTTAATGATTTCTCATCTAAATATTAACTACCACTCCAACATTCCTGCATTTGTGGTCATCTTGTCCACACATTTTGCTGAACCTAAATGAAGAAATTCCTATTCCTTTTACTCCAGATTATCCATACAATTATTCTTAAAAGCCATCCTTGGGATATACTGAGGAAAGTACTTCACTATTGGAGTCTGCTGATCTAGGGTTTAAGTGCTGGCTGCACCACTTACTTAGCAAATTTCAGAGAGGTATTAAATTCCTATAAATGGGAATAATGTCTACTTTATAAGGTGTTTCAAAAATTCAGTGATAATGTATGTGATATACACAGCACAGGGTCAGTCTGTCAAGCAGGACCCTGTCAGTGGTGGCTAAGAAGATGATGATAAGTACCCATGGGGTGCCAAGAACAGAGCAGTCACATCTACTGACCTCAGCCACCAAACACCAGCCCTTCCAGCTTCCCTGGATGCTTTGCTAACTGTGCGTTTTTTGGGGATAATATGTGCTTTTCTCTTTGGCTTGAAAACAGAACACTCCTTCAAATGGCTGAAGTATCTTTATTATATACATGGTCTGTGCTTTATCATACTAATTTTTTTTGAGGCAGGGTCTCACTCTGTTGTCCAGGTTGGAGTGCAGTGGGCATGATCACAGATCACTGCAGCCTTGAACTCAGGGGCTCAAGTGATCCTCCCACCTCAGCCTCCGGAGTAGCTGGGACCATAGGCGCACACCATTTGTTTTTAAGAGATGGGGTCTCACTATGTTGCCCAGGCTGGTCTCAAACTCCTGGGCTCAAGTGATCCTCCCGCCTCGGCATCCCAATGTGTTGGGATTACAGATGTAGGCCACCTTGCCCAGCCCTAAATTTTTTTTTTCTTATGGTAAAATACACAAAAAATGTACCATCGTAACGATGTTTAAGAGTGCAATTCAGTGGTGTGAAGTACATTCACATTGTTATGTAGCCATCACTACTATCCATCCTCTGAACTTTAAAAAAAATCATCCCAAACAGAAAGTCTATACCCATTAAACACTAACTCTCTATTCTCCCCACCCCCAACCCCTGGAAACTACTTTCTGTGTCTATGAATTTGCCTATTCTAGGTGTCTCACATAAGTGGAATCATATAATATTTGTCCTTCTGTGACTGGCTTACTGCACTTAGTATTATGTCCTCAAGGTTCATCTGTGTTGCAGCATATATAAGAATTGCACTTCTTTCAAGGCTGAACCATATTCCATTGTACATCTATACCTCATTTTGTTTATCCATTCATCCATGGATGAACATTTGGGTTCCACATTTTGGCTATTGTGACTTTATCCTGTTTTACATTCTGCAGCAATTTACATCTTTATTTTCAGAACTATTAAGTTTCCTCACATTAATACTCATAAGAAAAGAGTCATGGAAGATTTTTATTTGATTTCATTTTTTGGTCATTTATCCTTTTTTTTTTTTGGCAGCCACAAAGACTGGGATTTCTAATTCTATGTTATGATAAGTAGACAATTTAAGTCATTTATCTTTTTTTCTGTTTCCTTTTCAAAGAAAGAAAATAGTATTTTTCTAAAATATGATCATGTCAGTTTGGTCTATTTTTACATATGTTAAGGAGAGCAATAATAGACAAAATAATAACATAATATAACGATTAGGTATTTAGTTAAAAAAAAAAAAAAAGTAAGCCAGGTGCAGTGGCTCACGCCTGTAATCCCAGCACTTTGGGAGGCCAACGCAGACAGATCACCTGAGGTCAGGAGTTCAAGACCAGCCTAGCCAACATGGTAAAACCCCATCTCTACTAAAAATATAAAAATTAGCCAGGCATGGTGGCACACGCCTGCAATCCCAGCTACTTGGGAGGCTGAGGCAGAAGAATTGATTGAACCTGGGAGGCAGAGGTTGCAATGAGCCAAGATCGTGCCATTGCACTCCAGCCTGGGTGACAGAGCAAGACTCTATCTCAAAAAAAGAAAAAAAAAGTAGAGGATGGGGCAATAGATAGCCTGCCTCTTCTCTAACCAAGCTGTCAATTGTTTAAGAAATAGACAATAAAGAGTATAGCATATGGAGGCCAAAATACTACTTTTATTATGAACAAAGCTGATTTGGGAGAATGCAGCTTATCTCTACTTGCAGGCAGATGGCCATTTTAATTCTAAACCTCAGAATTAAACAGGTCTCCCAGCCACTCATAGACAGGTCTCCTGCAGGGAAGGAAAAATTATCAACTGACAGTCTAATTAAATGCTTGTCTTTTATACCTGCTATGGTTTGAATGTGTCTCCTCCAAAACTTAGGTGTTGCTAATGTGATGGTATTAAGAGGTGAGGCCTTTAAAAGGTGATTAGGCCACGAGGGCTCCTATCTTGTGAATGGGATTAGGTGCCCTTATAAAAGGGCTTGAAAGAGGGAGTTCATCCCTCTTTTTTCTTCTGCCTTCTGTTATGAGGACACAGCATTCTTCCCCCACTCCTCAAGGATGCAACAGTCAAGGCGCCATCTTGGAAGCAGAGACTAGACCCTCACCAGATAAATGAACCTGCCAGTGCCTTCATCTTGGACTTCCTAGCATCCAGACCTGTGAGAAAACAAATTCCTGTTCTTTATACATTACCCAGTCTGTGGTATTCTGTTATAGCAGCTCAAAACAGATGAACACAATGCCCTCAACCCACCTCTCTGCCTTAGTATCCATCACATTCTGTAGCAATGAATCTGTAGCCTGTCTCTTTCCTATGAGCATGTTGCTTTCATCCATTCTTCCACTCACTCAATTGGTTTTATTGAGTGCCCATTCTGGGCCTAGAAATAGCTAGGTTTTACAGTCAGGACCTCACAGAAGTGACAGAAACTGACACAATCCCTACCTTTAAGGAGATCAGCACATAAAATATTGTAAAGGAGACAGAGTATGGTACTAGACAATAAGAAGGGCGGAGTGACTTAACAAAGCAGGAGGAGAAGGCTTTCTTGGGAAGCCAATTTATGATGACACCTCAAGGTCAAGGAGTACTTCAGTATACTATACTCTGATGTCTAGTAGAGGCATAGCACGTAGCAGAGCTCAGTAAATGCTTACCAATTAATGAATGTTATATGTGAAAACACTATATATGCAAAGTACCCCACAGATGTTAGCCATTATCATTTAGTTAATATGGAGAGATCTACTTTTATTCAGTTCTCTGGAACTCTCAAAAAGATATTATAGCATACAACAGAGAAAACTCATTAAGAGTGTCGACTCATTTAGACATACCCAGAGTCCTGTCTTCCTAGGAGAGAGCTTGAAGCTATTAGGTGTAGGACTAAATACAGAGAAATTAGAGAACCAATCATCCCATTTCAATGTTTGACCAATCCCATTTTCCTCCATGCAAAAGCAAGAGTTCACAAAATTGATTTTTAAAATAGTGATAAAATGACTTTAAAGATATTGGAAAATGAGAGAAATACATAATAAAGATTAAGTATTCCATTTCACTGATGGAAGGTAATGTTAACTAAATCTGAAAATATAAATGCAGCAAGCTGCCATTCCCAAATTGATATTGGACAGTGAAGAAAGTGGCTCACTCTGTATCCATCGTGGCACTGGAGTTCTGACAAGCATGTGGAAAGAGACGGATATTATTTTTGAAGCATGCAGTATGTATTAACACATTACCTCATTCAATTCTAACACTTACAAATCTTGTGAGATGGAAATTATACCCATCATTTATGAAGGAGGAAACAGGCTGACAGATTGTTATGTTGTCATGGCAGGGATTTGAACGGAAGTTTCTGACTCCAAAGCAGAGAAGAGAACAGAAAAAAGCACAGAAAAATATAGGAAAGTCACCGTACAATTGTTGACAATTAAGGAGCTGGCAAGCAAAGACACACTCAGAGCATTTCTCTTTGCCTCCTTGCCCTCTGAACTGTTCAATAAATAGTGAAGGATGCAAAGCTAACTGCGGTATTTATTTCAGATCTGCTGTTGCTCTTCAATTCAAAAACAAGACAGGAATGTTAAATTTGTCAATTTAAATTGGTAAAGGTAGACCTCTATCAGATACAGGTGCTTCTTGACTTACGATGGGTTTATTAGGAAGGGAAAACATAAGTCAAGTGCCTTTAATACACCTAACCTATTGAACATCAGAGCTTAGCCTAGCGTACCTTAAACATACTCAGAACACTACATCAGCCTACAGTTGGGCAAAATCATCTAACACAAATCCTATTTTATTATGAAGTGTTGAATAGCTCATGTAATTTATGGGAACAACATTCTGAACATGAAAAACAGAATAGTTGTATGGGGACTTGAAGTATGGTTTCTACTGAATGTGCATCGCCTTTGGAACCATCATAAAGTTGAAAAATTTTAAGTCAAAGCATCATAAGCCCCAGACTGCCTGTATATGAAACACTCCCTTGGGGGCACTATGCCAGATACCATGCCTAAGTGTTTTCTAACTTTCTGTACCACATTCAAAAGGAGCATCTTCATAAAGATGTTACTGAAATCATAGAAAATATTAGTCCTTCCTTTCTTTTGCAGTTAACAGGATTTTTGAAAGCAGCTCTAAACCACAAGCATATTCCAGCAACTGTTTGTCCCTCCAAGTATGAGCTACTTCCTCCCTCTACCACCATCACTCATATTCTAGTTTGAGGAAATATTAAGAAGCACAGTAAATCAGTCTGTCTTCAGGAATTGCTTAGTCCTTGAATTAGTGTATTTTATAAAGCAGGTTTGCTTTAGCTCCTTAAGATTTGATTACTTCGAATAAAATCTTCCCAATTTGTAGCCAATTTGCATGCCATGTATGAATGCCTGAATTTTAAAAGCACCTTTAGGATTAAGAGTTTTGTTGTCTGTATTTACATAATTTAAATCTGATTACTTAAGCAAGTTTTAGAGCAATTTTAAGAATAGTAATGAGACAAGAATCTTAATATACTCTTGCTGGGCACAGTGGCTTATGCCTGCAATCTCAGAACTTTGGGAGGCTGAGATGGGCGTTGTCACTTGAGGTCAGGCGTTCGAGACCAGCCTGGCCAACATCGTGAAGCCCCATCTCTACCAAAAATACAGAAATTAGCCAGGCGTGGTGGTGGGCACATGTAGTCCCAACTACTCAGGAGGCTGAGGCAGGAGAATCACTGGAACCCAGAAGACGGAGGTTGCAGTGAGCCGAGATCACAGACTGCACTGCAGCCTGGGTGACAGAGTGAGACTCCTTCTCAAAAAAAAAAAAAAAAAAAAAAAAAAAAAAACAAACATTCTTTAGATCCAAGAATCTAAGGATAACACCTTCTTTAGAACCAAATGTATAAATGGTCAAACGAAGGATGTTTTTAACAACATGGTGTAAACTGTGGAGGTATCATCTTCTTCCAAAGCTATCTGCAAAAAAGGGACAATGTCATCACTGGCTAGTGAAAATTAGAAAAATTTAAGGAATTCTCAGCAAATGTCATATTTTTTAAAATACCAATGGTCATCCCCTAAGAGGGTAAATGCACCTGTCTTTTCTAAAAACAAAGCAAAACCAAAACAAAACTCTATAGAAAGATATTATAAAATCAAGGATTAAATTTAGGTTGATTAATAAGTGATTGAGGTTATAAGTAATACTATCTCCAGGATTTTAATATTTTTTAAATTTTTTTATTTTTTGAGATGGAGTCTCACTCTGTCACCCAGGCTGGAGTGCAATGATGTGACCTCAGCTCACTGCAACTTCCACCTACCGGGTTCAAGTGATTCTCCTGCCTCAGCCTCCCAAGTACCTGGGACTACATACAGCTGCCTGCCATTATGCCCAGCTATTTTTTGTATTTTTAGTAGAGACAAGGTTTTGCTATGTTGGCCAGGTTGGTCTCGAACTCCTGGCCTCAAGTGATCTGCCTGCCTTGGCCTCCCAAAGTGCTGGGATTACAGATGTTAGCCACCATGCCCAGCCTACCTCCAGGATTTTTAATTTCTCGGCAGGGATAATATGACATTAAAAACAAGCTTCTGTTTTATTAAGAAGAAGATTTATTCATAACCAATTTCTGCTTCAAATCACTTCCAAGCATATAGCAAATGCCAACCTTAAAAGAGGGATTCCTGTTTGATTGTCTCCGTTTATTAGAATATGGATGGTCTTTTCATTCTAGGTAACATGCGCTTTGTTTGCTTGTTTTTGTGTAGGAATTATCTTGGAATCTGGTAATTCTGAGACTCTACTGATGGCTAGGCACTGCATATCTAAATTATGTGCCCATTTCCACGCATTCCTTAAAATATTATGAAACACTGTTACATACAAAATATGTATAATATAATGTATAATATGCATAACATATATTATAGTATAATTATAATACAGTCATCATATAATGAGTATAACATGAAAGCATGAGGAAATGACCACCTGTGAACCTGCCATCCAACTTGAGGAACAGAATGACAGTACTGTCGAAGCCCCTGTGTGTCCCTCCTCAATCATCGTGTTATGTTGATCATTCCTGTGCTTTTCTTTATAGTTTTATCACATTTATAGCTAAGAAAGTATATTCAAAATTTGGCTTCTGAATTTTATAAAATACTTTATATTGCATGTATTCTGCTGAAACTTACTTTTTCACTCAGCGTTGTTTCTGAAATTCGTCTATGATGATGTGTATAGCTCTATTTCAATCATTTCACTGCCATATAGTGTTCCATTGCAAGGATAAACCACAATTTATTATCAGTTCTCCAGGTCTTGGGCACATTCTCCCCTGATTTGTACTGTTTCGATCATTTCTGTACTTGCTTCCCAGTCCTTATCTGCAAGAGGTTTTTTTGGTGGGTATGTTCTCCAGGAACAGGATTGATTTTCATAAATTATGTAATTACATATATAAATATATATAATACATATACACAATTCTGAATATATTCATAAATATACTTGTTTAATATGAATATGAAATAAATATGTTATATAATTATATAGAACATATATTATAAGTATAATTATGTAATTCCAAAAAGGGGTTGCCAATTTACACTGCCACCAACAGTGTAAAAGTAATACCACCTAACTTTTAATTTTTTGGCCATCTAAGGGGTACAAATGCTACCTCAATATGGTTTTAATTTGCATTTCCCTGGGCATTCTTTTATATCTTTATTAGCCACTTATATTTTTTCTTCTATGAAATGTATGAAATGCTATGGCATTTGCCCACTATTTTTGGGGGTTGTCTTCTACTTGATTTTTTTTTTTTTTTGAGATGGAGTTTTGCTCTTGTCACCCAGGCTGGAGCGCGATCTTGGCTCACTGCAACCTCCACTTGCCAGGTTCAAGCTATTCTCCTGCCTCAGCCTCCCAAGTAGCTGGGATTACAGGCACCTGCCACCATGCTCAGCTAAATTTTTATTTTTAGTAGAGACAGGGTTTCACCTTGTTGGCCAGGCTGGTCTCAAACTTCTGACCTCAGGTGATCTGCCCACCTCAGCCTCCCAAAGTGCTGGGATTACAGGCGTGAGCCACTGTGCCCAGGCCTTCTATTTGATTTTTAGAAGTTTGTTTGTTTGCAACAGAAGCTTTTTTTTTTTTTTTTGAGACAGGGTCTCACTCTGTCGCCGAGGCTGGAGTGCAGTGGCACTGTGTTGGCTCACTGCAACCTCTGTCTTCTGGGTTCAAGCAATTCTCCTGCCTCAGCCTCCCGAGTAGCTGGGATTACAGGTGCCCACCACCACGCCCAGCTAGGTTTTTAATATTTTTAGTAGAGACGGGGTTTCACCATGTTGGCCAGGCTGGTCTCAAACTCCTGACCTCAGGTGATCCATCCATCTCGGCCTCCCAAAGTGCTGGGATTACAGGTGTGAGCCACCACACCCGGCCGGACAGAAGCTTTTTAATGCACTATTTTTCCTCTGGGCAAAAGACCTTCAGAAAACATCCATCAATAAGTAGATTCATAAATGGTACTTTTGGCTACAGGAATTCTTTATATTTTCTGAATACTAACAATTTAGTGATTATATGTGAATATTTCTCCAAGTTTGATGCTTATCTTTTCACTCTTGGTTTTGCCTTTTTGTTTAAGTTCTAAATTTTAACATAGTCAAATTTATTCAGAGATTATGCTTCTGATATCTTAAATCCTTGCCTACACCAGAGCAATAAAGATATTCTCCTATATTTTGCTTCAAACTTTTTTTTTTTTTTGAGATGGAGTCTCACTCTGTCACCCAGGCTGGAGTGCAGTGGCGCCAGCCCAGCTCACTGCAAGCTCCGCCTCCCGGGTTCACGCCATTCTCCTGCCTCTGCCTCCTGAGTAGCTGGGACTACAAGCGCCCACCACCATGCCCGGCTAATTTGTTGTATTTTTAGTAGAGACAGGGTTTCACCGTGTTAGCCAGGATGGTCTCAGTCTCCTGACCTTGTGATCCACCCGCCTCGGCCTCCCAAAGTGCTGAGATTGCAGGTGTGAGCCACTGCGCCCGGCCTTTTTTTTTCCTTTTTTCTTTATTTTTTGAGATGGAGTCTCCCTCTATTGCCCAGGATGGAGTGCAGTGGCGTGATCTTGGCTCACTGCAACCTCCACCTCCCAGGTTCAAGTGATTCTCCTGCCTCAGCCTCCCGAATAACTGGGATTACAGGTGTGTGCCACCACACCTGGCTAATTTTTTGTATTTTTAGTGGAGACAGGGTTTCACCGTGTTGGCTAAGCTGGTCTTGAACTCCTGACCTCAAGTGATCCGCCCACCTCGACCTCCCAAAGTGCTGGGATTACAGGTATGAGCCAATGCACCCAGACTGCTTCAAACATTTTAAATTTTGTCATTTAGATCATAAATCTGACAGAATTGGATTTTTTGTATGTATGGTATGAAGCAGGGAATTTATAAAGAAATGAATTTATTTCTTAGTTACGGAAGCTGAGATGTCAAGGTCAAGGGGCATGTCTGGTGAGAGACTGCTTGCTGGTGGGGACTCTCTACAGAGTTCTGAAGTGGCTGAGCATGCTCAGGTACTATGCTAGATTCTCCCTCTTATAAAGCCACCAGTGCCCCCCCCATGATAGCCCATTAATCCATTAATCCATGTGTGGATTAATCCATTGAGGGCAGAGCCCTCATGATCCAATCAACTCTTAAAGGCCCCACCTCTCAACACTGCCACATTGGGGATTAAGGGTCAACATGAGTTTTGGAGGGGACATTCAAACTTGATATGGTTTGGCTGTGTCCCCATCCAAATCTCACCTTGAGTTGTAGCTCCCATAATCCCCACATGAAGTAGGAGGGACCGGATGGGAGGTAACTGAATCATGGGGGTGAGTTTTTCCCATGCTATTCTTGTGATAGTGAATAAGTCTTATGAGATCTGATGGTTTTATAAAGGGCAGTTCCCCTGCACACGCTCTCTTGCCTGCCACTGTGTAAGATGTGCCTTTGCTTCTCCTTTGCTTTCTGATTGTGAGGCCTCCCCAGCCATGTGGAACTGTGAGTCCATTAAACCTCTTTTTCTTTATACATTACCCAGTCTTGGGTATTTCTTCATAGCAGTATGAAAATGGACTAATACAAAACCATAGCACTGATTTTATCACATCAAATTTCCATATACTAATGTTCTATTTCTGTGTTCTCTATTCTGTTCCATCAGTCCATTTAACTATCTGTATGTATCATGTCTAATTATTATAGCTTTATAATAAATCTTGATAGCTTCCAAATTAGGGCAACTCCCTCACCTTGTCCTATTTTTCAAGAGTATTTTGGCTCTTCTTGGTTCTTTGCTTCTCCCTATGATGATTTTACAATACATTTATGAAGTTCCATGACAAATCCTATTGGGGCCAGGCATGGTGGCTCATGCCTGTAATCCCAGCAGTTTGGGAGCCGAAGTGGGTGAATCACCTAAGGTCAGGAGTTCAAGACCAGCCTGACCAACATGCTGAAACCCCATCTCTACTAAAAGTGCAAAATTAGCCAGGTGTGATGGCGAGTACCTGTAATCCCAGCTACTCAGGAGGCTGAGGCAGGAGAATCACTTGAACCCAGGAGGTGGAGGTTGCAGTGAGCTGAGCTTGTGCCATTGCACTACAGCCTGAGCAGCAAGAGCAAAACGTCATCTCAAAAAATAAAATAAAATAAATCCCATTGGAATTTTGTACGAAACCGCATTAAATCTAGAGATTAATATGGAAAGAATCACATTTTCATGATGTTGAGCCTCTTTATTCTAGAACTTATCTACCCAATTAAATCTCTTTATTATTATTATTATGGTTTTTTTTTTTTTTTTGAGACAAAGTCTAGCTCTGTCACCCAGGCTGCAGTGCAGTGGCGTAATCTCAGCTCATTGCAACCTCAACCTCCCAGGTTCAAGCGATCCTCCCACCCCAGCCTCTCAAGTAGCTGTGACTACAGGCGTGTGCCACCACACCCAACTAACTTTTGTATTTTTAGTAGAGATGGGGTTTTGCCATGTTGGCCAGTCTGGTCTCAAACTCTTGACCTCAGGTGATCTGTCGGCTTTAGCTTTCCAAGGCACTGGGATTACAGTCGTGAGCCACTGCGCCCAGCCTATATCTCTTTATTATTTTTATTACTAATCTGTGTTTCATTAAAGTTTTAAAACATCTTACTCAAAATCTTCTTGCATATATTTTATTAAGATTTTATTTATTTATATTTTTGATGCTACTGTAAATGTTAACTTTTTATAAATTATATTTTTACATGTTTGTTGCTAGCATATAGAAATGCAACTGCAAAAGTGCCAAATAAATTCTGTTAATTCTTATGATTTAGCCACAGATTCTTTTGTTTTCTATGTAATAGTCTCTAATAACAGGTTTGTTTCTTTCTTCCTTTATTAGCTGTCTACTGGTGCATAATGAATAACCTCACACTTAGTGGCTTAAAACATGCACTTATTTTCTCAAGAGTCTCCTGCTCAGGGTCTCCCAAGGCTGTAATCAAGGTGACAGCCAGACTGTGGTCCTTTTTAAAACTTAGCATCCTCTTCTAAGCTCAGGTGGTTGTTGGCAGGATTCAGTTATCTGAAGCCGTAGGATGGAGGTCCCTGCCTTGTTCTGGCTGTCAGCTGGGGGTTTTCCATCAGCTCCTAGTGGTCCCCAAGGTTTCTTGCCAGGTGGCTCATTCACAGGCCTTCTTACAACATGATAGCGCACTCTAGTCCGCTAACAAGCAGTCTTCTGTAACATAACATAATCACAAGAGTAACTATTCCATTACTTTTGCCATATAACATGAACCAATCAAAGGAGTGACTACCCCCATCACCTTAGCCATATTCTGTTGTTGGAAGCATGTCTCAGGTCTCATCCACACTCAAAGAGAGGTTGTGATTTACTTGGGGTTACTATAGGGTGGATTTCCAATCCTAATCACTTTTTTTCTTGCTATACTGCACAGGCTAGGCCCCCAGTACAATGCTGAAATCATGATAGTGATTATCCTGCTCTTATTTATAATCTTAAAGGAAATCATTTAGTACTTCAGCATAAAGTAAGATATTTGCTGTAAGCTTTTTGTAAATGCCACTTATCAGGTTTAAAAAGTTCTCTTCTACTCCAAGTTTTCTAAGATTTATTTTTTTAAAAATTATAAATGGCTGCCAAGGTTTACCAAACTTTTTTTTCTGCATCTTTTGAGATAATGTGTGATCTTTTTCCTCCATTGTTAAATTGCCCTGACATTGTGGAACAAACTCAACTTGACAATATTTCTAGTCATTGCTGAATTTGCTTTACTATCTTGCTTTGGATTTTTCAAATTTGTCTCCATGATTGAGATTAATTGGGGAGTGCTTCCTCTTTTTCTATGTTTTGGAATAATTTATATAAGATTGGAATTATTTTTTTCCTGAATGTTCAGTAGAACATTCATGAAAACTTTTCTGAGTTTAGGATTTGTTTTCTGGGAAGATTTTAAAATCCCAATCAAATTTCTTTAATGATTATTCAGTTTTTCCTTTAAAATTATTTTGATAACATAGTTTTGAGTAATTTGCCCATGAAATTTTCCAATTTGTTGCCATGAAATTGTTCATAATAGCTTCTTTAAAAATAAATCTCTTAATCTTTACCACATCAATAGTTATTCACATTTTAAATTTTTTTTAGATACGGGTCTTGCTCTGTCACTCAGGATGGAATACAGTGGCACGATCATAGCTCACTGCAGCCTCCAATTCCTGGGCTTAGGCAATCCTTCCATTTCCCTCCCAAGTCACTGGGATTACAGACGTGAGCAACTCTCACAGTTTCTGAGAGTCTCCTGCTGAGGGTCTCACAAGGCTGTAATCAAGGTGACAGCCATACTATGGTCCTTTTTAAAACTTAGCTTTTTAAAAAAATAAATCTGGACAGAAATTTATTAGTTTTTTTAAATGAATTAGTGTTTGACTTTATGGATCCTATTATACTATTTCTATTAATTTCTGCCTTTACCTTAGACATTTCATTCTATTTCCCTTTAAGATTTACTCTGACTTATTAAATCTCCTAATCACCCCATCTCAGTTTTCTCTGTTTATATTGTGTAAATATTCCATTTCTAATGTGAAGCTAGTAGGATGTTCCTTTTTGGGAGGTAATGGGGGTTCATCTTGGCCTCATAAAAGTGTAAAAATCAAAACCAAATAAGCATATATTTCATGTAGGCCAGGCATGGTGGCTCATGCCTGTAATCCCAACACTTTGAGGGGCTGAGCAGGAGAATAGCTTGAGCCCAGGAGTTCAAGACCAGCCTGGGCAACACGGTGAGACACTGTCTCTACAAATAAAAACATTAGCTAGGCATGGTGGTGTGAGCCTGTGGTCCCAGCTACATGGGAGGCTGAGGTGGGAGGATCACTTGAGCCCAGGAGGTCAAGGCAGCAGTGAGCTATGTGCCACTGTACTCTAGCCTGGGCAAGACTCTGTCTCAAAAAAACAAAACAAAACAAAACAAAAACACTTGTTGCTTTTCTCGTATCTTAGGATTATAAACTTACTTCATTGATTTTCAGTCTTTCTTTTTCTTTTTTTTTTTAAATTAAGACAGAGTCTTGCTCTGTCACCCAGGCTGGAGTGCAGTGGCATGATCTCAGCTCACTGCAACCTCCACCTTCTGGGCTCCAGCGATTGTCCCACCTCCCAAGTAGCTGGGACTACAGGAGTGTGCCACCACACCTGGCTAATTTTTATAATTTTTAGTAGAGACAAGGTTTCACCACATTGGCCAGGCTGGTCTTGAACTCCTGACCTCAGGTGATCTGCCTGCCTCAGCCTCCCAAAGTGCTGGGATTACAGGCATGAGCCACCACACCCAGCCTCTTTTTTTGTTTTTTTAAGAGAGAGAGTTTCACTCTTGTCTTCTAGGCTAGAGTGCGATAGGCCATCTAGGCTCACTGCAACCTCTGCACCCGGGTTCAAGTGATCTCCTGCCTCAGGCCCCTGTGTAGCTGAGACTACAAGCACCTGCCAGCACTCCAGCTAATTTTTGTATTTTTAGTAGAGACAGGGTTTCACCATGTTGGTCAGGCTGGTCTCGAACTCCTGACCTCAGTTGATCCACCTCCCTCAGCCTCCCAAAGTGCTGGGATTACAGGTGTAAGCCAGCACGCCTGGCCACTAATGAATATTTTCATAAATAATCGCAACCATCAAGAATACCATACAAATTATATTTTTAAATATATAAATGAAACAAGATGGAATTGTGAAAAACGTTCAGGCAGCTGACAAGAAGCCAAGAGGCCAGGCGCCATGGCTCACACCTATAATCCCAGCACTTTGGGAGGCTGAGACAGGAGGATTGCTTGAGCCCAGGAGTTCAAGACCAGACTGGGCAATATGGCGAAACCCTGTCTCTATAAAATATACAAAATTTAGCTAGGTGTGATGGCAATGCCCATAGTCCCGGCTACTTGAAAGGCTGAAGTGGGAGGATCACCTGAGCCTGGGAGATCGAGGCTGTAGTGAGCTGTGATCACACCACTGCACTCCAGCCTGGGTGAACAGTGAGAACCTGTCTCAAAAAAAAAAAAAAAAAAAAGCCAAGAAAAGACAGAGAAATGAGAAGTAGAGAAAATGAATAGAAAATAATACTTTAAATGTAAATAATCTAAGCATACCAATTAAAAGACAGAGACTGGTACAGTGGATATAAAAACATGAACCAACTATATGCTGTTCATAAGAAATTCACCTTAAACACAACATAGGTAGATTGAAAGTAAAAAGGATGGTTAATGTTATCTTGGTAACATTATATTTTTTTCAAAAGTATAATTGGCTATATGAATATAAGATAATGTAGATCAACAGTCTTTTTAACTTAGAATGCTCCAGGAGGGCAGAATGAATAGATCCTTCCTGAATGAATCAATGAATGAATGACAGCCAAGTGGTACTGGCACATAGGATGCAAAGGAAAAAAAGAGAGCAATAAAGAGGATATACTATATACAAAAATAAGTTCTAAATAGATTAAATAGAAAAAGGCTATGGAGCTATGTACAAATTAAATCTCTATTCATTAAAAACATTCTAAACATTCTAAGTTATCATATTAAAAAATAAGCAGCCAGGCCAGGCACGGTGGCTCATGCCTGTAATTCCAGGAATTTGGGAGGCCAAGGCAGGTAGACTGCTTGAGCCCAGCAGTTCAAGACCAGCCTGGGCAACCTGACAAAACCCCATCTCTACCAAATATATAAAAAAAATTAATCGGGCATGGTGGCATGCGCCTGTCACCCCAGCTATCATACTTAAGAAGCTGAGGTGACAGGATCATCTACGCCTGGACTTCAAGGCTGTGGTGAACTGTGATTGTGCTACTGCAGTCCAGCCCAGGTGATAGAGTGAGACTCTGTCTCAAAAACAAAAAGCAAAACACACACATGCACACTCACACACACACACACACACACACACACGATAGGCAGCAAGGACTTAAACTGTGGCAAATTGAATCCGTGCTTAAATCTCTGCTCCCTTGTAACACCTACCAAATGGCCAGACAAGAGGAAAAAGTACAAAAGCACAAAGATGAAAAGAAAAAGAACAGACAAGAGATGGGAGTAAAACTGTAAAAGATGAAAAGTGCACAAATGAGTAGTAACTGACTTAGCAGATGAGAAGATACTAAAACTATCTGTAAAAGGGGAAGACAAGAAGCAAAAAGGCTTCAAAAAGCCTTAAGAAGAGAGGAATCAGGTACCATTGAAGTTATGAGTGGGGATAAGGAACAAAAAACAGGAGGATTAATTGAAAATAGGTTTAGGGAACAGTTAGATCTCCCGTGTCCCATCTCCCACATGTACCTCTAGATGTGTATCCTCCTCCATTCCTGAAGAAGATGGGCAGTTTACTTTTTGGATAAATTAAAATGGAAAGAGGAAATAAGTTGTTGGATTTATAAGAGGAGAATTAAGTGAAAGTCATTATGCTGAATGGTGAGACAGCCCCCTCACCCCAATCCTTTTCCCCCACCCAGTTCTCAGCACGCAGCCAAAGCCTATAGCCTCAAGTCAGGTGGTTGGAAGAGCTCTCATTGGAGAAACTCAGTGAGAAAAATTATAAATAGGGTGTCACAGAAGTCCCTACATGAAGAGATTCCTTCCCGATTCCTCTTAAATGAAGCTACCAGTTAACTAGTCCCGTCCATTCATGCATCTAACAAACAGCTTTTCATGGCCTTCTTCTCAAGTATTAATAAACATTCAAAGAACAGTAGGTATTTTAAGAAAGTGTCTAACATAAGTGACAGACTCCTTGGCAGGAACTCTACCTATCTCTCAAAATCTACTCTTGCTTTTTATCTTGGTAAATGAATTAAAAATCTGTCCATGGGCAGGGGATGGTGGCTCATGTCTGTAATCTCAGCACTTTGGGAGGCTGAGGCAGGAGGATAGTTTGAAGCCTGGAGTTTAAGACCAGCCTGAGCAACAAAGTGAGACCTCATCTCTACAGAACATTTAAAAAGTAGCCAGGTGTTGTGGCATGCACCTGTAGTCTTAGTACCTGAAAGGCTGGGGGAAGGAGGATCAATCACTTGAGCCCAGGAGTTTGAGGCTGCAATAAGCTGTGATCACACCACTGCACTCCAGCCTGGAAGACAGAGTGACACCACACCTCTTAAAAGAAAAAAAAACCTGTGCACAGCTGTTCAGCAACATTACATTTCCCAGCCCCTATTGGGTTAGGCATGGGCATATGTTTAAATTATCACCAGCAGAACCTAAACAGAGGTGGTGTGTGACATTTATAGCCCAGAGCCTTCAAGAGAGTGAAACTGGGCCAGGCACAGTAGCTCACTCCTGTAATCCCAACACTTTGGGGAAAAAAATATAATACTAAAAAGAACAACAACAAAGCATTTAGTTAGTTTGTTTTTGTTTTTGTTTTTGTTTTTTTGAGAGGGAGTTTCACTCTCATTGCCCAGGCTGGAGTGCAATAGCACAATCTCGGCTCACTGCAACCTCTGCCTCCTGGGTTCAAGCAATTATCCTGCCTCAGCCTCCCAGCTAGCTGGGATTACAGGCATGCACCACCACACCCGGCTAATTTTTGTATTTTTAGTAGAGATGGGGTTTCGACATGTTGGCCAGGCTGGTCTTGAGCTCCTGACCTCAGGTGATCCACTCGTCTCAGCCTCCCAAAGTGCTGGGACTACAGGCATGAGCCACCACACCCAGCCCAACGAAGCATGTGGAAGAAACAAAAAACCCAATGGAGAGGTTGTAAGATAATAGTTAAGGAATGTCCCCAGAGCATAGAACAATAGGAGAAAAACAAAAAAAAAATGGGAGGCTGAAATTATCAAATAAAACAAGAAAATTTAGCCAGAATCGAAAAATGAAGTTACTTAAAATTACCTAATAATGCCTAGAACAATGATTGTAAACAAATAAAATCCCTTACCAAGGATAGCTCTCCCGAAACTTATTAATATTATGAAGAGAAGATGCTAAAAGTTACCAAAAAAAAAAAAAAAGAGACAGATCACATACAATGAATCTAGGATAAGAATGGAAAAAAATGGCAAAAGCATTCTCAACAACGTAAGACAGTGGCGTAGCCAGGAACATGGCTCACTCCTATTATCCCAACATTCTGGGAGGCTAAGGTGGGTGGATTGCTTGAGTCCAGGAGTTCAAGACCAGCCTGGGCAACATAGAGAAATCCTATCCCTAATAAAAATATAAAAAATTAGCCAGGCATGGTGGCGAGTGCCTGTATGGGAGGCCGAGGCGGGAGAATCACCTGAACCTGGGAGGTCGAGCTTACAGTGAGCCGAGAACGCACCACCACACCCCAGCCTGGACAACCAGAGTGAGACTCTGTCTCAAAAAAAAAAAAGAGGCCAGGCACAGTGGCTCACGTCTGTAATTCCAGCTACTTGGGAGGATGAGGCAGGAGAATCACTTGAACCTGAGAGGTGAGGGTTGCAGTGAGCTGAGATCGCGCCACTGCACTCCAGCCTGGGTGACAGAGCAAGAAAGACAATGGAGCAAAGGCTTAATGTGAAATAAAACTATTTCCAATCTTGAATTTTATCCTCAAGTAAACCATTGAAAAAGTAACAACACAGAAGAAAGATGTTTTTATAGATCAAGGATCTCAAAGCATGTGCTCTAACAAAATGAGATAGAGAAGAAAATGTGTGGTCCAAAAAGAAAGGGTATCCAACATAGAAGAGACGAAAGTCCCAGGAGGAGGGCAAAATGATAGGAAGACAGTTGTGCCAGAAAACCTGGGTATAGATGACAGCTACAGACAGAGAGCTCCTGGTACCCATGGACAAAAAATGAAATTAACAGGTAATCCAATATTTTTGTGCATGTGAATTTGAAAGGCTATATGAAATATAGGAAAAACAAATAGGAAAAAAATAAAGCAACTGTTAACTTTGGGTGGGAACAGGGGAACAGGAAAGAAAATATACTCAGCCAGGTGCAGTGGCTCACGCCTGTAATCCCAGCATTTTGGGAGGCCAAGGCGGGTAGATCACAAGGTCAAGAGTTCGAGACCAGCCTGGCAAAGATGGTAAAACCCCATCTCTACTAAAAATACAAAAATTAGCTGGGCATAGTGGTGGGCGCCTATAATCCCAGCTACTTGGGAGGCTGAGGCAGGAGAATTGCTTGAACCCGGGAGGTGGAGGTTGCAGTGAGCCAAGATCGTGCCACTACACTCTAGCCTGGGTGACAGAGCAGACTCTGTCTCAAAAAAAAAAAAAAAAAAAAAAGAAAAAAAAGAAAAGAAAAGAAAGAAAAAAAGAATATATACTCATAGAATATTTTTTGTCTTACCATTAAACAATTTTGCAGGCTGGGCACACTGGCTCACACCTGTAATCCCAGCACTTTGGGAGGCCAAGGTGGGAAGATCATTTGAGCCCAGAAGTTTGAGGCCAGCCTGGGCAACATAGTGACACCTCGTCTCCAAAAAAAAAAAAAAAAAAAAGAAAGAAAAAAAAAAAAACGTGCCTGTGGTCCTCCTTACTAGAAAGGATGACATGGGAAGATCACTTGAGCCCAGGAATTCAAGGCTGCAGTGAGCCATGATCCTGCCACTGCACTCCAGCCCAGGTGACAGAGTGAGACTCTGTCTCAAAAAACACCAAAAAACAAAACAAAAAAACACCCACACATTTGTCCATAGTCATATTAGTATAAACAATGAATACAGGTCTAACAAAAAATTGTGATGTATCTATATTGGAAGGATGAGGAGAAGATATACACACTAGATGTTATCTAAAATAGATAGAAGCATATAATTTAGAAATATAAAAAGTAAAATACATCTAAAAGATTAAAAGACGTTGGCTCTGAGAACAGGCCTAATAGGTGATAAAAAGAACTGCTTCATAAGCCTTGTGCTTTATATTATCACCTTTTATATTAAACCAAATGCTTACTATGATTTTTAAAGTCAAATTATTTTAAAAGAAGGCAAAGAGACAGACTGGGAAACATATTTCCAACACATGTAAGAGTTTAAGAATTAAAGCCTATAATATATTGAGTTCCTGCAAACACAATTAACAAAGATCCCAACAGAAAGTCAAAGGACATAAAAAGATAAGTCAAAGAGGAAGTACAAATAGCCAATAAACATATGAAAAGACGTGTAATCTGGTTATCAATCAGCGAAATGCAAATGAAAACACCATTGATATCAGTTTTTATCCAGAACATTGAAAGATTAACAATATCCAGTATTAGACTGTGAAGAAATATGATTTTTACATAATTGGTTGGAGTGGGTCAACTAGCTATCATTTCAGAAGAGAATTTGTAAGTATTTATGGCAATTTAAAATACACCTATTCTTTGACCCTTCTAGGAATTGAAAGTATTCAAACATGTACACAAGAACATGTGTAAATTAAAAGACATTATGGTCTGTGTTCATAACAATGGGACATATAGAACTATAAAATGAATAAGGTCTATCTCTATGTACTGACAAGGAAATGCTTTCAAGACATACTGATAAGTAATAAATATACGTATATATACATATATATATATATATGCACACTGCAGGACAATATATGTATAGTATGGTCCCATGGAAGTCAAATAAAACAGCAGATAAATGTGTGACTGCCATTTAATGTGGATTGAGAGAACATATATCAAACTATCAACAATGGTTATTTCAGAAAAAAAGAAGAGAAATCAGGGGTAAAGTATGATATTCTTTTACACCATTTGACTTTTTTGCAAGTAAACTTTCATTATTATTTATATAATTTAAAATATGTTTAATAAACCAAAGAAGCACAATACAGTAAAGAAAACATAAGAGATAGTAAAACATTAAACATAAGAAGGAAATTCTATATGATGCACAATCAAATAAGGTGACAGGTTAATTATGTCTAATTCTGCTTTAAATATTGAATACTTTTAAAATATGGTACAACAAATAAAGGGTGAATTGCAGTTAATAGCAATGACCAATTCTTTTTGAGAAGGGCATAGTAGAGCACTGAACCAAATTCAGTCATTTTCACTTTGAATTGTTGTTTCCACTTCTATGTATTATCAAAACTATTATTTCTTTTTCTGTCAGTACTTTAAGGCTCTTGTTCACAGGCCATAATCTCATCTAAAACAGCAAACAGATCCTGCTACCTTTCAGTTAGCACATGCCTAATAATCTTTACACTTCCCCTAATTTTCTCCACACTATACTTGCCCAAATAACAGAGCCCTTCTTTAGGGTTTTATGGTAATTTGAACTTATCTCACTGTTCTTCTTGCCTCATATTACAGCATATATTCCAGATATCATACAGGATATGTAAGAAGTGAAAAGGTTTAAACCAACTAAAGAATAGGAACAAAAGTGTGATTAACACCATCCTGACCTTCTTTTGCCACTGAAGCCTCTAAATTGAGAGTTACTCTAGGAAAGCATATCAAAAATAGCCTTAGACTAGCCATATGCAGAAGACTGAAATTGGACCCCCACATTTGACCATATACAAAAATCAACTCAAGATGGATTAAAGGCTTAAATGTGAAACCTAAAACTGTAAAAACCCTGAAGAAGATCTAGGAAATACCATTCTAGACAACAGCCCAGGCAAAGACTTCATGACAAAGTCAAAAAGCAACTGTAGGCCAGGTGCGGTGACTTACTCCTGTAATCCCAGCACTTTGGGAGGCCAAGGCAGGCAAATCACCTGAGATCAGGAGTTCAAGACCAGCCTGGCCAACATGGCAAAACCCTGTCTATATGAAAAATACAAAAAAAATTAGCTGGGCATGGTGGTGGGCACCTGTATCCCAGCTACTTGGGAGGCTGAGGTAGGAGAATCACTTAAGCCCGGGAGGCAGAAGTTGCAGTGAGCTGAGATCGCCCCACTGCACTCTCCCCTCTACAAAAAGAGTGAAAACTCTGTCTCAAAAAAAAAAAAAAAAAGCAACTGTAATAAAAATAAAAATTGACAAGTGCGATCTAATAAAACTAATGAGCTTCTGCACAACAAAAGAAATTTCAATAAACAGACAACCTACAGAATGAGAGAAAATATCTGCAAACTATGCAACCAACAAAGGTCTAATATCCAGAATCTATAACTCAAACAACTGAAGAAGCAAAAACAATCAGCCCTATTAAAAAATGGGCAAAGGACATGAACAGATGCTTCTCAAAAGAAGACATACACATGGCCCGCAAACATGAAAAATGCTCAATGTCATGAATCATCTGGGAAATACAAATCAAAACCACAACGAGATACCACCTCACACCAGTCTGAATGACTATTATTAAAAAATCGAAAACAACAGATGCTGGTGAGGTTGCAGAGGAAGGGGAATGCTTATACACTGTTGGTGGAAATGTAAATCAGTTCAGCCACTGTGGAAAGCAGTCTGGAGATTTCTCAAAGAACTTAAAACAGGACTACCATTCGACCCAGCAACCCCATTACTGGGTATATGCCCACATGAATATAAATTATTCTATCATAAAGATACATGCATATGTATGTTCACTGCAGCACTATTCACAATCACAAAGACATGGAATCAATCTAGGTGCCCATGAATGGTGGATTGGATAAGGAAAATGGGGGACATATACACCATGGAATACTATGCAGCTACAAAAATAATGAGATAATGGCCTTTGCTGCAACATGGATGGAGCTGGAGGCCATTATCTTGAGTGAATTAATGCAGAAACAGAAAACCAAATACTGCATGTCCTCACTTATAAGTGGGAGCTAAACACGGAGTATATACAGACACAAAGAAGGGAACAACAGGCACTGGGGCCTATTTGAGGGTGGAGGGTGGGAGGAGAATGAATATTGGGAAACTACCTACCAGGTATTATGCTGATTACCTGGGTGACAAAATTATCTGTACACCAAACCCCCATGACACTCAAGTTACCCATGTAACAAACTTGCACATGTACCCCTGAACCTAAAAGTCAGAAATAAAAAAAAGGAAGAAAACAAAAATTAGAGACACAAATAAATGAGAGTTTTAAAAAGAAGACATAAATTAAAAAGTGAAAATTTAGCTATTTAGAAATTAAATTTTCTCAGAAACCAGGTCAAATTTAAGATAAATTCCATTGGAGTTTGATCACTCATGATTTTGATGCTCTTAAGTGTTTCACTGCTGATGACAATATACCAGGAGTTCGTGCTTTCCCAGCACCCTGTTTGGTGGTTCCCGGATAATACATACTATCCTTGTTAATATTCTAAGATTTAAAATGTTCCAGTATAAAGTAAAATTTTGAAAAATAAAATTTTACTGTATACAACAGAAAATAGTTACAGAAGCAAACCCCCTCACAATGTTGTTGCCGTAGAAACAGGGATGATGATGGTGATGATGCTTTACTGGTTAACCTCACTTACTCCTCACACCAATCTCATACAATAAGTCCTATTATTATTATTCCCATCATTTTAGAGATGAAGGAAGTGAGGCTTGGAGAGATCAATTCTGTAACTCACTCAGGATCTTGAACTTCTAACCACTATGCTTCACTGACTCTCCTGAGTAAAGTCACATTCTTATACCTCAATACTGTTTCTTTTTCTTTCTTCCTTTTTTATTTATTTATTTATTTTTTTCTTGAGATGGAGTTTCACTCTGTCGCCCTGGCTGGAGTGCAGTGGCGCAATCTTGGCTGCAACCTCTGCCTCCTGGGTTCAAGTGATTCTCCTGCCTCAGCCTCCCAAGTAACTAGGATTACAGGCATGAGCCACCATGCCCGGCCTAATACTGGGTTTTCAAATCAGGTTTTTAACCATGAGGACTTGGAACATCCAAGTTTCTTCAAATAATGAAATCCAAACATGTTGTAAGAGTAGACCAAATCTTTCCTTAATATCAGATATTATTTTACAGAAGAGGAAACTAAGGCCCAGGTGCTTAAATAATTTCCTCAAAGGCAAATGGCCAATAATGGAAAGAGCTGGTACTCAGGTTGGTACAACTTAAAAAGGCATTGATCTTTTTACCTTACCCTGATACCTTCCAGAACACAGAACCATCTTTAAGCAATACATACGTTATGTAATACATGAAACACGGTATGCTGTGTTATTGCAGGTACAATATGAATATACAGGCCGGGTATGGTGGTTCACGCCTGTAATCCCAGCACTTTGGGAGGCCAAGGCAGGCGGATTACCTGAGGTCAGGAATTTGAGACCAGCCTGGCCAACACTGCGAAACCCCGTCTCTACTAAAAATACAAAAATTAGCTGGGTGTGGTGACGCACGCCTGTGATCCCAGCTACACGGCTGGGGGATGAGAATTGCTTAACCCGGGAGGTAGAGATTGCAGTGAGCCGAGATCGCGCCACTGCACTCCAGCCTGGGCGACAGAGAGAGAATCCCTCTCAAAAAACAAAAACAAAAATATGAATATACAAAACATTAAGAATTTGCTAAAAGAATCTGTAAGTTTCTAAAGTTTTCCTATAAAAAGCAACACTTTATATTAATTATATTATTTACATATAAGACTAAATATTTCTGATATTTAAGCTTCTGTTCCACCTATTAATCCAACAAATTAAAGATTATCAAAAATTAAGATCTTACAATGAAACCACAACATTATGAAGGTTAAAATATGGACTACATTTTCCTAAGACTTATTCAGGCTTTTCCAACTTCTAGCTAATCTTACCCTAAAAGTAAATCAATCTTTTATAATTCAAAATACTTCTATAAATTAAATTAAAATGTTTAACTGATGACAACATGGGTATCATAAAAAATAAATAGCATAGTAATACTGTTTTCCTTTTGATTTAGGAAGAGGTAACATCTCCAACAACTACCCAGTGAAGTAGATGATATTCTGTTGCCAGTTCCAAGCATCTATATTATGCTGGCAAAGATTTCCAAAGCCTACTAATGTTTTTGCTTTGAGTGGCTCATACAAGTTCCCTGCACCTCATTAATGCAATGGTTTTATGACTAAAGGACACCAGCATGAGACTTTAGGAGTTGTAATGTTCTCCAAAATTGAAGTATAATCTCACACCCCTTATTTAATATATAGAAGATTCACCAAGTAATATCCTGTTGAGCGATTAGAAAACTGCAATCATTTGCAGTTCTCAGTCCTTTTATGTCATAGAAATTCATGACGCATTTTTGCCATATAGTTTTACTTCTTCATTTTCCTTATCAAGCATCTAAAAATAAGTGAAATTCTAACATCTTTTAAAAAAATCTTGTCAGATTTCTTTTAGGACACCATGAAGATATCTACAAAGTGTTTTGAAATTCATGTAAGTATCTACACTCTGAAACTGAATATCTGGCAGAAATAATTTCAATCAATAAATTTTATAACCCCCTGAAATTAACACTTACCTGCTTCATTGTTAACTGGGGACTCCCACAGTTTCCCCTCTTTTGTCCACGGGATCAGCTCTTCAAACCCATTCTGAAGGGGTTGTTCATTGACTGTGGCTAACTGCTTAGCAAATTCCACATCCCAAAGTGAAGGTGATGTGTCTGTATAACAAAGACATTTTAAGTAAGAACAACTCAATGTAAATATCTTTCTTAAAAAAGTTATAACCAATCCTGAATTGATCATGTATTTTTCAGACCTTGACACTCATAATTAAATAGTATATAATAAAAAGTTACTAAGAGATAACTGCAAAAATTATATTAAAAATTGTAACTACAATAATGGCAAGCTTAACTTTTGTTTTACAACAATGCCAGGTAATCACTGCCCCCCTCTACTGGAAAGAAAAAAATAAATTTGTATTTTGTTTCAGGGTATTTTTATGAATGTGAATGTTTGTTGTACAATATGTGACTCTGGTTTTTAAAGTCTAGCCTGTTTATCTTTATTTTTAGTCTATCAAAATTAGTCACTAATGTACTACTGTTAACAACCAAAAAAGTTAAATTAACAGAATGACGATAAAACTGCTAATGAATACTGAGTACTTCCTCTGTGCTTAAATGCTTTTTATGCATTAGTGCATGTCATCCTCACAACCAACCCTATGAGTAACATATTATCATGTTGGCTAATTACCACCATCATATTACATGTTTCAATAACTTATTTACTTTTGAAACTTCAGATCATCTTTGGAGAATGAGCCATATTCCCACCAGTTACTGCTGCTGGGAATGTAAAATGGTACAATCACCTTGGAAAACCGTTTGATGGCTTCTTAAAAAGTTAAAAATATATCTATTATTCAACATAGGCATTTCATTCCTGGATACTCACTCAAGAGATAATACATGCCCACACAAAGATTTGTACACAAAAGTTAATGGCAGCTTTCTTTGTAATAGCCAAATGTGGGTTGTAATCTGGGAAACAACCCAAATGTCCACTAACAGGTGAATAAGTACAAAAATGTGATACATTCATACAATTGTATACTACTCAGTAATAAAATGTGTTACTAGTACATGTAACAGCATGGATGAATCTCAAATCATTATGCTGAGTGAAAGAAGCCAGATGCAAAGGAGTAGTACATACTGTGTGATTTCAGTTACATGCAATTCTAAAAGATACAAACTAATTTACTGTAACAGTAGATCAATGGTTGCCTGCATACTGTGTGTGTGTGTGTGTGTGTGTGTGTGTGTGTGTATTGCAAATGGACACAAGAAAACTTTGGAGGGTCATGAAAATGTTCAAAATTATAACTGGCAGTATCATGGGTGTATATATTTGTCAAAACTAGTCAAGTTATATACTTTAAATATGTGCAGTTTGTTGCACACAAATTATACCTTAATAAAGTTGTAAAAAGAAAATGAATAACAATATCTATCCCTTGGCTACCTTTTTCCCTATATTTTTATTCTTTAGTTATTTTTACCAACATTTTTGATCTTTCTTATTTTTTTCTGTGTGATCTCACTTTTTAAAATAAATGAGGATCGGCCGGGCATGGTGGCTCACGCCTGTAATCCCAGCACTTTGGGAGGCCGAGGCAGGTGGATCACAAGGTCAGGAGATCGAGACCATCCTGGCTAACACAGTGAAACCTCGTCTCTACTAAAAATACAAAAAATTAGCTGGGTGTTGTGGCGGGGGCCTGTAGTCCCAGCTACTCGGGAGGCTGAGGCAGGAGAATGGCGTGAACCCAGGAGGCGGAGCTTGCAGTGAGCCAAGATCATGCCACTGCACTCCAACCTAGGCGACAGAGCAAGATTCTGTCTCAAAAAATAAATAAATAAATAAATAAATTAATTAATTAATTAATTAAATTAAATTAAATAAATGAGGATTGTATGGCTTGGTAATATACTTTTTTCACTGAATGCTTGCATCAGTATCCCATTTTATATATATATATATATCTCACAATCCCCAACTGTTGAATATTTTGATCATTTATATTTTCTCTTTTAAATACTATAATGACAAATAACCTTGTAGTTACACTTTTGTGCCTATCTGTAATATGTCCTTAGAACAAATTCCTAGGAACACCATTTCTGGGTTAGAGGCATAGATTCATATGATCTATCCTCCAGCTTACCTCTTTACTCACTCTTGCCAAGCCCACTAAAGCATATCAACAAATAGCTCATTTACTCTTCTAACTGTGTAAGCCTTATTTTATCTCTTTTGCTTTTCTGAATCTGTTTCTGAGCCTTCATGTGCAGAAATGTGTCTAACCACACACTGACTGCTAGATTTTAAGTATTTTGGCCTAGATCATCTGATACTGGGAAACAATCAGTTGTTAGCCTTAACTAGCCACATTTACAGAGCAATCACACCACTAAAAAAACTTAATTGTCTCAGTTATCTTTTACTTGGTGGTCACTGACTGATCTACGCCTTTTCCACCATCATTAGGATCATCACTATATTTTTACACTTGCTAATAGTTGCAAGCATTTATTAAATATGTACTATGTTCCAGGCACCTCAAGCATTTATTAAATATATACTATGTTCCAAGCACTATGCCTGACACTTTCTCAGATTACCTCATTTAATCCTTGAGATGTATGTACTAGCCCTCATTTTATAGGTGGGGAAAGGTTAGTGTGGCAGAACCTGAATTTGAATCCAGTTCTACACAACACCAACACTCTTTCTATTAAGCTATACTGCCTGTCGACTCTAGGATAACCAGTAGGGCCTATGACTATATCCTCTGTAGCAGTGGTAAGAACTTAGTGTGGAACAAGACATGGGAATCATGGAACAGAATAACTCACTCAATCAGTCAATTAAAAACAATTACTGAATGCCAACTATATTTCCAGCATTATTTGATGTGGTGAGAAAACAACAGTGAACAATTGCTAAATTTACATTTCCACATTTTGCTATTCTTGTACTTAATTGGGAACAAAAACCATTCTTTAGACTCATGCAAGTATAGCATATTCAAACAGTACCTTCATTAGAGTAAATTATTACATAAACTTGTGTGCTATTTTCCTCACTAGAGGAAATACTAGAGTATAATCATTTGATACTGTTTGATAGAATACATAAAACTTCAGTGCTTCCTTGCCAACTAACTTCAGTTTTAGAAATAAGATTTTTTTATTTTAAAAAGTAAGCTGGCTCCTTCAAGAATCTCAAGAATCTTCAAGCATCTCTTTTGGCTGAACAACAGCAGCTGCCCTGACAACAACAAATTTCTTTCTTTTTTTTTTTTTTTTGTGGGGCGGGACGGAGTTTTGCTGGTTGCCCAGGCTGGAGTGTAATGGTGCAATTTTGGCTCACTGCAACCTCCACCTCCCAGGTTCAAGTGATTCTCCTGCCTCAGCCTCTCAAGTAGCTGGGAGGCTACAGGCGCCCGCCACTATGCACAGCGAATTTTTGTATTTTTAATAGAGACGGGGTTTCACCATGTTGGTCAAGCTGGTCTTGAACTCCTGACCTCAGGTAATCCACCTACCTCAGCCTCCCAAAGTGCTGGGAATACAGGCGTGAACCACTGCGCCCAGCCAACAAACTCCTTTCCGATGCATGCTTAACCATTTGAGCTGGGGAGAGGTGAGTCATTGTCCCTATGCATTTTGCACTTACTTCCTTTTTATCATACACAAGAGAATGCAGTTTTCGCATTCCCTTCGTAACAAGAAGGGGGTTGTTCTTTCAGCTTCACTTTCAGTTGAAATGAACAAACACTGAATTAACTTCTTTCCTCTATAGATGTATATTTTATAGTACAATTTGTTCAAAAAAAGAATTTAAGATTTAAGATAACTAGTTCCTATGATCTGTAAGCCACATGAGTAGGTGCTACGTGAATGAGATACAGCCCCTAATGGTATATTAAATAGGGGGAAAATCAAAAGTTTGTATAAGTAACTGGTAGAAAGATTAAATGAGCCCTTGGAGGCCAGCCTAGGAACTTATCTATCATATACAACATTCTTTTTTTCCCCCGCCTTTGAGTTGGAATCTCACTCTGTTGCTTAGGATGGAGTGTTATGGCATAATCATGGCTCACTGCAGCCTCAAATTCTGGGCTCCAGTGATCCTGCCACCTCAACCTCCCAAGTCGCTAGGATTACAGGCATGTACCACCATGCCTGGATAATTTTTTTCTACTTTTTAGAGAAAGGGGCTCACTATGTTGCTCAGGCTGGTCTTGAACTCCTAGTCACAAGCCATCCTGTTGTCTCAGCCTCCCAAGTCCATACACAACATTATTTCTACAAGATCCAAAAAACTAACTTCTATTCTTTAGAAATGTTCATCACTTATATGCTGGAGACAATTTGTATTGAGTTTCTTCATTGATTTTACTAGTAAACCAAATTTAATGTCAAGCAAGAGGACACTCTTATTTCTCTTTTAGACTTAAAATGGCAAATTTCTTACCCAAAGAAAACACTACAAGTCTGTTAAATATATTCCTTGAATGTTCTTCCCATCTACTGAACAACCACTAAGTCACTTCAGTAAGTTTTTTTTATAAATGCTATCTCCTCTTCTAGGCAGTAAGCTGCCTAAGGGCAGGAACCAGTATATCTTTTTTATGTAATAGCATAGAGATACACTGTAAATGGTAGTTGATTATTAATGTTCTAACCCAAATTAGTAGCTAATCTGAACCTCTGGATTCGGTAATTGGTAGTACTTACCTCCCACTGTCTCACAGAATGCAACACTTCATGGGGGAAACCTGACCAAAACTAGCAATATTGACAACTGTAGTGTGATGTGTCCCCCACCAGGTTACTTAAGAGTGTATGTGTGTTGCTTGGATCCTGAAGGCTGGGCAGGGAGCCAAGGCCCTGGTGCCCAGCTGAGGAGCAGGGATCCCTGAGAACCCAAACATCCCAGGGCATACCTGAGAACATGTCAAAGAAAACACTGTCATCGTGCACACAGAGTAAGCAAACAGTCAGAACATTAGCTGAAAGGCAGCTTAGAGATGGGAGGCAGGGTGACTCTAGAGCTGCTCAGGAATGTCCAGTATGTAAGTCCTAGTAAACTCATATATTCATCAAGTTGGACTTGCCCAAATTATTCTTTGGTCTCTCGACGCCTTCCCAGTTTTGGGGGATGTTACAGTCCCAACCACCACATTCGTAAGCAGGATCCAGGCCAATGACAGGCTGGAATATTAAAATATTCAACTATTATACTGTCAGAACACTAAGGAAGGACATCTTGGAAAGATGGAATGTTTCTCCACCTGAGAAATAGTGTTATTCTTTCTTTTTTCAAGTTTAATTTTTAATTTATTAGAACCCAGTAAATGATGATTTTTAAAAGCAGAGTTTCTACCAAATTAACACTTAATTCAGGGCAAAAATACACTTAAAAAACCTAAATCTTAAGGCAGAAGTAAAACACTATAAAAACAGTGTGTCTAATACAGACTGTAAAATGTCAGATTTTTAAGAGATTCACATAGTATTTTATAGCACTAAAATATTAATACAGTCAGAAATATTTTCAGTTGGTCCAAGATTTCTGTTTATAAAATGTCTAGACTGCTAATTGAAGAAGTGTTGCTGTATAAGTAATAGCTACAATCCAACCAACCAAGTGATTGTTTTTATGACAAAAGAACTAAGGTAGGTAATTACATGGTTTCTATTTGTAAAGCTTTTGCAGTATTAAATATAAAGTATTACTAAGGGCATTTTTTGATTCATCTCCCTACCCTAATGCCCCCAGAATGTACACCACTTCCCTTTAACTCTATTTTTAAAATTCTGTGAACCGCCATACCTATTCACTGTGGGCCTGACCCTATAAAGGCATGAATTGTTTACTTTCATATGGTGGAAGAACAATTTTGGTAAACTACTACGTCTTTTTCTAGTCATTGAGCAATTTCAAACAGAAGTCTTAAGAATTGTTGCACCACGACAAGTGAACAACCTGTTTCTTTACCACTATTAAGTTTGAATTTTGTCTGGAATCTGTTAGAGTTGTCGATATTGCTAATTTTGGTCAGGTTTCTCCCATGAAATATTGCATTCCGTGAGACAGTGGGAAAACACATTTCATGTTTATGTGCAATTAACAGTAGCCCTTCTGAAAAACAGGGTTAACATTCTTACATTTCCCCTTGTGATCAAAACCTTTTGTTTTTAGGGAGCAGGATAAGATTTAAAAGTGCTTTAAATCAGAAAACAAGAATTAGCTAGCTTACACATTCCCACTGAATAGTGTCAAAAAACATAAATGCATTTAAAATAAGTTGTAAGTCCAACAAATATAAGCTTGATGGGTTCTTAACTAACATATTAAGTAATTACAAAGATTCATTTTTTTTACAAACTTTTAAGCTATTTTAATAAAATGGCTAAAGACCTCACTATACTTCTATTTATCTGTGCATTAATAAAAACCTGTTAAAATTCCTTATTTAGCACTTCTGAAAAAGTCTAGTCAAATAAGATCACTAAAATTACCAGAAAAGCTTTGAAATACTGATTGCAGATTCATTTCAAAGTAGATTTAATGCCTTTCAGGATCTGGTGTTTAAATCATGAATGTCTTCACCGACTTCAACTCTGAAAATATAAAAATTTTAGTCAGTGCTGGCTATAGTTAAACAATACTGGTATTACTTGAAAAAATAAAAACAAAAAATATATTGTCAATCATGCATTCCACAGTTTTTTCTTTTTTGAGCTTGATAGTATATATATTTTTTCTCATTAAAGGTTCAAAACCAAAAGCGGTTTCTCTTTGCTGCAAATATACATTAAAATAGAGTCTCTGTACAGCCAAGGGCTCTGGGCTCTGGCTGCCCCATATCCCTGCACCTCCCTGGCCAAACCCAAAAATATAGTGTTACTGCTCTGCAGGGCATAGAGGCAGTGCTCTCCTACCCCCGAGGAGGCTGGGTGGGAGCTGATGGGGAAGCCCTGGCCACCCCAGGGGTCCAGGAGCTGGAGCCTGCTTGGAGTTATTGCTTCAAGGGGGGGCACTAATGCCCAATGCAAATGATGAGAGGAGGAGCAAAGGGGGCATGGGCCTTTGCTCTCCAAGTCCCACTCTGCTCTGAAGAGGGGGTAGGATTAAGCAGCAGCAAAAGCATCACCCACTGGGAGACTGTGGCCTGCATCTCCTTCCCTCCCTGAGATAGGCTTCTGCCTCCCACACATCCCCTGCAGCCCCCTATGGCTTCCGCAAGGCCCCCTACACTCTGGGGGCACGCTATGGCTTGCAAGGGGCAGCACTGTGCCCAGAGCCTGGACACACGTTCCCAGCTTCTGAAACCCCCTAGGAGGAGGGAGGGGAGGGTATGGGGCCTGCTCCCAGGGGCTGATGGCATTGCCCTGGCCCTGCCAGCAGGCTGTGGCACTGCCCAGACCCTAAATCCACCCCAGCCCTTGGGGCTGACCCCATGCTAGGCAGGTCCTGCCAGAACCCCCACCAGTCCCACCCCTTGCCTCAGTCCATCATGGCCTCGAGCATCTCCAAGAACAGCTTGTGCATGGGCACCTTGCCCTCCAGCTTCACCCCATAGAAATGGGCCAGCACTTTGCCCGCTGTCTGGCGGAGGAGCGGTAGCGTGAGCAGCAGCCTGCCTGGTCGCCGCCGCTCAGTACCCCCTCCGGTGCCAGCCCAGCCAGCTTCGTACTCCAGCAGGGCCTCGTGCGGAGCTTCTGGCAGCTGCTCCACAGCCTCGGCATCTTCGATGTGCACAGAGTCTGAATCGGCAAGGGCCAGGGCCTTCAGTAGAACGTACTCCCCTCGCTCCAGCCGCAGGGCCTGCAGCCGCCGCACCAGTTGCAGCAGGGTAAACCCCCGTTCCCCTAGGCCAGCTGCCTGTGCCCCCTCTTCATCCAGGACTCAGTCCTCAGCGAAGGCCAGCTCATCCTGCAGTGGCAGTGAGCGCTGGGCCACGCCCGGCACCAGCACCTCCATCCACACGCTCTGCAGTACTGACATCTGGTCAGACAGCGACAGCGATGAGAAGCCTGGGATGCTCTTGGCCCAGCTGATGGTGACCACGATCTCTCAGTCAAAGAGGTCACAGAGGGTAGCCACGGATGGAAGGTGCCCATCAGGGCCCACGAGGTCGGGCATGGCATAGAGCTTCTCAGGCTCAACCACCAGCAGATGAGACACCAGTGCATTCACTGGGCCTGTCTTCCGGGGGCCTCCAGCGACTGCCAGGGGCCCAGCAGGGAAGGGGCACGGGAAGGGCAGCGGGTCCACCTCTGGCACCGCTTGTATTTCTGCCGCGCACCCGGGGCGCGGTCCAGGCGCACTCCCGCAGGCTCTTGGTGAAGCGGCAGGCCTGACAGGCCTTGCGTCTCCGCTTGGTGATCTCACACTCGTTGGAGGCCGGACAGCTGTACTTGATGCTTCCCTGGATGGTCCTCTTGAAGAAGGCTTTGCAGTCCTCACAGGATGACACACCGTTGTGGTAGCCGGAGGCCACATCCCCACAGACCAGGCAGAGGCGCTTGGGCAGGGAGCTGAGCACCAGCTTCCCACCGCCCTGCTCGCCAGGCCCAGCCCCCTCCCCATCCTCCTCTTCCTTGTGGCCTGGGAGGCAGTGGATGGGAGCTGGACCAGGGGCCAGGGTCACAGGAGGCTCGGGTCTCCGTCTCCGAGGAACCCTCTGGACTGTCAGGCCTGGCCGGCTCTGCCATGACGTACAGAGGCTCAACGCCCAAAACCTGGCTGGACATGGCGCTGGTCACCTGACACGCGGCTGCCCTCCTGCCACAGCATGCCGATCCCAGGCACACGGCGGGGGCCGCCCGCTCCACCTCCTCGCGACCGGCCTGCAGGTCCACTCTTACACTTCCGCTGTCGCAGAGACCGCCACCTCGGGGGTGCCGCGCCCCGCCCCGAACCGGCGCACATCTTTGGGAAGTTGCCTAAAGTTGCTACGCCTCCCCCCAGCCCCGACGCCAGCGGGAGACGCTACCGGGTTATCAGGAAGTGAGTGGGGGGAGCCAAGGAAAAGGAAGTTCTCCCCGCCGTTGCGATGACCTTTGACCCAGAGAGGAGGGTGGCCCCAGGCCCCTTCGAGCGCCCCCACGTGGTCTTCAGAGCCCCTTCCCTGACACAGAGCCCTCCGCGTCTTCCACCAAGGCCAGCCCCACGGACTTCGGCAAGGGCGGGATTGAACCCTGCCCAGGGGCGGGCTGGATCGGAGGCCCAACCCTGACCCGGGACAGGACCCGCAGCCAGAGCCAGATCCTGCCCCAGGCCGGCCCACCAGGACTCGGACGCCGGATCCCGCCTGAACCCTGACCAGTCCTGCCCTCGACTGGGTCCCGACCGTGGCCCAGACTGGCCCCAGAGCCGGACCCCGCCTGCAGCCTGCCCCGCCTGCCTCCCTGCCGCCGCATTACACAATTTCAAGAACTAAGTGACAGGGCGCGGTGGCAGAAAGTAGGATATACCAATATCTAACAGTAGCTTTGGACCAAAAAGTAATTAGATTGCCGTTATATCTTTTATTGTGTTCTCTTGCAAATATTAATCTTAATGTTTCCTGAAATATGATAATACTTCCATTTCATTTGGATAATAATGAATAATAGTTAAGTCCTCTTGGGTCTGCCCCAATACCTTCTTCCTCAGCACCTGTTTGGTGCTGGTGTCCAAAAGGGAGTTATCAGCCAGGGCCCCCAGCCACTGCTCCCTAACCACCCCCATAGCAGCTCAGACAGCGACTCCTTCTCACTGGGCAGGGAGTGAACTCTGGGCTGCGCTGAGGTTATGCTCAACCAAACTCCTCTTCACGGTACCCAGCTTGTGTCTCGCTCCATGTGTGACTGGCCATGAAAAAGACTGAATTCATGGGGTGGGGGCTGGAAGGTGGAATTAGTACCTTTTCAGTTTGTATTAGAAAGTTATTTTCCAATAAAAAGACAACTAAGCAAAAAGAAAATAGTGGCAAGACATGAGCTCTAGAGCCAGACTGCCTGAATTCACGTCCCAACTCCACTGCCTTATGATATTTCTCTGGCCTGTTTTCTCATTTTTAAAATGGGAATAATATTAATGCTTATGTGGAGGATAAGGTTTTGTGAAGATTAGTGAGTTTCAGTACACACAAAATTCTTAGCACAGTACCTGACATATAGAAAACATTGCCTTAAGCCGGGCGCGGTGGCTCATGCCTGTAATCCCAGCACTTTGAGAGGCTGAGGTGGGCGGATCACCTGAGGTCAAGAATTCAAGATCAGCCTGGCCAACATGGAGAAACCCTGTCTCTACTGAAAAATACAAAAATTAGCCGGGTGTGGTGGCATATGCCCGAGGCTGAGGCAGGAGAATCGCTTGAACCTGGGAGGCGGAGGTTGCAGTGAGCCGAGATTGTGCCATTGCACTCCAGCCTGGGCAACAAAAGCGAAACTCCGTTAAAAAAAGAAAACATTGCCTTAACTATTATAGCTATAAATGTCCATGTTAGTGTATTAAATAAATGCTTTACATGTATTTAAATGAGTATATTAGGGCTTGTGTATAAACTTCTTCTTGCCTTGCTAGGAGTTGCTGTATGTACTTAAAGGTGTAAATAAATGTTTCAAAACATGTTTTTCACTGCTCTTACATTTTACCAATGACTTTGCCTATCTTTTTCTTTTTCTTTTTTTTTTTTTTAGATGGAGTCTTGCTCTGTCACCCAGGCTGGAGTGCAGTGGTGCGATCTCGGCTCACTGCAACCTCTGCCTCCTGGGTTTAAGCAATTCTCCTGCCTCAGCCTCCCAAGTAGCTGGGATTACAGGCGCCCACCACCACACCAGCTAGCTGGGATTACAGGTGCACACCACCATGCCCAACTAATTTTTGTATTTTTAGTAGAGATGGGAGTTCACCGTGTTGGCCAGGCTGGTCTTGACCTCTTGACCTCAGGTGATCTGCCTGCCTCAGCCTCCCAAAGCGCTGGGATTATAGGCATGAGCCACTGTGCCCAGACTGTTACGAGGTTGTAATGCCTATTCTCTGGGTTTAGCAGAAGGACCAAGTTATTTTCCCCCAAAACCAGGATTTTTCTTTGTCCATTAGAACATGCTTTATACTGCATGTGGAGGGATGTGTGAGCCTGAGAGTCCCTGACCAGTGCCTTGTATCTTGTTGAGTTATTAATGATTTCTCTATGGTTATTTCTTTTCTGAAAATAAGTAATCACCATGGCAATGCTGTCACTTATTAATGATGCAATTAAGACTTTACGCATCTCTGCAAATCTACTTAAAAATAAAATAGCTTTAAAAAATAATGCCCTCACATTTGTATCAATTACTCATCCTATCTTGTGTTTTGTTTGTTTGTTTGTTTGTTGTTATTGTTGTTTTCTGCCTTTAGTTTTGCCTGCTTTTGCTTTGTCAGAACATAGGGCCTATAGAAAGAAAGCGTAGGCCAGGTGCGGTGGCTCGGGCCTGTAATCCCAGCACTTTGGGAGGCCTAGGCAGGTGGATCACAAGGTCAAGAGTTCAAGAGCAGCCTGATCAACATGGTGAAACCCCGTCTCTACTAAAAATACGAAAATTAGCCAGGCATGGTGGCGTGTGCCTGTAATACCAGCTACTCAGGAGACTGAGGCAGGAGAATCATTTGAACCCAGGAGGTGGAGGTTGCAGTGAGCCGAGAGCATGCCACTGCACTCCAGCCTGGGCAACAGAGCAAGACTCCATCTCAAGAAAAAAAAAAAGGAAAGAAAGAAAGGGTAGAGTTTAAGATGGTTTGATTCTCTAGATTGTGTTACTCTCATTTTTCATTTGAAGAAATGGAGGCACTCTGGGGCATATTTATTATACTGTAGTCTGGTCAACCAGAAAAACAACCACACAGAAACAAGGTGCCCCTGTCCTAACAGCTGCACCCACCTAAAACCCAGATACCCACATGGCCAGCAGCAGTAGCCCCCATATGTCTCTGCAGCCACATTTGCCTCAGTTTCTCTCTGTAAAGTGGGTATAATGCCTCCCTCACTCATATCACAAGGGTAACTGAGACCTTGCCTGAGAGATGGCTTTGTGTGAAGGGGTAGTGCTAGACAGTGCTAGGAAGATGTGATTGATCGTCATGCTCTGGACACCGCCATTCATGAGATGAAAGTTGGGAAACCATTCTCAGGCAGAGGCCTCACCCTTCCCAGTCCAGGCAGCCCTCTTCACATCCATATTGGATACTGATTCCTGTCCTCTGTTACTATCTGTGGATATAAATATCTATCTGTCAATATGTACAATTAGTGGAAGACATAGGTTGCCAAAAACCATATTTGTTCAGTACGAAAGATAAACAGAACCTTTGGGAAAGTTGTCTATTCATTGGTTCTGGAAAGTTTTCCCTCTGTGTGCATAAAATTAAGAATTTGGAATTCACAGCAGCATGACAGAGTTTACAGGAAGCTGAAAAGGCCCATGATTGTTGTTTTGAAGGCTTGCAGCCTTAAAGGCATGCAAAATTACAGAGGACAGGAAGCCATTTTCACAACTGGATTTGCAGCATCTGTTTACTGAGAGCCTGGTATGTGCCCAGCACCGGGGATGGCTCCTGCCTTAGCACCAAGTGCAGCTGAGGAGAGAAAAGCAACACCTAAGAAACAGTTTCAGAACATTTAGTGCTTTCTTGACTAGGAATACAAAAAGAAGTTAAAAACAAAACCCACGCACACACATAGAGAAATGAGGGTCGGCCATAGTGGGCAGAAAGGGGATTTCAGAAAGCCTTTAGATGAGTTATATTTTGCTTTTTCTTAAAAAAACAAAATCTGTCATATGTCAGCTAGTGCTGCTGCTGAAGAAGCTGAACATCATCCCAGAGGGCAGCAGAACCCTCAGCATCTCACACAGGCAGTTTCCAGCCAGGTGTGTGCCAGTTGCTGCATATGCTTGTTTGCTCTGAGCCCTGGCACCCCCCTCCAGCTGGCAGCTGCTTTGTTGAAACTACTGTAAATGCTGAAGAGGGAGTGAAAAGAAAGAAGGGCATCGTGAGGTGTCCTGCCTCTGCAGGTTGGGGCATGGAGTGGTTCTTTCTGAGGAGCCAGGCCCTTAATTCCTGATGCACTTTTAAAAATGGTCACATTAACATACTTTCAGTTTAGCATCAGAACCAGATGCTAATATTATGACTACAAATAATGACTTAGTACTTATGGACCCAAAGTGACTACGCTAAACTTTTCATGTATTTCTTAGAATCTTTACAATAACACCATAAAGAAAGTACTAAGAGTGTCCCATTTTGCAGGTGAGGAAACTGATGTTTAGAGAATTTTGAAATCTGTCCTACGTTACACAACTATCAGGTGGCCCATATGAAATTGCTTTTTTAGGTATCAAAAACCAGTCACTTATTAAAAATTTCATGTACTTTATGCTGACAATTTCTGGCAGAGCCATTGCTACCAGATAACTCTAAGTTTGTGTGTAAATATCAATGTAAAACTCTCCATGGCTGGGGTAACTTTTAGTCAGATTTCACCAAATTAAAAAACTAACCTTCTACAAAGTTAAAAAAATTTTGTTTGCACTTTCAGCAAAATAGCTCTTTATGTTAAACTCTGAGACATGGAATACTAAAGTTTATGATATCACTGTGGTTGCAACAGTGTTGAACTTGCAGATTCCATGATGGTTGATTTTTGACTGCTTGAGTGTGTTGCCCTGCCCGCAGGGTGAGCTGTGACGCTCACATAGAGACATCTGAGTTGTATTAAAATGGAGCCAAGGCCTAATGGGCTGTAAGAAATAAATGTGCTGTGGCAGTGTGTCTGGTGATTTCCAGCCCTCATTCATTCATTGTTAGACCAGTGACATTCTCTAAACAAACATCTTACCAGTCGATGGATGAGTGCTCTCTGTGTCCAATACATAATTCTCATCCTTAAAAAGTAATTGTAAAAACAAAATGGTCAGTATGCCTAATACATCACTGTTCTTCCTTAGCAATTAGAATCTGTAAAATGAGTGAAATTAGAATAAAGAAGAACATTTCTATCTTGGTTGCATGGGCAGATGGGTCTTGGACCTCTGGAAATTCAGCTCAGTCCACCAGTGTTTATTGAGCACCTGCAGCCAGGTGAGAAGCATTCTGCAGAATTTGTGGAAGATTCGTACATATGTGTTCCCTACTGTGTCCCAGTCTCCCTATTTATAAAATGAATAAAGACAGCTCTACTTCCAAGAGATTTCATTTGTATGGCAGCTTAAAATCTTCCAGAGAAACATGGCTGCCATTTACATTATTAATAAATCAAATTGTTCCGTAACAGAAACCAGCTCAGTCAACCTGTCTATGTTTACAATTAGAGTGGTTTGTTTGTTTAACAGATCCTTAAGCCTTACTTCCAGGTACTGTTTTAAGCATTTTACGTATTTTTAAAATCCTGTTACATAGATATTGTTACTGTTCACGTTTTACAGATGAGGGAGCTGAGACCTGGAAAGGTTAGATAACAGTCCTAAGGCCACGAGACTCTGAAAGGAAGTGAGGAAGCCAGGTTAAACCCAGGCAGTCTGGTTCATACCCTTCCTGAATGTGATAACCCTGCAGTCTGTTCCATCCCGGGCACAGGCAAGTGGCTGTTCTCACTGTGGAAGTCTGTTTTGGAAGACTCCTTCTTTGTGTCCCTAAATATGATGCATTTTTCACTTATTTCCTGAGGAGACTATTGCTGTTTCTTAAAGGTTCAATAGCCTTTTTTATCCAATTTGTGATGGATTCAAAAACAGAAGGAAGGATTTTTCCAGGAGGTATCTCTGTTTCTGTAATGGAATAGCCATTAGTTCTAGTTTCTCCCCTTAGCTAGCTCCACCCGACATTCTCTGTCTCTCTCATGCACACACACACACCCCTTGACTGTTCTGATGAGGACCCTGTGGGCTGTGAGTTCCTGCCTGACAACATAAGAAGTTGGAGTAGAGTCAGCCCCTTCCCACTGCCTGTCAGAATTCTACTTTCTTCCTTTTCATTTTATAAACCCATTCATCCAAGCTGTAAGATTAAAAAAAGCAAAATTACTAGACCCCCTTAAAGAATTGGGTAATTTTTGCAACATCATCATCTCTTTCCTACCCCAGCATCCCACCATCAGAACAAACAGGCAGACCTCTTGGTTTGACTTTTCAACACTCAGCCATATTTGAAGTGATGATTACTCTGGTTAGGAATTTCATATATTTTAAATGTGGTTTCAAAGGTCTTTTTAAAATTAATTCCTCTTTCCAGCCTTCCTCTGTCTTTTTCTCTCCCCTCTTCCCTCTCTCCTTCCCGTGTGTGCCTGTGCATGTGTGTGTGTTTCTGTATTTTAAATGTGTTCTTTGAAGACAGACCATGTTAGATTTTGTCAGTGGCACATTTCCTTGATGGCTATTTTATCAGCATGTTTTTCTTCACCTTCCATAGATACGCATCTGCCCCCAAATAGCATTTAATGAAGAGGTCTTCCAAATAAATCTCTCAAAACAAAAGCTACTTTATTCATCATCTGCATGGAGAGCAGCCAGGGAAACTCATCTGTGAAATGCATCGTTAGGAACCAGAGGACTGTGTTTGTGCATTTGCCGGAGAGTGGGGAGATATCGATGGTGTTAGTAAAATCCTGATTTTCAGTTCCTTCTTCTCTGATCAGAATAAGAATTAGGTTACACAGAAACTGAATGACAAGAGGCAGCATAGAGAAGAAAAATGCATTTTTTTTAATTGTAGTATCCTTCTTCCCATATTCTTTTTCATACCAAAACATGGTGCTAAAGGTCTTTAAGATTCATATATGTAAGGTATATATGAAAAGAAAGCAGAATTATGTGGGGAAAGTAAATATTTACTTTTCTGTAGACTAAAAGTAAAAATCTTCATATTTCTGTTTTACTGGTTTTTATTTTAAAAGATTTAATTGACAAACATTTATATATTCAAGGTATACAATGGGATGATGTGATGTCTGCATACCTTGTGTAATGATTACTACAATCAAATTAATTAACATATCCATCACCACTCAGTTATCATTTTTGAGTGTGTGTGAGTGTGTAATAGTAAGGACAATTAAAGTGTACTCTCATCAGATTTCAAGTAAATAATACGGTATTATTAACTATAGTCACCATACTGTATATTTGATCCCCAGAACTTATTAATCTTATAACTAGAAGTTTGTGCCCTTTGACCAACACCTCCCCATTCCCCGACCCCTAGCCCCTGGCAACCACCTTTCTACTCTTTGCTTCAATTAGTTCGACTTTTTAAAGATTTCACATATAAATGAGATCATGTAGTATTTGTCTTTAAATGTCTGGCTTATTTCACTTAGCATAATGTCTTCCAAGTTCATCTATGTTTTCACAAATGGAAGGATTTCCTTCCTTTTTGTGGCTGAATAATATTCCAATATATTATATGTATAATATTCCATTATACATATAATATTTCAATATCATAATCCATTATATATAGAATATATACACACATATTTACTTATATTTACATACACACACTTATATACACATACATATATGTCAATTTCTTTATTCGTTCATCAATGACACTTAGGCTGTTTCAATATATTAGCTAGTATAAGTAATCCTGCAATGAACATGGGGTACAGATCTCTCTTCTAAATACTGATTTCATTTCCTTTGAATACATACCTAGAAGCGATATTGCTAGATCATATGGTACTTCTGTTTTCAATTTACAGAGGAACCGCCATACTATTTTCCATAATGATTTTTTTTAGGTAGTTTATTATTAGTGTATAGAAACACAACTGATGTTTGTTGATTTTTGTTTCCTGCAACTATACTGAATTTGTCTATTAGTTCTAACAGATATTTGGTGGGATCTTTAGAGTTTTCTATAAGTAAGATCATATTATCTTCAAACAGACAATTTATCTTCCTGCCATATTTGGATGCATTTTACTTCTTTTTCCTGCTTAATTGTTCTGGCTAGCCCCTCTAGTACTATGTCAGATAGAAGTGGCAAGAGTAGGCAACTTTATCTTTTCCTTAATCTTAGAGGAAAAGCTTTCAGCCTTTCAACTTTGAGTGTGATGTTTACCATGGGCTTGTCATATATGGCTTTTATTGTGTTTAATTTATTGAGCATTTTTATCATGAAAGAGTTGCATTTTGTCAAATCCTTTTTCTACATCTTTTGAGATGATCGCATGATTTTTATTCTTCATTCTGTTAATGTGGTGAATCACATTTATTTATTTGTGCATGTTAAACAATTCTTGCATCCCAGGGAGAAATTCCACGTCATCGTGGTGTATGATCTTTTTAATGTGCAACTGAATTCAGTTCACTAGTATTTTGCTGAGAATGTTGGCATCATGTTCATTAGAAATACTGGCCTGTATTGGAAAAAACTACTTTAAAGTTCATATGGACCCAAAAAAGAGCCCGCATCGCCAAGTCAATCCTAAGCCAAAAGAACAAAGCTGGAGGCATCACGCTACCTGACTTCAAAATATACTACAAGGCTACAGTAACCAAAACAGCATGGTACTGGTACCAAAACAGAGATATAGATCAATGGAACAGAACAGAGCCCTCAGAAGTAATGCCACATATCTACAACCATCTGATCTTTGATGAACCTGACAAAAACAAGCAATGGGGAAAGGATTCCCTATTTAATCAATGGTGCTGGGAAAACTGGATAGCCATATGTAGACAGCTGAAACTGGATCCCTTCCTTACACCTTATACAAAAATTAATTCAAGATGGATTAAAGACTTAAATGTTAGACCTAAAACCATAAAAACCCTAGAAGAAAACCTAGGCATTACCATTCAGGACATAGGCATGGGCAAGGACTTCATGTCTAAAACACCAAAAGCAATGGCAACAAAAGCCAAAATTGACAAATGGGATCTAATTAAACTAAAGAGCTTCTGCACAGCAAAAGAAACTACCATCAGAGTGAACAGGCAACCTACAAAATGGGGGAAAATTTTCACAACCTACTCATCTGATAAAGGGCAAAGGGCTGATATCCAGAATCTACAATGAACTCCAACAAATTTACAAGAAAAAAACAAACAACCCCATCAAAAAGTGGGTGAAGGATATGAACAGACACTTCTCAAAAGAAGACATTTATGCAGCCAAAAAACACATGAAAAAAATGCTCATCATCACTGGCCATCAGAGAAATGCAAATCAAAACCACAATGAGATACTGTCTCACACCAGTTAGAATAGCAATCATTCAAAAGTCAGGAAACAACAGGTGCTGGAGAGGATGTGGAGAAATAGGAACACTTCTATACTGTTGGTGGGACTGTAAACTAGTTCAACCATTGTGAAAGTCAGTGTGGTGATTCCTCAGGGATCTAGAACTAGAAATACCATTTGACCCAGCCATCCCATTACTGGGTATATACCCAAAGGACTATAAATCATGCTGCTATAAAGACACATGCACACGTATGTTTATTGCGGCATTATTCACAATAGCAAAGACTTGGAACCAACCCAAATGTCCAACAATGATAGACTGGATTAAGAAAATGTGGCACATAGACACCATGGAATACTATGCAGCCATAAAAAAATGATGAGTTTACGTCCTTTGTAGGGACATGGATGAAACTGGAAACCATCATTCTCAGCAAACTATCACAAGGACAAAAAAGCAAACACCGCATGTTCTCACTCATAGATGGGAATTGAACAATGAGAACACATGGACACAGGAAGGGGAACATCACACTCTGGGGACTGTTGTGGGGTGGGGGGAGGGGAGAGGGATAGCATTAGGAGATATACCTAATGCTAAATGACGAATTAATGGGTGCAGCACACCAACATGGCTCATGTATACATATGTAACTAGCCTGTACATTGTGCACATGTACCCTAAAACTTAAAGTATAATAATAATAAAATTTAAAAAAAAATAGAGACACTTCTCTTTCTAATGAAATGAATGGCACTGTGTATATACCTGGCAATTAATTCATGCCCTAATGATGCCAAACAACCATTAAAATGATGTTGCAGGATATTTGATTACCTGGAAAGATGATCAGAATATATTGTAAGATGGGAAAAAAAAATACTGGTCTGTAATTTTCTTTCTTTTTTTGTAGTACCCTTACCTAACTTAGGAATGAGATAATGCTTGTCTCATAAAATGAGTTTGGAAGTGCTCCTTCCTCTTTAAATGTTTGGGATAGTTTGCGAAGGGTTGTTGTTGATTCTTCCTTAAATTCTTGGTAGCCATGTTTCTGTTTTAAAGAGTATTGGCACTTAGGATTGGCTTTTTCGTGTGTTAAAGTCCTTGTAATCCTGATATGCTAAGCCACATTACTTAGAAGACTTATAATATATTCTCTATAAACTACCAAGGTTGAAGAATGGAATTGTCAAAATGTGTGGCTAATGGAAGCTATATGACTTAATAATATGAATCATCTCCTGATAAGACAACTAAATGCTTTTATTATTAAAAACTGTATTAGTATTTAGTCAGCACATTAATATCTGGCAACACTTAAAGATGTACTGTCACTTACTGGGTTGCTCTTTGACCTTTGTCAATTCATTTAACCTTTTTGGGCCTAATTTTCTTCATCTATAAAATGGAAACAAAATCATTTCTAGTTCATAAAGGTTATATTAAGGAATATGTAAAACAGTAAATGTCAAAATATCCTATACATATATGGGATTATTTTTTGTTATCTTGCTATGGTTAAAGTTTTAGAGTCACAGTTAATAGAATTTCAGATTAATAGAATCATAACAACAGGATTTATTTTAATTGAGATTTTAGGTTAGTGAGGAAAAGGTGGGATCATAAGCTAATAGTTTTCTATACTTGAAGTACCGTTTCCAAAAATATAAGGTTTGCGAATAATTGATTTGGCCTTGAAAATCCACATTGCTCAACCCATAATTACAAGTTTTCCCCAACTCTAAATGAGAGGGTTGGATGAGATGATACCTGGGGCATGTTCAGGCCTAAAAATTGATTATATCATCATATTAATTCAGCTTTGATCTTATGCCAAGTTCTAATCCGTAGTAAGAAGATATAGCTGAAGATCTAAAAAAACATACTTCAAGTAGGCCGGGCACGGTGGCTCATGCCTGTAATCCCAAAACTTTGGGAAGCCGAGGAGGATGGATCAGGAGTTCAAGACCAGCCTGGCTAACATGGTGAAACCCTGTCTCTACTAAAAATACAAAAAAATTAGCCAGGCATGGTGGCACGCAACTCTAGTCCCAGCTACTCAGGAGACTGAGGCATGAGAATCACTTGAACCCGGGAGGCAGAGGTTGCAGTGAGTTGAGATCATTCCACTGTACTCCTGCCTGGGCTACAGAGTAAGACTCTGTCTCAAAAAATAAATAAAAATAAAAACATACTTCTAATAACGCTTACAATAGCCTCTTTGCCACCAGAGCAGACCAAGTCAGCAGAACCTGGAGTTTTAATCAAGAGTTGGAACAGATCTTTGATTCTCTCTAGGAGTTAGCAGGGGTCAGAGAGAAGTTCAGATAAGGATGGGAGGAAGAGATAGAAGAAAAATTCCCATCTAATCTGTTTCTCAGCTGGACACGGTGGCTCATGCCTGTAATCCCAGCACTTTGGGAGGCCGAGGTGGGCAGATCACCTGAGGTTAAGAGTTTGAGACCAGCCAGGCTAACATGGTGAAACCCCATCTTACTAAAAATACCAAAATCAACTGGGTGTGGTGGCAGGGGCCTGTAATCCCAGCTACTCGGGAAGCTGAGGCAAGATAATCACTTGAACCCAGGAGGCAGAGTTTGCAGTGGGCAGAGATCGCGCCACTGCACTTCAGCCTGGGCGACAGAGCACGACTCCATCTGAAAACAAAAACAAAATCTGTTTCTCATCTTACAAACCTTTTCTCATCTTCACAACACCTATCTTACAGGTAAGGAAGCTGAGGTTAAGAGAAGTCAAGTTATTAGCTCAAAGTGATGAAACCCTCCTCCATCTAGAGCCAAGTGATTTTCTTTTTCTTTCTTTCTTTCTTTTTTTTTTTTTTTTTTTGAGATGGAGTCTTGCTGTGTTGCCCAGGCTGGAGTGCAGTGGTGCAATCTCTGCCCACTGCAATCTCCACCTCCCAGGTTCAAGCAATTCTCCTGCCTCAGCCTCCCGAGTAGCTGGGACTACAGGTGCACGCTGCCACACCCGGCTAATTTTTTTTTGTATTTTGTAGAGATGGGGTTTCACCATGCTGCCCCGGCTAGTCTTGAACTCCCGAGTTCAGGCAATCCCTCTGCCTCAGCCTCTCAAAATGCTAGGATTACAGGTGTGAGACACCACTCCTGGCTGTGATTTTCAGCAAAGGTAGCAGGATGATTCAATGGGGAAGAGTCTCTTCAACCAAGAGGGCTGAGATAACTGGATAACAACATGCAAAACAATAAAGTTCAACCCCCTACCTCACTCCGTAGACAAAAATTAACTCAAAATGGATCAATGACCTAAATATTAGAGTTAAATATGATAAACCTATTAGAAGAAAACTTAAGGGTAAATATTTATAACTTTGGATTTGGCAGCGGATTCTAAGGACACCAAAAACATGAGCAACAAAAGACAACAGATTAATTGAACTTCATCAAACTTAAACACTTTTGTGCAAAGACACTATCAAGGAAGAGAAAAGACAACTTACATAATGGGAGAAAGTATTTGCAAATCACATATCTGGTAAGAGTCAGTATCCACAATATATAAAGAACTCTTAACTGGGCATGGTGATTCATGCCTGTAATCACAGCACTTTCAGAGGCAGAGAGGCAGAAGGATTGCTTGAAGCCAAGATTTTGAGACCAGCCTGGGCAACATAGGGAGACCTTATCTCTACAAAAAGTTTAGAAATGGCCAGGCATGGTGGCTCACACCTGTAATCCCAGCACTTTGGGAGGCCAAGGCAGATGGATCATGAGGTCAGCAGTTCGAGACCAGCCTGGCAAACATGGTGAAACCCCATCTCTACTAAAAAATATATAAAAATTAGCCGGGCGTGGTGGCACATGCCTGAGACAGGAGAATCGCTTGAATTCAGGAGGCGGAGGCTGAAGTGAGCTGAGATCACGCCATTGCACTCCAGACTGGACAAAAAGAGTGAGACTCCATCTCAAAAAAAAAAAAAAAAAAGGCTAAAAATTAGCTGGGCACTTGGCCAGGCACAGTGGCTCATGCCTGTAATGCCAGCACTTTGGGAGGCCATGGTGGGTGGATTGCTTGAGGTCAGGAATTTGAGACCAGCCTGACCAACCGGTTGAAACCCAGTCTCTACTAAAAATACAAAAATTAGCTGGGCGTGGTAGCGGGCACCTGTAATCCCAGCTACTCAGGAGGCTGAGGCAGGAGATTCGCTAAAACCTGGGAGGCAGAGGTTGTAGTGAGCCGTGATCGTGCCACTGCACTCCAGCCTGGGTGACAAAGTGAGACTTTGTCTCAAAAAAATTACCCCAGCATCGTGCCACACACCTATAGTCCCAGCTACTCAGGAGGGTGAGCCAAGAGGATAGTTTGAGCCCAGGAGTTTGAGGCTGCAGTGAGCCATGATCATGCCACTGTACTCCAGCCTGGGTGACAGAGCGAGACCCTGTCTCAACAAGAGAAGTAAATCAGGATTACCGTATGACCCAGCAATTCCACTCCTAGGTATATACTCCAAAATATTGAAACCAGGTACTCAAATAAGTATTTGTTCATGAATGTTCACAGCAGCACTATTCACATAAGCCAAAAGGTGGAAACAACCCAAATGCCCATCATTGAATGAATGGATAAACGAAATGTGATCTATCCATGCAGCAGATGTTATTCAGCCATAAAAGGAATGACGTACTGACACATGCTATTAATACAACATGAACAGGATGGGTGTGGTGGCTCACGCCTGTAATTGCAGCACTTTGGGAGGCTGAGGCAGGCAGATCACTTGAGGTCAGGAGTTCAAGACCAGCCTGGCCAACATGGTAAAACTCCATCTCTGCTAAAAATACCAAAATTACCCAGGCATGATGGTGCACATCTGTAATCCCAGCTACTCAGGAGGCTGAGGCAGGAGAATCGCTTGAACCCGGGAGGCGGAGGTTGCAGTAAGCAGAGATGGCACCACTGCACTCCAGCCTGGGTGACAGAGTGAGATTTCATGTCAAAAATAAAGAACGAAAGAAAATGAGCAAACCTCAAAAACATTATACTAAGTGAAGAAGCCAGAAGCATAGTGTATGATTCTATTTATATGAAATATCTAGACAGGGTAAATCCAGAGATAGAAAACTGGTAACCTGGTAAGTTTACCAGGTGTTGGTGGTAGGGAGGAATGGGAACAGTTTGCTTAAGGGGAAAGGGATTTTTCGAGGTGGAGTGATGAAAATGTTTAGGTGGTGGTTGGATGACATTGTGAATATACTAAGTATCACTGAATTATACACTTTAACATAGTTAATTTTATGTTATGTCTATTTTCTTTTTTGTTGTTGTTGTTGTTTTTGAGACAGAGTCCCAATCTGTCGCCCAGGCTGGAGTGCATTGGTGCAGTCTCGGCTCACTGTAACCTCCACCTCCTGGATTCAAGCAATTCTCCTGCCTCAGCCTTCTGAGTAGCTGGGATTAAAAGCACCCACCTGTATTTTAGTAGAGACATGGTTTCACCATGTTGGCCAGGCTGGTCTGGAACTCCTGACCTCGTGATCCACCCACCTCAGCCTCCCAAAGTGTTGGATTACTGGTGTGAGCCACCACGCCCAGCCTCTTTTTTTCTTTACTCTTTTTTTTTTTTTTTTGAGACAGGATCTCACTCTGTTGCCCAGGCTGAAGTGCAGTGGTGCAATCTTGGCTCACTACAGCCTCAGCCTCCCTGGGCTCAGGTGATCCTCCTACCTCAGCCTTCCAAGTAGCTGAGACTGCAGGTGCAAACCACCACACCGTGCTAGTTTTCGTATTATTTGTAGAGATAGGGTTTCACCATGTTGCCCAGGCTGGTCTTGAATTCCTAGGCTCAAGCCATCTGTCCGTCTTGAGATTACAGGAGTGAGCCACAGCACCGAGCCTGTTATGTCTATTTTCAAGTAACAGAAAATAGAAAAAAAGGGATGGAACTAGTGGTCTGGATCACGACTAGCTCTTCAGATAACTTTTGAGTCTCGCTGCCGAAACTCAAGCCTTATCTACATTCTCCCTGTACCATTACTCACTTCCTAGTTGTTTTCATTGTTTTAGCTTTCTTATTTATTTGAAGGGAAACTATAAATGGAAAATGCCATACATCAGAATGGAATCTATTTCTTTTTGTTATTGTTTGAGATAGAGTCTCACTCTGTTGCCCAGGCTGGAGTACAGTGGTGCGATCTCGGCTCACTGCAACCTGTGCCTCTTGGATTCAAGTGATTCTCCTGCATCAGACTCTCGAGTAGCTGGGATTACAAGCATGCACCAACATACCAGGGTAATTTTGTATTTTTAGTAGAGGTGGGGTTTCACCATTGAGGCTGCTCTCAAACTCCTGGCCTCAAGTGATCCATCTGCCTTGGCCTCCCAAAGTGCTGGAACTGTAGGTGTGAGCCACAGCACCCGGCCCAAAATGGAATCTTAAAAATAAATACCACGGCCAGATGCAGTGGCTCACGCCTGTAATTCCAGCACTTTGAGAGGCTGAGGCGGGTGGATTGCTTGAGGTCAGGAGTACAAGACCAGCCTGGCCAACATGGCGAAACCTCATCTCTACTAAAAATACAAAAATATTAGCCAGGTGTAGTGGCGGGCACCTGTAATCTCAGCTACTCAGGAGGCTGAGACAGGAGAATCACTTGAACCCGAGGCGGAGGTTGCAGTAAGCCAAGAACACGCCATTGCACTCCAGCCTGGGCAATAGGAGTAAAACTCTGTCTCAAAAAAAAACAAACAAAAATATCAAAAAACAAACAAAAAAACCCACACTCCAAAAACAAACAAACAATAAATAAATAATATGAACATAAAACACTACAGTCCTTATGTTATTGCTTTGTTTCAAAATCTGGTAAGATTGCCCTGAGGGACCTGAGGTTTTTAATTGCAGGGTTTTTTTTAAATATCTTTAGAAGTGGTTGGTTAGGTAAAAATTTTTTTTTTTTTTTTTTTTGAGACTGGTTTTGCCCTGTTACACAGGCTGGAGTGCTGTGGCTCGATCACAGCTCACTGCAGCCTCAACCTCCTGGGCTTCAAGTGATCCTCCCATCTCAGCCTCCCAAGTAGCTGAGATCACAGATGTGTGCCACCATGCCTGGCCAATGTTAAAAAATCCTTTAACTTCTTTGTAGAGATGCACTCCTGGCCTCAAGCGATCCTCCTTCTGGTCCCCACCCCCAGCCCCTTTCTGATAAACATTTACATTGTTTATTATCTGATGCCATTTCTGTCTTCTTCCTTGTCATCCAGACATCAAAGAATTAGGTTTCTTTAGGGTTTTCTTTTTCAGGTGCTCAGTGTTAAAGATCACTCACATTAGGGCCGGACACCATGCCTCATGCCTGTAATCCCAGCACTTTGGGAGGCCGAGGTGGGCAGAGCACTTGAGGTGGGGAGTTTGCGATCAGCCTGGCCAACTTGGTGAAACCCCACCTCTACTGAAAAAAACACAAAAATTATCTGGGCGTGGTGGTGCATGCCTGTAGTCCCAGCCACTTGGGAGGCTGAGGCATGAGAATCGCTTGAACCCAGGAGGCAGAGGTTGTAGTGAGCCAAGATCACACCACCACACTCTAACCTGGGTGACAGAGCGAGACTCTGACTCAAAAAATAAATAAAATAAATGTCACTTACATTAGATATACCCAAGGGGTGGTCTATAGAGAGTTGGAAGCAGTGGTTATTGCAACAGGGGCACAGAAATCATCTGGCTATGCCAGGATGCCCAGGGGATACTCGGGGTGTGTGGCATGGTGGTGCTGGGGACTCACCGCACAGGACGCTCTGATTGACGCACTGCCAGGAGTAGCGCTCTGTCTTGGGGCTGCAGCCGGCCTCCTCAGCTCGAGTGTAACAACAGTCGTGGCGATGGCAGCACCTGCGGATGTCACATGGGCAGGACAGCAGGTGGGTGAAGCTCTCTCCTGGCCCTCCTCTCTTGCCAGGACCATGGGTGACTGAAGACCCCCGGGGAGGCACAGCACCCTCTTATCTAAGCTTTTTTTCTTTTTTTTTTTATTTAAGGGACAGGGTCTTTCTTTGCCACCCAGGTTGGAGTGCAGTGGCACATTCATAGCTCACGGCAGCCTTGAAATCCTGGGCTCAAGCGATCCTCCCACCTCAGTGTCCCAAGTAGCTGAGACTACAGGCACACGCCAGCAAGCCCAGCTGGATTTTTAATTTATATTTCCTTTGAGACAGCATATCTCTCTGCCACTCAGGCTGGAGTGCAATGGCTCAATCATCTCACTTTAGCCTTGAACTCCCGGGCTCAAATGATACTGCCACCTCAACCTCCCAAGTATGCTACTACAGGAACACAAACTCCTTTTTTAAAGTTTTTGTAGATATGGGGTCTCACTATGTTGCCTAGGCTGGTCTTGAACTCCCAGGCTCAAGCAGTCCTCCTACCTCAGCCTCCCCAAATGCTGGGATTACAGGTGGGAGCTACTGTACGCCTGGCCTTATCTAAGCTGTTTCCCTGAAAATCCCTGTCTTGGGTAATGATTCCATTGGCCCCACCATGCCCTGTCCTGCCTCCCTGGCTGTGCCCAAACTTGGTCCCTGCCTGCCTGCCTCACTGTCTGGGTCTCGAGCTCCTGTGACACGACTCCTCTCTCTTCCTGGAGTGATCCAAGCCCTGCCACTTCCTGACTTTGCCCACACTGTGCCCTCTGCCTGGGGCAACTTCATGTCTGCCCTTTGTCCCTTAGGTCTCAGCCCAGGCACAAGCCCCTACCTCCAGAGGTCATCCAGGCCTCACCAGGCTATACCCTCTCATAAAATCAGATTCCCTCCCTTCAGGGTAGGTTTATAATGAAACCCTCCTTAAAGGCCAGGTGCGGTGACACCCATCTGTAATCCCAGCACTTTGGGAGGCTGAGGTGGATGATCACTTGAGGCCAGGGGGTCGAGACCAGCCTGGGCAACATAAGGAGACTCTTGTCTCTCTTGTCTCTATAACAAATTTAAAAATTAGCTCACCAGGCCAGGCTCAGTGGCTCATGCCTGTAATCCCAACACTTTGAGAGGCCGAGGCAGGTGGATCACAAGGTCAGGAGTTCGAGAACAGCCTGGCCAACACGGCAAAACCCTGTCTCTACTAAAAATACAAAATTAGCCAGGCATGGTGGTGCATGCCTGTAATCCCAGCTACTTGGGAGGCTGAGGCAGGAGAATCACTTGAACCCAGGAGATGGAGGTTGCAGTGAGCCAAGTTTGTGCCATTGCACTCCAGCCTGAGCAACAGAGCAAGACTCTGTCTTGAGAAAATAAAAACACACAAAAAATTAGCTCACCATGATGGCACATGCCTATAGTCCTAGCTACTTGGGAGGCTGAGGTGGGAGGATTCCCTTCAGCCCAAGAATTTGAGGCTGCAGTGAGCCACTATGATTATGCCACTGCACTCTAACCTGGGCAAAAGTGAGACCCCAGGCTAGAGTGCAGTGGCGTGATTTCAGGTTACTGCAACCTCCGCCTCCCAGGTTCAAGCGATTCTCCTGCCTCAGCTTCCTGAGTAGCTGGGACTACAGGTGCCTGCCACCACACCCAGCTAATTTTTGTATTTTTGGTAGAGACAGGGTTTCACCATGTTGGCCAGGATGGTCTCGAACTCCTGACCTCATGATCTGCCTGCCTCAGCCTCCCAAAGTACTGGGATTACAGGCGTGAGCCCCCACACCTGGACACATTACTTAATATTTCTGTGCCTTGGTTTCTTCATCTGCGAAATGGGATTCTTGTGAGAATGCAAAGGGATTCCCAGGGCAGTTCCTAGTGCATAGTTTGGCTGCCTTTGTGTGTGTGTTTGTGTGTGTGTTTAATATAGAGACAGGGTCTCACTATGTTGCCTAGGCTGGTTTCAAACTCCTGGTCTCCAGTGATCCTCCTGCTTCGGCCCAAAGTGGTGGCATTACAGGTGTGAGTCACCACACCTGGTCACTTTATATTATTATTATTTTTTTCTTTTGAGACAGGGTCTTGCACTGTCGCCCAGGTTGGAATGCAGTGGTGCAATCTCAACTCACTGCAAACTCCGCCTCCTGGGTTCAAGCAATTCTCCTGCCTCAGTCTCCCGAGTAGCTGGGATTACAGATGCCTGCCACCACACACAGCTAATTTTTGCATTTTTAGTAGAGATGGGGTTTCACCATATTGGCCAGGCTGGTCTTGAACTCCTGACCTCAAGTGATCTGCCCGCCTCGGCCTCCTGAAGTGCTGGGATTAGAGGTGTAAGCCACCGCTCCTGGCCAATTTTTTAAGGCAATGTAATCAGCCCAAGTCCAGGGCAAGAGGCAGCTGGTACCAAGATCTGGCCTCATTGGCCATGTTATCCAAGAGGCCTCTGCCTGCCTGCAAAGTAGTACTGCACACTGGGATCTCCCTGGACCAAATCCCAGCTTCAGTTTTGGGTACTTCCTCATAAGCGTTGACTACCCCAGAGTGTGAGGGATTTTGTGGCCTGGTCCCAGGCATGCACTCACCAGTCAATGGCATCACGGGGCTGGCCATGGCCTCCCAAGCCACAAAAGCAACCATATTTCATATAGGCGATGGGGGTTCGGGGACCAACACAACCCACAGTTCCTGCCAGTTCCAGGATCCCACGCCGGTACACATGTAATGTCCTGGAGGCTGGGGGGTAAACAAAGGTGACAGGCTGCAGGTCAGGGCTTCCCAGACCCCTGGGAAGGGCATTAGCCTGAGAAGAGCCTAGGTGTTACAGCCTGGCTGTCTGGGTTTGAATCCTACTTCCTAGCTGTGTGACCTTGGACAAATTCCTAACCTCTCTGGGCCTTGGTTTCCTCACTGTGAAATGGCAGATAAGCTGACTTCAACTCATATGAACGAAATGAGATAATTGAGTATAAAGCCCCTGGTGCATGAAAAGGCTATTATAATCCAGCTGGGCTCAGTGGCTCACACCTGTAATCCCAACATTTTGGGAGGCCCAGGCGGGCAGATCACCTGAGGTCAGGAGTTCAAGATCAGCCTGGCCAACATGGTGAAACCCTGCCTGTAGTAAAAATACAAAAATTAGCCGAGCATAGTGGTGCACTCCTGTAATCCCAGCTACTAGGGAGGCTGAGGAAGAAGAGTCACTTGAACCTGAGAGGGGAAGGTTGCAGTGAGCCAAGATTTTGCCACTGCATTCCAACCTGGGCGACAGAGCAAGACTTTCAAAAAAAGAAAAAAAAAAAGGCTAACTATTATAATCAACGTCCTCAAGGTAGCCAAGAAGGGAAAAAAGAGTCATGCATGAAACGTTTGTCCAGTTCCCTGTGTTGGGCACTGGGCATCACGGATGACCCTACAGGTGTCTGTCACCAAGGTGGGCTCCTCTGTGGCAGCTCCCGGGCCCTGGCACTGCCCTGTGCTCATGACTTCCCCTCCAGACTCAGGCTCAGGGCCCTTGGTATCTCCTCTTATTTTCGCTGCCAGACAAGAAGGCCCCTTGGCCTGAGCCCAGCCATTTTTCTAGATCTTGGCACAGCTCGGACATGTAATGGTGCCTAATGCATGTGACTGGAACCCCTGCACTGGACATGTAGGAAAGGAGGCCAGCCGGGAAATGTAACCCCACATTCCCACAGCCAGCAGGATCTCAAGCAGAGGCTTCAACCCAGGCTTCTGACTTGCAAACCAGTGCTTCTTCCTCCTTACACAGTAACATTAGGGGAAGGTGGCCTTCGGGGTTGCCAGAGCCGAGTGGTACCAGCAATAGAGTGGAAACACTCACACACAGGCTTGCCTGCTTTCTGGGTTAGGGTTAGGGTTTATACGGCTCTGGGAAGTTGATGCATTGTGTTTGATCTTTTTTTTTTTTTTTTTTTTTTTTTTAGGCAGAGTCTCATTCTTGTTGCCCAGGCTGGAGCATAGTGGTGTAATCTTGCTCGCAGCAACTTCTGCCTCCCAGGTTCAAGCAATTCTCCTGCCTTAGCCTCCCAAGTAGCTGGGATCACAGGCGTGCACTACCACGCCCAGCTAATTTTTGTATTTTTAGTAGAAACGGGGTTTCACCATCTTGGCCAGGCTGGTCTCAAACTCCTGACCTCATATGATCCACCTGCTTTGGCCTCCCAAAGTGCTAGGATTATAGGCATGAGCCTCTACGCTCATCCTGATCATCTTGTCTCTCTTTTTTTTTAGAGACAGGGTCTTACTTTGTCACCAACACTGGAGGGCCGTGGCACAATCATAGTTCACTGCAGCCTCCACATCCTGGGCTCAAGCGATCCTCCTGCCTCAGCCTCCAGACATACGGGCATGCACCACCATGCCCAGCTAATTTTTAAATTTTTAGTAGATACGGGGTCTCACTATGTTGCCCAGGCTGTTCACAAACTCCTGGCCTCAAGTGATTCTCCTGCCTTGGCCTCCCAAGGTGCTGGGATTCCAGGCATGAACCACCATGCCCAGTCTCATTTCTGTTTTATCTTGAACAGTTTTCATCACACTGACTTTTTTGAGAAGTCCAGGCCAGATTTAAATTCCATTTTGTTTTTTAATCAGTGGAAAAAGTGGCATATTTATGTTGGAGGACAAAGATGAATCAAAGAGGAAGAAAATGTAAAACACATTTGGGGCCAGGCGCGGTGGCTCATGCCTCTAATCCCAGCACTTTGGGAGGCCGAGGCAGGCAGATCACCTGAAGTGAGCAGTTCCAGACCAACCTGACCAACATGGAGAAACCTTTTTCTACTAAAAATACAAAATTAGCTGGGCACGGTGGTGCATGCCTGTAATCCCAGCTACTTGGGAGGCTGAGGCAGGAGACTCGCTTGAACCCGGGAGGCAGAGGTTGCAGTGAGCTGAGATCGTGCCGTTGCACTCCAGCCTGGGCAACAAGAGTGAAACTCCGTCTCAAAAAACAAAAACAAAAACAAAAAAAACACATGAAAATAAAATGGCATTTGCAGTTGAAAGCTTTGCCTTCCTCTCTGGATCGTCACTCTCCCAGCAGCCCACGCCTCTGCCTCAAACCTCCATGGCTCCCACGAGTCTGGATAAAGCTAAGGAGTCTCAATGCACCCCAAGTCCTGGGGGTAGTCAGCCCCTCTCACCCCTCCCTCATCCTCTCACACAAGAGTCATTTACTCTTCCTCCAGTTATGCCCCCTCACGCAGACACTCTGCTGCTCAAATGCCCTCACCCCATCCTCAGCCTGCTCCCAGGCCACCTCCCTTCAGAATCCACCTTGCCTGCCAGGTGGCCATAGGGACCCTCGCCATACTGTCTGCTTGTGGCAGTGCCCTCCGGCATGGGGTGTCTTCCAGAGCAGATCTCTGGCCAAGCGCAGTGGCTCATGCCTGTAATCTCAGCACAATCGGAGGCCAAGGCAGGTGGATCACCTGAGGTCAGGAGTTCGAGACCAGCCTTGCTAACATGGTGAAACCCTGTCTCTACTAAAAATACAAAAATTAGCCAGGTGTGGTGGCGCATGCCTGTAGTCCCAGCTACTCAGGAGGCTGAGGCAGGAGAATCTCTTGAACCCGGGAGGTGGAGGTTGCAGTGAGCCGAAATCGTGCCACTGCACTCCAGCCGGGGCAAGAGTGAGACTCTGTCTCAAAAAAAAAAAAAAAAAAAAAAATGCTGAGCTCTGATATAAGCTGCCCTGGCACACAGTGAGCTTCCAGAAATGGTCCCTTGACCTCTAAATCCATCAAGACCCAGGGAACACACCCTCTCTGAGCACCCTGACAATGTCCCAGTCCCAACACCATACCCTGAAGCTGTCCCCAAAGGTTCCCCTGCCACCCTCCCTGACCACTCTCTGGTATCTCAGAGCCCTAGCAACAGCCCTATAGAGGGAGGGTTCTAGGCACGGGGCGGGCATCCAGCACTGTGCTTATAACCAAGCCAAACACTCCCTCTGTGCCAACATAGGTGGGGCAGGTCACGCTAGGGTCTGTTTGCCCTGTCTGCCCGCTGCAGCCTCCTCGGGGAGGGCCAGGGTTGTCTGTGCATCCTGTGAGCCCCTGGGTCTATGTGCACATATGTGTGTCTGTGCGGCTCTGTGTGTGTGTGTGTGTGTGTGTACATGGCTCATCTGAATTGTCCTGAGTGCGGTCCCGGGTATCCTTGAGCTGTGTGTGCTTGTGTCCCCCTAGCGGTATCTCAGTATTTTTGCCTGTGGGAGCCGCACACGGCGAGCTGCACACCTGAGGGCCAGGTGAGTCTGGGGCTGGTGCTGTGCCTCCGCATCTGTGTGCTGGCAGTGTCTGCATAGTACTCTGCAGGTACATGTATCTGTGCACCCCAGAAATAGGCAGTCACCCAGGGGACCTCTCTACAGTGACCCCAAAGGATGGATAGTGAGATAGGGGCAGTATGTTCTATTTTTTTTTTTTTTTTTTTTTTGTCACAGGGGTTTCTTGTACAGGGGCACGATATATTCTTCTCCCACCACCAAGCCGGGCCTTTCTGCCCCTGCTCCTCCCACCCTCTGGTGTCTCACATCTCAGGGACAGGTGAAATGAAGGATAAGTTCGCGGACCCCAGATCAGGACAACCGGGAGGGTCCCGGGCTGCCGGAGAGGGTCACAGCCGGTTAGGGGAGGGAGCCAGGAGAGGACTCTGCACCCCTGGGGAAGGACTGGGCTAGTTCTGGGTCCCTGGGAGGAGTGAGTGGGGCGCCCTGCAGAAGGCTGGGGCGCACAGTGTGGGTGAGCATTAGAAGAGCGAGCTGGGGGCTCTAGGGCAACTAGGAACTTGGAGAGGGATGGGAGGCAGGGCTGCTGGGTCCCTAGGAAGGGCTGGAGGAATCCCGGAACGCCTGAGTTCCGGGAAAGCCCCTTCCTCACTCACCCTCGCCGGACCGGGGGCCAGGTCGAAGAAGCAGCAGCAGCAGCGACGGCAGCAGCAGGAGCAGCATGATTGGCAGGCACACAGGTAGTGGACCCATCGGAGGGTGGCAGAGGTGGGACGGTGCTGCCGGGCCACCGGAGGCACCAAGCCCAGGGTACACACACCCCGGCTGCCACGCCCCGGCCCGGCCCCCGACCTCACCTTCCGTCGGGGCCCAGGCGGAGGCAGCTAGGGGCGGGCACCTGGGGCGGCGCAAAGGCGTCCTGATCTCTGCATCTTGGCCACTGAAGGGGCTGGAGAGGCCGCGGGGCGCTGAGGACAGGACCGGGAGTCAGGCTCAGGGAAGTCTCCTCGGAATAAGGGAGGAAAAGGCGCTCTTTTGATGTTATTATTCCCCCAGCCCCTCCCCCGCTCACGTGGGCGCCCAAAGGGGACAGAAGACTTGGAGGAGGGGTAGTCCTGAATTTACTTTAACATTTTATTTTATTTGGCCGGGCGCGGTGACTCACGCCTGTAATCCCAGCACTTTGGAAGGCGCAGGCTGGCGGATCACCTGAGGTCGGGAGTTCAAAACCAGCCTGGCCAATATGGCAAAGCCCTCTCTACTAAAAATACAAAAATTAGCCGGGCATGGTGGTGCGGACCTACAATCCCAGCTACTTGGGAGGCTGAGACACAGGAATCGCTTGAACACGGAAGGCGGAGGTTGCAGTGAGCCAAGATCACACCACTGCATTCCAGCCTGGGTGAGAGCCAGACTCTGTCTCTTTCTCGCTCTCTCTCTCTCTCCCTCTCTCTCTCTGTCAGTCTGGAGAGAGTTGATTGTCCCCGGTCAGTCTCTCTAGTCGAGAGAGAGAGAGAGAGAGACAGAGGCTGGGCACAGGTCTCACGCCTGTAATCCCAGCACTTTGGGACACCGAGGCGGGTGGATCACCTGAGGTCAGGAGTTCGAGACCAGCCTGGCCAACATGATGAAACTCCGTCTCTACTAAAAATACAAAAAATTCCCCGGGTATGGTGTTGGGTGCCTATAATCCCAACTACTCAGGAGCCCGAGGCAGGAGAATCGCTTGAACCCAGGAGGCAGATGTTGCAGTGAGCGAAGATTGCACCACTGCACTCCAGCCTGGGCAATAAGAGCGAAACTCCATCACACACAAACACATACACACACACACACACACACACAAAATTAACCAGGCACGGTGGCACGTGCCTGTAGTCTCAGTGGCTCAGGAGGCTGAGGTACAAGAATTGCTTGAATCTGGGAGGCGAAGGTTGCAGTGAGCCAAGATTGCACCATTGCACTCCAGCCTGGGTGACAGAGTAAGACACTATCACAAGGCCGGGCACGGTGACGCATGCCTGTAATCCTAGCGATTTGGGAGGCCGAGGTAGGTGGATCACCTGAGGTCAGGAGTTCGAAACCAGCCTGGCCAACATGGTGAAACACTGTCTCCACTAAAAATACAAAAAAATTAGCCGGGCATGGTGGTGGGCACCTGTAATCCCAGCTACTCAGGAGGCTGAGTCAGCAGAATTATTTGAACCCAGGAGGTGGAGGTTGCATTGAGCCAAGATCGCGCTATTCCACTCCAACCTGAGCAACAAGACCGAGACTCTGTCTCAAAAAAAAAAAAAAAAAAAGACTCTGTCTCAAAAAAAAAAAAAAACGAGAAGTCTTGATCTGTGATCTTGGGAAAAGCTGCTCACATCAAGGATGCCATCTTCTTCCGGTGAAAAACTTCCCTTTTGTGAGATTATGAACCCAAAGTTCAAGGTCCTAAAGTTTTGCTGTAGTGTGGATGGCAAGGACATTCTTTCTCTGATGTTCTCAGAAGATCCAATCTTCAGGTTCTAGATTGTGAAGGAATTGATTGTCCCCAGTCAGTGAGCCATAAAAAGCTTTCAGTACCTGGTGAAAATACTCTGTACCATAATGATCTACTGTTGTAATATCAGCCCTCCTGCATGGGAAAGCAACCAGAAAACATGCATCGAAAATGACAATTGACAACTGAAATGTTCAAACGGCCCATGAGGTAGCCAAATGCACCTGAAGCTTTGATTGTCTTCCCAGGAACATGGATTTGACAAACGAAACATTGGTTGTGAACTATTTTAGCAATTTATAAGTCAGCACACCAATACATACTTAATTTAGACCATTTTATCTTTTCCATGATGAGTCATGGAAGGCAGAGCCCTTTGTTTTTTGTTTTTAGACAGAGTTTCATTCTTGTTGCCCAGGTTGGAGTGCAATGATGCTATCTCGGCTCACCACAACCTCCGCCTCCTGGGTTCAAGCGACTCTCCTGCTTCAGGCTCCCGAGTAGCTGGGATTACAGGCATGAGCCACCACACCCAGCTAATTTTTTGTATTTTTAGTAGAGATGGGGTTTCTCCATGTTGGTGAGGCTGATATCGAACTCCCGACCTCAGGTGATTCACCCGCCTCGGCTTCCCAAAGTGCTGGGATTACAGGTGTGAGCCATCACGCCCAACTGCAGAACCTTTAATAACAAACACTTTAAGGAGTCAGGAAGGACAAGGTGACCATCTTGATTCTCCATGAGTCCATGGTTAACATCGGACTTACGTGCTCTTGAATATCAGTTGTTTCTCCAGTTTATGTACATAGCACTGATACCTAATGGGTAATCATAGGTAATTTGACTTAGACCTTGGAGTTCATTCAAATTGTATATCTAGGCTGGGCGAGCCCACAAAAAATTAGCTGGGCATGGTGGCACAAGCCTGCGATCCCAGTTACTTGGGAGGAGATGGGAGAATCCCTTGAACCCAGGAGGAGGAGGTTGCAGTGAGGGGAGATTGCTCCACTGCACTCCAGCCTGGGCGACAGAGTGAGACCCTGTTTCAAAAACAACAAAAAAGGCGTGGTGGCTCATGCCTGTAATCCCAGCACTTTGGGAGGCCGAGGCTGGCAGATCAACTGAGGTGGGGATTTCCAGAGCAGCCTGACCAACATGGAGAAACCCTGTCTCTACTAAAAAATACAAAATTAGCAGGGAATGGTGGCTCATGCCTGTAATCCCAGCACTTTGGGAGGCTGAGGCAGGTGGATCACCTGAGGTTGGGAGTTCAAGAACAGCCTTACCAACATGGTGAAACCCCGTCTCTACTAAAAATTCAAAAAAATTAGCCAGGCATAGTGGTGGGTGCCTGTAATCCCAGCTACTTAGAAGGCTGAGGTACGAGAATCACTTGAACCCGGGAGGCAGAGGTTGCAGTGAGCCAAAATCACGCCATTGCACTCCAGCCTGGGTGACAGATTGAGACTCCGTCTCAAAAAAGCAATAAGCAAATAACAAAAACAAACAACAACAACAAAAACCAAACTGTTTATCTAAACAATTTCGGTATCAGCTGTTTTAACATAAAAATTTAGCAAAGTATTTTTTTGGTATTCAATTAATTTTTTGTCCCGCTTGGGTTAGCACTGATACTTTTCTTTCTTTCTCTCTTTCTCCCCTTCCTTCCTTCCTTTCTTCTTTCTTTCTTTCTTTATTTCTTTCTGTCACCCAGGCTGAAGTGCAATGGCACGATCCTGGCTCACTGCAATCTCCGCCTCCCAAATTCAACTGGTTCTCCTGCCTCAGGCTCCCAAGTAGCTGGGATTAGAGGTGCCCGCCACCATGCTCAGCTAATTTTGTATTTTTTTAGTAGAGACAGGATTTCACCATGTTGGTCAATTACAATTCACCTGTCTTCATGAATCGGCTCTGTCTAGGCAGTGGGCAATGTCAACCCCTTGAGCAGTTACAGTAGTGCTAACATGTCAAGTTTCTGGGCTTTCTCTCCCTGATCGGCCCTGGGGACCCTGTTCAACTGTATGCCAACAAACACATTGTCATGAATTAAGAATATTTACAAATAGTTTACAAATTTTGGAGAAATTAGGCAGAGACAGAAATATGACTCAAATTCTATTTATGAAAGTATACTTGCTGGATGGGGTGGCTCATGCCTGTACTCCCAGCACTTTGGGAGGCCAAGGCAGATGGATCACCTGAGGTCAGGAGTTTGAGACCAGCTTGGCCAACATGATGAAACCCCATCTCCACTAAAAATACAAAAAGTTAGCCAGGTGTGGTAGTGGGCACCTGTAGTCCCAGCTGTTCCAGAGGCTGAGGCAAGAGAATCACTTGAACCTCTGAGGCAGAGGCTGCAGTGAGCTGAGATCGCACCATTGCACTCCAGCCTGGGTGGCAGAGTGAGACTCTGTCTCAAAAAATAAATATAAAAAATAAAAAGCTGCTATGCTCCATTAATTCCTGCAGGCCCAACAAAGGCAGCCTAGGAATTCTAGATCAATGGAATGAATACAACTTGCTAGAAATACATAGGAAATAAAATGACTATTCACAGAACCAAATAAAAGCCTTCCACTAGGAACTAAAAATAATAATAATCATAATGATTTTATATATATGCATACACAAGCAAAGCCAGAAGAGAATAAATAGCAAACGAATGAAAATTAGAAGCAAAAACAAGTAACTAGGAAACCATCTCTACATTTTTTTTACTCAATCTACCCTGAATGCTACAGCATTATCCAAGACCCCAGAAAACACAATAATACTTTATTCCTGATAAACAATTCAATGTCCTTAAGTCCACCAATATCACCATACATTCTGTGCAATCAAGAAATTTACTCAGCTGGGTGCAGTGGCTCACACCTGTAATTGCAGCACTTTGGGAGGCCAAGGCGGGTGGATCACCTGAGGTCAGGAGTTCAAAAACAGCCTGGCCAACATGGCAAAACCCCATCTGTACTAAAAATACAAAAATTAGCCCAGTGTGGAGGCACACGCCCATAATCCCAGCTACTCGGGTGGCTGAGGCAAGAGAATTGCTTGAGCCTGAGAGGCAGAGTTTGCAGTGAGCCCAGATTGCGCAACTACACTCCAGCCTGGGTGACAGAGGGAGACTCCATCTGAAAGAAAAAAAAAGTTTGTAGACCTAACATTAACATTGTCATGTCCTTGATTATAGGAGGCCAGCACATAATTTACTTATGAATGATCTATGGGGTGCAGCCCTTCCCAGATGCCTGAGGCCTTTTCTTGCTGAGTAGACATCTATCTGGCTGTTACATGATCTTAGGAACAGCTATTCATTTGGAAAAGAGTGTTGCAATGACTTTCTCTTTTGCATAAGAAGATGGAGGGCTGGGATCCTGAGATTTTAAAATTTCCTTTACAGCATACCCATATGTGCTCAATATTGAAAAGAGATGACAATTGGCCAGGCATGATGGCTCACACCTGTAATCCCAGCACTTTGGGAGGATGAAGTGGGCAGATCAGAAGGTCAAGAGATCAAGACAATCCTAACTGAAATGGTGAAACCCTGTGTCTACTAAAAATAAAAAAATTAGCTGGACATGGTGGCATGTGCTTGTAGTGTCAGCTACTTGGGAGGCTAAGGCAGGAGAATCGCTTGAACCCGGGAGGCAGAGGTTGCAGTGAGCCGAGATCACACCACTGTATTCCAGCCTGGCAACAGAAGGAGACTCCATCTCAAAAAAAAAAAAAAGAAAAGAAATGAGATGACAATTGCAGTGCAAAATATCTGTTCCCTTTTGTTCCCCAGTGCCACTGCTACCCCATTCATCACCAATTTTTGTTGATGTCTCTTCCTGACTACTTTTTTTTTTTTTTGGAGATAAGAGTCTCACTCTGATGCCCAGGCTGGAGTGCAGTGGTGTGATCTCAGCTCATTGCAACCTCTGCCTCCAGGTTCAAGCAATTCTCCTGCCTCAGCCTCCCAAGTAGCTGGGACTACAGGCATGTGCCACCACGTCCAGCCAGTTTTTGTATTTTTAGTAGAGATAGGATTTTACCATGTTGGCCAAGCTCGTCTTGAACTCCTGACCTCAGGTGATCCACCCGCCTTGGCTTCCCAAAGTGCTGGGATTACAGGTGTGAGCCACCGTGCCTGGCCTTTTTTTTTTTTTTGAGATGGGGTCTCCCTATGTTGCCCAGGCTAAGCTTGAATTTATTTTTATTTTTATTTTTATTTTATTTTTTCATTTATTTAATTTATTTTTTTTATTTTTTGAGATGGAGTTTTGCTCTTGTCGCCCAGGCTGCAGTGCAGTGGCATGATCTTGGCTCACTGCAACCTCTGCCTCCCAGGTTGGGAGTAGCTGGGACTACAGCTGCCCGCCACTATGCGCAGCTACTTTTAGTATGTTTAGTAGAGCCGGAATTTCACCACGTTGGCCAGGCTGGTCTCAAACTCCTGACCTTAGGTGATCTACCCACCTCGGCCTCCCAAAGTGCTAGGATTACAGTCGTGTGCCACTGCGCCCGGTCTGGGCTGGAATTTCTGACCTCAAGCAACCTCCCTCCTCAGGCTCCTGAGTTGCTGATATTACAGGTGCATATCACCTTGCCCAGCACTAGAAACATGATTTTGTCACAACCCCAGACCCCTCTCATTCCCTTTCATAGGAAGACACTGGGCACCAAAGAAGCTTGAGCCAAGAACCAGGGGAACCAAGATTTAAACTCATTTCTGTTGGGTGCCAAACCTCTCTCTGCCTCCTTCTATTGGAGACGGCTAGGCACGGTGGCTCACACCTGTGATCCCAGCACTTTAGGAGGCCTAGGTGGGTGGATCACCTGAGGTCAGGAGTTTGAGACCAGCCTGGGCAATATGGTGAAACCCTGTCTCTACTCAAAATACAAAAAATTAGCTGAGTGTGGTGGCGGGTGCCTGTAATCCCAGCTACATGGGAGGCTGAGGCAGGAGAATCACTTGAATCCAGGAGGCAGAGGTTGCAGTGAGCTGAGATCATGCCATTGCACTCCAGCCTGGGAAACAAGAGTGAAACTCCACCTCAAAAAAATTAGAAAAACAAAAGAAAAGAAAATCAGAGGCTTTGGTCCCTTTGTCTGTGACACTCTGGAGTAATTCTGTCCCTGGCTGAATGTGATCTCCTCAAGGCAAAGTCTGGGTCTCCTTCCTCTTGCGTGCTCAGCCCTGGCCTATCTGTCCCACCCTAGGTGCTCAGTGAAGGCTTGCTCTTGTGGAGTATGGGTTTCAGGCATACCAAGACTTGGAGTTGCAGAGGCTGTGAGTGACAAGCCTTGGAGTGCTATGCCCACCAGGAAATGGGTCTATCTCTGAGTTGGGCCAATAAGCTGGGCTCCCTCCGACGCCAGTGCTCACATCTCCCCTACCCTGGGTGGACCCCTGCAGATAGTCAAGTATGTTGGCTCCATATTTGCCTTGAGTAGCTGGGTGCAGTAGCAGGGCATGGTGGCTCAGGCCTGTAATCTCAGCACTTTGGGAGGCTGAGGCAGGTGCATCCCTTGAGGTCAGGAGTTTGAGACCAGCCTGGCCAATATGGCAAAACCCCATCGCTACTAAAAATACAAAAATTAGCTGGGCATGATGGTGCACGCCTGTAATCTCAGCTACTCTGGAACCTGAGGCAGGAGAATCACTTGAACCCAGGAGTCAAAGGTTGCGGTGAACCCAAGATTGCGCCACTGCACACCAGTGTGGGGCACAGAGGGAGACTGTGTCTCAGAAATAAATAAATAAATAAAATAGATGGAGAGGCTGGGTGTGTGTGGTGGCTCATACCTGTAATCTCTGCACTTTGGGAGGCTTAGGTGGGAGGATCAGTGGAGCCCAGGAGTTTGAGACCAGCCTGGGCAACATCTCTACCATCTCTACCAAACACACACACACAAATTAAAAAACTAGTTGGGTGTGGTGACGCATACCTACTTGGGAGGCTGAGACGGGAGGATTTCTTGAGCCCAGGAATTTGAGGCTGCACTCAACAGTGACCACGCCACTGCACTCCAGCCTGGGTGGCAAAGTCAGACACTTTCTCAAACAATAAAAATAAATAAGTAAATAAATAAATAAAGCGGGAGGATAACAGTGAGACATGGAGAGAAGGCGTGCTAGGCAGAGAGACCTCCGTAGGCAAAGTCCAAGAGACATGAAAGAGCCAGTGTGCAAGAGTAAATTCCTAGAACTCTGGGAGATGGGAGCAGAGGGAGCTGGTACAGGTCTCCACCTGGTGTAAAATCTTGGCATAAATCTCCTACCATGAAAATAAATGACATTTTCTTCTTCCGGCTTGTGTAAGTTGGAAGAAAGCATTTTTTCTGAGATGGAGTCTCATTCTGCCTCCCAGGCTGAAGTGCAGTAGCGCAGTCTCAGCTCACCGCAACCTCCGTCCCCCTGGTTCAAGCGATTCTCTTGCCTCAGCCTCTCGAGTAGCTGGGACTACAGGCACATGCCAACACGCCCGGCTAATTTTTGTTTTTGTTTTTTCGGAGACGGGAGTCTTGCTCTGTCACCTAGGCTGGAGTGCAGTGGCGCGATCTCAGCTCACTGCAAGCTCTACCTCCCAGGTTCATGCCATTCTCCTGCCTCAGCCTCCTGAGTAGCTGGGACTACAGGCATCTGCCACCGCGCCTGGCTAATTTTTTGTATTTTTCGTAGAGATGGGGTTTCACTGTGTTAGCCAGGATGATCTCGATCTCCTGACCTCGTGATCTCTCCACCTCGGCCTCCCAAAGTGCTGGGATTACAGGCGTGAGCCACCACGACCAGCCTGAACCCGTGTCATTATTTAGCAGAAACTTTCAGAGTCAGTAAGTGGCCGGGCATGTCTCTTTTCTTTGTGCCACAGGACTCTGGATGTTTCCAGTGCAGACTAATCCAAGGCTGTTGTGGATGCGTTGTGTTGATTTCTCTATGGAGAACGGGGGGTGCACCAGGCAGACTGACTCATGCCTGTAATTCCAGCACTTTGGGAGCCCAAGGCTGGTGGATCACTTCAGGCCAGGAGTTCAAGACCAGCCTGGCTAACATAGTGAAACCCCGTCTCTACTAAAAATACAAAAATTAGCCAGGTGTGGTGGGGCATGCCTGTAATCCCAGCTACTCAGGAGGCTGAGGCAGGAAAACTGCTTGAACCAAGAGGCAGAGGTTGTAGTGAGCCAAGGTCACACCACTGCCCTCCTGCCTGGGCAACAGAGCAAGATTCTTATCTCCAAAAAACAAAACAAACAAAGAGAGGGAGAATGGAGGTTGCTTGTTATTGCATCATAATCTTGTTTATCCTGACTGATGCATTAGAGGTACTAATGGCATGAGAGGAACAATTTCCTGAGACACAGTTTACTGACCATGAATTTCCTCAAAACCCCTGAGAGCAGGCTTCTCAGGAGGAGACTCAGTGTGGAATCCCTTGCCAAGGTAGACCCTGGTTCTGTAGCAGGACGAGCCACAGACAAATCTCCTCAGACACCGGATTAAAGAAGCAAAAGGCTTATTTGTCCAGGAGCACTGGCAGATTTGTGTCTTAAGAGCCAAGCTCCCTGAAAAAGAAATTCTTGGCCTTTTTAAAGGCTGACAACTTTAAAGGATCCACGTGAAAGGGTCGTGATAAATTGAGCAAGCATGGGGAACATGACTGGGGGCTACATGCATCAGCTAACAGAACAGAAAGTTTTGCAATGCTTTTTCATACAATGTCTGGAATTTACAGATAACACAAGTAGTTTAGGTCAGGGGTTGATGTCATTATTATTATTTTTAACTCCTCTGGCAGGTGGTGTTGCCAAGGTTGTCTGGCTGTTTATCTCACTTTTGTTTCTAAATTTTTGCTTTCTCTCTTTCCTCCTGTCTTGTGAACTAGGCAAGATGGTGGAAGGAGGGCAGCAGTAGTAGTGGTCTCCTTCCTTAGTTCAGGTTCCAGCTACAAACATTCACCACCTGTGAGACCTTGGGCAGTTCACATCCCCTCTCTGTGGCTCAGTCTGCTCAACTGTAAAATAGGTTAAATCCTGAAAGATCAAAATCCCTCACATCTAAAATCTCAAAAATCACAATCCCAAAGTGATCGCTCTTGTTGCCCAGGCTGAAGTGCAATGGTGCGATCTCAGCTCACTGCAACCTCCGCCTCCCAGGTTCAAGCACTTCTCCTGCCTCAGCCTCACGAGTAGCTGGGATTACAGGTGTGCACCACCACGCCTGATTTATTTTTTGTCTTTTTAGTAGAGACGGGGTTTCACCCTGTTGCTCAGGCTTGTCTCCAACTCCTGACCTCAGATGATCCACCTACTACAGCTTCCCAAATTGCTGGGATTATAGGCATGAGTCATGGTGCCCGGCCCCTTATTTTATTTATTTATTTTTTTGAATTTTGCTCTGTCACCCAGACTGGATTGTAGTGGCACGATCTCAGCTCACTGAAACCTTTGCCTTCTGGGTTCAAGTAATTCTCTGTCTCAGCCTCCTGAGTAGCTGCAATTACAGGCGTCCGCCACTACGCTGGCTAATTTTGCATTTTTAGTAGAGATGGGGTTTCACCATCTTAGCCAGGCTGGTCTTGAACTCCTGACCTCATAATCCACCCGCCTAGGCCTCTCAAAGTGCTGTGATTACAGGCATGAGCCATTGTGTCCAACTGCCAGAGGCCTGAGTGAGTTTGGGCACACTCTGTGTGATTGGGCAGAAGAAGGCCTTTGGGAAGTTTAGCTGAGGACAGGGCCTGCAAAGGTGATGGATAGTGGGGGTCTGTCCTGGTCACCAGGCCCTGGGTCCTGCCCACCTGCTTGGTGCTACCCACCCATCACTCATGATGCTGCGAAGCCCTCTGGGTATTGTGGCCAAATACTCTAGGAGAGAAGCTGATGAACTTTGTTTCTTGAAATGCAGATTTCTTGGACATCCCTGAAAGGTCAATCATGAAAGTCAACTTGGTTTTCTCCCCCTCATTTGGGTTCAGAATTTAAAGTCCATGCACACAGGCAGTAAGATGATATAGATAAGTGACATCATCACTCTGTTTCAGATGTTAACATGTCTAGGTGGGTTAGGGGTGATGTGAGATCATACAACCTTGTGCCACAAAGTGGAATTCCCAGGCCAGAGGGAGACATTTTCTTGCCATGTTATGATCTTATCATTGAGTTTAAAGGCAATCTTGTTTCATTTTGGATTCTTTCTTATATTTATATCTTATAAGGGCACTTTGAATTTCCAAGCAAATAATAAATTTGAGTTAGCTTTTAATCATTGACTTCTAGCACAGTTATATGATCAGAAACATGCTGTGTGATTTAATCGCTCTAAAATATATTGAGATTTGCTGGAACAAAATAAGTCAGGTTAATTTTTGTAAATGTACCATGCATGCTTAAAATGAGTGTATCTACAACATTTGTCCCTGAGATACAGGTTGATGGCCTGATGGCTACATGGATGTGATGGAGATGGTTTACTATTGGGACCTTCCACATCCTGCTGATGTTTTGTTGCTTAGGATATGAATGGCTGAGTGGGGGCTGTAAAACCTAGCACTCTGCTTGGGTATGAGGTTCTTCCTGCCATCCTGCCATCATTTGTTTTTTATGTTTTGTCGCCAAGAGTGACCTTGAGGAATCCTGGGAGCTCAGGAAGGAAGGAGTGCCCAGAAGCAGGGACAGGGAGCTGGTTGGGGAGGACCAGAAATCAGGTTTGTGAAGGTTCCAGAGAGGACCTGTCCTTGGGAGGAGTGTTGGGGGCTGAGATGGGGGAGGGGGCATTGGCATGGTGGGGCACTCATGGAATGTCCATTGTGAGGCCGCACCACCGGCATCAGGGATTGGTGGAGAGGGAGTATAAAATCCCAGGGTTGCTAAGAGAGGGCCCAGACCAAAGAAGGTTTGGTGGAAAGCAGAACCTTGGTCTCCAACTAACTGCTCCTAAGCCTCACGCTCCCTTGCCCTGCGCGTTCTGTTGCTTCCCTGATTGACTTTCTCTGTGACCTGTAGCTAAACCTTCCACCAGCGCTTGAGAACTTAATTTGAACCGGATCCTTTCCCAGACCCCTTTCTCCTCCTCCTCCTCCTCCTCTTCCACCTCCAGGTGCCCAACAGCCCCCTTCTCCTCCTTTCCCTTCCCTTCCCTTCCCTTCCCTCCCCTCCCCCTTCCCTCCACCTCCCCGTCCCCATCCCCTTCCCTCCCCCCGCCCTAAGCCACCCCCGCCTCTGTCCTGGCCGCCTCAGGGCGCCCTGAGAGGACCAGGACATGCCGGTGTGGTGGCTGCTCTTTTGGCTCCTCCTGCTGGGATTTATCAGCCATCACCCCACCTATGTGAGTAGACGCTGGACCCGCGGGGTTTCTTCCTTGTCACCGGGCTGTGTCACGTGGCATGAAATTACACAGCTCAGGCCTGTAATCCCAGCACTTTAGGGGGCCGAGGTGGGCAGATCACTTGAGTCCAGGAGTTGAAGACTAGCCAGGGCATCATAGCGAAACCCCATCTCTACAAAAAATTCCAAAAAAGATTAGTCGGGCCTGGTGGTGCGTACCTGTTATCCCAGTTACTGGAGAGGCTGAGGTGGGAGGATCGCTTGGGCCTAAGAGCTGGCAGTTGCAGTTAGCTGAGATGGCCCCGCTGCACTCTTGTCTCAAAAAAACAAAATGGACCAAAACAAAGTGAAATATCATTTGATTTGTGTCATCTGGTTTGACGACTTTTTTTTTTTTTTTTTTAAGACAGTCTCACTCTGTCACCCAGGCTGGAGTGCAGTGGCAAGATCTCGGCTCACTGCAACCTCTGCTTCCGGGGTTCAAGCAATTGTCCTGCCTCAGCCTCCTGAGTAGCTGGGATTACAAGCGCAGACCACCACGCCTGGCTAATTTTTGTATTTTTAGTATAGACGGGGTTTCACCATGTTCGCCAGGATAGTCTCCATCTCTTGACCTCGTGATCCGCCTGCCTCAGTCTCCCAAAGTCCTGGGATTACAGGCATGAGCCACTGCTCCCGGCCAAAATATATAACCTTAAGTGTAAGTTTACTAACTTTGGAAAGTACATACCCCAGCATAACCCAACCCCCGTTCAAGATCTACATTATTTTATTTTTATTTTATTATTATTATTATTTTTGAGACAGAGTTTCTCCCTTGTTGCCCAGGCTGGAGTGCAATGGCAAAATATCCCTTGTTGCCCATTGGAGTGCAGTGGCACAATATCAGGTCACCGCAACCTCTGCTTCACAGGTTCAAGCAATTCTCCTGCCTCAGCCTCCTGAGTGGCTGGGATTACAGCCATGTGCCACCACGCCCAGTTAATTTTGTATTTTTAGTAGAGATAGGGTTTCTCCATGTTTGACCTTGAGGAACCCTGTGAGCTCAGGAAGGAAGCAGTGCCCAGAAGCAGGGACAGGGAGCTGGTTGGGGAGGACCAGAAATCAGGTTTGTGAAGGTTCCAGAGAGGACCTGTCCTTGGGAGGAGTGTTGGGGGCTGAGATGGGGGAGGGGGCATTGGCATGGTGGGGCACTCATGGAATGTCCATTGTGAGGCCGCACCACCGGCATCAGGGATTGGTGGAGAGGGAGTATAAAATCCCAGGGTTGCTAAGAGAGGGCCCAGACCAAAGAAGGTTTGGTGGAAAGCAGAACCTTGGTCTCCAACTAACTGCTCCTAAGCCTCACGCTCCCTTGCCCTGCGCGTTCTGTTGCTTCCCTGATTGACTTTCTCCGTGACCTGTAGCTAAACCTTCCACCAGCGCTTGAGAACTTAATTTGAACCGGATCCTTTCCCAGACCCCTTTCTCCTCCTCCTCCTCCTCCTCTTCCACCTCCAGGTGCCCAACAGCCCCCTTCTCCTCCTTTCCCTTCCCTTCCCTCCCCTCCCCCTTCCCTCCACCTCCCCGTCCCCATCCCCTTCCCTCCCCCCGCCCTAAGCCACCCCCGCCTCTGTCCTGGCCGCCTCAGGGCGCCCTGAGAGGACCAGGACATGCCGGTGTGGTGGCTGCTCTTTTGGCTCCTCCTGCTGGGATTTATCAGCCATCACCCCACCTACGAGAGTAGACGCTGGACCCGCGGGGTTTCTTCCTTGTTACCGGGCTGTGTCACGTGGCATGAAATTACACAGCTCAGGCCTGTAATCCCAGCACTTTAGGGGGCCGAGGTGGGCAGATCACTTGAGTCCAGGAGTTGAAGACTAGCCAGGGCATCATAGCGAAACCCCATCTCTACAAAAAATTCCAAAAAAGATTAGTCGGGCCTGGTGGTGCGTACCTGTTATCCCAGTTACCGGAGAGGCTGAGGTGGGAGGATCGCTTGGGCCTAAGAGCTGGCAGTTGCAGTTAGCTGAGATGGCCCCGCTGCACTCTTGTCTCAAAAAAACAAAATGGACCAAAACAAAGTGAAATATCATTTGATTTGTGTCATCTGGTTTGACTTTTTTTTTTTTTTTTTTTTTTTTTTTTTTTAAGACAGAGTCTCACTCTGTCACCCAGGCTGGAGTGCAGTGGCAGGATCTCGGCTCACTGCAACCTCTGCTTCCGGGGTTCAAGCAATTGTCCTGCCTCAGCCTCCTGAGTAGCTGGGATTACAAGCGCAGACCACCACGCCTGGCTAATTTTTGTAGTTTTAGTATAGACGGGGTTTCACCATGTTCGCCAGGATAGTCTCCATCTCTCGACCTCGTGATCCGCCTGCCTCAGTCTCCCAAAGTGGTGGGATTACAGGCGTGAGCCACCATGCCCGGCCAAAATATATAACCTTAAGTGTAAGTTTACTAACTTTGGAAATACATACCCCAGCATAAACCAACCCCCATTCAAGATCTACATTATTTTACTTTTATTATTTTTATTTTTATTTTTATTTTATTATTATTTTTGAGACAGAGTTTCTCCCTTGTTGCCCAGGCTGGAGTGCAATGGCACAATATCCCTTGTTGCCCATTGGAGTGCAGTGGCACAATATCAGGTCACCGCAACCTCTGCTTCCCAGGTTCGAGTAATTCTCCTGCCTCAGCCTCCCGAGTGGCTGGGATTACAGCCGTGTGCCACCACGCCCAGCTAATTTTGTATTTTTAGTAGAGATAGGGTTTCTCCATGTTGGTCAGGCTGGTTTTGAACTCCTGACCTCAGGTGATCTGCCCGCCTCCGCCTCCCAAAGCGTTGGGATTACAGGCGTAAACCACCGTGCCCAGCCAAGATCTAACTATTATGTCACCCCAGAAAGTGAACTCTCACTCTTCCCGGCCAGTCTCTTTCTTATCATGGGTTAGCTTGTTTATTCTGGAATTTCGCGTATACAGATGCATGCCATGCCATAGGTACTCTTTTGTGTCTGCCTTATTCTGCTCAACACCATGTTTCTGAATCATTACCATTGTTGTATGGTTCTCTAACTCCATCATTTGCATTTCACACTCAGCATATGCTGAGTTCAACCTGTTGAAGGGCTATCTCTGTTTAATTCACCATCTTGAAAGAAACATTTAAAATTGAGATGTTTTCAAAAATATATAGTTAAATCCTGAGGAATCGATGTAGAAACGCTATCACAAACTGTCTGAACTTATTCAGGGGAAGTCTTCGTCTTCACTCACATAAGAGTCTAATGGAATTAATATCAACAATCTTAGAGAAATCCCACACTATTCGTGCCATTTTCATGATCTCCATGGTAATTTTTTTTTTTTTTTTTTGAGATGGAGTCTCACTCTGTCACCCAGGCTGAAGTGCAGTGGTGTGATCTCGGCTCACTGCAACCTCTGCCTCCCTGGTTCAAGTGATTCTTCTGCCTCAGCCTCCTGAATAGCTAGAACTATAGGCACGTGCCACCAGGCCCTGCTAATTTTTTGTATTTTTAGTAGAGATGGGGTTTCACCGTGTTAGCCAGGATGGTCTCAATCTCCTGATCTCATGATCTACCCACCTCGGCTTCCCAAATTGCTGGGATTACAAGCATGAGCCACTGCGCCTGGCCCACCTTGTTAATTTTTAAGCACTAAAATTTGATACTTATTTGTGAATGAAGTAATCCCTTCATTTTTTTTTCTTTTTTTTTTTTTAGTTATGCTGAGCTTTAAATGACAAAGATTCACATAATCCAAGAGGGAAGTATTATTTAGAGGGATTCTTTTATCATGTGATATATAATAAATGCATCCAATGTTACACATCAATTTAAAAAACAAGTAAATAACTTTAAAGAAAAGATAACTACTGGCCAGGCCCAGTGGCTCACACCTGTATTCCCAGCACTTTGGGAGGCCCAGGCAGGTAGATCATGAGGTCAGGAGTTGGAGACCAGCCTGGCCAAGATGGTGAAACCCTGTCTCTACTAAAAATATAAAAATTAGCCAAGCACGGTGGCAGGCATCTGTAATCCCAGTTACTCAGTAGGCTGAGGCAGGAGAATCGCTTGAACCCGGGAGGCAGAGGTTGCAGTGACCTGAGATCATGCCACTGCAATCTAGCCTGGGTAACAGAGCAAGACTTTGTCTCAAAACAGAAAAGAAAAGATAAGATAATTACTTTATACTTAGCTTGTCTTACCCATGAGTGATGGGCTGCATGTGGCCCAGGACAGTTTTGAATGCAGTTCAACACAAATTTGTAAACTTTCTTAAAACATTATGAGATTTTGGCCAGGCGCAGTGGCTCTTGCCTGTAATCCCAGCACTTTGGGAGGCTGAGGCGGGCAGATTACCTGAGGTCAGGAGTTTGAGACCACCCTGGCCAACATGGCAAAACCCCATCTCCACAAAAAATACAAAAATTTGCTGAGTGCACTGTCAGACACCTGTACTCCCAGCTACTCAGGAGGCTGAGGCAGGAGAATCACTTGAACCTGAGAGGCAGAGGTTGCAATGAGCCGAGAGCACACCACTGCACTCCAGCCTGGGTGACAGAGTGAGACCCCATCTCAAAAACAAACAACAAACAAAAACAAAAGCAAAAAAATGGCTGGGCACGGTGGCTCACACCTGTATTCCCTCCAGCAGTTTGGGAGGCTGAGGCAGGCAGATCACCTGTCAGGAGTTTGAGACCAGCCTGGCCAACAGGGTGAAACCTCATCTCTACTAAAAATACAAAAATTAGTCGGGCATGGTGGCAGAGACCTGTAATCTCAGCTACTCGGGAGGCTGAGGGAGGAGAATGGCTTGAGCCCAGGAGCTGGAGGTTGCAGTGAGCCGAGATTGCACCACTGCACTCCAGCCTGGACGACTGAGCGGAGCGGAACACTGTCTCCAAAAAAAAAAAAAAAAAAAAGGGAGATTTTTTTAGATCATCAGCTATTGTTAGTGTTAGTGTATGTTAGTATGTTATGTGTGGCTCAAGACAACTTTGCTTCTTTTAATATAGCCAGGGAAGCCAAAAGATTGGATATCCCTGCTTTATACCAAGAAAGATGACACCCCACATTTGCAATGCCTAAAAACACTACCAGCCATCTGAAAAACACGAGACTTCTAACTTCTGTTCTTTTTTGTAGCAATGGAATCCCACGGTGATATCTGAGGGATGTGGTTACCTTTTGGAGGAGGTTGACGGTTTCTAAGGATGATTCTTTCTGAGTGAAATATTGTCAGTGTCATTGACCTTTTCATTATTTCAACTATTATTATTCCAGGTTATCAATTCTCCACCTGATCATTTTCATCCTGGGACTGACTTTTGTGGAATTCCTTGGATAGTTATCATTATTGTGTTTCTGGGAATTTCTACACTTGCTATTTTCCTCTGGAAAACTAGCCTTTGTGTGAGTATACTAACTTTCTGTAGAGGTATACTTGTAATCACAAATAAGAAGAAATTATTTAAAACAATTCACGTTTCTGGACTTCATTATGAATATGTGGTTTTACCCAAAAAATCAGGGAAATGATTTATTAGCATAAGAATTATGAAAATATCTGCCATTTACATTATGAAAATTAAATAGGTTGGTGTTTGTTTAATAAAATGTCAACAGAGCTTTTGGTCAAAAATAACTTTTTTTAACCTTAGTGTTATTTATCAGAAATGGAGTATGAGGTTTCATCACTTAAATAGGAAATTCTTTCTAAACTCTTCCGCTCTATAGTTCTACCATAAGGGTGGAAGGAAAGCTTCCAGTCTCCTCTCTGAAGATTCACTGCAGAAATGAGCTGACAACAGACAGCTTAACAGGAGAAGAAAAACATAGAACAGGCATAAACATGGGAACCAGCTGAAAAATGAGACTGCTAGAAGGGCTGGATGGTTGATGCTTAAAGAGCACCCTCTTCTGAGGGAAGAGGGAGATAGATGGAGATGTAGGCCATTTAGAGGGGCAGCAAATGATTTTTAGGGGAAATGGAAGAGCTCAAGGAACAAACAATTGGCCTGAGACAAAGTTCCTCTGAGGTCATAGGGATGAGGTGACAAACTGCCAGAAGGTGAAGGGCAGAACTGCACTGCATCTCATGATGCAGAGAAAGCCCCAGAGAATCTCTTAGAACTGCCCTCCAGAGAATCAATGAAAAGTGTGTCTGGGCAGGGTAACTTTGAATGACATCATTCAAGGTGCATGTTCCCAGTTGCAACTGGAGAGAGATCAGTATGTCAAAAGTCTGTACTTGGTAAGAATTTGGCTGCTAAGTTGTGCCATAATTTGTCTTTTGAGCCTTTTTTCCGTTGGGTAAGTTGAGCTCTACATTTTCTCTTGCCATTCATGGCAGTAAAAATGTGGTTGTCTGGGGGCTGAACCTCCTTCTGAACAATGATCCAAGATAAAAGTACTAATACCACAATGCTTTTTTATATTCAAGGGAAGAGGAAGTATGTTTCAGTTTTACCACCTAGATAATTACACGTCATTTGGCACTGCCTTTCAAGATATGTAGAAAACAGAAAATATATGAGTTATGAAGATATCGAGGAACGTTTAACATTCTCTATGCCACTTAGTCCTGAAGAGGGAATTTTTGGTATAAATTGGAGGAAGATTTTTTTTTTTTTTCCCAGCCCCAAGACGAGTCTCCCTGTGTTGCCCAGGCTGGAGTATAATGGTGTGATCTTGGCTCACTGCAACCTCCACCTCCTGGCTTCAAGTGATTCCCCTGCCTCAGCCTCTCAAGTAGCTGGGATTACAGGTGCCCACCACCATGCCCAGCTAATTTTTGTATTTTTAGTAGAGTCGGGGTTTTACCATGTTGGCCAGGCTAGTCTCAAAACCCGACCTCAAATGATCCGCCCGCCTCAGCCTCCCAAAGTGCTGGGATTACAAGCGTGAGCCACCACGTGCGCCGGGGGAAGTTTTTAAATTTACCACTTTTAAAAAATTCCATTTAGGAAAGTTCAGTTGAGCTGTTGGACTTGGACAACTTCACACCTTCTCATCTTTGTCCTTATCATCTAGTCATCTATACCACTACCTCCTAAGCAGGGACATCATGGGTGCCATGAAGCATTCATGCATGATGGCATTTCCTTGCTTCTCATTTCTTCATGTGTTTGACATTCCTCCTAGCTCCAAACTGGGCCAGCTACCTTTCCTATGAAATCTAGCAGTAACTGTGGGATAGATGTGGTTGCTCTTTCATCTTTTTAGATTACCCATGCTTCTCTCGAAATCCTAGTACATGTTTTGTTTTTTATCCTATGTGCAGAAATCAGAAAAGAACAAATTCTGCAAAGAATTTGAAAGATATTATTTCAGGCCAGGTGTGGTGGCTCATGCCTGTAATCCCAGCACTTTGGGAGGCTGAGGCAGGTGGATCACTTGAGGTCAGGAGTTCAAGACCAGAGGGGCCAACATGGTGAAACCCCATCTCTACTAAAAAGACAAAAATTAGCCAGGCATGGTAGCGGGCACCCGTAATCCCAGCTACTTGGGAGGCTGAGGCACAAGAACCGCTTGAATCTGGGAGGTGGAGGTTGCCGTGAGCCAAGGTAGTGCCACTGCACTTCAGCATGGGTGAGAGTGACACTCCGTCTCAAAAAAAAAAAAAAAAAGTTATTTCAACGACTACCTCAGGAGATTCATAGGTATCTGACCCACATCTGAGATGAGATTTTCATTGCATTTTAGCTATGATGAGAACAAATATTTAATATCTTAGAAGATTAAAAGCATACTGTGATAATATGGAAATCTTGGTGGGAATTCAGTCGTTATTGAGAATGTTTTGCGTTAGGTTCAAACCAGCCTCAATGAAGCTGATGTGAGGGAAGGGAAAGTGGACTCTGAGTAGAGCAGGGATAGAAGGAAGATGCTCCAGTGCAGATCAGGAAGGAGCAGGGGGTGAAATGTTACAAATTCTAGAACTCGGAGAGCTGAAGGTAATTACTTCCTTTTCAAGTTGTGAAACATATTAACCTGTGGTAAAATACTTATAACATGATAATTACCATCTAACCGTGTTGAAGTGTACAGTTCAGTTGTGTGAAGTATATTCATGTCTTTTTTTTTTTTTTTTTTTGAGACGGAGTCTCACTCTGTCACCAGGCTGGAGTGCAGTGGTGTGATCTTGGCTCACTGCAACCTCTGCTTCCCAGATTCAAGCAGTTCTCCTGCCTCAGCCTCCCGAGTAGCTGGGACTACAGGCATGCACCACCATGCTCAGCTAATTTTTGCATTTTTAGTAGAGACGGAGTTTCACCATGTTGGCCAGGATGGTCACCATCTCTTGACCTTGTGATTCACCTGCCTCAGCCTCCCAAAGTGCTGGGATTACAGGCGTGAGCTACCGCACCTGGCTTTTTTTTTTTTTTTTTTTTTGAGACAGAGTTTCAATCTTGTTGCCCAGTTTGGAGGGCAATGGCACAATCTCAGCTCACTACAACATTTTCCTCCTGGGTTCAAGTGATTCTCCTGCCTTAGCCTCCCGACTAGTTGGGATTACAGGCATGCACCACCTCTTGGTGATCTCGGCTCACTGCAACCTCCGCCTCCCAGCTTTAAATGGTTCTCTGTCTCAGCCTCCTGAGTAGCTCGGATTACAGGCGCCAGCTGCCATGCCCGGCTAATTTTGGTATTTTTAGTAGAGACGGGGTTTCACCATCTTGGCCAGGCTGGTCTTGAACTCCTGACCCCGTGGTCCACCCGCCTCGGCCTCCCAACGTGCTGGGATTATAGGCATGAGCCAGCGTGCCCAGCCATCATTCTTAAATTATTATTTCCTAGGTGTCTTTCCTCAAGACTGTCTTAAAGTCACAAAATGTACATGACGGATCCACGGATGTACAGCGGAAAGCCTGGAGGTCCAATAGCCATAGCCAGGAAGGTATGGCTCTGTTGGAGTCCCCATAGTGTGGAAATGAGTTTGCCCTGGAAAGGGAAAGAACAGCTTCTTGCCCTCAGGTTTCTCACCTTCTCCTCTCCTCACTCTCACCAAGGGCCGAGGTCCATTTGTATGCACACAAAGAAAAGGGTTTCTTCCTTTCCAGGAATTAAAATTGGCCTGGAAGATCTCTTTACTTCACAGAGACATATGGAAGCCAAAGTTCGAGCTGAAGTCCATAAGGTGACAAGGAATGTCAACAGTCATTACAAAATCAATGGACATAGGAAGACTGCCAAAAAAAAGTAAGATGTGCATTGACACAAATACTGTTGTATGAACCATGTGCCAATCAAAGTAGACAACTGTAAAGTCCTTGAGAATATTTTCTACAATATTTGTGGCAAATTCAGTGGGTTCAAAATTGAGTTTGTCCTTTCTGCTTGATTAGTTTAATCTGTATAATTCCTTTCCCTTCCTACATTCTTGTTTGTAATTTTTTCGGGGGAAGAGGAGGTGCTAGTACTGGCATTGGTTTTCCTTTCTCTCTTTTTTTTTTTTTCCTGAGACGGAGCTTTGCTCTTGTTGCCCAGGCTGTAGTGCAATGGCACAATCTCAGCTCACTGCCTTTCGGGTTCAAGCAATTCTCCTGCCTCAGCCTCCCAAGTAGCTGGGATTACAGGAGCCCACCACCACATCCAGCTAATTTTTGTATTTTTACTAGAGATGGGGTTTTGCCATGTTGTTCAGGCTGGTCTCGAACTTCTGACCTCAGGTGATCCACTTGCCTCAGCCTCCCAAAGTGCTGGGATTAGAGGTGTGAGCCACCACACCCAGCCTTTTTTTTTTTTTTTTAATTTTGAGATAGAGTCCCGCTCTGTTGCCCAGGCTGGAGTGCTATGGTGCAATCTTGGCTCACTGCAACCTCTGCCTCTCAGGTTGAAGCAATTCTGCCTCAGCCTCCCAAGTAGCTTGGATTACAGGTGTGTGCCACCACACTCAGCCAATTTTTTTTTTTTTTTTGAGACAGAGTCTCACTCTGTCACCCAGGCTAGAGTGCAGTGGGGTGATCTTGGCTCACTGCAACCTCCGCCTCCCAGGTTCAAGCGATTCTTATCCCTTAGCCTCTTGAGTAGCTGGGACTACAGGCATATGCCACCATGCCTGGATAATTTTTGTATTTTTAGTAGAGGCGGGGTTTCACCATATTGGCCAGGCTGGTCTAGAACTCCTGACGTCATGATCCACACACCTTGGGCTCCCAATGTGCTGGGATTACAGGCGTGAGCCACTGTGCCCAGTCCAATTTTTGTATTTTTAGTAGAGACAGGGGTTCACCATGTTGGCCAGGCTAGTCTTGAACTCCTGACCTCAGGTGATCCGCCTGCCTCAGCCTCCCAGCGTGAGCCACCGCACCCAGCCTGGATTGTTGAATTCAATGCTTGGGTCACCTCCAGATTCATTTTCACAGTCTTTCACGTTTTGGTCATATTACATTGTATTTTGCTGCCATATGACTGATCTTTTTTTTGTTAAATGTGAGATACTTGTTAAAAAATATTTAGCAATGAATTGAGGCCTAGTAGCATGTTATCTTGCTGCAGAAGAGATGGGAGTCTACTTCTGGGGGATGGTCAGGGGTCCTCCATACAGGCTGCAATTGAGGTCGTCAGTGCAGGCTCAGTCCCTACAAAGGCCAGGTATTTCCTATCCACCTCTGTTCTGATGTGTGACTCTTCTGGGTCTCAACCAGAGCCAGTGGACTTCAGTACGGGTCGCTTTCATTGGCAGACCCTCAATCCACTTGGTTTTCATCTAATCGCATGCATGTGTGCAAAAGCTGCTCTGCTTCTTTGCATCTCAGTAGTCCCTTCTGGAATTCAGCAATGAAACTCAGGGAAATGGGTTCCAAATGTGAGGATGTCTTTCGTCCTGGGTTTCCTTCTCCATCTTGACCTCATGTCTGTTTACTGCCATGTTAGCAATTTCATGTATTTAATCATGGGTTTTATATTCTGTTTGGTGTTCCCCATTGTTCTCATTGGAGATCGGAAGCTTCAGATGCACTTATGCCAACTCAAGATTAGAATGCTTCCTTAGCTTCCCTCCAGAGTCAGGTTTTGTGTTTGTAGTTCCCAAGTGCACAGCAGGAGTAGTGAGGTCCTCACTGGCTTCTCATTTGCATTAATCTGTGAGCTCATTTAGCGTGGGGACAGGACCCTGCTCCCATTGCATTCTCAGCACCTCACCACACACTCCTTGTTTGAGGCCACTCCAGAGAGCATGTGCTGAAGGATGCCCTGTGGTCAGAAACAAGTTTATTAACTTTCTCTTTGAAGTGTTTTTGTCCCTGTCTCCTAGCGTTCTGGGAATTTTTCACATCCTTCCTATAAAACCAAGTATCAGGTGAGGTCCTTAGGATCAGGACCATGAATCAAGTGGTGTGAGGGCAACACAGCAAGCTTGCCTTTTTAGGTCATTTCCTTTTTCTGCCCTCACTCTCTGTGAACTGAACCTTGTTACAGTCAGTCAACACCAGGGTGGATGGTTTGCAGTTGTCATCTATTTTCAGGACATAACACCCTGACTTAGGAGCCATTCCGATCATTTCTAATTCAATAGATGTGCCCAGCATTCAGGTTGCCTTTTCTCTCAACCAGGATCTTTAAAGACGACGACAAGAGTTCCAGTCCTGAATCATGGCAAAGTGCAGTAGTGAACTGCAGGGTTAATGACACCATATTCTGGAAGGATCTCTCTATGGCTGATGGTCTCAGTTCCGGCATCAGCCTCTGACTGAGAATCAGGCCTCCCACAGGAGGAGTCAGATGAGGAGCAATCCTCTGCTTCCGATGGAGTTAGCTGTGATGAGTTGGTGAGGTCTGGTTTTTCACACTGAAGTAAAATGAGCTTTCGCTGTGTCAAGAACAAGACTGACCCCAGAGACACACATAGTGCACCTCATAGAAGCTTTTAATAGTCTTTATTTACTAAAGAATAGGACTAACTATAGAACTATGAAGATGAGCTGGAAATGACAGGTGACTTGCCAGCAGGCCAGAGTGTGATTTTTCTTTGTCCCTCAACGGGAGGTGTCAATTCTTCCTTTGGTTGTGAGAATCAGTTGGTTCATTTATGGGAAGGTTGCAGGGGGGATCTTTGAATCACAGCCTTCGGATGCCAGAAGGGCAGAGGGAATCCCACATGGGCTGGTGGATCTTGTGTGTGCATTTCCCTCCCTTCTAATCTCAGGAAACAAAACATGAAAGAATGTGAGCAAGCAGAAAATGAGAGGCAGCTATCAGAGGCAGAGGAGAATGGGAAATTGGAGATGAAAGAAATACATACCTACCTTGAGTTCAGAAACTGAACCCCACCCTCTTGGGAAACCCCCCCTCTTGGGAACCCCCCCCTTGGGAAACCCCCATTGGAATGTTGTTTTTAACCTTTGTACAATGTTTAGACCCAGTAAATGCAGAAATAGAAACAAATGGTCAGAAGACATATCCAGAGAGAGAGAGAGAGAGTTGACAAAACAGAAAACAAAGTACCTTAAGATTTACCAGTGACCAAAAGATGTGAAGTAGCAAAACGTCTCCTGACCCCATTGCCAGCTAGACTGTGTGGAAACTCGGTTACCAGCCATTCTAGGGGTGGAGTGAGTTGTTGTCATCCTTAGGAAAGTGTGTTGTTGTAGGATCAACCACATCCTTCAAAAGGACTATGCCTGTTTATAAGCCCAGCTGTTTCTGCCCTGTGAAACACGGCAAGGATATTAATACAAAGAGAATAGAGCTTTATGATAAAAGATGCTCAATGAAGGATGAATTAGGGATATACTGAGAATGGGGAAGGAAATTGTCAACTCAGAAGTCAGCAGGCAGTAAGCAAAAGAGGAGGAATCAATACAGCAACAGTTTGGATCAGACTGTACTGTTTTTGTTTTTGTTTTTGTTATTTTTTCTGAGGTGGAGTCTCGCTCTGTCACCCAGCCTGGAGTGCAATGATGTGATCTTGGCTCACTGTAACCTCCGCCTCCCAGGTTCAAGTGATTCCCCTGCCTCAGCCTCCCGAGTAGCTGGGATGACAGGTGCCTGCCACCATGCCCGGCTAATTTTTTTATTTTTAGTAGAGATGGGGTTTCACCGTATTAGCCACGATGTTCTCAATCTCCTGACCTCGTGATCCACCGGCCTCGGCCTCCCATAGTGCTGGGATTACAGGCGTCAGCCACCGCGACCGGCTCAGACTGTACTCTTATAGCCATCTGAAATACGTTTTCTAGGTATAGATAGATTGTGTAAGGGTACAGTTGTGAGGATAACAGAAACATGGCAGATTATTTAAAATCATCCTGAAAGTGGTGCTTTATCTGATGAAAGTGATTGTAATCCATAGGAAACTGTTTCAACGCATGCAAGAGTTGCGGCGGCGGGCACAGGACTACTACAGATGCAAAGTAAGGAGCTTCCTCCCCGCAGTTGCACGATAGTTCAGTGCTGATGCAGATGATGCCATGGCCCTTAGACTCTCTCAACATTCAATTTCTCATGTGTTGGCTTTTTCAGATCACCCCTTCTGCAAGAAAGCCTCTTGCCAACTCAGTAAGTTTGTTTGTTTTCCTTCCTTTTGGACATAGTCTGCCAGGTCAGGACATGGATGTATTTTTCTCCCCACAGCTCTGTGCTCAAGCCTTGCAAAGGGGGAAGGCAGAGAGGAAGGCTGCCTACAAGCAGCACAGGTAGGTCATTGTGATGGACATTTTAAAGGATGTTTTTGTTTTGAGATAAAGCTTTGAGCATCTAGTAAAGAACTTGGTGTTTTAATTCTTCAAGTCAATTCTTTCTCTGTCTTCTAGGTGTCAAATGAGGCAAAAGAAGAGAGTCCCAGAGAGACACATGAGTCAGGAGCCAGTCCAGGGACGACTGGGCCTAGAGAACCCTTTCTCGATGGGTAGGAGCTTGCTGTGAAGGCAGCTGCTTAATTTCTGCTGCACAATCCACACACCTTGCTTCTCCTTTTGGGGATGAGGGCTCGGGTGGAGTGATTGTTATGTTTCCTGGAAACAATTCCAAGCACTTATAAAGAGAACAGTTGTCTCGCTGGGTGGCAGGACCCTATTTTTCTCAGGTGCCCGAGCTGAATGGCTCTTGGCTAGTCCCCTGTGAATGGTGGAGCTCAGGCCGCTCCACTGACTGTGGACGTTGCCCCACCCTGATGTCTTGGTTACTTTTAACTGAGGAGATGAACCTAGAAGGCAGATGGGCCAGCTCCCGTTTCCACCTTGACTCAGTGTGAAGGATTTATTTTTCTTTCACTTGAGAAAACAACAATAGCACTTTAGAATGGGAGCCACATGTGCTGATGAGAGCAGAGATTTTCTGGCCGTGTCTTCACGGATCAATATTGTAGCTTGAGATCTGCTTTAAGAAAAGAAGCGTTTATTTACACTTTTTGGAACTTCCTTCATTCTTTTTGTTTAAGTTGTTTATTGCCAACTATATAACTCCATTAGTAAGTTAAATTTCTATGTAATCCTACTCCTCTAACATTTCAAGTGTAACCCTAAAACTTTCCAGTTAATTTCTGTAGCTCTTACCTTTTCTCATGACTGTTCATCTCTTTATGTCCATTTCTGTTCATAAGTATTGATAATACCTGGCCAGGTATGAAAGTTAGATTAACTATGAATCCACAGAATTTTAAATGTCCCTATGGCTTGAAGAAGAGGAGGAGTGCTGTTCCTGTCCAGGGTTTATTGATATTCTTCCAACCATGGCTGTTCCTATTTTAATTTTGAGTCTGTGCTCACATGATGAGTGATTTCCTCTGATATGTACTGATTTAGAGCTCATTTCCAGCTGGTTAGAGCCCGACCTGTTCACAGCCTGTTGAGAGTTAAGAATACCCCTGGACCAGGGCTCTGTGGTATCTTCCTCAAGGATGAGGCTCCAGAGGGCTCCAGAGTCCTCTGAGGCATGTGGTCAATAAACCCTGTGCCTCTGGTAAGGGACCTGTGTGGCAGAGAGTGAGATGGCAGCGGAGGGTGTGGAGGGTTTCTTATTCTGCACAGAACATGCAAGCCAGATTTAGCCCCATTCCCTTCTCTGGCCCTTAGCAGATTCAGGACCTCATTCGGTTCCCATGAGGAACAGCAACGGCGTCCCAGCTGAAAACACAGAGAAGACAAAGGTAAATGCTGGGGACGTTTTCACTCTTCTTATATCAGGACACTTTGGTCTTTTCCAACAACGCCCTCTCCTGGCCTGGCCTCTGCTCTATGGGTTCTGTGGTGTCTTTTCTGTCTCGACTTCTTGAGAAGCAAAATCTTCTCCATGAGCTTTCAGGCTTCTCCATTCCCAGCTGATCATCGTTGGTGGCACCTCCAGAATCCATAAAAGCTCAGGGACTGAGGGCTGAAGGGCTTTTACTCTTCTGTTTCCAGAAATAACACGAGGAGGCACCACTGACCTCCAGTACTCTAGGTCTTATGGCACGGTGAACTCTGACTGATCCACCTTACCCAAGATGTTGTGGGGTCTCATTTCTGAAATATGTGGGATTTTCTTTTGCTGTGATTTTGTTTGCATTCTGCTATAATGTAGGTGATTAACGTTTGAAATATCTGTTATATTCCCAGAAGTGAAAATAGTGAAAACGCATTAATCTAACATTAATTTGTGCTTTGTGCAATTTTGAATGCTCTTTGACAAGGCCAATTCCATAGTTCATCACAGTCCCATCCCTGTTGGTAACCGTGTTGTGCAAAAACACCTTCATACCCACCCAATGGGGCCCCTGATCTAATATTCTAAGTGTCAGAGGTTCCATATTTGTAATAGCAAATAGGCCCTGACTGTAAATTAGTGAAGAGTGAATGTAACTTATTACCTACAGGGACAATTCCAAATGAAGGCCTTAAATGATGCTCAGCTAAGCTGGTTCTTCTGTGGCCTCTGTACCTTGAAAAGCTGCCGAGTCCTATGATTACACATGATGGGACTTGTACACTTGAAGTGAAACACAGTTTTCAAACTTGCTTTGTTTAGAATTCTCACTCATTTTTCCACGGAAAAAAGTATTCTTTATGTCCTAGAGCACTCACAATTTGGTATTACCTGGGAGTGAAAAGAAATATTACAGCCATGTCTAACTGACTTCTTGAGGTAAGATTGTTCTGTCAGAAATCCCTCTCCCAGCTCCCCTGAAGCTCTTCAGGAATCCACATCTCTCCAGAGCTCTTTGTTCTCATGGGTGGCACTTCCAGAGTGAAGAAGATCCTTTGTCAAGAAGGGAAACAGAGGGGAAATGAGAGGGTCCCGCAGGCAGAGCTGGAATCTACTTCCACTGTGCCTCTTGCAAGCTGTGTGACCCTGGGCACAATTTCTCCTTCCTCTGGAAACCTCTGTTTTCTTAGATTTGGAGCAGGGTGGTCACACTGACCTTGCAGAGTTCTGAGAATCAGAGACAGAACATAAAAGGCCTGGAAAACATTCTCCAAAAAGAAGCTGCAACATGTGTGGACAATGGGCTTTTCATGCCTCTCTTACTCTCTGTTGACCTGGTGCAAGAAACATGCTCTGGTGATGGCTGTGAGGGAGGAATGAGGATAGAGATAGACACTCCTGTGTCTCAAACATGCTTCTTTGTTAATCTGTTATGAATCTGTCATGACTCTGTCTTCCCTGGGGCAGGACCCCAGCCTGCCTACATTTGCAAACAGACACAGTGGCATGTGGAGACAACAGTGTGTCCCAATGACTTTTCTTTACTCCCCAGCTGTGGGCAGTACTCAGTGGAAGGGTGACATTATGACACTGATACTGCTATTTTGAAACCTGGAGGGTGGAAAGGTGCAAAAATCTATCACCAGCAACAGAAGATGCAGCCTGTGTTGGTGGCGGTAATTTTGTCCATCAAATGAATATGTGTGAATATTTCCTCCTTTGGCCCTACAGGTCAGGATGGTGGCAGTGGAGCACCATCATTCCTCAGGATTGCGCTACCGGCCCTACCTCCCGGCTGAAACTTTAAGAAAAAGGATAGGCCGCAAGCCACCTCCTCCTATTCAGTGTGATCTAAGAGGTCAACCACGTCCATCAGTTAAAGGATGTCTGAGACCGCTGACTCTTTCTCGACTACAGTGTCCACTAGGACCTCAACCACATTCTACAACTGATGATTTTCTGAGAAGAGAGACACCTCAAGACGAGTGTGCCCTGGGACCTGATCCACTTCCTCGAGCTGATGATTTTCCGAGACTCAAGACACCTCCCGAGGGTCTTTTCATACCAATTTCCCCTTCTCCAGTTGATGATTCTCTGAGCCTCAAGACACCTCCCGAGTGTCTTCTGGTACCCCTTCCACCTTCTCCAGTTGATGATTTTCTCACACCACAGGCACCTCCCATCAAGCGTCGTCGCCTGGGACCTGTAGCATTTCCTCGAGCTGATGATTTTAGGAGACCCAAGGAACCTCCTGACTGTTTTTTTGCACGCCTTCCACCTTCTCCAGTTGATGATTCTCTGAGCCTGAAGACACCTCCCGAGTGTCTTCTGGTACCCCTTCCACCTCCAGTTGATGATTTTCTCACACCACAGGCACCTCCCATCAAGCGTCGTCGCCTGGGACCTGTAGCATTTCCTCGAGCTGATGATCTTAGGAGACCCAAGGAACCTCCCGACTGTTTTTTCGTACCACTTCCACCTTCTCCAGTTGATGATTCTCTGAGCCCCAAGACACCTCCCGAGTGTCTTCTGGTACCCCTTCCACCTCCAGTTGATGATTTTCTCACACCACAGGCACCTCCCATCAAGCGTCGTCGCCTGGGACCTGTAGCATTTCTTCGAGCTGATGATTTTAGGAGACCCAAGGAACCTCCTGACTGTTTTTTTGCACGCCTTCCACCTTCTCCAGTTGATGATTCTCTGAGCCTGAAGACACCTCCCGAGTGTCTTCTGGTACCGCTTCCACCTCCAGTTGATGATTTTCTCACACCACAGGCACCTCCCATCAAGCGTCGTCGCCTGGGACCTGTAGCATTTCCTTGAGCTGATGATTTTAGGAGACCCAAGGAACCTCCCGAGTGTCTTTCCGCACCCCTTCCACCTTCTCCAGTTGATGATTCTCTGAGCCTGAAGACACCTCCTGAGTGTCTTCTGGTACCCCTTCCACCTTCTCCAGTTGATGATTTTCTCACACCACAGGCACCTCCCATTGAGCGTCGCCTGGGACCTGTAGCATTTCCTCAAGCTGATGATTTTAGGAGACCCAAGGAACCTCCTGAGTGTTTTTTCGCACCCCTTCCACCTTCTCCAGTTGATGATTCTCTGAGCCTCAAGACACCTCCCAAGTGTCTTCTGGTACCTGTTCCACCTTCTCCAGTTGATGATTTTCTGAGACGACAAACACCTCCCGTCCAGTGTCACCTGAGACCTGTACCATTTCATCGAGCTGATGATATCAGGAGACTCAAGAAACCTCCTGACTGTTTTGACTGTTTTTTGTTTTGTTTTGTTGTTTTTTTTTTTTTTTTTTTTTTATTCTGTGGCAGGAAGGGGCCTGGTGTGTTGTTGATTCAATTTATTGATCATTTTTACAACACATAAATTCATTTAAGTATTGATTGTGCACCTATCATATGATACGCATTTTTTCATCACTCCCCCACTCCCAGAACCCTAAGTTTTTCTCACTGTTAGAACTGCTAGTTTATTTGTATTTCAGTCACTTTGACTATAAACTCCTTTAGTGTAGGTGCTTAGATTTTTTTCACTGCTTAGCCCCCAATGCCTGTATAGAGTAAGCTTTTTTTTTTTTTTTGTACCAAATGCCCAATGGCCAATTTATTCTGTTTCAATAACAACTAGGCATCATTTTCAAAGGGCCATATACTGACAACAGACTGCCCAGAAATTATCTCCCTATGTAGGAAAACTACAGAAGACAAGTTCTTAGACTTTTAATGCCCAATACAGTAGCCATTAATGACAGGTGACTACCGAGCCTTGAAATGCGATAGTCCAAATTGAGATGTGCTATAAGCTTAAATTACACACCACGTTTCAAAGCCATAAGGCCAAAAACTGTGAAATAGTCTAGTAATTTTATATTTATTATATATTGAAATGATATTTGGTATTTTGGATATATTGAGTTAAATAAAAGTTAAATTCACCTGTTTGGTTTTTTACTTTTAAAATGTGAATTCCAGAAAAATTTTTTTTTTATGAAGTATTTATTGATGATTCTTGGGTGTTTTTCGGAGAGGGGGATATGGGAGGGTCATAGGATGATAGTGGAGAGAAGGTCAGGAGATAAACACATGAACAAAGGTCTCTGGTTTTCCTAGGCAGAGGTCCCTGCGGCCTTCTGCAGTGTTTGTGTCCCTGGGTACTTGAGATTAGGGAGTGGTGATGACTCTTAAAGAGCATGCTGCCTTCAAGCATCTGTTTAACAAAGCACATCTTGCACCGCCCTTAATCCATTTAACCCTGAGTTGACACAGCTGTTTCAGAGAGCAGGGGGCTGGGGGAAAGGCCATAGATCATAGAGCAGGGGGCTGGGGGAAAGGCCATAGATCAACAGCATCCCAAGGCAGAAGAATTTCTCCTAGTCAGAACAAAATGGAGTCTCCTATGCCCACCTCTTTCTACACAGACACAGCAACAATCTGATCTCTCCTTCCTTTCCCCACACTTCCCTCCCTTCTCTTCAACAAAACCGCCATCGTCCTCATGGCCCGCTCCTGATGGTCGCTGTCTCTTCGGAGCTGTTTGGTACACCTCCCAGACAGGGTGGCTGGGCAGAGGCGCTCCTCACCTCCCAGACAGGGCGGCCGGGCAGAGGGGCTCCTCACTTCCCAGATGGGGAGGCTGGGAAGAGGCGCTCCTCACATCCCAGATGATGGGTGGCCGGGTAGAGGCACTCCTCACATCCCAGATGGGGCAGCCGGGCAGAGGCGCTCCTCACATCCCAGACGGGGCGGCCGGGCAGAGGCGCTCCTCACTTCCCAGATGGGGCGGCCGGGCAGAGGCGCTCCTCACTTCCCAGACAGGGCGGCCGGGCAGAGGCACTCCTCACTTCCTCCCAGACGGGGTGGCAGCCAGGCAGAGGCGCTCCTCACTTCCCAGACGGGGCTGCCGGGCAGAGGCGCTCCTCACTTCCTCCCAGATGGGGTGGCAGCCAGGCAGAGGCGCTCCTCACCTCCCAGATGGGGCTGCAGGGCAGAGGCAGTCCTCACTTCCCAGACGGGGTGGCTGGGCAGAGGCGCTCCTCACCTCCCAGACGATGGGCGGCCGGGCAGAGGCGCTCCTCACTTCCCAGATGGGGCAGCTGGGCAGAGGCTCTCCTCACTTCCTCCCATATGGGGTGGCAGCCAGGCGGAGGCGCTCCTCACCTCCCAGATGGGGCTGCCGGACAGAGGCGCTCCTCACTTCCCAGACGGGGTGGCTGGGCAGAGGTGCTCCTCACCTCCCAGATGATAGGCGGCCGGGCAGAGGCGCTCCTCACTTCCCAGACGGGGCGGCCGGGCAGAGGCGCTCCTCACTTCCCAGAAGGGGCAGCCGGACAGAGGCGCTCCTCACTTCCTCCCAGACAGGGTGGCAGCCAGGCAGAGGCGCTCCTCACTTCCCAGATGGGGCTGCCGGGCAGAGGCGCTCCTCAATTCCCAAATGGGGTGGCCGGGCAGAGGTGCTCCTCACCTCCCAGACGATGGGCGGCCAGGCAGAGGCGCTCCTCACTTCCCAGACGGGACAGCCGGAGAGAGGCGCTCCTCACTTCCTCCCAGACGGGGTGGCAGCCAGGCAGAGGCGCTCCTCACTTCCCAGATGGGGTGGCCGGGCAGAGACGCCCCTCACCTCCCAGATGGGGTGGCCGGGCAGAGGCGCTCCTCACTTCCTCCCAGACGGGGTGGCAGCCAGGCAGAGGCGCTCCTCACCTCCCAGATGGGGCGGCCGGGCAGAGGTGCTCCTCACTTCCTCCCAGATGAGGTGGTGGCCAGGCAGAAGCGCTCCTCACCTCCCAGATGGGGCGGCCAGACAGAGGTTCTCCTCATCTCCCAGACAGGGCGGCCGGGCAGAGGCGCTCCTCACTTCCCAGACGTTGGGCGGCCAGGCAGAGGCGCTCCTCTTCTCCCCGACAGGGCGGCCAGGCAGAGGTGCTCCTCACTTCCCAGAGGAGGCAGCCGGGCAGAAGCGCTCCTCACTTTCCAAACGGGGCGGCCAGGTAGAGGTGCTCCTCACTTCCCCGACGGGGCGGCGGGGCAGAGGCGCTCCTCACATCCCAGACGATGGGCAGCCAGGCAGAGACCCTCCTCACTTCCTATACAGGATGGCGGCTGGGCAGAGGCGCTCCTCACTTCCCAGACGGGGCAGCCAGGCAGAGGGGCTCCTCACATCCCAGACGATGGGCGGCCAGGCAGAGACGCTCCTCACTTCCTAGACTCGGTGGCGGCAGGGCAGAGGCTGTAATCTTAGCACTTTAGGAGGCCAAGGCAGGCGGCTGGGAGGTGGAGGTTGTAGCGAGCTGAGATCATGCCACTGCACTCCAGCCTGAGCAACATTGAGCATTGAGTGAGCGAGACTCCGTCTGCAATCCCAGCACCTCGGGAGGCCGAGGTGGGCAGATCACTCCAGACCTGTTTCCATCACAGGACTCTTTCTCTAAGTGTTTCCTATCCAGTAATCACTGTTTATTTGATTGTCCACCAAGCTCCAGACTTGCTAGGTTCTTTCGCGTGCAATTCTTTGTGGGGATCCAGCTGCCTCATCTGTGATCCCCAGGCAACCTGACATTACAGCCTTCAGTTCTGTTTTCATCCTAAGGCCACACCTGCCTGTTTCTCTATGCCTTTCTCTATATTCACATCATTGCCATAGGCAATCAGCTCTTTCGGACCATTTTCCAGGAATTAATACCTATGAAAGGGAACTTTTCCTGATAGTCTTTCTTAACAGTTTTAGGTTAGTCTTCACAATGTCGCTCCTTTAGACTTAAACAGACAACTGGCCCTCCATGTTCCAGCTCCACGGTGATGGATGTGTTTCTCCGCTTCTCTAGGAACTGCATCTCTGATATCATTCTACTCCCAAGGCCTGTCACACAGCCTGGTCTGTAGGAAGGGGGTAGCTAGAGCCAGCTCCTCCCACCCAGGTCCCCCAGCCCCAGTCCGGCTACTTCCTAACTTAACCCTGGGCAAGTTTCTTAGCCTCGCTGTGCCTCAGTCTCCTCAGCTCTGATGAGGGGTTGGTGTGAGGATTAACAGAAAGCCTAAAGACAGCACTTGGCAGGTAGCTAGAGCTACCCTTAGTGGTTAGTATTCATGTGGCAGGACTGCAGTACATGCTTATCAGAGGATAGAGCTCAGAAAACTAGTTTGTCTTTGGCAGTAATCTTCTCTTGAACGACATAAGAATCATCTTTTATTTTGAAGACAGCAAGATCCCCGTAGCTTCACTTTGGCAGTGCCATGTTTTTCAGAGCCTGCTCGATTTGTACACTGAGTGCGGCTACTTCTGCAGATGTGCTGTAATGCAGCAGGTTCACTGCACTGATTCCTTAAGTGTTAGATGAAGCACATTGCAACCTGCCATATCTGGGAACGCCAATGGTATCCTGCTAAGAGTCTGGATGCTGAGATTGGACAGAGATAAGTGGCAAAATATTTTATGAAAATAAATGCTGAATATATAACCTTTTGGTAAATCATTTCCAAGTAGATGCTTTATTTTTCTCTATTTTATGGATAAATATGTGTGAACAAGCTTTTTGTTCATAGATGCAGAGCACATTAAAAACCTGAATATTCCATACATATAAATGAACTGCTATATCCTAGTGATTAGAAGCATAAACTCGGATGACGAGCAGAGAGAATTTCCATCCCCAGCTCCATTCTGCATAGCTATGTGACTGCACAGTCACTTAACTTCAAGTTACAGTTTCTCCATCTATAAATTGGGAAACCAATATAGTACTTAACTCCTAAGGTGGTTTTTGAAGATTATATATGAAAATGTATGTAAGGCCCTCAGTTCAGTACCTGGCATACTCTAAGTGCTCAGTAATGTTAGACAATATATTTAAAGTTGATGGTGCTACTGGACTGGATCTCAGTGCAGGCAAATGTGAGAGTGAAGAATGATTCATAGATGACCAGTGGCATTTTATAGAGTGAGATAAACACATTGCATGAGGCTGGAGCAGGGCTTCCCCATGCTCCATATGTATCCAAGTTCTCTGTGGAGCTTTCAGAGGAGACTGATGCCCAGTACTATTCCTGAAGATGTAGATTCACTTGAAAAGAGTCTCAGGCACCCACCCAGCCCGGTTGAGAGCCCTCTGGCTCCAGCACAGTGCTCTGCAGTTACTGAGGTCGTAGCTACCAGCTGTTCCTTGGTGTCGTCTAGCACAGAGGTGTTCATTGTTTGAGAAGAGACAGGCTGGGGATCTGAACATTCATTCAGATCCATCCCCATCTCTGAGAAAAAGATTCCCAACATAGCATCTGCTGATATGGATTTGAGTAGGAAATAAGCCTCACGCATTATTCACATTCATCTTTTACCCCTCAATCCCATATGTGCAGTCCTCGTCCCAGTAGACTTTATATTAGTGAGTGGAAGTACAGCTTTGTACATTGTACTGAAGCTGGCCAGCACTTTAACTTTTTGAGGGAAGAGACATTTTGCTCCATTTTTGCATTTGGCCTATCATGTCTTATGTTATAAACATTTCTAGGCCTTTCTCTTTCTCTAAATTTCAAACTCCTCTTGAAGAATACCTACGTCTTACTTATTTTAAATTTCCTAACGGCTCATTGCTATGCACATTGCAAGCTTAGAGTGAAATTCCTGGGAAATGGATTAACCATGAGAAATTACTAAGCAGTCATGGAGATGAGCTGTGAAAATGTATTCTGGTGATATGGTGTAAATTATCCATAGCAATCACATATAAAAACATGTAGATTTAAGAAAATAAGGCCGGGCACGGTAGCTTATGCCTGTAATCCCAGCACTTTGGGAGGCCAAGGCAGGCGGATCATGAGATCAGGAGATCAAGACCATCCTGGCTAACACGGTGAAACCCAGTCTCTACTAAAAATACAAAAAAATTAGCCGGGTGTGGTAGCAGGCGCCTGTAGTCCCAGCTACCCAGGAGGCTGAGGCAGGAGAATGACATGAACCTGGGAGGCATAGCTTGGAGTGAGCCGAGATCGTGCCATTGCACTCCAGCCTGGGCGATAGAGTGAGACTTCATCTCAAAAAAAAAAAAAAAAAAGTACATTACACTTTCACAATAAACCCAGACTTCTGTTTATTGGACCTTTGGGAATGGATGAGGGAATCTTTTGGTGTTAATGCCATTGAGTCTTGGATAAGAAAACCCTACCTTTTCATCTTTTATGACAAAGTTATCAATTAATTTCCTGGAACTTAGAGAAAAGAATACCATACTTAAATGAAGTTTAGGTATCTGAAAGTCACACTAAGGCCAAGTAACAGCAGGAACAAGGGAAAACACTAGAACCAAGTGGTCCTAGATGAGGTGGTCAGTTTTCTGTATTTGAGAGTTGATTGAATATGAGAAGAAATGTTATGTCCCCTTCACAACTTACATCAGCCTCTCTGAGCACAATTGTGACACTCTGTTGGATTCTGTGGGGAAGATCACAGAAACACAAGACGTGACTTCTGCTCTCACGAGGTTTGCCTCTGGCCTGAACACCTCCTCGAGATATAGGCAATCCAGGTGCCTGCTGGCATGTCCACTTGGATGACCTGTTGTGTTTCACATTTGACATACTAAACCTCATTCATCTATACAATGGCATGTGGAGCTTGAAGGAAACTCAGCTTTACCTCCCAGGGTTTGCTGATGGAATATTGTTGCCAGACCCAGTTCTTCTTGCCCTGAGGATCCTTTCCCTTTCCACTCCTGCCATTATACAATCATCAATTCGCATAGCCCCTCACTCTGTGATCCTCCCAACAGATCATGATTGCACTTTGGATTCCTATAGTACTATGTTTGTACTTCATTTCTTAACTTAGTGTAACCGATGTTTAAATTAAATATTTAAATGTATTTAACCCATACTTACTTCCCCATCACTTTGTAAATGTCTTGTGGAAAAAGACTATCTTACTAATCTTGTGTGCCTTTCATGTTTCTTTGCACATAGCATACTATAAATATTTGTTGAATGAATGAGTGAAGAGAAAAGGAAGACTGTCTAAGATGGGTCAATTGATGCCAAAGTGTTTGCAGACAATACATTTTGTAGATGCTCATATTTTTATATTGCTGCTCTAGCCTTTTAAAATATGCCATATTTGGCCAGGCATGGTGGCTCACACCTGTAATCCCAGCACTTTAGGAGGCCAAGGTGAGAAGACTGCTTGAGCTCAGGAGTTTGAGACCAGCCTGGGCAACATGGAAAAACTCTAAAAAAAAATCTCTAAAAAAAAAATACAAAAATTAGCCAGGCATAGTGGTGTATGCTTGTAGTCCCAGCTACCTGGGAGGCTGAGGTCAGGGAATCACTTGAGCCCAGGGGGTTGAGCCCAGGAGGTTGAGGCTGTAGTGAGCCGTGATCCACTACCACTGTACTCCAGCTTGTGTGACAGAGGGAGAGGTTGTCTCCAAAAAAATAGAAAAAAAAAAACAACAAAAAAACCCACCAAAACAACAACAAGAAAAACAACACTGCCATATTTACTTTGATTGGTTCAAATCTTTAGAGACACAGCCTCTATTATCACTTGTAATATTTTAAATCCCTTGAAAACAGTGGTGTGATCTTACAGTGGAAAATTCACCAACCTGCCAACCCTGAAATAGATTGAGCCTCTACCCCAGACTCTTTCTTTGTTTATTGGATTTATCTAGTGCCTTTGCTTTAGAGCTGAGAGGACATATGCTAGTCACCTGGAGAGATCCTGTATTTCAAAACAACCGATAGCCAATAAGAATGGGGAAGACGGCAGACACTGTCTCTGATGTTGACATATCCTGCTTTGTCTCCCCTCGCTTTCCCTTAGCAAGGAAATGTTTCATATTCACAGCACAGTCAGTACTCCTTGCCTGCCACCAGGCCCGGAGCGAGAAAAGCCCAGAAAGGAGGACCTAGCAGGTACCCAGGCCTCTCGAAGTCACAGCTGGTGGCGTGAGGGACCAACCATCCATTACACCAGACCACACAGCGCCTGGTTGCAGCCTGCTCCTGGCCCAGCCTCTTAAGGCGATCGGCTCTTCTCCTCTCTCTGCTTCATCCCACAAATCTTCCCTCTGGCCCTCACCCTCCTCCCATCTCTGCTTTCTGTCTTATCTCCTTGTCACAGTACTAGAAAGGGTGAGCCGACCAAAGCCGTCCTGAGCACTGCCATGGTTCTGGTTCATTAGCAGCACACAGAACAAGTGAGGAGGGGTGGACAGAACAGACAGGATCCTGCCAACAATGAGTGAGTAATAAGCGTATCCATGCAATGTTTTCCAGCTCACGCGAAGCCGCGTCTCTTGGAAAGTTACCCCCGTGGCTCCTCCAGAAAGGAACTGCACCTCCCGCCCCTCAGCCTCTGTTGCCACCTTTCCAAACACAGAGGCGCTCCACCGTAGCCAGCAAACAGTTATCTTGACAGTGCAGGGAAAAAGTGATACCTCTAAGAGAAGGTGTAGCAGAGAAAGCTAGAGAAAATGTTGCAGAGAAACCCCTCCAACTGAAATGATGAGCCAGTAGTCATCTTTTGATGCCTATCCTCTTCCACCTCCCTCTCCACAAAAATAAATAAATTAAAGAAATTCAGCACCTGTGGAAAACTCTGCCAAGAGGAAGTTACCTCCTGTGTGGTTTGTCAGATTCAGGTTCTTCACACTTTCCATGGGAACAAAGAATGTCTACATATTTCCTATCAAGTGAGGACAATGGTGAGGCTCTGCAAACCATTTTGAATCCTTGGGTTATTTGGGGACGAAGTTATTGAAAAAAAAATAGCCTGTAGGAAAATGTTTGATTCCATTTTATTCAGGCTCAGGATGAATTTCTTACGGCATTTCAGGGCAATGGAGAAGCCGTGGGGACAAGAGAACAGCGGGAGAGTCCTGTGCCAATCAGAGTGCAGGGCTGTGTTATCTGGCTATTGCCAGGTAACAAACTGTCTCAAAACTTTGTGACATAAAGCACTGATTTTATTATGCTCATGTGTCCCTGTCTCCATTCTGTGATACTGGGGCCTTGTCTGGGAAGACGCAAAGACTGGGAGTGACTGCTTGGCTGGGCTGGGATGAGGCGTCTTTACTTACACATCTGGCACTGGACACTGGCTGTCTGCTGGGACCTGCTGGGGTGATGGCTGGAGAACATTTGACCTCTCCAAGTGGCCTGGCCTTCCTCATTGCAGTGACCTCTGAATTGTTAGCTGCCTTATATTACAGCAAGTGTGCGAGTCGGCAGGTGGAAGCTCTGCTGTCTTTGTCACCTAGCCTCGGAAGTCACACAGCCTCACTTCCACTGCCCTCTACTGGTGGGAACAGTCATAAAAGCCCACCCATTTTCAAGGCAAGAGGACATAGCCTGCGCCTCTCAAAGGGAGGATTGTCAAAGCCGCACTGGAAGATCATGTAAGTTGGAAGACAGCATTGCTGCTATATTTGAGAGATTGTGCTGTGCTCTATGTAGTGCTTTCTGTAGGAAATAAACAAGCTAAGTTCTCTGGTGAAAACACATCTGAAAACGTGTTAACAGGAATATAGCTAATCCTTAGCATTTCTTGTAGTAGCTAAGGTCAGTGTACCTAAGCAGTAGTCTTGATGCTAAGTTAACAACAGGTAGCCAAAAGGAGGGTTTTCTAGCTATTTGGAAATTGAAATTCAACCAAAAAAGCTACTGTCACTCTGCATCAGTTACATCATGATACCTTAGATCTAGGCTACCTTTTTTCCTGAATAATAGAAGGTTACATTGATTAGAAATTATGCGGAAAGTAGATTCCGTCATATAAAAATTGATTAAAGTTTGACTCTATTCTCTGTTAAAGTAAGAAGCTTTTTAAATAATTGGGTTCTTTGAAGGAATTTTTATATTTTTTACCTGTTTAGCCACGATAAATAGAATCAGATAAGAGAACAAGTGTGAATATTCAGCACAACCTTTAACCAGGTGTATGTATGTATTTCTCTCTATGTTCTAAAGGACTCAGCAATGTGTAGTGCTTATGAGTTCTCATTTGACAGAGGAGGACTCCTATGTGGAATAACATGTAATGGCCAGGCGCGGTGGCTCATGCCTATAATCCCAGCCCTTTGGTGGCCTAGGCAGGAGGATCGCTTCAGGCCAGGAGTTTGAGACCAGCCTGGTAACATAGTGAGACCCCTCCCCACACACACACACCTCTACAAAAAAAAAAAATTAGCCAGACTTGGTGGCACATGTCTGTAGTCCTGGTCACTGGGGAGGTTGAGGTGTGAGGATTGTTTGAGCCCTGGAAGAGTTCGAGTCCGCAGTGATCTATGATCACACCATTGCATTACAGCTTGGGTGATAGAGCAAGACCCCATCTCTAAAAGAAAAAAACAGATATATATATATAAGTGCCATGTAATATTTTACACTTTTATTTCTTGTCTCAATTCTGGTTTTTTTTCTTGAGCAATTTCTTTTTTTCATTCTCATGAAAGTTAAGGTGATGATATTTTATAGATATAGGAAATATCTATAAAGATACAAGGGAAATCATTAACAATTATTATCTACTGAGGACTGGAATTGGGGGTATTGTCTACTTTGCAGTTCATACACATACAATTACCCACAAACTGTGTATTCACATAGCCTTCACTGCCATTTGTCCTCAGCCTTTTCAAGAAGCTCAAATCCTAGAATGATTGAAACATCTCTTAGATCCCAAGGTGACTTAAGAACCATGTTAAGAATTAATCCTGCTTTGTAGGAAGTTACACAACAGCAGCATTTGTGGCAGTGCCACAGCAAGCCAGGGACTGGCCCATGGGTGGTATGCTGTCATTCCCAGCACTCTCTCTGCCTTCCAGAGAAACAGGAATTTGCCACACATCTGTGACTCATTTGCTGGAGCTGTTAAGTGATGATGGTTTAAAATCTCAGGGAAGTAAAGCCACCACTTACTGAACACTTCCTGTGTGCTGTGCACTCACTTGTACACTTGTAACCACATGATTTTATTTCATCTTGACGATAATCCTTTAAAGGAGCTTTTATTATCCCACTTTTACACATGAGGAAATTGAAGTTCTGGGAGGATGAGTAACTTGTAGAAGGTCACACCGTATGTGAGTAACGGACCCAGCCTCTCCAACTACTCTCAGCTGATTACAGAGATTAAATTAGAAGCAGTTCTTCCTTTCTTGGAAAAGTAAACCTAACGGGAAACTCAGAAGCCATAAAGGAAAAGAGTGATTAATTTAGCCACATAAAAATCGAAGGCTTCTGCTCAACAAACTGCACCAAAAACTTGGATCAGGGATGTATAACAAACTAGTGGGGTGGGGAAGGAGACTGCCAAGCTGTGATAAAAGGCCAATTTTTAAAACATAACAAAGAACTTTTTAACAGTCAGTGAGCACGAGACATACAGACTGCTGTGAACATGGGACAGGAGGCTCAGCTTCGCTCGTGATTAGAGAAATACAAATTATTTGCTGCAAATTACATTTTCAGCTGTAGGTTTGACAAGGATTTTAGAAGTGGATAATGTTCAGTGCCGTCAAGTGTGCAGGACAACAGGTACCCTCCATCTCCATTATCTGTGGACATGCAAATCGGTACAACTCTATATTAAAATGGAAAATACACATACTCTTTGATTCAGCATTTATTTATCCCACAAATATTTTAATACAGGTATTCAAAGATAAGGGCACTGCTCTATTCATTGCCATGCCAGAAACTTCATCAATAGAAGACTGATTAAATAAATTGTAGAATGTTTATACTACCGAACACTAGTAGCCATTATTATTATTATTTTTTACTTGAATCTTGTTTTTTATTTTAGCACTTTATACAGCTTGTCTCATTGAGTATCACCCAGCTAAGATTTTTTTTATAGGGCATGGCACATATATTTTGTTTTGTTTCCTTTTATTTTTGCTCTGGATCTCATGTGTAGCAAGTAGAGATATGAAATTAAATATTCCACAGTAGGTATGCCCCCTAAGTAGCCATTATAAAGTGTTCTATACACCTTTAAGTAAAGAAGACAAAGATATGTTGAAAGAACTAAGGTATACAATATTCTATAAATTATTCCATTTTTTGTTTGTATAAACATGTAGACTTTTGTGCATAGGAAATATCTATAAAGATACAAGGGAAATCGTTAACAATTATTATCTACTGAGGACTGGAATTGGGGGTATTGTCTACTTTGCAGTTCATATGCATACAATTTAAATTTTTTACCATGAACATGTATCATCTTTTATAATAAAATGCTAATTTCTAAAAATACAGTGTAGAAGACATTCATTTATTAGGGCCCTATTTGCAGGAAGCAGCATAAGTAAATCATCCCATGTTGACAGATAGAACTTATCCAACCATAGAGAACAGATATCAATGACTTAATAAGCAGTAAAGATAATAAAAATTTTAGCAAAACCAACTAGAACCTCTTGGGAGTGAGTTTCTCTAGCTAGATGAGTTCTTCAGCCTAGCAGAAATAGGAGAAAATAGTTTTTTTGGAAAGATAGTTTCTGAAATCTTATCCAATTCTCTGTATACGTTAATACCTTTTTTTTCTATTTACCGAAGTGACACATTCATTGTCAAAATTTGGAAAATACCAGTAAGCTCACATGGGCTTTATTTTTAACAGGCTACAAATTTAAATACAGATAGCAATTGCAAGATTATGTCTAAGCAAAGAGAGGAAATTGATGGCTGAACTGATGATTGATTAGAATGACTTTTGTCTTTTTAAAATTGAGTTATATAAGAGGTAAAGGAAACAGACTGATGGCTGGAGAATTTGACCATGTATATGAGAATCTGAGAATTCTTTTGAAAAATATTCAAATTTCCAGCCAACATAGAGTCTCATCCACCATTGAAGGGAATCTTAAACCATCATTGCATAAAACTTTGGAGATGAAAGACTTCTTACTCCTTCATTTTACAAAGAAAAATTGGGGTCTAATTTTTTCATTAATTCAATTTTAAAATAACAAGTATCCAATGCAATACTCTTTCCACTTCCTGATCTTGTCTGATACAAGAAGAATATTTTTCTAGGACATTGCTCATTATTCACTTGAGGAATAAGTATGGCTTTCAACAAACAAAGGCAAAATCATGAGATATAACTAAAATTGATGATTCACTTTTGAAGAAGTTTCAGGTCATTATTTTAATACCTTGTTCACACAGAACCTGTTTTACATTCATTTGCAGACTTCAAATAACTCATTTCAGGGTGAAGTTTAGCTGAGTGACAGTAGAGCCCTCTGAACTCTCTTTGGTTTGGCATGAAGTGAGAGGTCTGAAAAGAATATCAAGCTAAATGCTCAACTTAAAAGCAACACTTGTTTTTTTAATTTAAAAAATCCAATATTATTTCAATTTTCTTAATGACAGATTGTGTCATGCTCTTTAGTTAGAACTCAATATAGAAAATGGAGCATGGGTTGAAGTAGACAGCAGAAGTGAAAGCCAAATAAAGATATCCGATTCCAACTCGTTGTGATATGGGAGGACAAGGGAAGAAAAGGTAAAGCACCACAGCCAACAGCACTGATTGAGGAAATATCTTACTCACAAGGTTTATTAGGCTGTTCTTGCATTGCTATAAAGAAATACCTGAGACTAAATAATTTACAAAGAAAGAGGTTTAATTGGCTCTTAGTTCTGCAGGCTGTACAGGAAGCATGATGCTGGCATCTGCTCGGCTTCTAGGGAGGCCTCGGGAAGCTTACAATCGTGGTGGAAGGCAGAGGGGCTGCAGGCAAGTCACGTGGTGAAAGCAGGAGCAAGTGAGAGAGAGTAGGGGGAGGGAGGAGCCACACACACCAGAACTCATGAGAACTCACTGTCCCGAAAACAGCACCGCTCCAGGACGGATCCACCCCCATGATCCAAACAGTTCCCACCAGGCCCCACCTCCAGCATTGGGGATTATAATTCAGCATGAGATTTGGGCAGGGACCAGTATCCAAACTGTATCACAAGGAAAGCTTCAGGAGCTGAGGCAACCCTTCTAACATGTGGGGTCTTGCCAAGTTTCGCCAGTGGTCCTGGAGATTAGGTGAGTTACTAGGATCAAGATCCTCAAGCAATATCCCCCATATAAATGGAATCTGGGCAGTTCTCCAGCAGGTTTGCCAGGCCTCAGATCACCTCTGCCAGGTTCCTGGAACAGGCCCACAGGGTGTTGGTCCAGCTGATTAGTGTATCAGTCAAGGTCAGCCAGGCTTGTGTTGCAGTAACAAATCACCTGAGAATCTCTGTGAATTCACCCAACTGAAGTGTGTTTCTCACTCTGGCCATGTGTGGGTGGGGTGCCCTCTGCATCATTCTCACACACAGAGCTGGTCTGTGGGGGATCTACTCTCTCAGTTGTTCCTGGGGCTGCTGGGCTGCAGGGAACAAAGCCACACCACCTGCGTGCCCTGCCAACTGCTAAGGGGCGGGCACAGGCAATTCCCCCATGTGCCTGGAAGCAGAGGGAAGGCACTGTGTTGTGCAGGTAACTCAGACTGCCGGGAAAGACTGTATATCAAAGTAGACTACAGTTCACAGGGTCTTTGGGATCCTGGTAGGGCTTTTTACAAGCCCACCCCATAGCAACAGCCCCCTGTAGAGTGGCGTTGAATGTGATAGGGTTACTTCTCCGCAGGGAGCCTGCTACCAGGAATCATTCAGACTTCTCCAAGCCCATTTCTTGTTCTCTCTCATTAACTTCTTTAATGGTCTCCTACCTCATTCCTTCCCCTTTAAGTCTACTTCTGCTAAGGGATGCTTGATTCTTTGCAGAGTTCAGCTTGGGTTACATCACTCCCTCACACAGAAATGTTTGGAGGTTTCCCATTCTCTACAGTTTTGCAACTCAAACTTGTCCATAGACCAACAGTATCAACATCAGCTGGGGTCTTGCTAAAATGCAGCCTCTCGGGCCCCACCCGAGAACTGAAGAATCAGAGTCTGCATCTTAACAGGATCACAGGAGATTTCTTTTCTTCCCTTTTCTTTTCTTTTTTGTTGGAGTCTCACTCTGTCACCCAGGCTGGAGTGCAGTGGCACGATCTCAGCTCACTGTAACCCCTGCCTGCCAGGTTCAAGCAATTCTGCCTCAGCCTCCCGAGTAGCTGAGACTTCAGGTGCACGTTACCATACCAGGCTAATTTTTTGTATTTTTAGTCGAGACAAGGTTTCACATGCTGGCCAGGCTGGTCGAGATTTCAAATATTAAAGTTTGAAAAGCACTTATGCCTAGTATTGGGTCTCAAATTTGGCAGCAGAGTTGAATTATCTGGAAAGCTTTAAAAACTGCTAATTCCCACTTTCCAGGTCTGGAATGGCGCCTTGCACCGAGATCTTTTAAAGCTCTCAGGTGACTATTGTGGGTGAGAATTTGAGAACTCTGGAGTTTGGGAACTCAGGTGACACTCCCAACCACCCATAGTGTGGCTCCCGAAACTTCCCTGTGCCATCTTTCACTCTAACTATATCAGGCTGACCTCCAGTCCCCGAACACCCTATGCTTTTATATAATGTGTTTTAGCCTATTACCAGAAGTCACCAGACATTGTACATGCCTTCTTCTCATGACTGGAGAGGGTCTAGGATGACTGCATATAAATTTATCATTGAAAATGCCATGACTACAAGGCACGGAGACATAAATACACGCATTTACTCAATTGTACATTTAGTTTTCCTGATTAATAAAATGTAAGACCTGATTCCTCCAGATGACAGCTTACTATGGTACTAGGTATCTTAACTGTTTTAGTCTTATTGAACATCAACATTATGATGGGTAATTGGAAGAATATGCTTGTTTCATTGAGTTAACTTTGGGGGTTATAAACTGAGGAGCTTTTAAAGATATATATATTGCAGTAGCAGTGGCAACTGTTTTTCTTTTTTTTTTTTTTTTTTGAGAGAAGTCTTGCTCTGTTGCCCAGGCTGAAGTGCAATGGCGCAATCTCAGCTCAATGCAACCTCCACCTCCCAGGTTCTCCTGCCTCAGCCTCTCGAGTAGCTGGGATTACAGGCACACACCACCATGCCCAGGATAATTTCTGTGTTTTTAGTAGAGACGGCGTTTCACCAGTTGTCCAGGCTGATCTTGAACTCCTGACCTCGTGGTCTGCCCACCTCTGCCTCCCAAAGTGCTGGGATTATAGGCATGAGCCACTGTGCCTGTCTGCAACTGCTTTTCGTTACTCTCACTGCTTCTCCTCCACTTGTGATCAGTGACGTATGTTTGAGAGACACCTGGCTTTGGAGACAGAAGTCAGGATCCTTGACCTCTTTATTACCTTTCCTAATGGAATGAGGTTGCACCCATGGGCCACGCTGTGCTGCACAGGTGGGCCGCGCTTTGCTGCTCACTGGCAGTTCACAGAGTCCCATCGTTTTGGGGAGCACTCCTCTGTCACTACAGTGCCTATGTTTGTAAAACCTTACCCATGGGAGTGTTTTTTCCAAACCACCTCAGATAAATACTTACTTGATGTTTTTATTCACGCAAGATGTTAATTTCTAACAAGACTTTTATGAGCACAGCAAACAGTAGTTGCTTTTTCATGTGAACATTAAATAAGACTCAAGGTATGAAAAGCCTGCTGCAAAGTATCCAGAAGGATCTGTGGGATTTGGTGGGCTGCAGCAGACAAATGGCCTGCCAGTCTGTGACAAGTGTGCAGTCACCGTGGGCACCATCCTTGGGAGGCACAGGATCCACTAAGTCGTCGGGATTACTGGGCTCTGCCCCTAGCAGCTCCCAGAGAGTTAGGGCCCTGTGTGCACATCTCTGCAAAGGCTGTTGTTCAAAGACATGAAAAGCCAGTATTAGTGGTGTCTGCCTGAGCCACCATAAATCACCTCTCCCTCTGGGCTGCCACTGCATTGCCTATGCACAGCCTGGAGGCATGGGACGTGTGTCACTGGGGGAAACATGCAACTCAGGAGTCCTGTTATGTCCATATGAATGTGAATATGAAAGCATGCCCTGGCGCCTCTGTGCTGGGCTATTATTGGGACGGAGGACTCACACACAACAGTGATGTCATCGAGGTGCAGAATAGAAGATTGTGCTGAAACGTCAGATGCCAGATACCAGGTTTTCTCTCACAAACGGTTGTTTTAAGTGCCGATATCAAGGCTTGACAATGCTAGTGCTGGCAGGACTTTTGTTTAGAGATGCAGAGAAATAGTCATTAGAATGAACTAAATTAAAAGCAGAAAGCAGTTAACTTTATGTCGACTCTAAGATAATGTTAGTAAATAAAAAGGCTAATTGGAATTCTCTGTATTCTAATGAGAACTTTTTATTAGTAAGTTATTTGTGCTTTAATGGGCCGCTTGTGGCATGTGGCAGAGTCTTGATGCTTTCCATTACTCATTTTTATTAACACATACAGTAACTATTAAAATAGACCTTGGGAGCGATAACATAGGTAGAAAATGATGGGTGGCTTTTCAGATACAAAATACAGCAGCATACTTACAGATGTGTTCTCATGCCATTTTCAAATTTATATTGGCTATTTTTAAACTTTGTCAAGCCTTTCTCTGACTTCTGTTTTACTGTACTGCTGTTCTTGACATTCCCACCACCCCCGCCCCCGACACCAAATTGAAATTTTGGTGTGGCTTATAAAAGTGCAAAATCCCAAAAGCTAGGACTTTGACAGCCAATGATATGTATCTTTTTAAGATGTTTCATTCAGGGTAAGCAAATGAGCAACAGCAAGGGAAAAACACATTTTAGTATTTTTCTCCCTGTTAGAGATTGTTTTGTGCTTTTTAACTAGGATACCAGAAAGCAAAGTATTTCAAAGTGTTCCTTTAGCAAACTACATATACTCAACCAGATTTCTAGTAGCACTTTTCTTGAATGTTTAAAAAAGGCGACCTTTTTAAACTTTTACTTTCTATTCTTCTTATCCTTCCATAAGTGATTTATGTACTTTTTGCCCTGTTTAGAATAGATAAAATATAGCTTTAATTTTTCTTGGATAATTAAAATGTTTTTCTAATGGGCTGTAATCCATAATGTTTCTAGAATTTGGTGGAAAGTCAATTCACTAATTTAATGGATTAGTGTAGGTCAGTTCTAACTGTAAACTTGAAAAGGTATAAGAACTCCAGGCTAGATTGGAACTTGTCCGTAAGTCATATTTAGGGAGTTTTTGTTTTATTTTGTAAAAACATTCATCTCACATTTCCTAAAAATGAAATAAGGCAGCAAAATAAAACTCATCCAAGGATTCTGGTTACTTGGGTTTTATAGCTAACTAAGACTTTATTTTGGTTTTCCTTTCCCTTTCATGTGGGAAATGTTTAGGACTAAGAGATGTCCCCAAATGTTTAGGACTAAGAGAATGAGGTGGGAGGCCCAGGCTGGAGGGCTCCTGGACAGGGTCTTGAGGGGCACTTGTCTTTCCTGTACTACCTGGTGTGTCACTGTGTTCACCTTTGGGGATACCAGGAAATTTCATATGAAGGGAACTCCCACAGGCATTGCTTTGATTTTATGGATATCGGCTTTTCAGTGTTATGGGATCCTTCTGCTTCAAAGTGAAACTAGGTCTGAAATTTTCAAGCTCAAAAACTTCCATAGGCAAAACTTTTCATGGAAACAAAATATTTTTTTATCCTCATTAAGTAAAATTCAGACATTTGTCAAAAGCAAATATAGCTTCCAAGCCTTGTGGATTATATGTTTTGGTTCCAAAGAATGATGAACCTCTGGTAGCCCCAGGAATGGGAGATTTTCACACTGTTGTGATTCTGAAGACACCAACTTAACAACTAGAACCAAACAAAATCAGTGCTGTTCAGTGCCTTCTGACTGCTTACTATCCGCTGGGTGCTGAAAAGCCCTAGCCTGTGTGTTGCTTAAGATCCAGTATATTATTGTAGAAAATAAGGTTTGTGGGTCCCTAGTGGTCTCTGCGGGCTAACTAGTGGATCTGCTGGCAGCTTGGTAATTTTAGAGGAAATATGAAGTATAAGATCAATTGTGATTTTTGTAGCTATCCCATTGTATTCTTAGCAACAGATTTATAGCAAGTATACATTTTATCCCATAACTCTGGGTGTGAGAAGTGTTGCCACCTTCTATTTGTCTAAATTTGATTTCGTCTACTTCACACTACCTCTTCCTCCCTCCACCCACACACAGACCAGATTTGGGGAAGGCCTTGGGAACATTTGGGAAAATGCCCTCTCAACCTACCATCTTGGCCTGAGAGTCTCTTCAAGGCAGACAGCTCCTCTGCTTCTGTGAAAAGGTGGACACGGGGGCTTTTCACTAGGGCCCCAGAAGCTCCAGCTCTTGATGTTCAGTCAGCCCTGTATCCCAGAGCTCTCCCACAGAGGCCCTGCCACCCCTGGAAAATGCTGTACAGGCCTGGGTTCCTGGCTTCTCCTTCTCTTAGGATCCTCCAACCTCTGTTGCCTTCCCGGCTTGTGCCTCCTAAACTGCCCCTGATCCAGCTGTTTCTCCTCCCTCTCTGAGCTCCTTCCTCCCTCTTCCTGCTTCTTGTGTCACCTCCTCCCTTTAGTGAGCTTTAGAAACATAATGCTGGGTTCTCCTTCCTACGGTGGTGGAGATGGGGTGAGATACCAACGCTGGTCAGCTTAGTTTTCATGATGATCATCTTAGTCCATGCTGGCTGCTGTAACAAAGCACCATAGGCTGGAACAACAGAAACATATTCCTCACAGTTCTGGAGCCTGGGAAAGCCAAGGTCAAGGCACCAGCAGATTTGGTGTCTGTGAGGGCCCACCTCTTTGCTTGTAGATGGTTTTCTTCTTGCTGCATCTTCACATGTCACAGGGGCAACAGCTCTCTAGGGCCTGTTTATAAGGACACCAATCCCTTCATAAGGGCTCTGCCCTCCTGACCTAATCACCTCCCTAAGGACCCACCTCCTCAGACCATCACCTTGGGGGTTAGGTTTTTTTTGTGTGTGTGTGTGTGCTTTTGTTTTCAGATGGAGTCTTACTCTGGTTGCCCAGGTTGGAGTGCAGTGGCATGATCTCGGCTCACCACAACCTCCGCCTCCCGGGTTCCAGTGATTCTCCTGACTCAGCCTCCCGAGTAGCTGGGATTACAGGCATGCACCACCACACCCAGCTAATTTTGTATTTTTAGTAGAGACAGTATTTCTTCATGTTGGTCAGGCTGGTCTCAAACTCCCGACCTCAGGGGATCCACCCATCTAGGGCTCCCAAAGTGCTAGGATTGCAGACGTGAGCCACTGCGCCTAGCCAGGGGTTAGGATTTTAACATGAATTTGGAGATAACATAAACACTCACTTCAGAGTAATGATAAAGTATATTGCCCATATGCTACAAGGACTGTCTTGGTCACTTTTCAGCTAACATTTAATTAAAAGAGTGTAATTCTCTGCAACTGTGTTTTGTCTCATTCACGTGTTAATAAATACATGTGCTAGGTTTCCCTTTGCAACAATGATTGGATCAGTTCAAAGTGGTTCATTGATGTCCGAAAAAAAGTGAAAATAATGCATAAATCCTAGAACTCAAGACATACGCAAGTGGTAATAATTAAGCTTCTACTGTGCCTGTGGATTGTGAATCTACAAGTGTGATGATTTTATAAAAGCAGCCCAAAAAGGAAAATACAAATCGGAAGTATAACAAGGAACATCTGAAAATTTGAACTTATTTGCACTCGGAGGCACTGAACTCTGGCCTTTGGTAGTTGTCTGTTATGGAATTCCATTAAATAGTCTCCTCATCTGTAAATGGAGGTGATAATAGAACTTACTTCAGAGTGATTGTGAGGCATAAATGAGGTAACACATGTGGCATGCTTGTGTACATGTCTATGTGCTGTCTGAGCTGTCATTATTATAGTTATCGAAATTATTATTATTAACATAAAACACAGCCATCTCTCTAAACCTATTAGGTTTTTCCAGAGTGAATTACAATAACGGTGCTTTGTTACAGAAATGCTATGTTTTGTCATCAAAGGTGGAGAAATAACCAAAACTGTGGCAGTACCATGAATAGTTGTAAAAGTTGGTCCAAGTTACAATCTGACCAAATAAGCCGTAAAGTAAATGGAAAATACAGTTCAAACCATGAAATTGCCATCTTTTAATAGTCCCAGGTAGTGAAATACTAGAAAACCCCCATGTTTCTTCTTGACTCCATACTCAGAGGAAAATCAGAGTGAGCTGCTGGCAAAATTCCTCTGCTAAGCGACAGCGTGGAGGCTGTGCGACCTGAGTTGCATGCGCCGTGAAGAGCGGTTCCGGTGCGTGAGTTGGCAGATGGCCTGCTCTGCATTCTGCTGAAGCCACAGACCATGGTTCTTCACACAGGTGGGTTGAGGGCCTGAAGAGGCGCTCAGTAAGTGCCAGTAACTGGTTTCCTGTGCCTGCCTCCTTACCTAGATTCACCCTGAACTTGCTGTGCAGCCAGCCCCTTCAATGACAGCCTTGACACCTGGCCGCTAAAGAGGGCACAGTGCTTCCCCAGTCTCCCCACTGAAACCCAGGGGCCTCGCCTGTGGCTCACTGCCCTTTTAGTCCCATCTATTCCCAGTGTTATTTCCTCTTGTTTGCCTAGTTGCATAGTCTTTGCTCGAGCCATCTGGCATGTTCCCATTTCTTGAACACCTCCATGCACCCATCCCTCAGCTCACCCCCCCGTGTCTCCCCATCTCCACTTTTTGAGCTCATGCCCGTCTTTCCTTGCCCATCTCCAGTGCAACCGCACACACAAAGCCACCCCTTCTTTCCCAGTTGCCTGTGCTCCCTACCTCCTCTGAACCTCAATCTCAATCTCACTTTGCCATTTTCTCCTCGTTGGTGATCATTATCTCAGTCCTCTGTGTTCAGCAGTGGCATATTTGTTTTACTCCATCTGTTACAGCAGCAGCCCCCAACCTTTTTGGCACCAGGGACCAGTTTCATGGAAGACCATTTTTCCATGGTTGGGGTGGGTAGGGATGGTTTCAGGATGAAACTGTTCCACCTCAGATCATCAGGCATCGGATTCTCATAAGGAGCACACAACCTAGATCCCTTGCCCGCACAGTTCACAATAGGGTTCTCGCTCCTATGAGAATCGAATGCCTCCACTGGTCCGATAGGAGGCAGAGCTCAGGTGGTTATGCTCACTCACCCAGCACTCACTTTCTGCCATGCAGCCTGGCATGTTCCTAACAGGACACAGACTGGTCCTGGTCCACTGCCTGGGGGTTGGGGACTTTTGTGTTAGATGACAGCTCTCTGAGGGCAGGGGCTATGTCTTGATCACCATCATGTCTCTCCCACATAGTAGGCTGGTGGGCAGTAGTTCTAAAGTTGAAGTTGGCTGGTGCTATCCCCATTACTCCAGGGCCCCTCCCCGTTCCATGGCAGCATTGCTGACTTCTTATGGACCGGAGGCTCACTGAGCCTGGCTGGCAGGTGCTACTTACCCTGCCTGGGAGTCCTGACAGTAGCCCAGGGAGGTTCTTTTAAACTCATGACTACATCGACTGTTGGGTTCTCTACAAGGAAGACTATATTAGCTTTTGAAGGAGGCCTTTGGCTGCCACCCCGAGCAAGCCAGCTGCGAATCACTGGCCTCATTTTAACTTTCTGTGTTGTTGCTCCTTGTGTTTGGACTGAGAAATGCATTCAGCAACTCCTCCTTTTTTTAATCCTATTGCTACATCTCCAGCCTTGAGATTTGCCAAATGTTGCTCAATGAAACACTCAGAACAGCATTTAGACAAGGCTTTGTAAGACTTTGATGTGGTCTGAGAAATTACAATCTTTCCATCCGTAGATGGGGCTCCTGTCGTTTCCATGTCACAGTCAGCAGAGCTGTGATAGAGTCTGAGCAGCAGCAGCTCAGCTTTCTCCAGTGTGCCTTGATGAACCAAAATGTTTTGTTTTTGTTTTAGCAAAGGCATGATCAGCACAGAACCTGTAAGCACTTGCTTGTTCTCACTCAATTCTATTCTTCTGTATGTGCTTTTCCTGCATTCCTTTATTAGAAACCTATTGGATATCATCATCTTGTTGCCATATTTGCTGAAAGGAATGAATGTGTCCATGCAGTTTCCCGTTGATCCCTGTCTGGAGTTAGCAGCATGGACCTACCCCAAGCTGTGCTGGCGATGCAGGTTTCACCATAAAAACAACTTCTCATTACCAGTTGAGGACCAGCCATTATTCCAATATTACATGGATTTGAAAAACAAATTCAGCACCTGAGAATGAAGTAGCCCCAGGACCTTTCACAAGCTGCTAAGCATCTGAAAACCTTGATGCTATTTCAGGTGTCACCACTTAGGAACACATGGCCTAAGGGGAGGTGTAGACGATTGCAACTGGATCAGAGATAACGTAGGTAATTCCTTACAGTCCAGGCCCACAGACTTGCTCACAGTCACTCAGAATACCCTGGAGAAAAGCCAAAGCTACAGCCCAAGTCTGTGGGTCTAGTTTAGGTCTCCGGGCAGCATCAGGCTCCCTCTTGTTCCACATTTTCCAACACTCGTGTCCTTGTGAGTGGAGCATGAATAATACTTTTTCTGCCTCCCCAGGAGAGGAAGGGCAAATCAGAGTGCACATGCCAGTCTACTTTGAAAATCCTGAAGCCCTACACTGCCACTGTGGAGCAGCCACGTCCTTCCATCCGTGTGTCCATCCCCTGGTGCACATCTCGCAGAGCCCTTGGGTAGCCTCGGGGCCCCAGACAGGATGAATCTCAGACCCTGCCATCAGGGGGCCTCACAGTCCAAAACAGAAGGCAGGAGTTGGACAAGCAGTGGGGTGCAGCTGTGAGAGCCCAGAGAAGAAAGGCTTGGCTACTAATTCCTTATGGCTGTGGCAAATATCATGGGATCTTAGGGACTGCCTCACACGGAAGGTGCCATTGGAATTGAACCTTGGAGAATAAGCAAGAATTCCCCCAGGTGGAGCAGGTTAGGGGGGCTGTTGTGGGTGGAATGAAAACATTTGGGCCTCAAAGTCGTGGTGTGATTGTAGAACAGTGAATTGTCTGGGTGGTAGAAGGGCCGGGTAGCAGACCTTTGTACCAACATTGTCCTGGAGGTAATGACCAGTTATTGTAGAAAATAGCAGCTTAATTTTGTGAGAAATTTTCATTCCTTAGATTTGCCGGGGAGATGAGATTTCCTTATGGGTTGATCCTAAATTTTGCATTAGATGGATTTTTCTTTTTTCTTTGTTTTGGCTTCATTCTACTCTCTTATCAGGATGTGAGATCCAAGGGGACCTGTCACGGGCCAGCTCACACCATTACTCAGGAAGTCCTACGTGGTCAGTGAGCTCTAGTTTGTCCTGTGGTTCCCTAGGCGGTAGGAGTCCACAGCTATGGCTCCAGGCAGATGTCCTGAAGGGAATCAGGTGAAAAGGGGGTTCGCTCATGGAAACTACTTCAGTTTCATCCAGGACAGACCTGTGAGTGCCAACCGAGTGTAAAGCCTCTGGTCACACCACTCAAAGCAGGCTTCATACTGAAGCTGAGCTCATGCCAATCCCCTCAAATCCTTCTACACCCCCACACACCCTTCCCCGACTTTATGGTTTTTAGAGAGAGAGTTTTGCTCTGTTGCCCAGACTGGAGTACAGTGGCACTATCATAGCTCACTGTAGCTGTGACCTCCTGGGCTCAAGCCATTCTCCCACCTCAGCCTCCTGAGTAGCTGGGACTACAGGCATGTACCACCACACCCAGCTAATTTTTAAATTATTTTTTGTAGAGACAGGGACTCACTATGTTGCCCAGGCTGGTCTTGAAATCCTAACCTCACATGATCATCCTGCCTCATCTTCCCAAATCACTGAGACCCTTTCCCTTTTTAAAGATGAATATATTAATTAACTCGAAAGCCAGGGTTGCTGGCCCTCATCTGTCTTAATGGAACACTTCCTCACTTGTTGTGAATGACAAGAAGCAGGTCTTGAAGAAGCTCCATGTCTGAAACAAGGAGTTCCATGGTCATTTATGGTTGCTTCACTAATTAGGAGTCTTTTTAATGAGAAGAAACATTTTCATTTCTCTAAGGGCTTTCTTGCTTTGTGGTTGGTGGGAGGTGTGGAATGAGACCAAAGGTGGGGGTGAGGCCATAGATGCTGAGAGTGGACCTCACCCTCAGGATAGTTGAGGCCTGGCAGGTGGGCCCGAGCAGAGGAGGGCAGTGCCACTCCTTGGCAGCTTCTCCAACCCAGCTGCACCTGCCCTCACAGCTGGTTGAAAGACAGAGAATGTGGTCTCATTAACTCACTTGGTGATAGCTTTGTGGTTCTTGTTGCAAACTACAGGTAAATCTCCCAGTTGGAGGAACTCTGATGTATACAGTGAGCTGCCTGAAGAAAATTTCCTTTGCACTCACCCGTGGAAAGCATTCTTTCATTTAGTATAAGATTCCTGGATTAAAAAAAAAAAGTGTTGTTTGCAAATCTTTAAAGCCTGCCTCATTGTTTTAGAAGGAAAGTTTCTAAGATCTGAAGACAATGAAATTGAGACCAAGAAGAAAATTATGGTCCCCTGTTGATGTTCCAAGAGGATATGTGTGTGTGTGTGTGTGGGTGGGTATGTGAGTGTGCATGTGGGGGGGTTGTGAGGTGTGTGTGTATGTGTGTGAGTGTGCATGTGGGGGGGTTGTGGGGGATGTGTGTATGTGTGTGAGTATGCATGTGGGGGGGTTGTGGGGTATGTGTGTGTGTGTGATTCTGATGTAGTGGAGCTGAAGGAAAGATGCTGAGCAGAGGTCCAGGGGGTCATTTGCAGCCCTTTTCTCCACCTTCCACCCTTGTTAGCCAAGTGGGTTTTCAAGCTCTTGGTGAGTGCTCATATTAAGCAGCACTTCTTAGCTTGCCCAGGATGAGGGGAACTCCTGTGAAACCAATCAATCTCCTGGGCTCTTGAGGCCACTTGTGCCACCATGCATACCACTTCTATGGGCCATTTTCATTAAAATGGTGGTGATGGCTGCTGACCAGTGCAGGCCCTTGTCTCCTGAGAAGAGTGGTTGGACCTGCCCAGCAGTCCTCCCTGCAGCCACCTTCTGATGGTCCTGTAGAGCAAGTAGGAAGGCCTTTGGCTTTCAGAGCCTCTCAGTCTAATCCATTCCCATTTTGCACCACCAGCAACCTCATATGTGACAGAGACAGATGAGCGCAGCTGCACTGTCCAAGCTGCGTCCCTCCCTTGGTCAGGTGATTCACTGTGGGTCACTGACTATGACGAGACTACTTAGCATCCCAGGAAAGTCAATCTCCTTGCTAAATGGGACCCTTTGTTTGGTAAATGTTGGGGTCAATTAGAAGTTCTACTCAGGCCAAGATAGAGTCATAAGGACTAGATTTACCTTCCTATCTTAAACAACAAAAAACTAGGCAAAATAAATGCAACAAGGGTTTTCAGACATTGGACATAGAGTCGTGCAGGACGGTGGTCCCTGAGAGGGAGAGCAGTGGAGGTGAGCCCTGCAGCTTCCCCCGCTCACGGCCTTGGGGGCTTCCTAGGCCACAGCATGGGGAGGGGACCCCACACAAAGCCCAGGAGTCTCTAAATTCATGAGACAGAGATAGGAATCTGGGACACCAAAGCAGCTGTAACTCTCAACGCAGAGTGCCAGACGGGCAAGAGCTGCCCAGAGAGAGAGCTCTGGAATTCCGGAGAGGATGCCCCAGTCCTCAGCTGGGCACTGATGGACACATGTGTGTGAGCATAGGGGCTCCCATGGCAGCTGCGGAAAGAACTCCAGAAAGGACAGGCAGAAAAGTCTCTGAGCTCATGTGCATTAGGGAATAGTTTGTGCTCCCAGCAGCCACAGGAGGATAAACTTTGGGTACGATACTCAGAAGGGTATTACTTCAATGGTGGAGAACAAACAGCCCTGGACTGAAAGCTGCTAACAGCTTAAAAAGCAAGTCTACAAGTCTTCTTGGAGACTTGATTGATTCTAGAACTGGGCCAGGAAATACATGAGCCAATAATTAATGTAATAATAATATAATGCCAAATTAGCCGGGTGTGGTGGCGGGCACCTGTAGTCCCAGCTACTTGTGAGGCTGAGGCAGGAGAATGGCATGAACCCCAGGGGGCGGAGCCTGCAGTGAGCCGAGGTCGCACCACTGCATTCTAGCCTGGGCGACAGTGAGACTCGGCCTCAAAAAAAAAAAAAAAAAAAAAAAAAAATATATATATATATAAAATGCCAGAAAATAAGAAAGGGCTCAAAAAAGGCCACAATGTTGGGGGGTGGGGGGATGTCAAAGGGGAACAGGACCCAACTGAAAGAGTTTCAACAGCCAGAGCTGGAACATGTAAGAAGCAAAATAAACAATGGGGTGTTGGATTACAACACAAGGTACAAAATAAAAATCCATTTGTTTATACCGATATAAATGAATCCCAAATGAATGAATGAATGGAGAAATCTTCCATGCAGAGGAATTCCAAGTAATTCATGCTCTTCCCTCAGCGAGGTGGAACATAACTCTCCACCCTTTGGTGTGGGCTGTACGTAGCAGCTTCCTTCCAGAGGATGGGTTGGAAAGGGAGGAAGGAGAATAACTTCACGGTGGAGGAAGCTAATGATCACCACTTCTGCCACGTGACCAAAGCCAACGTCGAGAGTGAAGCCATGCTGACAGCATGTCCCCTTGATATGGTGTGATGAGAATGGTACTCAATCTCTGTGATCTTCCACAGAAAAGAATCCCGTAACCCCTTTCTAATCATGAGGGGAAAAGTCAGACACATCAATGGAGGGCCATTATGCAACATTCCTGACAAATGCTCCTCAAAGTAGTCAATGCCACCCTAAACAAGAGAAGTCTGAGAAAGTGTCAGAGCCAAGGGATTCCGAGGAGGCATGGCAACTAATTGCAGTGTGGGATCCTGGACAGGAAGAGGACAGCAGGGGAAAAGTAAGGAAATCTGAATAAAGTGTGGATGCTGGTGAAAATAATGCAGTGACATTGGTTCACTCCTTGTGACTAACATACTCGTGTACCAGGCTAATGTGTGATGTTAATATCAGGGGAACCTGGGTGGGGGGAATATGAGGACTCTGTAGTATTGTAAATTTTGTACAATTTTTCTGTAAATCTAAAGCTTCTAAAATAAAAAGTTTATTAAAAAGTAATTATATAAACTTAATTACATAATATTTAAAACAAAGGCAATACATATTTTTAAAGCGTTCACTTTACCAGATTATTTTAAATATTAAAAAGGGACCAAAACAAAATATCCAGAACAGCTGAAGTAGCTACTTCCCCCTTCTTCTTTCCCTCCTTCTCCTTCCCATCCTCACTATGACAGCCATTCCTGACATCACCAGTGATGTTAGTGGCTTCATAGAGTAACATAATGTAGTGTATAATTTAGATTTAAAAACCTGAGTTACTTCATTACAAAAATAAATCAGGCCACTCAATGCCTTCAGGTTGAGCTATCCCTTGAGATAAGCCATCAGCCCGTCTAGGACCCTTCTGTTTTCCAGACCTCCCAGTCTCTTGTGAGTGGCAGGTGTCCATGATGGAGTGGGTAGGGCTGGATACGTGGCATGGACCTCCACGGCTTCTGCACCCACCTTTTACAACCACCGTTACCCCTACTGTGCACCTGCTGTTCACTTTCCATCTCCTCGGCAACTCGGAAATGTAGACGGTTCCTGTTTCTCATGTGAGACACGTAGGACTAGGAGAAGTGAATTCACTCCCCTACTCACAAAGCTGGAAAGCGGCAGAGCCAAGCTTCCAACTAAGGCACGTCTGATCATAAAGCCCGCAGTCTTTCTGCTGCAGCACCTGTCTTCCAGCTCCCTGCCCACCTGTCCCAGTCCTTGCCGTCCTTGCTTTGTAATCCTGAATGGCTTGGCCTAGGGAGCTCCTGCACTCACACTGCCAAATCACTGCTCTGCAGCTGCTGCGGTCACACAGACACACAGTCAGGCATGCACAGAGGAACCTGTAACTATTGCTTAGTCCTGAAGCTCACACAGTAGATGCACCTACCTGTATGTAAAATGGAGTGTACAAAAAGCTTACCTGTAGAACTTTCACTGTCACCATTGTGATCCTTCCATCTGATAAGGTTTCTGGAAGTAAGAGAAAGAGCTATGTTGCAATGTACAGTGTGTGCCCTAGCTTATCCTGACCTTTGCCTTCAGGGTGCAATCACAAACCTTTAATGGTCCTGGCAATTTGGCATTATGGTGGAGCCGCTGATTAGTGATTTTGTCTTTAAATTTTACTCTCTTCAACTTGGCCTGGAAATGGATACATCTGACAGGGAAGAAGGCAAGTTATACACAGTGTCTGTCAGGTTACACTATGTACCTAGAGGTGGTAGCATTTTGGTTGTAAAACATCAGTGTCAATGTTGTATCTGGGCAAAGTAATACAGTACACAGTTCTATTTCAGTTTCCAAACCAGAGGAATACAAAGAGCCTATGCAAGTCAATTGTAAAAACACTATTTATTTTAGCAAATGCTTAAAAATGTGTGAATTCTGGATATTATAACAGTAAAATGAAGTTCATTTCTGGCTCATTCTTTTGTAAGACATACTTGCTCACCTTACAAAAGGAATAGAGGTCTGGAGACGTTGACACTTAGAAATATAAATTTAATTAACACCACCTTTATTTTTCACTGTAAATGACAATCTCTTCCCCTTGTAGCACAGCAAATGCAGGCACCCACAGAAATTCAGGGCTATGGATTGCTTTGCTAATCCTGGTATGTCCATGGGCAGGTCTTGCATGTGAGTGAGCGTTGCTCAAGGTGCAAAGAACACCACTAAGCAGCACCGCAGAGCTTTCAAAGAGGGCTTTGCATATTTGCACAGGCTGTTGCAGACATGAGGGTGGTGCTTTGAGCGGGAGCCCCGGGATGATTTGGCCCAGGTGTAACATGGCCCCTCCCCAGCCAAGTGGCAGCCCCAGAGAGCAGAGTGGAAGAGCATATTGCTGTCTTGCTCTACCATGTTTTCCAAAGACATGAAATTTAGTCCATATGTTTAAATCTCTCTTTGGCTGATTGCCTTGTGCAGTTGATACATACAGTACAACAAAATAAAAATTAGAAAATAAATCTGTTTGGGAGCAAACTTGAAGGGGAGAAAATGATGTAGCCCTGTGCAGAAAGCACATGTGAGCATCTAAACACGCCATTGTGTGTGTGTGTGTGAGCATGTGTGTGTTGAGCTGTGCTTCCACTGATGAGGTTCAAAAAGATCCTTTGTTATTGACAAGGAGCCAAAGCACTTTCCTAATTTAGGAGGCCCTCCTTGGGTTGCAAGAGTGAGGACCCAGGCAGATGGCGATGTTGGGATCCAGGGGAGAGTGGGCAGGTCTGGTAATGTCAGGAACAGCATGCAGCTGCCTCCAGGTTGAGCCAGTCTTCAATGGCATCACCAATGGGAGGGGTCTGGAAGGACAATCCGTGGGATTTATTATCCTTTGCTGTCCCCATATGTGTGGCCCTGGGATGGAGGAGTCAGGCCCTCTGGCACAGAGTCCATGAATGTGGCTCAGTTGGTCTCCTTCTTCCATCTCTTGCTGCTGCTCCTACATTTTCATCTATAGCCTAAAATCAAAGAGAAAACAAACTTACTAAGTCACAAAAAACAGAACCTTTTGAAGATAATGCCTTGGTAAGGAGCATCATAAACACTAAAAAGGTCAGAGCCAACAAAGGAAGACTTTTGTGAGCCCTTACTAGGTGTCCCTCACGACTGTGGTTCTGAGGGAGATGCTGAAGAAATGGGCACTCCTGAAGGAGCCGAGCCAAAGCAAGCAGATGAGAGTAACAAAACTTCACATCTGGCCGGATGTGGTGGCTCATGCCTGTAATCCCAACACTTTGGGAGGCCGAAGTGGGTGGATCACCTGAGGTCAGGAGCTCAAGACCACTCTGGCTAACATGGTAAAACCCTGTGTCTACTAAAAATACAAAAATTAGCTGGGTGTGGTGGTGGGCACCTGTAATCCCAGCTGCTGGGGAGGCTGAGATGGGAGAGTCGCTTGAACCCAAGAGGTAGAGTTTGCAGTGAGCCGAGATCACGCCACTGCACTCTAGCCTGGGCGACAGAGTGAGATTTTGTCTCAAAAATAGAAAAATAAAAACAACTTGATGTCCAGTGGACATTTTACATGTGCAGGGCACTGTTCTATGTGCATTAAATATATCAACTTCATTTAACTTGTGCACGCCTATATCACTATCCTCATGTTACATTTGAGGGAACTAAGGTTCAAACTCGTTAAATATCTTGCCCAAGGTCACACGGCTCATAAGTTTGAGAGTGAGGATTTGATCCGGGGGGTCTGATGATAAAGCCTACACATTTAAAAACTTTCAACACATGGCATGTTATATTTCACCTGTACCCCTGCCCACACCCTCCCCAGCGTGCTTTTTTCAAAGCATACAATTCACTGGCTTTTCGTATAGTCACAGAGTTGTGCATTCATCACCACGGCTGATTTTAAAATGTTTTCATTACCCCCAAAAGAAACCCAAGACCCCTTAGCAATCACCGTCCTTTCCCTGCCACTGCCCCCAGTCTCCTTTTTCCTGACACCGCAGCCCTAGGAAACCCTGATCTACTTTCTGTTTCTACAACTTACCTGTTCTGGACATTCATATATAAGGAATCATATAATATGTGGTGTCTTGTGACTGGTTTCTTTTACTCAGCATAATGATGTCAAGGTTCATTTATATTACAGCGTGTATCAATATGTCATTTCTTTATATTGTGGTGTAGTAGTTTATTGTATGAATAAGCCATACTTATCCATTCATTATTTGATGGACATTTGGACTGCTTTCACATTTTGGCCATTTATAATTCTGCTATGAACATTTATATGTGTTTTTCTGTAGACTCATTTTAATTTCTCTTGGGTGTACACCTAGGAGTGCAATTGCTGAGTTACACATGATAACTGTGTTTAACCATTTAAGGAATTACCAAACTGTTTTCCAAAGTGGCCACAGCGTTGTACATTTGTACTAGAGTGTATGAGGGTTCAAATTTCTCCACATCCTCACCAACACTTGTTATTATCTCTTTTTTTTATAGCCATCCTTGTTGGTACAAAGTGCTACCTCATTCTAATTTTGATTTGCATTTCCCTGATGGCCAGTAATATTGAGCATTTTTCATGTGCTTATTTTTCCAGCTATTCTTTTGAAACTAATTTGGGATGTCATTTCATCAATAAATACTCATATAGTATACCTATAGCAGGATAAAGACACTTTTAAAGAACATAACCACAATATTGCTATCACTACCTAAAAAATGTCTTTAATTATTACATATAGAGTCCTCAGATTTTCTTGTTTTCCATGTTTGTCTCATGCTTAAAAAAATTAATTGGTTTAATCTAGATCCAAAGAAGGCCCACACTTACATTTGGTTAATATTTCTCTTGGGGGTCTTGTTTGTTTTTTTCCAGCTCAGGGAAATGGATGATGGGGGGACCCATTCCCCTGAGCTGGAAAAAAAGAAAACAAATCCCGAAATGTTGTTCCTCTGCTCTCATTCCACAACAATCAACACAGAAGACTTCTGTGGCTAGATGTGCAGGGATTTCTCCTCACCAACAAGCAAGGAATCAGTTCTGCAGCAGACACCAGCAGGTGTCCTCCAATTCAGTTCTGACACTGTCTACCTGGAGAGCCCACAGGTTGAGGGCTCCATCTCACCAGACTGCTTCCACTTAAGATGCTTTCACAAGCCTCAGCCAGCTATAATTCAGGGAACCCACAACTCCCTCCTTGGGTTTGATTAATTTGCTAGAGCAGCTCACAGAACTCAGAAACATGTGCCGACATCTACCGATTTATTATGAAGGATATAACAAAGGATACAGATGAAGAAGTGCAGAGGGAAAAATATGGGGGAGGGGGAATGGGGCTTCCATGCCCTTCCTGGGTGCACTACCCTCCAGGAGCCTCCACATGCTCAGCTCTCTGGAGGCTCTCTATACACTGTTCTCCTAAAGCTTGTATGGAGACTTCATTGGATAGGCATTTTGAAGCATGGACAACCATGTAGATATGTGTTTGGACAAAAAGGGTATGATCTAATACTAATAGACTGAGTGGGGAACCCAGCAAGTCCTGTCTCTTCAGATTCTTCTTGGTCTCTCTGTACAGCATTCCTTCCTCCTGGGATGAGGCAGGGCCCCTTCAGAAATGGGGAACTTAGGACCTACCGTCAGACAAGGTAGATCAGAGAAACGTGGGGAAGATTAGAGTCCTGCATTGGGGACAAAAAGGAGCAGGGGAAAAGAAGGTAGGAGAAGGTCAGAAAGAGATTCTGTTTTCTGAGGCCTGCTTCTGAGACCTAAAGTGCCCCCAAAGTTGTAACAAAAGAGTGTAACAAAGGTCATGGGAGTTATGAGCCAGGAACTGTGGATAGAAACATACATATGTACATATGTGTATGTGTGTGTGTCTATGTATATCTCTCTCACAACCCCCTCTCTGGTCATTCTGTTGTTTTTGAAGAAACTGGGTTGTTGGCCCTGTGCAATTTCCCATGTTTGGAATTTTGCCAGTTGTATCCCCATGGTGTCATTTAACATGTTCTTCTGTCCTCTGTATTTCCTGAAAACTAGTAGCTGAATCTAGAGGATTGATCAGATTTAAGTTCATTTGGTTTGGGTTTTGGCAAGACTACTTCATGAGTGGTGCCTCTACTTACTTCCACATGTCTCTCCTTTCATGCTATTGAGATTGATCAATAGATTCAGGTGTTGTTAACTGAATATATATAATTATAAAATTCCCCCATCAGCTTTTTACCTAATACATTCCATAGCCATTGATGAGCACTGCCTAAGTCCATTATCCATCAAGGAGCTGGCTTTCCTCATAACTCTAGTAAATGCCTCTTAAGAGTGCAACAGTGCTTCTTCTATCACGCCCTACTTCCCTCATGTTGCAAAGTCATGAAAATGAGAAGGTATCGGCTATTTTTTTTTTTGAGACGGAGTCTCACTCTGTCACCCAGGCTGGAGTGCAGTGATGCGATTTCTGCTCACTGCAACCTCCATCTCCCAGGTTCAAGTGATTCTCACACCTCAGCCTCCCCAGTAATGGGATTACAAGCGTGTACCACCACGCCTGGCTAATTTTTGTATTTTTAGTAAAGATGAGGTTTCACCATGTTGGCGAGGTTGGTCTTGAACTCCTGACCTCAAGAGATCCTCCTGCCTCAGCCTCCCAAAGTGCTGGGATTACAGGTGTGAGCCACCCTGCCTGGCCAGTATCAGCTATTAAAGGGCCATTTTATTTTTGTATTAATTATGTAATAAGGTACTTAATCCTTCCATGCTAGACTGAAAACTTCCCAAGGGCAGGCACTAAGTCTATTTTGCTAGTTCTCAGTGCCCCCCCACCCCCAACTGGGTCCATGGTAGGATCTTGGTAAGCAGTTGTTCAGTAAGTGAATGACTATCAGGAACTTGTTACAGTATACACTCTTTGAAGATTTCCTGTGATACAAGTGTTGGTGGCATTTTTGCTTATAGCTTTTCAACAACTTCCCTATTTTCAGACGATGCCACTGTTCAACAGTAAACTAGGTGAAACAGGCCGTAACTTAGATATACACACAAGAGACATTTGAAATATCAAATTCAAGCCTGGCAATTCAGAATGCAAGCTCATTTTTTTTTTTTTTTAAACAAAGCCTCTTTTCCCTAATTGAACCAGAAAATATGTGGCCCTTTTCCCTCCCAATGTGTAGCTCCAGTTCTCCTTGACTAACTGAGTAGCTAATGGAAGATGGGGCCTGTTCCTGCTCAGCTTGTGAAATCTGACTCTCAGCCCAAGGCTGTGTGGCTTCATATTTTGGATCTGAAAAGAAAATGCTTTTATTTAATCCTGATTTATTAAATTCAGGTTAGATGTGTTGCAAAACAGGGAAATGTTATCTAGCATCTTCCTGCTAATACTGAATCTTTGGTTCTTCTGAGCCACTGTGTCTCACCAGTCTTCCTATGGAAGATGGCGGGAATGTTTCTAATCCCATTTTGAGCCTGAGTGCTTGCAGCTTATGCAGAAAAAATCACAATTCATATCATAGTCACCATCTGAGATTCACCTCTCATCTCACTCCCTCTCCTACTGATTTAGTTATGCTCATCTGAAGTAAAGCCTGCCTGACTGGGTGCAGTGGCTCATGCCTATAATCCCAGCACTTTGGGAGGCTGAGGCAAGAGGACGGCTTGAGCCCAGGAGTTCAAGACCAGCCCCGGCAACAAGATGAGATCCCCTCTCTACAAAAAACTTAAAAATTAGCTGGGCCTGGAGGCACACACCTATGGTCCCAGCTACTTGGGAGGCTGAGGTGGGGGGATCTCTTGAGCTGAATTGTCAAGGCTGCAGTGAGCTGTCATCACACCACTGCACTACAGCCTGGGTGACAGAGTGAGGCAAGATCATGTCTCAGAAAAAGAAAAAAGAAGAAAGAAGAAAGAAAAAGAAAGGAAAGAAAGAGAGAAAGGAAGCAAAAGAGAAAGAAAGAAGAGAAAGAAAGAGAAGAAAGAAAGAAAGGAAGAAAGAAAGAAAGAAAGAAAGAAAAGAAAAGAAAGGAAGAAGGAAAGAAAAGAAAAGAAAGGAAGAAGGAAAGAAAAGAAAAGAGCTGCCCGCTGTAGCTGAAAGATAGCACTTAGATGCTAACGTGGAATTTTGAAAGCAGGAGACCTTTTTTCAGAAAACTCAGGCAAGGCAGTTGCGAGGGCACAACTCAATGCCCTCGTGAGGCCTCAAATCTCTGGGGCCTCACACAAAGATGAGCTTTATGTGGACTTTACCAGAAGTTCTGGGGATGTGGCCAGCTAAGAGCTGTGGCTGTCACCAATTTGTCATTGATGTGACACTAACAGAGAGAATGTACATCTTACCAAGACAAGGTAGTTCCAAGTTCAGGTTCTGTAGCATCATTCAGCTCATCTGAAAGCTTGTAGTTGATTTTACATATTGCAGCCCATTCAAAAATAATCTTGTAAAGCATAGTGTTTGCTTAAACATGAGACAGCTTCCAATGTGGCTTCCGTTTAGTGTGACACAAACCCGTTGTGGACTCTCTATTTTACCACAGAAATTGTTATAACCACGTCTATTGTCTTCCAGAAGGACACTTAAGAGTCACTTTTAAAACTTGGCCTGTGCTTTCCTATTAAAAACCACTGTTTAAATGGTGGTTTAGGCTCCTGTTTGGTATGCAGTGCAGCTAGATCACCCTGCATTCACAATGCTTAACAGTAAAAAAAAAAAAAAAAAAAAAACAACACTGCTGCAATACCAACAGTTAAAATAAAAGCAATTGCATGAAACACACTGCAAACTAGTTTTAAATTTTTATCTTGATGTAGGCACTTAAGAAAAAGGAAAGGATAAAAAATAGTTGGAGACACAGTGATTCTGAGGGTAACGTCTGAGTTCTGGGGCTTGCACTCTAGTCATTAGGTCTTCATCTAAGCAGCGCTACTCGAACATGTATGAACCACAGTTAAAGCACTATGGCTCCCAAGAAAATAAAACAAACAGATCAGTTTTCCAGATGTTAATTGGAGATGTTTTGAAAGACAGAAGCTTCAGAAGGCAGACAAATGTTAAAGAGAATGTGTCTTTACAACATTCACTCAGCACTTAGTGAGTACCTAGCATGCACTAGGCACTACAGCAGCATTCTCAGACCACTAGTTTTCTAGATCCCCTTTCCATTCATAATAGTCTCAAGATTATTAAATTTAAATAGCCTCAAGATCCCCTTTACATTCTTAAAAATTATTGAGGACCCCAGAGAGTTTTTGTTTATTTGGGGTTATATCTACTGATATTGACCATATTAAAAATTAAAACTGTATATAAATGTTTAAATGTTTTGGCTGGGCATAGTAGCTCATGCCTATAATCCCAGAACTTTGGGAGGTGGAGGCAGAAGAACTGCTTGAGGCTAGGAGTTCAAGACCAGCCTGGGCGACATAGCAAGACCCCCATATCAATAAAAAAAAATTTTTTTAATTAGCTGAACATGGTAGCACACGCCTGTAGTACCAGTCACTCAGGAGGCTGAGGTGAAAGGATTGGTTGAGCCTAGGAGGTCAAGGCTGCAGTGAGCTGTGATTATACCACTACACTCCAGCCTGGGTGACATAGTGAAACCTGTCTCTTTAAAAAAAAATAAAGTTAAATGTTTTAAGTAAAACATTTTAAAAGATTTTATTAATTTATTTAAACACTTCAATAATAAAACCATTGTATGTTAACCTAATATAATTTTATGAAAAATAGCTATAAAAACTTTTATGAAAGGAACGGCATTGATTTACGTTTTTGCAAATCTTTTGTCGGGTCTGGTCTAAGAAGACAGCTAGCTTCTTATATCAGCTTCTGTATTCAATCTGATGCTCTAAGTTGTTTCGGTTACCCCAGATATTTTGTTAGAAAAGGAAAAAGTGTGTTAATAGCCTTTGGAGAAAATCGTGCCTATTCATTCTTTGACATTCTACCAAAACTGGACCAGTAGTAGTTTTTTAAAAGTTAGTTGCATTGTGAAATCTGAAATTATATCAATGACTGATATAATTTTTCACTTGTTACATTGAAATCCATTAGTCTTACTCTTGCATGATTGTGTGAAATCATGCATCATTCAATTAGAACTATTGGTTCACTGAGTTATGTAACTCTTTTGAGCGTTGACACATTTCATTATCTAAGATAAAAAAACCACATTCATTAGTGTCATCACCAATCCTATCAGGAATGCCTTAAGTACTGGGAAATATGTAGACACATTTTCCAACGCTGAGAATTTTCCAAATTTGCTTGAATTTTATCATTGGCCAAAAATACTGTCAGTTCTTGAACCGTCAGGCTCACTGCATTTATTATCTCTGCCATCTTTGGTCTGTCAGCACTTCTTTCATGTAAAGATAACGTTCCATGAAAAAGAGTTGCTGGTTCAGCTCACAGTTGAATCTCAGATGCACATTTCATTGGGAAAACCTTGTGCTTCAGTGTGTACCATGGGTTCTCTGTGTGTGTTTCCCACTGAGTCACACAGAATATAAAAAAGACATACTCAAGGGTTGAAACTTAGTAACGGTAATAATTTTTAGTGCTTTTTAATGACTTTTTAAATATTCTCTTTTTTTCCAGCTTTAATGGATGAAACAAATTATTGCTTTTTTCCCTGCAAGTGTGAGATGGTAAAGAAAATGCAGTGACTACCAGTATAAGCTGATGCCACTACCTTGATCCCGGCTAAGGCACCCGCAGTTTTACCCACTGTTGCTTTTGCACCAAAGGTATAAGTGTCAATACAACAAAGAGGGGCAAATAAAGTCTTAATAGTATGAAAATGATTTGACCTTACAAATCCCTGAAGGAGTTTGGGAGACCCCCACAGGTCTGTAGAACAGTCTTTTAAAACTCCCCACTAGATATACAGTTTGACATAGACCAGACTTTTTTCTTGCAAAGGTGGAAGACAGATAATAAATAAAATACACCGGGGGTGCTGTAACCAAAATAAAGCAGTGCACTGTGACAGAGGGGCTATTTCAGGTTGGATGGCCATGAAAGGCTGTGGAGGCAGTGACGTTGAAGCTGAAACTTAAGAGCAGGTCGACTGGGATAGCCAGCCCAGGCTTGACGGCAAGAGCTCACAGGGAATGTTCTGGGGATGGCAGGAGAAGCCCCTTGCTGGGCATAGTGAGGAGGGGGAGTGCAGGGAAAGAAAAGGTCAGTGAGGCCGTCAAGGTGGGAGCTGGATTTTATTCAAAGTGCAACGAGGATGCCTCTGTAGGGGTGTGAACCAAGGTGAAAGGTGATGTCCATCTTGTAGCCTTAGGACATCTCCCCTCACCCCACTTCCACCTCCATTCTTCTCTAGGGGACCACAACTGGGTTTGAAATTCTAAACCCTAGTTGTAAATATAAGTGAAAAAGAAAATCCCAAAAGATTATATACAGCATGAACCTGGGGGGCGGAGCTTGCAGTGAGCTGAGATAGCGCCACTGCACTCCAGCCTGGGCGACAGAGCGAGACTGTCTCAAAAAGAAAAGAAAAGAAAAGAAACAAGAAAAGAAAAGAAATGCTAATTTTAAATTTTGGGTGAAAAACAGTGGCAACTAGGATAGAGAAGCCCAGTGATTTGAGGGGAAGCATAGAATTAATATACAGAAAATTGGCTGGGCACAGTGGCTCATGCCTGTAATCCCAGCATTTTGGGAGGCCGAGGTGGGCAGATCACTTGAAGTCAGGAGTTCGAGACCAGCCTGGCCAACATGGTGAAACCCTGTCTTTACTCAAAATACAGAAATTAGCCAGCCATGGTGGTGCATGTCTGTAATCCCAGCTACTCAGAGAGGCTGACATGAGAATCGCTTGAACCCAAGAGATGGAGGTTGCAGTGAGCTGAGATCACATCACTTCACTCCAGCCTGGGTGACAGCACAAGACTTCATCTCAAAAAAGAAATATATATATACACACACATATACACACGCATATATATATACATACACACACACGATTTATATTTATATATATATGATTTGATTTCAAGATAATCATTTCACAACCTAGACTAACTCACGATTCTGACCTTGCTGACGGGATTGCTGTGAAGATCAAATAAAAATGCACATCAAAGTGCCTGGTCTACAAATACTGGCTGCTGAAGTCCACCGCTTAAGAGCCATGGCAGTCCTTCAAAAATCTTATCTCCACCCTTACAATCAAATCCAAGTTGACTATCACAATGAATTTTCATATGCGAGTGACCACTATAGTAAACACACCCAAGAGGCCTTTTCTTCAGCCCTAATTAGATGTTAAAAGCGTGAATAGCAGGTGCAGCCAGATGACAGGCACCGGCTCAGCATTCCACCCCATTCTCTGACCAATCCTCACAACAACCCCTTGAATAGGTACCACTGCCCTTCCATTCCCCAAAAACACCCTCACTGGTGATCCCTGGCCAGTTCTTTGTATGGCCAGTTTAAGCCCCTGGACCTAACGGTAAATGAATATAGTTCTTTTTTTTTTTTTCTTATTATTATTATTTTTTTATTTATTATTATTATTTTTTATTATTATACTTTAGGTTTTATGGTACATGTGCGCAATGTGCAGGTAAGTTACATATGTATACATGTGCCATGCTGGTGCGCTGCACCCACTAACTCGTCATCTAGCATTAGGTATATCTCCCAATGCTATCCCTCCCCCCTCCCCCCACCCCACAACAGTCCCCGAAGTGTGATGTTCCCCTTCCTGTGTCCATGTGTTCTCATTGTTCAATTCCCACCTATGAGTGAGAATATGAGGTGTTTGGTTTTTTGTTCTTGTGATAGTTTACTGAGAATGATGCTTTCCAATTTCATCCATGTCCCTACAAAGGACATGAACTCATCATTTTTGATGGCTGCATAGTATTCCATGGTGTATATGTGCCACATTTTCTTAATCCAGTCTATCATTGTTGGACATTTGGGTTGGTTCCAAGTCTTTGCTATTGTGAATAATGCCGCAATAAACATACGTGTGCATGTGTCTTTATAGCAGCATGATTTATAGTCCTTTGGGTATATACCCAGTAATGGGATGGCTGGGTTGAATGGAATTTCTAGTTCCAGATCCCTGAGGAATCGCCACACTGACTTCCACAAGGGTTGAACTAGTTTACAGTCCCACCAACAGTGTAAAAGTGTTCCTATTTCTCCACATCCTCTCCAGCACCTGTTGTTTCCTGACTTTTTAATGATTGCCATTCTAACTGGTGTGAGATGGTATCTCATTGTGGTTTTGATTTGCATTTCTCTGATGGCCAGTGATGGTGAGCATTTTTTCATGTGTTTTTTGGCTGCATAAATGTCTTCTTTTGAGAAGTGTCTGTTCATGTCCTTCGCCCACTTTTTGATGGGGTTGTTTGTTTTTTTCTTGTAAATTTGTTGGAGTTCATTGTAGATTCTGGATATTAGCCCTTTTTCAGATGAGTAGGTTGCGAAAATTTTCTCCCATTTTGTAGGTTGCCTGTTCACTCTGATGGTAGTTTCCTTTGCTGTGCAGAAGCTCTTTAGTTTAATTAGATCCCATTTGTCAATTTTGGCTTTTGTTGCCATTGCTTTTGGTGTTTTAGACATGAAGTCCTTGCCCATGCCTATGTCCTGAATGGTAATGCCTAGGTTTTCTTCTAGGGTTTTTATGGTTTTAGGTCTAACATTTAAGTCTTTAATCCATCTTGAATTGATTTTTGTATGAGGTGTAAGGAAGGGATCCAGTTTCAGCTTTCTCCATATGGCTAGCCAGTTTTCCCAGCACCATTTATTAAATAGGGAATCCTTTCCCTATTTCTTGTTTTTCTCAGGTTTGTCAAAGATCAGATAGTTGTAGATATGTGACATTATTTCTGACGGCTCTGTTCTGTTCCATTGATCTATATCTCTGTTTTGGTACCAGTATCATGCTGTTTTGGTTACTGTAGCCTTGTAGTATAGTTTGAAGTCAGGTAGTGTGATGCCTCCAGCTTTGTTCTTTTGGCTTAGGATTGACTTGGCGATGCGGGCTCTTTTTTGGTTCCATATGAACTTTAAAGTAGTTTTTTCCAATTCTGTGAAGAAAGTCATTGGTAGCTTGATGGGGATGGCATTGAATCTGTAAATTACCTTGGGAAGGATGGCCATTTTCACGATATTGATTCTTCCTACCCATGAGCATGGAATGTTCTTCCATTTCTTTGTATCCTCTTTTATTTCCTTGAGCAGTGGTTTGTAGTTCTCCTTGAAGAGGTCCTTCACATCCCTTGTAAGTTGGATTCCTAGGTATTTTATTCTCTTTGAAGCAATTGTGAATGGGAGTTCACTCATGATTTGGCTCTCTGTTTGTCTGTTATTGATGTATAAGAATGCTTGTGATTTTTGTACATTGATTTTGTATCCTGAGACTTTGCTGAAGTTGCTTATCAGCTTAAGGAGATTTTGGGCTGAGACAATGGGGTTTTCTAGATATACAATCATGTCGTCTGCAAACAGGGACAATTTGACTTCCTTTTTTCCTAATTGAATACCCTTGATTTCCTTCTCCTGCCTGATTGCCCTGTCCAGAACTTCCAACACTATGTTGAATAGGAGTGGTGAGAGAGGGCATCCCTGTCTCGTGCCAGTTTTCAAAGGGAATGCTTCCAGTTTTTGCCCATTCAGTATGATATTGGCTGTGGGTTTGTCATAGATAGCTCTTATTATTTTGAGATACGTCCCATCAGTACCTAATTTATTGAGAGTTTTTAGCATGAAGGGTTGTTGAATTTTGTCAAAGGCCTTTTCTGCATCTATTGAGATAATCATGTGGTTTTTGTCTTTGGTTCTGTTTATATGCTGGATTACATTGATTGATTTGCGTATATTGAACCAGCCTTGCATCCCAGGGATGAAGCCCACTTGATCATGGTGGATAAGCTTTTTGATGTGTTGCTGGATTCTGTTTGCCAGTATTTTATTGAGGATTTTTGCATCAATGTTCATCAAGGATATTGGTCTAAAATTCTCTTTTTTTGTTGTGTCTCTGCCCGGCTTTGGTATCAGGATGATGCTGGCCTCATAAAATGAGTTAGGGAGGATTCCCTCTTTTTCTATTGATTGGAATAGTTTCAGAAGGAATGGTACCAGCTCCTCCTTGCACCTCTGGTAGAATTCGGCTGTGAACCCATCTGGTCCTGGACTTTTTTTGGTTGGTAAGCTATTGATTATTGCCACAATTTCAGCTCCTGTTATTGGTCTATTCAGAGATTCAACTTCTTCCTGGTTTAGTCTTGGGAGGGTGTATGTGTTGAGGAATTTATCCATTTCTTCTAGATTTTCTAGTTTATTTGCATAGAGGTGTTTGTAATATTCTCTGATGGTAGTTTGTATTTCTGTGGGATCGGTGGTGATATCCCCTTTATCATTTTTTATTGCGTCTATTTGATTCTTCTCTCTTTTTTTCTTTATTAATCTTGCTAGCAGTCTATCAATTTTGTTGATCCTTTCAAAAAGCCAGCTCCTGGATTCATTAATTTTTTGAAGGGTTTTTTGTGTCTCTATTTCCTTCAGTTCTGCTCTGATTTTAGTTATTTCTTGCCTTCTGCTAGCTTTTGAATGTGTTTGCTCTTGCTTTTCTAGTTCTTTTAATTGTGATGTTAGGGTGTCAATTTTGGATCTTTCCTGCTTTCTCTTGTGGGCATTTAGTGCTATAAATTTCCCTCTACACACTGCTTTGAATGCATCCCAGAGATTCTGGTATGTTGTGTCTTGGTTCTCGTTGGTTTCAAAGAACATCTTTATTTCTGCCTTCATTTCGTTATGTACCCAGTAGTCATTCAGGAGCAGGTTGTTCAGTTTCCATGTAGTTGAGTGGTTTTGAGTGAGATTCTTAATCCTGAGTTCTAGCTTGATTGCACTGTGATCTGAGAGATAGTTTGTTATAATTTCTGTTCTTTTACATTTACTGAGGAGAGCTTTACTTCCAAGTATGTGGTCAATTTTGGAATAGGTGTGGTGTGGTGCTGAAAAAAATGTATATTCTGTTGATTTGGGGTGGAGAGTTCTGTAGATGTCTATTAGGTCTGCTTGGTGCAGAGCTGAGTTCAATTCCTGGGTATCCTTGTTGACTTTCTGTCTCGTTGATCTGTCTAATGTTGACAGTGGGGTGTTAAAGTCTCCCATTATTAATGTGTGGGAGTCTAAGTCTCTTTGTAGGTCACTCAGGACTTGCTTTATGAATCTGGGTGCTCCTGTATTGGGTGCATATATATTTAGGATAGTTAGCTCTTCTTGTTGAATTAATCCCTTTACCATTATGTAATGGCCTTCTTTGTCTCTTTTGGTCTTTGTTGGTTTAAAGTCTGTTTTATCAGAGACTAGGATTGCACCCCCTGCCTTTTTTTGTTTTCCATTTTCTTGGTAGATCTTCCTCCATCCTTTTATTTTGAGCCTATGTGTGTCTCTGCACGTGAGATGGGTTTCCTGAATACAGCACACTGATGGGTCTTGAGTCTTTATCCAATTTGCCAGTCTGTGTCTTTTAATTGGAGCATTTAGTCCATTTACATTTAAACTTAATATTGTTATGTGTGAATTTGATCCTGTCATTATGATGTTAGCTGGTTATTTTGCTCATTAGTTGATGCAGTCTCTTCCTAGTCTCGATGGTCTTTACATTTTGGCATGATTTTGCAGTGGCTGGTACTGGTTGTGCCTTTCCATGTTTAGAGCTTCCTTCAGGAGCTCTTTTAGGGCAGATCTGGTGGTGACAAAATCTCTCAGCATTTGCTTGTCTGTAAAGGATTTTATTTCTCCTTCACTTATGAAGCTTAGTTTGGCTGGATATGAAATTCTGGATTGAAAATTCTTTTCTTTAAGAATGTTGAATATTGGCCCCCACTCTCTTCTGGCTTGTAGGGTTTCTGCCGAGAGATCCGCTGTTAGTCTGATGGGCTTCCCTTTGATGGTAACCCAACCTTTCTCTCTGGCTGCCCTTAACATTTTTTCCTTCATTTCAACTTTGGTGAATCTGACAATTATGTGTCTTGGAGTTGCTCTTCTCGAGGAGTATCTTTGTGGCGTTCTCTGTATTTCCTGAATCTGAATGTTGGCCTGCCTTGCTAGATTGGGGAAGTTCTCCTGGATAATATCCTGCAGAGTGTTTTCCAACTTGTTTCCATTCTCCCCTTCACTTTCAGGTACACCAATCAGACGTAGATTTGGTCTTTTCACACAGCCCCACATTTCTTGGAGGCTTTGCTCGTTTCTTTCTATTCTTTTCTCTCTAAACTTCCCTTCTTGCTTCATTTCATTCATTTCATCTTCCAGGGCTGACACCCTTTCTTCCATTTGATCGCATGGGCTCCTGAGGCTTCTGCATTCTTCACGTAGTTCTCGAGCCTTGGTTTTCAGCTCCATCAGCTCCTTTAAGCACTTCTCTGTATTGGTTATTCTAGTTATACAATCTTCTAAATTTTTTTTCAAGGTTTTCAACTTCTTTGCCTTTGGTTTGAATATCCTCCCGTAGCTCGGAGTAATTTGATCGTCTGAAGCCTTCTTCTCTCAGCTCGTCAAAGTCATTCTTCGTCCAGCTTTGTTCCGTTGCTGGTGAGGAACTGCGTTCCTTTGGAGGAGGAGAGGTACTCTGCTTTTTAGAGTTTCCAGTTTTTCTGCTCTGTTTTTTCCCCATCTTTGTGGTTTTATCTACTTTTGGTCTTTGATGATGGTGATGTACAGATGGGTTTTTGGTGTGGATGTCCTTTCTGTTAGTTTTCCTTCTAACAGACAGGATCTTCAGCTGCAGGTCTGTTGGAGTACCTGGCCGGCCGTGTGAGGTGTCAGTCTGCCCCTGCTGGGGGGTGCCTCCCAGTTAGGCTGCTTGGGGGTCAGGGGTCAGGGACCCACTTGAAGAGGCAGTCTGCCCGTTCTCAGATCTCCAGCTGTGTGCTGGGAGAACCACTGCTCTCCTCAAAGCTGTCAGACAGGGACATTTAAGTCTGCAGAGGTTACTGCTGTCTTTTTGTTTGTCTGTGCCCTGCCCCCAGAGGTGGAGCCTACAGAGGCAGGCAGGCCTCCTTGAGCTGTGGTGGGCTCCACCCAGTTCAAGCTTCCCGGCTGCTTTGTTTACCTAAGTGAGCCTGGGCAATGGCGGGCGCCCCTCCCCCAGCCTCGCTGCCGACTTGCTGTTTGATCTCAGACTGCTGTGCTAGCAAACAGGGAGACCCCGTGGGCGTAGGACCGTCTGAGCCAGATGCGGGCTATAATCTCCTGGGGCACCGTTTCCTAAGCCCGTCGGAAAAGCACAGTATTTGGGTGGGAGTGGCCCGATTTTCCAGGTGCCGTCTGTCACCCCTGGAAAGGGAACTCCCTGACCCCTTGCGCTTCCCGAGTGAGGCAATGCCTCGCCCCTGCTTTGGCTGGCGCGCGGTGCACTCACCCACTGACCTGCGCCCACTGACCTGCGCCCACTGTCTGCTACTCCCTAGTGAGATGAACACGGTACCTCAGATGGAAATGCAGAAATCACCCGTCTTCTGCGTCGCTCACGCGGGGAGCTGTAGACCGGAGCTGTTCCTATTCGGCCATCTTGGCTCCTCCCCCCGAATATAGTTCTTTTTTGAGCACTCAATTAAATGCCAAAGGCTCTGAAATAGCATTGGAAAATAGTGATTCAACTCACTTTAATACTCACCCAGTTTATGAAAAGGGCTTGGGTATACTTCACAACCTCAAGAGTCACCAGCAGACTGATGGGAATAAGATTGTTGTATAAGATGATGAACGTCAGCAGGTTGTATCCAAAATTATCTGAGGTGGTGTCTGTGGAAGGAAACCAGAGTATCTGAAAGGTGTTCACAACCAAAGTCTATTGGCTCATTTAGAGATTCATGTTAAAATAGTTATTGAGCACCTCCTGTATGTCAGGAACTGTGAGTTCAAAGGCTGCTTTCTGTAGGAGGCACACAGGCCCCACAATGCAACTGCACAGCAGGATGCGTCTACTAAAGAGAGGCTCACAAGACGTAGCGGGAACCAACACAGAAGGCTTTCTAATGGGAAAGTATGGTCATTGAAGGCAATCCAGAAGAAGAAATGCTGGTTTCAAGTTTTGAAGAACAGAGAAAAGAAGCAAACTTTAAAGAATGTAGAAAAGAAGACAGGCCTTTGAAATGGTTGTAAGGAACACTTACAAGCTCACTAAGGTAACATGTATATTGGGGATACTCCAAAGAGCTGGAAAGATGGACAAAAGTGTGAACAAGAGAAGCAGACCAAGAGAGAGAAGGCTTGAGCCCAACTAAAGATAAGAGAAGGGTTATCTGGAGGGAACAAGATCCCTAAGGATGGAACAGGACCCTAGGGGATGAAATCCACAGCAGAGGAAGCATCAGCTCCAGGAGGAACAGAGAATGGGGGAGGGAGAGGGGGACAAGGTCTGGGGGTATCAAAGGGAAAGTTCTTTCCTTGACAGCCATGATCTTCTGCTTGAAGGGTAAAGTAGTGAGATCTTCTTAACTCAGCAAGAGGCTTAAGGAGAAGGCTGCAACAGGGTTTAACTGATATTAAAGCTGTCTGTGAAGGGAACCAGAATGAGAATAAAGATAGCAGAAGGCTAGGATTGGAGGGAGATTGAGAATTTGTAATGGCTCCAAACCATAGTTATTAGGTTTTTTCCCAGGAAATTACATCAAATGGTGGTAGTCTGATTCCGATTTAGAGTTCTGAAGCGTGGCTGTGATGGAAAGACAAGAAGCAGGGAACGTACAGGGGGAGCAGGCATATGCTGGCCAGTAATTTTACCTTTCCACAATCCCTTCACTTCCTACTCACTACCAACCCTTCCACTTTTCCTGTTGGTTGCTTTTCTTCCTGACATATTACTTTGCTCTCCTGTTCTCCTGTAGAATTAAGGAGTTTCTACATAGGATCTCTAAGTTCCAATAGTTACAAATATCTCTAAGGTACAAACAAATATCTACCTGACAATTACAAATACAAGAAATACTAAAGAAGTTCTCCAGGATGAAAGAGATACCAGACAGTAATTAAAATCCACATAAACAAAGGACACTAGTAATAATTCTGTAGGATTTATAAAAGATAGTATAATTATATATTCTCAATTTTAAAAAAGCAATTGCTAAAAGCATCATAAAATTGCATTGTTGAACTTATATACTTGTAACATATACGACAGTGCAAAGGAGTGAGGAGAGAATGAAGATACATGAAGCAAAGAAATGACACTGCTGTTAAATCCAAAGGAAGAAATGAAGAGCAAGACCTGGAAATGGTAAGTAAATATGTTAATATAAAACAACCCTGGCCAGGCGTGGTGACTCACGCCTGTAATCCTAGCACTTCGGGAGGCCAAGGCGGGTGGATTGCCTGAGGTCAGGAGTTCGAGGCTAGCCTGTCCAGCATGGTGAAACCCCGTCTCTACTAAATATACAAAAATTAGCCAGGCATGTTAGCACATACCTGTAGTCCCAGCTACTCAGGAGGCTGAGGCAGGAGAATTGCTTGAACCCAGAAGGTGGAGGGTACAGTGAGCCGAGATCACGCCACTGCACTCCAGCCTGGGCGACAGAGCAAGACTCCATCTCAAAACAACAACGACAACAACAAAAAACACTATCAATATACTTTTTTTCTTTTTTCCTTTAGCTTCTTTAAGAGACACAGATTATTATAACACTGTATTTTGGAGCTGACAACACAGATAAATGGAATGTAACAATGACAGCACCAAGCAGGAGATGAAATGGAGGTACACTGGAGTGACATTTCTGTGTTTGACTAGAATTGTTAGTATTAATCAAAAGTAGATTTGGATAAATTGGGAAATACATTGTAATTCCTAGGGCAACCACTAAGAAAATACTTTAACAAAGAGTTTAAAAATAACTATTTGAGTATAAAACAATTCCCAAATGTTCCCATCTTCGCTTGATCACATGATCCTAATCTCAATTCTCCTTGAGAAGCTGGCATTATGTACAGTAACCAAAGGGAACAGAAGGACGGCAGGGACACCACACATCAACCATGCCTGCAAGAACGTATCAAGAATGGTTTTCTTCCACTGGAACAAGCAACTCACCCCGACACTTACCCATCTTCTTGATGTACCAGTTCTTTTCGCTGTGAGACCTGTTCCAGTACAGGGCCCCCGCCGAGCTCACCAAGGCCATGACCAAGAGGATGACAAACAACACCAGGATCTGCACGTTAGTCACCTTCTCAACGTTTGATCTCTTGAGAGGTGCTTTGGTTGAATTCTACACAACAGCATTGAAAGTCAGTAAGGGTCACAGAACAGATTTGGGGCAAGGGGTTGGGGGGAAGGAGGTAAAACAACCATATTTAACAACCAACAAGTAAAAGACTATTTTTTTTGCCAAATAATCAATGCAATTCAAAAGTGTACCATGCTCCTGAATCAATAGCTAGTTTTAAGTAATGAAGAAAGATGACACACTCTACCAGTTTAAAGAACACATTCCAACATTACATGATTCATTCTGTCCTTCTTATGATTATATCTTAGCATAAAATTGTCACTCTCCTTATCTTAGAACACAACAGGTTCTAAATATAGTCCAGTTTCAAAGAAATCAGAACACTCGTAATCCAAGAGAAACTTAGACATTCCATACCATAAAAATCTAGAGAAGACCTTCACGGTAATAGCACAGCTCTACAATAAATATACAGAGATATTTCTAAAGCACATATTTTTCCTCCTGGAGCTCAGAATTTGAGGAATAAAAAAGACATACACAAACACATACATATCAATAATGCAAAACAGAACATTAATGGGTTTCAAAATAAGTGGATGGATAAAAAGTTCATTTGGAGAACTGTGAACAAGAAGCAGGACCAGGAAGAGTCAGGAAGGGCCTGGGCAGGAGAAAGCTGAGTGGCATCCTGAATGATGGAGACAGCAAAGGAGAAATGGAAGGAGAACGGCAACCTTATCACAGGCTTAGCACCTGCCTTCTCACTGCTGGGGGGAAACCAGCCCAGCTGGAGCCGAGGCCAGTGTTAGCAGGAGAGTATAGAAAGATTCATTAAAGCTGGATTCAAGAATCACTCCAGTTCAGGTGGAACATTTGGGACTAGATCCTCTCAGCCATGGGAAAGTCAACAGAACTGTCTGAGCAAGGCAGTTATGCACCTGAAGTCATTTTATTAAAAAATATCTGAAGGTACTTATGGTGGGCAAACTAATGACTACCCCTCCGCCCAACCAGTAATGCCCACATCCTACTTGTGGGGCACTGCAAGTATGTTATTTTATTTTTTGAGATGGAGTCTCACTCTCTCGCCCAGGCTGGAGTCCAGTGGCGTGATCTCAGCTCACTGCAACCTCCGCCCGGGTTCAAGCAATTCTCGTGCCTCGCCTCCCAAGTAGCTGGGACTACAGGCGCCCACCATCACGCCCGGCTAATTTTTTGTATTTTTAGTAGAGATGGGGTTTCACCATGTTGGCCAGGCTGGTCTCAAACTCCTGACCTCAGGTGATCCACCCTCCTCGGCCTCCCAAAGTGCTGGGATTACAGGCGTGAGCCACCATGCCTGGCCTGAGTGTGCTATTTTATACAGCAAAAGGGACTTTGCGGATGGGATTAAATTAAATTAACAACTGTGAGACAGGGAGAGATTATTCTGGATTACCCAAATGGACCCAATCTAACCACAAGGGTCATCAAAAGGGAGAACCTTTCCGAATTGTGCTCAGAGGGAGAGGTGGAGACAGAGAAATGATCAGAGTCCCCTCTGAAGCCTGCAGAAAAGAGCAGCCAACATCTCGAGTTTTAGTGTAGGGAGTCTACCACTCATAGTAGACTTCTCACCTATAGAACTGCAGCATAATAACTCATGTTTTTTTAAGTCACTAAAACTGTGGAAATCTGTCCCAGCAGCCAGAGGAAACCAGTACAGTAATAACAGCAGGTGGGGGAAGGAGACACTGAAGAGGGGAAAGCCACAGGGGAATTATTTGTAATCCATTCCTGGAGGTGAAATAATTCCTGACTTAAATCAGAAGTCAGGAATTGGACAGGGAGAGGCTCACACAGGAGTGTCAGCCTGCAGGTCTCCTTCCATGAGTCATGGGCCCAGGCTTTTTTTTTTCAGACAGAGTCTCACTGTGTTGCCCAGGCTGGAGTGCAGTGGCATGATCTCAGCTCACTGCAACCTCTGCCTCCTGGATTCAAGTGATTCTCCTGCCTCAGCCTCCCGAGTAGCTGGGATTACAAGTGTGTGCCACCATGCCTGACTAATTTTTTTGTATTTTTAGTAGAGATGGGGTTTCACCATGTTAGCCAGGATGGTCTCAATCTCCTGACCTCGTGATCTGCCCGTCTTGGCCTCCCAAAGTGGGAGGATTACAGGCGTGAGCCACCATGCCCGGCTGGGCCCGGACTTTTAAGAGACAACACCGATTTGCCAAGTTTGGATAATCTGAGAGTTTGTAAGGCACTAACCATAAAAATGGTACCTTGTGCCAAACTTAAGTCAGCATTCTCCTTCACTAGTCTCCATTGATCTGATCATTAAAAGAGCTAGGATGAAAATGTCTCCAAAGATAAGAATACAAATAAAGTCACAATGTGAAAATAAAACTGAGATGAAAACATAAGGCAATTCACTCCTAAGCTCCAAGAAAAATTTATACCACATCACTGAAATTGTTATTTGAATTCTATTGGCAAACCAAAAATACTATTTCCCCACAGTTTTCTTTGGGGGCAGAGGAGTTGGGGGATTGTACTGGTGATTTTGAAAAGCTAAGTCCTTTAAATATCTAAACAACACAGCAGCTTTTTCCTTTATTTCCATTTTTTTCCCTTTTACTTTATTTCTCTAAATTATTCATCCTTTATGGACTTAAAAATCCTCAGGAGTCTAAATGGAAATCCATTAGTAAAGGCCAGCTTATCATCAATCAAATACTGTATCAAGGACAACTGAGACGACACATCCAGGTCTGGCCTCATCGTAAGGGCCAGCAGGCCAGGTCCAGGACTGGTCATCCTAACTCTTAAAAACTAAGCATGATCTCATCATTCTTAATAAATATTCACTAAATGTACAGGCAGGAAAAAAATTATCATAAACCTCATTTCTATACCCCATTTGTTATTGACTTCTGATCTTTTTCAGTGGCTGAATTCTGGCCAATTAGGAGGATTAGAAAACTTTATCTTTCATCTAACAGAGGAGGAACAATCCCAAAACTTCAAACTTCAACATGTGCACTTTGTGGAAAGCCAACCTTGGCCTACTGACTCCCACCCCCTGAACATTTTTACTTGCAATGATCAATGATGAGTTTTCTTTTGTTTTGTTTGTTTGTTTGTTTGTTTTTTGGAGACAGAGTCTCACTCTGTCACCTGGGCTGGAGTGCAGTGGCATGATCTTGGTTTACTGCAACCTCCGACTCCCAGGTTCAAGTGATTCTTGTGCCTCAGCCTCCATAGTAGCTGGAACCACAGGTGCACACCACCACGCCCAGCTAATTTTTTGTATTTTTAGTAGAGACAGGGGTCTCACCATGTTGCCCAGGGTGGTCCTGAACTCCTGAGGTCAGGCAATCTGCCCACCTCGGCCTCCCAATGTGCTAGGATTACAGGTGTGAGCCACCACACCAGGCCCAATGATGAGCTTTTAATGTTAAATTCCTACAGGCATTATAAATTCTTCCATTAAATTCTTAAAGAACCCAGCTACTTCAGTGTAATGGACTTATAAATAGAAACAGGTCAAAATGTCAGATTTTGAAAAAGCTGAAATCAGACCTGTATCTTAGATATTTTATTCCCTCCTGAGAAAACAGGCCATGGAATTCTAGTTAGAGCAGCTGTGCCTAACCTTTTTGGCACCAGGTAATGGTTTCGTGGAAGACAATTTTTCCACAGACTTGGGTGGGGATGGTTTTGGGGTGACTCAAGTGCATTACATTTATTGTGTACTTTAATTCTATTACTCTTACATTGTAGTGTGTAATGAAATAATTATACAACTCACCATAACGTAGAATCAGTGGGAGCCCTGACCTTGTTTTCCTGCAACTAGACAGTCCCATCTGCGGGTGATGGGAGACAGTGGCAGATCACTGGGCATTAGATTCTCATAAGGAATGAGCAACCTACATCCGTTGTATGCGCAGTTCACAACTGAGTTCACGCTCCTATGAGAATCTAATGCCACCGCTGATTGACAGGAGGCGGAGCTCAGGCAGTAATGTGAGGGATGAGGAGCTGTTGTAAATACAGATGAAGCTTCGCTAGCTTGCTTGGCTCTCTCCTCCTGCTGTAGGGCCTGGTTCTTCACAGCCACTGACTGGTACCAGTCTGTGGCTTGGGGCTTGGGGACCCCTGGGTTACATTGACTCTGGAGTTTGACTGCCTGTGTTTTGTTTATTTGTTCTTTTTTTTTATTTTTAATTAATTAATTTATTTATTTTGAGACGGAGTCTGGCTCTGTCACCCAGGCTGGAGGGCAGCAGCACAATCTTGGCTCACTGCAACTTCTGCCTCCTGGGTTCAGGCAATTCTCCTGCCTCAGCCTCCTGAGTAGCTGGGATTACAGGCGTGCATCACCATGCTCAGCTAATTTTTGTAGTTTTAGTAGAGATGGGGTTTCACCATGTTGGCCAGGCTGGTCTCAAACTCCTGACCTCAAGTGATCCACCCGCCTCGGCCTCCCAAAGTGCTGGGATTACAGGCGTGAGCCACTGCCCCTGGCCGGACTGGCTGTGTTTTGAATCCTACTGGTTTTGTAAGCTTGGGTTACTAGGACACTCTATGCCGCAAACCTCCTCATCCGTAAAATGAGCACATACTACCCAGCCGTTGTGAGGAATCATGAGTTGATACATGTGCATCACTCAGAATAGTGCATGATTTGTTGTAATTATGTTTGCTGTAATTAGTGTGATAATCTCTCTTTTTCCCATTAAATCAACCAATAGAAATAATAGACATAAATATTTCTACAAGCAAGTAAACTAAACATGAACTGAAGGAACCTTGAAGGGCAAAAAGCATTGAGGTGAGAGACTTTAAAAAAAAAAAAAAAAAGGTAGAAGAACCCGACAGCAATTGAGTCTCCTCTCTGTGGTCAAGCAGCACAAGCACAGACAAACAATGTTATTTCACAAACAGGATGGCTTCCAGCTATGTGTGTTATATTCCTTTTGAAAGCTCATTATTTTTACCTGTTGTTTCAGCCCTAAAGGCACAGCAGGTCTAGCACAGATGTTTCTGGGGTTTTCCATCATTTTACACGTGAGCAGTCAACAAGCAAGAAGCCTTGCAAAGAGGTTTCTCACACCTAGGGGCAAGGAAAAGTGCCTCTCACACTCACATAATGCAAACTCAGTGCATGCCTTACTCACTGAAGAGAAGACTGGAGCGTTTTAAAGGATAGTTTAATTAACTCATGTAATATTGGTTTTCTAGAGCAAAAGCTATATTACCAATGTATGCTCTAGAAAAACAATATTACAATCTGTAAAAAAAAAAAAAAAAAAAAAAAAACCCAGTGTATAAGAAACATTGGAAAGTGCTTAAATTTATAATATGCACAATCTTAAAACTAGTTTTGGGGCCTTGACCAAATGTGAGCTAGCTACCCATGATCTGTCTGCCACTTCATCATAAAAAACAGAAGTAGGCTGGGAACTGTGGCTCATGCCTGTAATCCCAACACTTTGGGAAGCCGAGGTGGGTGGATCGCTTGAGTTCAGAAGTTCAAGACCAGCCTGGGCAACATGGTGAAACCCCGTCTCTACAAAAAATACAAAAATTAGCCGGGCATGGTGGCGTGTGACTACAGTCCCAGCTACTCAGGAGGCTGAGGTGGGAGGATGGCTTGAGCCTGGGAGGCTGAGGTTGCAGTGAGCCAAGAGTTCACCACCACACTCCAGCCTGGGCAACAAAGCCAGACCCTGTCTCAAAAAAAAAAAAAAAAAACAAAAGCCAGAAGTAGTGATTTGTGGTTAGTGGAGCTCCCAAAGCGTTCAACAAGGGTTACTGACACTGCACTATGGGAGTTAAAGGATACTTTCTAGGTGGCAGGGTACTAAACTATTTTTTTTTTTTTGAAATGGGGTCTCACTATGTCACCCAGGCTGGTCTCAAACTCCTGGTCCCAAGTGATCCACCCATCTCAGCCTCCTGAGTTCTTGCATGGCTAGAGCACTAAACTATTCATCAAGATAAAGTCTTCATATGCAGGCTGCTCAGAAACAATAAACTTACAGCATTGCAGTCAGCCCTTGTGAATGGATAAGGACCTAGCAGGGGGGATGGATAAGGCACACCTCAGATACACTAAATAATCCTGATCCACCCAAGACCTGCCTCTCAGCATTCACCAACTCTTCATTTTTCTAGCTGCCATGGAGCCCTCCCACCTTGCTTCAACACACAAGCTCTGCAACAGGCCACTGCACCTGGGCCCCTACCTTTCCAGCTCCTGAACTTCCCTCTGTACTCCCACTCCCTCAAGAGCTCTCTCCTCCTTGCCTCACACAGTCAAGGACACAACTCCCTTGAGTACCCCCAAGCAGAGGGTGCGCCAGTAGACATCTGCATCCTTTGGCCTCTGAAGGTAGCATTACTGGATGTATATTCAAGACCTGGTAATACTTCTGGACCTTTATTCCTTGGATGCCATGTTAAAAAAAAAAAAAAAACTCACTCATAAAATTCACGCCTTTTGGCTACACTACCTTCTGTCCCTCCCCTGTAGCCAGGCCACCGACCTCTCGGTTGCTCCCTGTCACTCACTGAAGACTTGACAACTGGCTCATGGCATTCCTCTCTGGCCCAGCCTCACCATTATGGTATCTTCAAAATCACAGCGCTGGCCCATCAAATGCCTTAATCTCTCAGTTCCTTACTTGTCAACGTCGAATGGCCTTCAACAGCTCTGCCTTTGTCTTCCTACTCGCACGGGTCACTCCCAGGTCTCCCATGCTAGAAACTCTCTACCCCAGAAATACAAAGACGAGACTCCACCCACTGATCAGCCTGTCACTCAGCAACTCCAACAATCCTCTTCAACTTCAGGGAGTCTCTCAACCCTTCTAATCCCATCTCTCCTCTCTGTCTCCAATGTGTTTACTAGCTGGGATGGCCACCAAGGTCTACTGCTTCAACTCCTCTAATACTTACCTCTTTCATCTGACTATCATTTGACCTCAAAGAGGAGACCAACACAACAGTCTCCTTTCCCTAGCTCAATATCTAAAATGTGCTTCTGCCAGGGGAATCATTCTTAGCATGTAGTCGACTGGCTTCCAGCCTAGGTTGAATGACCCTCCTATAGACACTGACAGCGCTTAGTAATGACACACATTCCAGTATCTCTCTCTCTCTATTTTGTCATTCTATATTACTCCTTAGCCTGACTGGCTCCCTGAGGATAAGCCTGGGCCTTTCACTATTGCAACCATGTGGTCTAGCACTAGACTTGGTACGTGGTCACTAAATATTTTTAAATCAAGAAATACAGCCAAATGTGCATTTTAGAAGTTATACAAAAGAACAGACAAGCTGAAAATCCAATTCTCATTAATAGCCACCATTAGCAAAAATAAGATGCCAAGTGATACCAAACAAATGTAAGAAATGACATACAGGCACACTGATTTCTGTAGAATTTCAAAAGCTGTCTGGCAAAATATGTCATAATAGCAATGTGACTTATAAATTCACAAACAATTATTTAAAAAACATTAACAGGAAAAAGAGCAAAATCATTTTAACTTCACTTTTTTCTTCAGTCTATGAAAACTAAACAGTTCAAAAATAACTGATTTTAAAGTGTCTAAAGTTCAGTTAAATAAGATAATTTGTTATAAAATCCTAATTAATGGGATAAAGAGGAGAAGTAGAAAGAGAAATTTAAAAGTTAGAACTAATTCCCGCTTAAGTCCAGAAGATAGAATAAGTTAGAATTGATTGTTCCCCTAATCCAGAAAACAAAGGCCATTTGTAGTTCAGGCATACGGTAACAAATATCAGATAACAGAACAGAAATCTAGAAAAAACTACCTAAGGAACTAAAATAAAGGCAGTTCTTTCCAAATTTAGGTTCATAGACAAACTTGAACTTCCTAAATGCAACATCTGCATTTTCCACCTTCTAGTCAATAAAAGCAGAAAGAAAAAAAAGACTGAAATCAGCATAGAAATGTTTTACCTGCATGAGTTTGGTGTCATGTCCAGTATAAACAACTATGCCAAAGACCCACTGAGTATTTCTAAGCTGTGTGCCTCTTAATAAGATCTGGTCAGGCCCAAGGGCAAAAAGGCTAAAAATAAAAAACAACAATGATATTTAATGATAGTCTGGAAAATAAGCATGAGTTTTTCCCTTAAACACGAACCCACAATAAATCAAATGTTCCCTTTCCTCCAATTTGAACTACTTCACTGAGAAACACAGACAACAAAGGTTACCATTGGCTTAATCTACCCCAAAAGAACCCACAGAAAGCTTTATTTTACACTCATCACTACAGAAAAAAATGCTTTTTCTATAAAATGTTACAGGGGATTATATCTCTCATGATCCTGTTATGAAAATACCCAGAAAGGAAGTTGCTAAAATAACAACCGAAGCTTACTCATTTGTAGTAAGTATTATTATTGGAAGTATTATTATTATTGTTATTTGTAAAATAAATCTAGTGTATTTTACAGACTATTAGAAAGGAGTAAAATTTTAAAAAGCAGCAACCTATTATATGAATTTTTTTAAGGATGACTTAATGAGTAAATAAAGACCTGAGTGACAATTTAGAAATTCAAAATGGGGAGCCTGTAGTATAGCTATGTATGCTAAATGAAACCAAGAAGCAGTCACACTTAGTTGTCATATTTATAATAATTTGGGTTGATTCCTATGATCAGGTCCTTCCAAGCCTTGGGTCGTCAAAATATAAAGGACATTGCAAGAGGCTGGGTTACAGGGTTGGAGGGGGCATTGGCAAGAGGCTCAAGACAAACATGGCCAGAAGGTAGAAACTGCTCTCCAACATCAGAACAAAAGACAACTCCAGAACAACATAATAAATGCCAGAAGAACAAAGATAACAGAATATAGACAGGAGGGCACTGAATATTCTAAAGGAAGAATAAGTGTTCATTTCATTCAACTTTCTAAAAACAAACAAATGCTTCTTAGAAGTAGGTTAGCAAAAAAAAAAAAAAAAACATACACACGCACACATTTCTGTAACAAGTGTATTAGCTTGTATACACCTCAGATAACTCTCCTCTGCTTTTCTGGACAATTTTATGCAGCTAAAACCATTTCTCCTGCCTGGCAGAGAGTAGGCACAGAAAGAATATGCCACATGCTTTGAGCCTCATCTGAGGCCCTTGGGCTCAGGGTTTTTTTCTTAAATCTAAGGAAGGCTTTAAATTAATTGAAAGGGTATGAAATTTCACTGTTTTAAAATATTACAAAACTAGGAAACAAACATATTTTCCAAAGCTCCAGTAATTCTTAGTCACATAGTTTAAAAGACAGTGAAGAAAAGGCATATAATACCTTTTCCCATCTAAGTTCAAGTTTCCAGTGAAGTCATAGAGGTGGCGGTTGGGCCCTTCACACTCTATAGTTCCAGATAACTTCATCAGAACTTCACGTGTTTGCATGTCAGCAGTGTGACTCAAACCCTGAAAGATTAAACCAAAAGAGGAAGTCAAACACAATCTTCTGTGCTTAGGGACACCATTCAGCATCCCTATGGTTAATCAAAAGGAAAAATAAGGCATCTCTAGTACAATAATTTGGGGGGCTAACAAGTCAAACTGTCAGCCCCTCAAGGCAGACTTTTCCAGTAGCTTTTGCCACAACGATCTAATGCGAAAGTGGCAAAAGAATGTAATGAAGCTAAAAGTTAAGATTCCACCACTGTACTGGAAACATCCGTGCATAAGTAATAATTAACATACCCCAGCACCTTACAGCAAGCATAATCCACTAGCTGTACTCTAACACTGGTCATAAAGATAGAATAGAGTAGCCCTTCAATATTTTACATTATCTAGCGCTCTTCACTTTTTCTTTAAGAGACAGGGTCTTACTCCGTCCTCCAGGCTGGAGTGCAGTGGTGCAATCATGGTTCACTGAAGCCTCAAAATCCTGAGCTCAAGTGATCCTCCCACCTCAGCCTCCTAAGTAGCTGGGACTAGAGGTATGTGCCATCATGCCCAGCTATTTTTTAAGTTTTTTGTAGAGATAGGGTCTTGCTATGTTGCCCAGGCTGTAACTGTTCTTTTAATGGAAAAAAAGTCTAAAGCAAATATCTACAGTAGAAAAGAAAGAATACGGACAGAATTGCTGAATTCAACTTTAAGCAGCAAAAATTTTTTTAAGTGTCAAAATGCTTAAAATGTTTATATGTTAAAGACCATTCTTCATTCTTGGCCGGGTGCAGTGACTCATGCCTGTAATCCCAGCACTTTGGGAGGCCAAAGCAAGCAGATAACTTGAGTTCAGGAGTTTGAGACCAGCCTGGCCAACATGGTGAAACCCCATCTCTACTTTAAAAATATAAAAATTAAGCCAGGTGTAGTAGCATGCACCTGTAGTCCCAGCTACTCGGGAGGCTAAGGTGGGAGAATCGCCTGAACCCGGGAGGCAGAGGTTGTAGTGAGCCGAGATCGCATCACTGCACTCCAGCCTGGGCAACAGAGCAAGGCTCCATCTCAAAAAAAAAAAAAAAAAACCAAAAAAAACAAAAAAGACTATTCTTCATCCTAGAATTAAATATATGGTAAGAATAGTTTTCTTTAAGGCATGGAAGTTTTGTGTCTAATTATATCACCCTCTAGGATTAGAATCTTTATTACAACAATGATGTAAACTGGGGTACCTGGAGCTTTTCTGCTCCATTTGTCCGCTAAGCTGTGTCCTTCCCAGCCACTCAGCTTCATCAAGATGTCCCCTCTCTCCAGCATCACAGCAGAGAGCACAATAAGATGCTATATGAAGGCCTGGCACCCTGCATGACCTAGAGTTTGCTGCAGCCTGCTTTTTCCAGATACATTCTCCCTCATCATAAATGGCATATTCTTCCCACAGATTCCATTAGGGCTAAGGCATAACCCTTTGTGGCTGAATATTTTATTTCTCTAGAAAAAGATATGTGGGGACCACATTTGCAGTTGTGTCTACCGTAACAACACAAGTCATCAGAGGTGACTTTACCTGACGTATTTTAAGGTTCGTCTCCCCATCCAGATTAGCTGTTTCAACATAACACATTGCCTGAGGTTCACTAAGGAGAGAGAAAAAAAGAGCCAAGTTTCATAAGGTCCTTTCCACAAGTTCACAGCTTAGAAAATCTCTATTATGGAATCTGTGTCTGCTGATTGGCCCTTCAAAATAAATTGTTATAAATAACCACGATAGTAGAGTAGTGGATGAAAAAGGAAACACACACTCATCTTTGGGACTCAGCACCAGTAGAGAGTGATTTGCCCAGATGATCTGCCTTTGTAAGCCCCACATAATGACTGCTGAACCTCAAGAAGACAGGAATGAACTGAAGATGAAAGAGAAGGGGAAACATGTGATGTCCCCACTCAGACCCAACTACTGGGTTCAGGCAGTCCTTCAAGTCTGGGGCTGGGCCTGACCAAAAAGGCTGCCCAAGGCATGGCCAGTAGAAACACACATTTTTTGAAGAAAACAACAGCCAGAGGAGTTGAAGGATCGAGGCACAGGCTTGGCAAGGCTTTAATTCTCTGCCATTTTTACAATCTCAAGGCCAACTTTCTAATCAAAACACCTAGCATTAAGGACAGAAAACTCGAAGAATAAAAATAAGCATAACAGATATTATAATCCTATTTCTAATCTTTGAGTTTAGCTAAGTTCACACAGTTAGTGATTAACCGCCCCCTGACTCTTCCAACTAAAAAACCACTAGTTTAGGTAAAAATCCCCTAGCACTACCTTTATGGGCTATATGGCCTTGGCAAATTGTTTAGTCTCTCCGTATCTCAATCTTGTCATGTACAAAGGAAGGCTATCCAGGGTTATTGGGAAGATTAAGTGGGACAACCTCCTCAACACGTTGTTCGGCACACAGCACATACTCAGACACTAATAATGAGCACGCTGGAAACATGACGTCAGCTAAAGCAATCCGGTATTAAGACCAAGTTAAAAAAAAAAACTGGCTGGGCACTGTGGCTCACGCTTGTAACCCCAGCACTTTGAGACGCCGAGGCGGGAGGATTGCTTGAGGCCAGGAGTTCCAGAACCAGCTTGGGCAACATCTACAAAAAAATTTTAAAAATTAGCCTCTACAAAAAAATTTTAAAAATTAGCCAGGCATGGTGGCATGCACCTGTAGTCCCAGCTACTCAGGAGGCTGAGATGGGAGGATCACTTGAGCCCAGGAGTTTGAACTTACAGTGAGCTATGATTGAGCCACTGCACTCCAGCCTGGGTGACAGAGTAAGACCTTGTCTCCAAAACAACACACACACACACACACACACACACACACACTCAATTTTCTAGGGTCACAGCCAAGACTTAAAGCCTGAACTATCAAGTGATCAATATTTTAATATTTCTAAGAGTTTCTTTGTTGTCAATCAATATGGACAAACATAAATCTTGCCCTGTGTTATTGGTTCTTTTTCCCCCTCCATAGGCCTGGAGTCCTATTTTTAAATCTATTATCTCAAGCAGAAAATTAATGCTTAGGCTTAAAATCCAATGAGTGATTAACTTCAATACAAGAAACGCTGTCTGCAATCAAAGAAAATGCAAACAGCATGCATATCTATGATTCCCAACAGTGTATAAATATAGGAAGTTATAGTCCTAACGTCATACAATTTAATCTTGAATTCAAGAATAGATGTCAATTCTTGCCCTAATTTTGGTTTTCTTTCCTAGCTATGTACTTTCGTGTACCAAGCCCAAAAAAAGTCAAGAACTGCACTGAGTGATGATTCCTTCCTAGAATAAAACTACCTAGAGAATGTGAAAATGATACTTGGACAGAAAAGGGGCAAAACATGGGTGGATGAAGAGCAAACACCATCTGCTGGTCACGATTACGCTGAGAAAACACCTGTGGTTCTTGAACAGCTATCAACGTGTAGCACTGGGTTCTGCAGGACAGACTGCTGGCAGGGCCCATCAGGATACAGATTCTGAAATCTCAGATATTCTGCAACCTGACATTAATGAATGGACCACTCCACTGCTCTTGACTCAGTATCCCTATAAATAAGAAAAACCCCCCAAATAGCCAGGAGAGTAAGTGGAGTCAATACACATAAAAGAGTTCAGAAAAAGCACAAAGGAATGAATGTGAGAAAGAAACCAAGGGTCACGGCAGGAGAAGGCAAATGACAAGAAATGGAAGAATGGGACAGAGAGAAGATGGTAGAAGGGAAGAGGCTGCTCAAGATTGCCCCAGGCGCTGCTTAATATTTTATTGTTCTTAACATTGATTGCAAAAAAGGTGCCCACTAGCACAGCTAACCTGGAGGACAGCAGGACCACATCTGCTGGAAGATACTGCCCATTGACGACCTTCACAATGTCTCCCACTGCCACCTAGAGAGACAGGGACGAGGACAGAGGGGCACGAAAGAAAAGAAACAAAACACACATGGTGAAAAAGGTGCTTAAATATTTGGAGAAAAAATTATTATATAACTAAGCCATGAAGTTTAAGATGGAGAAGCCCAAATTATTTTCCTTGACAAGAACAAAAGGAAAGTGCTTCCATGCAGACACTGGTAATGTTGCCTTTTTTTGCAATGATGTTTAATAAAAAAGGAAAGGGAGAGGGAGAAAAGGGCTAAGTCAGAACAGCTACAAAGATCTCGTTTTCTTACAGTTATCCATCCATTTACAAATACTTGAGCATTTCCATAGCTGCACACAGTAGGGTAGAAGGGTCATGCACACACCACCAGAGCCAGCCTAATGCCTGGGCTCAATCCCCACTGCACCCCTGACGAGCTGTGTAACGATGAACGTTATGTAAACTCTGTGTGCCTCAGTTTCCTCATCTATATAATGAGGATAAAGGCACATATTTCATAGAGTGACTACAAGGATATCAACTGAGTTAACACACATAAATTTTTCTCTGTTTCACAAATTGAGGTGCAGAAAACAAAATAACTTGATCACAGTAATACAGCCACTGAGTGTTAGAACCAGGATTCAAAACTGGGCAAGCTGCACAGAAGGCCAATCCTCTGATTAAAAGGCAACAGTAAATTCACCCATGAAAAGTGCACCTAAAAGTCCCCCTGGAAATATACCACATAAAATGGAGAAGATTTGTACAGCCTCAAGAAATTCCCAGAAAAAGGATCATGGCCAAAGTCAGAGAGCACCTTGGGGAACAGACTCCACTAGACAGAAGATCTCAAGCCAAGGAAAAGGGCTGTAGTCTCCAAAATGGCACCATGGCCAAGTGTCCACAGATCCTTTCAGTAACATCGCAGAAAGCACTAGGGTGGAAAGAACGGGGGCTTTCAAATCAGGCAAGCCTAACTCCAATCCTAGCTTTATAGCCGTGTACTAGCTTTGTGATCTCGGCAAGCTGCTTCGCCTCTCAGCGCCCCAGCGTCTCACGTCTGAAACAGGAAAACAGTGCCACCGGCCTTGTAAGGTGAACGCAGTGACTAAGGAAGTATACATGGCACCTGGCATAAAACAGGGCCATATAAATGTCAGTCTCCATCAGTGGGAGTATAATTGAAAGGACATCATGAGTGTGAAGGTCAAGGACATTAGAATTCTCTGATGATACCAGAAGACCATTCCTAGTACAGTAATAATTGCAAAGTTCAAAGTGGGCATTTATGCTTTCTATTTCCTATTCTAACCATGTTACTGTTCTCTTAGAAACCAGGAATTTCAAGTGATACGATACTTGTGAAAAACTGCCGGATCTTATAAGCTAGCAGGTGCCCATGTTTAATTTTCTGTTGGGAAAAAGGTAAATCTACTGAAAAGTATCCTATTGGTGCTTTACGTTGTTTATTAAAGTGTCTGGGGAAAATGCCACAAAGCTGTTTTAACAACCACCAGTACAAAAGCAATGGATGTTATGTGAATTGAAAGTGTTTTTTAAAAGTAAAAAATATTTTGGCCAGGTGCAGTGGCTCATGCCTATAATCCCAACACTTTGGGAGGCCAAAGCAGGCAGATCACTTGAGGTCAGGAGTTCAAGACCAGCCTGGCCAACACGGTGAAATTCCCAACTCACTAAAAAAAAAAAAAAAAAAATTAACGGGGCGTGGTGGTGGGTACCTGTAGTCCCAGCTACTTGGGAGGCTGAGGCAGGAGAATCACTTGAACCCAGGAGGCAGAGGTTGCAGTGAGCCAAGATGGCACCACTGCACTCCAGCCTGGGCAACAGAGCGAGACTCCATCTAAAAAGAATAAAATTAAATTAAAACTATTTCATATGAATAGTTTAATTACATATAAAAATCAGAAGAAGTAATTAGTAAAGAAAAAACACTAGACAAGAAAATTTGTCATGTTTTCAAATTAAAAAAGGCAGTGGATTTTTTTAAATTCAAAGTGGGAGGAGAAGAGAAATTATGGCTTTCTCTCATCTTTACTCTCTAAATAAAGAAACATTCCTATCCCAGTAACCAAGTACTGAGAAGTTTTGTGTACATAAGAAACGACTTACTTGGATTTTGCTTGAAAAAAAAAATTTTTTTTTTGGTTATTTGTTTTCTGTTTTTGAGACAGGGTCTCGCTCTGTCACCCAGGCTGGAGTGCAGTGGCGCGATCAAGGCTCACTGCAACCTCCACCTCCCACCCTCAAGTGATCCTCCCACCTCATCCTCCTGAGTAGCTGGGATTACAGACATGCACCACCACGCCCGGCTGATTTTTGTATTTTTTTGTAGAGATGGGTTTTGGCCATGTTGCCCAGGCTGATCTTGAGCTACTTGAGCTAAAGTGATCCAGCCGCCTCAGCCTCCCACAGTGCTAGGATTGCAGGCATGAGCGTGCCCGGCCTGGAAATGGTTTTAATGTTCTTACATGATTGTTCCTTGTGTGTGCAATACTCCCTCAAAGAATTAGTACAGTGGGAACAGAAATTCTCCAGATCCCTGAATCCACTCTAGCCTCAGAGAGTTCCTCAAGTCTCTTAATTTTGAAGAAGTAGCTGAAAGATCTTCTCGAAGTCAATCAAAGCCACCGAGATCCACCTGAGAGCTGCCTCTTGGCGCTCACCAGTGACTCAGCTACAGCCCAGGGGACAGCAGATCTGAGCTTCAGCACTTCAGATTAGATTATTATCATTTTGGGGACCTTAAGGACAGCCAGCTTCCCCTTGCCTGACATCTCTGCCCTCTCCTGTATTCTCATCCTCACACTGAACTACTCACAGTTCCGCAGCTAGTTACCCCCGATTCACCCTTCAAGAGAGCAATAGAGCATCTCTGGAGGGCAGACTTTCCTGATCTGAACCACTGGGTCTAGGTAGGTGGCCCCTCCCAGTTCTTCCCAAAGTGGAAGCTTTCTCCTACACAAAGCTCAGCAACTGCACTGTATTAGGTTAGTTGCCTCTCTCTCCCAGGACAACTGTGGTTCTTGAGAGTGCTCCCTACACCATCGGCATCAGCCTCAACTAATAATTTGCTTAAACGTGCAAATTCTAGGGCCCCCACCTGAGACCCAGTGAATCAGATAGCCTGGGAGTGGACCCAGCCATCTGGGTTCTAGCAGCCCTGTGGACGGTGACTGGGATGCCCACTGAAGTTTGAAACTCCTTCAGGGAAGCGCTGCGCTTCATTCTTCCCATGCCTAGTACAATCCCTGGCACATGCCAGGAGCTCCACTGAAATAAACCAAGTAAATACATTTTAAATGGAAATAAAAATGCGTGTGGTACAGTATATAACCGGTGTTTCTTTGTTATTGTTGTTTTTCTCCCAAATGAACAATGGAAACAGTCATGAGTTTTAGGAGTCTGCAAAGCCGTCAGCTCCTGGACCACAGAAGACCATCAATCAGAGACCATCACTCCATTTTCTGCTGTTTCAAGTAACGTCAGGCCCTCTGAATCCAAATCATTCTTCACTCTAGCTGATACTGATACCTTTCTGGGGAGTGAGTAACAAGAGGCACCCTAGAGAAATAGAGGGGCAATTTCCCACTGGGAGAACCTCTGAATTCCTTCAGCATTGGGACCATTTCTCCCACTGTGAGTCAAGAATTCCCAACCTCCTGACCAAGAACCATGACCTTTCCAAATGTGCAGTTGATGAACGTTTGCAGCATAGGACTTTAAGATTGCGGCAAAGGTTAAGGCGTTACTGTAAAACACTGTAAAGGAGAAATTTCTTTAAAGGGTGGCGGATTCTCCTAAAACAAAGTAAAGTAAAACGAAAACTAAAGCAAATGCTGCAGTTACCATATCACGGGCATTTTTCAGATGTAAAAGACTGCAAGAGGCATTTAAAAACATTGTTTACTAAATGTTTAGCAAGAAAAGCTATTTCAAGTTACCCTTCTAAAAAGCCGTTTTCTTTTAAAATCATATTAATCAGCTTTGAATGCTGGACTAATGAGAGTCATCCCCCAACACATCTTGTGTCCATTAAGAAGGTCCAGCTAAAACACTCATTTAAAAAGCTAATTTTATCAGATATAAAATACCTAGATGGTATGGCAGATCTCTTCTAAATTTTCTACTCATCACCATAAACAACCAAAAAACCACACCATTCTTCAAACTTCTAAACCTCATACTTCCAGGGACGTGGAAGCAAAGCTTTCCTTGCTACTATTAAGAGCAGCTAACTGCTGTGCTAGAACAGAAAGAAACGGGGTGGTTTCTTACCCCCTTTCCACCACTCTGTAGTTAATGACCTTTCCACCCAAAAATGTTAAAAGTGAGAATCACAAATGCTAAAAACAAAAATAAACTTTAACTTAGGTTAAGACAACAGAGGACCAGGGAAAATGTTTCTCAAATTGGATTTAGAAACTAGAAAATACTTTGAGATTTCAGAAATGTCAATCAGGAGCAATGAAGTTCATAGCTTGAAGTGACACATTGGGCCCTTACTAGAAGGGGCAAGGGACAGAATAAACATGCATCAGGTCTCAGCAGACCTCATAGAAAACTCTACTATGACTAACACAATCTTTATACTGCAATCAAGACCAGCAATTCATTACACGTCTTCAAACCAATAGTACTGGTACATCTTTAAAATTAGTTTTTACCTCTTTCCACATAATGGTATGCCACATACCATTTCTTAACACTGAAAAAGAGAAAAATAAAATATTCGTTAATACTGGTAATAAATTGAATCAGCTTCCTAAAATCCAAAAGCTTTCTTTTAGAATTCCATTTATTAATTCTAACATACCCTATCTTTAGCCACGATGGCATAACATCAGCACCCCTACCTCAAAATGGAACACCAATGTATGGTATGTACCTCTGTAACATACATACATTAATGCATACACATAAATGTTTATGTATGTATGTAAGTGAAATCTACTTATTTTCAGTCCAGAAGAAAAAAAAAGCCTGCTGTTCCACAATTTAAAAAAAACTGAACAGCTGGGCGCAGTGGCTCATACCTGTAATCCTAACACTTTGGGAAGCCAAGGCAGGCAGATTGCTTGAGCCCAGAAGTTTGAGACTAGCCTGGGCAACAAGGTGAAACCTATCTTTACCAAAAATACAAAAATTAGTCGGGGGTGGTGGTGCGTGCCTGTAGCCCCAGCTACTCAAGAGCCTGAGGTGGGAGGATCACCTGAGCCTGGGAGGTCAAAGCTACAGTGAGCCATGATCATGCCACTGCACTCCAGCCTGGGCAACAGGAGTGAGACCCTGTCTCAAAAAATTAAACAAACAAACAAAAAATTGATGTTGTAGAAATAAAACAATGAAAACTAAAAGAGGGAAGTAAGGAGAGATTATAAATGAAGGACGTGAATGCTTAGACTTTTTATGGACATAAAAACTGTCTAGTTCCTGAAAATTACAACCTTTTCTAACATTCTAAAATGCACAAATGCTGTTCAAACTTAATTATTAGAACTAAAATTACGTTCAATTTTTTTGTTATTTTACTATTTCTTTAAAGTATTTTATAGATCATCTTGCCAATTTATCTCAATACCATTCACTACTTATTTAAAATTCCTTAAATGCAGACCTTATTCTTAAGTTTTCCACTGGAAAAAGTGATTCAACCTGGGAGCTTACCTATTGTTTTCTTTTTGTTAACTGCATTGTCTGCCTTGTGTCGCTTCTGTTACAGAAAGAAAAAAAAGTTCTAACATTCAAAAGTTCCACATGAATAATTGAAATAGCAAACAAAACAATCAGGAAATTACAGGGGACAAGGAAACTAACTGCCAATAATGCTCATGCTGTAAAATTCAGTTAGATAATTTTGTGATCTATCAGCACTCCCTAAGTTTAGAAGTGGTCTCCTCCAGTTTCAATTATTTTATTTTGGTTCTAGCACTTGGAAGTACAAAACTTTTTACTCCTTGCTTTAGATCAGACTGAAATGATTATTCAGTGTGATAAACCCAGCAAAAAACAGCCAACTTCATTTTACTGATAAAGTAAATTCGCTTTGACGTGTACAGGTTGAAGATCCCTTATCTGACATGCTCAGGACCAGAAGTGTTTCATATTTCAGATTGTTTCAGATCTTGGAGTATTTGCATATACCCAATGAGGTATCTCCAGGATGGGACCGAAGTCTAAACATGAAATTTATTTATGTTTCATATTCACTTTATGCACATAACCTGAAGGTAACTTCATACAGTGTTTATAATAATTTTGTGCAGCCATCACATGAGGTCAGGTGTGGAGTTTTCCACTTGTGGCATCATGTCGGCATGTAAAAAGTTTTGGATTTTGAAGCATTTCAGATTTGGGGTTTTTGGATTTAGGGATGCTTAACTTGTATTATATTTATTTACATACCTATTCCCAGAAAGATGCATATATGTTTGTGAAATCAAGGTGTGTGTGTATGTAAGGGAGGAGAGGAAGATCCAGAGACAGAGAGACAGCACACGCAAACATATATATATATACACACACACACATACACACAAATATATATGGGGAGACAGAGCAAGAAAGAGAGGGAAAAGGAATATAGTTGTTGAAGCCAGTGAACATGGAGATACACTAGGATGATTGTGAGGGGAGAAGATTCTTGTAAAGTTGCCTCAGGCAGAGCGAGACAATGCTGCCATCCTAGACAACATAGCAATCCTTCATTTGCTGCCCAAATTGGCAAGCTCTAAAGCAGGCTATAAGGAACATCAGTGATAAAAATCAATGGGCCTCCAGAGACCTAATATTTGAAAACAAAGTTTGAACTGTTTAGTGTCACTGTACAGGTATTTAGGACACTCTGAGTATACATTCCCTCCCCGCAAAAATACCATCAGGCATCTAAAGAGGCTGGTTAAACTATAGCCCAATTTCCTGCCTTGAGTATATCACCCGAGGCAACACATAAGTTATTATCTACTGCATACAATGATTTCATTATCCAAAAGCAAAAACTTACAAAATCTTCTACAATCTCTTTGATGCCTGCAATTGTTAAAATAATGATCAATGGCACCAGGGTGGTATATCTTCCTGTTGGAGATACATCTGGAATTTGCTGGAAGATAAGAGACCACAAGTAGGAAGTTGGCACATTAAAAATCCTCTCCATGAACAGAAAATTATGGCAGTCACGCACGGTTCACACTTTTGCAGTTCTGTTCCATTTCTGTTACTCAAAAATAATTACCTTACTTTAAAAACTAGCTATATATTTTACATATTTTTAAAAATTTTATCCAACATTGGTTATGTGTTTGGAACAGAAAAAGGCTTAAAAGTATGGCCCTAAGGCCACTTTTCAATGCCTCTTTCAGTCACTGCAATCATCCTTAAGGCCATACCAAAAGAAATCTCCCTGTATACAAAGTCAGGCTTGTTCACTCTATCAAACAATGACTGGAGGAGGGAAACAAACTATATTCCAAGATTATAACACTTTAGCAGTTAAGGAACTTTTAGCAAAATCTCATTTTACATGTAATTAAAGTGAATTCCAAGGAACTGTTAAAAAACCATTACCTGTAATAAGGCAATGAAGAGAAAGAAGGCATTAGCAGCTCTTCTAATCTGCTCATACAAGAATGGAGGTAGAAATGTCAACACGCTGTACTTGGCCGTACTGTAAGTGCAAAGAAAAATAATACTATCAGTTATAGATTTAAACTCTAAAACACAAAAACAAGACAAGAAGTTTAGAAAGTTTTACAAATGGTTTAAAAAAAAAATGTTTCAAAACTCGAGACAAGGAAATTGCTGTGTCTCTTCTCCTAAAGAGCTTTAGTTTGTAAAATGGCGCCCCGATGAGAAAATCTTCCAATGTGGTCTTTGTTTTCCACATTGGAAGATATACATGTGCTTCTTTAATTTTCACACAACATAAGCAGAGACATCTACCCACCTTCTAGGAGCTATATGCTATGAACAGCAGGCATGTGAATAACAATTCGATGTTCCCTCTGGGTACCCACCACAGACGTTTCATGCTTCAACCACACCCAAATAAATTCCATTCCTTCCACACACCCTTTATTTGATCATGTTTGCTCACACTTTTGCTTCCACCTAGGACATCCTCTCCCTTACACCCTACCTGTCTCTCCATGACTAAAGTGTCCTTCTTTCCACCCAATCTTACATCTTTCAGTAAGTCTGGTCAAATTTATAATGACATTCCTCATGCAAGCCTACAGTACAGTGTTTACACCTATATCATATAGGTGTAATGCTTTGCTTAGTATTTTATCTATCCCCAGAACAGATTATGGGAACAACAAGAATGTTTACTTCAATTCCATATGTTCCTAGCACATAGCAGATAGTGAGTGAACAGTGAAATAACCCAAAGGCAAAATGAACCAAACCAGCTGTGGCTGCTCACACGTTTCATTCAAGTTTGCACCATAAAAGTACCTATATGATTCCTAGCTCACCCTCTGAAGACATCACTCTGAGCCTATTCTTAATTATAATATATTGTAGCAAGATTATCCAGCAGGTTTTCATCATTCTGAGCAAACTATAGCAAGGACAGAAAACCAAACACCGCATGTTCTCACTCATAGGTGGGAATTGAACAATGAGAACACATGGACACAGGAAGGGGAACATCACACACTGGGGCCTATTGTGGGGTGGGGGAAGGGGGGAGGGATAGCATTAGGAGATACACCTAATATAAATGATGAGTTAATGGGTGCAGCACACTACATGCAGCACACTACATATGTATACATATGTATACACCTTCTACCTAAGGTGCTAAAAATGTATGTGATATTATACAAAGACCACTTTTTAAAGAGTCAAAACTTAAACAATATATAACTTGAAAGACTATCCCTGAATTAGCTAGAAATTTGCTGACATGGATCTCCTCCTTGTTTACATGGACCTGTGGCGTAACAGGATGTCACTGTGAAATTTGGCCAGAATCAACAGCTGACATTAAGCTCATTAAAAAGTAGGGAAAATACACAAAACTCATGTATGTGATAGCTCACAATACAAAGTCTTCTTAACTATGGCTTAGGGGACAAAATCAAATGGAATATCATGCATACCTCTATAGCAATCCTGACCACTGAAATAAAGCAACCAACATTTGTCAGCAAAAAACAAAAAGAAAGTTCACATACTGTAAAATAAGAGTGTAGAAACTATCTTGCAAGATAGCTTGATTATAAAATTTGAACCTGAGATTCCATCTGTATAAACCAGATACACATGCACACAGTTGGCACATTACCCCAGCTATATATGAACGTTTTCCACTTGAGCAAAATGCTGACTGTGCTTAAGGACCTACATATCCCTGAGAACCATGAAGATGGAGAGTTGAGGAGGAAAGGAATCTTGCTTGTGGCAAGAAATGAAATATAAGAGGGTAGAAGTGTAGAGGGAAATGCATGCTAACTTTTACTCTACTAGAACTAGAAAAATGAGCCCAGATGCTTGCATCCTGAGATAGAGTAAGCATGATCAATAATTCAGAGAAATTAACATTCATCCAGGAAAAGGTTATTGTGTGGCATTAAAATAATTGCCAAAATATATAGCCATTAGCTGTCATGTTACAGAATTAAAGATATAACACTACAAACAGCTAAAGGCAGCACCTATCAAAATGAGTCTACCAGAATATTGCAGGACAGTACTTCTCGAACACACCAGTCTCCTGGAGAGCTTATTAAAATGCAGATTCTGATTCAGTAGGTCTGGGGTGGGCCTGAGATTCCACATTTCTAACAAGTTCCCAGGTGAGTTCAATGCTACTGGTACAATGACCACACTTTGAGTAGCAGGGATTTAGGATAATTGCTGAGGAGGTAAATTTGTTCAAACTTCCTATTTGAATTTAATTCAGCAGAGCACTATAAGGTGTAATACAATGAGGTTTCTGGTTCCAAAATGGTGGCATGGAAGCAAGCTGGCTTCATTCCCCACACAGAAAACAAAAACCAAATTTACAGCACTAAGGTTATCACCACAAATATTCCAAAACTAAAATATGAGGATGAGACAGTTCTCAGTGCCACAGAGAAGTAAAAAAGCTCCAAGTAGATGGTAAGAGAAGGGGACATCCACAGCCAAGACACCCCTCTCCCCAATCTGCCGGCACCAAACATGTGGAAAATCTCCCCCGACTCTTAGTTTAACACTGGAAAAAGGGAAATCAAGGTGACAGGCAGCTTCCCCATCATCTTGAGTTCCCTGGCAGGATACCTGTTCCTACCTCAACTCACAAGAAGCATGGGGAGTGCCTGAAGGAAGAAATATCCCTGGGGACAGCCAGAGCCAAAGTGAGGAGGCAGGACTACTATCCCCAACTCTGGAAACTTTGCTCTATAAGTTGGCCAAAAGAGATACCAAATTGGAGTGTCTGCTTAGCAGCACCATGCTGTAGGAGGTTCATCCCACAGGTCCCCTGAGCACAAACCCCTAATTCACCTTCCCACACTGCTAGGCTATCCCCTTTGGCACCATTTCTATTTGGGATGGGCAGTGCTCCAATCGTTTATTAGAGTGGAGACAAACCTGGGCTTAAGGCACCATCTAATGCTGAAAAGGAGGCAGTGACCTAATGGGAAAAGAAAGAAATTCAACAGGTAAATTACAATGAATCTCTAAGCAAACATATCCAATAAAAAACAAAAGAATCCAGACAGAGAAGACTGAAATAACTAATTCTCCAATGCAAACATATATACATACATTCATAAGTGACAGCAGCAAACAGGGAACCATGACTTCCCTGAACAAGTGAAGCAAGGATCCAGTGACTAACCCTAACAAGATGTTGATATGTGAGCTCTCTGAACAAGAATTCAAAATAGCAGTTTTAAGGGAACTCAGTGATTTTCAAGATAACACAGAAAAGCAACTCAAAAATGTATCAGAGAAATTTCATGAAGAGATTGAAATAATAATAAAAACAAACAGAAATCTTCAAACTGAGAAATGTATTTGAGGAACTGAAAAACTCATTAGAGGCTGTCAGTAGGAGAATGAATCAAGCAGAAGTAAGAATAAATGAGCTCAAAGACAGGCAATTTGAAAATACACAGAGAAGAAAAAAGAATAAAAAGGAACAAAGATTGTCAACAAGATAAAGGAAATTACCTCAAAAGACAAAGTCTAAGAATCACTGGTGTTCAAGAGGGAGTTAAACAAGAGCAAGGAGTAGAAAGCTTACTCAAAAAAATAACAGAAAACTTTCCAAAACTTGAGAAAGAGATAAACATCCAGGTACAGGAATGTCAGAGAACAACAAACAGATCTGACCCAAATAAGACTTCCCGAAGGCATGTAATAATCACATTCTCAAAGATCAAAGACAAAGAGGATCCTAAAAGCAGCAAAAGAAAAGAAGCAAATAACGTATAAAGAACCTCCAATTCATCTGGCAACAGACTTATCAATGGAAACCAAACAGGCCAGAAGGGAGTGGAACAAAATTTTCAAAGTGCTAAAAGAAAAAAATTTTCATCCAAGAATACTGTATCCAGCAAAGCTGTCCTTCAACTATGAAGGAGAAATAAAGGCTTTCCCAGAAAAACAAAAGCTGAGAGAATTTACCATCACCAGATCCATCTTACAAGAAATACCAAAAGAGGTTCTTCAATTTGAAAGAAAAAAAAAACACTAACATGCAAATAGAAAACATTTGAAGGTATAAAATCCACGAGTAAAATTAAGCATATAGACATACCCAGAATACTCTAATACTGTAATTGTGGTGTGCAATCCACTCATAACTCTAGTATGAAGCCCAAAAGACAAATCTATCAAAAACAAAAACACATACAGCAACCTGCTAAGAAATAGGCAGTATAAATATATCCAAATTGAAGTAACAAAAAAATCAATATGTAGGGGAGATGGAGTTAAAACACAGAGGTTTTTTTAGTTTATTGTTTCTATTCCTTTCTGTGATCTAAGATAAGTTGTCATCTCTTTAAAAATAACTTGTTATATCTACAAGATGTTTTTGCAAGCCTTGTGATGACCACAATGCAAAAACCTATAATAGATACACTAAAAATAAAAAACAACAAATTAAAACCTATTACCTGAGAAAATCACTTAACCACAAAGGAAGATGGAAAAAAGAAAAGAAGGACTGAAAGAAGGAAGGCAAGAAGGAAGGAAGTTACCAAACAATGAGAAAACAAGCAGAAAAATGGCAGTAGTAAGTCCTTACTTATCAATGATAATGCTGCATGTAAATGAACTTAATTCTCTAATTAAAAAATATATATAGCTGAATGGATAAAGAAACAAGACTCAGCTATATGCTGCCTACAAGAAACTGATATCACCTATACAGACACACATAGAATGAAAGAGATGGAAGAAGATATTCCATGCAAGTGAAAACCAAAAAATAGTAGGATTGTCTATTCTTATACTACACAAAACAGACTACAAGTCAAAGACAAAGAAGGTCATTTTATAATGATAAAGGCAATTATAAATATCTATGCACTCAACACCAGAGCACCCAAAAATATAAAGCAAATATTAATATATCTAAAGCAAGAGATAGACTGCAATACAATAGTAGTAGGGGACCTCAGCTTCCCACTGTCAGTAATGGACAGATCATCTAGACAGAAAATCAGCAAAGGAACACCGGAGTTAAATTGTATACTAGACAAAACAAGACTAACTCACATTTACAGAATATTTCACCCAACTGCTACAGAATGCATGTTCTTTTCATTGGTATACAGAACATTCTTTAGAATAGACCATATCTTAGGCTATAAATCAAGTCCCAGCACATTCAAAAAGGTAGAAATCATATCAACTATTTTTTTCTGACCACAATGAAATAAACTAGAAATCAATAACAATAAGAACCCTGGAAACTACACAAACCCATGGAAATTAAATAATATGTTCCTCAACAACTGATAGGTCAATGAAGAAATTAAGAAGGAAAATTTTAAATTTCTTGAAACAAATGGATATGGAAATATAACATACCAAAATCTATGGGATACAGCAAAAGCAATGGTAAGAGGGAAAGTTTGTAGTAATAAACACCTACATCAAAAAAGTAGAAAGACTTCAAATAACTTAATAAAGCACCTTAAGAGATCAGAAAAACAAGAACAAATGAAACCCAAAATTAGTAGAAGAAAAGAAATAATAAAGGTAAGAGCAGAAATAAAATTGAGACTAAAAAAAGTACAAAAGATCAATGAAACAAAAACTTGAATTTTTGAAAAGATAAGCAAAATTGGCAAACCCTTAGCTAACTAGGAAGAAAAGAGAAGACTCAAATAAAACCAGGAATGAAAATGCAACATAAAAACTAAGACCACAGAAATACAAAAAAAAAAAAATCATTAGAGACTACTATGAACAATTATGCACCAACAAATTGGAAACCAAGAAGAAATGAAAAAATTCTCGGGCACATAAAACCTACCAAGACTGAACCGTAAAGAGACAGAAAATCTCAACCAATCAATAACAAGTAACTAAATCAAAGCCATAATAAGAAGCCTCCCATTAAAGAAAAGTCCAGGACCAGATGGTTTCACTGCTGATTTCTATGAAACATTTAAAGAAGAACTAATACCTAGCCAGGCAAGGTGGTGTGTACCTGAAGTCTTAGCTACTCAGGACATTGCTGAGGTGGAAGAATCTAAGCCCCAGAAGTCAAGGTTGCCGTGAGCCAAGATTGCGGCACTGCACTCCAGCCTGGGCAATGAGAGTGAAACTCTGGCTCAAAAAAAAAAAAAAAAAAGTTCCCCTAAAGCCTTGAGAAAAAATTGAAGATCACGGAATACTTCCAAACTCATTCTATGAGGCCAGCATTACCCTGATAATAAAACCAGGCAAGAAAATTATAGGCCAATATCACTGATGAACATAGATAAAAAAATTCTTTTTTTTTTTTTTTTTTTTTTGAGACAGAGTCTAGCCCTGTTGCCCAGGCTGGAGGGCAGTACTGTGATCTCAGCTCACCACAACTTGCGCCTCTTGGGTTCAAGGTAGTCTCAGCCTCCAGAGTAACTGGGATTACAGGCATGTGCCACTACGCCTGGCTATCTTTTTGTATTTTTAGTAGAGATGGGGTTTCACCATGTTGGCCAAGCTGGTCTTGAACTCCTGACCTCAAGTGATTCATCCACCTTGGCCTCCCAAAGTGCTGGGATTACAGGCATGAGCCACCATGCCCAGCTAGTAGATGCAAAAATTCTTAACCAAATACTAGCAAAATGAATTCACCAACATATTAAAAAGATCATTCACCATGATCAAGTGGAATTCTTCTCAGGGATGTAAGGATGGTTCAACATATACAAATCTATAAATGTGATATATGACATTAACAGAACCAAGAACAAAAACCATGTGATCATTTTAGTAGACGCTGAAAAAAGTATTTGACAAAATTCAATATCTCTTTATGATAAAGATCCTCAACAAACTAGATATAGATGGAACGTACTTCAAAATAATAATGGCCATACATGACAAACCCACAACCAACATCATACTCAATTGGGAAAAATTGAAAGCCTTTCCTCTAAGATCTGGAACATGATAAGGATGCCCACTTTCACCACTGTTATTAAACATAGTATTGGAAGTCCTGGATAGTGAAATTAGGCAAGAGAAATAAATAAAGGGCATCCAAACTGGAAAGGAAAAAGTCAAATTAGCCTTGTTCACAAAGGACATGATTGTAAGTTGCAGGATACAAAATCAACATATAAAAATCAGTAGCATTTCTATATGCCAACAGCAAACAATCTGAAAAAAGAAATCAAGAAAACAATCTCATTTACAATAGCTACAAAGAACGTAAAATACCTAGGAATCAATTTCACCAGAGAAGTGAAAGATCTATATAAGAAAAACTATTAATACACTGATGAAATAAATTGAAGAGGACACCAAAGAATGGAAAGATATTCCATGCTCATGGATTAGAATTAATATTATTCAAGTGACAACACTACCCAAAGCAAATTACAGATTCAATATAATCCCTATAAAAATACCAATGATATTCTTCACAGAAACAGAAAAAGTTTATATGGAACCACAAATCTTGAATAGCCAAAGCAATCCCGAGCAAAAAGAACAAAGCTGGAGGCATTACACTACCTGACTTCAAAACACACTACAAAGCTGTAGTAATCAAATCAGCATGGTACTGGCATAAAAATAGACACACAGACCAATGGAACAGAATAGAGAAGTCATTGGGAGGCCAAGGTGGGAGAACCACTTGAAGCCTGGAGTTTGAGATCAGCAACATTGTGAGACCCCTATCTCTTAAAAAAAAAAGAAATAGAGAGAACCCAGATATAAAGCCATGCATTTATAGTCAATTCATTTTAACAAAGTCGCTAAGAACATACAGTGGGGAAAGGACAGTTTCTTCAATAAATGATGCTGGGAAAACTGGTAATTACATATCAAAGAATAAATGTAGACCCCTATCTCTCATTATACAAAAATCAAATAAAAATAGATTAAAGGCTCAAATCTAAGACCTGAAACTGGGAATTATTAAAATAAGACATTGGGGAAATACTCCAGGACATTGGTCTAGACAAAGATTTTTTTGTATAAGACCTTAAAAGCAAGGTTTTTACATCAAGCTAAAAACCTTCTGCAGAATGAAGAAAACATCAACAAAGAGACAACCCAGAGAATGGGAGAAAATACTTACAAGCTATCCATCTGACAAGGGATATATAAGGAGAATATAACCAGAATATAATAAGGATCTCAAACAACTCAACAGCAAAAATAAATAAATAAATAAAATAATATGTTTTAAAAACGCATAAAATATCTGAATAGACATTTCTCAAAAGAGACATACAAATGACCAACAGGAAAATGCGCAACATAACTAATTATCAGAAAAATGTAAATCAAAACCATAATGAGATATCATCTCACTGCAGTGTAAATGGCTATTATAAAAAAGACAGGAAAGATTGAATGTTGGCAAGGATATGCAAAAAGCAGAAGCCTTGTACACTGATGGTGGGAAAGTAAATTAGTACAGCCAGTATAGAAAACAGCATGGAGGTTCCTCAAAAAATTAAAAATAGGGCCAGCACGGTGGCTCATGCCCGTGATCCCAACACTTTGGGAGGCCGAGGTGGGTAAATCACGAGGTCAGGAGATCGAGACCATCCTGGCTAACATGGTGAAACCTCATCTCTACTAAAAAAAAAAAAATATATATATATATATACACACAAAAAATTAGCCAGGCGTGGTGGCGGGCACCTGTAGTCCCAGCTACTTGGGAGACTGAGGCAGGAGAATGGTGTGGAACCTGAGAGGTGGAGCTTGCAGTGAGCCGAGATCGTGCCACTGCACTCCAGCCTGGGAGACAGAGCAAGACTCCATCCCCAAAAAAAAAAAACAAACTAAAAATAGGAATGCCATATAATCCAGCAATTTCACTGCTGGCTATAGATCCAAAAGAAAGAAAATCAATACGTCAAAGAGATATCTGTCTGCACTGTCATATTTATTGCAGCACTATTCAGAATATTTACAATAGCCAAAATATAGAATCAACCTAAGTGGCCATCAGTGAATGAATGGATAAAGAAAATGTGTCATATATACACAATGGAGTACTTATTCAGCCACAAAAAATGAATGAGATTCTGTCATTTGCAGCAACATAAATGGAACTGGAGGTCATTATATTAAGTGAAATAAGCCAGGCATAAAAAGACTAATATCACATGTTCTCACTCATATGTGAGAGCCAGAAAAGTGGATCTCATGAAGAGAGAGGGCAGACTGGTGGTTACCAGAGGCTAGGAGTGGTAGCACGGAGGAAGAGATGAAGAGAGGTTGATTAATGGGTACAAATACACAGTTAGGTAGAGAAAATAAGAGCTGGTATTTGAAAGATCAGCAGGGTGACTATAGTTTACAATAATCTGTTGTACACTTCAAAATATCTAGAAGAGATTTAAGGCATTGGATAGCCCAATTACCTTGATTTGACCCTTACACATTATATGAATGTATCAAATTATCACATGTACCTTTAAAATATGTGTTAATACAACTATTATGTAGCAACTTTTTAAAAATGTAATAAGATGGGAGATGTTTTACCATTCACTCTGCCAGGGGAAAAACATCTCCAGGGGTAAATGGGTGAATGACAGAACTTTCCAACAGGAGAGTTTATTCACCCAAGTAAATAAGCCACCCCTCCCCTAAAGACATTCCTACTCATGGGATGAAATGCATGTGCCAGCATCACTGTCCTCCTGGCTAGTCACAGCAAGGAGGGGCTTTAGCTGCATGGAAACCGAAGACCTTAGAGCTTGGGTGCTGGAGATAAGTGACCAGGAACAAACAGGAACATTTCTCTATGATTCACTCAGTCTTCCTCTAAACATGAGGCCAGTGTTTTCTGAAACTGGGTGACAGGAAGATGACTGGGATTTATCAAAAATCCATCCATCCATCCATCCACCCATCCATCCATCCATCCATCCATCATGTGCAATAGATACTTCCTCAGCCCTAATTATGCACTAGGGCAGTGTGCCAGGCCCTGGAGATACTGAAGGGAACCAGGTGGTCAAAAACGCACACCCTCAAGGAAATTGCACTCTAGAGGAGAAACGAGATTAAAAAAAAAAAATAGAACACATACCAGCATAGATGGTGATGAACACTGCAGAGGAAAACAGATCAGGGAAGGAGGATACAGAAGGGTACACTGGCTGGGGCTGGGAGAAGGATTATTTTCAACAGAGTGGCGAGGGAAAGTTTCACTGAGAAGGTGACCTGTGAACTAAGCCCTAAAGGAGGTGAAGGAGCAGGAGCAAGTCTCACAGATACACAGGGGAAGAGCTTTGCAGAGGGAGGGGACAGCAAGTGCAGAAACGCCCAGGTGGGAGAGCTCCTGTTGCTCCACCTGTAGGAGGGACAGTAAAGAGCCCAATTTGGGCAAACAGAGGTGGAGAAGTATGAAGAGAACTGAAATGAACATGGCAAAGGGCCAACGCATTGGCCTTGTCACTCATGTTGACACACTGGCCTTTTTCCTTTCGAGAGATGGGAAGATCTGGAGGCTTCCCAGGAGAGGACAAAACCTGACAATAATATCTATTCGCAAACGCTCCTCTGAGGAGCCCGACTCACGGGGTGGATCTTGTTACATGTATGTTGGACACGCTCCACTCCATAACTCATAATTAGGCGCATACGGGAAACAATCCATTAGAAAATAGGGTCTGGCAAAATATGGATCTGGGTCTACCTGATCCTCACAAATCACAAGGCACCACAGGAGTCTGACCTCCAGAAATGTGGCAGAAAGCAAGAACCCACAGACAACGCCAGAGTCTGATTTTCCAGCTATGAGAAAAATTGAAGTTGACAGCTCTTCTCCAGAGACCGATCTAAAAGAGGCAAAGTTCAGTAGCTGCTCAAAGTGTAACTTCCCCTTCAAGCAAGCCTCCAGAAACACAGAAATTAAGCTAAAGCTTAACACTCATCACCAAAATGGAAACAGTAAATCCATGTTAAGGTGTAAAGACAGTTAAAAACAATTGCCTTATTCTACTGCTTTCCATGGAAAAACAAATTTCTTATATCTTCCCAACATACAGTAAGCATTCAATATTTACTGAAAGAATAAAGGAGGCTTTAAGCCTCCCCACTGGAAGCTGACTTTGTGAACAGGGCCAGCATTCCATGACCATGTTCTGGAAGCCTTCCATCCTAGCAGGCTCCCAATAGGATATCATTCACCTTCCTCCTCCCAAATAGTCACTCAGCAAGGAGTTCTAGATGATTGGAAGTTGAGGACAAGATGATAACACTAAACATTAAGCAGTTTAATTCACTGATTCCTTAGCAGTGCATTCAACCAATCAAGGGAAAGAACAAGAGCAACACCACCAAATTCAAAAGCCCTCCCCAGTGGCCCTCTGCCATTTCTCTTGATGGACATCATTGCATACCTGGGAGCCACCCCAGAGGACATTCCAATGGATGGCAAAGCCCATGGCCTTCCACATCTGGCATCAATTCCTGAGGCTTTGCCAACCATCCCTCCCAAATTGTATTCTGGAAATAACCTTAAATACAAGAATTCCCACTGATAAATAGAGCCTGTCAGTGGTAACATATGAGCACCTTACAAGAAATTTTCACTTCATTTTATTAATGCTAAACTACTGAAATCTCACCAGTTACAAATAAAAGGTCAATAAGTTCATTTTAAAACACTGCCATTTATATTTTAAACATGTTCCTAATTCTTAGTCTACAGCAGGAAAAATGGGTGTCAGATACTGCTTTATCTCATAGCCTGTTCCCAGAATGTAGTAATTGGACCAGGAGAGGTATTAGTGCTATAACTCTATACAGCCCTTTATTATGGCTCACATAGGCTCTTTTAGACTATCTGTCACAAAACACATCCAAGGAGTGAAATAGAAGTTGACTGCTGACCAATCAACTTACAATACACCTTTGAAGGTAAGTTCATAAATTAGAGTCTACCTATAATTCCTATTAAATAGTGCAACTGTCCTGCTCCTATCAGATTTCCAAATCTGTTCTATTACTCAATGCATTATTCAATAAATAACTATGGACATGAAACACTTTATCTCAACACCTAAATGGAAACATGAGCTGAGGAGAAGATAACATTTTGACCACTGAGCATGCTGCCAGGAAGATCTTCTAGTGAGAACAACTCTTAGATAACCAATTCCAAATGCAAGACATCAGATATTTATGGCTAATATAATTAAATGTGACATTATTGAAAAGCAGGTTTTACCCAGGTGATTTATTCTTTCTTTTTTTTAACTTTAAAAACATAGAACACTTCATGAATGTGTGTGTCATCCTTGCGGAGGGATCATCCTAACTTTCTCTGTATCATTCCAATTGTAGTCTGTGTGCTGCCAAAGTAAGCATGCCCAGGTGCTTTATGAAAAAAAAAAAAAAAATTGTGGCCAGGCACGGTGGCTCATGCCTGTAATCCCAGAACTTTGGGAGGGCGAGGTGGGTGGATTGCTTGAGGTCAGCAGTTCGATGCCAGCCTGACCAACATGGTGAAACCCTGTCTCTATTAAAAATACAAAAATTGGCCAGGCATGGTGGCTCACGCCTGTAATCCCAGTACTTTGGGAGGCCGAGGCAGGCGGATCACGAGGTCAGGAGATCGAGACCATGGTGAAACTCCGTCTCTACTAAAAATACAAAAAATTAGCCGGGCGTGGTGGCGGGCGCCTGTAGTCGCAGCTACTTGGGAGGCTGAGGCAAGAGAATGGCGTGAACCCAGGAGGCGGAGCTTTCAGTGAGCCGAGGTCGTGCCACTGCACTCCAGCCTGGGTGACAGAGCAAGACTCCGTCTCAAAATAAATAAATAAATAAATAAATAAAATACAAAAATTAGCTGAGCGTGGTAGCAGGCACCTGTAATCCGAGCTACCTGGAAGGCTGAGGCGGGAGAATCTCTTGAACCCAGAAAGCAGAGGTTGCAGTGAGCTGAGATTGCTCCACTGCACTTCAGCCTGGGCGAGAGAGTGAAACTCCATCTCAAAAAAAAAAAAAAAAAAAAGAAAGAAAAAATGATGTGAACTTTATGGTACAAAAACAAAAAAAAATGAGTTATGAGATTTATTTAATTTTGCACTGCAAGGGAAGGATCATTTTTAATGAGATTCTTCTCAATTTTCAATTAAAAGAAAGAACAACTATTTGTTATAAAAATATCTGGCCTCAACAAGTACAGGAATCATTACAATTCAGGCCCCATGCAGCCATTGCCCCAAAAGAAATGCAACAGGTCAGTGTGTGAAACTCTAATACTAAAACGTATTGCATTTAAGTATACCACATTTGGCCTTTCATTCAGAACTCAGTATATTCTTTCCAAACAGAGGGAAATAATCCCTACTACAAGGAAAGGTTTAAGGCTGTCCTAAGTGTTGGCATGCTGCAAACCAAGTAAGGAGCAGCAGCCACCCTGAGATCGAGTTATCCAAATGCAAGGGCCTAAACCCATCCTTTTCAGGTCCCAAACGCCTCTGCCCTCAGTCAAGGGTGCACTGGCTCTTGGGGAGGACATACCTTGTCAGAAAAGACACTTCCCAAGGAGACAGGTTCAGGAACTACAACATCAAACATCTGGATGGAAAGCTAAACCGAAGTAGTCAAGCTGGGAGAACATCGGGAGCTGAGATGATTGGTACACAGAGATTTCTAGTATGGAAAACACAAATGTTTGATTTAGGTCTGGGTAGAAAGCCATATCTATCCGTCCCTCATGTTGTAGAGTTAAAAATCTGGGGCGAGCTATATTATTCTATCTTTCTGGATTTCTCACATAATTGTCAAACTTTATTCAAGTGTTTAATTCTAACTGACATTTTTATGTTTATCACGCATATAGAGCAAAGTGCACAAAACCAAAGTGTACAGCTCACATTTTCATCAAGTGGACCCATCCCTGTAGGTGTCTAACTGAAATCCAACATAGAGACATGAGTTAAATAGGTCTGTTATGTGCAGGATTCTAACAGCAGTAAAGACCCGATCTAAAGGCTGCCTAGCTTCAGACGACAATTGTAAAATGTAAACACATTTACCGCTTCTGCCTACAGGGACACCACTACCATACTAGAAAGGAATGTAAAAATATGCAGTCAGTTTAAAACACACACACACACACACAACTAGGAATTGAATCATTAGCTAAGATGTGGGGTTGTCTTTTTTCTAAAATAGACTTCTTTCTGCTTTCGCCAGACAAGTTGAACGTGCCTCCAAGACGCCTTCCGAGTATGAGCTGCAGAGAGAGAGAAGCCCACAAGAGGGGCTGCCGCCTAAGCAAGGGCCCTGGCCTGCGAGGCAGGAAGAACGGGCTCTACCTTCACAAATGGTATCTCAGAAGATATGTCAATCCATTTTTAAAATAATAATGCAGTTGTAATAAGTGTCATTGTGTCAAAGAAACAGAGCCACTAGGTGACATATTTATGATAAGGAATTGGCTCACACAACTATGGAGTCTGGCAAACCCCAACACCAGCAGTGGGAATGGGCAAGAGGGCCAATGGTATGGTTCCAGTCCAAAGGCCGGCGGGTTGGAAACTCAGGAAGAGACTTTGCTTCAGTAGCCCTGAAGGCGGGAAAAGCTAATGTGCCAGTTTGAAGCTTGTCGGGCAGGAGGAGCTCCCTCTTACTCGGCAGAGGGTTGTTCTGGTCAGGACTTCAACTGTTTGATGGGGCCGCCCACACTAGGAAGGCCACCTGCTTTCCTCACTCTACTGATACAGATGCTAACCTCATCCAGAAATGCCCTCGCGGACACTCAGAATAATGTTCAACCGGATGCTTGGGCACCCCATAGCCCTGTCGAGTTGACACATTAACTTGACTATCACAATCATATATTAGGCAGGGCAGAGGCAGGCACAAGCCCAGTGCATTGGAGACAGGGGAGCCTGTGGACAGGAGGGGAACAGTTTCAGCCTGCAGAGTTCAGGAGACTCATGAGACACCAATGATGGAAAAGGGTCTGCGGCAAGCATAGAAAGCAAAAGGAGGTATTTGAAGTCCATACACAGAGGAGCTCACACAGGAAATCAGGGCTAGGAGTCTGGAGGAACCACACAAGATAAACTATAAAGAGTTCAAAGCAAAAGGCTTCATAAAAGAAACATGGTTCCTCTCTCACAAGCCCCCTTCTTCTGGTTACACCAAAATCTTACACAGCCAGGCTGCTACACCCACAGCCAAGGAGTATTCCCAGGGCACCCATACAAACCTCATACACTCATGTCTAAAAGTCCTTCACCGAGAAGTGAGTCTTGCTATCTGGCCTGCACTCACAGAGCACCCCATCATCCTGCTACACTTCCTCTTTGAAAAATTACCAAATATGTGTAGAAAGCCTCCACCACGAAAAAGAGACTTTAAATGAATACAGAAGAAAGGGGAGACCTGAGGAAACAGTACAGCAAACTTTAAAAGAATATTTTAGAGTTTGGAGTAATGCTAATGCTAATATCCTCAGAGTCATAAGATGATAACACATTCACATGAAACAAGAATAAGATGGTATTTCTAAAAAGGAAACGGAATAAAATAGCTATTGGCAATTGAAAGTATGCTAGCCTAACTAAAATATTGCAAAAAAAAAGGAAGTGAAGAATAAAGCTAAGCAAATTTCCCAAAAAGTAAAACCAAAAACACAAGATGCAAAATAAAAGAGACTTAATAGTACAAATACAAGACCAAAATACAAGACTATTAAGAGTTCCACAGAAACCAGAGAAAGATAATATTAACAAGTTATACAGAAAAAGTTGCTAGAACTCTAAGAACAAAGATTTCTGATTGAAAGGGTACACCAAGTACCCAAAACAATGAGACACATACCAAAATTTTTCATTATAGAATACTAAATATTTTTCATTATAGAATGCTAGCTATTTCTAAACCATAAAGATATTAAAAAGAGCCTATTTATAAAGAGAAAAAAATCAAGATGAAATTGAGCCTCTTAATAGCAACACAGACCACTAAAGTGACACTTTAGATTTCTATACCCAGCCAAGCTATCAGACACTCAAATCTACTTTTCACATAAGCTTTTCTAGGAAGCCTCTTACTGCAAGACGTTCTTCAACAATACAAAACAGTAATCAAGAAAGCAACCCCCCACCCCACTCCCCGACAGTGTCTAAATATCAGGGAATACAACTCAAGAAAGCAGTGAGAAAGTTCTGGGATGACCACTTTACAGCAACACATCTACAAGGCAGCCAGTTTATCTGGCAAGAAGATGGCGGGGTGTGGAGGGGAAGGGGTAAAACCAAGAGATTATTCTGGGATATTTATTTTAAAATATATAGAGAGGTTATATAATATAAATGTGTATTGATCTAACGGAAACGATAAAAATTAATATGCAAAAAAATTATTTAAGGAGAAGAACAAGGCAGGAAAAGCAAGTTATACTAGAAAAGAGGCAAACATGATATACTGCCTCACTACTTGGACCTGAAGTAAATAACTGAAATCTGCATCTATAAGAGAGTTCAGAGAGATCATTTCTAAACTGTATTTCACAATGTCGAGAAAACCACATTTCTAAACTTAATTTTGAAATATGGTAGAAACCTCCAAAGAATGAAAAACACACAGAGTTGAAAGTAGTTGCCTTTGGTGGAACAGGACTGGGATGGGAGAGAGGGGCAGAAGAGTATTGATTTTCACGAGAAGCAACTTCTAAACTATTTGAACTTTTAACTACCTACATGTGTTGTTGTAATAATACTTTAATATAAAAAAGTAGTATCCAGATATAACTGTCAAGGGACAGCTGATTATTTTAGCTAAGTTTAGGACTGGTCATACATAAGGAGCTTTTTTTTAGAACATGAAATCAGACTAAAGACCCAGTTTGTTTCTATACTGCTTCCACCACAAAAGAGCTAGTAACTGCTCATATCTGATATCACTCCCCACGATCACTTCCTTTTGCCAGCGGCAATTGACACCTAGATCATGGATAAAAGAAGGGGAAACTGTCATCTGCCCCGTAAGAGTCTAACAAGAAACAAACATGAGTACAGCACTCAGAGTGCAACATTTGTATGTATTCCTTTGAGATGAGCAGGCTGGCTTTCAGCACAGGAGTCTTTACCCTAAAACTCACCCCACAGGGAAATCGAACAGTCCAGTTCTCCCCCTTTAAATAGAAATCACTTTATTCTAAAAAGTATTTGCTCTTATTAAGTTCTCTTGCTTCCTTTCATCCTCTGCCAAATTCCTAGAACATCTTTCTTTCTTCTTTTCATCAAACCACATCCTTCTCCTTTTCTGAGCCAATAGCCCAAGGGGTCATCTTCTTTAACAAGCTTTTCTCTATTCATGTCTACCCAAAGTGTACAATCTGTAATCCATCCATTTATTTCAACATTCTGTGTGTGTGTGTGTGTGTGTGTGTGTGTGTGTGTTTGTGAGAGAGACAGAGAGTGTGTTAGAGACAGAGAGACGGGGACAGACAAAGGCAGGGAGTCAGAGAGAGAAAGAAATTTCTTGTCTTGTACTGTGAGCTCTAGGCTGGTCACATAAAATATTTATTATCTTAACCACCTCTCCACGCCTTGCAGGTTGAACGCTCGTTGTACAACTCACACCAACAACACAGTGCCCTCTACTGGCCAGCCAGCATAGCAGTGTTTTCTGCAAAGTAAACAACATTTGGGGCGTGTGCCAGATGAAGTTCAAGTTCTTTATCAATTATCTAATAAGAATCTTCAGAGAACCGATGTCTAAGGAAGAACTGTAATAGCCGTATTGCATTTGGTTCTTGCATATTCACTTATATCCATTTAATATAAAAACACAAAGTACTAGTATTCATTCCTAAGCAATTCTAAAATGTTTAGTCATCTTTTCATTTAATTTACTCATTAGTTTACCCAGAAATCAGAGAAGGAGAATATTAAATTTTGTGGGGACTGGATGCAATTTGTATACAACACGTATACAATTTGGGAATCTTGCTTTAAGAAAAATACAGTATTACGAAAACAAAATTGGGCACAGAAGTGAAGTTTACTTATAATGAAGAAAACACAACATATTACAAATTCATGAAGGCTGAAAAATACATCATGTTATTCAGAAAACATACTATTTTTATTAAATACTATAATATTAATATTAACAGTCTATAATACTTTCCCCTCCATATTTTTAATTTTATTTGTGTGGATAGTTTCTTAGAAAGTTTTGTAAATAGTTTGTATAGAAAGAACAGATAATTTATTTTTCCTCTAGCTATAATTGATCAATTATTTTTAATTGATCTTTTGGTAAAGCTTCTTTCAGCTCCACAACTTATCAATATATGTCATGTAAATTTTTATGATGGTTGTCAAATTTAGAGGAATTGCCATGAAATTTCCTTCATAAGTGAAACTTAAAATCTAGCTTCTGGCTCCACACATTTCAAACACTGTCTCTCCAATATGACTCACATACTTCAAGCATAATATACCACACTGATATTTTGATACTTCTAGAAATGCTACACCATATCATAACCTCAGGTGCAGAGGTGGCCAGGAAGAATATTTCTGGTCCTTATTTCTATGCTGGGAGAGCTAAAAATTTACCTGTTCACAAAAGTGACTGCACACCATGTAAATACATCTCTATTATTTCCAACTCAACTTTCCCTTACCCAGGTCCCCAAAACATGCCTCCTAACAGAAGAAGGGCGAGAGGGTGGAAGTTTGGGTGAAAAGACACTGTGTTCTTACCCCAAGCAAGGCTCAAGTCTATTAAATTATGCAAAAATAATTGGCCATGTCTACATTGGTAGGGTCCTCCCTGGGGCCCTGGGGCAGACGTTCTGAAGCGTAAATACCATTAGCTCCCAGAAAATCTGCTTCTGTGGATATATGCATCATCTAATACAAATATGTAAGTGATTTACACATGGTTGTTTTAATAACAACCTATATATGTTTCCAAACTTTTCTCCAAGTTTATACAATCTTACATAGATGTCTCAACACACATATTCACAATCAGAGGGTTGCCAAAGTTCCACAAGTATTAGACATTATGCCATTTTCTGAATTTTTTTTCTTTCTCAATAATATTGCAAAATCCTTGCAACCCAATTGTATAATTCTAATTCATCCTTTTTAATGGTGATATAATATTCCATAATTTATTCAGCCATTCTTCTATGATAAGCATTTACTTTATTTCCAGGCTTTGTATGCTATGAGACATGTCACAATAAAGACCCATGTTCATATGTCCATGAATACTGGTGAGTTTAATTCTAGGAGATCGATTGCCTGAAGTGGAATTAATGAGTCTAAGGGTCACGTGGTTGTTAAAAATTAAACTAAAGTCCACACTGCATTCAGATTTCCTAAGTTCCTACCTAATGTCTTGTTTCTGTTCCTAGAGGAGCATAAATTTTAATATATAGTAGACAACATGCTAAAAGGATTTTCAAACTTCACATTCCAACCAGCAATGTGTTGGTGTATTATTTGCATGCATATTCCTGCCAGCAACAGATATTAACAGTTTTTTTTTTTTTACAGTACTCAGTCTTATGTCAAGTAAGACATCACTGTCACATTAATTTGCATTTCCTTGACTGCTAATCAAGTTAAATATATTTTCATACATTTGTGAGCCATATCATCTCCTCATATACTTTGCCCATTTTCCTACTGGTTTGTTGATCTTTCCAGTGTCCCTTTGAAAAGCCTCTTGGAATTGTCTGTTAACTCTATTTTATATTATGTAGTTTACATTTAGTAGTTTTCTAGACTATTCATTTGTATAGCAAGTTTTTAATGGCACCTTTGACATACAAAGAGGTCCTGGACATTGGAAATGTTCCAAAATATTTATAGCACCTTGGTTTAGTATTAAGAAGTTCTTCACCAACCTCATCATATATGTAATGGCTAAGATTGTCTTTACTGACTTTTTTATGTCAGTCTTTAATTTCTGCAATCAGAATTTATTTTCACATGTGATAAAGGATAGAGTTCAGTTCTGTGTTCATCCTGACACATAGCCACTTATTTAAAAATGGTACCAGCATAGCCGGGTGCAGTGGCTGACACCTGTAATCCTAGCACTTTGGGAGGCCAAGGAGGGAGGATCACCTCAGGTCAGGAGTTCGTGACCAGCCTGGCCAACATGGTGAAACTCTGTCTCTACTAAAAATACAAAAATTAGCCGGGCATGGTGGCACATGCCTGTAATCCCAGCTACCCAGGAGGCTGGAGCAGGAGAATCACTGGAACCTGGGAGGCAGAGGCTGCAGTGAGCCAAGATCGCACCACTACACTCCAGCCTGGGTAACAGAACAAAACTCCTTCTCAAAAAAACAACAACAGCAAAACACACACACACACACACACACGAAGAATGGTACCAGCACAATTATCCACTCCACTTAACTGAGATATCACTCTTCAATATATTGGCATATATTTAGTTCTATGTCAATTCCCAACCAATTGATTTACAGTAGTTTTATACCTGTTCTGACTCTTGGTAAGGTAATATCTCCCTCTACACAGTATTATTCCTTACCAAAATTTATATAGAGATATATAGATATACAGATATACACACTCACATTTAGTTTCCTATTTATAAGTTTTATATGTAAAATAAGATATATATATATATATACACATATATATATATATATACTGTACTGTATATATACACACGCAGGTTAAATATCCCTAATCCAAAAATCTGAAATTTGAACTGCTCTAAAATCCAAACCTTTTTGAGCACTGACATGACACCTCTGCTTTCTGATGGTTCAATGTACACAAACTTTGTTTTATGTACAAAATTATTGAAAATATTGTATAAAATAACCTTCAGGCCAGGCATGGTGGCTCACACCTATAATCCCAGCATTTTGGGATTATAGCGTCACAGTGTCACAGATGCTGCTCCCCTTCAGATCCACAGCCGTGTTCCACACGAGGAGAAACAGAGAACTAGGCACCTCAATACGGGAAGTGGGGCTTCCTCAGATGCCCTCAGCTCCTGTCTCATTGGCCAGAACTCTATCTCATGAATGTTTCTAGTTTCAAGGGTTTCCAACTGGGCACATCTGGAACAAAATTGGTGGGCAATATCTGCCTTGATGGCTTTTTCTGAAATAAGCAAATGTCCAAGACATGGCCTCCTGGTTCCCATACGGGAGGTCGGCCAGATGGTACATTTGGCCCTAATCCACCCCTGTAAGGGAGTCAAACTGGGACTATTCTATACCTTGCATAAATAGGAAAGAGCAGAAATATTAATGGTTTGTGTCTGAGGCATGACAAAAAAAGCATGTACCCATTATAGCATCCATAGAAATGAATGACCTAGAATCAGGAGCTAAAAATCCGTCAGCTCCCCTCAAATGAGCCCCGCTCAACTAGAAAATCAACAACTTTCAGCAGGGAGAGCGGAAGAGCTCTCTCATCATTCGGTATTATCTAGGAGAAATATAAAATTGGATTTTCAACAAAGCTAAACATAACGGTCTTTATAGGAAGCTGTAACCAAACACTTGTTAGATCCAATTTCCTCAGAATAACCAAAGCCTGGTCGGGGACACAGAAAGCTGGTTTGTAATCCCAGTGTCAGCTTGGAGAAGCTGCTTGACCTTTCCACACCTCTAGCTCTACACTCTGCAGTGGAGGCCATCATTTTCCTTTCTCTATCACAGATCTTGCGAAGTTGCAGTTAATTTATAATTCTAGAGCAAGAAAGAATGCCTGTATAGGAGAATATAAAGGAAGGCAAGAATATGTCAGATATTAATAATACCTCATTAATATTTAATATTATCATAGAATATGATATAGCATATATTGTATATAATAATAATGTTAAGTCATGTAGAGACATCAACATGGTAGCCAGCTGGCAACAGTTTTGAAAGGGAAATAAGTGAGCAGGCTCTCCTGGTAATGTCCACCAGACCTGCGGAGCGAAACAGGGATGTGTATGTCTTTCTGGATACAGATTCAGAACTATAATATCTCTAGAGAGATAGAGTCTCTAGGTCAGATACACTGAGAATAAAAAATATAAAGGGTTGAGGATGTGATAAAAAGTGAAGGCACTTATATCAGGTCGTGTTTTAAGAAGTCTATGAAGTTAAATTATACATGTGAAGGTGACTTTAACACGTATAACAGTTATAAAACACAAAATGATTTTACTAATCAGACTTTAAAACTAATATCAGACATTAAGGTTATATGAAAAGCAAGAAAGAAAATAATGGTCTTATAAAAGGAAAAATAAATCAAGGGGGTTTATGTGGTTTTGAGAAAAGAAACTGGAAGAATAAAGGGTATATGTCAATAGATCTCTTGAGAGAGAGAGAGAGAGAGAGAGAGACTGATTAACAGGTATTTCCAATGAGTTGTGACCACCACCCCCCCCCCGAAAAAACAAATCCTACTTAACAAGTCTAATAGAAGTTTTATCATCAGCAAACTTGAGACTGGAGTCAAAGCAATTTCAGACCCATTCAATCCAATAATTCTAAAACCAACACATACACTATTTTTGGTAAAGTGACTACTATCAAGATATCTCACATAAGAAAGAGGAAGACAGGTAAGAGCAGTAATTTCCCCAACAACTAAACAATAACTGTAAATTCTCACTAAAAAAATACAATTCTGAGAATACAAACCAAAGTTAATAGCATCCGATGGCCTCAAGCCCGCTGACCCAAGCAAAGATTTAGAAGTAATGAGAACAACAGCCTGGTTTAGGGGTATGCACTCACTAGCAAGGGGACCATAGATCATTATATGTGACCTTTCCCATCACACTATAAAGTGACTCTGTCTGAGAACTGTATACTTTTTTTTTTTTAAAAAAAAAAAAAAAGGAAAGGATTTTTAAAAATTGTTCTCAATAAACAATCTAACTACAACTTCTGAAAAAAACATACGAAATAGATGTTAGATGAAAAACGATTTTAAAATAATAGGGTACCAATCAGTTCTATCTCTTCAAAATCCTATACCAATTACCAATCCACAAATAATTCTATCAACATAATACCTAATCCTCATACCATTTATATAGACAATACTGAATACTAACGGTATTCAATGCAAAACTGAACTGGGGTAGCAGGGTAGTGGGGCACAAAAATACCAATGTGCAACTTTCCACTGGAATGAGGCAGAGGGAAGTGGACTGCAAGCCCCCACTAGATTCCTTCCAACGTGCTCTCCAGTGCACTGCATACCCGTGTACATGACAGAATCATCTCTTGCAGCTCGAGGAGTTCAGACATAGAATGTTACTTTACAGTGCTTGTAAACATTTGGATAACCATTAGCAAAGGACAATCTCCAAATCCTACTGGAGAAGTTTTATTTAAAGATCTACATACCTTGTTTGGCTCTGAGCTGCTATCTTGCACCCAGTGTGTGTGCACACACATCTTTATGCCTCTACCTACCGAATGCCGGCAACAGGCTCAGAGTCACATGCCACACCAAACTTGCCATTAAGGATTCAGGCTTTATCCTGTGGCTTGTTTTTTTAACCCAAGGACCTTAATTTTCTTCACAAATGACTGTATGACTATCCTTTTCAGCATCAGAGTATATGGCACCTAATCAAACTGAAAGATCCACAAGAGAAAATATACAGAGTGTTTAATTATTTTTCCAACATCTTACTCCTTCCAAGAAGGAGTTATTTCTTTCTACTGAGCACATGAGGTCTTGTCCTGGCCCCATGTGCAAATGGAGGCTGAGTTCTTGTGGATTTGGATCCTCCAAATGCCCAAGGGTAGCACCAGTGCCAAGCGTCTCACCCAGAATGCAAATTCCCATCTCAGCACAACTTCTGCAGCTGGAAAGTTCTGTATGAACGCCGCTTCATGGCTTTGTTCCTTGTCAGCATGCTGACCACCCTTTCCAACCTCACGAATAGTAGGGCCATTTCCCTTTTCATTCAGCTCTCTAATAGGCTTCTCTGCTTGGGTATGTCATTGATTTCTTCTCAACCAGTACCCATTTCCACAGAAGGAGACTTGGACTAGGTCTCGATGCTGCACAGGGCAACCAGCAGTCACCAACTCATCACACAACTTTGCGTAAGTCCCTGTTTCAACTATACAGTGAGGGGTGAGGAGCGAAGCCAAGTGGCAGCTCATGTCTCTTCTAGACCCAATATCAGAGAGGCGCTTCCACCCAAGCAGCACACTGATCCCACCTGCCTAGTCCTGGACATTCTGCCCCCGCTTGGACACCTCCACGACAGCACTCTCACCTGGACAGCTCTCAATGCCCAAAAGCTCGGTCAAGTCTTCCCCAAGTGGTCTCTTCTCAAGCTAATAAACAAAACCACCACTCGGGTTTGACAATGCCTCTTAAAATACATAGCAAAACAACATCCATGAAACACCCACCATACCTACAGACTAGAAACCAGAACCCACACAATGCCAGCCTCCAGGTGTGTCAGTCTAGAGCACGGCACACAGACCATGACACCGTGCAGTGCCAAGCACGACAGCCATAACAAGCAGGTGATACGACACGCGCACACAGTCATATCTGAGTCCAAAGGACAAGTAGGAGTGAATTCGTCAGTGTTCTAGGTAGAGGATCCACCTGCTACCACTGTTCTTCTGAATATTATCATAGCAGTTACTATTTGTAGCTTACTATTAGCAGCTTAAAAAGTTAACTTGCCCTGTATCACCCAAAAAGCAAGTGACAGAGGCATGCTTCACACTCCTGTTTGCCCTACCCCAGACTCTAAATCATTTTCGTTGGGTTCTAGTACCCTGTGGGAATCAGATGACAATAATGGACACCCTCCACAGAAGAAATGAACATATGCCCACTGGCAGCATTCTAAGCTTCAATACTTGACAGTAAATTCATTTTCCCAATGACATGATGATGAGGTTATAATGAGGCTCAATGAGGATTTTTCTGAATTAAACTACATAGCCAAATAGCTCCCGTTTATTTCTCCTTTTTCATTGCCAGTGCCATCATGGCTTATTGGAAATCCTCACCACATCACACCTCCTAATTGCCTGAATCTATCCACAATGACACATGACTGCTGTCTGACATGCCACACACCCCGTGATCCAAATCATAGCCAGCATTTGAGAATTTATTTTTGAGGCACTTGACATTACTTCAGAGGGTTGCTTTCTAACTAAGAGTTAGGAAGCGAAGACAGGGTATGGGATCTGAACTTGCATTGTTAATAAATTCATAATGCCTCTCTTGAGCTCCCCAGCCTGTAATTAAAGGGTTCAACATTTGCTTCCACGCATGTCTTTCCAATGGTTCCTCCCCCTCCAGTGCAAACCTCTGCTTCAGACACGCATGTCTTTCTGTGTCCTGAACTCACCCTCCTTTCTTCTAGTCCTACTCCTTTCTGGAAAACCTGGGCTGTTCTACCATCCACTAAGACATCTCCTCAGAGCTCCAGGGGACAAACCCTCCCTTCCCTGAAGTCTGGGAAAATTACCTCGCCCTTCAGCATTGAGCTTTATGCTACCTTCCATTACAAGTTAACCATGGATGTGTGTCTTGTCTGCATTTGATTATAAATAACAGAAGACTTCCCATAACATATTATAGTGTAATAACTATGTTTTCTTATTTTCCCTACCCTACACTCTGGCCCCTGGGGCTTCACTGACCCTGGGAGGGCACTGCCCCTTCTAGGGCTAATTCCTAGAAATAGCAAACAACTTGCCAGGGAATATGTCTTTCACATGCAAACCAAACAATCCAGTCTGTGCTGTGCCTCCCAGCTGCCTCCCTTAAGAAACTCTCACTCATCAAGCCTGCCCTGATCATTCCAGAGCCAGATGCCAGACAACCAGAGAAGCCCTTATGTCCAGAGCTCACTGAAATTATCCGTACCAGCCAATTCTAAACCTGCTCATCCCGCCTTGCCCTTCTCATGGAAACCACAGGGAAGGCCACTGTCCACGCTTCCTAAGCCACCTGGAGCTTCCGTGTGTGGCCCTGGGTGGTGTGCCAGCCTCCTGTTTCTAGGGAACTGTGAGTACAAACTTCTTGATGATGCTCCTTTCTGTGTCTGCAGGTCTTACCATCCTTGATTAAAACCAATCCCAGGTACATTTTTAAACACATGACCTCTGCATCTCTTTCATGCCTCCCGCTTTCTGCCCAACCATACTTCTAAAATAGTATTACATCATCGAGTAGAAGTCAAGTATGTCAAAGAAATACAAACATGGGTTGAAGAAGACAGGCATTCAGGTTTAGTTTTTCAAAAGTGAAAAAATACATAAGGCGTACAAATAAAAAAATGCACAGGGAATATATTTACATGCCTCAAAAATGTAAAAATACACAAACAAGTTTTAACTTAAAATTATATATATTGGTGCCAGGTGGCTCATGCCTGTAATCCCAGCACTTTGAGAGGCTAGGGCAGGTGGATCACTTGAGTCCAGGAGTTTGAGGACAGCTGGTGCAATGTGGCAAAACCCCACCTCTACAAAAAGGACAAAAAAAATTAGTCGAGTGTGGTGATGCATGCCTGTGGTCCCAGCTACTCGGGAGGCTGAGGTGGGAGGATCACCTGAGCCGTGGAGGTTGTGGTAAGCCAAGATCGCACCACTGCACTCCAGACTGGGCAACAAGTGAGACCCTGTCTCAAAAAAAAAATTATATATTGGGCCTCAGTTTACCACTGTTATTAATCTCATGGTCTTTATATTCTGCTTTAATTTCATTTCACTTTAGTTCATTTCTCTAACACTGTATGAGCACTCCACACAATATTATGGAGTTAATCCATGTCTGCAGTGTAACACTAATGCATTGTTTTAATTGACTAAGACATTTAAAACCTTCAGTAAGTTTAAAGGTGTTATTTTAATGAGACAAATCTTACCTGCATATCCTATGATGTTACACCTGAATGTTTCAATTACACCTTCAGAAAAGCTCTACAATAACATAATTGAGTTCACTTGAATTCTCTAGGGCAAACAAGAGCCCTCTCTCCCCAGCAGTTTCTAATAACTTGTGTGGCACCTCGCTCACCCTATTGTGCCTTCCTTCCAAGTCCAGGGAAACAGGAATCTTAGTGATCTATACCATACTTCAAGATAAGAAGGGAGCAGGCAATACATTTATGGAGGGCACTTTGGTAACTATAAAATGAAGGATTTATGAGGAAATAATCTACTCTTCCCCCATGACACACACGCCTTGGTGAACTGTGGGGTTGTCATGTTTGGGGAGTTTCAGCTGTGCTACCCTAGGACTAGAGGGTAGCATAGCTGTCCTCTGCCCTTGCTGTCTTCTCTGCCTGGTATCTTCCTCCCACCCTGCTCTACCTCCTCTTTCTCACACCTTAACACATCATCACTTCCACAGTGAGTTGCCCGTTGGTCTTCCCCCACCCTATCCCAACTTTTCCTTATGTCTCCTGTTTATTTTAACAGCCCTTATTATAATCTGAAGTTATCTAGTTCTTGTGTTTACTGTCTGTTTTCCTAACTGAACCAGCTCAGGTAAGTACTCCACAAATATTAAATAAAAGAGTACACTGGAGAGGAGAACCAGTACGTGTCTTGGCAGAGTTTGAGGTAATAGCCACACCATTCCTGAATGAATAGAATATGATGTCCCCAACGAGAAATTATTGGCATCCAACCTGGTAATTAATATATGTCAGGCAATTGACCTTTAAACAAATCTGCTAGATAAGCACCAACTTACAGAGGTGGAAACGCTCTCGAAGAAGGTGCTGACCGGCCCAGGCTCACGTAGCTAGGCAATAGCTAAACCAAGATTCAACCCCCCAAACATGACAACACATGGTTCACCAAGGTGTCTGTGTCATCAGGGCCAAGTGTGTCTGGCTCCAGATCTCATGTTCTGAAACATTCCACCGGATACAGATTCAGAACTAGGCATTATTTGTGAAGTAGGGTCTTATATATAGCTCTACCTGCAAGTCACACTCAAGACTCACCTCCCTCTAGGTTTGTTTCTGTGAGTAACACATTCACCTTTGCCAAGTCTTCCTTAAATGCTGCACTCAATTTAGTGAGGGTTACTATACACTAGGGTCTGGGCCCATAGTTGGCCTGAGGGAGTACTAACAGGTAATTAGGCCAGAATATAGGGCAACAATGGGCTCAGGACAGAGAATGGATCTTGGGGGCAGTTATCCCCTGCCACACGGAGATTCTATTTTATTGTCAAATATAAGGAATCTCGGTTTTACTTTCCTTAACCAAAGTGTCCATTTCCTCCTATGTACTGATTAGGAAAACACATTAGCACTATTCTGTATATAAACAGTCTCCGGGTACAGGACTCAGTATCCTGCCACCGAAGATGAAGCACAGTGGCTAAAGCATGAGCTCTGCCACTGCACTCTTGGGTCTGCCATGAGCCCCAGGCTTGTTATTTAATCAGTCCATGCTTCACTTTCATCATCTGCAAAACGGAAGTCAAATATTGAGTTAATAGAAATAAAATGTTTATAATGGCATTGGGGACATAGTATGTTCTCAACAAATGTTAGCTCTTCCTAATATTATTTAAACCCCTACCTTCATTTTTACTTGAATACATCTGCAGGGTGTTAAAAAAAAAACTTTTCAGACTAGATTCATGCTATCTAATATCATCCTATGAGCTTGGTGGAGGTAGGGTATTAACAGGATTATCCACATTGGCCAATTCCATGACCAAAAAGACGAGCTTACCTGTTAAGCACATCATCAGTAGCAAGAAAAAGGTAGACTCCACGTCTGACAGACTGAATGTGTAGTATCATTGGAGAATTTGTGACAACCAGAAATAGATGTGCACATGTAAAACAAGCATTCTGTAGAATGGGTGATCATGGAAGGACTCGAGTCCCTTTATAAGGCAGAGCTTACTGATTTATTTCTATCATGAGAAATTTTAAAGGTGAAATATCAAATTCTATTAGTGAGAATCCACTATGTGAAAATCCAAGCAGGCACACAAATATTGCTGCTGTATTTACTGCCTTGATACTGATGTTTTCCTCACAAATATGCATCATTCATAGTATGAGCACCTGTTCATGTCTCCAGCACTGCAAGTCTCACCCTATTGACCATTAAATCCTAACAACGAGCATGACACCTGCCCCGTATTGGGTGCCCAAAATTTTCAACTCATATCTGGAGCACGTGTGTCCACATATATGGGTATACAGCATACGGATCAGGTGAGACAGGCAACAATTATAATGAACAAGTGCTAGACAATGAAAATCTTACTTTTATTATTATTATTATTATTATTATTATTTTGAGACGGAGTCTCTCTCTCTGTTGCCCAGGCTGGAGTGCAGTGGCGCGATCTCGGCTCACTGCAACCTCTGCCTCCCGGGTTCATGCCATTCTCCTGCCTCAGCCTCCCAAGTAGCTGGGACTACAGGCACCCGCCACCATGCCCGGCTAATATATATATATATTTTTTGTATTTTTAGTAGAGACGGGGTTTCACCGTGTTAGCCAGATGGTCTCGATCTCCTGACCTCGTGATCCGCCTGCCTCGGCCTCCCAAAGTGCTGCAATTACAGGCGTGAGCCACCGTGCCCGGCTGAAAATCCTATTTTTAAATAGTTATCTTCAAGAGGGAGATACACTAGGAAAAAGCAGTGGTCTAAATGATAGATATTTGCTTAGGTTGGCTTAAAACACCTTCAAATTCTCCCATTAACAGAAAAATAAACTAACACTGCAGAATCAAATAAACATTCATGCGCATTCATACATTAAAACAGCCTTTATTTTCCCCTGAAATCTGAAAAAGTGTTATCTAAACCAAATTAGATAGTGCAAACTCAATTTTCATTCAGCTATTAAACGTTTTATTTCCCTCAATAGTCAGGAATTTAATAGGCAATCAGTCCTAAAACTAACCATTCTTTTGAATGGTTAAATTAAACCTAAAAACTACTCTGTGTTTAACTCAGTCTAAAATGTGTTGGAGTAAAATATGAAGCCTACAAATTTCACAGAAATAATAGCTCCTTTCACGACTTTAATCACACATAATATTCCTTCTGTTTTTGATACTACTAATGGCCCACCTCAAACTTCAAAGAATTTCTCAAATCAGGTGATTAACCTGTGTTGATCATGATACATCACATATTGTGGACGCCCCACCACCTGTTCACATGAAGAACACGCACCTGCAGGAGGTGACTGGTCCTCTGAGGGCCCCGCAGCCTGCCGAGGGAGTCAGACCCTGCACCTTGGTCTCATTAGCACGATGGTCTCAACACTTCAGCACTGTGCCAGCCAAACATAAGCCATGCCCAGAGCAGCTTTACATCCAAAGGGCTGAATTAACACATCAACCCATGCAAGCAGATTATAATACTGAGATTTCCCATTTCCTCCTGATATTTTAATAAGAATATTAAATACTCTAGTACAAAAGCACAGCAATGCATTAATCCAAAATGTGACCTGCATACAAAGGTCAACTCCACCTGTGCCTCTCTAAGAGAACAAAGTGTTCCTCTAGTAAACAGGATTTTTCTTTAAAATCCTGGGCTATTAGAGATCAGAGCACCTGATAATCATCAAGCCCTGTTACCTTTCAATTTACTGATAAGGAAGACAACATTTCCTGAAAACCCGAAGTGTTCTGGGCACTACGCTCACCATGTGTTTGTTCACATGTATTTTGTTTTTTTGCATCCTTTATTTAGCCTTCAAATATCCACTCCTTTTTGCCAGTGAGGAAATCGAGGCCCATTTAGATTAAGTCACTATTTATTTTTTTCAAATTTCCTAACTAAACTGTTTCTTTCAGCAATTAACTATAATGTGAAAAGAAAGAAAGTACTCTCTCCTCTTCAATGTAGATTTCATGCAGGGGTTCAAAATAAGCCAGACGCAATAGGAAAATGATCAGGTGGTCTAACATCCAAGCTGGAGGTGGCACATGAGCCAGGGGTGTGAGACTCTCAGTTTCCCAAGAGCTGCTTCCATGTGCCAAGATGCTCCCAATCCTTTTTTTCCCACCCAGTCTCCTCTTCAACAATGATTCATTTTAATTACATAATTACATAAAGTCATCAATTGCAGGAATGGCTTCCTACAATTAAACTTGATAAAATAGTCAAGCAAAGAAAGCCCACACCCTCACTCCTTCCACAGGACAGCACCTTTCAAAGAAGTCAGACAATACAGCCAGGTTACCCTCGGGTGTTTCACGGGGAACATCTAGTGTTGGAGCATCCAGCCTGAATGTGCATGAGCCCCAGTGATGACAGTTCTGGTGGATAAACTGCTCAGTTAGTGCTGCCTGTATAAAGATGAACAAGAATCCTGTTCTCTTTGTTCAAAGGGTTTTAATCCAGAAAGATGAAATATATTCAAACCAAGCAGCTTGAGGTGTACAGCTCAGATCAAGGTATACACAGTATGAAACTGTCAGAACAGCCATGGGAAGTACAAAAGTGACTTTAAGCTATAAAAATAGACAGGGGTCTAGAGCAGTGGCTCATGTCTATAATCCCAGCAATTTCAGAGGCCAAGGCAAGAGGATCTCCTGAAGTCAGGAGTTTGAGACCAGACTGGGCAACACAGTGAGACCCCATCTCTTAAAAAAAAAAAAAAAAAAAAAAAGGAAGGCATGCATGGTGGTGCATGCCTGTGGTCCCAGCTTCTTGGGAGGCTGAAGCAGGAGGAGGGCTTGAAGCCAGGAGTTGGAGCCTGCAATGAGCTATGATCATGCCACTGCACTCCAGCCTGGGTAACAGAGCAAGACTCTGTCTCTTAAAAAGCAAAAATAAAACCAAAAAACCAGATAGGTGGGAAGAGAGAGCAGAGAAAAGGTAAGAAAGGGTCCCTCCACCTCCATCTGTGCTTTCCAGCTCTTTCCACACAAGACTCACAACCCCACAACACCTCACCCAGTCCTCATCAACCCTTCCAGATCCAATTCTGCTGCTTCTTGGACTCATTCAAACCCCTTCTCAGCCTCTTACACAGGCCATTTCCAAGGCAATGGCACACTCTGGCCTTTCCTGAACAAAGACAGGTGGTAAAGTGGGTTGGAAGAAGTCCAGCCCCACCCTGGAAGGACAGCAGCAGGAGGTTATAACTGGAACGTTGTCGACTTCCTGTTCTTGTTGCGTTTGCCCAAATGTCCTCAACGTGCTCAGGAACAACAACCAAGGTGGGCTTACATAGGTGTTTGGTTTGGGAGGTAGTTGGCCACAGGGAAATCTGCAGAGACACCTAATTCAGACAGTTTAAGAAGCAGAATCTTAAACAGATTTGAGAGGCAAGAGATGTGAAGAGAAAGCAAGCTGTCACCCAAGGGCTGCTAGCCAGCAGAGGGCCTCCAGGGAACTAGAAGGATATTGCAAAGCTCCGGGCTAGACCCCTAGGTCTGTGTGATTTTGCTGACATCACTGTGAAAAAAGAAATTATTACAAAGTCGAATTCGCTCACAGCTAGAAGGATTCGGACAGAAGGTGTCCAAAACAGTAAAAGGGAAGATGCTGTTAACTGCGTTTGAAAACAATTATAAAAATGTCAGAAGCTTCAAATCAGTTTTTATCCTTATGTTTTCAGTTTTTTAAACACAGATGATGGCCCTGTGAATATCAGAACAACAGCAAAGCACTTCTAAAATATAGATGCAGATACCACAGAGCCTGCCCCTCATAAAAACAAACAAGCAGGCAAACAAACAGAAAAGCGGGCTGTGTCCCCACAGTCTCCTCTCTTTTCATATAATCCTTCCTACCTTCATCCCTGCCAAACAGGCTTTCATACACTTTGCAGCATGGCTTTGTTCCCAGGAAACCTAATAAGATATTTATGAATGTTTCAATATTGGCAGCAGAGTTGGCAGCAGGAGTCTCTGCAGTGGCAGAAAGGTCAAAGCGATCCCTCCAACTACCCCCACCGCCCGCCTTGGAGATTACATCTACTATACACACAATTAAATGCAGCAGACCCAGACTGATCTTTTCCTTGTAATTTTTTTAATCACCAAAGGATTAAGAAACAGAAGTACATTATTCAACACAGCAATTCTAAGTGGGTCCCTTAACAGACATTGACCCACATGTGTTTTCTGATGTCACCTAGGTTCTCGTTGCCACAGACCTTGGACAGCTCCCTCTCCCATGCACCACCCTGGCTCTTCTAACCCTTCTCTCTCCTCAAACTCTCCACCCTACCCCAGCCCCTTCACTTTGAGCACTCTGCCTCCTCCCCATTTCATGGGGTACACTGAAGCTTTAGAGTGGACGTGATTCACCTTGACACCCACACACACAAACCGACTCCCAAAGCTCTTTCCACCCTATTGACAAAGAAGTCTCTCTTATTCTTGCCCAAATCAATAAACATTGCACCTGAGCTCACCTACTGGCAGCCCTCCTTTCCTGGTTAGCCCCTACACCTCCCAAGGCCCCTGTGCAACCTCCCCTCCACATTCCTTTTCCTGACCCTGAAACAGAGATCATCCCTGAGGTTTTCTGCCTTTGGTCTTTATTCAATGCACTGAACCATCTTTTCCATGTATGGCTGAAATTAGCACCAGTGTACTCATCAAATGGGTTATCAAATTCACCCCCAGCTTGGATGTCTACCACAAGCTCTGTCTAGACCAACATATTTAACTTCTCTGGATACACCTACCTGAATGTCCACAGACTCTGCAAGATCAACGTGATGACAACTGATGTCTTCACTTCCGGTTCCTGCGTATGTTTAGTAATCCCACAATGAGCTTTCTCAACCAAGCCAAAGAGTTGAGAAAACACCAAGGAAGCAAAAATAAGAAGCATAAAACAAAAAATATCCTACCAAAAAGTTACACCAACAAATGGTTTAAGCGTCCCCATCAAATGAAAAAGGATCTCTGTGGGGATTTTCTTATGTAACTTCAAAAAATTAAAAACAAAGTTATGAGTAGTCATATAACACAAACATGAGCAAAAAGAAAGGAAAGGCTAAAATAGTAACATCACCACCAAGTTTAAGACAGAAATAATTAATGAGCATAAGGCCAGAGTAAAAATTACAGCCACATTACCACCAGTGTGGTACACTTTATTTTACATAAAATTAAATTTTACTCAAAATGTAAATTATGTTTTACATGAAAACATGTAAAACAACATTCACAAGCAAATGGACCAAGAAAGCTGTAACAGGAGATTGATGCTATTATCAAACTGACTAATTGGACAGGCTAAAAATACAGATTCAAAAAATGTAATTAAAATGTCTAAACAAATGAATTTTGGAGCCTATGGAGAATACATCTTCCTTCCAAGCACAAAGGGAAACCTGGAATAAGTCCCTCGCTCCTCGTGCAGGCACTGAAGCAACAGGGAATGGACCCCACATCCTTGGACCACCTCCATGTCTTGCCAGTTTCTTCTTTTGCCAAAGGAAACTGGGCCCCACCTGCCTCAGACACTTCAAACAGCAGGGGCTGCGGTCACTGTAATAATGAGCCAACAGGTAATGGAAACACTTTCCCCACCACGATCAGAGCACAGCTTAGGGTCCATTCAACCACAGGATTTCAGAATTGAGGGAAACCTTGAAAACTCTCATTAAAGCCCTTCCCTTCACACAGTAGGAAACTGAGGGCTTGTAAGACACAGTGCTACATCTACAGAAACACGACTACACAGGGTGGGAGGAGCTGCACTCAAAGGTTAGAAACAGTGGGAGGGTCCAGACGGGGTCAAGGCTGGGCATCTTGTGATGATGGCTGAGGGCGGTGATGTCCCCAGTGTGTTTCACACCAAGAGAATTTTTTTTGTAAGCAACCCCCTTCTCTATGTGGCAAAATTTCTTTCAGTGATAACTATAAAGAACATAAAATTGACCAAAAAAGAAACAAACAGCAAAAATAGTCTTTATTGAACTTGCATCTAGGCCAGGCACGGTGGCTCATGCCTGTAATCCCAGCACTCTGGGAGGCTGAGGCGGGTGGATCACCTGAAGTCAGGAGTTCAAGACCAGCCTGGCCAACATGGTGAAACCCCATCTCTACAAAAATACAAAAATTAGCCAGGCATGGTGGCAGGTGCCTGTAAACCCAGTTACTTGGGAGGCTGAGGCAGGAGAATCGCTTGAACCCAGGAGGCAAAGGTTGCAGTGAGCCGAAATCACACTACGGCACTCCAGCCTGGAAAACAGAGTGAGACTCCGTCTCAAAAACAAAAAAATAAAACTGCATCTAATCATGCCAGTAAATAAAATAATAAAAATTTTTACAGTCCAAAAAAAAGAGAAAAAAGCACAAGTATTTATTCAATGGTTTTCATATCTATCTATGTAACAACTTGAATTTTGATCCTTTGGTTACAGACTGATACAATATTTATGTCATTAATTGGCAAGTAACTAATAAGTGAAATTTAACAAAACCAATGCTCTGTCAAAGGTATAAACATCTACTAAATCATACCACTAATGTCACATTTTCTTTTCTTGACTTGGTCTTCAATTTTAAAACAATGAATAATTATGAATGAATTTCAATTTTAAGAATCTAGGAAAAATTTACCAAACTAAAATGTGAGCTTACCAAACAAAATATCATACCCTGCAGTTCATATTCTGTTTTGCTGTCTTAAATGTTAGATGTAAAAACCCCCACGTGGTCACATAAAATGACAGAATCGAAGTCACTCAAGTTCTACTTTCTTAGTGTTTATAAACGCTGTACTGTCACTATTTCATCGCTATTATTTAAACTCAAGCACTGGGCATGGTGACTCACACTTGTAATCCCGGCACTTTGAGAGTCTCTGCTGGAAGGATCACTTGAGGCCAGGAGTTCAAGACCAGCCTGGGCAACATAGCGAGACCCCATCTCTACGAAATAATCATAAATAAGTACATAAACTAACTAACTCCAGAATATGTAGCACCATGGGGCTCCTGGAGAGCACTGTGTCCAAAGGGAACTCCGGAGCTGTCCTAACTCTTAGGACCTTGCTCTCAAAATGCACACATACAGTTCAGTTGGTTGTGGGCAATGGAGACAGAGGGTTAACTGGGAGTGCTCCTAATGAATTTCCATGTAGAATATAATGGTCACTTAAAAGAAATAAATCAAGTCCAACAGCACTTTAAAAAAAAAGAAAACGTAAATAAAATAAATATGTGCTACATTGAAGAATATGTGTATATTTTATATATATACACACTATATCTGCTATATACATATGTGAAATCTTTAAAAGTAGCCAGGCTTGTGACTGTAATCCCAGCAACTTGGGAGGCTGAGGTGGGAGGATCACTTAGGGGCAGGAGTTTGAGACCAGCCTGGGCAACACAGCAACACAGCAAGACCCTGTCTCTAAATTTTTTTTTAATTAGTCACGCATGGTGACGTGTGCCTATATTCCCAGCTACTTGCGAGGCTGAGGTGGGAGAATCTGAGGCTGTAATGAACTATGATTGTACCACTGCACTCCAGCCTGGCCCACAGAGTAAGACCTCCGCTCTAAAAAAAAAAAAAAAAAACAACAACAACAACTAAATAGTAGTCATGGCAATTATTTAGAATTTAGTCCAAATGAAGGCTTTTGCAGGGAAGAGAATGTTACTGCTGGTACATGGGGATGATTAAAAGCAGATGGACTTTTAGTGGGTTTAATTGTGTGGACCTTCTTATTGCCTGCACCTCAGGCAGATCACTCCCCAATGCATCCCACACAGCCTGTGATGCTCACCGACTGTACGAACTCAGGCAAGTTATGTAACTCTCTCTGGTGTGTGTCCTTATCTGTGCCATGGAGATGCCAGCTGGGACTGGCTCTGCCTCACATCTGAGGCTCCTGGAGGACTGCAGCCTCAGGTGTGGGAGCCCCGGCTCCTGGTCCGTCCGTGGTGTGCTCTGCGAGGAGAGCTTCTAAGGAAAGTGCTGTGGGAATTAAAGCTATACGGTGGCAGCCCTATGAAGAGTGAAGCACCCACCTTATGGCTCAGGAAAAACAGGTCAGGAGGCTGCTCAGAGTTTCTCTCCCGTAGCTCTTCTTTAAGAGGCTAAGGACATGAGCCAGAGAGCAGGGAGGAAAAAGGGGCCACGAACTTAGCCATGGAAATGGATCGTTCAACATGTGTGTTCTACTACACTTCCCTTGCTCAAATATACCCGAAAAGCTAAGGAGTAACCTTGCAGGCAGAGCCCTCGATTTTCTACCACTGTGCCGCAACACCAAGCACCAAGACAGTATACACCAGCTACTACAAATGAATTTGTCTGACACACAAGTTTTAAACCTTGACCAACATAAATGACTAAGGATGCCAGCTGTCACATTAAATCCCAAATGTACCTCCATTTGAGGGCAGACATCCATCTGCCAAGTCTGAAGAAATTGGCATTAAAAGCATTTACCTCGGCAGCCCCCTTTTAGGAGTAGTTTACATATGAAAGTACAATATCAACACTACACAATACATCAATTTCCGAGGCATAAGTAACTGCACATCACCATGGAGGTTCTACTTTGTTCAATAAGCAATTAAGTGTGAAGGGATATCTGAGAACAACACATTAAGCCAATTCGCATTTTCTGTTCAATTCTGACCTTCGCTTGCAGAGCGCAGTCCTTCAGCAAAGGTTTTCCACTTCCCATTGGCAGGAATTGTGCGTCGTGCTGGGGAGGATGCGAGGGGAAACAGACAGACTTTGTCATCAAGGATGACACAGCAGAGTAGGAGAGTCAGAGATGGATAAAAATAGATGTGGTGCAGCATGCTAAGTTCCAGAGCAAAAGAGTCTGAGAAATGCTGCGGCACAGAGGGGTTGCCTCCGCCTGCAAATGGTGGAGATGCAGGATGAGGAAGAAAATGCTTGCTTACAGAGATGCGACCTGAGCCTGAAAAACAGGGCCCTCCAGGAGGACAAACTTGAGTAGGTTAGGAGACAGTGTTCCAGGGAAAGTGCCATGATTAAAGGCTGCAGCCAGACACAGGAAGAGGAGCCTGGGGAGATGGTGCGGTAAGCCGGGAATAGAACGAGAGTGGCCTTGTGTATCTTACTGGAGACAAAAGAGAAGTAGCGATGGTCCCTCAACAGGGAGAATCACAGTGCCTTGGCTGTTTTAGAACGATAACCACCAGCAATCGGGAAGGTGAAAGGGAAACCCTGTTACAGGTGGAGACAAGAGAGACTGAACCAGCACCAGTGCCATGAAAATGATCCACTCAACAAAAAAGTAGATCTGGTTTAAAATCTATACCCACCCCACCAAGCATCCTCCTGGGCACTATGACTCTGTACCCTGGTCCTGGTGTATCCCAACCTAGCCAGGGTTGTCAGGGAAAGATGCAAATGGTAAAGTCAACCAGACAGCAAAAATGGGGGGTGGGGGGTGGGGGAGTCATCTGAATTTCCTTTAAACGTTTATACCTATTTTTTAAAAAGTGGTGCTTACTGTGGTACACAGCAAGACATGAGATAAAGCATAGAAAAAGGACAAAAACACCACCAAAAATGACCGTGTGATAGAGTACTAAGACTCCTTTTGGTTTTTTTCTTCTTGAGACGGGTATGGCTCTGATGCCCAGGCTGGAGTGCAGTGGCATGATTTTGGCTCACTGCAACCTCCACCTCCCAAGTAGCTGGGACTACAGGCGCATGCCACCACATCTGGCTAATTTTTGTATTTTTCATAAAGAAAGGGTTTTGCCATGTTGCCCTGGTCTCAAACTCCTGAGCTCAAGCAATCCTCCCACCTCAGCCTCCCAGAGTGCTGGGATTACAGGCATGAGCCACCATGCCCAGGCAAGACTCCTTGTAATGGTAAAGTTGTAATTACTATATCAACGAGCAATAAGACTATTACATGAGGGACCTGGAGAAGTCAAATACACAGGGACAGAAAGTAGAATGGTGATTCTCAGGGGCAGGGGCAGGAAGAACAGGGAGTTGTTTAACAGGGACAGAGTTTCAGTTTTGCAAGATGAAAAGCTTTCTGGAGACTGGTTGCACACCAGTGTGACTATCCTTAACACTACTGACTCGTATACTTAAATATAATAAAGAAGATAAATTTCATGTTGTGTATTTTACCACAAAAAAAGAGAAAAAAGAAAGAAAAAAGAGCAACAAGCCTACCCAACCTGTCAAACAGGATGGGATATATGATGTCTACGGCCACTGTACTGTGTCCTAGGCATTTTTGCATCTGAAATCTCATTTAGCTTCCCGACATGCTTTCTAGGGAAGTGTGTTTCCATCAAACAAACAAGGAAAGTCAGGCTCAGCGAAATCATGTACTTGACCTAAGGTCATTCAGTTGGTCCCTGGTAGAGCCAAGACTCGTGTACTTGTTATGTTTTGTTCCTTATACTATAGCTAATTACCCTCCCACTCAGGCTATTACAAAAAAAATAAAAAAGAAAGAGAAAGATTACACTGCAAGTTTTTTCCATTACATGTTTAATAATTTAAAGTTCTCCATGATAACCTCAGGCAAACTAGAATTAATCTTCAAAATCAGGTTAGTGCAAAAAGAAAACATTTCTAGTTTGTTCCTAAAACGCATTCTTCCTATTCGATATGCACCTTACCTTTTAATCTCTACTAATGCAAGTCAAAACCTGTTGTTTTTTTTTTTGTAAAACCCAAGTGGTACATTCCAAAATTGATGGGAGAGTTATTGTCAAACACACTATCTAAAATGCAATAACAGCAACGCAAAATTTATAAATCACTCAGTGAGGTGCTGTTTAAAGTGCCTCATGCATATTAACTCATTTAATCTTCAAAAAATTCCTATGAACTATACATTGTTGCATGAGGGTGACAAATGAGGACCATCTTCAACAAAATCCCCAGGAGTGCTGGCTGCAAACAGAAATCAGAGCCTGCCCCAGACGAAATGAACCTAGATTTTTCTTATGCAATGTAAGGCTAAAACTAAAATACCTGATCTATATATCATGGATTCGCCAACCAAGTTACCTTTATATGCACAAAACAGGAAATGAGAGGTACATGACAGCCTGTGGAATACAAACATGCCAAGAACGAGAACTGGAAAGCACAAGTAAATACTACCACTGACATCATTCTGCAAAGACTCCGCAAAATTGTATTTGAGAATTTTACGGAGAACATAAACCTTGGCAAAAAGGTTTTACAAAACAATTCACCTTTTTAGTTAGAGACTGTCTTTCAAGTCTTACTAAGCAGATCATACATCTTAGCTCATCACTTCTGCAGAACTCAACCACAGCTCTATTCGTTATATTATTACTATTAATATTTTTAATTGAGACAGGGTTTTGCTCCATCACACAGGCTGGAGTGCGGCGGTGCAATCTCAGCTCACTTTAACCTCCACCTCCCAGGCTCAAGCGATCCTCCACCTCAGCTTCCCAAGTAGCTGGGACCACAGGCATGCATCACCATGCTCAGCTAATTTTTTGCACTTTTGATAGAGATGGGGTTTCACCATGCTGCCCTCCGCTGGTCTCGAACTCCTGAGCTCAGGCGAAGCACCTGCCTCAGCCTCCCAAAGTGATGGAATTACAGGTGTGAGCTACCACGCTCAGCCTCTATTTGTTGTAACAATTATTCCACGGGTATATGTGCAGCCATGTTGATGCTGTCCTAATTTTAAAATATTCAATGTATTTCAAACAGTAAGCAGCACATAAGTTTCTTTTAAAGGACTACATATTCTGACGTCTTCATTTTTTTCTAATGGTAGTATCTCAAAATATCAAAATTCATCATGCCCCTTAACATAATAGTTCAAAAAAATGACGCATAATCAATTTATCTTCAGGGTATATAAGAAAACATACTTGGCTGTGAAGAATGCTAAATCAATATCTTTAAACTATTTATATAAAAAGTACTATGGTTTAAAATCCAAGTCAGTTAAATGTCTTATAATCTACTATTCTAAATCTTTAAAAATATCACAGGTTGATTTCTATAAAAAAAGTATTTAACTCTATAGCAAACACCAGCACTGAATTGAGAATAGCTTCTTGTCTACTTAAGTGCATGACACATGATAAAAAAAAAATGTTTGGAATACTGCATTGCACATTGCACCCATCAACCATCCATACAAAATACTAGCAAAGGGACCATAAAACTAGACATAGAAGGACCTCAGAAAGTGAACTAGACACAGGAAAAGACTGTCAGCAGGTAACAGATAGTCCCCAGCTTTCTCAGCATTTCCTTAGAGTTCGTACATACTAATATGGAGTATTGGAGTTTGGGGGTACAATTTTAGGGGCAAAAAATTGAAAGCTTTTCCGACCCTCATTTAAATTTTTGTTGAGTATAGGAGCAATGTTGTCAATTGGTGAAATAAGAAAATTCACTCTTTCCCAACGATGTGATAGAAGACCCAACAACATATGAAGAGGCCACATATGCTCCCTGGGACAGCCCTGAAGAGTCATCTCTATAAATGGGTCTGTGACTATCAAACTAAACATGAAGAGAACTACTAAATTCCTGACAGTCCAATACTAACTCAAATATAATGTGAGAATTAACGTTTTGTTATAGTGATTAAACATGTTTGCAGTTGTTATGGGTCGACTGCCGCTTATGTGTTGGCCACAGTCTAGAACCATTGTCTGGGACTCACAGGAAGCCTCGATTCAGAGGAAGAACTTTCAACACCAGCTCACTGTGGACTAGAATGGTTTCCAGGTGAAATGGTGTGTCCCCCAGGAAGACAGATGTTCATGTGTAGGCCCAGTGAATTATAAGCGTTAAAATATATGGCATGCGCCTATGTGTGTACACATTTAGACAAGCAGTGGAAGGAGGCTGGTAAAAGTACGAAAAGAAATCTTCCCTTATGTTATTTTCTGTCTTGGAGTTTTTTGACTTTCCAATGTCCACAATGTTTGGCTTACAAATATGACTAACCCATGTACAGAGAATAATGGTGGTACCTCCCCAACACACACACACACGCACTATCCTGTACTTAAAATTACTTCCTCTGCTATGTCTAATCTTATACAGTGAACAAAACTTTGTTGAAATAGGTGTAGTGTTGAAACTGCATGACAGCTGACAGTCAAAACAGTGATACTGAGAGAAGTTCACGTTTCTGCCTTACCAAGGCATCGTCATTATGTGAAATTATTCAATTTACTCTGGTACATCGATGTTAGAACGGTTAATGCATTCTAATTTGTAAAGGTAACAGTAAAAAATGACTATGAGGCAGTTTTAACAAAGCTGAGTATTAGAGAAATAATTGTGACACTATTCAGCAAATGGCCTTACTGTTTTAAAATAAAGAGCTCTATTTTTAAACTATCAGAGCTTGGTAACATGTTTCATATGCTAGACAGCAATACTTTCAAAACTTCCACCTTTCACTGGAATAAAAACAAAAGAGTCATATTTTTTATTCAATAATTTAAAGAATATTCCTGCCGGGTGCAGTGGCTCATGCCTGTAATCCCAACACTTTGGGAGGCTGAGGCAAGCGGATCACTTGAGGTCAGGAGTTCGAGACTAGCCTGGCCAACATAGCGAAATCCCATCTCTACTAAAAACACAAAAAAAATTAGCCAGGCCTGCTGGTGGGTGCCTGCAGTCCCAGCTACACAGGAAGCTGAGGCAGGAGAATCACCTGAACCTGGGAGTGCGAGGTTGCAGTAAGCCAAGATCACGCCACTGCACTCCAGCCTGGGCAACGGCGAGACTCTGTCTCAAAAAAAGAAAAAAATTTTAAAAAATAAATAAATAAAAAATATTCCTTTATATCATTGAATCTACAGTTAAGTATTCAGTTTCCATATTATGCACAGTGCCAAGTTCCTCAGAGATATTCAAAGCAGAGCCCCACAGAGCCAAAAAGTTGATGGTCTCAAACAAGATGGAAGGGAAAAAAGGAGGGAGGGTAGAAAGATACAGATGCAGACTTTATAGTCACAATTCAGTACAACTCTAGTCACACATGTGGACCAAGTTTAACGTTTTAACCATTCTATGGTAAAGAATCTTGGTGTTTGTTTGCAGGAGGAGGTGTCAGTGAATTTAATGTGAATTTATATGCAACTGTGTTCTTTCACGACACCAAAAGGAGAAGCCAGTTTCTTGATTTAACACCAATCCACACATGCACACTCTCAAACACGTTTTAGACTCGTCTTATGCTCGCAGTCCAGCCTGCTTGTCCCTAGCAGTTACAGGCTAGAAAACATATATGTACAAAAGACCCTAATGCCCAAAACGTACCTTGTGATTCTTCAGCCTGCACATTTCTCCCCTTGGCAATGTGTAACTCTTGGGCAGAGTAATACACAAGTCCACTTCCCTTTTCCCCAAGTTACAGCTTATAATTGATTGTTTTGGTTATCAAAGAATTAGAAAGCAAAATGAGTGGCAAAGAAGAACAACATCCGTAATAACCAGATAACTGGTGTCAATGAGCAACTCTGTGTGAGTCTGTGAGCTCTTATACAGTGTGGCCTTAAACAGGTACATTCTCATCTAATTATTTTTTTCTTGTAGAGATAGGGTCTCACTATGTTGCCCAGGCTGGTTTCAAACTCCTGGCCTCAAACAATCTTCCTGCCTTGGCCTCCCAAAGTGCTGGGATTACAGGCATGAGCCACTGTGCCCAGCTGTTCTCATCTAATTCTCATCATGCTATAAGCTATGACATTATTCTACTTCCAGTTTACTAACTGCAGTATCTTGAAACCAAACAGATCTAGAGGTAGGGAAAGATCTGTCAAAAGTTTGGTGTCTCTCCAAGACAGCCAGTGTTGCCCCCACCTTGCTGGAGGAAGGAGCTCCATCATGACGCAACCAACAGAGATCACCCCCTACATGTGTATCTCTGCTCCTCTGGGGTGGTCTCATACTGGGGTGAAAGGGGCTTTCTGCTATTCTGAGGTCAATCACCTTGCCCCAATCCACAGTTCAAAATAGTTCAAAACAAAACTCAGAAATACAAGAAATAGCATCAACACCTTCTCCGTCACTAACACTGGAACCTGGAAATCACACTTGCCTAGTGCTCTGTCCACTTACAGCTCCACTGCTAACCATCCCAAGTGCTTCTCTTCTCCTGCAGCAGTATAGCCCTGCACCTCTTCCTGGGCAATGACGGCAGCCTCATGTGCTTATTCTAAATGCAGAGCAGGTGGCTGTGCACATCAAACCCAAGTACTATGCCTTTGTCACTTGGCCCATAAAAGCTTTTCCCGACTACAGCAGCCCGTCTCCAGTAGCCTGGCCTTTCACAGCACTTTGTCCATCATCCCCCTTCTGTATTAGTCCGTTTTCACGCTGCTGATAAAGACATACCCCAGACTGGGCAATTTACAAAAGAAAGAGATTTAATTGGATTACAGTTCCACATGGCTGAGGAAGCCTCACAATCATGGTGGAAGGCAAGGAGGAGCAAGTCCCGTCTTACACGGACGGCAGCAGGCAAAGAGAGAATGAGGAAGATGCAAAACTGGAACCCCTGATAAAACCATCAGCTCTCATAAGATTTATTCACTGCCACAAGAACAGTATGGGGGAAACCAATCATCTCCCACCAGGTCCCTCCCACAACACATGGGAATTATGGGAGCTACAATTCAAGATGAGATTTGGGTAGGGACCCAGAGCCAAACCACATCACTTTCTTCTTCCACATCTTTTCTGGAAAGACACACACCTGGCCATTACACTCTTCTGCACCTCTGCACATGGGGTTCCCCATGTCTGGCCTGCCCTCCCCACCAAGCCTCACCCAAGTTTCCAGGCTGACTCCTACTCATCTTTCAGGCCCAGCTTATTGGTCTCTACCAGCAGCTTTGCCCCATCCTTCTACTTTTCCTGCAGTGCTGCCACTAACCACGCACCCCCAATTCTTGACAGAGAGGGACTGCAATGCTTACCTCACATATACCAAATATACGATTATGAATAGTACTGATCACGATCAGTCTCAGAGTTCCTAGGGCCTAAAGTAAAAGTCAGACTGGGTCTGACCAGATGGCTTTCCTCTAAGGCGGGCCCTAATCAACTGAATTTAAAGCAGGTAGCTCCCAAGTGGGGTTTGGGAAGACACTATCAGAGCTTATATTTATATATACCTCCAAAAAATAAGCTTTCAGAAACATTTATTAAATGCACTGACACTGGTGTCCCAACATAATTCTACGTAATGTGGCTGGAGAGGAACCTCCTTAAATGGGAAGGGTGGGTGGTGCTATGGACTGAACTGTGTCCTTCCTAAAATTCATATGTTGAAGCCCTAACCCCCAATGTGATGGGATGCCACTGTTGGGCCCTTTTGCAGATAATTAGGATCAGATGAGGTCATGAGGGTGGGACCCTCAAGATGGGATTAGTGCCCTTATTAGAGACAGAGAGCTCTCACTCTGTCACTCCCTCACTCTCGCTCTTGCTCTTGCTCTTGCTCACTCTCTCTGTTCTGGGAGGACATAGCAAGAAGGCAGCTATCTGCAAGCCAGGGGAGAGCCCACACCAGAACCGGATCATGCTGGCACCCTGATCTTGGACTTCCAGCCTCTAGAACTATGAGAAGATGAACACCTGCTTATGCCCACTGGTCTACGTATTTTGCTATGGCAGCCTGAGCTAATACAGGGATAACAGTGGTACCCTCCCTGTCTGTCTCTCTCCTTACTACTACACATTTCAATTTCCAGGTCCCAGCTAGGTGGAGTCATGGATCACTTTATCTAATTTAAACTAAATTAACCCTCCCAAAAGAAAAAAATGGCTTAAGAATCATACAACAAAACCACAAATTGGAAATTATACTTATTAATAATGCAATTACAAGAGAATAAAAAGCAGCAGAATTGACACATTCCTAGTAAAAGCTCTTTAAAACCATTTTACTAGGTTAAACATTAGGGTAATTTAATCAAATCTGACAAATCGGCCAAAAGCATTCAAAATAATAGAGAAGACTGTGAACAATATGTACTTACATCCACAACTCTTAACGGAGAATCTTGGTAAATACATACTGGGTCTTCAGATAATAACTAACAATGATAGCACATGTATACGAATGTTTTAAATATACATATCAAAGGTTCACGCTAAAAAATTTTATGGGCTGAGTGTGGTGGCTCATGCCTGTAACCCCAGCACTTTGGGAGGCCGAGGAGGGCAGATCATGGGGTCAGGAGATCGAGACCATCCTGGCCAAAATGGTGAAACCCTGTCTCTACTAAAATACAAAAAATTAGCCGGGCATGGTGGCACGTGCCTGTAGTCCCAGCTACTTGGGAGGCTGAGGCAGGGGAATCACTTGAACCCAGGAGGCAGAGGTTGCAGTGAGCCGAGATCACGCCACTACACTCCAGCCTGGCGACACAGCAAGACTCCAAAAAGAAAAAAAAAAAAAAAGTGTTACAAATGGGACATCCAATGAAAAAGTTTTGGAGACCACTGATATAGACAGAGAACTTACATGAGAGTTAGGTCCACTCTCAAGCCGAAGTCTTTTCTAAGCTGAAACCTGCCAACACTCTCCAAAAGCCTTTCATATGGTATACGTTATACATAGACTGAAGATACATAGAATAATCCATCAGAGTGACTAACACCATCCCAAACTCAACCCAAATCATTTTTAATGACATCTAATAGAAAATAGTAAAGGCTTAAAACCTGTGATTTCAGTTTTGAAGAGCTGGCTTTCATTTAAGAGAAAAGAATGGGTCAGCATTTGAATGACCAAACCCAACCTCATGGATTTCAGGAAATTTCTTTGTTAAACATCCCTACATCCCCACAATGGTCAGACCTCTCCTTTTGTTCTCTCTAAGCATTGTTCCTCTTGAAAGGGTTGCTGATTAGCATTTCTGAGTAAGCTTTTGCTGTCTGTTGAGTGACTCAGCTATAAGTAGTAGAACAAACACTTAGATGCAACTTTCTGGATAAGGACACAGAAGTTCACATGACTAAACTGAGCAGAAACAGCTACCTACTTTTTCAATTTAAGCAACTAGATCAGACATTATGCAAACAAACCCTTGGTGCTGTTTGTGAGCATAGGGAATGTTCTTTGATGCCCCGAGAGCAAGGGTTTTCCCATCTACTCATTACAACAAACATATGAAGATATTGATCCTTTTTTCCTCTGACCATCCTCCCTTCAAAATCATGTCTGTTTCCAATTAAAGACCCAAACATTTACTAAAGTACTCAACAGAAAAACAAGAGTTTAGCATTTTGTTCCTATTCTCAGATACTTCTAGTTGATTTTAAGATTTGTTTAATTTTGAGAAAATAGTATACTTATTTCTTTTTTGAGATGGAGTTTCACTCTCTTCACCCAGGCTGGAGCGCAATGGTGCGATCTCTGCTGATTGCAACCTCCGCCTCCTGGGTTCAAGCGATTCTCCATCCTCAGCCTCCTGAGTAGCTGGGATTACAGGCACCCGCCACCGCGCCTGGCTAACTTTTGTATTTTTAGTAGAGATGGGGTTTCAGCATGTTCGCCAGGCTGGTCTGGAACTCCTGACCTCAGGTGATCTGCCTGCCTTGGCCTCCCAAAGTGCTGGGATTACAGGTGTGAGCCACCACACTTGGCCAAAAATTGTATACTTATAGAAGAGTTGCAAAAATAATAGAGTTGACATCTATCCTTCACCCAGTTTCCCCACAATGTTAGCATCTTACATCACCACAGCACAATTCTCAAAACTAAGAAAGTAATACTGGCACAACACTAATCCAATTACAGACTTTATTCAAGATTCACCAGTTTTTCCACCAATGTATCTTTTCTGTTCCAGAATCCAATTCAGGGACCAACACAGTACTTACTTGTCACGTCTTGGGTCTCTTCCAATTCTGGTTGAATTTTAATTTGTCTCACAAATCCTGATGCTTAATTCTTTTTAATCAAAGAATCATCAATGCTTCCAAGTTCACAGCAGACAATAAGAGTTAACAGAATTTGGGAAGAGGAGAGAGGAGAAATAAATTACTGACCAAAATTCTCAAACCAAATGCCTTTACCTACTTTAAACAGGGGGAATGGCACAGATGTTTTTTTGGTCAAATTCAAACTGGGCTCCATTATCCACCCACACAGGGGTCAACTTGATAAAGAAATCACCATGAAAGTCTGTCCTCTTAGACATTTGCCGTTTCCTTAGAAACACCAAATATAAAACTGGCCCAATGCTGACAGGCTTTTCTGTTTCTAAAAATACTCTTCAAGAAAGCTCACACATTCAATGGTTACCTGGAATGTACTATGCCAAAGCTCCCCCAATTCCAATATTTTCGTCTGCAGGATTCCTCAAAAGACTTGTCCAGGGGTGTAAAGCTGATAACAGTTCTCATTACAAGACTCTTCTATGGCATTAATTGCTGCTGGTACATCGAAAATAAGAACTCAGGATTGTTGTGCCATTCACGTTCAGAAAATACAGTGCCTGGCTTGGAAATTAACCAAGTATATCTGCTTCTAAACAAAAAGCAGCACACCCAGAAGGAAAATCTTGAGATTGTTTTCAACATCAGCAATTACTCTTGATAAGGAATACTTTTACCTTTGCCAAACTTGATAAAGACAGCAGTCTCAAATCAGAGATTATGTAACCTTGGTTTTTAAGATAATGATCTTTACATAAACCAAAAAAAGTTATGATTCTGCCAGGCGTCATGGCTGATGCCTATAATCCCAGCACTTTGGGAGGCCAGGGCAGATGGATCACTTGAGGTCAGGAGTTCAAGACCACCTGGCCCATGTGGTGAAACCCCGTTCTCTACCAAAAATTCAAAAATTAGCTGGCCGTGGTGGCGGGTGCCTATAATCCCAGCTACTCGAGAGTCTGAGGGGCAGGAGAATCGCTTGAACCCAGGAGGCAGAGGTTTGCAGTGAGTGGAGTTCACGCCACTGCACTCTAGCCTGGCCAATAGAGTGAGACTCCATCTCAAAAAAAAAAAAAGTTATGATTCTAGCTAGGATGCTGGTATTGCTTGTTTGCTAAATTGTAAGCAGCTTGTGCATTAAGACCAGATCCTACATAAATTCTGTAGCATTAAAACATTTAGAGGAGAATTCTTCATCCTCACAGTACTCAATGACATTGGATCTAGTACCACATATATAATCTCTCCCCACTATTCATGGACAAATTGGTTATTGAAGATTATTTTGTTCTTTTTATTCTTTAAGACAAAAATATTCTTTTAGAATTATGATCCCATCTAATTAAACTTAAGGGCTTCTGCACAGCAAAATAAACTATCAACAGAGTGAACAGACAACCTGCAGAATGGGAGAAAATACATGCAAACTATGCATCTGACAAAGGTCTAATATCCAGCACCTATAAGGAACTGAAACAAATTTATAAGAACAAAATACTAACAACCACATTAAAAAGTGGACAAAAGATATGAACAAACACTTTTCTAAAGAAGACACACATGCCGCCAACAAACATATGAAAAAAATGCTCACTATCACTAATCATTAGAGAAACGCAAATTAAAACCACAATGAGATACTATCTCACACCACCACCATGGCTATTTAAAAAGCCAAAATATAACATACGCTGGTGAGGTTGCAGAGAAAAGGGAACAATTAAACACTGTTGGTGAGAGCGTAAATTAGTTCAACTATGGTGAAAAGCAGTTTGGAAGTTTTTCAAAGAGCTAATAACCGAACTACCATTCAACTCAGCAATCCTATTACTGGGTATACACCAAGAGGAACATAAGTCCTACTACCATAAAGGCATATGGACTCGAATGCTCACTGAAGCACTATTCACAATAGCAATGACATGGAATCAACCTAAATGTCCATCAACAACAGACTGGATAAAGAAAATGTACATATACACTATGGAATACTATGCAGCCATAAAAAAGAATGAGATCATGTCTTTTGTGGGAACATGGAATGAGGGGGAGACCATTATCCTTAGCAAACTAACAGGAACAGAAAATCAAATACCGCACATTCTCACTTACAAGAGGGAGCTAAATGATGAGAACTCACGAACACAAAGAAGGAAACAACAGACACTGAGGCCTACTTGAGGGTGGAGGGTGGGAGAAGGAAGAGGTGCAGAAAAAACAACTACTGAGGCCGGGCACAGTGGCTCACACCTGTAATCTCAGCACTTTGGGAGGCCAAGGCGGGTGGATCACCTGAGGTCAGGAGTTTGAGACCAGCCTGGCGAACATGGTGAAACCCCATCTCTACTAAAAATACAAAAATTAGCCAGGCATGGTGGCACATGCCTGCAATCCTAGCTACTCAGGAGGCTGAGGCTTGAACCCAGGAGGCAGAGGTTGCAGTGAGCTGAGATTGCACCACTGCACTCCAGGCTGGGCGACAGAGTGAGACTATGTCTCAGATAATAATAATAATAATGATAACTATTGAGTACTAGGCTTAGTATCTGGGTGATGAAATAATCTGTACAACAAACCCCTATGACATGAGTTTACCTATATAACAAACCTGAACACACACCCCGAACCTAAAATATAAGTTAAAACAAAACAACCAAAAAACAAGGTTAAAAAAAATTAGGATCTCAGCATTAATATTATAAACAATGATACTGTACCAACCTAGCATACAGTGCTCAATTCCTTTTTCTGTAAAGGTAATATTCTTTTTTTTTTTTTTTGAGACAGAGTCTTGCTCTGTCGCCCAGGCTGGAGTGCAGTGGCACGATCTCGGCTCACTGCAAGCTCCGCCTCCCGGGTTCACGCCATTCTCCTGCCTCAGCGTCCCGAGTAGCTGGGACTACAGGCGCCCACCACCACGCCCAGCTAATTTTTTGTATTTTTAGTAGAGACGGGGTTTCACCGTGTTAGCCAGGACAGTCTCGATCTCCTGACCTCGTGATCTGCCCACCTCGGCCTCCCAAAGTGCTGGGATTACAGGCGTGAGCCACCGCGCCCGGCCCTGTAAAGGTAATATTCTATTTAAAATTTACCTTGGCAAAGCCAACAAAAATGTATCAAAAATTTATATGAAGTAATTTTCCTTTAAGGCAAACCAACCTGAAGAAATGCAGTAACTTGACAAAGCTCGAGTTATCACTGTAATGAAGTTTTTGCTAGCTAAAACGCCCACCTGAAATGAATGAGTCATTCAAAACTGAGTAACTGTAAACATTCCTAACTAGCTTTGAAGATCTCATTTCAAATATTGAAGAAAACTGCCTTATGGCTTTGAAATTCACTATTTCAAATGGTATGCTGATAATCACATAGAAAGATTACATATGTCTGATAGTGATGACATAAGTATTGCTCATTCCTTTGATCAGCACATTATTTCAAGATTTTTCTGGGGGAAAAAAACATTATAACTTTAAACATTTTTGAAAATTTAGATATATAAAATTAAAAATTCACCACCAGTTTCCTCTAAATAGTGAGCTTTTGTAAGTATTTAATATTTAACTTAAAAGGATATGAGGCTATTTATACAAAATGTCCAGGGAAATCTACAGAAATACAAAGTAAATTTGTGGTTCCTTAGGGGTGGGTGGAGGAAGGGATGGGAGATGATAGCTAGAGTATAATATTTCTTTTGGAGGTGATGAAAATGTTCCAAAATTGACTGTGATAATAGTTGCACAACTCTATGAATATATTAAAAATCACTGAATTGTATACTTTAGATGGCTGAATTATGCACTAAAACCTTTAAAACATTTGAAAGGAGATAAGATTGTACACTTCAGGAAAAGGAGATCTTGTTAGGTGGACACATACATAATCTTACATATGTATATAAACATTGAATCCCATTAATTACTATTCATTTCTAGAGGATGAAGGAAGTTATTATCCTCATTGTTAAGGTCCTAGAAAATCAATCCCTAGTAGAAAAAGACTACTTCATAATTCTCCATCATGATGGTAATCTGAATTCATTGACTTCAATAATGAAAGACTTAATAAACCTACCACAGACTTCAGATCAAACACTGGTGGTATTTTCAGTGTCAAGAACAAGAACAAGGTTTGGTGAGACATCTATATACATAGCACAGTCCCTCCCAAAAATTCAACGAATTGGCCAGAATTTGGAGTTCTCATGTAGTGCATTCCCCTGGGGGTGCTAAGGCCACAGTGGACCCCAGAGGGGACCTCACTCCTGCTTTCTAGGCATTTCCCAGACCCACCCTCTTTCTTCAGTCACGTCAATTCCATTCCAGTAACCTTGGCCCATAGAATTCCTGTCCTGAATGATAGCATGCCGCCCCTCACTGCCCTCCCTTCCTCTGCTTCAAACTCCCACTCCTAGTCAAACGCCAGCTGCCCAGAAAGGCAAGCACAGAGCAACTGCTATAATCCAGAGGGTTTCAAACCAAAACTGGCTTAGGGTTGAGGAAAGTAGGGGAGAGAACTCTGTTCCAGAGAGGACAGGCCTGCCAAGGGGTACAACAAGGTAAGTCAGACAGCCTTGAGTCAGCAGACTAGTCTGAGCCTCATCTATCCCATGTGGTCCCTTCTTTTCCAAAAGCTCAATTTAGGGGCAAAGGAACTGGGATAAACTCTCCATGCCCCTGACTCTAACAAAACCATTAACCTTTTCTCCAGAAAAATTATATTAAAAAACAAATTATTTATCCTTTTATAAAAATATTCCTTTGAATAGCTTCACTAACTTTTAGCAAACATTCATGGCCAAGATAAAAGGCCTTATTTTTAAAAATCAATATTGTCATAAAACTTGAGTTTGGTAACATTAAAGTGCTAAAATAACATGGCTTGACGTTTTCTAAAATCCTTAAACCATAATGCTAAGAAGCTTTACAATCAATTTTTTTTTTGAGACGGAGTCTTGCTCTGTCACCCAGGCTAGAGTGCAGTGGTGTGATTTGGGCTCATTGCAATCTCTGCCTCCTGGACTCAAGCGATTCTTGTGCCTCAGTCTCTCGAGTAGCTGGGACTACAGGCAAGCACCACCACGCCTGGCTAATTTTTGTATTTTTGGTAGAGATGGGGTTTTGCCATGTTGGCCAGGCTGGTCTCAAACTCCTGGCCTCAAGTGATCCACCCACCTTGGCCTCCCAAAGTGCTGGGATTACAGGTGTTAGCCACTGCATCTGGCCTATAATGGATTTTTTAATGAACTACAAGTCACTGATAACCATTAGTAATTCCTATTTAGACACAGAGTCAAGGCGAACCAAATACTGAAAGGCCATTTTAAAGAACATCAAGGACCACATTTTAATTTTTTAGACCCTATCCAGTGCATGCGGAAACTTACACTCACAGTATAAGCCATGAACTCAGAAATTATATGAATTTTAATGTATTTCAACTAATTCAATTATATACTTATATAAAGCTTTAAATACAATAGTTGGTAACTGCCTACTTTATTCCTCACCAACCCACTGTACATCCCCAACTTACTCTGCCTCTCTCAAAACAGTACAGATGAAACCGCACAGCAGGCAGCTACTCGGAATCCCTCTGACTAATAATACAATCAGTCTGGGTCAGCTTTCAGTCTTGATTACAGAACAGGTAGTAAAGCTCCATTATCAGTGCTCTTAAAAATCTTTACCTTCCAGCTGGGCATGGTGGTTCATGCCTGTAATTCCAGCATTTTGGGAGGCTGAGGCAGGTGGATCGCCTGAGGTCAGTAGTTTGAGACCAGCCTGGCCAACATGGCAAAGCCCCGTCTCTACTAAAAATACAAAAATTAGCTGGGCAGGCGCCTGTAATCCCAGCTATCTGGGAGGCTGAAGCAGGAGAATCACTTGAACCCAGGAGGCGGAGGGTGCAGTTAGCCAAGATCATACCACTGCACTCCAGCCTGGGGGACAGAGCAAGACTCCATCTCCAAAAAAAAAAAATACTTTACCTTCCATTAAAACAAAAGAATTTAGAGAAAAACAAAGGCCTCTATTTTTTTTCTCCCAGTCTTAAGCATGCACAAATGGATAACAAAATTAAAGGAATTAATAGAAATTAAGCAAAAATACAACTTGAAAACACACTAAAGTTTAAAAAGAAAAGTAGCTCTTCAAATCCCATATCCTTATACAGTACATATCTTTTAGAAAATCATCTTTTTGAAAGCAATTCAATAGAAACACATATGAGAAGGTGTGAAGAAATGGAACTACATGAGCAGTGCAGGATTCCAAATGGTTTAGGTAAATTCACAGTTGTGCAACCATCACCCCAAATGAAACCCCATCCACATTCACAGTCATTCCCCATTTCCCTCCAACCTTTTCTCTCTTCCTCAGCCCCAGGAACCACTAATCTACCTCATAACTCTATAAATTTGCCTCTTCTGGATACTTCATATAAATGGAATCATGTACTGTGAGGCCTTTTGTGACTGGCTTCTTCCACTTAGCATAATGCTTTCAAGTCTCATCCATGTTGTAGAATGTGTCAATATTTCATTCCTTTTTATGGCCCAATAATATTCCACTGTATGGATATACTTCATCTTATTTATTCATTCATCAGCTGATGGACATTTAGATTATTTCTACTTTGGGGCTATTCATAATAATGCTGCTGTGAAATATATGTGTACAAGTTTTTGTGTGGAGGTAGGTTTTCATTTCTCTTGGGGAGATATACCCAGGAGTAGAATGGCTAGGTCATATGGTAACTTTACATTGAACCTTTTGAAGAACTATCAAACTGTTTCCCAAGGCAGCTCCATCATTTTTACTGTTTTCCAAAGCAGCTCCATCGTTTTTCATCCCCATCAGCAATGCATGAGGGTACCAAGTTCTCTAAATCATTGCCAATACTTGTTATTTGTCTTTTTGATTGGAGCCACCCTAGTTTGTGAAGTGGTAACTCACTGTGGCTGATGCTCTGTATCTTAAACGAAGCCCACACATTCTGAAATGGGGACTCAGCTATTCTTCCAAGTTACACTTTTAAGTATAAAATATGCCCAACTGTCATTCTTAAAACCCAAAATAAAGCTGCATAATCTAACACTCCTTTAATAAGTGAAAATTCCACCTCCATATAATATGCACCATTATTATACCCCAATAATGTCCAACAGCCTGACCTTTCTAAATAAAGATGTCAGGCTAAGTCATTTGTACAAGTGTTAGTGCAGTAGTGGAATACTTAAACATATAACAACAAAGTTTTTGTCTTCCAAAAAAGAACACTGGATTGGAACTCAGGTTTGTCAATAATCTATGTGTAACCTGATAAATCACTGAACTTCTCTATACCCAAGCATGGTGTTCTGAGCAGCTCACAGAACTACATCCTCTGAAGTCTCTCCCAGATACAAAGTTGTTTAAGCCTGAAAGTTTAATGAAATTTGAAAATGTACGAACACCCGTGCTAAAGAACTAGCTTTGCACAGCAGAAAAAAATTTTACCCTTAGTAGTCAGATGGGCTGGGTTCAATTTCCAGCCCTGCCATTTAGGAGCTGTATGACGATAGGTACATTATTTAGCATCTCTATATTCCAGTCTCCTGGCCTGCTTCAAGAGGTTATGAAGATTCACTAAGCTGCTATAGTTAGGGTGTGTGACATAGCGGCCAGCAAAAGTAGACATTTAAACGCTAGCTTCTGTCCATCTTTCTGCTAACTCTGGGCAAAATTTCCCAGCAAATGAAGACCTCTTAACAATTGTGGACCACTGAGAACTGAATGTGAGTCCTTGTGACTTGTGGGATTCCCTTATGAAGCACGTCCCCCATAGTATGGTCTAAAAATTGCTAAAGAGGGCTATCAACTGGCTTAAAACAAGGCTAGAAGGGGGTTCCGGGAAGGAAGCCCAGGGATGAAAAGAGCAGAGACCTCATTTTTGTCGGTGACATTAGAGTGAAAACTTCTCAGGGCTCAGAGGCAGGCTGGGCGCAGAACGGATGCGCAGGAGAGGACGGTGAGGGCTGCATTCGCATGACCCTACTGGAAGCGCGGGGCTGCACCGCGGGCTAGTGGGGTGGGGAGGGGGCAGGCGAAGGCTCTGGGGGAGATGGATGGGGGCCGGCCAGGTGCGCGGCCAAGCCCCGCGCACGAGGACGAGCCCCTTCCCAGCTGTGACTCCACCGCCTTCCGCGCGAGCGGCCGCCTTCTCCTACCTGATCTGGTTGTCGCGGAATTTGTTGAGATGCGGTTGGTTGAGGTAAATGGTGCGGGCGGGTGCCTCCAGCTGGTCTCCAACAGACGTGGCCCTGGACATCTCATCCTCTGCCTTCTTATAGCCCAAAGAAGAACGAACAGGTCCTGCAGAGACAGGGCGCAGGCAGAGAATACGACACAAAGAAGTCAACCGCCAGGCGGGAGGCTGCGAGCGCGGGCCGCGGGCGGGCGGCCACCGGCGGGGAAGGATGCTCGGGTGAGGCGGGCGCCGCCTACGTACCTTGGCTCCCCCTGGAGACGCCGCCGCCGCCCCCGCCGCAGCCACGGCCGGCCCCGCCCCCGGCCCCGCCCACGCCCACGTCCACGCCCCTCGCCGCCCCGGCGCTTGTGGAGCGAGCCCCGCCCCGGGAGAGCGGCCCCCAGCTCCTGCGCTCCCTCCCTGCAGGGACTGGGCCGGGCTGGACGCCCAAGCTGCTTGCCGGGCTGGGGAGGGCGACCGCGCGGGGACGGCGGGGTCGCCAAGGCCAGCGGCACCCCCAGCCATCTGGCCGAGCGTACCCTCTAGTCCCGGGAACTGAGCTCTGGAACTGGGTTTTCTGGGATCCTTTGATCTTCCTTAGGAACAGAGACAGCAGCAATGGGAATGCGCCCTGCAAGCAGCCACCGCAGAAGGAGATGGCGAAAGCACACCTCTGGGCGCTAAAAATGGGCTTCCCAGACCCCAGGGTGAAGAGCTCGCTCCCACCATTGTCTGCAAGGGATCCGCCGCTCTTCTCCCTACATGCACCTGGAGACCTGAGTGCAGTAGCTGTCCCAACCCCAGCTCTGGACCAGCGCGCGAGCTTTCGTTTTATTGCTTAAATTACTGTTTCAGTGGTTACGTGGCAAGCCAGCCTAGCTCAAGATTTGATTTCAGTCCTATGGGTCAAGACTTTTTGGGTGGACCCAAACCCCTGCCCCCCAATAACCTTCACTTGAGACATTCCAGCCTAGACCTAGAGAAGGATCCAGTTATTACTGAAACTGGTACCCGCACATAGATCTTAACCTCATCTCCAACTCCAAGGCAGCATCCCTTGTTAGAAGGGGCTGCCCAGCTTGAGAAGTGACCTTCAGAGGAGAGGCGTCTGAGGTAAAAGATCACAGAAAAATTAATACTCTACAGATGAAGCCTTATCTTGTTTTTCTTAAATAGACATTCGCCCTCTAATACCTGCCGCGCTTTCCAACTATCAAAGAAACGGACGTTGCACATCATTAAAAAACTGACGTCTTGGCCGGGCACGGTGGCTCACGCCTGTAATCCCAGCACTCTGGGAGGCCAAGGCGGGCGGATCACGAGGTCAGGAGATCGAGACCATCCTGGCTAACACGGTGAAACCCCATCTCTACTAAAAATACAAAAAATTAGCCGGGCAAGGTGGAGGGCGCCTGTAGGCCCAGCTACGCGGGAAGCTGAGGCAGGAGAATGGCGAGAACCCCGGGGGTTGGAGCCTGCAGTGAGCTGAGATCGCGCCACTGCACTCCAGCCTGGGCGACAGCGAGACTCGTCTCAAAAAAAAAAAACAAAAAAAAAACTAACATCTTACGCCAAGTAAACCTTCACTTCCCTCTTACAAAGAATACTTTTCACTGTCATAGAGAAACACTTTTAAAGAGAAAGTTTTGGCTACATCATCTTTTTAAAGTGATTAGAAGGATGATAATCCTTATCCTAAGAAAGGGACAAGCAAAATGTAAACTGGTTTACTGAAAGCTGACATATTATTCTGAATATTAAGTAAGAGTTAAGTCTGAAGTGGGCTAAGGCTTCTCCCTTCACCTAGATGGGGACGCCTAGTGGGTGCAGGCTCCGGGGCTCAAGCCAGGTCCCTGGTCACAGGTCAGGCACACTCCAGTTTTCCTCTTGCTTTTTGCGTGTGCCCACAGCACCCTGGCTATTCCTCAGTCAGACAGGATCCCTCATCTCCTTCCCTCCAACCTCCCACTCTCTGGGGTCTTTCTGGCTCCATGGGACACTGCTTGGTCGTCTACTCAACAACAAGTGGCAGCAGAGAGCCAGAATCCCTTCTTCCAGACTGTCTGGCCCACCAGCTGGGGCTCCCGGACTTCAATCAGGGAAGGCCAGGTGTTGGAGCATTTGCTGATGTAAGACAGATGGAGAATATTTTTGAAACTAGCCTATATGGAAGTACTGCTTTTCTCTCTGCCCACTTACCCTGCCTTGTCGTCCTCCACAGTACCAGATATCATCATTACCTGATTTTATTTATGGAGGCTCTGTCTCACTGCACCCAGGAGCCCAAGCTCCAGGACAGTAGGGACAGGCTGGGTTCACTGAACAGTGCATGGTCAAAGTGGTCCATTGCTCACCTAGTGGCTCTCAGTTCCCCTGTGCATTAGTATTACCAGTGCAACTTTCACAATGTATTAGTTCCTGGGCCCTACCCTCTCAGATTCTGTGGTCACTGTGTTTTGTTTCTAAAGCTCACTAAGTGATGCTGATGAGCACCCAGTCAGGATCACTTGTTAGATGCCACTGAGAACACAAAAACAAAAGATCAGGTTCCTGCCCTTGAAAATGTTCCCTCAATTAAGGCATGAAGGTGTAACCATGGTTACTTACCAGTGTGTGACTAAGAGTGGGCCCAAAGGTGCTAAGGAGGCTCAGAGGTCAGCAGCCTCTTTGTGCTGGGAGGGCAGGTGGTGGAATAGATTCTGAGTACAGACAGAAGAGCCTGGCAATGTGGGTGAGGTGTGGACTAGGAAAGGGAAGGGCATTGGAGGAAAGGGAAGGGCATTGTGGGCAAGGGCAAGAAGAGCTTAAGCAAAGGCCCAAGCAGACAAAATTGTATCGGGGCCAACTAAAAAAACGAATCAACCCTGAGGGTCCAAATTGGGAAAAAGTAGAAAAAAAGTTCACCAAAAAAATAGCCTGTGGCCAGACTGTGGATGACTATGCCAAGCAAAGAAGCTTGAACTTCATCCTGAAGGTCACAGGAGGTCGCAGGAAGTTTCTGAGCAGGAGAGAAGAGCATCTGACAGTGACGGCAAAGGGGCAACAGCAGGAGAGAATTTTTAGATAAGGGGACCAGGTAGGAAATTAATTCTACAATCTAGAAGCAAGATGATAAAAGCCTGAATTAAATGGAAGTTGGGATAAAAGGATGGACATGAGAAACATCTGAAGAGAAAACCCTGAGCTGGGCATGGTGGCTCATGCCTGTAATCCCAACACTTTGGGAGGCCAAGTTGGGAGGATGCCTTGAGCCCAGGAGTTCGAGTCCAGCCTAGGCAACATAGCAAGACCTCAGCCCTACCAAAAAAAAAAAAAAAAAAAAAAAAAATAGAAAGAAAGAAAACTCTGCAAGATTTCTGGGGAGGTGAGGTTTAAATGTGTGCACCAGAAAAGGAAGAAACACGAGACCACTGAGGTTTGAAGAAGACTGGGACAGAAAAAAAAAATCACTGATAGAAATAATAACCAGAACAATAACTTTTCCAAACAAGAATTTAGATGTTGGATAACAAATATTGGAGTGAAAAAAATTATTGACACGAGTAAATAGTGATGACAGAATGAAGTGGAATAATGTCTCCCACTTACCTACCTAGCATGCTTCAGGCCAACACAGCTTTCTATACCACAACAGGGAAAACCTTGGGATTTTCTTCCTGGGTAGAAATAGTTATACCACCCCGCACCTGTCCCTAAGATTCAGATAAATTTTTTCTACCTCAGTGGCCTCATCTCGACCTAACCCTGTATTAGAAAAAAAATATTTTCCAAAAAAATTTGTGGAAAACATATTGCCTAAGGAAACATTATACCATCTACAGCAAAGCACATTATGACTAAGGTTTCATGAGATAATTGTGAGTTAATGCATTTTGCAAATACTACCACAGAAAATGAGTATATGCTTACACCTCCACCATTTAAACAGGCGCTGTGTCAGCAGAGAGTGGGAGTTCAATAAATATCTATTAGTTGAGAAAGAAACCAAAGGGAAGGGAAAGAACTGAGAGAACAAGAGTAAGCAAAGAGAAAAGCACTAAATTTGCCCCCACCCTGCAAAGTGGAAATGCAGACAAGACAGTGGAAGGTCAAGGCCGTGAGGGCAGAGACTTCCTCTTGTTCACAGCTCTATCCCTGGATAGAGTGCCCTGGATCATGCCTAGCACACAGTAGACAGTCTGAAAGAATATGTCAAATGAATACATAAGAGGCTAATGTAGTAGGTGCCTTTTAAAGGCACCTACCCAGCCGCTGAACCAGCTGCTCCCTTGTCTGTCTCCCTTGAACCAGACCTCTTTCCTCATACAAGCCAGGGAGCCCATCAGCTGGGTCATACCGTGCAATCCCATCTACTTGTTACAGCTCTTTGGACCAGGGATGGTTACTTGGTCCAAATTGGGCCACCAAGGGTCTCTCTTCTGGGAACTTTGACATGGGAACTAGTAGGGACCATTTCTGCATGTGGCTGGCCTATTAACATATACACACCAGGTCTCTAGATGGCCGTCTTCTACCCTCTGAGTGGACCAGGACACAGAGAAAGGATATTTTTTTTTTTTTTTGAGATAGAGATGAGGCAGCAGTTTTTTGGGTCCTAGGTCCAGTCCTCTCCGAGATCCCAGCTGCATTAGGGGGTTTGGGTTCCATGAGCCACCACTGGATCATTCTATAAACTTCTCATAACCACGTATCTTAACTAGTATGGTAAAGCAGTATGCAGAGAACCTGTTTTTCCCTATAAGATGGAAAAGCAAGAAGGGTTAAAGAGGAGGGACAAACTCCTATTCATCTGTAGATCACCACCAGGTGCCCAGGATTTTAGATAATCTAGCACAGATGCTGTTAAATGCTACAACCCAGACCCAGGAGGCTGAATCTGGCAGAGGAAAGTCTTCACAGCAACATCTGGGCCAGTAGGTTTTGATGAAGCCCCAAAGTGGGTGGGAAGTGCAGGACTAATGAGATAAGCACCCCTGTCCTCCTCCTCCTGCCTTCAGAGTTTCTGCCCAGGGTTGGAGAAAGAACAGAATGTTAGGAAATGAAGAGAGATGGTAGAGAACGCCCACCAGAGACCAGCAATAAGAGGACAGGTGAAGAACAGGGAAGGGCAGAGGAGAGCAGATCAGTTACAGTAGATACACCAGTGACCCACAGAAGCATGAGGGGGTGGAAGGGGAGGGACACGCACTCAGCAGCTCACCTTCCACCAGCTCTAGCTCTCTGGTTGATGTCTCCTCCATGCACTTTGTTCACTTCATTGTACAAAACGTATATTTTCATATTTTCAACCCTCTAACCACATGATTGGTCATGTTTTTCATTTTACTGAATGACTCAAATTCCTCATCGTTTCACTCACTTGGAATGTGTGTGTGGCAATAAGAATGTGGAAGTCACTGGTGAGGAAGCAAGGACAATGATGGACCTCACATTGTCAGGGGAGCAGGTAAAAGTGAGGACAACACCTAATTTCTATCCATTACATAAACAAATTCCATGGAGATGGTTTTGGGGAAGAAAATGAAAAATGCTGACAGGTTTTTGAAATTTGTTCCAATATATTAAATATTATAATAATATGTATGTATTTATTTATGATAACTTTTATGTAACATACATAAATAAAAGCATAAACTAAAAAGGTCAGGGAGTTAAGAACTTCAAATAAGGGAGTAAACACGAAAGAAGGGTTAACATAAGGGCAAATTATTATTGTTTCATTGCCTTAAGTAACACAGAAACAAAATCCTTCACTCCAAACTGCAGTATTTTCACCCTAACTTAATTCAAAATGTTTAAAACTCCAAAAGATGCTTGAGACATATCTAGTCCATTTCCCTGGCAAAGAAGTTTCACTATCTCAAAAAAAAAAAAAAAAACAACTTCGGAAAGAAATACCTTCATCTTCCTTCCTACACCAGCCACACAGGCCACCCTCATCATCCTCCCAATGCCAGTCACACAGGCCACCCTCATCTTCCTCTCGACACCAGTCACACAGGCCACCTTCATCTTCTTCCCAATGCCAGTCACACAGGCCACCCTCGTCTTCCTCCCAACGCCAGTCACACAGGCCGTCCCACGTCAGTCAGTCTGTAACTGTGCTCCATACGCACAGAATGAAAAGTCAAGGTGGAGTCAGACCCGGCTCGGACACTTGTGCAATAATATGTCTGGTCTTTGTCTTCAGTTTCTGTAAGGGAGCCTCTAAATCCCTGGAATTTCGCAGTGATAGGAGCATCTTTGCTATTCATGGTGGGTCCCTCTGTGCGCTCCTGAGTTCCTGCTAAGATGATGACTCATGGTGGATTGCTAGATGGTTTAAGAATGGGGTCCAGCCATCCCAGAAAGGCCAATAATGTGGTTAGAGGGTTGGGGGTTTCAGCCGGGTGATTCAGCCTGACCTTCCAACCTCTGGGGAGGGGAAAGGGGGATGGAGGTTGAATTCATGTGACTGATGATCCAATTAATAATGCCTACATAATGAAACCCCAATAAAAAACTTGTGGACACTGAAACTCAGGGGAGCCTCCCAGGTTGGTGATTCACATCAATATGCCAGGAAGTGACACATCTTGAAGACACAGAAGCTTCATGTTCAGGACCTTCCCAGATCTCAACCTCTGTGTCTCCAATTGGCTGGTCCTGACTTGTATCCTTTGTAATAAAACTGTAACCATAAGTGTAGCATTTTTTCTGAGTTCTTTGAGGAGTAGTAGGAACCTTTGAATGTGTAGCCAGTTGGTCAGATGTGCAGGTGGTCTGGGAACCCCACAGCCTGCAGCTGGTTGTTGAAGCATGGACAGTCTTCTAGAGGACTGCGCCCTTAACCTGTAAAGTCTGACCTCACTCCAGGTAGTTGGTGTTAGAACTGCATTGCACACATTTCTCTGTGAACTCTAGAATGATAGAGCCAAAAGGGAAACCTTATTATCAGTCACAAAACCATATTAGCTCAAATGAAAGATATGATTAGAAGCCAGATCTGCAGAAACTTGAATCCGATTCTCCTTTAATAGAACAGGCTGCTTCTTGTGAGCTTAGGTAAGCAGGCTACCATCTGAGCCTTGGTTTCTTCATCTGCAAAATAGAAATCGATTACATAAATCAAGGGTTGGCAAATTTTTCTGTAAAGTGTCAGTTGGTTAATATTTTAGGCTTTGTGGGCCACATATGGTCTCTGTCTCATAGTCTCCTTCTTCTTTCCCCTCCTCCTCCTCCTCTTCTTCGTCTTCTTCTTCTTCTTCTTCTTCTTCCTCTTCCTCTTCCTCTTCTTCTTCTCCTTCTTCTCCTTCCTCACACATCTTTAAAAACGTAAAAACCAGTCTTACTTTACAGGCCATGGTTTGCTGAGCCCTTATATAAACGAAGTTCTTTTGCAGTTCACAACCTGATTATATCCCAACTCCCATCTCAAGGAAATAATCACTTAAATTTCTATTAGCTGAAATTTCCTGGTAAACATAGGTATTCAAACTGTTACTACATGAGTTAAGAAGTTAGTTATGTCTTTTTCTAATGTTTTAGGTACTTGAAAAGTATGTAAAGGTAGTTTTCTCCTTGCCCCCAGAAAAATCTCTAGGAAAACAGTGCAGTCATTGCAAAACCTTCATAACATGAAGCACGTGTGCATGCATATACCCATACGTTCCGCTCCTCAAGAGTTTCAAGTTCAACTATGGCCTCTACCCCATATTTACAAAGATGTTTTATAATCCTTCAGAACACAGGCACATCAAAAGCAGTTCAGCCACTGGGGAAGCACTGGGCTGATTATTTCTCCTAATCAAACAGACACAATGAAAATGCTGTGTAAATGCAAAATGTGATTATTTTAGCCTTGGCAGACACATTTCGAAGGCCTTTTCAAGACCCTCCTTTGCACAAACCGCATCTCTCCAAATATAGCATCTGCAATCCACTTCTATCCAAGAATTCAAAAGAAATAAACACAAAGGGAAAGCGACACTGATGGGTCAAGATTTCTTATTACTGCAAATACTTGTTGGTTTCTTTCTTTTTTTCAGATCAGAGAAGATGAAAAGAGAAGTAACAGGCCATGGATTCTTTATGATTTAAAATATTGTTGGGTATGGAATGCATTCAGTTATTGAGCACCTCCTAGATAGAAGGCATTTTGTGAAGTAGTGGGTAGGGAGAGGGGCATAAGCTTCCATTTTTACAGCAAAAGAGAGCAAGAAATGTGGAAATTCAAAGCACAAAAGATGGCTGCCAGTCTCAATGGGGGCCAAAGAAACAGGGCGATTTCATTCAGGAAGCCATTTGAAGTAGGCTTATAAGAATGATTATGATTTGGCTGTGCAGAGAAAGAGCAGAGCATTGCAGGTGTAATTGTGTGTGAGCAGGGACACGTGCTGGTGATACTTTATTTACAACCTAGTTGGCTCTAGCACAGTGGGTGAAAGTTGAGCCACTGTAATTTGAAGCCTTGTTTCCAATAAGTACAGCAATATACACTGGCTTCTGTTCCTCAAAACCCATTTTATACCTTAGATGTATTAAATTTATCCTGTAAATTAAATGAAGACAAATGTGCTTTTAAGGAAATGTATTTCATATCTAAAACCAAAAAAAAGAAAAGCTATGTCTCAAACACTCAACTCAGAGTAATTTTTCATGTGAATTGGATTGGTCAAGGTTTAAAAATACAAGTCCAGTTACTTCTCCTTAGCAACTTCCTCTGTTGCTAGGATAGACATTCTCCATTGCTCCTAGGACCCCAACACTGGCCCAAGTTAGGGACACCAATTTTAAAATCTCATTGCTGATTCAATATCCATGAACACCATCTTTGAACAGCTAATCTAGGAGAGGCGCGATTTCCTTTGAAGTTGTGGTTTGCCTGTCCTAAGCATATTTTGTTTGTTTGTTTTTGTTTGTTTGAGACAGAGTCTCACCCCGTTGCCCAGGCTAGAGTGCAATGGTGCAATCTAGGCTCACTGCAACCTCTGCCTCCCAGATTCAAGCAATTCTCCCACCTCAGCCTCCCAAGTAGCTGGGATTATAGGCACCCACCATCATGCCCGGCTAATTTTTGTATTTTTGTAGAGATGGGGTTTCACCATATTGGCCAGGCTGGTCTTGAACTCCTGACCTCAGGTGATCCGCCCACCTCAGCTTCCCAAAGTGCTGGGATTACAGGCATGAGCCACTGCATCCAGCCTTGTCCTAAGCATTTTGAAGACCCACACAGCTTGGCCAAAGGCACATGGCTTCACTGCAACCAACCCCATAGCCAGCCCACCTCCTCAGTGACATCAGTGACCCCTCTCCTGCTGCTCCTGAACCCCACCCATGATGACCTTCTTTCCTCAAGATGTCAGCTCTGTTCCTTCTCCAGAGACCTGGTACTTGCTTTTCCTTCACCTAGACTGTCATTCCCTAGTCTTTGCTAACTCACTTCTTCCTGTCACTCAGGCATCAGCTTAAATGTCACTTCCCCACAGAAGCACTTTGTGACCACGCCCTAGCTACAGCATTCCCCTTCTCACTTATTCCCTAACACCACACATTATTTCTTCCATGGCACATACCACTCCATAAAATGTGTCTGTTCATTTTCTGTCTTCCAGCATTCTCTAGGAGCTCCAGGAGGGCAGGACCCATGCTCATCTTCATCACCTCTGTATCCCCAGGAAATGGGATGCAGAAGTCATTCAGTAAACATGTTTGATGAGTGAATCAAGCGAACACAAAATTTCACATTCTGTCTTAAGTGGACAGAGAAAAATGCAATTCTTTAAATTTAGTCTGCAACTAATCTGACCCACCTCTTAAGGCATCATCCTGTATAGATAGCTGGGAAAAAATGGAAATGTCCAGTTTTGTTTGCAGCTCAGTCCAATGTGAAAAGTTTAAGTAAGGGGTATTCAGTCTTCCTTGAATAAGGACACTTTAGCTCCCAAATCACTTCATCCTCCTCTGGTTTCTCTCTTGAAAATGGTGCTGGATCCATGGAGGGTAGAGATGGGGGCATGGGGAATAGTTGGGATCCTTACACATAAATGCCTTCTGCCTCCTCTGGTCTGCAGAATGACATCCCTAGTCCCCTTGCTGGCATTTGGGTTATGTCTGTGACTGGTCTGGCTTGGCTTTGTCAAAGGGCATCTGTGTTCCCTAGATGGCTCTGCCTCACCTGGGCTCCCTCTGCAGAGACTACAGCATCTGCTGTGCTCTCTCTGCCACCTTCTGTCAGCCTCATTCCACAACCCTACCAAGCCAGGCCCCAGAGAGGCCCCAGGAGCTTTCAGATTAGCTCCTAGACCACATGGGAAGCACAAGTGGGCAGTTCAAAAAAACGGGACCTCCCTGTTGCTCCTCAGTATTATCGTCACTTATCCCACACACCTCATCTCTCCGACTGGGAAAACTTTCCCCAGGGAGAGAAACATCAAGGCGTATCTCATTACATTGCTTTCTTTCCTCCTTCTGCCTTCCACTCCATCTTCTGGAAATCAAAAACAGGCAAGTGTTTTAATGCACTTCCCTCATGCCATTCTTCCGGATTCCAAACACTCCTTAAAATTACAGTGGCTGGAATTGCAGGTGCACCCCAACACATGCAGCTTCTGCAGGGCATGGTGAGTGCACCTATAAATTCCAGCTACTCAGGAGGCTGAGGCGGGAGGATTGCTTGAGCCCAAGAGTTTAAGGCCAGCATGGGCAACATAGCAAGACCCTCATCTCAAAATCAAAAAACCTGCTCAGGTATCTCTTCTTCAATGTGGAAAATGTTGAGAGTCAAGCCATCCAACTCTTGTAAGTGTGAGATATTTATAATATAACTATATAATGCAGATTAATATATACAATTAAGTATTGTATGTATTACAAAGAAGAATTAGTCTACAAAGTCTCCTAGTAAACAAAAGGCTGGCTTGCCTAATCCTGCTATTTTTGAAAGACAAACAATGAAAACGTCTTGATGTTTCTCTTGACATTCCTTCTAATCTTTCTTGGGGAGGTGGAGGCTCCAAGCAGATGGAAGTCAGCAGTCAAGTACAAGAGAAAAACACATTCATTTGCTTCAACTATCGCCCCAGTTTCTCATGCCAATCAGCCTGTCCTGTTTGCTTACAATCACTGGTCATATGAACCCAATGCTCTACTTCCATCAGCAGTCTTAACCCACTAAATACATGCAGTCAGATTTGAGCAAGTCACTACGGAGGCCAGCTCATTCACTTTTGTTCCCAACTCCACTGACACAAAATAGACTTCCCCAGTAGGATGGCTTTTCCTGACTCTCTTGTTGAGTTGACATTTTGTGTATCACGTTTTCTTCTCAGACACAGAAATGAGAAAGTTTAAAATATGAGAAAATCTTTAAAAAGCAAGAGCACTGCCAAAGAGATGCATATGCAATCATCTGAATCCAAGGCCTCCACAACCGACTCAGGGTTGCCAGGTCGATTTGTTGTCTTTGCCATGTCACTAAGGTGCCATAGACAAGTGTGATAAAAAGCACAACTATTGTTGAGCCTACCACTGTTCTAAGCATTCTGTATGTGTAAATCCATCCAATCCTCAGAACAATCATATGAGGAGCATGCTTATTTTTACAGATAATTTTTTAAAGATAATAAAAATGGGGCAAGGAGTAATTAAGCAACCAGCTCAATGCCCACAGGTGCATTTTTTTTTTGTTTGTTACTATAAGAATCATTAATATAACCCTTATCTATATGATCATCGATATGACCTTTTACCTACATAAATCATCTATCTGACCTTTATATAAATGAGAGTGGCATTTCAAAGAGTTTCCTGAAATAGACAATAAAATATCTGTTGACTAACTGAATCTTTTATCTTTATTAGGTTTTGTGGGGTTGTTAAAAATAAAAGTATACTCCTAGAGTCTATGCATTAAAAAGAAATCCCAATAGCCATTCCAGACTCACAGGCTTTAGCGGTGGTAGCAGTGATGGTACCGGGTGCTTAAGCCAGGAAAAGCCAAGTCCCAAATACTAAAGATTAACATATTCTAGAGCAAGCTTGTCCAACTCGTGGCCCACAAGCCACATGCAGCCCAGAATGGCTTTGAACGTGGCCCTACACAAATTTGTAAACTTTCTTAAAACATGATGAGTTTTTGGGGGATTATTTTCTTTTTTCAGCTCATCAGCTACCGTTAGTGTTAGTGTATTTTATGGGTGGCCCAAGATGGTCCTTCTCTTTCCAATGTGGCCCAGGGAAGCCAAAAGATTGGACACCCCAGTTTAAGATAGGAACATGTATAAGAATTCAGTAAGTCAAGGAGGCAGGCAAAAAGGCTAAAGCAGACAGGAAGTCATTCCATCACCAAAAATTTTGGGCATTCTGTGTGCATAACGCAGAAGTTAAAAAACCCTCTCCCTGCCTTCAAAGCACCTGTAGTCTGGAGAGGAAACAGACCAATGTGGAAATAACTAAGACAGCTTCGAATGTGGAGTGTTTCCTTTCACCTGGACTTGCTTCCTCTCCGCCAGTTCTCTGCCTGCCTACTACTCACCCCTTAAGACACAGCCCAGGCTTTCTCTCCTCTGAGATGTCTTCCCTCGTCGCACACTCTCGGGTTGAGTTAGATCCCCCTCCTCTATGCATAGGGCCCCCAGGCACAGGTGGGCAGACAGCAATTCCAGAAAGCACATTTCTTAGTCTCACACGACCAACGTAACCACGTGCAGTGGTCCAGTCTGTGCATTTTCCACATTAGAATTATTCTGCTTTTGTGTCTGCCTTCCCAGTTAACAAGGTGTCCACTTGTGTAAGTGTGGACCGTGCCCTACTGATATTACCATTCTCAGCACCTGTGAGAGTGGAAGAAGTGGAGACAGTGAGAGCTATGGATGTTCAGAGTCTAAGAGAAAGACGAGTACTTCCAGCTGGGGAAAAGGGTGATTGGTTGGAGAGATTTAAGATGCCTTCCTCTGTAAAGTCAGCAGCTGGGATTCATCTAAAAGCTTCCAAAGCAGAGGGTAAAGATGGAGAAGAACATCCCGTGCAGTGAGACAAAGCCATGAGCACATATGCTGCAACATGAACAGCTATGGTCTGGACTTCCCAGAGTGCCCCCTCCTTTGAGTTTGTGCTCTCCTCCACCCCATAGCCAGATAGACACACAATAAAGACAAACCCTCCTAGCTCTGCTTCCCTGCATGACACTTCTCTGAAGAGGAGCGCAAAGAGTAGAGAATGGAAAAACTATATTGATAGACCAACTATAACAAGCCAAAATGATCTAGTAGTGGAAACTTGTACAAAATTACAAGAAAGTAGAATAAGATGTGTTATAACAGATACAAATCAGGTAAGGTGTTCCCACAAAGGAAGGGTCTCTAATTATGAGTCAGAGGGTCTGGGATGCCAAGGGGGCAGCAATTGACCTCAGAGGCAGATCAAAGGAATGAACGAACGGAGTCTGGCAGGTGACTGCTTGGCAGGGATAGGAAAGACAAGAGGCCTGGCATTCTTGGCACTCTTCCTGAATTTATTGAATTTCTAGCTGCCTAAATTATTAGCTCTCCCCTTGAATGAAAGGCTTTTAATATCAATGAGCTATGAAATGAAATGTATAAGTTAATACAACCAAATATACTACCTGTACAGTGTGATATCCTTATGACCCATAATTCCATGAAGATAAGGTATTATAGGCCTAAGTAATAAAAGCATTGTGCTGCTCCTGGGCAGAGCTCACCATCCTGCCAAAGGCACTGCTTACAAATGAGCCAAGTATTACAGAACCCTCATGGAACTGTGCCAAGCTCTCAGTAATGTCTGACATACAATCTTGAATCATAGCTGAGTGTCTATGGCACACTCGACTGTACACATGCTGCCAACGCACTAGCAGCAAGGAGGGCCACAATCAAGGAGTCTCATACTAGGTCCAGAGCTCCCTTTTTCTGTGCTGACAGTCAGATGCTGGGCCACACCCCTGTATCAGGAGACATTGCTGTGGGGGACAGTGAGGGGGAGAAGCAGTAATCAAGGGATTATATCCCTCCAGAGTTTAGGAACACCCTCTGAAACTGAACTCCATGCAAACAACAGACAAAATGGATTTGCTTATAAAATGCGAAACACCAGCCACTCTAACAGAAGATCAGTAAATGTGATGCTCCTAAGACCAGAGTATCTCTTAAAATTCTACAAGTAGTTAAAGCCATTGTTTTGTTTGTTTTTGTTTTTTGAGATGGAGTCTCACTCTGTCGGCCAGGCTGGAGTACAGTGGCATGATCTCGGCTCACTGCAACCTTCAAGCGATTCTCCTGCCTCAGCCTCCCGAGTAGCTGGGATTACAGGTATGTGCCACCACGCCTGGCTAATTTTTGTATTTTTAGTAGAGACGGGGTTTCACCATGTTGGTCAGGCTGGTCTCGATCTCATGACCTCGTGATTCACCCACCTCGGCCTCCCAAAGTGCTGGGATTACAGGCATGAGCCACCTCGCCCAGCCAAAGCCATTGTTAAGAAGGCAACTGGGCCACTGGCTCTACGCTGCCAACCCCAGTATGAGAGGGTCCCATCCGATGGGCAGTGCGGTCTGAGACCTGCCCTGCCCAGCTCTGCTTGCTTCTCTCGTTTCTGTCACAGCCGTCAGATCCACATCGCCACATGAAGGCTTTCTGGGCCCAATCCCAGCCCCTCCCCATCTTCGTCGTTCAGAGAGGTTGTCCCCAGTAAACCTCTCTTACTCCTAACTCCATCTCTGTCTGCTCGGCAGAGGACCTGAGTTGATGCTTCTCCTCTAGCTCCGGCTGACATGTTCACATTCATGAAAAGACAGTTTCTAGTTTGATTTGAATAATGACAACAGCACTTGAGCAACTGCTAGATGGTGGGTTGATGACAGCCATGCCGATGGCAAAGCAAGTAAAGTACACATCACTTCTGCCAAGAGAGAGCCCAGCCACAAACAACACAGGGAGCCAGACGCAAAGAGACCACGCAGTTCACCCCTGAGTGACACATTCCACAGTGCCAGTTTAGCAGTCACAACCTCATTATGACTAACCATCCTACCGCTCATCTATTTCTTTGCTGCCAACTACCAAACCAGTTCCTTTCCTCCCGCCACAGCCCTCCCCACTCATCAGTGAAACCCATAGCTTGTACCTAAACAAGGAAACAGAATTTCAATACCAGCTTCAGGAAAATCTATCAAAAAACACAGATCCGTACCCAAATTCACTGTACCCTAAAGCTAAGTATTAACACCTCACCTGCCTATTTCTTAGCCCTCTGGCAAACTTTCCCCAACCTCCTGGGACTTAGGAATCAAAACCCTGTAGAGAAATTTAGTTCATTTCAGAAAGTTCTTCACAAAATCAAAACACTTTCTTATAGAACATTAGTCTTTCTTTAGAAGCAAAGCACATATTTAGTTTACACTTGTTTCTAATAAGATTAATAGGCTAGATACAACCCCACCTCAGATTAGGGATGAATAGAGGAAAATAAATGGCTGCAGGCAGGCACACTAGTCACTAGTCAGAAATGACAACTCAGGCAAGAACCAGCACAGAAGAACAAAAGCGCACAAGCAAATCCCGAGGCCATAAGCCCTAAAACCCCAGCCATGAAGGCAGCCCTGCTTAGACACAATGTAATCCCTGGCATTCACACTTACCATCTTGAGTCATTAAGAAAAGTTCTCCCAGTACTTTGGGAGGCCGAGGCGGATGGATCGCTTGAGGTCAGGAGTTTGAGACCAGTCTGGCCAACGTAAGGAAACCCCTCTCTACTAAAAATACAAAAATTAGCTGGGCGTGGTGGCGGGCGCCTGTAATCCCAGCTACTCGGGAGGCTGAGGCAGGAGAATCATTTGAACCCAGGAGGTGGAGGTTGCAGTGAGCCGAGATCACACCATTGCACTCCAGCCTGGGCAACAAGAGCGAAAACTCTGTCTCAGAAAGAAAAGAAAAGAAAAGTTCATATAACATCATTTTTTGTTTTTTAAAGACAGAGTCTCACTCTGTCACCCAGGCTGGAGTGCAGTGGCATGATCTCGGCTACTGCAACCTCCGCCTCCTGGGTTCAAGCGATTCTCCTGCCTCAGCCTCTTGAGTAGCTGGAATTACCGGCACCCACCACCATGCATGGCTAATTTTTGTATTTTTAGTACAGACAAGGTTTCCCCCTGTTGCCCAGGCTGGTCTCAAACACCTGGCCTCAAGTGAACCTCCTGCCTCAGCCTCCCAAAGTGCTGGGATTACAGATGTGAGCGATCCTCCCAGCCTACCCTAAGTTATTTTTAATTCAAAAGTTTCCTCTTATGTTTTTAAAAATTAAACATTTAATTTCAAAAGTTTAAAGTTGCATTTTCAAGCCTCAACCTTACCTACTTAATTCAGTACCTATTGATGAAGCTAAAAAATATATTTACTGTTTCAAATATTTGAGATCTTCCCAGAAATATAAAATGTCTGATATAACATACAATGATGTATCTTAAATACATCTGTGTCTATAAGTGCTTTTATAGCCAGTGAATTACTAATGTATACTTAATACAGCCTGAAACAGGGTATCAATCTTTAACAGCGCTTTTCTCAAGAAAACTATATTGATATTTGACTTACACAAAAATATCACAACAAAGTGGAAATAAAAAACAGTCATAATGTTACAAGGAGGGGAAAGCATCTAAATAGAAAAAGAAGTATTTTGGTGAAGGAGAGATTGAGAATCCTTCAACCCTGTTGCACCTAAGGAACAGAACATGACTTCCTCTCGGTGTGCGCTCAGCCCGTGGTGGTGGGACGATGCCAGAGGGGAATGTGGATGGTCACCTGCTTTTCCATTCCCTGTGTCCACCATCTGAGCTGGGTTGTGACCTTCCTGCTCTCCAAGTTCTCTCACTCAAACCTGTGGACTTTTTTAAACTCATGGAGGTTAGGCCGGACACAGTGGCTCACGCCTGTAATCCCAGCACTTTGGGAGGCTGAGGTGGGCGGATCACGAGGTCAGGAGATCGAGACCATCCTGGCTAACACGGTAAAACCCCATCTCTACTAAAAATACAAAAAATAACCAGGTGTGGTGGTGGGTGCCTGTAATCCCAGCTACTTGGGAGGCTGAGGCAGGAGAATGGCGTGAACCCAGGAGGCGGAGGTTGCAGTGAGCCGAGATCGCGCCACTGCACTCCAGCCTGGGCAAAAGAGTGAGACTCCATCTCAAAAAACAAAACAAAACAAAACAAAAAAACAAACCACGAAGGTATATTTGCTTTTAGGAAAGGATATCTTTTCCCCTTTTAAACTCTACATTGAGATTCTGAAAACTGAACTCAGTGGGACACCTGTGGTTTTGGTCTGGGGTGACTTTTCGCTATTGTAAAACAAAACAAAACAAAACAAAACTCCATGTTAGGTGACATCCAAGCAACTGACTCCCTCAACCTATACTGTGGTGAACCTACGAAGTCTAAGCTAACTTAAAAGACAAAAAAAAATTGCACATCAATTACCAAGGAAATAGAAATTAAAATGACATGATCTTACCACACAAATCGACAAAGTAAATACTGATTGGATTTCTGTTTCTGACCATGAGGGTGTAAGGAGGTATAGACTAGCCATTCCACTCTAACAACTAGAAAACACAAAAAGGGATAGGAAACAACTATTTTCTGATATCAAACAATAGGCAGGATAGAAAAGCAATCCCCGATAGGAGAAACAAACAAAATGACCACTAGGATTGCACTCTCTTTCTAGCTGAAAATGATTTCTGAGCCAAAGTACAGTGAGCAGGGAACTCAAACAAAAGCCTCGCAGTCTTGCTGAATTGAATTTGTAATGGAAACTAGAACACCTGAAATGAAAATGACACTAGGTGGGATTAATAGCAGATTAGGCACTGCAAAGGGAAGGATGCATGAATTTGAAGACAGCAATAGAAACTCTCCAAAAAGAAGCACAAGAAGAAAAATAGTAACAGAGCATCCGTGACCTATGAGACAACCTCATGGGGGTCTAATGCATTACATAATTGAAGTCCCAAGGGAAAAAGGGGTTAGAGAGGAAAAGGACATAAATATCTGAAGAAGCAATGTGGAAAAATATTTCCAAATTTGCTGAAACCCATAAACCCAAAGGTCCAGAAGCTCCAAGAGGAAAAGGATATAAATATCTGAAGAAGAAATGTGGAAAAATACTTCCAAATTTGCTGAAAACCATAAACCCAAAGGTCCAGAAGCTCAATGATCACCAAACAAAATATTTTTTAAAAACACATCAAGGCCCAGCACAGTGGCTCAAACCTATAATCTCAGCACTTTGGGAGGCTGACGCAGGAGGATCACTTGAGCCCAGGGGTTTAAGACCAGTCAGGGCCGGGCGCGGTGGCTCAAGCCTGTAATCCTAGCACTTTGGGAGGCCGAGGTGGGCGGATTACGAGGTCAGGAGATTGAGACCGTCCTGGCTAACACGGTGAAACCCCGTCTCTACTAAAAATACAAAAAATTAGCTGGGTGTGGTGGCTGGCACCTGTAGTCCCAGCTACTTGGGAGGCTGAGGCAGGAGAATGGCATGAACCCAGGAGGCGGAGCTTGCAGTGAGCCGAGATCATGCCACTGCACTCCAGCCTGTGCGACAGAGCAAGACTCCGTCTGAAAAAAAAAAAATAAAAAGGACCAGTCAGAATGGCTCTTGGTAAAAAGTAAAAAAATAACAGATCCTTGCAAAGTTGTGGAGAAGAAGGAACACTTATACACTTTTGGTTGAAGTGTAAATTAGTTCAGCCATTGTGGAAGCCAGTGTCGTGATTCCTCAAAGAACTAAAGACAGAAATACCATTCAACCAAGAAATCCCATTACTGGGTATATACCCAACGGAATTTATATCATTTTATTATGAAGACACATGCACGCATGTTCACGCATTAGAAAGACACATGCAGCACTGTTCACAATAGTAAAGATATGGAATCAACCTAAATGCTCATCAATAGTAGAATGGATAAAGAAAATGTGGTACATATATACCATGAAATACTATGCACCACCAAAAAATTAGATCATGTCTTTTGCAGGAACATGGATAGAGCTTGAGCCCATTATCCTTAGCAAACTAACACAAGAACAGAAAACCAAATACTGCATGTTCTCACTTATAAGTGGGAGCTAAATGATGAGAACACATGGACACAGAGAGGAACAGCACACACTGGGGCCTTTAGGAGGGTGGAGGGTGGGAGGAGAGACAGGATCAGGAAAAATAGCTAGTGGGTACTAGGCTTAATACCTGGGTGATAAAATAATCTGTACAACAATCTCCCATGACACAAGTTTACCTATGTAACAAACCTGCACTTGTACCCCTGAATTTAAAATAAAAGTTTAAAAAAACAGAAATATTACAAGGGTAAAAAAGCACATTTCATAATGATAAAGGGGTCAACTCACCAACAGGAATTGACAACCCTAAGCATTTATGCATTTAATAACAGATATATAATGGAAAACTAACAGATCTGCAAGTTGAAATAGAAAAATCTGCAATTATACTTGGAGACTTCAATACTTCTTTCTCAGTAATTGATACAACACGGAGAAAGAAAATAATGATATACAAGATGTGAGCAAGACTCTGAAGCCCCTGGACACAGCTGACACTTAGGGAACACTCCATCCCACAAGTGAAGATGCACATGGACCCCTCCACAAGATACACCACAATCTATAGCATACAGCAAGTCTCAGCACATTTAAAGGAACTGAAATAACATATGGCCTCTAACCACAATCACAAATCAATAGTAGAAAGCTCTCTGGAGAATCTCCGTCCTTTGAAAATTAAACAACACGTTTCTAAACTGTAGGGTAAACAAAGAGGATTTTTAAAAATCAGGAAATATTTCAAACTGAGTAAAAATAAATATCAAAATTTTGTGTGATATAACTTAGAAATCTATAGCTTAAATGCTTACATTAGAGAAATAGAAAGGTCTAAAATAAAGATGCTTTCTTTAAAAACTAGAAAAAGAAGAACAAATTATAAACACAAAGGAGAGCAAAAAGAGAGAAAGATGAGAAGGGAAGCCAGTAAGAAAAGGAGCAAACAAGAAAATTAAAGTCAGAATTGGTTCTTTGAAAAGATCTTTCTAAATAGATTTATCTTAGGGAAATCATGAGGATTTTTTTGGCAGTATTGTTTATAATAGCAAAAAGGCAGAAATTACTAAGAACTTTAAGAACTTTATTGGCTGGGCACGGTGGCTCATGCCTGTAGTCCCAGCACTTTGGGAGGCTGAAGCAGGTGGCTCACCTGAGGTCAGGAATTTGAGACCAGCCTGACCAACATGGTGAAATCCCTTCTCTACTAAAAATAAAAATTAAAAAAATACAAAAATTAGCCAGGGGTGGTGGCAGGTGCCTGTATTCCTGGCTACTCAGGAGGCTGAGAAAGGACAATCACATGAACCTGGGAGGCAGAGGTGGCAGTGAGCCAAGATCATGCCACTGCACTCCAGCCTGGGTAACAGAGTGAGACTCTGTCTCAAAAAAATAAATAAAATAAAAAGAACTTTATTAAATTATCCTCTGTCTTCATGAGACTACTATGCAGCTATTTAAAATGTTACAAAAGAATATGTAATAAACTTGGAAAATATTCATGAGACTGTAGACAAATAAAACAGGTTATAAAATATGACACCATTTCCCCCACTTTTACAAAAAGGTTATTTGGGCAGATTAAATATCAGAATGATCTAGGCTTATTCAGAGTGATTTATTTTCCTTATGTGTATCTCCCTCAGTTTTTTTCTGTTGACTTTATGTGTATTTTTAAATTACAAAATTAACTTTACTCTAAATATTAGTCAAAACTCTTCAAACAAAAACTAAGCTTTAAGTTTCCCTCTGAAGTGTTCCATTAAAATGAGCTCTAGTGTTTGACAGCACAGTAGGGTGACTATAGTTAACAATAATTTATTGTATATTTCAAAATAGCTAGAAGAGTAGATTTTGAAGGTTCCCAATAATACGGACAGGAAGCAGGGGAATACTAGGTAGAAAAGGACAGAGTCCCTGGCAAGGGTTCCACCCTCAAGCCTGGACCCGTGGCCCTAAATGAGGGCTTCACATACCCGTTTTCCAGCCCAAATGTCATCTTTTGGCACACCACACCCCATCCTGTGCCCATAAAGTCCCCAAGATCCACTGGTAGAGGAACAAAACAGCATGGCAGAGAAGGCAAGAAAAGAAGCATCTGAACGTTGAGAGGCAGCTGGACATCAAAGACTACGGTTGGAGAGGAGTTTGGCTAGGGATAGTCTGAGAGGACTTCTTCCCTCTCCAGGGGAAAATTATCTTCCCACTCCATCCCCTCTCCAGCTCCCCATACCACTGAGAGCCACTTCCACTGCTCAGTAAAATCTCCACATTCACCATCCTTCGAGTTCATGTGACCTGATTCTTCCTGGACACTGGACAAGAACCCATGTACTGAAATGGCAGGGTATAAAAGGCTGTCACCCTGATCCTCCACTGAGCTGATTTAACACTTAGCCATCTGTGGACAGCAAGTGCTAAAAGAGCACTGATTGTAACACACGCCCTCTGGTGCTCCAGAGGTTGCAGGTGACCCCTAGACACTGCCATGGCTGGTACTGGATTTGTTCCTACTGGTGCCCAAAGGCACTCACCCCAGCTCCTGCACCTGCTCCCTGTGTGCTTCCCATTCTGCAAGGGGCTTCAGCATGGCAGCCAAGTAAATGAGCCACCCCCATCACAAGTCCCATGAGGGGGTCAAGGGAGCTCTCCCATCTCACCAACACAGAGAAATGATAAATGTTAGAGGTGATAGATATGTTAATTACCATGATTTGTTCATTACCCATTGTGTGCATATATCAAAATAACATGTACCCCATAAATACGTACAATTATGTATCGATTAAAAAAAGAAAAAAAGTTTTAACCATTAAGGTGAGATGATCTAGCGTGCAAACTCCAGGTTAACCCCCCAAAAATTATTTATTTGTCAAAATCTAAATATCTCTGCTATTTTACTGAGAAGGAAAGATATTATTTAGAACAAAGATGAAAATTTTAGTTTGTTTGCTTAGTCTAAAAAGCAATTTGAAGTTAACATTTAACACAATTAGTAATGTTCTAATTGTTTTATTGTTCTTAAGAACTAGGTTTAAGGCCAGGTGTGGTGGTTCACGCCTGTAATCCCAACACTTTGGGTGGCTGAGGTGGGAAGACTGCTTGAGCATGGGAGGTCAAGGGTGCCATGAGCCATGATTGTGCCATTGCACTCCAGCCTGGGTGACAGAGCAAGACCTTGCCTCAACAAAACAAAACAAAACAAAATGCTAGGTTTATAAAAATCAAAGTTCTCTTATATAAACCTCTAAGACTTCTGTATGACATTTACGGGAAATTTTTATTATTCTTTTCCGCTTAGCAAAAAATATTTTGCTCAGCTGTAGCCAGATTTATTTTAGATAAACTTTGGATTTGTAATGTTCTTCTCACAATAAATATTTCATTCAACAAGAAACTTCATAAAAATACCAAATGATTCAGTACTGCAGTCTCATTAGAAGAAGATCTGGGGTTGGCAAAGTGATTTAGTTCCAAAAAAGATAATGGAATGAACAAAAAACTCAATGTACTGCGGGCGTGGTTCCAGGCTTTGGAACCCTAGGCAGAAGCATTTGTCCTGATCAGTTACACAAGTTATAAATTAACTTACTCAGCATATCTGAATGCCTATGACAGTGAACTAATCCTCTCATTTGAGGGTGAGGGAGGGGCAGGCAGCAGTCTGAGGAGCAGATACATAAAGATATTTAAAACAAATTCTGCGCTCATTTGGGGAAGAGGGGGCTAGGTGAAAGATAAGTGGTATACGTAAATATACATTATTTGTGGCATTCCAAGCACCATTAGAGTTATGAGCCATGCATTCAGAAATAGCACAGCTGGTCTTTCTCTGAATTGGGGGTGGACAGGAGACAATGATGGCAGGCCTGGACGGACAGCCAGGGGAGCAGAGACTGATAGGACAGCCCCAAAGGGTGAAACTGAAGTCTCAGGAAGACCATCACTGACATTCAGAGCATTTACGGCACTCTATGGATAATTCCACGTCCCATATCTCTCTCTGTCTCACTGTTTCTCTCACGCACACTCCACACAAGCTATCATTTACAGAAATCCCATGGTGTACACATAAACTTCATTTCATAGATAGGAATCTGTAAGTTGATTAACCGGTCCAGGTTCCCAATAAGTAGTAGTGCTGTGAAGGAGGTCAGTCTTCAAGCTCCTCATCACTGCCTGTCTTGTACCCTCATTGGATGACCACCACTGGGTTCTCATCTGCAGGCATCAATCTCACCCCATTACACTTCTTGGTCTTCGCTAATCCACCAAGCCCATGCATGCATTTACTCCTACTCTGCCCAAAGTCTCCTCCCCACACCCAGCCACCAACTATAAGAATCTTCATCATTATTTGATGCCAATGAGTCCTCCTCTATAACCTTCTCTGCAGCTCCTGTAAAATTCAAATGGTATTTTTCTCACATAGTCTCTATTTAAGAAGCATAGTAAGAGTTTACATCAGGACATAAAGAGGTATATTTTGGCTAAAATTTTTTTAAAAAATCAATATTTGAGTAAAGTCAGCATTCCTGAATTCAGTCAATAAAACCACTGGCTACTTTGTGCTAGGAATAGTGTAGCGCCTGAAGACAAAGATGAATGAGACGGCTGCTGTCCTTCACCGATCCTTCAGGGCAGGGATAAAGGAGACAAGGCTGCAAGTAATTTCCAAAGAGAACGCCAGGTGCTACCAGGAGCTTAGGTACCACAGGAGGGGTTTAGATTTCAAAGTTGTTTAGACTTAATGCTTTTATTCTTTCAAATAAAAGCATTTAATTCAACCTATTTTAATTGAGCTAACTGTATTGATGCCTTTAAAATCATTCCAAGGGAGGCAAAGTTTTCTTAAACACAACACAAAAGCAATAAAGAAAGAATATTTGATACATTTGACTTCATTAAAATCAAAAACTTCTGTTTGTTGAAAGATATTAGGAAGAGGAGTAGGGAAATCACAGGCTGGAAAAAGATATTTGCAATATATGTATCTGATGCTTGCATCCACAATAAAGAACACATGTAAAACAATAAAGAATGTGAAAAGCAAATGTGCAAAAGGGTTCAACGTGTTCTTCACAAGAAGATAGCCAAATGACCAACAAACACATGAAAAGATGCTCGGGGCCGGGTGTGGTGGCTCACACCTGTAATCCCAGCACTTTGGGAGGCCAAGGCAGGTGGATCATCTGAGTTCAGGAGTTCGAGACCAGCCTGACCAATATGGTGAAACCCCATCTTTACTAAAAATACAAAAATTAGCCAGTTATGGTGGCAGGTGCCTGTAATCCAAGCTACTTGGGAGGCTGAGACAGGAGAATTGCTTGAACCCAGGAGACAGATGTTGCAGTGAGCTGAGATCACACCATTGCACTCCACCCTGGGCAACAGAGTGAGAGTCTGTCTCAAAAAAAAAAATGCACGTTGAAGCTATAAAGAGATACCACTGCATACCCATAAGTATGGCTTAAAAAGAAGAGCAACTCCTCACGTTCTCCAGAATGTGCAACAGATGCTGGAGAGAATATAAATTAGTTCAGCCACTTTAGAACACTCTTTGGCAGTTTCTAAGAGTTAAGTGTACATCTACCTTATGATTGAGTTAATTCTACTTCTAGGTGTTTTATCCAAGGTAAACTAAAAGTTACATCCACAAAAATTCATACAAGAACTTTATTCACATTAGCAAAGAAAAAAAAAAGGAAGCAACCTACATGTCCATCAGCAGGGGAATGGATAAACAGGTGGGGATCAATCACGCAGCAGAATACCACACGCCACTGATCTCACAGAATGAATCTGCTGACCAAAAGAAGTCAGACCAAAAAAGTGCATATTGTACAATTCCATTTATATGACGTTCAAAGGAAAACTAATCTATGGATGAGAAAAATCGGAACAGTGATTGCACTTGGCAGGAAGGGGATTGTCTGGGAAGGAGCAAGAGAGATCTAGAAGATCTAACCTAGAAGGGATAAATGGAACTAGGCTATATTTTTATTTGGGTGTTAGTCACAGGTATATAAAAATTCATTCAAGTATGTACCTTACATTTATATAGTTTATGCTAATCTCAAAAATAAAAGACATTTAAAAATAAAAATAAAATATGTCAAATGCATTTGTCATTTAAGTGGCTTATTTTACTTACAATAGTCTATCACTCAATGGATATTTGTTAATCACCTACTGGGTGCCAGGCACCCTTCTAGGCATGAGAGCTACAGCAGGCAACAAAACAGATATAATTCCCTGCCCTCATATAGCTTATGTTTTAGGGAGGAAAGAGAGACAATAAACAAAATAAACAAATAATTTATGCAGTATTTTATAAAGAGAAAAGTAAAGAACAAAAAATCCCAAAAGGGAATGGGGATAGGGAATGTAGACTGCAATCTCAGCATTGCCCACGTAAATGGCTGTTTAACTTGAATCATGATAGGCGCATACAACACATTCCACGTGTAGTTTGCTTTTTAAAATTGCATTTCTATTTGACCATTGTGAAATATGATCCACTCACATTACATACTTAGAACAGCAGTTGTCTCACGTTCCATATTACCTTTATCTAAAATTAACTTACTATCCTTCTTTCTTTTTTACTTTGTAAGACAGAGTTTCTATTATTTATGAAGCACTCAAGGGAGGAAAAATCCAATAAAGCTCATGTTTACCCTTCACCATATCTCAAGGAGATGGCAATACTTCTTCCTAGGAAACTTTTCATGTTAAAGTAAATATAAAATTCCATCTGAAGTTAAGATTAATCACCATAGATTGCTATCACTTCAAACTCAACTTTTATTCAGTAGGTTTCATTTGCTATACATAATGGCACGACAAGAAAAATAATCCATCTCATAGTTATAAGGATGAAATTAAACTGTAAAAAATAGTCTATTGAATTTGGCAATGATTTCTTAGATATGATACAAAAGGCACAGTCAACAAAAGAAAAATAGACAAATTGGACTTCATCAAAGTTCAAAAAATTGTGCATCGATTAATACTATAAACAGAAGAAAAAGGCAACCCCAGAATGAGAGAAAATATTTGCAAATCCCACATCTGATAAAGGATTAGTATCTAGACTATACAGAGAACTCCTAAAAAGTAACAACAACAACAACAAATTGGCAGAATCTTGCTCTGTCACAATACTTGAATGGTCAAATATTTCACAGTAGATTTTAAAATGGGCAAAGGACTTGCATAGACATTTTTACAAAGAAGATATGCAAGTAAATGGCCAAAAAGCACATGAAAAGATGCTCAACATGAACTAATAATCAGGGAAATGCAAGTCAAAACTACAATGAGATACCACCTCACACCCACAGCACTTAGGGACGCCAAGGCTGGAGGACCACTTGAGCCTAGGAGTTCAAGAACAGTCTGGACAACATAGCAAGACTCCTCCCATCTCTACAAAAAAATTATTTAATTAGGCAGGTATGGTGGTGTGCACCTGTAGTCCCAGCTACTCAGGAGGCTGAGGCAGGGAGATCACATGAGCCCAGGAGTTTGAGGCTGCAGCCAGTTATAATTGCACCGCTGCACTTCAACGTGGGTGACAGAGCAAGACTCTGTCAAAAAGAAAAAAATAGAAAACAACAAGTGTTGTGTAGGATGTGGTGAGAGTGGAACCTTTGGGCACTGTTGGTGGGAATATAAAATGGTGCAGCTGCTATGGAAAACAGTATGGCAGTTCCTTAAAAAAATAAAAGTAGAGTTATCATCTGATCCAGCAATTTCACTTCTGAGTATATATGTACCCAAAAGAATTGAAAGCAGGGTTCAAAGATACATTTGTACACCCATGTTTAGAGCAGCACTATTCAAACAGCAGCTACGACGTGGAAGCAACCCAAGTTGGTTTGCTTATCCATGGATAAATGGATAAGCAAAATGTGGTCTATACATACAATGAAACATTATTCAGCCTTAAAGGAAAAGAAATTCTGACAAATGCTTCCACATGGATGAAGCTGGAGGACATTGTGCTAAGTGAAACAAGCAAAAAGTGATTCCACTTCTAAGAGGTACTTAGAGTAGTCAAAATCTTAGAGACAGAAAGTGGAATTCTGGTTGGCAAAGGCTGGGAGAAGACAGGAATGGAGAGCTGGTGTTAAATGGGCACAGAGTTTTAGTTTTACAGATGAAAAAAGTCCTGGAGGTGGATGGTGGTGATAGTTACACAACAATGGGAAGGTACTTCAGTCCACTGAACTGTATACCTGAAAATGATGAGAGAGTAAATTCTATGTTATGTGTATTTTACTGCAATAAAAATTTGAGGAAAAAGCAAACAGTCTAATTGTTAAACTATATATGCAAATCAGGATGTTGTAGGGTTGGGTGTTTGTTTACTATGGCAATTTTCCTGGAAATACAACAATGTTTATAAAAAGTATATCTAAAAGAATCATAATTTGTATCTAGATTGCAAAAACCTGAGCCTCAAGTTATAGGTAGGTTGATAAATGAATGAATTGAGAGGCCAGGAGAAGCCCAGAACGGTCAAGTATTTCACAGTCCACGCCGCACTGACTTCCTCAAGCCTTCCTCTCATGACATGGATTTGATATAAATCACTGTCAGTTCTTCTGTGCTCAAGTCTGTGACATTGTTTTTCCAACGGTAAGGTTGGGACAAAAGCATTCAATCGCCAAAAGCAATACCTCTTGACACACAGTGCTTTAGATTTTTCTCCTAACTAGAATTTTCATCAGTTACGACTTTCACCAAGTACAAGAAGTTGTCTAGAAATTCAGAATTCCATTTATGTTCTTTGGATTTCTATACTTTAGCAGCCATTTTATCACTGTTCTAAGCTGTAAGAGCAAATTAAATACCTAACAAAAATTAAGCGGGGTATTTAAACTGAAATAAATAGCCTGAAAACAAACTGGGGGGGAGAAAAATAATTTTAAAGTAACAGAAACATCCTGATCGCCAATCAGGAGCTTATAGTTTTCCTTTTGATGACTCCTGAGGCAGAGAACCTTTTCCAAGACCATAGAATACTATTAGACCATTTTCACATATAATTGCTGGATTTCCTGCTGTCTACATATCATTTAATCCTTTTAAGTATTCTTCTAAATAATTTTAATGCCAAAAGCTACGTCAAGGGTCTCAACATATTGAAAATATATCTGGCTAACATTTACAATCTGAAAAAGAACTCCATAAATAATCATCTAGGCTGTTTTTGCTTTTTTCTAAGCTATATGACCTATAATCCATATCTAGAATGCATCGGATTGAAAAATTGTTAGCTATAGGTAACTATCTGCTCAAAAAAATCACTGCTTGTCACATTATCCTCTTTCACCCATGCCTTGTGTGGGTTGCATCTATATATTTTTTAAAACTTTGTAGACGTGTCTATTACCTGTGGTGCAATATCTTCTCCAGCCGTGGGTGAGAGGCATGGTGTTCGGTCCTTTACACCCTTTACATGAAGACAAAGCAGCAGTGATGTTTCTAAGTATTAAGAGATCTGAAGGCTGATCCTGTGATAATCTGGGGGAATTACATTATGCCCTGCGACTGCCCTGTTCTAGTTCACCTGGCATAGTTCTTGAGTACAAGTAACATAGGATGGATGGTAGAGAGTTATACAGGACGAGGGAGAGCAATGTCTAATGGCAGGGAGGGGCTTTCACCTACCAAATTAGCAAAGGAAAAAGGGGAAGGAAGAAACACTCAGTGGTATATCCTGACAGCACAATTTCTAAACTAATGGGACCTCTCCTTGGCTTGCTTACTTTCCCAGTAACACCAGATGATTCATTCCTAGAGCCTGTGAGAAAATTACTGGAGAGAACCACCTCTGAGAGCCAGGCTTCCCCAGCATCTGTGTAGAGCTCTTTCTGCTGACCCGCATCTTCATGCAGAATTAAGTTACGCCAACACTAGCAACCCCCTCCAGATCATATAAGAAGAAGGACAGATGGATGGCACATGCACCCCACAGAACTTCTCCCTTGCTAACCTTCTCTCATAAAATGACCTTTGGATTTTAATACTCAAACTCCATAGACTGCAATGACCTCTCAATATGATAACTTTTGGTTAACTTTTAATTTTTTTTTTTTAGAGACAGGGTTTTGCCCTACTGCCCAGGCTGGAGTACAGTGGCACAATCATAGCTTACCATAACCACAAACTCCTGGGCCCAAGCAATCCTCCTGCCTCAGCTTCCCAAGTAGCTGAGGACTACAGGTGCACACCATCATGACCGGCTAATTTTTGAAAAAAATTAGACAAAGTCTCACAATGTTTCCCAGGCTGATCTCAAACTTCTGGGCTCAAGCGACCCTTCTGCCCTTGGCCTCTCAGAGCACTGGGATTACAGGCATGAGCCGCTGTGCCTGGCCTTGGTTAACATTTACATAGAAAACATATATAAGTCCCCAAACTCAGTATGTTTAACAAAACCATATGTGGCAAATGTGTCTAGTTAAAACCAACAAAACAAGTGGTAGAAACTTTAAAAGTCTGACAAGCAGCAAAGAGGTGTGCAAAGCTGACGACATACATTATCCTTGAACGTGATGGCAAAATAACAGACTCTTTTTTCTTTTAAAATGCCCTAATAGAGTCTGGAGCCCCCATACAAAGACATTTATGGAGATCTACAGGAGGGTGAGCAAAGCTCCATGATGTCCTTTTTTTCATCCTGAAGCATTTCCTGCCTCCTGGGAAGATTTCAGGCGCCTCCCTATTAGGGAGACCCTGCAGGCACCAAGGCCACCAGCCTGGCTGACAGCCCCTGAGTTGAAACACTGGCAGGAATTGCCCGGAACTGCCCTTGCCAGGTCCTGTGGCACGCCCCAGGCAGGCTGTCGCTAGGTTTTCTTCAGGGATGTTGTGGGAGATGTGGTCCTGTATCACGGCACCTTTTTGGATTCCTAAGGGAGAAGTTCAATACTGGGCTCAGTATCAGAAATAGCTCGATGTCTCTGGAGCAGAATTTATCTCCTCTAATGGACACTAATTCTCGTGAGGGATCATGCCTCCTTTCCATTTTGAATTCTTAAAGGGTCTGAGCCAAATATATTCTCTCTGACCTCTGATTTTGTCTTCCTGTCCTTTACTCCTATTTTCTCCTATCCTTTGTTTTCTCATTTATTTTCATTTATGACATACTGTGTCACACAGGTATATGGGGTAAAAAATTCTTCCATAAAAAGGTCTAGAGTGAAATAAAATAAAACAAGTAACATAGAAATAAAAACCCAGCCAACTAGGCTGAATTTACTAACAAACTTGGTTCAAAGCTGGGAAATGGGGATTGTATGTTCTTTTCTTTCTCTTTTCTTTTCTTCTTTTCTTATCTCTCTTTTTTTTTTCTTTTCTTTTGGAGACAGGATCTTGCTCTGTTGCCCAGGCTGGAGTGCACTGGTGCAACCATAGCTCATTGTAGCCTCCAAATCCTGGGCTCAAGTGAACCGCCCACCTCAGCCTCCAGAGTAGCTAGGACTACAGGTGCACAGCACCATGCCAAGCTAATTTTTGTATTTTTTTGTAGAGATGCAGGTCTCTGTTGCTCAGGCTCATCTAAACTCCTGGCCTCAAGCAATCCTCCCTCCTTGGCCTCTCAAAGTGCTGGGATTGCAAGAGTGAGCCACGGTGCCCAGCAGAGATTACATTTTCTAATTCATCTCTTACTGTCTTTGATCATTTGTAGAAAGTGAAAATCTTTCTATGGAAATCATCATGAATGGTTGATAATATATTTTAAAGCTTTTTTGAAAATAAGAGAAGGCGGTTTTTAGAGGTAGGCTCCTCTCTCACATTCACTGGACATCTCTGGCTTGTCAACCTCCTACCCAGACCCTTCCTCATTTCTCCTCTGCCCTCATAGTTGAACCATCTCACAATTAAAAATCTACTAAAGGTCACAGAACGCCCTAAGGACATTCACTGATTTAAGACTTTAAAACAATACAAACACAATAAAAATAATTATGAACATAGTTTGTAATTAGAAAAAGACTAAAAGGGAAAGGGTTGTTTTCTAAAGGTTGTTTTCTAAAGCCTTAATAAATAAGGCTGCCTTATCTAATCATCAACATATAGTATTATATCTAAACTGGAGGTTGTCCAGTGGCAAAGAATCCTTTTGGGTATTATAAAGATTCCAGGATATCAATTTGTTTAAAACTTGTCTGACTCCTTCTCCAAAGCAGCGTATACATGCTCTCACCCTTTCTCCCTACTTATTCTTTAGACTTCAGATAAAGCAGGAGCTTCCCTTAACATATTTTATTTAAAATCCATTTGTAATACTGACTCTAAAAGATACATGACTCTTTAAGTCTGTTTGATGGTAAGGTGTTACCATCAAGAATCTTTTAGAAATGCTAAATACAATCTCCAGCAATACAAGGAAAAGCTTTATTTTAAAATAGTCATATTGATTTTATTTACATTGATTTCCTGAACCTAACACAGCTTCAAAAGCTTTGAAAACTGACTTTATATAAGAGCTTTGATCTGTTGAAAAGTCATCAGATTTCCTAGCAAGAACATATCCCTGGAGGAGGAGGGAGCAAAATATGTAAACATTAGGGTTTCTATTGAAGTAGCAATGTCAAGACCATGGAAACCTCGTTCCGAATCCATCAATTGATTAATTCTGAATCTGATTGAGAAGGTTATGGGCACACCTTCCAAGTCATCTTGGAATTTGACTTAAGGCATCTTTGAAAGCTCTGGTGCTAAGATGAAGTATTCCAAATAACCTCATTAAAAAGTGGTCAAAGAACATGAACAGAAACTTCTCAAAAGAAGACATATAAGTAGCAAACGAGCATATGAAAAAATGCTCATTATCACTAATCATCAGAGAAATGCAAATCAAAACCACAATAAGATACTATCTCACACTAGTCAGAATGGCTATTACTAAAGAGGCAAAAAACAGCTGGGCATGGTGGCTCACTCCTATAATTCCAGCACTTTGGGAAGCCAAGGCTGGTGAGTCACTTGAGCTTAGGAATTAAAGACCAGCCTGGGCAACACGGTGAAACCTCATCTCTACAAAAAATACAAAAATTAGCTGGGCGTGGTGGTGGGCACCTGCAATCCCAGCTACTCAGGAGGCTGAGGTGGGAGGATCACCTAACCCTCAGAGGCCAAGGCTGCAGTGGAGCTGTGATTGTGCCACTGGACTCCAGCCTAGGTGACAGAGTGAGACTCTGTTCCAAAAAAAAAAAAAACAGTCAAAAAACAACAGATGTTGGCAAGGCTGCAGAAAAAGGGGAGTGCTTATACACTGCTGGAGGGAATGTAAATTAGTTCAGCCACTATGGAAAGCAGTTTGGAGATTTCTCAAAGAGCTTAAAACAGAACTACCATTCAACCCAACAATCCCATTAGTGAGTATATACCCCAAGGAAAATAAATCATTCTACCAAACAGACACATACACACTTATGTTCATCACAGTACTATTTACATGGAAATAGTTTTATAACATGGAATAATTTCCAGCAAAGACATGGAATCAACCTAAATGCCCATCAACGGTGGCCTGGATAAAGAAAATGTGATACATATACACCACGGAATACTACGTAGCCATAAAAAAGAATGAGATAATGTTCTTTGCAGCAACATGGATGCAGCTGGAGGCCCTTATCTGAAGTGAATTAACCAGGAACAGAAAACCAATTACCATACCTTCTCATTTATAAGGGAGAGCTAAACATTGAGTACACGTGGACATAAATATGGGAGCAATGGATACTGGGACTGCTGGATGGGGGATGGGGTAGGGGCTGAGGGACTGCCTAATGGGTGCTGTGCTCACTGTCTGGGTAACAGGATCATCCATACCCCAAACCTCAGCTTCACACAGTGTTCCCATGTGACAGACCTGCACATATACCCCCTGAGTCTAAAATAAAAGTTGAAATTATTTTTTTAAATAAAAAATAAAAGTAAAATCTATTAACAAGCCAAAAAAAAAAAAGATAAAGCTTTATGGCTATAACCCAATAAAAAGATTGCCAGTGGCTTAAATTTAGTCCGAAAGACACATACACACACACACACACGCTGCTTTTTCTTAACTGTGCAACATTTTTCATAAGATCTTTTCAGTCTACAGTTTAAAATAAAATTTAGGGGAAGCATAAATAAGATTCTTGTTCCATGATTGCTTCTAAAATTAATAGTCTACATTATATTTTCCTTATGCAGGCCTCTTGAAGAAGAGCAGGGACATAAATCAATATAATACAATAACTGTATATCTCAGTGGAGAAAAAAAACCACAAGATCCGTTAACTGTGCAAATAAGGCAAAAAAAAAAAAGAAAGAAAATAAAAAGAACAACAAGTAAAACCCAACAAAAAACAAGAAGTAACTTATGCCATCAATTCCAGTGACATTTACACCCAAGAAGTACTACATTGCACTTGAGGCTAGATGATTCCAGAAGAAAGAACCTACGAAGATTATGTTGATAAAAACAAAACTTAAGCTTTACTGGCTTTCTCTCCCTGCAGATATAGCCCACATCATTTAATTGATTGTATAATCAAAGATTTCCAGCCGGGCACAGTGGCTCATGCCTGTAATCTCAGGACTTCGGGAGGCCGAGGCAAGCAGATCACGAAGTTAGGAGTTCGAGACCAGCCTGACCAACATGGTGAAACTCCGTCTCTACTGAAAATACAAAAATTACCCAGGTATGGTGGCGGGTGCCTGTAATCCCAGCTACTTGGGAGGTTGAGGCAGGAGAATCACTTGAAACTGGGAGGTGGAGGTTGCAGTGAGCCGAGATTGTGCCACTGCACTCCGGACTGGGCAAAAGAGCAAAATTCCATCTCAAAAAAAAAAAAAAAAAAAGTTTTCCTATGCTCAGGAACTCCTAGAGTTCAGAAGGCTTCTGCTGTTTTCTATCAGGCTCCAGCAGATGAACACAGAAGAACTCAAGGTGCCCCAGCACAGAATGGATGCATAGATCCCAAGAAAAGCAGAGGGCAAGAAGCACTTCTGTGGTTTCTTTCTGATTAACGCCATCATCACCCAGGGATGAGACAAGATGAGGTGTAAAATGCTACACAAGCCATACTTGCGTCAGTAATGCAGTGATATGTCCATACCAATAGAACACGTGCATGCTGGAGAAAATACCAAGTATGCAGCAAGCCCATTTGCACTTCATACCTCTTATTGCATGTGGTGCAAAAATGAAAAAGGAGTGAGAGACAAGTCATCAATAAAATGCACGGGGCTGGGTGCTGAGGAACATAGGGGAAAATAAAAAACAATTGTATTTTAATTCTGTGATGGGGCAGCTACTGTGCTTGAAAAGAAAGTGGGGCCAGGCACAGTGGCTCATGCCTGTAATCCCAGCACTTTGGAAGGCTGAAGCAGGTGGATCACTTGAGGCCAGGAGTTCGAGACCAGACTGGCCAACATGGCAAAACCCTACCTCTACTAAAAATACAAAAATTAGCCAGGTGTGGTGACACTTGCCTGTAATCCCAACTACTTGGATGGCTGAGGCACGAGAAACACTTGAACCTGGGAGGCAGAGGTTGCAGTGAGCCAAGATAATGCCTTTGCATTCCAACCTGGGCAACACAGAGAGACACTGTCTCAAAAAAAAAAAAAAAAAAAGAGAAAAGAAAAAAGTGGTTAAGAAAAAGAGGCTCATGCTTCTCATCACACCTTAGGCAGGGAGCCCAGGTATGAGTCCTGAATAAATGACAAACTGTGGGTCGTGTCCTGAATGCAACCTACAGGCACCAAGAGCCTCAGTGCTAACCATCTCTGAAGAATTCCTTGCACCACAGAGTGGATGACCAATATTCCCCTTCTGCTCCCAACAAGCACGAGATTTCTTCTTTTTTAGATTCGGGGGTACATGTGCTTGTCTGTTACATGGGTATATTGCATCCTGGTGGGGACTGGGTTCCTAGTATACCCATTACCCAAATAGTAAACATTGTACTTGACAGGAACTCTCTCAAGCCTCAGCACTCCCACTCTTTTGGAGCCCCCAGAATCTATTATTTCCATCTTTATGTCCATGCGTACCCACTGTTTAGCTCCCGCTTGTCAGTGAGAACATGCAATATTTTCTGTTTCTGAGTTAGTTTGCTTAGGATAATGGTTTCCAGCTCCATTCATGTTGCTGCAAAAGACATGATGTCATTGTGTTTTATGGCTGTGTAGTATTCCATGGTGTATAAATACCACATTTCCTTTTCCAGTCAACCGCTGATGGGCACTTAGGTTGGTTCTATGACTTTGCTACTGTGAACAAGAAGCATGTGATTTCTAATGCAGGATAGTCGTGTGTGGAACTAAGCATTTCATCTGAAACACAAGAATGAAGTATGTGCACTCACTTCCATGTATACAAACAACACTTGAAAAACAGACCTGAGGTCAGGATCCGTGGCTCACACCTGTAATCCCAACATTTTGGGAGGCTGAGGCAGGAGGATTGCTCGAGCCCAGAAGCTCAAGACCAGCCTCAGCAACAAAGCAAGACCCCCGTCTCTACAGAAAATACAAAAATTAGCCAGGAGTGGTGGCACACGCCTGCAGTCCCAGCTACTTGGGAAGCTGAGGTGAGAAGATCAGTTGAGCCCAGGAATTCAAGGTTGCAGTGAGCTATGATCACACCACTGCACTCCAGCCTGGGAGACAGAAAGAAAGCCTGTCTCAAAAACAAAACAAAACAAAAGGAAAAGAAAAACAGACCTGAAATGAATTTCAGGACACAACTGTGATTTTCAGAGATAGTCCGTAACACTTCCTTCTCTCCTTTCCCATCCCCTACTCATCCAGGAAGAAACCTGTGGGAAAATGCCTTTGACTTGTGATCGTGGAAAGACACACTGCCAAGGCTTACGAGCACAGACAGACCTTGCAACAACTCAACTCCCACAGATCAGATTTAAAAGAAATAGAAGCCATTCTGCAGACTAACTCAGATTTCTCCAAACTGTGGAAAAGTACATAAGGAGCCTCACTGAAGCTAACTACTCCCCATTCCACACAGAACCAAGAAAACCCCATGTGTGGCTGTGTCTCTTTAGACAACACATGTGCACGGGTCACAGACTGACCCACTCATGAACTCTGTTCTAGTAGAAATAAAACGCATACATTGAAAAAAACAGCCAGGCTCCATGAAAGAACATCTACCACTTAAGAACATGTAAACATCCAGGAGTTCACCTAGTTATGCATCCTAAGGGAGTTTTTTCTGGGACTGCTTCCCTTTGAGAAGTGTAAACATGGTTGTATCATCTGCAGAAAAAAAAATGACAGGAAGAAAATGAGCAGGCTAGATGCTTGCAGCAATTCGTGGAACATCACAAAACTGGGGTGCCCTGCCTAGGAGCTCTGAGCCCTCTCACTAGCCCACAAGCACACCCCTAGGATTTTGGTAGAAACCATCAAAGCCCCCAAACTAAAGAAGTCAGGTTTTAGAAGAAGAAAACGCTCACTCCATGTTTATGCAAATCTAAAGATCCCCAAGGAAAGAATGTCACCTGACATGCAGTGGCTGGGGTTTCTGTTCTATGCTGGGGTCCCCAGAGACATCCTATTCCCTAGGGGAGCACTGTAGATGAGGCACAAAAGTTGTCTTCTGGCCATGAGCACCCAAACACGTGGACACACAAGGACCTCCGAGGTAAACTGGCAAACTCCCCAGTGCCGTCCCTGCCCTGGCTCCTGTGCTGAATGAGGTGGGCTCATACTGGCTACCATAGCGTTCTTCATGCACAAATCAAGCCCCAGATCTTTAAAATGAAAATGTTAAAAAGCAATTATGGTCATTAATTGATGCATGGATTAAAAAAATGTGGGATATTTGTAAAATGGAATATTATTCAGAAGTAAATAAAAGAATAAGGTTCTAATGCAAGCTACTACACAGATGATCCCTGAAAAGATTGTGCTAGTAAAAGAAACCAAGCACAAAGGCCACACAGCATATGACTCAATTCAAAGGAAATGCCCAGAATAGGTAAATCCTTAGAGACAGACAGTTGGTTAGTGATTTTCAGGAGCTGGGAGACAGGGAGAAGGAGAGTGACTGTTAACAGGTATGGGGTTATTTTGAGGGGTGAGGAAAATGTTCTGGAATTAGATAATTGTGATGGCTGCACAACTTTGTGAATATACTAAAATGAATTTAATGTATATAATTTATAGCTCAGTAAACAAAAAAAAATAATTCTTGTAATTTTCTGTATGTAGCTTATATTTTAATCAAGAGGTAAGCTTTAAAAAATAATACAAGCCCACACTTTACAGAGAAGAATTCATATTAATTTTTTCATATTAAAAAAAAAAGTTTGCTTAGTTAGAAGAAATCAAGCTAGTACTAGAACTTTATAATCTCAAATTGTTTTCCAGAGCTCAGGGGAAAGAAAATCAATTTCCATTCCATCATAATTGTATGAGATTCCCCCCCACGCCAAAGTAAAAGTTACTATTAGAATTCATCAACTAAAATCTGTTAAGAGAAGCCGGGTGCGGTGGCTCACGCCTGTAATCCCAGCACTTTGGGAGGCCAAGGCGAGCAGATCACTTGAGGTCGGGAGTTCGAGACCAGCCTGACCAACATGGAGAAACCCCATCTCTACTAAAAAATATAAAATTAGCCAGGCATGGTGGCGCATGCCTCTAATCCCAGCTACTCGGGAGGCTGAGGCAGAAGAATCACTTGAATCTGGGAGGCAGAGGTTGCGGTGAGCTGAGATCACGCCATTGCACTCTAGCCTGGGCAACAAGAGTGAAACTCAGTCTCAAAAAAAAAAAAAATAAATAAAATAAAATAAAATCTGTTTAGAGAAAGCATATGTACTTAACAATGCTGAGGTTTTCTAATCCATTCAAAGGCTATGTTATCAAAATAACCAGAAGACAGACCATATACACACACTCATTATGTGTGTGTGTATGTGTGTGTGTGTGTGTGTGTGTATGTGTGTGTTTTAGGAAGCAATAGCCACTTAAACAAGGAGTGACAATATTAACCAGTTTCTTCTCTTGACTTATAATCATGCTTAAGAGACCATTATAAACTACCTTGGCAGGGTGTAGTGTCTCATGACTGTAATCCCAGCACTTTGGGAGGCCGAGGCGGATGGATCATCTAAGGTCAGGAGTTTGAGACCAGCCTTACCAACATGGTGAAACCCTGTCTCTACTAAAAATACAAAAATTTACTGGGCATGGTGGTGGGCGCCTGTAATCCCAGCTACTCAGGAGGCTGAGGTAGGAGAATCGCTTGAACCCGGGAGGCGGAGGTTACAGTGAGCCAAGATTTTGCTGCTTCACTCCAGTCTGGGCAACAGTGAGACTATGTCTCAAAAAAACAAACAAAACAAAGAAACAACAACAACAAAAACCTATCCCCTCATTTGCCTCTCAAAACATCTCAAACTGTCCTCTAGTCTGATCATCATTCATTCCTCAGTCGATTACAGTGGCCTTCTGCTACCATCTTCTGAAATTGCTCTGCCGAGGTCAATGAAAAGTCTTTGCCAAATCCAGCCGTGCACAACCACTCCTGCTCCTACAAAACTCCTGCAGCATCTGGCATCCCCCATTCTTGCAGCAATCCCTATTTGGGCTTCTAGGAATTCACGCTATGGTTGTTTCCTTCCTGTGCCTCCACACAGGCTCCCCCATGTCTATCCCTTACCGGAGACCCCCCCACAGTTGCATTTCAGCCCCCTGCTCAGGCTGCACATTCGCCCAAGGTCACAGCCTCCTTTTCTGAGGTAGGCTGGGGCCTGGACCTCTCTCATGGACCCGAGCCCACATTTATAGCTGTTTACTAGACATCTCCACCTGGAGGTCCTGACTGCTTCTCCAGCTCTCTAAAACTGGAATGGAATTGTTTACCTTTCTGCAAATCTACTATTTATCTAAGGGCTCAAAACCCAAACATCAGAGCGATGACTAATTTTCTCCCTCTGTGATAACTGGCTCCTAAACCTTCCTTGTTTCACTGCCAAACTGTCTAAACACCCAACCCCTCCTCAAAATCCCCACAGCCATCCCTCTCCTCCAGAACCTCATCCTCCCAGCCTGGACCACTGCACCCTGCTGACTCCTGCCCAGGCCACCTCCCTGTCACCAATGCCTTACCCCTGGCTCCAAGCCCTGGAGAGTGCTCCCTGCCCAGTGCTGTGGCCTCCTCCTGGCCCACACGAGGAAGCCTAAATGCCTCAGTGCATCAGACAAGGCCTTTCCTAGCCAGGCTCAAAGGGGCATCTCCTGCCTCCTGAAATAACAATTTCACCCAAGCTTGTGAGGAATATGTATCTCCCCACTGGTACCCCGTGCCTGAGGAACCACCAGGTTTCCCACACGTTATGTGGCAGTCTATTAAGGTGACTCATTTCTTTAATAATTAATACACTTGAAAGGGAAACATTCAAGGGTACAAATGACTGCAGCATGAAGAACTATCCCACTCCACCCACCCAGCCATCCAGCTGACCATTTTCCTTCTTGGGGAGAATGGGGTGAATCCCCCAGAATTGGGAGAGTCCTTCCAAAGAGTGAACATGCAAGATTACTTCTTTTTTTTTCTTTTTTTTTTTTAAGATGGAGTCACACTGTTATGGGCTCAGGCTGGAGTGCAATGGCTCAATCTCGGCACACTGCAACCTCCGCCTCCCAGGTTCCAGCAATTCTCCTGCCTCAGCCTCCCGAATTGCTAAGATTACAGATACCCGCCACCACACCGGACTAATTTTTTGTATTTTTAGTAGAGACGAGGTTTCACTATGTTGGCCAGCCTGGTCTCGAACACGTGACCTCAGGTGATCCAACCGCCTCGGCCTCCCAAAGTGCTGGGATTACAGGCATGAGCCACGGTGCCCGGCCACTAGATTATTTCTTTAGACTTAACTCTCTACTTCCCCTGGTATGGCAGGGAGCACTCACTATCTCTTAAGAACCTTCAGCCTCCCTTTCCATGGCCTGGAGCAGTGTCACCAGCTGCCTAGCTGGGGGGCATTTCCCAGACCTGTTCTGGTGTCATGCTATGAGCTCTTGCTAAGGGGACTTGAGCAGAAGTGGCACGTGTCCAGGCTGGACAGAGGCCATCAAGCCTCTGTGCTGCCTCCACTTCTCTCCCTTTTTCTCCAGCTGATGCAGAGAAATGAGGCAACATTGGAAGGACCCTGGGGTCCCAAATCCTTCTTCCAAGTGGGCTGCCTGCTGAGCCATTCTATGAGCAACATGTAAGGCTGCCGTGTTTGAGCCATTATATATTTGGGAGTTTGTTATACTTGCGAGCAGTGCCCCAACAAACACACACCTTGCCACCTCCTCACACTTAAAACACACCTAGGTCAGACATGCCCTCCTCTCAGAGGCTCCTCTTGACTCCTGCAGGGAGGGTGAGACAGTGTTCCCTGTGGTCCCACAGCACTTTGTTCATATCTTTAAATATCACACCCAGGGGTTTAAGTGCCATTCATCTGTTCATATGTCTCTTTCCCACAATAGACTAAGATCTCAAGGAGTAGACACTATGGCTCATCCTCGAACCCAGCACATCTAGCATTAGGTGCTCCATTCGCATTTACTGAAAGAACAAGTTAACACCAAGAAGTAGTGGTCGGTGTCGTAAATGGTGGCACCAAGTGTGCAGAACTCTGTAGGAAGTAAAGATTGGAAACTGAGGCATGCTTCATAAATATTTTTGTCACAGGACCAGTTAAATGTGCCCACTTCTTTTAAGTTTTAATTTTGTTAATTAACAGACTTTTTTTTCTTGAGATGGGGTCTTACTCTGTCACCCAGGCTGAAGTGCAGTGGTACCATCACAGCTGACTGCAGGCTCAACCTCCCAGGTTCAAGCGATCCTCCCACCTAAGCCTGCTGAGTAGCTGGGACTACAGTCGCCCATCACCATGCCTGGCTAATTTTTGTAATTTTTGTAGAGATGGGGTTTTGCCATGCTGCCAAGGACTAGGCTGAAGTGATTTGCTTTCCTCTGCCCCTCAAGTGCTGGAATTACAGGCATGAGCCACTGCACCCTGCCAACTTGCTTTTTCTTTTTTTTTTGAGACAGAGCCTCACTCTGTCATCAGGCTGGAGTGCAGTGGCTCGATCTCGGCTCACTGCAACCTCTGCCTCTCAGGTTCAAACGATTCACCTGCCTCAGTCTCCCAAGTAGCTGGGACTACAGGCGCCCACCACCACACTCAACTAATTTTCACATTTTTAGCAGAGATGGGGTTTCACCATGTTGGCCAGCATGGTCTCGATCTCTTGACCTCATGTTCCACCTGCCTTAGCCTCCCAAAGTGCTGGGATTACAGGCATGAGCCACTGAGCTCAGCTGTTTTTTTTTTTAGAGAACTTTTAGGCTCCCAGGAAAATGAGCAGTTAGTGTAGAGTAGTAGTTGCCCACCTTTTTGGCACCAGGGACCAGTTTCATGGAAGACAATTTTCCCATGGCCCAGGGGTGGAGGGATAGTTTCAGGATGATTCAAGCACATTACATTTATTGTGCACCTTATTTCTATTATTATTACATTGTGCTATATAATGAATTAATTATACAAATCACCATAATGTAGAATCAGTGGGAGCCTTGAGCTTGCTTTCCTGCAACTAGATGGTCCCATCTGGCAGTGATGGGAGACAGTGACAGATCATCAGGCATTAGATTTTCATAAGGTGCACACAACCTAGATCCCTCACATGCACAGTCTAATGCTGCTGCTGATCTGACAGGAGGCGGAGCTCAGGCAGTAATGGGGAGCTATGGGGAGTGGCTGTAAATACAGATAAAGCTTCACTTGCTAGCTCGCCCACTGCTCACCTCCTGCTCTGCAGCCTGGTTCCTATGTTGGGGGAACCCCTGGTGTAGAGAGTTCCCACATACTCCCTCACACCCCCTCTGGCTTTCCCCCTTTATTAACATCTTGCACTGGTGTTTTACATTTGTTACAAGTGATGAACTGATACTGATATATTATTATTGTTATTATTATTATTTTCCTAGAGGGAGTCTGGCTCTGTCGCCCAGGCTAGAGTGCAGTGGAGTGATCTCACCTCATTGCAACCTCTGCCTCCCAGATTCAATCGATTCTCCTCTCTCAGCCTCCCGAGTAGCTGGGATTACAGGCATGTGCCATTGTGCCCAGCTAATTTTTTTAATATTTTTGGTAGAGACAGGGCTTCACCATGTTGGCCAGGCTGGTCTCAAACTCTTGACCTCAGGTGATCCACCCACATCAGCCTCCCAAAGTACTGGGATTACAGGCATGAGCCACCATGCCTGGCCCTGATACATTATTATTAACTGAAGTCCACAGTTGGCATTAGGGTTCACTCTATGTTTTACAGGCTATGGTCTGAACAAGTGTATAATGACATGTAGCCACCATAATGGTATCACACAGAGTAGTTCTACTGCTCTCAAAATCCTCCATGCTTGATAAAGTTTGGATATTTGTCCCCTCAAATCTCATGTTGAAATACAATCCCCAGTGCTGGAGGTGGGGCCTGGCGGGAAGCCTTTGGGTCTGGGGGTGCGGATCTCTCATAGCTTGGTGCTGCCCTCATGCTAATGAGCGAGTTCATGTGAAACTAGTCGTTTAAACGTGTGTGGCACCTCCCCCACCACTCTGTCTCTTGCTCCTACTCTTGTCATGTGATGGGCAAGCTCCTGCTCCTCCTTCTGCCATAAGTCACAGATCCCTGAGGCCTCACCAGAAGCAGATGCTGGCACCATGCTTCTAGTACTGTGTGCAGATCTGTGAGCCAGTTAAACCTCTTTTATCTATAAATTACCCAGTCTCAGGTGTTTCTTTATAGCAACACCAGAACAGCCTAACACAATGCTCCACCCATTCGTCTCTCCCTCCCCCAACCCCTGGCAACCACTGATCTTTCTACAGTCTACATGGTGTTGCTTCTTGCAAGATGTCCTTCAGTAGGTGAATGGATAAACAAACTGTCATCCATTCAGACAAAGAAGTACTAGTCCACAATAAAAAGACTGAGCTATCAAGCTATGAAAAGACATAGGGGAACCTTAAATGCATGGTGCTAAGTGAAAGAAGCCAATCTGAAAAGGCTGCATACTGTATGATTTCAAATGTATGACATCTTGCAAGTACTAGAGATCTAGTACTAGAAGCTGATGTTGTTTCCTAGTTAATTTTTGTCAGGCGTTGGGGGTTGCTGGGGGGAGCTTCTAGCATTAAAATAGGAGCAAATTGATCTTGAGCAGTAGTTGGAGGCACTGTAAAAAGCAAAATGTATATACAAAACACAGGAGTAATGGAACCCAAGTGCTCTAATGATAGTGGTAGCCCATGTGCTGAGACTTACACACAGAGTATATATTTCAGGGTGTGTACTTCAGTCAATTGCTTCATTTTTAAGTCAGGTGCCATGTCGTTACCTCTTTAAAAAACCACTAGTAGCTAGAAAACAAAATGAATCTCCACTATCATCACTGAAATGCACATGATCTATCAGGAAAACTTGCAGGAAACATCTTTAATGACATAAATCAAGCCATCTTTATTTATTTATTTATTTGAGAACAAGTTTTGCTCTTGTCGCCCAGGCTGGAGTGTAATGGTGTAATCTTGGCTCACTACAACCTCTGCCTCCCATGTTCAAGCAGTTCTCCTGCCTCAGCTTCCCAAGTAGCTGGGACTACAGGCACCCACCACCACGCCTGGCTAATTTTTGTATTTTTAGTAGAGACAGGGTTTCACCATGTTGGCCAGGATGGTCTTGAACTCCTGACCTCAGGTGATCTGCTCACCTGCACTTCCCAAAATGCTGGGATTATAGGCATGAGCCACCACACCTGGCCAAGCCATCTTTATTGAATAGCTTAAGTGAACTTGTTTCCAAAAAGAAGTTTGGCTGAGTGTTTTATCACTATGTTTCAAAGGAACCCTGTGAATATTTTAATGTGTTTTACAAGCCACTTTCTATTAAGCATAACGGCAGTTAGACTTAAATATATGCCTATGACTGAGACATCCTGCTCAGAGGTCCCTGCAGAGATCATGAGCAGTACTCAGAGAAGAGAAGAAGGGAATCACCAATTAACTTCCTCCTATATTGGAAGGTGGCTGGAACGCCAACCCACCTGTGTTGATGATGTGATTACAGAGAACCTAAGGCTGAAACAACATTGCCACGTGTTAGAATGATCTTCTACAGAAGAAAGGTCACAAGAATGGGAAGAAAGGATATTGGGCCAAGCAGGTAAGTGAAAACATGGAACCATTACCTTCAGTCAACACATATTTATAACAGATAATAATAAGCATTTTATGCAGTGAGAACAGGATTCCCAGACCCTCTGCTGGGCCCATGGAAGAGGTTTCTTCTGAGCATGTCACAGAAGGTCCACGATCCCCTTCCCAGCTCCATTTCCCACACCAAGCCCTGCAGGACAACTTGCCTTTCTAAGACACCGTGTGCCAACAATTTCACATTATTGATGGCCCTCCCCATCTGCCACCTGGGGAAATCTTCAAACCTGGCTCAAACCTGACCCTCTGAAATCCTCATCCTCACATCCCTCTTTAAACTTTGCCCACGCCGTCAACGGACACAACTCACATTGTTAGGATTATTTGTGCACACCTCACTGCTGTTCACTAGCTTGTTGATTCCTTAAAGGGAGACATTTAACCTCCTTAATCTCTAAATCCCAAGCACTGACTAGTCCTTAGTAGACTTTAAATTATATTGTTGTAAGGAAAGATCTGTGCCAAACATCTGATCTCCAACTAATAAAATTGACCAAGAACTTATAAAAAGATGCACAACTTAATAGTAGTCAGTAATACACAAATTATAAGAATTAAAAACACATTTGACATCCTTTAGATTGCACAACCTAAAAAGACTGATGATATTCATTGCTGCTTTGTCTAAGTGGAAATGGGTACTCTCATAGATTGTCATGTAAATATAGACTGGTACAGCTTTTAGAAAAAAATCACATGGAAGTGTACTACAAAATTCAAAACCCGATTCCACCCTTAGAATTCTATCATACAAAAATATTCGAAAATGTACACAAAAATGCACATGGCCAAGGATCACTCAGCAAGCTTTGTAAAAGCCAGACATCCTAAAAGTTTATTAATGCAGATTCATTTCATTGCCTTGGTACACACATACTATGAGATATATTACACTGCTTTAAGATAGGGTAGACTTATACAAATAAGGAAAGCTATCGAAGATACATTAAGAGAAAAAGGAAGTTGCTAATAATGTTTAATCTGATCTAATTATTTTTTTTTTAAAAAAGGAAGGAAGGCTATGTGTGGGTAAAAAGGCCTAGAAAGAGCACTGAAAGTGAAGCTCAAGTGATGCCAGTGCCCATCTGTCCAAGAGTCAGAGGGTGGAAGTTGATGCCTTCTGTCACAATGCTATGGTGGGGGTAGAGGAGTGAAAGAAGATGAGTGAAAGTTGTCGGAACCAAAATGGAGTCACTAATGTTAAGATAACCCTGACAAATAGAGCCAAGGAAGGCCATGAAGAGAGGGCTGTCATTCATGTACGCCTGATAACAAAAATGATTACCAAAAACTGTAAAAACCACAACCATGCACAAAGGCTATCAAAACCTGACACAACAAATACTTTTGTAAGGACATTTGCCCCAGCAACAGCCTGTGCAACCTCAGACTGGTAGCACTCTTGTTACTGATCTTTGTAGCCAAGGATAACTATTTCAAACAATTATGTAATCCTCCTCATTTTTTCCTTTAAAAACTTTGGTTTCCCTTTACCTCTCTGAATACACACACAGTTTTCACTATGGCATGTACATCCCCACTGCAATGCCTATTTCTAAATAAACATCCTTCCTTGTAGAGAGCCTCTCTGTGTGTGTTATGCAGGTTGACTCGTGTGAAAGTCAAGTTCATTGTTTTATTAAAAGCATGAATAGTAATGGGAGTTTCTTATGACAATATATGCAAGTATCTTTTGGTAATTTTTTAAAAAGGCTGTACTGAGAACAAAACAGGGAAGGCAAGGATGTTTATTGACAGAAGACTACAATGACAATGGGGATTTTAACTCATTGGTCTAATGGGGACCTTTTAAAAATCTCTAAATAGAGCCAGTGGAGCCTTCCAAGTGTGTGCTCTCAAACCTCACATTTGGCCTGACATGAAGCCTTACAAACAGGTCAATGATTTAAAAATAAACACTTCTTAGTCTATTAAGCAAATGCTTGTGCCAAAATATATTACTAAGGTCAATCATACTTGCTTTCAAAAATGCCTCTGTATGTATTTACTAAGTCCTTAAGAAATTATTTATATTATTACTCTTGATTCATAAGTGTTTTTGTCTGTTTAAACAATACTATAGGAACAAGCCAGAAAAAAAAGAGGGGGCAATGATACTGCTTTGTCTTTTCTGAAAACCAGAGCTCAGGGTTTGAGCCCTATGCCTCTTTTTATCACTTTCAAGCGTTGTTTCTTATCACCATTTCATAACTGGTGGAACTGAGGTAGAGAGGATGTAACGAGCAGATCTGTTCTAGGTACTGCACGATATGGAAAAATGCTGATGAATTTAGGAGAAGCAAAAAAAGGAAAGAAATGGAAATATCCTCAAACGGAACTTTCATCAGATGTTGCCTTTATCAGTCCTGCCAAGCTGCGGAATTTGGCATCAAATACATACACACGGTTGCTTCATCTGCAGCAATTTGCATGGCACCACGTAGAGCCACTGCAGGCTATATAGATCAAACTCCATGTTTGTTTTCTTTTCTCTAGTGTCTACTTCCAGTCCTGTACAAGTAAAAACTAATAGTTGCTTGTGTAATTTTCAAGTTTCCATATAGTTTACTTCTCTTTTAAAAGGAGAAAAGGGCCAGGCACGGTGGTTCATCCCTGTAATCCCAGTCCTTGGGAGGCTGAGGCAGGAGAATCACTTGAGCCCTGGAGTTCAAGACCAGCCTGGGCAACACATTGAGACCCTGTCTCTACAAAAAATTTTTAAAATACCCAGGTGCAGTGGCACGGGCATGTAGTCCTAGCTACTTGGGGGGCTGAGGTGGGAGGATGATTTGAGTCCAGAAGTTCGAGGCTACAGTGAGCTATGATCATGCCACCGCACTTGAGCCTGGGCAACAGAGAGAGACCCTGACTCTAAAAAAAATTTAAAAGAGGAGAGACTACAAGTTTTAGAGAAACATGTTTAAAAATGTGAAAAGGACAGTTTCTGTGTCTCACACATAGTAAAGAATGGAGCTCTGGAAGGACCTAGAAGACAAAATGTACTCTTAAGTAAGTATCTGGATATCCACTGCAATGCTAGAACCACTATGGGAATACTCTATGAGAAATGATTTTTAATCTGTGCTTTCTATGTCAAAGTGATTAGTAATATTTCTAAAGAATGTGAGCTCTCTGTTGATCTAGAGTTATGTCACACTTTACACAACAGACAAAATCCTAAATATTTCATGTGCAGTCTTAGAACCTCAATCAAAGCTTTAGAAATAAAGGGAAGGCATGGTTGAAGCAAAATAACCTCGGGAAGACATCCCATGGAAGTAATTTTTTAAAGTAGGTGGAGGTTTGTACAGAGCTGTTTATAGCCACACCAGTTAAATTTGTCATTTAATGCTTGAGCTTACGAAGAACAGAACAGGGTCTTCAAATCAAGCTGAGCTTCTTGTGTTCAAGTTGTCTGCTTGGATATCGATTCCTGCCATCAATATTCCGGAAATATTTATAGGTAACTATCTGTGACCATGCGAATGAGAGCATTGAACTCTTTTCTTTTTTAAGTTCTGCGATACATGTGCAGGATGTGCAGGCTTGTTACACAGGTAAACATGTGCCATGATGTTTTGCTGCACAGATCAACCCATCACCTAGGTATTAAGCCCTGCATGCATTAGCTATTGAAAGCATTGAATTTTACAAATCAAATATGAAGCTCATTTCAATTATCACCAAAAATTTTATTTTGTAGTCACCAAATTGCATCTAAAAGCCTGTCTATTGTTCAATGTAATAAGCTCAAGGATGTCACATTTCCCAGAGAACAGTTTTTAAAATGCTAACCAGGGAGGCATAGCCTCTTCCAAAGCTTTGAGTCTGCTCTAGCCAAAACCACTCCTGGCCACCTGGTCCCACTTCATCTTTGTCTTTGATGGCAACAGAGCCCCGCTGTGCCACCTTCCTGTCTGTATTAACCTTCTTCTGGCCAATTCATTCTAAAATGGTTCTTTTCAAGTGGTTTTTTAAAAAAATACAAGTGAAGAATTTGTAAATTACAGAAAGAAATAAGCCTGAAAGGACAAGGAGGATTCCCTTTGGGCCCTCTCCCTATCTTTCCAAACGAAATCACAATCTGAGATGCTCCCAATCTTAAGTCTGAACGCTGAGTCTGTGACTGATTTTACACAGAAACCCTTCAATAAAAGCGCCTAGAGTTCTGGGAAGATAATGTACCCACCATCAGTATACACATTTTTCCATGAAGTACGTATCGTATTCCTTTCTAGAACTATTCATCCACCTGCCTCAATTCTCTGTTCCTTTCAATTGTCAGCAGAATCAGAGCCACAACTGCCTGCATGTGCATTGTCAGAAAATATAAATTAAGGGCCAGGGTTCTTTGCAGAGCACTGTTTCCTGACGACTTAGAGCAATGATCATCTATTCACATTGCACCACTTAATAGCCCTTGATTATATTTCACTCTCACACTTGCTGTTTCCTAATCATTAATCTTATATTTCCAATTTGATATAAATTCCCTAAAGCAAGATATTATATCAATTCTTTAGATGCCTGCACAGAATCAACACTTGTACTAAAACATTATGGTTGATGAAAACAAATAAAAACCTCACTGCTGGTTCTCAGGGGCTCTTCCCTGTTTGCATCATGGCACTTCTTGTGTTCCTGGAAACTCCAGCTGCCCAGTGAGTGAGTGCATTGGGCATTAGTCAAAATGGCCTAAAAATAGCATAAAAAATGCTAAAACAGCATAAAAATATATTTCCTTGTTTCTTTGGGTCTTCACTCCTGAAAGTTCCCAGGTTACAGAAAACTTACATGAAACATGTATGCTTTTCTCTTATTAATCTGCCTTTCGTTACAGATAGGGGCCTCAGCCATGAGCCTAGTGATGGGGGAGGAAAAGAAAGTAGATTTACTCCCCTACAATAGCAACATCAGTATTTCTCCATGTTTTAGATGAGGGTATTTGGAGTTAAGTGATTAGACCAAAGCCCCAAGGGTGCAAGTCACTGACCAAGACTAGAACTAAAGTTTCCAGGGCCAAGTGCCTGGAGTCACTGCACTGAATGATGACGATGGGAACCTAAAACTTCAGAGCAGTCATATATCTCAGAAAGGGTATGTGGAGCTTTTCCTAAACACATGCGTGCACACACATGCACGCAGACACACACACACACGCACACATATGGCCCTGGTTCTAAGATGATTCTGACACATCCTTCTTCCCCCTCCCTTCTCTTCCTTTTTCCCCCTCTTCCAGCCAACTACCTTAAGAATCCCTTCATTTGAGGATGTGGTTCTGTTTTTGATACAAAGACCCAGATGAGAAATCTCAGAGCAGCCGAACTTAGGATGAATTCCTTCTTACAAACTGACTGTTAAACACAAGTACATACAGTCAAGGCAAGGAAAATTGGTGCTTCAAAAGAAAATGATGAACTGTTGAACTCACACCCTTCTGAGATATTTGATTCTAGCATTTCATTGTCTGAGCTCTGTGAATTGTGGATCTCGGAAGGCGATACAAAATCATCCTTGTCTGTAGACATGGAAATGCTGTCAGGTAGCAGCTCAGCTCATTGCTCCCACCATACTATGGAAGATGCCAGTTCGGCCTCTATTTGCACATTCATTTCATTCTTTTTGATCTACAAATGCATCTGCTCTTTGCATTCTGCCTGGAATCGATTGTAACATCTTCCCAGTTCTCTCTTTAACACTATGTCTATGAGAGTTATGATTTAACTTTTTGAAAAAAAAAAATCCTTTAACATGGTACTAGATCTAGAGGAGGCAGAGTAGCCTTGTCCCCAAGGAGACCACAGTTTCTCAGTGAAGGTCTGGCACTGCAAGGCTTAAAACCCTATTTGTTACCTTCTATAGGGTACTGCAAGGCTTAAAACCCTATTTGTTACCTTCTATAGGGTACTGCCATTTATCCATAGACTTTAAAAGACTGCAAGAAAACGTCAGCTGATGCCGCTTTAACACAGAGCCTCTCCTAGTTCCGTGCAAATGTTAGGGGCATTATTACAGGACAGTGGGGATCTTTTGACACAGGGTCCCGATATTCCACATCTGAGGGTATGTATTCATTGGGAGCTATGTCCTGGTCAGGGAGACACCTTGGCTCCCTAATTGCTAATGGGAGAATTAATGGGCTTCCTGAAGCAAGCCACTGAAGGAAAAGGTGGGTTGAGAGAGTCTGTTAACAGGGGGAAATGAGAGTTTATTGGACATATGGGTATGAGAAGTGTAAGAGGTAAAATCTGAAGCTTACAGCATTAACAAGGAGACCTGGGAGCATGGTACATAGAGCACCAGTTAATTTTACTTTCAGACACTTGAGTGCCAATCAACCGATTCCACAGTAAAACTGACTGCATATTGTGTCCATTGTATATCTGTTTATGCTTAAAGGTTTTAATACTGACTTGAGATTTGCTACGCATAAGTTAAGTCAATGAACATTTGGTGAACATCCCTGCTGAGGCAGGCACTGTGTAAGCACAGAGGCGTAGACAGCAGCCTCCTGATCAGAATCGTGCTATTCCTTGTGAGAAATGCAGATTCCTGGGCTCCACCCCAAATATAGTGAGTCAGAAATCTCTACTGTAAACAAATTTCCAGTCCTATGCACCAAAGTTTCAGAATCAGTGAGCTAGAATAATTATCCTAACAAGTCTAAATTGAACAACTGGGCTACAGAATTATCAAATTTGGAGTGTTAAAGAGGCTTTAATCCCATCTGTACCATGAAGTTAATAATATCAGACTTTCACCTGTCTCACAGGACTATTAGGATAATCAAATGGTATAATACATGCTAAAGTGCTTTGTAAGCTAATGAAGTAAAAAATTATCCAGCTGTCTTAAATTCTTTCTGAAACAAATTAGAGTATGGGTCCACGAATCAAAGAAAACTTATCCAGCATCTGAGATGACAGTCCATAAGTATCAGCTCATAAATGAATAGACTTACAGGTTGTCCAATACAACTATCTCATCTATGGATGAAGAAGACGGAACCCAAAATGGTAAAGAAACTGGCCAGTGTCAAGCCCAGACCAAAAAGGCAGGACTTAGAAGCCAGGCATTTGGGGAAATGGGAGAAATGAAGTCAAATAAGAGCAAACGTTCCTGGGTAGTTAGGACCCAGCTTTGTAGAGGGTAGGGACTCAGTTACACCAACAGGCTGAAGAGGAATGAAACACCTGGCTCAGCCTAAACTGGGGGAAACTAAACCACACCTGTCTCCATAAATGGCCAAGAATTAATGGGAAACTGGGGACAAAAGAAGGTCTCAGGATGCAAAGATGACAAGCAAGTGAAAGAAACTCAATACCTCAGTACTTCATAATTAAAGTTCTGATAAATGGCTTGACTTGATCTGGAATCCAGTGTTCTAAACCACCCCCGAGATAGCCCAAGTTTTCAACCACATGGCAATTTCAAGCAGCAAAAGTGCTCAAGACTGTACGTCACTCATGAAGAAACACAAGTCACAAGCACAAAATATGGTTTGGCTTATTGCTCCATTCAAATATCTTTACTTTGTATATGCCTTAGTATTTTCAACCTGAAAAGAAGTTGCTTTGTGTATCTCCCATGAACAAAAGAAAGTCAAAAAGCTGAACGATACCATTCAGAGGCTAATCATAAATATTAATAAAGTTAATCCTTCTGGAAGTAGTATTGACAATTTATGCTTCTCCTGGGCAATTTGTAAGTCATGTGATACAACAAATTACAGCTAATGTTTCCTGAGGGCTTTGGAATTTGTCCATTTTGAGATGACTGGGTGGGAGAGTAACACGGGTTCTTGAATTTCTGTAAAGGAGATAAATATGCAGACATTAATGCCGTCCAGAATCTATGCACACTGTCTGCGCTTGCCCTGAAAACACATCATCTAGGGCTCTCATCTTCTAACCCTGGTGCCAGGACTAATCTGGAGTCTTCCAAGAGACTTTCAAGTGAAATCTATTGATAACATTTTATTTTAAATGGGGGTAGGGGTGAGAGCAGGGGAACAGCAGCACAAACAAGTCCAATGGCAATGACAGGACAAGCCCTAGTGTCTTACCATCTGCAGGCTGCCAACGCCCTTTCAGTTTTATGGGTTTTAACAGGAATTTTAATCACTGAAATACAGTTCTCAGACAATCCCAGTAATTCATACAACAAATGTTTATTTTCTATAGTAGAAACAGTGAAACCCAATGCCTGTCTCATGGAGGCTGCAGTCTAGGGGGTGGGTGGGGGTGGGCGCATGATAAATGAATGAATGTATAACGTATTCAACAAAGAAAAAGAGGCCAGGTGTAGTGGCTCATGCCTGCTATCCCAACACTTTGGGAGTCCAAGGAAGGAGGACTGCTTGAGGCTGGAAGTTTGAGACGAGCCCAGGCAACTCAACTTTGTGAGACCCCATCTCTACAAAAAATTTTAAAAATAGCCAGAGTGGTGGTGAACACCTGTGGTCTCAACTACTTGAGAGGCTGAAGCAGGAGGATCCCTTGAGCCCAGGAGTCTGAGGCTGCAGTGAGCTACAATTGGGCCTCTACACTCCAGCCTGGGTGGCAGAGCGAGATCCTGTCTCAGAAAAAAAACATAGGGGGATAGAGAGGGACCAAGTGATTAAGGAGATCACCTTTAGATGTGGAGGCCAAGTAGGCATTTCTGAAGAGGTGACATTTGATCAGATAATTGATTGAGATGAGGAGACAAACCCAATGAGAGTACTGAGACAGGGATGTGCTCACTGCTTTTGAAGAACAGCAGGAAGCCAGTGTGCGTGTGTGCAAGTCAAGAGGTAGAGACTCAGGATGTCAGTTAGGGCTCAAGAGCTGGACCACATAGAGCATTTACCCTGTTGAGCTCTGGTTTATGTCTACATAGAACTAAAAAAGCCACTTTGCAATTCCAGTGGGAGTGTCATTTGATCTGATGAAATCTTCAAAGGCTCAATCTGCTGTAGGCTAGAGAATAAACGGTTGAGGAAGGGAGCAGGGTAGAGGATCAGTGCAGACTCCAGTTGAGTGATGACAGTGGCTTGGCCCAGGGCCTTAGTTGTGCAGATGGTGGGAAGTGGTTCTATTGGGGACCTGTTTCAAAGGCAGAGGCAGCAGGATTTGCTGAAGGACGAGGTGAGAGAAAGGGCAGTCAAGCATTGCCCCAAGATTTGGGGCCACATACTGGATGCATGGAGAGTACATGGGGAGGAGGATATGCTAACTGTAATATACCCACAAGACATCCAACAATGTTCATAGGCAAACGTGACAGTGAATAACATTCTGTGCTATTGGATCTGTAGTGGTGAAAATGTTATTCTAATGCAAAAGCTTAGAAACTCTCATAGCTGTCACAGTCTCAGTTGGCTTTCAGTGCCACTTTTCTCCGAAACCATCTCTCTATACCATCTCCCTGAGCAAAAGCACCATGCTCTTTTGCTTCTTCTCTGGCAAATGGGCAACGTGTGTGCTCCCCTGGTAAAGTATTTATCCAGCACCTGCTCTGCATGACCCTGTGCCACAAGCACGGGACAGGAACTAATGAAGAGATGAATGATAGCTGGGTTATGGGGCGAGCACAAAAGAAGGGAAAATAAGCAAATAGCAATGAAGGGCAATTCTCTCAGAATGAAGTATACATTAGGTAATTAACCACAACTTGGGCAATGAAATTCAGCATCATGTGTGCTTCTGAGACTTTGCAGCTTGGAATTAATACTATGAGTGGGATTATTAATATGTAAGAAGCCTCAGTTGAATAGATGAAGGCACTCAACTTGTGGGAAAGTGACACACACATAAAGTACATCCAGGGACTGGTTAGTATGACGTTCCAGACTAGGTCCTCTAGTTGAGAACAGCCAACTTAATCTCCTAAAATTTATTACATTTACTTATATAGTTTATTATGATGGGTACTTCTGTTTAAGAAACACAGCCTGGCTGGGCACGGTGGCTCAGACCTGTAATCCCAGCACTTTGGGAGGCCAAGGAGTTCAAGACCAGCCTGGCCAACATGGTGAAACCCTATCTCTACTAAAAATACAAAAAATTAGCTGAGTGTGGTGGCACATACTTGTAATCCCAGCTGCTCGGGAGGCTGGGGCAGGAAAATCGCTTGAACCCAGGAGGCAGAGATTGCAGTGAGCTGAGATTGCATCACTGCACTCCAGCCTGGGTGACAGAGCGAGACTCCGACTCAAAAAAAAAAAAACAAACAAACCAAAAAAAAACAAAACAAAACCACAGCCCTTGTGATAAGATAGTCACGGAGTCAAGTGCCAAGTTGTAATCACGATTCTAGTTATTGACAAGTCATCTGATCTCTGTGGGTCCCAGTTTCCTAATCTGGGAATGAAAGTCAGGCTTAGGGATCACCAAGGTTCCTCCATGGTTCTACTCTCTGATCATCATCACCCCACATGGCAGATACTGACCACGCCTCACGCTCGCTCTGCTCCCCTCATGAAGGCAAGAAAAGAGCCACCAACTATTAAAGATTTTCAGTCAATCCATGGAAAAATGATAAACCTCATTAGTCATCAAAGAAATAAAAAAACAGGGGATTGTTAAAGAATAAAACAGAGCAGCTTTTAAGGGAATAAAGAGCCCTCCTGAAATGATGACAAGTTCTTTGGCCAGCGATGGAAGACAGACTCCAGAGAAGAAGACCTTTGCCCTGCACCTGCTTGGCCTCTAAATCACTGGTAACTTACCCTTCTAGCCTCTAGATTCCCATTAAAAAGGAAAAAACAGAATGGCTTGAACTCCACACTACACTTAAGCATAAATTAGAATCAGAAATAGCAACTAGGCTCACTTAGATTTTAACTTAGGTTATCATATTATCAATAAAGGTTGTAAGCCTTTGGAAAAATAACACTTTGGGAGGCTGAGGCGGGCAGATCACCTGAGGTCAGGAGTTCGAGACCAGCCTGGCCAACATGGCAAAACCCCATCTCTACTAGAAATACAAAAATTAGCCAGGTGTGGGGGCGGGTGCCTATAATCCCAGCTACCCGGGAGGCTGAGGCAGGAGAATCACTTGAACCTGGGAGGTGGACATTGCAGTGAGTCAAGACCGTGCCAATGTACTCCAGCCAAGGCGACAAGAGTGAAACTCCATCTCAAAAAAAAAAAAAAAAAAAAAAAAGAGAAAGAAAAAGAAAAAGAAGTCTGACTACAAGTATAAAAGATGTTCTAACCAAAACTAATAGAAGAATTACTTCTATTGCAGTACTGCAACAAAAAATTAAGCACAAAATTAGATTTTTGTTTTGGTTTACTGAATTTACAAACTGATCCCTTTGGGGCCAGCACGGTGGCTCACGCCTGTAATCCCAGCACTTTGGGAGATCGAGGTGGGTGGATCACTTGAGGTAAGAAGTTCAAGACCAGCCTGGCCAACATGGTGAAACCCCGTCTCCACTGAAAATACAAAAATTATTCAGGTGTGGTGGCACACACCTGTATTCCCAGCTACTCAGGAGGCTGAGGCAGAATTGCTTGAACCTGGGAGGTGGAGGTTGCAGTGAGCCAAGATCATGGTACTGCACTCCAGCCTGGGCAACAGAGCAAGACTCCATCTCAAAAAAAAAAAAAACAAAAAAAACTGATCCATTTGGTATTACTGGGGCATGCCCATGTAGGTCCTACCTGGACACTGTGGGGTCAGATAAGGAACAGGCTGGTGGGTGACAAGCTGGCTTTGCTGTTCTGTGATGAATCTATGATTCCCCTATTTCCTAGGCCCCTACCTCCTTCTTACCATTATAACTAGATGCACGAGGCCTAAGGGGAGATGTTCTCCACCTTTTGCTCCCAAAGAAGTCTTCCAAGAAGACTGAAGGCCCTTCTTATAAGTCCTTCGGCAGCCACCTGGCCAGTGGTTCTGTGGATAGCAGGTGTTTTGAGCTCTGCTTTCCTTAACTGGATTATTTTAGCATCTAATATAGTTTGAGCACAGCCTGTGGCTATAGAAGACAGATGATCTCCAAACAATCAGATGTGTGCCCTCCATCAGAAACAAAGTTATTGCTTGGAAGATAAATCCCTTTAGCCTCCTGTCCCCAAATATGGTCGCCTAAGCTGTAGACCTTACAGAATAAGCAATTTCTCACTCTTGAACACTGCTTTATGGCATCCTAGGTGTCCTGCAGGAATCATTAGATAAACTGCTGCCCATCATTAAATAACTCCCTGGTACTTCTGCCACTGAAGCATCCCTATATAAAGTTGTTCATTTACATGATCCAAGCAGCTCAACCCAGCCTATACCTGTCCCCCTCCTGGAGGATGCCTGCCTGTCTCTGAGAGGGGCACCCACCACCCCCTGCCAAAGGAACTTTCTGTTTACAAAGTAGTCTGTATTTTCATCCAGACTATTGCCAACATTCCCTACAAATCTTTACAGCTAAAAAGAAATCTGTACGGGTCTGATGCAGGAAGAGACAGAACTACAGGCAGACAAAAACTGCATTTTTATTTAGATAGTTTTAGGAGGAAAAGAGTTTGGACAGGAAGATTTAAAGTTCTTTTTATTAATTTGTTTTCAATACTGCAAAAGAAAAAGTAAAAGTCACCCAGAATCCCACCACTTAGAGAAATGTAGATATCAGAAATGAGATGAAATGATATTAACTCTCCAATTACATTGCACCCACAGTTATGTGTGCTGCCTTCCAGTATCAGCCACTTTTTAATGCATGTACGTATATATAAATATGTATATGTATATGTATACACAAATAAACATGCACTTTTTAACATAAAATGGAATTATGCAGTATTTTTTTAAAATATTACATTCTGAGCATCTTCCCAGAGCAGTGAACTACAGAGCTATGCCACCTCATTATATGGCTACACTTAATTTGTTAAGCCAGTCTTCTCAGTCTCCTGATAACAGTATAAAACATTTTTGCTGACAAGATAGACAACTCTCTGAGATTGGCAGGGACTATTATTCCTGCTTTATGTATCAGAAAATTAAGGCTCTGAGAAAGCTAAGTGATTTGTGAAAACTCATGTAATCTGATAAGTGGGGAGCCATGAAGCAAACATTAGATTCTCCCTCTTCATCCAGGTCTCCTCTCACAGTACTAGCCACCTCTCAGGAACCAGCAACCATGTGGAAACACACCTGATAGTCTCCTTCTGGCTGAGTAGGACAAAGCACGAGCTGCCGCAGGGGAAAAACCTTTAGTCTTTGCAAAAGAGATCACCCTCCTTAAAACTTATGAATAGTATGGTATATCCCTAGTATAGAGCTAGTTTTAAAAGAAGATTGTAAAAATTGTATAAGTTTGACAACATTATAAATAAACCATCATCTTTTGCTAATATTGTCGTAATGAATTGCTTCCAGGAGAAAGGAAGAGGGAAGGATCTACCTGAGAGATTAAGAGCCCAGAACTCCTGGAGTACAGTTAGTAGGAGAACAGAGATGTTAAAAACAGAGCAGAAAAACTGGATGAACATAACAGGATTGGTTATATGAAGGTTTTGATAGCAAGAACAAAGGAAAATGGTTAAAGGAGTGGTTGTGAAAACTTGGAAGCAGGCTGCAGGCCTAGAAGGGAGTAGAACCAGTTCAGAGAAACTCTCAAAGTGAAATTCCAGGGATGATGTTGGCTCAGTCAACAGCCAACAGAGAAATTTCCAAGTGATAGCTATGGTTACTGTAGACTGAGCACCTATCCCACATTAGACACTGAACATACAAGTGACTTGATCTTCAGACCATCCCATTTACGGATGAGGAAGCTTTCTGTGCACGTTCTTCCAGCCCTTACTGCAAAGCTTAGCAGAACACCTGACCCTTATGCAGGGCCTTGCTCACAGGAGTGCTGAAAAACTGTGTTGATTTAAAGAGATCTGCTGTACAAGGTACTAATCCTTTTACTTTGTTTAGAATGAATTGACATGCACCATGCACAGTGTTGTGCACTGAGATTACAAATAAGAATAAGATATGGTCACTGAGTTCAAATAACTTAAAATTCAGTGAGAGAAGCAGGTATGTAATGACAGCAGAAGAAAGTGAATTAACTTCTGTGTAGGAATAGACACCACTGGGGCTTTGAGGAAATGTTAAATTCATTCTGACAGAACACAAGGTGAAAACCTTCCCAGAACAAATAGCATTTGATGAAGGTCTTAAAGACAAACATGAATTCAATAATCAGAAACCGGAGGGAGAACATTTTACCATAAGGGGAAAAAAAACCACTAAGGACTGTCTACACAAATTCATTTACACTTGTAAGTGCCATGGCTGATGGGAGAAGCTAATGGGGTTTATGTGGTAAACCAAACCACTACAGCAAGAGCCGTGCAGAAGGCTGAGCACACGTTGTATGGGCTGACCCCATTAGGAGAATGATTTTCTGAATACATGACATACAAAAATATGTATATTTGTGTATACAAATACATGCACATATATATTTATATATACATACAAACATTAAAAAGCGACTGATACTGGAAGGCAGCACACACAACTGTGAGTGCAATGTCATTGGAGAGTTAATATCATTTCATCTCATTTCTGATATCTACATTTCTCTAATGGCTGATTGGAGTCAGACTACACCCTAAATACGACTACCGGCCATAAAAGTAATTATGGTGTCATTGCAGTACAAAATTAGGTGTCATTGCAATACAAAAATTCTATTACCTCTACTGGCAAAACTTGAAAGGCAGGTGATCCTTTCTGACTGCAAGGCTGTATCTCCTGTTTCATTGATGTACATCAACTTTTTAAAGATTCTCAATATTTTCCCTAGTTATCCTCACTGGGGAGGTACCACACTTGACTAAGCTTCATGGTGCCTGATACAGTGTTTTTGCTCTGTCTGAAGCTCATGATGAATCCATAGAAGAATCTGAAAGAAGATATTATCATTCTCTTGAATCACTTTTTCCATGTACTCTTCCAAGTTACCTGTTTTGCCCAGTCTTTCGTATTTTGGCTTGGCTATTTGCTGTGATATTTGGAATATTACATCTTAGATCTTGAGCCCTGGATGTCCAGGATCTCGTCTTTTTGTTTTCTATTTTTCCTGCTTCAACACAATTATGCTCAGGGTGATATATAAATGTCCATAATTATTCCCTTTCTCCCTGAAAGGAAATGAGGTCGAGAAAATTCATTTTCCATAAATAGACACAATAGACATTATTACTGAGCCTGCAGACTTTAAGTCAATACTCAGTAGACAGCATGTACCAGGGCTGAGAAGAGATGAAAGCAGGCCTGCTGGTCTCACCAATAGTGTTATTTTCAGAAGTTGTTGTTTGCAGAAAAAGAGGGCTTTACAGAAAGATCAAAATAGAAAAGGGCATACACTAATACAGAAAAATAAAGAAGAAAGATGTTCAAATAACAATTCCATGAAATGACCTATGAATTTGCAAACTATAATTGAAGGTACTAAAATCAAGCATCACAACAATGCTTTATTTCTCTAAGTATTATTATAATTCTTTGCATGTTTGCAGAACACTCATTATTTCCATATTTAAGCTGCTCCTTTCGCAGCATTCCAAGAGGATCATAATATTGTTCTGCATCTACAACCAGAAATTAAAATTATTGGATGTAAAATTAGTTTCCTTAAACTAGCTGAGCAAGGAACCAAGAAAGTGGTCCCAAAGCATAAGAGATCTGAGGAGTCTCTAACTATAAACAGTCTTTTAAAATAAGGCCAAGATTATTTTGGGAAAGTAAAGAGTTGAAGGTAAGGGCTTAGTGTAGATCACCTATAAATAGAACTCATTAATAAGACATTACTACGATACTTTGCAAATTTTTACCTCATTATATTAAAACCTAGTTACCGAATAAACACCCACTGTCAGAAGACAGAAGAAAAGCATCTTTCAACAAGATTAACACAACACTGTGCATGAGCCTGCCACAGTGAACTGTGTACGAGTCTTCACTGCTCACCATCCTGTCTGTGGGAACCCAGAAGGGCAGGGCCAACTCACCTGGGATCCTGCACAAGTTTTTTTTTTTTTAGATGGAGTCTTGCTCTGTCACCAGGCTGGAGTGCAGTGGCACAATCTCGGCTCACTGCAACCTCCGCCTCCTGGGTTCAAGCAAACCCCCTGCCTCAGCCTCCCAAGTAGCTAGGACTGCAGGAGCGAGCCACCATGCCCGGTTAATTTTTTGTATTTTAATAGAGACGGGGTTTCACCATGTTGGCCAGAATTGTCTTGGTCTCCTGACTTCGTCATCTGCCTGCCTTGGCCTCCCAAAGTGCTGGGATTACAGGCATGAGCCACTGCGCCCAGCCACATTTTTTTTTTAAATGTCAAATATACTTTTTTTTTTTTTACTTTAAGTTCCAGGACACATGTGCAGAATGTGCAGGCTTGTTACATAGGTATACATGTGCTGTGGTGGTTTGCTGCACTGACCAACCCATCATCTAGGTTTTAAGCCCCACATGCATTATGTATTTGTCCTAATGCTGTCCCTCCCCTTGCCTCCCGTAGGTGGGAGTTCATGTCTTATGCTCCCTGGCATCTCCCACAGAACTGATGTGATGCCATCCAAGGCATGTTTGCTGATTTATTCAACTTACAGGAGGACAGACTGCAATCGCCTTTGGAAACCCATGTAGATCTCCCCAGCAAAACCCAGGGAGGGAGTCTTTCTTAACCCCTCAAATATCCTCTTCAGTTTTAATCCACTTTCTTCTAGGTCTTTCCATTGTTTCCTCATGTGCAGTCTCTTAATAGCTGCTCATCATTTTCCTCATAAAGCTCTTTTATAATCCTCCTAAAAATCAAATAATCCCTACTTGTCAAGCTCATAACCACTTCCCTAGGCCTCAATATGGAGGAAAATTCTAGGCAGTGAGATGATAGAACTTTTTACTTACTTTTTACTGACTTCACTGAATATTTGGGATATGAGTTTCTCATTTAGATTATGTTTCATTATTACCATAACTGACGCAAATTGCACTTTCCAAAATACATACAGTTGGAAGAGTTTGGCTTTTTAAAATTGCTTCCTTGTCTGCTGGGTTTTAACTCTTACTAGTGAGGAAGGGTCTTCATAGGGAGCAAAAATTCAATTAGCCTTTTTCTTCCTCAAGATTCTGGGTACAGGCTGGGAAAGAAGCCAAATGATGAAGCTTTAAGAATTCATCTGTCTTGCCTCCCCCAAACTGCACAGCTTTCCTCCTTGGCTTGCAGGCCTTGGTACTTACCAGTGCGACACATTCCCGGAGAGTCCTCTGAGTTACAACCAACTGATCTGTGCTGAAGTGGGACCGATTCTTTCAGAAGTACTTGCATTTCCATAAGAAACCCTGGATCTAAAAGAATGCCGAGAAGAAGCCCAGCCTGTCCTCTGGCCACACCAACGCTTGATCAGGACATTGGCCTGTCTGGACATCAGCGTCCCCCAAAGCTTCTTGTGAAACAGGGTGTTTCCTCTCTTCATGGGGACCAGTTCCTAAACTATCAGCGTGCACACCAGGCAAATACAGCCTGAAAGAAGAAGCCAGAGTTGCATCTAAATGGACAGGAAGAGAGTCTAGATTTCTCACTGGGGGTTTCCTTCGGTTACTTGAGGATGTACGATTTCCAGATATTTCTGGGTAGTGAAAATAATCAATCCTGTCTACAAAGACAGATTTCACTAAGTCCTAAGATGAGAAGAATAGTTAAAATTGAAGAAGAGGGGACATCAGCAGCTGCTGCTCAGTTTATTTATTGTACTTTTGTAAGTACTAATTGAGAGAGACAGTCCCCAGCCTTAACTCAAAAGCAGAAAACTGCAACTGCTACAGTAACCTTAAACTTTCACAGTAATGTGGTCATTGCAATCAGAGGGAAACTTCTGTTTATTCTTTCCTTCATTTATGCGTATAACGAATATTTATCGTGCACCTGTTATGTCCTGAAATCCTTACACGCATGGGCAATGCAACGGCTTACAAATTACCTTTTGTGAAAATCCATTTCTCTCCTCATTGAAACAAACACGCAAAATATAGTCTAGAAACAAGCCCCTATATCAGAATTCAAAGACATTCTTCCTTTTATCTGAAATATACCATCCAGAAAGAATGCCTAAGTTTTGTTTTCTCTTTAAATTACCCTGTAAGGAAAAATATATATTCAGGATGATAGGACATCCATTCTCTTCTCAAGTCAGCAGTTTTCCTAGTTTGATTACATTTAATGATAGAATCTTTTCTTTCATGAAACCTTGGGTGGACACTGAGACTCTCATCACAACATCTGAGATCTAGGCAGTCTCTTCTGTGGTTCTTAATTCAACCCAATCATGGTATCTTTAAGTGGCCCTTAAAATCACCACTGCCAGGTAAGTGTCCTTTCTCAGCAATGCTGTTGCTGTCTCCAGAATCTGGAAGCAGCGGTAACAGGCTGGAGCCAATGGAGAGGGGACGCTATCTTGGTGTCCTGATGATCTGAGAGACATGGCCATCTGCCAGCCTAAGAACGTGGCCCACATGAAAGCCACCACTTGGGCTGAGGCATTAGCTATACAGTGGTTTGTGAAATAAAAATATCTGACCTGGAAGAGATAACATATTTTCTGGGAAGAGTAACAAAACTGGTTCAGCAATCCCTAACCAAGAGCTGGCCTTCTGGAAGTGAGGTGGGTCCCCAGGAGGGAGATGAGGCAGGAGATTCCAACCCCAAACATGGTCTCAATGCCAGCCACCTGGAGAGAGCCAACTCCAGGCTAGACTCAGATGTCACCTCCTCTGTGAGCCCTCCTTGTCCTTTCTGCATTCCCAGGCAGATATATGAGTGCCCTCTGTTGGGCTCTCACTGTAGTATATGCACAGTCCTGTGAGAGCATTGGCCATTTATGGAAGCAAAAGCAACTCCAACTCCACCTTGGGAGCTAACCTACCATGTTGGCTTTTGATTAACTCCTGTTCAGGCAAGGCCTCTAAGATTTCCAGTTTACCTGTTGTTTCTTCTGTAAGAGCAGGTAGTTACCATAAATCTTGCCCTTAGGTCAAAGCAACCTTATGTTATCATACTTCAATTGTCTACACCTCCCTTCTGAACCACCACTCCCCTATAGTGTGTAAGCCCTGGATTTGAAGGGTAATAGCACCAGGATTCCACCATCTCTCTGCCAGCTGAGACAGAGGCATGGCTCCTGTTCGTAAGTCCCTGTGAAATGTTTCTTTCTGAGAAACTGTGTATGTCAGCCTCTTTCTTCAGCCTCTCTGCTTCCTCAGAATTTGGGGGTAGGTTTGCATAGACCTGACCACTGGAACAGGTCATATTGCCCTTATCAGGCAAAACTCTTGGTTTACCCATCTTTGAGTTCTTAGTGCCAATCACGTCCTGGAAGGTGAGTCCTCAAAATATGTTTGATGAATGAATAAATGAATGAGTGAATGGACGAATGACTCAACATGCCAGAAGCTAGGTTGAGAGAAGACGGGGTAGGAGAATAAAAAAAGAGTTAAAGGTGAAGCAGAGAAGGCTGTGTGCCTGTGGATAAATCACTTTTTCCATTTCCCCCAGAATGTTCCTGCCTAGGACGTGCACTTTGAAGTGCAAGGCACTGTCTAGCCTAAAAACATAGCACGATAGTGTATATAATGCTATATCTTAACGCTTCATTTCTATCTAATACATGATATCTAGGATTTTGTCCATTTTTTCAAAACTCATGATCTGGAAGGTGTGGTGCTGAATGAGCTTTATTTGTTGGTTTGTCAAACTCTCCTGGAGTGGCAGGTTACAAGTTTGGGCAGTACCTCACTGCCCAGGGAGCCGGTCCTGTATAAGCTCTTTAGGGTCTCAAGAGAGCACGCTGGGAGTGCCCCAAGGAGAGAGGTCCGAAGCAAAGGAGGATACACTTGCTGGGAAGCTGAGATATGTGGGCCATACTCAGAAAGAAGACCTGGGGGAGTCCTAGAAAAAAATGAATGAAGGGAGATGGGCTTTAATGCTAAATGTCTGTGTATTCTAATTTAACTGGATACGTAAGGGCATCCATGACTCATCATATACGGTAGATCACATTTCTCTTCAGGATTCCATTTGCTGGACTCAGATCAACTTTTCAGCAGCCTCTTCCCACCCCTCTCCTTGAAGCTGAGCTTTTGGAAAGTGCTGTCTACACTTTCGCGTCTGCGCCTTCCCTCCTCTTCTCCTTCTGCACTGCAATCAGGCCTCTGTCCTGAGCCTTCCATGGAGCTGCTCTCGTCAAGGTCTCCAACAGCCTCTTGCTGCTGAACCCAAACACCCTTTGCCAGACTTCATCTGACGAGCCCAGCAGCATTTGGCCCTGCTGAGCACAATCGACTTGAAATTCGGCCATCCCTGTGCTTCCGAGAGACAACCCTCTTCTGCTTTCCCCCAGCGCTCTGGCCACTTCTCAGTGGCATTTCTAGCTTTCTCCTCCGCTCTCTGCTTGTCCCCTAGATGTTGACGTTTCACCGAATTCTGGTCAGGGCACTTTTTCCTCGCCTCCCCTGTTCCCAGAACTACTCCTCCATCACTAGAACATCAGTTCCCACGAGTGCCCATTGATGACTCTCCAGTCTCTCACCTTCCAGCACCACACCCTCAGATCCAGCTGCCTGCTGGGCACCTGCCCTCCCCCACACAGACACCTCAATCAACACAGCCAAAAAAGAAAAATGATTATCCCTACACAACCCTGCTCTTCCTCCCACGTTCTGCACCCACCCAGTTGCGCAAACCAGAAATCTGAGCAGCACACTCGCCTCCTCTTTCTCCCTCCTTTCTACATGGATCAAGTTTCTCAGATGCACATCCACTGCCCAACACCCTCACTGCCACTCCCCTGGGTGTTTCCCCGCTTATTCCTCTCCTCGAATGCTTTCCTCACTGTGACCACTCTCCTCTCCAAGCCACTCTCCACAGTGAACCAGGGCCAAAATCCTCAAGTGTGAATCTCACTGTGGCATAGTCACATCCTCCAAAGGATCTCCACCACCCTGCAGGTGAAGTTCAAATCCTTTAACCAGGCTGAGCTTTTCAGTCAATTCTGCCTCGCTCCACAAATGCCAGCCAGGTGGATGCTTCCAGCTCTCCTCCCCAGCTCTCACACATCTCCAGGCTTCTGGTCACCTTGGCTTTGGTCATGCTTGCCACCCCCAGCTTCCTTATCTGCATAACTGAGGCTTCAGTCTTAAGACCACTCCCCTCAAGAAGCCTGCTCTGGCCTCTGAGTCTGGGTGATTTTCCTATGTGCTTCTTCTACTTTCCCTACCGAAGCACTTACCAATCAGCCTATGTCTCCCACTGAGCCATAAGTTCCATGAGAGCAAGGATTATACCTAATGCACCAGTACATCTTCAGCACTTAACACGGTGCCTGGCATAGAACAGGTATTCAATAAACATTCAAATGGATGGATGAGTGAATGAATGCATGGATCCCTTCCTGCAGCCCCCTCCCTCCTTCATACTTCTAGGATTTATCTTACCTGGGATAAATAAAGCAAACTGATAATTTTTGTATTGATTATAGCAACTATCTGCATTGGATTTTCATGGACAGTCCCAACTTCAAGTCATCTACTCTTTTAAACCACTGATCTCCAAGTGCCATAGCTGCAACGAGGGACCAAGGAATTAAGTTGGCAGGCAACATTCCATTCAAAATAAATATACGTTAGAAAAAATATTTCAAGACCATATGTTCCTATTGTATTCTAGAAAAAGTATGGCTGCCACACAGATAGAGGCAACCACCTAATCTCCTGATCTGGAAAGCTGGCCTAGAATGAAAAGTCTGGATGCAGAGGAATTGAAAATGTATTTGAGGTCATTCACTGAGGTCCCAGTGAAGCTGGAGATAGGATCCACAACTCAACTTGGATTCTCTTTTTAAAGAATTTTCTGTACTTTTCTCTAGCACAGTACGTTACTGTACTTTCCAAGCCTGATTTAACTCAATATTATAAACTAAGCTGGGCTGGCCTGGGAACAACCATTTTCCCAGGCAAACCCATCTGGGACCTTTGTCTTAGTCTCTTCCTCCTGCTCTAACAAAATACCACAGGCTGGGTAATTTACAAATAGAAACCTAGGTCTCACAGTAATGGAGGCAGGGAAGATCAAGATCAAGGCACCTGCAGATTCAGTGTCTGGTGAGGGCTGCTCTCTGCTTCCAAGGTGGTGCCTTGTTTGCCACATCCTCTCATGATGGAAAGGCAAAAAGAGGTGCTGTGGTTGGAATGTTTGTGTCCCCTCCACAATTCATATTGAAATGTAATCCCCAATGCAGCAGTATTAAAAGGTGGGGCCTGTAGGAGATAGTTAGGTCATGAGGTCTCTGTTCTCATGGAGAGGATTGGTGCCCTTATAAAAGGGATTCAGGGAATGAGTCCATCCTATTTTCCTTTCTATCTCTTTCATGTGATGACATGGCAATGAGGCACCATCTTTGAAGCAGACACAGGGACCTCATCGGAAACTGAATCTGGCTGTGCCTTGATCTGGGACTTCCTAGCTTCCAGAACTGTGGGAAATTAATTTCTATTACTTATAAATTACTTAGTCTAAGGTATTTCATTATAGCAGCTCAACCAGACTAAGACAGGGCAAACTTGCTCCCTCAAGCCATTTCATAAGGGCACTAATCCCATTCTCAAAGGTGGAGCCTTCAGGGCCAAATCATCTCCTAAATATCCCACCTCTTAATACTGTTGCACTGGGGACACAAATATTCAAACTATAGCAACCATATTTCCATGAGGGTCTTTTTCACTGGAGCCCAGCCTGACTCAGCTATACCCTGCTGAACAGGCAAAAAAAGAATTAGACTGAACGAATAAATCATATGTTTGATTTGGTGCTGACCCAGGAGCCAGTGCCAGGGCACACCAGCACAGAATAAAAGAAACGATGCTATTTTTAAAGGACCTTTAAAATCATCCTGTCCTTTCATCCATGCAGAAAGACACTCACACCCTAACACACGCAGGGCCAGGTGTCCATGAAGCCTGTTTGTGTCTGACACCTTGTTCTCATATACAAGAGCCTCCTTGACCCACCGTTTTGCTTTCTGCAGTTTCAGTTCCTTGCAGTAAACCATGGTCTGAAACTATTAAATGAAAAATGCCAGAAATAAACAACTCATAAGTTTTAAACTGCATGCTGTTCTGAGTGGCATGATGAAACCTCGCACCATCCTGCTCCTTCCCACCTAGGGTGTGAATCATCCCTTTATCCAGCGAATTCACCATAAGGATGCTCCCAGCCAGCCCATTTAGTCACTTAGGAGTCTTCTTGGCGGATTGAGTGTCGTGGTATCACAGTGCTCGGATTCAAGTAGCCCTTATTTGACTTACTAATGGCCCCAGGCTGGGTGCAGTGGCTCATGTTCGTATTCTGTATTTTGGGAGGCTGAGGAGGGAGGATTGTTTGAGCCCAGGAGTTCAAGGCTACAGAGAGCTATGATCATGCCACTGCACTCCAGCCTGGGCGACAGAGTGAAATAATAATAATAGCCCCAAAGCACAACAGTAGTGATGTTGGTTAATTATTATTAATCTCTTATTATTATTAATCTCTTAATTATTATTTCTTGTTATTAATCTCTTAATTATTATTACTCTCTTATTATTATTAATCTCTTAATTATTATTTCTCTAAATAATAATAATAGCCCCAAAGTACAACAGTAGTGATGCTGGTATATTATTATCATTGTTCTATTTTATTATTGTTGTTATTAATCTCTTAATGTGCCTAATTTATAAATTAAACTTTATCATAGGTATGTATGTACAGGAAAAAGCATAGTGTTTATAGATTTCGGTACCATCCGAGGTTTCCGGTACCTACTGAGTGTCTTGGAATGTGCACCCCATGAATACTGGACACGTCTACTGCTTTTTCCCTCCTGAACAAACAAGCACTTATTTCTGTCACTCACAACCTAGCCTGATCGTATTCATTGCTAAAAAAAAGAACAGCTTGAAGCAGGAGAATAATAATGAAAAATGGTTATTTTCAGAGAAAAAAAGTTTTGGCTGCCACTCAAAGGAAACAAGAGCCTTCTTACCACAGCCCGAGAACAAACATTTATTAGTAATCTTGCTGCTAGCTCTTTCTTCAGATTCAATTTATAACTCGATTGATATCAGCATTTGCTACAGTATACTATTTCAGGTTGAAAATATTTAAGAAATGCCACTTCTTTTTAACACCTTCAGCAAAAATCATAACAATCCTTTCCATTTGCCCAATACTCATTTTAAATGGCACATTTTAAAGGGCTTTTGCATCGTCTTTCACTTCTATCCGCACTATGCTGCAATATTGGAAGGACAAGAATGTATTCAAATTTTACTGAGAGTGCTGCGTCTCGGAGGAGTTAAGGACCGTGTCTCATTTCCGAGCTGTGCCGCACACTCACTGCACATCTGGTTCATTTTCCTCTAAACCCAGAGTGCCTGGCAGTTATTCTATGAATGAAGAGAAGAAGTTAGCTATAAGTGATTCCCCAGGACTTGGTAATAAAGAAACACTAGACAAAAACTTCCTGTTAAGTGGGCAGTCACAGAACCGATGTGTATTCAGGGTTGACATCCATAATACATCCTTCCTGTTGTTGAAATATCAAAATGCTTCCACTTAGTGATAAATAGCCACTGTCCCAAGGGCTTCTGTGGCCCCACAATGCCGGCCTTCTCAGACCCTTTCCCACAACCCTCAAGGCCTTCCTGTAAGCCAGTAACTGCCACAGCATAGGAGGCCCGAGAACCTTTCTGCACCATTACAGCAAGAGTCTGTGTTCACTGGTGTGACCTCATGCTGTCTGGTGTTAAATGGTTTAAATACCCACCCTATGTATTACTGTGCAGAACCATAATGGATGTGCATTAGAATAATCCAGAGTCATCGGGAAAGGATTCAATGGTGTTCAGAATCCTCTGGTTAAGAAAGCAAAGAAGTGTTAGCAACAATATTGTGTATATTTCAAAATAACTAGAGAGGACTTGAAATGATACTAACACATAGAAATGACAAACATTCAAGGTGTTGAAGAACCCAAATGCCCTGACTTGATCATTACACATTCTTTTTTTTTTTTAATTATTATTATACTTTAAGTTTTAGGGCACATGTGCACAATGTGCAGGTTAGTTACATATGTATACATGTGCCATGCTGGTGTGCTGCACCCATTAACTCGTCATTTAGCATTAGATATATCTCCTAATGCTATCCCTCTCCCCTCCCCCCACCCCACAACAGTCCCCAGAGTGTGATGTTCCCCTTCCTGTGTCCATGTGTTCTCGTTGTTCAATTCCCACCTATGAGTGAGAATATGCGGTGTTTGGTTTTTTGTTCTTGCAATAGTTTACTGAGAATGATGATTTCCAATTTCATCCATGTCCCTACAAAGGACATGAACTCATCGTTTTTTATGGCTGCATAGTATTCCATGGTGTATATGTGCCACATTTTCTTAATCCAGTCTATCATTGTTGGACATTTGGGTTAGTTCCAAACAGAGATCATCACACATTCTATGCAAGTAACAAACACTCGCATGTACCCCATAAATATGTAAAATATTATGTATCAATAAAAGAAAAAAAGAAAGCAAAGAAGTGGAAAATTTATTTCAGTAAATGTTCTTTTAATATGACCCGAAGAAACAAAGATTTGGCATTTGGAGAGATAACCTTTAGTTATCCAGATAAGTCATTTATGTGGACTGCTGTGTTCCTCAGAAGCACCAAGAAACCAGGTGTGGTGGCTCACACCTCTCATCCCAGCCACTTTGGGAGGCTGACGTGGGAGAATCTCTTGAGCCCAGGAGTTCACACACTATCCTGGGCAACATAGGAACACCCTATCTCTACAGAAAAATTAAAATTAGCTGGGCGTGGCAGTGTGTGCCTGTAGACCCAGCTACTTGGGAGGCTGAGGTGGGAGGATGGCTTAAGCTCAAGAGTTCAATGCTGCAGTGAGCTGTGGTGGCACCACTGCACTCCAGCCTGGCTGAAAGAGCAAGATCCAGTCTCAAAAAAGGAAGAAGAAAGAAGAAAAGGAAAAAGGAGAAAGAGAAGAAGAAGGAGAAAAGGAAGAAGAAAAAGGAGGAGAAGAAGAAGGAGGAGAAGAATAAGAGGAGGAGGAAGAGGAAGAAGAAGAAGATGAAGGAGGAGGGGGAAGAAAGAGAAGAAGAGGAAGAGTAAGAAAGAGAAGAAGAAAGAAGAAGAAGAAGGAGAAAAGGAGAAGGAAGAGGAGGGAGAAGGAGGGGGGGAGGAAGGGGAAGAAGAAGAAAGAGAAGAAGGAGAACAAGAAGAAGAAAAAGAGGAGGAGGAGGAAGAGAAGGAGGAAGAGGAGAAGGAGGAAGAGGAAGGACAAGAAAAAGAAGAACCACTAAGAAATCAGGATCTTACTATACACCAGTGATTCTCAAAGTGTGCCACAGACCAGCAACAGTAGCAGCAGCATCCCCTGAGAATTTGTGAGAAATGCGAATACTTGGTCCCATCCCAGACTTCCTGAATCAGAACTTCTGAGGGTGGGAAACAGCCACCTGCATGTTAATAAGCCTCCAAGTGACTCCAGTGCATGCTTCAGTGTAAGAACCACTGCCATGCCCAGCAGTCCCCACACTGGGTGGTATATCACATCCTCCTGAGAGCTGGTTACACATGCAGATTAGATACCCAGGTTCTGCCTTCTGGGATCGTGCCTCTGCCAGTCCACAAATTGGCATTTGGTGATCACTGTTGTAAACTGCAGCAAATTTTCAAGTAGAGGAAAAGAGTAATAATAGTAAAAATATCTTATTATACGTATGTACAGAGCCTGAAATTTATAATGTCTGCCACCTGTCTTATTTTTTTTCATATGCATTACTTCAGTTATGGATGCACATTTTATGGCAGACAGCACCCTTTTCTCTCATGAAGTCTTTCTTGGTCACCCTCATACCTGGTGAGAAGGATGCTCTTCTCTTTCCTGCCACTTCTCAATCTCACTCATAGCTCTTAACAGAGCTTATCATGTTGTATTGGAAATAATTCTGCAGACACCTTCCTCCCCTCCTGAGTTCCTCAAGGACAGGGACTAAGTCTCATTCAAATTTGTGTTTCCAGAAGTTTTAGCACAGGGCATGTAGTCAACGATGTTTATTAGCATCTACTGTATGTCTAGCACTAGGGACACAGCAGTGAGCCAGAGGGGGCAAGGGCTGCCCCCATGTACCAGATGGCCCACAGTGATGACAACTGGGTAATTGTACATATGAAAGCTGTAACCCCAAAATAAAATTATAAGTTCCCCGACCGACTGAATGGATCCCCTCCAAACCAAGGGGATTCCAAAGAAGTCCTGAAAAACTAGCTCAGGCCACAATAGGAAGGAGAGGGGTCAGACATACCTCATTATACATTCTCTCTTTTGATGTTTAGGCGCAATTGACCATCATTAACATTAAAGTAGAGATCCGAAGACTGACAAAATAGACTCTTTGTAGCAATAAGACCCCAACTCCGGTCTGCTCTGGTGTAGCATCACATGACAGATAACAGGCTCTAAAGGAAATCAAAGTATTTACCCCAAAATGTGTTTATTTGACATATTTTGGAATGGCCCTGCAAAGCCATCTCATGTGGGGAAAATTTACATTCTGTAAGGAATCTCCTTCCATTTCCAGGTCTTTTCCTGATCCAAGAGATTAACTAAGAGTCTGACACCTTTTAAGTTCTGATAAGAGACATTTACCATCTATTCTCCCTGAAGGCTGCTACCTGGAGGCTTCATCTACATAACAGGACCTTGGCTTCCACGATCCCCCTTATCTTAACCCATGCATTTCTTCCTGCTGCCTTCAACAGTTCAGGCAAAGCTTAACTCTTTCAACCAATTGCCAATCAGGAAATCTTTGAATCCACCTATGACTTGGAAGCCCCCACTTTGAGATGTCCCAGCTTTCTTGGCCAAACCGATGTACACCTTATATGTATTGGTTTATGCCTTTGCCTATATCTTCTAGCTCCCTAAAATGCATAAAATCAAGCTGTAACCCAGCCACCTTGGGCACATGTTCTCAGGACCTGATGAGGCTGTCACAGGTCATGATCCTCACATTTGGCTCAGAATAAACCTTTTCAAATATTTTAGAGTCTGGCTTTTTTCCTCAACAAAGTATAATGACTAATAGTAAAGGAAAATTCTCAGGGTTTCCCAATGAAGAGAAAAATTGTTCCCCAGAAATGGACCCATATTGCAAGCGGCCGGTCCTGGAGTGTGACTATGCACTGAGTCAAGGTGGGTGAGGAGCAGAGAGGACCCCTCCACACCTTATTAGGAAGTTGCGGTCATGGGCCAGCGGCAGCAGAGTAGGCAGGCTGAAAGGGACCTGAGCATCACAGGATTTCAACCACTTGTTCATAGAGGCTGGTGTTTTATGACTTGATAGAAAAATATCAGTATATTGATGGTTTTGATAATTCAAGTGGACTTTCACAAGGTCCTATAAGAAGGAGACAAGCCTTTTTCTAAGGTGCTATAGGACAACTGTCTGGAGGGCCTTGGAGACCCACCTCTTCCCCTCCTTCTCACTGGTAGTTCCTAAGGACAACTGGAGAATGTGCTGGGAATGTGACAACCTGAGATAAGGAGGCACTGACCATAACAGCCTAGGCTCTGTTCCCATCTTCCTGGAACAGGATGTCCAGCAAGGCTTTATTTAACCCAGTGAAATCAGCCACCCCCACCCCCACCAAGGAGCACACCTTTGGTGCCAAAGACAAGACTCCATCTGCCTTGGGCCGCTTTCCTGAACCGTGAGGGACTGGCCCGCCATGGGCCCAGGCTTCTACCATCTCTTGCTGCCTATCTGTGAGTAATAAAGCTGCTTTGCTGAAAGCTTGCTGTGTGAGTGTTCTGTCTCACCACAGTCATGCCAGTGGATTGATAACATTGCATATATTGGCAAAGTTTTTAGAGTCCTCCCCACGATAGATGTGTCTGAGAAGCCTGAAAGTAGAAAGGAAAGGAAATGCATACTTGCTAGTGGCAGGCGCTCATCGACAACTAAGAGTCAGTGTTAAAAACATGAAATTTCCAGCCCCAAAATAGAGTTCGTGAGAGCAAAGATTGGGAACATGAAGATAATAATGCCCCCAAGAGCATCCTCATGATTGCAGGCTACCCGGAGTCAAGGGCAAATTAGGCCATGTTCCTAGAGGCAAGAGGACAGAAGCTGGCTGGGACTGAGAAAACAATACCCTAAAATCAAGGCCTCAGAAGCAAAAGTTTCTCTCTGACCTTCTTTTGCCCTATTGTCTCTCAGTCCCATTATCCCCCAGGCTAGCCATAAAAACTAGAATCCCTCTTCTTCAAGGCAGGTCATAGAAATTAGAACCCCTTTTCCCCAAGGCCAGCCATAAAACCTAAAAAAAGCACTCTAATAACTTTTCCTCTTTCTGTGTAAAAACTGGCCATAAAAAAGTTATCTGACCTACCTTGTTTGACTGTAGGCCCTAAGTTCCTCATTGCAGAGAGGATCCCACTCCACACCAAGAAGGAAGATAGGCTGCTCCAAGAGGCCGAGAAGAATCCAGAGAGACAGGCCTTGCTGGGTTTCCCCCACTCAGTCTGTTAACATTGGATCAGGGCTGGGCACAGTGGCTCACGCCTGTAATCTCAGCACTTTGGGAGGCCAAGGCAGGCAGGCCACGAGGTCAGGAGATCAAGACCATCCTGGCCAACATGGTGAAACCCCCTCTCTACTAAAAATAAAAAAATTAGCTGGGCATGATGATGCACACCTGTAGTCCCAGCTACTCAGGAAGCTGAGGCAGGAAAATCTCTTGAACCCAGGAGATGGAGGTAGCAGTGAGCTGAGATTACGACACTGCACTCCAGCCTGGGGACTGAGTGAGACTCCGTCAAAAAAAAAGAAAGAAAAATTGGATCAGCCAGACACAGTGGCTCCTGCCTGTAATTCTAGCACTTTTGAAGACTGAGGCAGGGCGATCACTTGAGGCCAGGGGTTTGAGACACCCCTGAGCAACATAGCAAGACCTCATCTCTACAAAAAAATTCAAAAATCAGCCAAGCATGGTGGCACATGCCTGTAGTTCTAGCTACTCAGTAGACTGAGCTGGGAGGATCGTTTGAGCCCAGGAGTTCAAGGCTGCAGTGAGCTATGATTACACCTTTTCTGTCCAATCATCTGTTCCTGGCTCTCCATACTTTGTTAAACCTAAGCATAAAAATGGACAATTTTCCTTTGTCTTTTGGTCTTTATTCTCAAGGCTCCCATGTATACGTTAATAAATGTGTATGCCTTTTCTCCAAGTAATCTGGCTTTTCTGAGTAGATTTTTTCAGCAAACTTTCAGAGGGCGAAGGGAAAGCTTTCCCTTGACACCTACAAGCCACAGAACTGAAGGTGAGGATGACAAGCAGAGTCTCAAGGCCTTTTTTTAAAAAGACAGAAGCCCTCTCAGGCCTAAGACAAGATCTCTGGCTTTGGTAACTAAGTGGACACATTGCAGATGGACCAGCAGCCTACTGAGGGATGACCAGAAGATGCCAATAGTGGGTGAAAAACCCTGCCCCTCTACTATCCTAGGTTCAGCAGCAAGGGCCCTGCTAATCAAACTGACAAAAGACAAATGAAGAGAAGAAAAGACATGCAAATTTTATTTGATGGTCATAGTTTTAGGAAGACATAGAATCTTTGTATGTATATATAGAGAGACCCAAAGAAGTACATAGGCTAGAGAGCTTACATACTACTTCAACAAAGAATGATAAATTGTGAAGCCATGACAAGACAAAGGAAAAGGGAAGGCTTCTAAGGGCAGTAAATTGCGGGAGGGTAAATATGTGGGGAAATTAATGGAAGATAAGGCTGCTTTTGTAAGGCTTGTCATGCAGGCTCCACTCAGTGCTCTGGGCTGATAAGACTCTAGTCATCTTAGGTGACGAAGAGTTATTTTGCTTTTTCTGGTATGGGAGAGGGAGACACTTTTACAAATGGAAATTTATGTTCTGTTTTTAGCCAGATAGGGGAAGGACAGTAAGCCTTTTTTTTTTCTTTCTGCATCTGATGTTTCTTAATTGCCTTCAGCTCACAATAACCCTTAGTCCAAAAGGCATATTTCAGGGTGACATATTATGGTCCCCTTCACAGGCCTGGCAAGCCTAGATCTGACCTATGTCATCAACCTGGCCAGCAATTGGTCCCTGCCACCTCCTGCTTTGTCTTTATCTTCCTCTTCTGATTGGTTGCCCCTCAGGCTCAGGGGCACAGCCTGGATTCAGCCTGCCACATCCTAGTTAGACTTGGAGTTTTATTTTGTCTTGGTTTTCAGATTGCTTCTTTTATTTTGTTTTCTATTGTTAAGTAAAACACAGATACCAAAAATTACACAAAGCAACTTTATGTCTTAATGAGTTATCTTGAGCAACATCTTTGTTGATGCCTGCCTGAATCCAACTTCCCTGCATCACCACTAGCCAGTAATGAGCTCTCCTTCCAATAGACTCTCAGTCTACCAATGGCCAAAACAGGCAGACATGTCTAATCACACTATAGAGAACAAGCCAAGCTCATCTACAGCCTGTAAACTCCACCTAAAATACTGAAACCATCCATCAGAATCTTTACAACCTGTTTTAAAGATGCACTTACAAGGTGATGACAGTTACAGTGATCATTCACTTCATTTTTTAAAACAACCAGGACAATAAAAAAGTACTTATAGAATAACTATCAAAAGCTAGGCAGTTTGCAGTTCCTCTCATTGATCCTAAGATAATATTCCTGTTTTATAGGTTACTACACCGAGTCTTGGATAAGTTTCATAGTTTTCCCAAGATCCCATGATCAGTGTTCAAGATTCAACCTCAGTCTACCTGATGCAGAACTCTGGACCCTTCCCAGCTAACCCCACTGTCTTATGTCAGATAGTCAATAAATGTGTACTTAGCATGTGTTATAGTCAAGGCATGCACAACATAAAATGAACCTCAGATTCTTAAGATGCTGAAAGTTATGTAGAGGAGTCAAAAAGTATGTAAATAGGGGCTGGGCACAGTGGCTCATGCCTTTAATCCCAGCACTTTAGGAAGCTGAGGCAGGCAGATCACCTGAGGTCAGGAGTTCAAGACCAGCCTGGCCAACATGGTGAAACCCCATCTCTACTAAAAATACAAAAGGTAGCTGGGCATGGTGGTACATGCCTGTAATCCCAGCTACTCAGGAGGCTGACGCAGGAGAATCACTTGAACCCAGGAGGCAGAGGTTGCAGTGAGCTGAGATTGCACCACTGCACTCCAGCCTGGGTGACAGAGTGAGACCATGTCTCAAAAAACAACAACAAAAAAGGTATGTAAATAGGTTGGGTGAGGTGGCTCACACCTGTAATCCCAGTAGTTAGCCAGGAGTTTGAAATTAGCCTGGGCAACACAGTGAGATCCCATCTCTACAAAAAATAAAAGATAATTAGCCAAGCATGGTGGCACGTGCCTGTAGCCCCAGATACTCAGGAGGCTGAAGCAAGAGGATTTTTTGAGCTTAGGAAGTTGAGGCTGCAGTGAGTTGTGATCATGCCACTGTACTCCAGCCTGGGTGACAGAGCAAGACTCTGTCTTAAAAAAAAAAAAAAAGTATGTAAATAAATTTGAGGAGGTTAAAAAAAAGTATCCATGAACTAAAAAGTGGTACAGATGGCTCTCCCTCTCCCTCTCCCTCTCCCTCTCCCTCTCCCTCTCCCTCTCCCTCTCCCTCTCCCTCTCCCCTTTCTTCGGTCTCCCTCTCCCCTTTCTTCGGTCTCCCTCTCCCACTTTTTTCGGTCTCCCTCTGTTGCCCAAGCTGGACTGTACTGCCATGATCTCGGCTCGCTGCAACCTCCCTGCCTCGGGCTCCTGTGATTCTCCTGCCTCGGCCTGCCGAGTGCCTGGGATTGCAGGCGAGCGCCGCCACGCCTGAATGGTTTTTGTATTTTTGGTGGAGACGGGGTTTCGCCGTGTTGACCGGGCTGGTCTCCAGCTCCCGGCCTCTAGTGATCTGCCTGCCTCGGCCTCCCGAGGTGCTGGGATTGCAGACGGAGTCTCGCTAACTCAACGCTCAATGGTGCTCAGGCTGGAGTGCAGTGGTGTGATCTCGGCTCGCTGCAACCTCCACCTACCAGCCTCCTGCCTTGGCCTCTTAAAGTGCTAAAATTACAGCCTCTGCCCCGCCGCCACCCCGTCTAGGAAGTGAGGAGCGTCTCTGCCTGGCCGCCCATCGTCTGGGATGTGAGGAGCCCGTCTGCCCGGCCGCCCTATCTGGGAAGTGAGGAGCGCCTCTGCCCGGCCGCTCATCGTCTGGGATGTGAGGAGCACCTCTGCCCGGCTGCCACCCCGTCTGGGAGGAAGTGAGGAGCGCCTCTGCCCGGCTGCCCCGTCTGGGAGATGAGGAGCACCTCTGCCCGGCCGCCCCGTCTGGGAGGTGAGGAGCGCCTCTGCCTGGCCGCCACCCCGTCTGGGAGGAAGTGAGGAGCGCCTCTGCCCGGTTGCCCCATCTGGGAAGTAAGGAGCGCCTCTGCCTGGCCGCCACCCCGTCTGGGAAGTGAGGAGCGCCTCTGCCCGGCTGCCACCCCATGTGGGAAGTGAGGAGCGCCTCTGCCCAGCCACCCCTTCTGGGAGGTGAGGAGCGCCTCTGCCCAGCCGCCCCGTCTGGGAGGTGAGGAGTGCCTCTGCCCGGCCGCCCCGCCTGGGAGGTGAGGAGCGCCTCTGCCTGGCCACCACCCCGTCTGGGAGGAAGTGAGGAGCACCTCTGCCCAGCTGCCCCATCTGGGAAGTGAGGAGCGCCTCTGCCCGGCTGCCACCCCCTATGGGAAGTGATGAGCGCCTCTGCCCGGCCGCCCACTCTGGGAAGTGAGGAGCGCCTCTGCCTGGCCGCCCACTCTGGGAAGTGAGGAGCGCCTCTGCCCGGCCGCCCACTCTGGGAGGTGAGGAGTGCCTCTGCCCGGCCGCCCCGTCAGGGTGGTGAGGAGCGCCTCTGCCTGGCCGCCACCCCATCTGGGAGGAAGTGAGGAGCATCTCTGCCCAGCTGCCCCATCTGGGAAGTGAGGAGCGCCTCTGCCCGGCTGCCACCCCCTATGGGAAGTGAGGAGCGCCTCTGCCCGGCCTCCCACTCTGGGAGGTGAGGAGTGCCTCTGCCCGGCCGCCCCGTCTGGGAGGTGAGGAGCGCCTCTGCCTGGCCGCCACCCCGTCTGGGAGGAAGTGAGGAGCGCCTCTGCCCGGCCGCCCACTCTGGGAAGTGAGGAGCGCCTCTGCCCGGCCGCCCACTCTGGGAGGTGAGGAGCGCCTCTGCCTGGCCACTCCGTCTGGGAAGGGAGGAGCGCCTCTGCCCGGCCGCCCCGTCTGGGAGGTGAGGAGCACCTCTGCCCGGCCGCCACCCCGTCTGGGAGGAAGTGAGGAGCACCTCTGCCCGGCCGCCCCGTCTGGGAGGTGAGGAGTGCCTCTGCCTGGCCACCCCGTCTGGGTAGTGAGGAGCGCCTCTGCCCGGCCACCCCGTCTGGGAAGTGAGGAGCGCCTCTGCCTGGCTGCCACCCCGTCTGGGAGGAAGTGAGGAGCGCCTCTGCCCGGCTGCCACCCCGTATGGGAAGTGAGGAGCGCCTCTGCCCGGCCGCCCCGTCTGGGAGGTGAGGAGTGCCTCTGTCCGGCTGCCACCCCGTCTGGGAGGAAGTGAGGAGCACCTCTGCCCGGCTGCCCCATCTGGGAGATGAGGAGCACCTCTGCCCGGCCGCCCCGTCTGGGAGGTGAGGAGTGCCTCTGCCTGGCCGCCACCCCATCTGGGAGGAAGTGAGGAGCGCCTCTGCCCGGCTGCCCCATCTGGGAAGTGAGGAGCGCCTCTGCCCGGCCGCCACCCCATATGGGAAGTGAGGAGCGCCTCTGCCTGACCACTCCGTCTGGGAGGTGAGGAGCACCTCTGCCCGGCCGCCCCGTCTGGGAGGTGAGGAGTGCCTCTGCCCGGCCGTCACCCCGTCTGGGAGGAAGTGTGGAGCACCTCTGCCCGGCTGCCCTGTCTGGGAGATGAGGAGCACCTCTGCCCGGCCGCCCCGTCTGGGAGATGAGGAGCACCTCTGCCCGGCTGCCCCGTCTGGGAGGTGAGGAGTGCCTCTGCCCGGCTGCCACCCCGTCTGGGAGGAAGTGAGGAGCACCTCTGCCCGGCCGCCCCCTCTGGGAAGTGAGGAGCGCCTCTGCCTGGCCGCCACCCCGTCTGGGAGGAAGTGGGGAGCCCCTCTGCCTGGCTGCCCCATCTGGGAAGGGAGGAGCGCCTCTGCCCAGCCGCCACACCGTCTGGGAAGTGAGGAGCGCCTCTGCCCGGCCGCCCCCTCTGGGAGGTGAGGAGCGCCTCTGCCCGGCCGCCCCGTCTGGGAGGTGAGGAGCACCTCTGCCCGGCTGCCACCCGGTCTGGGAGGAAGTGAGGAGCGCCTCTGCCCGGGCGGCCCCGTCTGGGAAGTGAGGAGCACCTCTGCCCGGGCAGCCCCGTCTGGGAAGCGAGGAGCGCCTCTGCCCGGGCGGCCCCTTCTGGGAAACGAGGAGCGCCTCTGCCCGGGCGGCCCCGTCGGGGAAGTGAGGAGCGCCTCTGCCCGGCCGCTCCGTCTGGGAGGAGAGGAGCGCCTCTGCCCGGGCGGCCCCGTCTGGGAAGCGAGGAGCGCCTCTGCCCGGCCGCCCTGTCTGGGACGTGAGGAGCGCCTCTGCCCGGCTGCCCTGTCTGGGAGGTGTACCCAACAGCTCCAAAGAGACAGCGACCATCGGGAGCGGGCCATGAGGACGATGGCGGTTTTGTTGAAGAGAAGGGGAGGAAGTGTGGGGAAAGGAAGGAGAGATCAGATTGTTGCTGTGTCTGTGTAGAATGGGGTGGGCATAGGAGACTCCATTTTGTTCTGACTAGGAGAAATTCTTCTGCCTTGGGGTGCTGTTGATCTATGGCCTTTCCCCCAGCCCCCTGCTCTCTGAAACATATGCTGTGTCAACTTAGGGTTAAATGGATTAAGGGCGGTGCAAGATGTGCTTTGTTAAACAGATGCTTGAAGGCAGCATGCCCTTTAAGAGTCATCACCACTCCCTAATCTCAAGTACCCAGGGGCACAAACACTGCAGAAGGCCGCAGGGACCTCTGCCTAGGAAAACCAGAGACCTTTGTTCATGTGTTTATCTCCTGACCTTCTCTCCGCTATTATCCTATGACCCTCCCATATCCCCCTCTCCGAGAAACACCCAAGAACGATCAATAAATACTTCATAAATTAAAAAAAAAAAAAAAAAAAAACCTGGAGCTTCCCAGAGGAAAGCTGAGGGAAAAACACTCCAAAGCTGCTTTATTTAAACACATAAACTATAGGGATCACTTTGAAGGCAAGTCTCTGATCTCTGTATTTCTTAAACCTAACTCAGTGCTTGGCATCAAAAATAATGGCTCAAAGCGTTTGGTCAACATAGCGAGACCTTATTTCTACAAAAAAAAAAAAAAATTTAATCATCAGGGCATGGTGATGCGCATCTGTAGTCCCAGCTACTTGGGATGCTGTGGCAGGAAGACCACTTCAACCTAGGAGTTCAAGGCTGCAGTGAGCTCTGATCTCGCCACTGTACTCCAGTCTGGGCAAGAGTAAGACCCTGTCTCTAAAAAATAAAAAAAAAATTTCTCAAAGATTTGATGAATGAGTGAATGCACAAATGAAGAAATCACAGAAATTAGTATGGACATCAGGTCCAGCTATTTGAGAACTAGCTTGGTGGCCTTGTGCAGGTCCCTTGACCCTCTGCACCTCTGCTAAGGGAGAGTAGTACCTGCCTTCCCCACTTCTCGGGGCTCCTGGGGGCATCAGAGGAACTCATGGGCCCCAGAGCATTTTCAGCAGCATAAAGCATTCTGTAAGTTCACGGGTTATTATTTTTTTGCTTATGCCCATGACATCAGTTCCTGCATGGAAATCAAATCTATCACTGATTTATCAGCTTATGTACTGCAAGCTGATTGCCCCGACTCTGCCTCTGGGCTCCCACCTCCACTGTTTGCTCAGCCCCTTGACCTTCAGATACCAGAGACCATGAATGGAGCCTGAAAGAGGCCCTCCTTCTCCCCTGAGGACTGAGCCTACATGGGTCCAGCTACCCCCACCCCTAGGCTGACCCTCATTCTAGATACACCAGGCTATACCCAGCACACATACACAAGCTCCCCAGCTAAACAGGCCATCTAGATGTTAAAGCACAGATGTGGCAGACCCCTTTCCCATCCCTGCCTGTTAGCATGGTGATTTTTTTCAGCGAAGTGGAGATAGCTCTGCCCACAATATGCACATTTTAGCCCAAGATAAAGGCTTTTAAACAGCAGCAGCAGCATGCACGCGTGCAAGAGCAGAAGCTCATCCCATTTAAGGAGACTGACATGGGAGTTCATCTTTCTAGTAAATTTCATACTGCCCCCACCCCCTTGGGGGCACAGCAAAGGCACTGGCATTTGGCATTTTTAACTTTCTGCAGCAGAGCCTGGTTCTGAGTGTTCTTCTCTTGCCAGCATCTATTATAATCTTTAAAAGCAGTGTCGTCCTAGAGTGACCTGCCTTTCAAACGCAAGCACCACGGTTTAGGAACATCGTGTTCAAAGACAACAGAGAACACTGATGTAACAATGGCCCTGACCTCGTACTTCTGTTTCTCATTTTGTACACAAAATGTCTGCTATTAAGCCTCCAAGCTAGCACGATCCTGTTTTATTATAAATGTGGCAGCCCCCTTGCCTAAGCCCCTTCTTGCTTACTTTGCACATGTTGGAGCTCTTATCCAATAAGCACTCAAGATGGACTTAACTGAGGGCCAATTAAACACCAAACCAGCAGCAGTAATATAAGATGATGTTCTGTCCTCCAGATATTTACATGAGAGCTAACGCATATTTCTGGAATGTTTGTTGTGATCAGTAAGAGTACTGTGTCCATAATCTCATTTATTCCTTCTAACCCTATGAGACATTCCTCAGTGTTAAAGAAACTGAAGTTTAGAGAATTTACCAAGTGTTCCCAAGTTATTGGAAGGGCTGAGATTTGAAACCAGGCCTCTGACTTCTGAGCCCATAGCTGGAAGGTGGGATCAATAAGTCACCACCATGAAACAACCAGAGATGAATGAAGGGCTAAATGGTGCCAACTGATGTTCCTCCCTTCATTTGTCCTCACTCATGCTTTGAACAGTGTCTACTGAGCATCAGGCAAATTCTAGATACAGGGATGAGTGTTCCTGTCCTTAAGTTACTCACAGCTCGGTAAATCTACACAGGCTCAATAACCTGGGCAGCTCCGTGGAGCAGGGTTGATTTGTAAACTGGAAAAGCATGTAAGTTCCAGATGTACAGAGGACATACAGACACATCACAGTGGGCAACGCAGTGTGATCCAAAGCCTAGAGTCTGGAAGGTAGACTAAACGTGACAGGGAAACTGAGGGTCCCAAGAAAGTTGAAGGGGAATGTCAGAGTGGGGACAGTCAGGGATTAGGTAGCCTCTTCTGGAAGTGTCCCCAGCAGTGACTTCTGGGATAGAGATGATTTAGAGTTAAATCACAAGCCCTGCTCTTTCTCCCAGAAGGAACATGACTCAGTAAATGAAGATGCAGATTAAGAAGACACATCAATTTGCATCTCTGCCTCGGGCTGGGATCTAAGAAAAACCTTGGAAAAGATAGCCATGATATCCCCAAAGATCATTTATTTTGCCCCATGCCAGAGAAGTAGCCGTCTGGAGCAGATGTGAATGAATGGAGAGTGATGGTGTTTCTCAAAAGTTCCCTCCAGGGTCCTCAGAAGAAGGTCATGTCAGCAGAAACTAGGCAAGGGAATGTGGGCTCAGCGGAGACACCAGACAACCAGACAGATTCTGGCTCTCTTTGGAAATGCATTCACTCACACAGTTAAACCCTACTCAGTCCCTGCCCTTCCAACCATGATAAATACACTCTGCATCCAATTCAACCTCGGCCCCCTGGCCCCAGACCATAGGGTGATACACAGGGTAGAACAGAAAGCCTAAACTCAGCATTTGGCTCTGTGTCCCCACCCAAACCTCACCTCGAATTGTAATAATCCCCATGTATCAAGGGCAGGACCAGGTGGAGATAATGGAATCATGGGGTCGGTTTCCCCCAAATTGTTCTGGCAATAGTGAGTGAGTTCTCAAGAGATCTGGTGGTTTTATAGGGGGATTCCCCCTTCGCTTGGCTCTCATTATCTCTCCTGCCTGCCCTGTGAAGAGGTGCCTTCTAACATGATTATAAGTTTCCTGAGGCCTCCCCAGCCACGTGGAACTGTGAGTCAATTAAACCTCTTTTCTGTTCATAGCAGCGTGAGAAAAGACTAATATAGCAGTTGTTCACGAAAATGCCCTAAGGGCCCAGCTGAGGACAACATGGAGAGAAAAGTGGGAGATAGAAGCAGGGAATGAAAAGAGATGTCCCATCTGGTCAGTGGCTGGTATAAGACTTACACTGACAGCTCCTAGGAACCAACCCAGTTGGAGCCCTCCATTCACCACAAACACCTCCTCTAACACTTGCCAATTTTCAATATTCTTCTAGAATGCAAGAGATGCAGCATAGTAGTACAGACGGGGAGGCAGAAGATCAGGTTCTGGTCCCAGCTGTGTCCCTGATTAGCTGTGATGCCTTGTTCTACACACAGATTCCCTGAGCCTCAGTTTCCTAATCCGTAAAACGCCAACACAAACAGTATCTACTTCATTGGACTATTCAGAAAGGTAAATGAGAGAATCATATAAATTGTTCAGAACAATGTCTGGCAGAGTATATGCATACATCTCACATGCTCCGACGTCCACTCTTCTCCAGACTGCAAATCTTCACTTAACATGAATTTCGACTCTTCTTAGAATCTTGTTCATTCCCGATAGCAGGGACAACCAAAAGAAATTCAAGATTTGCTGAGCACCAAGTCTGAGCAAGGTGATTTTCTAAGCAATGCTCATAAATTACATAATTCTCAGAAAACTTGATAAAGTCAAGTTCTCTTGGCCCATTTTACTGATAAGAAAACTGATGCTCAGAGAGATTAAGTACACTCACTCCCCAAGCTACACATAGTCTGTTGGCAGATTTGGAAGTTGTCATGTGCTTTCCCCTACAGCACACTGTCTGCCTTTTGTTTTATCTCCAAGTTCTGGGCCCAAAACGAGTCACCTCCTGACAGGCGCGGTAGAAGCAGTGCCAGGGCAGGACTCTCTATCATGACAGGTTCTATAGTTCCACTCGTGCAGCCTGACACATACAGCACTTGACACTTAATATTTTCTGAAATATGGATACGCCAAACCTCCCTATCACACATTTGTGTGGTTGTTTTACTTTTTTAACGCAAGGATAAAACCTAGCATATGACCCTATTAACCACCATTTTGATAAATTAAGTTCATTTCTTCAAGCCTGAACTAATCATTTTGGATCTGAAGTCTTTCATCCAGCATATCCATTGTCTCTCCCATCTTCATGTCACCTACATATTTCTTTCTTTGTCACTGATTAAAGGAAATGTTAACAATGCAGGATCAAGAATAGAACTTTATAACTCTGGAAACCTGTAGCTGGCTTAAGAATGCTTCATTAAAAATGTACTCTGGGCATATCATTCCATGAATAACTGATCCAGCCCAAAGGTCTCAGTCTTGAGCCTGGGGTAATCTAGAGAGACTTTTCAAATGCCTTGCTGAAAGTAGGATACACACGTGTACCACAAAACAGAAAATGAGGTTAGCTGAACAACATGTGCTTCTTGTTTATCCCATGATGATTCCTAGTGACTACTATTTGCTTTTCCAAAGTTACACATACCATTTTTTAAATAATCTATTATAGAATCTTTCGCCCAGGATTTTAAACCAGCTCATGAATCTGAGTTCATAAAACTATTTTGAAAATAGGAATAATTGCTTGTCTCCAGGCTTCCAGAACATTCCCACTCTGCAATGATTTCCTCAAATATTACTAGCAATATTATATTACATTATGGTGTGACATCTGGCCTGGGATGTAATTGTTGAGATTAAGAGACTTAAGGCAGATGGAGTCCTCTTATAACTGGGTCACCAGAACTGGTCATTTGTACTCATTATTCCTAATCTACCCCAGGTTTGTGACTTATAGAACTAGTCTCCCAGTGAGCCTGGACTTCCACCATCATTTGCTGAACTCAGAAAATCTAGAGCTAGAAAAGATTAGCCAGATACTAGGATTTTTCCAGGGGTTATATAGAGATGCTCTTTGGGTCTGCAGGCCCTAGGAGAGCCCCATCACAGAAATTAGCCTTTGATTTCTGGTAGGTCAAGTGTAAAAGGCCTTGAGACTGAGGCAGGATTTATCCCAGCTTCAAGGTCCTCATATTTAGTGCAGTATATCCCCAGGTCTTTGTCCTGACATCACCTAATCTTTCTACTCCCACTGCCCTAACCTGGTTCCCAACCATTTTCTTGGCTTCAATCAACTTCCTATTATCATCCCTGACACAGACAAACTCCCAGAATCCAGATCAACCATAAACCAAGTTAATTCTCAGTCTTGCCTAGGTTTTCTCAGCCCTGCAGTAGAACTAAGTCTCCTCAAACCTCCACTGCCCAAGTCTTAGAACAGCACCAGAATTGCAAGATCACAGGTTAAGCTGACCTGCAAAATACAAGCAGCATCCTGACTCTTAAAAATCACTCAGAAGCCTTTAATCTTAGAAGCAGAAATTCTACTTCTAAGAATTTATCTTAAGGAAATAATAAGGGATGGAATAAAGAGCCATAAGAGCAAAATTTCTGAAACAAACTTAAATGTTCAACAATGGTGGATTGGTTAAAAAAGAAAAAAACCTGATGGTATGGACACAAATGGAAAAAAATAGATGACAGATAGATTAGATAGATGATAGATAGATAGATAGATAGATAGATAGATAGATAGATAGATAGATAGATAGAACTGTTATATATATAAAGCAGTGGTCCCCAGTCTTTTTGGCACCAGGGACCGGTTTTGTGGAAGACAATTTTTCCATCGATGGGGAGGTGGGGTGGCGGATGGTTTCAGGATGAAACTAGTCCATCTCAGATCATTAGGCATTAGATTCTCATAAGAAGGATGCAACCTAAATCCCTTGCCTGCACAGTTCACAATGAGGTTCATGCTCCTATAATAATCTAATGCCACTGCTGATCTGACTGAAGGCAGAGCTCAGGCAGTAATGCTCTCTTGCACACTGCTCACCTACCTCCTGCTATCTGGCCCAGTTCCTAACAGGCCACGGACTGATACTGGTCTACAGCCCAGGGGTTGGAGTCCCCTAAAAAGGAGATACACACACACACATACACACACACACACACACACACACGTATATTCTTAGAAGGGATATATGTATATATATAAGTATATGCATATATAGGTGAGCGTGTGTGCATCTTTTACATATATATATACACACACACATATATCCCTTCTAAGAATATACAAAACTATATGTACTATAAGATCCAAGTTTTTTTAAAGACATGGAAATATGCAGATGATGACTGGACAGACAGCTAGATAGGAAGGAGGGAAGATGTTGGAGGGACGCACACAAAGATATTAATAGTAGTTATGTATTTCTGGATAGTGGGTTTACAAGAGATATATGTATGCTTTTCTATTTTTCCCAAACTTTCCACAAAAGTACAATGAATGTTTATTCTTTTGCAATCAATAAAACAATAAAAATCCATCAACATAGTTACAATACATTCTCTCATTACAACTATGTAATTTATTCAATGGTGATTTATTCACCATTCCTTCATGCTGCAAATAATATCTCAACATCTACCACATGAAAGGCCTGTGCTAGGTGTTTGAAAGGATCCACAGAATATGACATGATCCTCATCCTCAAATTAATTACAATTCAGATTGGGAGACAATAAGTGAACACAAATACTTATGGCAACAGGCAATGCCTGCACCATATGGATGGACAGACAATCAGAGCTAAAGCTCAGAGGCCCAACAGGGAGTTCAGCAGTACCCTAAAAACAGGCAAATGTCAATAACTAGAGATGGTATTGGAGCAGGGAACATACCAGATTGAACACTGGAAGTCTTGCATCCCAAGCAGCACTAGTCCCAGGTCAACTGGGACTGCTGGTCCTATTCTGGGGAAGAAGCACTGGAGGGAAAAGGGTAGAGGAATGGAGATGGGGCAGGCAAGGCTCATTCAGTGGGAAGAGGGCAGTTTTTTACCCACAGGATGTATAAATAGGAACCAGACTACAGATGCCTCTGAAGTCCCAGTGACAACAGAGAGCTATTGAAGATTTCAGAGGAGGAGCAACTTTGGAACAGCAATTGAGCAAACTAGATGGGGAGAAAAGGAATAAAGGGGTGTCCAAGGGAGAGACCCCTGGGGGCCGTGATATGGTGGGATGGCACAAATGCCTTCCACATGGAACATGCATGAGACAGGAGAAGCTTGGGTTGGTCCTGGGGTTTAGGTCAGACTTCCCCACTCTCATGGCACACGCAGGCTCTACCCAACCCTCATCACCCACCATGTCAGCCTACAGCATTAATCCAGGTAAATTAGCACAAGTTTAGTTCCAAGCAAAAACTGATTGTTTAATAAAGTGTAAAACCATCTATAAACAAGTGCCCTCATAGTCAGGAAGAAAGGCCAAGCATGAACACTCAGGAGAAGACAAGACCAGATGTTCCTCTAAGGCTCCCAGAGGGGAAGGCGTCCGTTCTCCTGGGTACAGGTTAATAACACAATGCCGTGAGCTCTTGGAATTCAGAGCCACTGAACACTTGGATAAGGGGAATTTGCCTCTGATGCCAGACTTGTTTACTTTAAAGACCTATGAGCAGAGTGGGGTGGATCCAAGATGGCCGAATAGGAACAGCTCCAGTCTACAGCACCCAGCGTGAGCGACACAGAAGACGGGTGATTCTGCATTTCCAACTGAGGTACTGGGTTCATCTCACTGGGGAGTGTCGGACAATGGGTGCAGGACAGTGGGTGCAGTGCACTGAGCATGAGCTGAAGCAGGGCGAGGCATCGCCTCACCCGGGAAGCACAAGGGGTCAGGGAATTCCCTTTCCTAGTCAAAGAAAGGGGTGACAGCCAGCACCTGGAAAACCGGGTCACTCCTACCCTAATACTGCGCTTTTCCAAAGGTCTTAGCAAACGGCACACCAGATTATATCCCACGCCTGGCTCAGAGGGTCCTATGCCCATGGAGCCTCACTCATTGCTAGCACAGCAGTCTGAGATCAAACTGCAAGGTGGCAGCGAGGCTGGGGGAGGGGCGCCCACCATTGCCAAGGCTTGAGTAGGTAAACAAAGCAGCCAGGAAGCTCGAACTGGGTGGAGCACACCTCAGCTCAAGGAGGCCTGCCTGCCTCTGTAGACTCCACCTCTGGGGGCAGGGCATAGCCAAAAAAAGGCAGCAGAAACCTCTGCAGACTTAAATGTCCCTGTCTGACAGCTTTGAAGAGAGTAGTGGTACTCCCAGCATGCAGCTGGAGATCTGAGAACGGACAGACTGCCTCCTCAAGTGGGTCCCCGATCCCCAAGTAGCCTAACTGGGAGGCAACCCCCAGTAGGGGCAGACTGACACCTCACATGGCCGGGTACTCCTCTGAGACAAAACTTCCACAGGAATGATCAGGCAGCAACATTTGCTGTTCACCAATATCTGCCGTTCTGCAGCCTCTGCTGCTGATACCCAGGCAAACAGGGTCTGGAGTGGACCTCTAGCAAACTCCAACAGACCTGCAGCTGAGGGTCCTGACTGTTAGAAAGGAAACTAACAAACAGAAAGGACATCCACACCAAAACTCCATCTGTACGTCACCATCATCAAAGACCAAAGGTAGATAAAACCACAAAGATGGGGAAAAAAACAGAGCAGAAAAACTGGAAACTAAAAAGCAGAGCACCTCTCCTCCTCCAAAGGAACGCAGCTCCTCACCAGCAACGGAACAAAGCTGGATGGAGAATGACTTTGACGAGTTGAGAGAAGAAGGCTTCAGACGATCAAACTACTCCGAGCTAAAGGAGGAAGTTCGAATTCATGGCAAAGAAGTTAAAAACCTTGAAAAAAAATTAGACGAATGGCTAACTAGAATAACCAATGCAAAGAAGTCCTTAAAGGACCTGATGGAGCTGAAAACCATGGCACGAGAACTACGGGATGAATGCACAAGCCTCAGTAGCTGATTCGATCAACTGGAAGAAAGGGTATCAGTGATGGAAGATCAAATAAATGAAATGAAGCAAGAAGCTTAGAGAAAAAAGAATAAAAAGAAATGAACAAAACTTCCAAGAAATATGGGACTATGTGAAAAGACCAAATCTACGTCTGATTGGTGTACCTGAAAGTGATGGGGAGAATGGAACCAACTTGGAAAACACTCTGCAGGATATTATCCAGGAGAACTTCCCCAATCTAGCAAGGCAGGCCAACATTCAAATTCAGGAAATACAGAGAATGCCACAAAGATACTCCTCGAGAACGGCAACTCCAAGACACATAATTGTCAGATTCACCAAAGTCGTAATGAAGGAAAAAGTGTTAAGGGCAGCCAGAGAGAAAGGTCGGGTTACCCACAAAGGGAAGCCCATCAGACTAACAGTTGATCTCTCAGCAGAAACTCTACAAGCCAGAAAAGAGTAGGGGTCAATATTCAACATTCTTAAAGAAAAGAATTTTCAAACCAGAATTTCATATCCAGCCAAACTAAGCTTCAGAAGTGAAGGAGAAATAAAATCCTTTACAGACAAGCAAATGCTGAGAGATTCTGTCACCACCAGGCCTGCCCTAAAGGAGCTCCTGAAGGAGGCACTAAACATGGAAAGGAACAACCGGTACCAGCCACTGCAAAAACATGCCAAATTGTAAAGACTATCGAGGCTAGGAAGAAACTGCATCAACTAACGAGCAAAATAACCAGCTAACACGATAATGACAGGATCAAATTCACACATAACAATATTAACCTTAAATGTAAATGGACTAAATGCTCCAATTAAAAGACATAGACTGGCAAATTGGATAGAGTCAAGACCCATCAGTATGCTGTATTCAGGAAACACATCTCACGTTCACAGACACACATAGGCTCCAAATAAAGGGATGGAGGAAGATCTACCAAGCAAATGGAAAACAAAAAAAGGCAGGGGTTGCAATCCTAGTCTCTGATAAAACAGACTTTAAACAAACAAAGATCAAAAGAGACAAAGAAAGCCATTACACAATGGTAAAGGGATCAATTCAACAAGAAGCGCTAACTATCCTAAATATATATCCACCTAATACAGAAACACCCAGATTCATAAAGCAAGTCTTTAGAGACCTACAAAGAGACTTAGACTCCCACACAATAATAATGGGAGATTTTAACATCCCACTGTCAACATTAGACAGATCAATGAGACAGAAAGTTAACAAGGATATACAGGAATTGAACTCAGCTCTGCACCAAGCGGACCTAATAGACATCTACAGAACTCTCCACCCCAAATCAACAGAATATACATTCTTCTCAGCACCACACCACACCTATTCCAAAACTGACCATATAGTGGGAAGTAAAACACTCCTCAGCAAATGTAAAAGAAAAGAAATTATAACTAACTATCTGTCAGACCACAGTGCAATCAAACTAGAACTCAGAATTAAGAAACTCACTCAAAACCGCTGAACTACATAGAAACTGAACAACCTGCTCCTGAATGACTACTGGGTACATAATGAAATGAAGGCAGAAATAAAGATGTTCTTTGAAACCAACGAGAACAAAGACACAACATACCAGAATCTCTGGGACACATTCAAAGCAGTGTGTAGAGGGAAATTTATAGCACTGAATGCCCACAAGAGAAAGCAGGAAAGATCTAAAATTGATACCCTAACATCACCATTAAAAGAAGTAGAGAAGAATGAGCAATCACATTCAAAAGCTAGCAGAAGGCAAGAAATAACTAAGATCAGAGCAGAACTGAAGGAAATAGAGACACAAAAAACCCTTCAAAAAATAAATGAATCCAGGAGCTGGTTTTTTGAAAAGATCAACAAAATTGATAGACTGCTAGCAAGATTAATAAAGAAGAAAAGAGAGAAGAATCAAATAGATGCAATAAAAAATGATAAAGGGGATATCACCACCAATCCCACAGAAATACAAACTACCATCAGAAAATACTATAAACACTATGCAAATAAATACTATGCAAATAAACCAGAAAACCTAGAAGAAATGGATAAATTCCTAGAAACATACACCCTCCCAAGACTAAACCAGGAAGAAGTTGAATCTCTGAATAGACCAATAACAGGAGCTGAAATTGAGGCAATAATTAATAGCTTACCAACCAAAAAAAGTCCAGGACCAGATGGATTCACAGCTGAATTCTACCAGAGGTACAAGGAGGAGCTGGTACCATTCCTTCTGAAACTATTCCAATCAACAGAAAAAGAGGGAATCCTCCCTAACTCATTTTATGATGCCAGCATCATCCTGATACCAAAGCCTGGCAGAGACACAACAAAAAAAGAGAATTTTAGACCAATATCCCTGATGAACGTCAATGCAAAAATCCTCAATAAAATACTGGCAAACTGAATCCAGCAGCACATCAAAAAGCTTATCCACCATGATCAAGTGGGCTTCATCCCTGGGATGCAAGGCTGGTTCAACATACACAAATCAATAAACATAATCCAGCATATAAACACAACCAAGGACAAAAACCACATGATTATCTCAATAGATGCAGAAAAGGCCTTTGACAAAATTCAACAACACTTCACACTAAAAACTCTCAATAAATTAGGTATTGATAGGACGTATCTCCTAAGAGCTATCTATGACAGACCCACAGCCAATATCATACTGAATGGGCAAAAACTGGAAGCATTCCCTTTGAAAACTGGCACAAGACAGGGATGCCCTCTCTCACCACTCCTATTCAACACAGTGTTGGAAGTTCTGGCCAGGGCAATCAGGAAGGAGAAGGAAATAAAGGGTATTCAATTAGGAAAAGAGGAAGTCAAATTGTTCCTGTTTGTAGATGACATGACTGTATGTCTAGAAAACCCAGTCTCAGCCCAAAATCTCCTTAAGCTGATAAGCAACTTCAGCGAAGTCTCAGGATACAAAATCAATGTGCAAAAATCACAAGCATTCTTATACACCAATAACAGACAAACACAGAGCCAAATCACGAGTGAACTCCCATTCACAATTGCTTCAAAGAGAATAAAATACCTAGGAATCCAACTTAACAAGGGACGTGAAGGATCTCTTCAAGGAGAACTACAAACCACTGCTCAATGAAATAAAAGAGGATACAAACAAATGGAAGAACATTCCATGCTCATGGGTAGGAAGAATCAATATCGTGAAAATGGCCATACTGCCCAGGGTAATTTATAGATTTAATGCCATCCCCATCAAGCTACCAATGACTTTCTTCACAGAATTGGAAAAAACTACTTTCAAGTTCATATGGAACCAAAAAAGAGCCCGCATCGCCAAGTCAATCCTAAGCCAAAAGAACAAAGCTGGAGGCATCACACTACCTGACTTCAAACTATACTACAAGGCTACAGTAACCAAAACAGCATGGTACTGGTACCAAAACAGAGATATAGATCAATGGAACAGAACAGAGCCCTCAGAAATAACGCCGCATATCCACAACTATCTCATCTTTGAGAAACCTGAGAAAAACAAGCAATGGGGAAAGGATTCCCTATTTAATAAATGGTGCTGGGAAAACTGGCTAGCCATTATGTAGAAAGCTGAAACTGGATCCCTTCCTTACACCTTACACAAAAATTAATTCAAGATGGATTAAAGACTTAAATGTTAGACCTAAAACCATCAAAACCCTAGAAGAAAACCTAGGCAATACCATTCAGGACATAGGCATGGGCAAAGACTTCATGTCTAAAACACCAAAAGCAATGGCAACAAAAGCCAAAATTGACAAATGGGATCTAATTAAACTAAAGAGCTTCTGCACAGCAAAAGAAACTACCATCAGAGTGAACAGGCAACCTACAAAATGGGAGAAAATTTTCGCAGCCTACTCATCTGACAAAGGGCTAATATCCAGAATCTACAATGAACTCAAACAAATTTACAAGAAAAAAACAAATAACCCCATCAACAAGTGGGCAAAGGATATGAACGGACATTTCTCAAAAGAAGACATTTATGCAGCCAAAAGACACATGAAAAAATGCTCACCATCACTGGCCATCAGAGAAATGCAAATCAAAACCACAATGAGATACCATCTCACACCAGTTAGAATGGCGATCATTAAAAAGTCAGGAAACAACAGGTGCTGGAGAGGATGTGGAGAAATAGGAACACTTTTACAATGTTGGTGGGACTGTAAACTAGTTCAACCATTGTGGAAGTCAGTGTGGCCATTCCTCAGGGATCTAGAACTAGAAATACCATTTGACCCAGCCATCCCATTACTCGGTATATACCCAAAGGATTATAAATCATGCTGCTATAAAGACACATGCACACATATGTTTATTGCGGCACTATTCATAATAGCAAAGACTTGGAACCAACCCAAATGTCCAACAATGATAGACTGGATTAAGAAAATGTGGCACATATACACCATGGAATACTATGCAGCCAGAAAAAATGATGAGTTCATATCCTTTGTAGGGCATGGATGAAGCTGGAAATCACCATTCTCAGCAAACTATCTCAAGGACAAAAAACCAAACACCCCATGTTCTCACTCATAGGTGGGAATTGAACAATGAGAACACATGGACACAGGAAGGGGAACATCACACACCGGGGCCCGTTGTGGGGTGGGGGGAGTGGGGAGGGATAGCATTAGGAGATATACCTATCGTTAAATGACCAGTTAATTGGTGCAGCACACCAACATGGCACATGTATACATATGTAACAAGCCTGCACGTTGTGCACATTTACCCTAAAACTTAAAGTATAAAAAAAAAAACACAAAAAAAAACCTATAAGCAGAAAGCTCACCTGGCTTTCTAATTAGCTTTCCAACATGGACTTACACACAAAGTGGGGAAATCTTTCATCAGACAACTTTCAGATCCATATCCATTTGTTCCCCCTCACCCCAACACATATATAAACACACCCTTCCAATCTCGGCAAGAGCATAATTCTCATTCACATAATTCTCATGGTTTCCTGCTGGCAAATAAATTACCGTCACATGAAGAGAGACAGACAAACCAGCTGATTTCAATGATCTTAAAGTAATAAATACATCCTCACATACATGCATGGTGTTTTTCCAAGTGTCTTTTATATTCAGTGTTCCTTTAGCCTCAAAACAATTCTGGAGGCAGGTATAAATGATCCCACGATTCCCATTTAACGGAGAAGGAGAGGAGCAGAGAAGCGAAGCAATTTAGTCTAAGATCAGATAGAGATACGGAGTAATGTCTTTCCCTGGGCATCCACCATCCATTCTCCACAACCTTTCCATTCTTTCAGAGGAATACAGAAGTCGAGGAATTCTTTCAGAGTCAAGGAATACGGAAGTAAAAAGACATAGCTCCATTCTCGAATTACTTATATTCAATCACATTGACAAACCTATACCCCTAAAACCATTAACCAAAGACACATGCAGCACAGACACGCTAGACACTGAAGCATGAAGGACAAGAAAAACCAGGGTATGCTTATAATGAGGAAGGAATAAAATAATCAGAATTTTAGAAAAGAAAAAAGGACCTTCTAGACCCGTGCTGTCCAATACGGCAGCCATTAGCTACGTGTAATTACGGAGCACTTGGAAGGTGGCTAGTCAGAATTGAGATGGGCTTAGGTGTCAAATACAGGATTTCAAATACTTAGTATGGAAAATATATATATTATTATTTTTATAGTAATTACACATTCAAATAAGATTTGGATATACTGAATAAATTAAAATATATCATTCAAATTAATTTCACTTGTTTCTTTTTCCTTTTTTAACTTGGCTATGAGAAACTTTAAATTGCAGATGTGGCTCATGTTATATTTCAATTGTACAGCACTGTCTTAGTTTCCTTCTTTATTTTTATGAAATAAAACTAGACTTTTTCTTTTTTCCAACATTCTTAATAACTGTAGGTAAATAGTCATTTCCATAATGGCATATTCCTGACATTTCTCCCACTTTCCTGGACTTCCCCCAGTCCCTCGGGCCTACTTTGCTTATCACATTGACCTCAGAACTGAGTTTCCTTCTGTTATGGTCTTTACCGAAATTCTCACACTCAACACACCTAATTCCTCAAAGCAGGGGCCCATTACTGAAGTCTATTCCTCCTTGGATAGCCTCCAGATTTATTTCCTGCAGTAGATGCCACAGGGAAGGGTCAGGGTGGGATCAGATTTCTCAGACTCTAATTATACTTCAGAGGCACCCCCCTACACAAATCTTTCTTCTACAGTGCTGCAGTTTGAACGTGTCTCCCAAAGCACATGTGTTGGAAACTTAACCCCCAATACGACAGTGTTGAGAGGTGGTTATCTTTAAGAGGTGATTATGTCATGAAGGTCAGAGCCCTCATGAATGGATGAATGTCGTTATGGAGGGAACGGGTTCATCACTGTAAGGGTGAGTTTGTTATAAAGGCAAGTTTCGCCCTCTCTTGCTCTCTCATGCTATCTTGCCTTTCCACCTTCTGCCATAGGATGACACAGCAAAAAGGCCCACACCAGGTAGGGGCCCCTTGATCTTGAGCTTTTCAGCCTCCAAAACTTGAGCCAAATACACTTCTTTCTCTTATTTATTTATTTATTTATTTATTTATTTTTATTTTATTTATTTTTTTTTTTTTGAGGACGGAGTCTCACTCTGTCGCCCAGGCTGGAATGCAGTGGTGCAATCTCAGCTCACCACAACTTCTGCCTCCCAGGTTCAAGCAATTCTCCTGCCTCAGTCTCCTGAGTAGCTGGGATTACAGGCACCTGCCACCATGCCTGGCTAATTTTATTTTTGTGTTTTTAATAGAGATAGGGTTTCACCATGTTGGACAGGTTGGTCTCGAACTCCTGACCTCAGATGATCCACCTGCCTCAGCCTCTCAAAGTGCTGGGATTACAGGCGTGAGCCACCATGCCCGGCCCAAATACACTTTTTTTGCTTTTTTATAAATTACTCAGTCTGTGGTATACTGTTATAGCAGCCCAAATGGACTAAGACTTATGATTAACACAATTCAATATCCTGAGGCTTTTTAAATCTTAAATTTCATCAAACTGCCCAGCTCTGACCCTCTGTTTTCTGCTATAATTGTTTTCCTTGGATGATGTGACTATCTCACAAGCACAATATGCAAGTGGTGCCCTCAGAGGTCTCCTACTTGTCACTGCCCCAGGGTTTTGTATGTGATCATCAGGTAGAAGACACTCATAAACAAAGGTAGCAACTGAAAGGGAAAAAGAGAAGGACCCACAAAGAGCCCATGGAGAGGATCAGCTCTCACAGACAGCAGGCAACAATGCTGGGCGCTTTGTGGGTGAGCTCTAGGTGTCCAGGACTGGAAAGGAAGAAATAATGCTCTGAGTAGGAATAGGAACTGGAGAACAGAAGGACACCTGAAGGAGGTCAAAACAGACCATCTTTCTTTTTGTTTTACTGCATGCTGACATCATTTTCTTTTTCTTTTTTTTTTCTTTTTTTTTACATTTTCTTTTCTTACAGGTAGGGTCTCCCCTCTGTCACCCAGGCTGGACTGCAGTGGTACATACAATCACAATTCAATGCAGCCTCAAACTCCTAGGCTCAAGTGATACTCCCATCTCAGCCTTCTAAGAAACTGGGATTACAAGTGTGAGCCACCATGCCTGACTCATTTGTTTTTTATAGAGAAGAGGCCTTGCTATGCTGCCTGGGCTGGTCCTGAAATCTTGGTCTCAAGATATTCTTCTGCCTTGGCCTTCCAAAGGTGGGAATTACAGGCATGAGCCACTGTGCCTGGCCCATGCTGCCATTTTCAAGGCTAGAATATACTTCTTTTTTGGTGGAGAAGACAATTAGAAAGATGATTTCTCCTTCAATGGTAGGGAAGCTCTTCAAGTGCTTTCTCTCTTCCAGTCAGAACTGCAGTGCCAGCTGACATCCAACTCACTAAGTGAAACCCTACAAATAGAGATGACAATGGTCCACCATGGAGGGAGATCTGTCTCCACTGACCTGAGACTCAACTTCAGGGAACTTGGGGGAGATAAAGAAACTCTCCCTCAACCCCAAAACATTCCACAGACAACCAGATCTTAAAGGTCCTGGAGGAATTATGATGACTTCTTGTCCCAAAAGGACTGCCTGCTGACTAAATGTGGGTCCTATTTGCTCTCCTTGGTTCTAATGATTTCTTTTAAGTTCAATTCTTATTCTCATTCATATTCTCATCCTCATTCTTCTCTCTCCCCCTCTCCTTGTCTCCCTGTCTCTCTCTCTCTCTCTCTTGCCCCCCCCCACCCCCCTGGCATCTTGGGTTAGTGTGAGCTTTGGCATCAGGAAGCCCTGAATTTGAAACTCAGCTCTCCCTCTTTTCTAGCAGCAGCATGAACTCAGCCTTACTTCTCTGAGACTACCTAATGTTTTCATTATGCACCCCATCACTCAACAAAGTTTAACATCTCCTGCAATATTTATTCTTTCATGTAGTCAACAAATGTTCACTGAGGACCTTCCGTGTAGATATCAGACTCCAGAAATGCAGCAGTACCAAAACAAAAACCTTGTCCTCGTGTATCTTATATTCTAGTTCGGGAAAGATAATCAATACATAAAATAAATAAGTAAATTACGTGTCCGACAGTGAAAATGTTATGAGAAAAAAATCATGCAGGAAGGGGGACTGGGAAATGCAGCAGGGTACAAATTTAAAAGACTTGAAGAAATTGAGGAAGCAAGTTGAATAGATTTGGGGAAAGAGGATTCAGGCAGAGGGAACTCCACTGCAAGAGCTCTGAGGTGGAAGCAGCAAGGAGACTCCTGTAAATGGGTGGTCAGGAGAGAGGTGAGAGCAGCACGGGAAAAGATAAGCAGTAAGAACTTTGGCTCTACTTGGCATACACCAGAAAGCCAGAGAAGAGGGTGGCATGGCCTGACCTGTGTGTAAGAGAATCACCTGGTGTGATCACACTGCAAGAAGGCTGAAATCAGGGAGAATAGATCTAAGGCTACTGCAATAATACTAGTGAGAGATCAAGGTGACTACACCAGGGTTTTACCAGTGGAGGTGATAAGAACTAGTCCTTATCTGCTTTATAGTTTTCTACTACTATGTTCCATACATTTTAAAATACACCTAGAAACAGGAATAGTAAAAAGATGTGATTCAAAAACAAAAACAGAAGATCTAGTATTTCACCTACCCCTTCGATGTACTGTACTGTATTAGAGTTCTCCAGACAAACAGAAACAATAGGATATACAGAGATATACAAAAAGAGATTTATTATGAGAATTGGCTCACGCAATTATGGAGGCTGAGAAGTCCCATGATCTGCCGTCTGCAAGATGAAGAACCAGGAAAGCCAATAGGTAATTCAGTCCAAGTCTGATGGCCTGATAACCAGGGGAGCTGATGGTGTAACTCCTGGAATCCAAAGGCTCGAGAACCAGAAACTCCAACGTCCAAAGACAGGAGAAGATGGATGTCCCAGCTTTAAGAAGAGAGAGAGTGAATTCTCCCTTCCTCCTCCTTTTTGTTCTATTTGGGCCTGCAACAGATTGGATGATGCCCATCCACCGTGGTGAGGGTGGATCTTCCTTACTCAGTCTACTGATTCAAATGCTGGTCCCTTCCAGAAACACCCTCACAGACACACCCAGAAATAATGTTTTCCCAGCTATCTGGGCATCCCTTAACCCAGTCAAGTTGACACACAAAATTAGCCATCCCACCTACTTTGGAGTGTACTAAGGTAGCTTACACAAAATAATTGGTGTAGAGTACCAAGCACAGGTGGTAATACAACACGAGCTTAAATTATACTCATTCCTGCCAACCCCACATATAATTTAGCCTATGACCCATCACCCAGCTCCTCCCTGTCCTCTTGACTCTGGTCTTCCTAATAATGCCTGTAACGTGGTTGCTTGTCTGATTGAAAGTTACCCTCATTTAACTTTCAGCCATGCTGGAAGCTTCCCTACTGGGAAGGCAGCATTGTATGGGCTCAGAGAGAAAGGTGGGGAAGTCTGTGGTCTTGATCTGAATCTAAAACCGCCATGAAACTCCAAAATCCACCATCTAACAACAGCAGAATATGTGTTTCTTCTCAAGCTGGCATGGAATATTCACCAAGATAGACCACATTTTGAGCAATAAAATACATCTTCACAAGTTTAAAAGAATAGAAATCCTTCAAAGTATGTCCTCAGACCACAATGGAATTAGACTAGAAACCAATAACCAAAAAAACATAGTTGTAAAAATTCCCAAATATTTGGAAATTAAACAACACATTTCTAAATAACTTTGGGTCAAAAATGAAGACAAGTTTTTAAATATTTCTAACAAAATTAAAATTAAAACACAACTTATCAAAATATGTCAGATGCAGAAAAATAGTGCCTAACAGGAAAAGTATAGCATTAAATGCATATGTTAGAAAATAAGAAAGCTATAAAATCAATAAACCTAAGATTACACCTTAGGGAACTAGAGGAAAAATAGTAATTTAAGCTTAAAGCAGGTGAGAAAAAAAGAAAGAAAAAAAATTTGAGCAAAATTCAGTGAACTTGAAAACAGAAAAAAAATAGAGAAAATTAATTAAACCTAATGCTGGTTCTTTGAAAAGATCAATAAAAATGACAAATATCTCATGAAGATAACCAGGAAAAAAAGAAAAAAGACACGAATTACCAATATCGGAAATAAAAGACTAGTCATCATTATGGATTCTGCTGACATTAAAAGGATAATAAATTACTACTACAGATAACTATGCTTACAAATTTGATACTTCATATAAAATGGACCAATTCATTGAACGACACAAACTAGCATAACTCACACAAGGAGAAATAAATAACTTGAATATCCCTATTTCTGTTAAAGAAATTGAGTCAATAATAAACCTTCCAAAAAAGAAATCACCAGGCCTCATGCTTTCACCTATGAATTCTACCAATCACTGAAGAAAGAAATGATTCCAATTTTCTACAATCTCTTCTAGAAAACAGAAGCATTCCATAATATCCCCAAACCAGATAACAGCATTGTAAGACAGGAAAACTACAGACGAATTATCTCTCATGAACACACATGTAAAAATCCTCAACCAATATTAGCAAATCAAACCCAACAATATATAAAAAGAATTATATAATGCAACCAAATGGGATTTATCCCAGATATGCAAGGTTGGTTCAATATGAAAATCAACCAGTGTAAGCCGCTACATCAACAGACTATAGAAGAAAACCCCTATATTGATCACATTAATCAATGGGGGAAAAGGACTTGACAAAATCCAACATCTACCATGATAAAAACTCTCAGCAAACTAGAAACAGAGGGGAACTTCCTCAGTTTAGTAAAGAATATCCACCCAAAAAACGTACAGCTAGCATATGACATGAGCTAAGAAAAAGAGAAACATCCTACAGAACAGGACAAAAGGTGAAAGCTGATTTTTCCCTCAGGTTTACAGGAGGGTGCTGAGGTTGAGGAGGGTTGGGACTTCTTCTTTGTTATCACCACCCACATGCAACAAAGATGACAACCTTGTGTTAAGAGCACAGATGAGGAAAGGTGACATAGCACCTGCCTGGAGTAAAAGCTTTCTTGTCACTTTGAAGTTTCATTTTATATGCACGCATGCACACACACTACACACACACACACACACACACACACACTTGAGAAAGGCTGGTATATTGCACTGCCTGGCCCTGTGCAAATTTTGGTGTTTGGGGTTTTTTAATAAACTGAATGCACATCTTGAAAATAAATAAAATCTGCCCAGTTACTTTAAATCCTGTTTATCTGAAATCCCACCCATAGCACATCCCATACCCTGTTTTATTTTTCTCCATAGCATTTTCTAACATACTGAATAATTTATTTTGTTTACTGACTATCACCCACTGGAAAGCAAACCCCTTAAGACCATAGGTTATAAATTGCTAGATCCCCATCACACAGTAGGTGCTTGTTAATTTTCCTTGACTGAATTATCCAGTTTGTTCTCATCTGGGTTACTTAGGGGCCAAGAACACTTGGAAAGAGGGTTCCTATGTTGGAAGCAGTAGGTCCACAGCTATCCTTCAGCTGTGAGCATTTTCTCAGCAAGAGGGACACTTACTGTTGTTACAAGATGGAGGCCTCCTCTGTCTCTTCCTTCCCTAGACATACTGGCCCTTCAAGGAACACGCTGCCAGGCTCTGGGAATTCTAACTAGCTCACCTACGACAAGAAAGGAATCCCATCCCTCCTCAGCTTCTACAGCTCTCCCCCAACCTGGATTGGCTTCCCGAGCCAAGAGACCCATATGTGAGGATGGCTTAGAAAACAGCATCATGCAAATGTTTTCATTCAGCAGTAAAATCATTTGATTTCACTCAAGCTTGTCTTTGCAAGGGCAACTGAAGCCAGCTTGACAGAGAATCATTAAATAGACTAATTAGGAAATTATTTGGAGAGGCTGCATGGCAGAGAGGGGAAGAGTTAAGCAACTAGAATTGGGCTCTGGCAGTTACTTAGTAGCTGTGTGGCAACAGGCAGGTCAAGGAACCTTTCTGAATCCCCATTTCCTCATACTGGTACAGGTCTGAAATAATGATATATCACAAGGTTGTTAACTGGATTCAAGGAGATGATGCATACATAAAGTACTTTGTAAAGTGGGAAGAATGAGCCAAATTATTTGTTGCTACTTTTGATTGTTGTTATTATCTGGAAGAATCATGAGAGTAGGAAAGGAGAGAAACTTGCGTGTTGAGGATGCAGTACATTAAGAACAAAAACCTAAAAACTAATGGTAACTTGGTTATTGGAAGGGTGCCATAGAAACATCATGAGAGATATGGAAAAGCAGGGCAGGCAGTGGTGATTAACTTGGCCTAAACTAGTTCCGTCCTCCTTCCCTTCCCTTCCCTTCCCTTCCCTTCCCTTCCCTTCCCTTCCCATGTCCTCCAGGCACAGAACTCACAGGACAACACCCTTAGCTCAAATATCCCCAACTCTGAACTTTCCTCAAGGTATCCCAGAGCCACAATACCCTGGACTCAGTAGCCTGTGATGCTTCCAAAAGTCCTTCCAGTACAACTTCACCATCACCCCCAGAGGCCAGTTCTCACCTTGAATCTGTCTCTACAGAAATGCAAGGCAGAGGAAGGGCCACAACTTGGTGCTGGGAAACTGCCCAAGGCAGGAGCTAGCTCTGGTCCTCCCTGCACTCCCAGAAAGTGAGTGTGGCCTGAGCTGGATTGCTAGGAAGGGTAGCTTAACAGAGCCCTTAAAACACAGCCTTATGGCCAGAAAGATTAGATTTCATGTCAGATTCTGGATTCTGCAGCTGCCCAACTATGTGGCCTCCAGTAAGACGCTTGACCCTTCCAGCCTCAGTTTTCTCATGTAAAGATAAGCGCACTAAGCTGACAGCTGTTACCACTTAAAAGCACTAAGCTGACAGCTCTCACCACAGTGCATGGCCCACAGTAAATTACAGATATTCATTCCCAGACTGTCCAAGTTTAAAACCTGGATCAGACATCAATGTGCAGCCCTGGGCAATTATCAACCTCTCTGTGCTTCCTCTTTCTCAATCATAAAACATGGACAATAAAAGAAGCTAGGCTTGTTGTGAGGATTAAATTAGTTAATTCATGTAAAGTGGTTAGAACAGTACCTGGCGTATTGTAAGTGCTCAAGAATAATGATAGCTAAGATTTGTTCAATAAAAATAAATAACAATAATAAATTATTGATGAAGGGATTTGCATACCAAAGTGGTTCCACCCCATCTCACAGGCTCTAGCACATAATAAGAAATTGATAAATATTTGCAATGGATGATCCTGGAAATTTCCATCTAATCTCCCAACATTTTGTTCCATCTACTCACAGATGCCGCTACTTGGCCAACAGAGGCAGAAATCGCAAATCCATGTTACTGTCCCCTCCTCCTCATGCTTCACATGTTGCCTTTTTATGGTGATGCTGTCTACTTTTCCCTAAACTTCTTAATGAGAGAGGAACGCAGATGAAATAAGCATTTTCCAAAGGAGTTGGTCTGGAGGAAGCTCTTATGTGCCACAAGAATGGACAACTACAGAATATTCAGTTCAGGACAGTTCATTGCTCTAGATGGGGTGGGGGTGGGGGTTTGATCTGAAGATGAGCATAAACCTCATGGATGTGCTGTTCCCTCTGGCTGAAATGTTCTTCCTCACTTCATTCTGGCTTTTCTCAAATATCACCTCCCCAGAGAAGCCCTCTCAAACAGCAACCCCAGCGTTCTGTATGTATTATGTTGCTTTGCTTTTCTTCATAGGATTGTACATTGCATTTGTTCATTAGTTTATCCTCTGCCTCCCCCGAGAGAACAGCAAAGAAACTTGCCCGTTTTGTTCACTACTGAGCCAGAACAGTGCCTGGGACATACATAGTAGACACCTAAGAAATATGTGATACATGAATAAATGAAGCAAAGGTCTTTCCCCAGCACAGGCGACTGCCAGCACTTTGGCTGGATTGCAGGTTTGACAGCCTCAGCCAAATGACTTTTCTCAAGCTCAGGAGGATGAGCTGGGTTGGGCTATAGGGCAAAGGAAAATGCAGACTCAGGTCTCAGCTCTGTTTTTTCTGAAAGATGGGAAGATGTTGGCTGTCTTTGATCTGTAAAATACACTCAGTGACATTCCATCATTCAATTAGAATGTTAAAGAGTTGCAACAAAATTAATTTGCTTATCACCAGGGAAATTAAAATGTTTGCAAATAAATTCTACCCCTGCAGCCCAGTTTCAGGTGGTTGATACATCTGATGTGTTGGCAGCAGTAAGAACCAAGACAGTACTGGGAAAACTAGTTTCTAGCTAGAAGGGAAAATTCAGCAAAGGTTAAAAACAATTTTTTTGGTTAAAAACAATTTTTTTAATTAAAAAAAAAAAAACAACCAACACCGCTGCCTGAGTTTGTGTTTTTAATGCCTTCACCAAATTGGACACATTATTTAAAGAACCAGAGTGCAGGCTATACAGATAACATCTCACTCTCAAGCAAAGAACAATTCAGACATTAATTGTATCCCAAAATTACTTGAGTCCTGCAATTTAGCACAGAGTTTCAGAGTATGGGCTTTGCAATTAGTTAAGCCTAGGTGTGGCTCCATCTTTGCCACATACTAGCTGTTGTGACCTTGTAATGTTTCCTAAACTTCTCTGAATCTGAGTTCCTCAGCTGTCAAATGGACATCATAAGATTAATCTCATGGGGTGCTGAAAAGATATATAATTGTACATAAAGCAGAGTAGGTGCTCAGTATAGGAAATGTACTTTTATTATTATATGAATGATGTTAAATATTAATGTAAAAAAATACTAACAATAAATATAAAAGATAATGTATCCCATGCCTATAAAGGGATGGTACATATCAAAAAAACAGGGGAGAATTGGCACAAAATCCCACCCAGACTTCAACTTCTTCTGGAGCTTTCCTTGGAGACCTCTGTTCAATGCCCAATATGACACTCCTGCTATGCAGGGACACAGTGAGGTGGCCTGGAAGGATCTCCAGGAGATGAATGAATTCCATGTGACGCATTCCCAGATCCAAACACCCAACCCAAATCTCCCCCTCTACCTCACTATTTCCAACTCCCTCTCTACCCGCCTCCTCCCAAACACACAGAAGGTGGATGCAATAAAAAAGGAAAGAAGTAACCTGGGAAAGCTTCCAGGGAGTGTGAGGCTGGAGAATGAGTGTGAGAGACTGGAGGGCTAGACAGAATTGCTGTGTAACCAAAAGCAAAAGCAAGGAGATGGGCCAGGTGGCCAAGGCAGAGGAGGAAAAGAAGTGGCTCCACTGCACGCTAATGAGCCTCCATCATAATGGCATAATAGCAGGCGCAGCCCTCTTGCCACTTTCCCTTTTGCAATAGTACTCTGTTTTCCTGAAGTCTCTAGCAATTAAAAAACAAAATCTATATGCCTCAAAAGGGCTTTGTGATTGCCTGAGGAACAGGAGCAACGCATGAGCTGGCAAAGGCACCCAATGCAGCCTGAGGCCTGGAAGAAATATTATCCAAAGGAAAGAGAGATTAAAATATGGCTGCTAAAAGGAATCCCAAGTTAATGCCGGAGGCCAAAAAACTGATGATGGGGGGAAAAAATGTGGCCAGCCCAGAGTTAGCAAGTTTCGGGAGATGTACAGAAAAACAGGATTTATGACCCAACTCCCCAGCCCAGATCCAAACATGAATTTTTGCTGGCTATATGCACCAAACAATTTATCAGAGGCAATTTAGCAATCAGCTAAGCGAAGATACATGGACTTTCTCTTCTTTACCAACTTCTTTGGCCTAACATCTCTCATTGTACAATGACAGCTGGAAGAACAGGGAACCTCACTTACCTTGCTAGTCTGGGTCTCTTGGGAGAAAGAAGGGCCAGGACTAGGGCTGGTAAAATTCTGCGCTTAATTGCAAGACTGTGGTGGCATGCAGTGCCATCAGGAAGGCTGCACCAGGTGACATTCATGCAGCCCATATTCATTCACAGCTGTGGGTGGGCTGATCCGGGGCACCAATTATCTAATTGCTGCTAATGTTCCGTATATTTACTCAGCTGCAAATTTGCAAGATGGGGCCTGACTCACAAGAAGGGGATAATAATGGGAGAGATATTTCCATTTGAAAATTCATGAATAAACAGCAAGAGCCCTGTTTATTAAAATTCAGATGCAGATAAACAATGAGTGTAGTTCCAGGAATAATTGCAGGGTTTCCACAGTTACAGAAAACCAGCCCCTTTGTCAACACTCCATTGTTCTATTTATACCTTGAGAGATATTGCACTGAGTTTCTATAAATACAATGGAAACTCATTCATCTCAACCCCTCTCACGTGTCAAGTCCAGCCTTCTCTGCAATAAAAGATCTGCATCCCAAGTGTTTCTGACATTAGGTCTCAAGACTGTCATGGGCAAATCCTTCCTAATATAAGGGATAAAGAAGAGCAGGCTTGGAGTGGGCTGGTGATGGGGGAAGGGAAGCAACAGGCATTCTATTCTGGTTTCCGAAATAGGCAGGAGGCAGATACACTTTAACTAGCTCTCAGCCTTTGAGTGTTAATTGCAGTGATTAAAGGCAGGTGAAACAAACTGCCCAGGGTATCTCAACCCCTGCATGGGATAGGATCTCATCACTGATATTCATTTATATATTTTCCTCGAATGTGACTCAGGTCCTCCTCCATGGATGTTGGCCACCTCTCTCCTATTATATGCAAACCTGCATTGCGGTGGTCCAGAAATCTACTTCGTTGATTCCCCCTTGCCCCAAAGTACCTAGAAATACACTTTACTACACAGTGTTAATCAGAGAGTCTGGTTCAGTGAAGGTCTTTTGATCTCAATTAGTGCCGAAAAGTACCCCCATAGCAGGTTCCTGTGCTGTCCCCAGATACAATTATATTTATAAGAATATCACATTTTTAAGTGTCTTACTGAATGGCTGGCACTGTGTATATTACTTTACATATAAAATCTAATTATCATACCAGCCCTGTGAAGGAAGTCCTATTATTCTCTTTCTTATGGACTAAAGTATGAAGCCCTAAGGCAAGTTGCCTAGATATACAGCTAGTAAGTAGCAGAGCCAGATTTTGTACCCAGAACTATTTGAAACTAGGAAACGTGCTCTTAGCCACTACATCAGTATGTTTTTCTGGCTCTTGGACTCAATTCCCACTGCTCCTTCTTGCGGATAAGCCTGACTGCCCTGTCTCTGTGCGATGCCTCAGATAGCTCACACTTCTCTCCATTAACTTATTAATTTAAGCAACCCCCACTCCAATACCACACACACACGAAAAACTTTAGTCTCTGTCTCTCTCCACAGTTCCTAGATTGCAAGAGCTGACCTGGTAACCACAGCAATCTTCCACATGCCCACACTTAACGTTTAAAAGAAAAGATCATTTTTCTTCTCACGTTTAGAAGAAAAAGTCATTATAGACCTATAGCTTATAGATGTACATGTATACATTATGTATGTGTGCATATACATGTTTATGTAGGTATAAACACATAAATGTACATATGTGTATGTGTGTGTGTATAAGCTTCTTGTGAGTGCCTCCCTATAGGTAAGGTAAAATTATCCACAGGGAAGTGGGACTATACCAGGAGAGGGACACTGATGCATACATTGCACCCCTTACCATCTGACTTCCCATATGCTATGGTGGAACCGGGTTCATTAAAGTAGTTTACACATACTGAATTTTAATACAGATAGCTTCTTTCAGTCGTATATCTCTCAAGAAACTCTAGTCTCTGGCCCGGGCACAGTGGCTCACACCTGTAATCCCAGCACTTTGGGAGGCCGAGGTGGGCGGATCACGAGGTCAAGAGATGGAGACCATCCCGGCCAAAATGGTGAAAGCCCGTCTCTACTAAAAATACAAAAATTACCTGGGCATGGTGGTGCACGCCTGTAGTCCCAGCTACTCCGGAGGCTGAGACAGGAGAATCACCTGAACCCGGGAGGCAGGGGTTGCAGTGAGCTGAGATGGTGCCACTGCACTCCAGCCTGGCCACAGAGCAAGACTCCTTCTCAGAAAAAAAAAAAGAAGAAAAGAAACTCTAGTCTCCAAACATTTCACAGGTTTCAGAGCCAAAGAAGGGGAGCTTAAACAAGACGGAATGGCAAAGAGGTCACCCAGGGAGCAAGGAGGGAGACTTTCATACTCACTCGTCAGCAACAGCTGGCAGCCTCGGCAAGAAATCTGCGCCCTGTTATTGGAGAGAGATTTCTCTTCACAGTCTCATTTTGCAGACAGTGGTTAAGTTCTACTCTTTTCACTCGGGCCCAGCACCCCTCTAGGTAGAGGAGATGGCCAATTATGAGTTCAACTCCAGTGGTCCTGAAGCTCATATCCCCAAAAGTTCTCGACTTCCTGGACAGTTCTCACATTTATTTAACAAATTATTGAACATCCACTCGAACAGGCACTGGGCTAGCTCAATCTATGTTGCTCCCTTAACTTGTGCTCCACTGAGCTGCTGGATTAACTGGGATTCTCCATTGCTTCTGATGCCTACTCCATGCTACTCCTACCAGTCGGGTCACCTGTTATTCCATTCTCGTATACACAAGCACTGCTTCTCCCACAGCTGAGGTATGTGTTTACAGGAGCCAACAGTGTCCATTCTCAAAACCATTTATCATTGTCATTACATGTCATTATAGTTACATTGTTTAATTAAGTAATATGTAAATCAACAGAAGATGAGTACCAAAAAAAGTTTGTCAAAGTTTAGTTAAATGTTTTGCAAAGACCTGATAAAGGTAAGTCACTTAAAAATGTAGTTGAACCTAATTCGGTGTGAGTGGGAAAAGTATAAAATACAGGGAGTAGGGAGAATCTAGAGTCTTTAAATTGCTTTCCCAGTTGGTTTCTACTCCATGAAAAAAAAAATCAGGCACTGGAAATCATAGATGATGTATTACGGATGTGAGTTAAACAAGAAAGATAATCCGGAACTCTAATCAGCAGACCAATATGGAAAAAAAAAAAAAAAAAACAACCTAGGGCCTGCCCATATCAAAAGATGAGCAAATAAATACACATCTCTAAACTTTAAGTTAAAATAACATGTCCAGGGCATTATGTATTTTTTAATGATTCCCCTAAAGTTCAGACAAATTTTTCAATTACCAAGAATTGGTCTCCATCATAAAATACAAACGACTACAATTTATTGAGACATGGGCTATAATAGACATATCTGGCGTTGGGAAATGAGGGAAGAGGGGGTTAAGGTGGAGCATTTGAACCAGACTTGTGGTGGAGGAGGAGAGAATAAAACCTCCAGGAAGGAAAGGGCACCTGTGTACACTCTTAGAGAGGATGCAAGAGCTAGCAAGGCAAAGTAGAGGGGGAGAGTAGGCCAAGCACCAAAACAGCATCTATAAAGGCACATAGTGCATTTGGGGATCTGCAAATGAGTTGGTATGGCTGGGACACTGAACGTATGGCAAAGGTGATCCTTTCCACAGCTACTTGCATGTTTGCTATTTTACAGTCACCATGCAAGGATCTGCATGGATAGAACACACATTCCCTAGAGCACTAGGGAAAAATTGGTCCATTACACTTTACAAAACCTTTTCACATTCATTCTGCAGAAAGTCTACCTTCAGAAGGCCGTAAGCAGGTCTGCCTCTGATTTGTTGACCCCTTTACCCATCCCTACCCCATCCCCAGTTTCCCTCCTCACCCAGGACCCAAAGATCTCCCTCTGTAAATATTGTAGTTGAACCTGTAGAAGTCAGCTGGGGCATGGTGACTCATTCCTGTAATCCCAGCTTTTTGGGAGGCTGAAGCCAGAGGATTGCTTGAGCCCAGGAGTTTGAGACTAGCCTGGGCAACATAGGGAGATATCATGCCTACAAAAATTAAAACAAACAAACAAAAATAGCTGGGCATGGTGGTGCACACCTGTGGTCTCAGCAACTCAGTAAGCTGAGGTGGGAGGATCACTTGAGTCTAGGAAGTCAAGGCTGCACTGAGCCAGGATCATTGCCACTGCACTCCAGCCTGGGCGACAGTGAGAGACCTCGTCCAAAAAAAAAAGTCATAGAAGGAAACTGGGATGAGCTATCAGGTCTGGCTGACAACAAATCCAAAACTGGCCAAAAGGCCTCAGAGTTTTAAATAACCATGTTATTCTCCCTCCTGTTCAGTGATATTTACTTCTAAACTGAAATGCTTATCCAACCACCCAAAGGCCACTGAAGTAGGTGACAGATTACCTGATACACTTCTACACCCTCCAAGAAATTTCCTAGTAATCACAGTCGCTGCTATTTTTTTCCAGCTGGTTGCTGACAATGTTTCAAAATGAATCCTCCTACACTCTAATTTTTACCCTTGACTAGCTGACTTTAATGGTAATCTCCTCAGGTTTGGAACCCTGATGGAGACAAAAACCTCTCTGATTTCTTTCAGAAGTGAACTTCAGTAGAAAGCAGCTCTATAAGGCCACTTTTTTTTCTTTATTTCTTCTTAAAAAAAAAAAACAGGATACATGTGCAGAATGTGCAGGTTTGTTACATAGGTATACGTTTGCCATGGTGATTTGATGCACCTATTTACCCATCCTCTAAGTTCCCTCCCCTCACCCCCCACCCTCCAGCAGGGCCCGGTGTATTGTTCTTCTCTCTGTGTCCATGTGTTTTCAATGTTCAACTCCTACTTATGAGTGAGAACATGCGGTGTTTGGTTTTCTGTTCCTGTGTTAGTTTGCTGAGGATGATGGCACTGATCATCAGAGAAATGCAAATCAAAAACACAATGAGATACGATCTCACACCAGTCAGAATGGCCATTATTAAAAATTCAGGAAACAATAGATGCTGGCGAGGCTGTGTAGAAATAGGAATGCTTGTACACTGTTGTTGGGAATGTAAATTAGTTCAACCATTGTGGAAGATAGTATGATGATTCCTCGAGGATCTAGAACCAGAAATACCATTTGACCTATCAGGCCACTTTTAAACTTGGTTTTCATTCCTTCCCTGCCCTGGCCCTCAACCCTAATCATTTTATCTAAACTGCCATCCAACTGGCTTTCTTGAGAATTCAACTTCTTAATAAAATGACCAAAATTTCCTTTGGACTTTGGGATGCTATTTGTTTAAAATGGTCAGGAAATCTAATCTCTTGTATAATCAATCAATTTGAAGTGTTCTCTCCCTTACGTCAACAAATTTGATCACTTGAAAGTAAGCTCTATAAGGGTAGGCCTTTCCCTGTTTTGTTTGCCATTATTTCTCCAATGCCTAGCAAAAGCCAGGGTAGGAAGTAGGTGCTCACTAAAGAGAAACTGAATGAATGAATGATCCTCACAACAACCCTGTGGAATGAGCAAGCTAGATATTCTTACAGTTGAGACCAGACTCAGTGAGATTAAGTGGTTTGCTCAGGGTCACCCAGTCTAGCACTCTATTATCGTTTGTCTAGTGCCATTTCACTAGACCATGTACCTGAATCCCAGCACCAGAACAGGAAGATTTTTACAGTCTTTGCTTCTGAAGAACTAAAATCAGGCCCCTGAGTAGAGTCCAAGGTCCATAGCTCTTAAGATGAAAATGCAAACATTGGAAATGGAGCTCTTGGAAACACCACTTAAAAATTGTATCCTGCCAGGCGCAGTGGCTCACACTTGTAATTCCAACACTTTGGAAGGCCAAGGCAGGCGGATCACTTGAGGTCAGGAGTTTAAGACCAGCCTGGCCAACATGGTAAAACCCCGTCTCTACTAAAAATATAAAAATTTGCCGGGCATGGTGGTGGGCAAGTACCTGTATTCCCAGCTACTCAGGAAGCTGAGGCAGCAGAATCACTTTAACTTGGGAGGCAGAGGTTGCAGTGAGCTGAAATCGTGCCACTGAACTCTAGCCTGGGCGACAAAGAGAGACTAGGTCTCAAAAAGCAATAGTGATATTAATTGTATCCTGTAACACAGGTCTGAAGGGAAATGGAAAGGAACTGATGGCAGCTGCAGAAACCATATGAAAACACAGTGTGTTTCCATTGTGCTCAAACAGAGCAGTCAGAATCCAATAGCCTGTATACACCAGCAGTCTGCACACTACTGCCCATGAGCCAAGTCTGACCCTCCATCTGTTTCAGTAAATAAAGCTTTATTGGAACACAGGCCCACTCATTCATGTATGCATTGTGTATGGTTGCTTTCACACAATAGCAGAGTCCAGTAGCTCACCCGGTGGCTCACAAAACCAAAATATTTACAATATGCCCTTTTACAAAAGAAATTTACCAGCTCCTCGCACAAACTCACATAATAACAACATGAGCATCAACAATAGCAGCCGAAATTAAATAAAATATTACTGATGTTCAGAAAGCTGGAAAGGATAATTTTTCTACCCAATACCGAAAAAAAATCACAAAACAAATTTATTCAATACTTGATACCTGCTTAGAAGCCTCTTGTCAATAATATCTACTCTTGCCTGAACTCTTGAACCAGACAGCTACTCCCTTCATTACCACTGCACTTAGGATTAGCAATCAGTGAGAAAGCTACAGAAAACAAAGTTTTTTCACTCTATTTTGAAAGAAAAATCAGAGAAATGCACATTGAATGCTGTGCTACAATAAATGGAAACTCAGCATGCCTTGTAAAATGGTCTAGATCTCATTAAATGATTTCTAGGCTACGATCCATTCAGCTCACCAATGGATTTGAATGGGCTCTCCAGTGAAAGTGACTGTTGAAGGCGCCACCGTTTTGAAAGGAAATAACATACTAGAATCAGAAAAGACAAAGACCGATTGTTAAGAAAACTGATTTGTAATTAAGAGTGCCATTTTCTGTCTTTCAGTTTTGCCACTAATATTCCTTTGAAAATCTCTTAACCCTCTTATGTACTACTTCCTGTATAGACCAAATGGAGAAAATCGGATCCATCTCCTACCCCTTGTCCTCTTTCTCCAAACCAATGATTTGGAAAGGATGTATTAACCACACTTGCTATGAGATTTTTATAAGACCCTAACAGGTAAATGCTAAACATTGCTTATGTATATTTTCTCCAAGCCCAGATTGTTTTCCAGAGAGGTGGAACTCACAGTAAATAGGAACAAAAGCCAGGGGTTTTATCTCCTACAAGAGCCTTAGTCCAAGTACAGCAAATGCAAGATGGAAAACTTTCCACGAATTAAATTCTGGTAACTTCTAAGGGAAGAACTTCAACCTCTTCTTCTGAAGGCTAAGCAATAATAGTCTTCTATCAGTATGAATAACTTTAACTGGAATTTGGAATAAAAACTCAAAGAGGTAAGTCACTTTCTACAGACTTAAAAAGCTTGGGTTATGGTTGGCTGTGAGATCCAATAGGTCCCTGTCTCTGATATTCACATCCTTTGTTGTACTCCACGCTAAGGCTGAGCCCCTGCCTTTTATTCTAGGCATGAGGCTGGCTGTGTGGACCGGAGAGCACCTAAAGCCAAAAGACCATAAAGCCCCACCCTGTGACAGTCAGCATCAGTTGGTATCACACTTTGATCTCTCCCTCCCTACCCACCCCCACTTTAGTCTGGCCCATGTCCCTTCCTTCGGAAACTGCTCTCCTGACTCCATTTTATTCTGATGAGGCTGTCAATTAGAGAGTTCTGCCTCCTCAAGCTGACCAGTAATTGGTCCAGAGGTGGGGTACACACATGATCCAAGTGGGGTCAACAATTTCAGGGATAAAATGAAGAAAGGAAGAGAAAGAGAAGAGATACCTACTCTCCTTTGGTCAATGCAAGCTCTAAATTGCCAGAACACACGTTTCCCATCACATGGAGTCTGCTGGAACATGAATCTAACAATGAGGAAAGCAGCATTGGAAACAGAGAGAGAAAAAGCCAGACTCATAACCACACTGAGCCTCTGGCTCCAGCCATGACTGAAGCTACTTCCATGCTGGATTTTTAGTTAAGTTTTTCATTTGGTTAAGGTTTGAGTTTCATTTCTTTCACTTGTCACTCAAAGCTTCCTGACCAGTACAGGGAATGCACACCTCAGGCCACCTTATTTTCCTACACAAAGTGATCAGGAAGCAGAATGCCGATGGCTCAGGGCAAACCAACCACTCCTAAAATCACAGCTCAGTGTCCAAGCAACCACTTGTGACTCTGAAGCCCAACCTTAGGCAATGCTTTGACTTAATTCTGGTCTGTGGCATATTACGTTTGCAATTTGTCAACAGCCCCTTGGATGGGTATTTATTACATTTTTATTCGAGACTAGGTGAGAAAATAATCTGTAAGTATCTCATAATGAATTGCTACTAGAACAAAGCTCACATTGCATCCAGATGCAGTTACCATAACGGGTAACAGCAAATCATCCATCTTTTAAAATCATTCATATTTTAAAAAATCTATTAGCTCCTATGATTTTCCGACAATCTAGAATTTCCTGATTACTTTTGTGGTTTTTTAATACTTTGTATCTAAATTCTTAGAGATTTCAAACTGACATTAAAGACCCCATATCATAGCCCCTTTCTCCTCCTTTTACCTAATAACCCACAAGGACCCGGCTCTTCAAAAAAGCTGGTCTACCCTTTCCCAAACATGCCATCATATTCCTACTTCCACACATCTCCAAAGGTAGTTTTCTAAGGTCTTTTCAAAGATCTGCAATGGTCTTGCCATTCATCTTCTACTCATTCATCTAACATGCTGAGCCCACATACTTGTCAAAAGCCAGTTGGGTCCCATCTCATCTTTGAAACCATCCTAGATATCTTAGCCCAAAGTTAACTCTTCCCTCTGAGCTCATACTTGTCTTCTGTTTGGCAATTACTTGGTAAAATACTGATTCATATTTAGGATCAGTTTTATATTCTTAAGGAGACTCCAGGGAAACAAGTTTTCTAATACCACCAGAACCTCCCCCGTCAAGAGCTCTGCAAACATGTCACATGGGGATAATGATGATGGTGATGACATAGCAATGACAACTAGGAAATCTGGGACACCCACAGCTAACGTCCAAAGTATTGAGTCTGCAAGACATTTGGTGGTCCAGGCTTTTATCCTTTTATACCTAAACCCTTGGGACTTTTCTTTGCAAAACGTCCCAGGAATCAGTGATTTGGGCACTCTGTAAGTTCCTCTGGAAACTAACAAATATAATCAGAAGATGATGGATCCCTTCTGTTTACAGCTATCTGATGTTTCCTCTCTGAACCCAAATTTTTTGAGCTTATAGTGTGATAGAATCGTCTTCCTTTTCCCATTCCCTTCATCCAAATTCCACCTAGCACCTAAGATCCTTTGTTACGAGAACTTAAGGACCCATGCTGCTTCCTTGACTCCTCCATCCCGCAGTGACAGTGACTACTTTCCCCAAAATCCTAGGGAAATAAAGGTTTTCATAGCTCATGATGGACAACTGATTAGACACTTCCCTGTGTTATCTAATTGCATCTTCTCATCTCCCCAACTATAATGCCAGCTTCTCAGGGTAGGGACAATTCTTTTGCAAAGTTCTGTCCTTCTCTATGTCCAGCCTAGAGTTACACAAGATAGCCATTTGTTCAATAATGGGTCTAATTATGAATGAAATCATCCCTCTTTCTTCCAAAATAACTTTTTATTTAATTTGTGGGAGCGCTGTGATCATCCTTAAATGCATATTTGTGTGTGTGTGCCTCTGTTAAAGAGAACGGTCAGCAACAGGTTGAAACATGGGTGTGGCAGTAAAGAGGGCTGTTGAGTATCAAATCAAAACTAAATCCTAACAACTCTTACTCAGGAATTTGCACATATTAAACTCATTGTGTGCTCAGTGTGCTATATGTAAGTGTACTCAGTCTGTGTGTACACCACTTTGACATGTCCATTGAGTTGTTATTTGCAAAAAAGAGTGCAATGACCACAAAACAGGAAATCTGGGCTTGGGTCTCAGGCCTTGGGTCTCAGGGCCCATGTGACTCTGTACAAGCCACTAAACTCTGATTCTCAGATTCCACATCTGTAAAATGGGACTGGGAATGCCTGCCTTCCTTACTTCACAAGAATGCTATACAAAAGAAATGAGAGAGTGCTTTGAAAAAATAAGAATGCTACAGAATGAACTCACGTGGTCCATGACTTCCTAGAAAGAGTTGTTCCAATTATTCCACGGCCCTCATGAAAACTTCCTTCTCTGAACATTTGGTAATATAGTACAAAAAACTTTAAAGTCACTCTTTAATAAAGCACAACAGGTGCAGGCAGCATCCATGGTGCTGGGCTTGCTTGGATTCCTGAGTGACAGAATTAAATCAGAGGCAGGACCATGAATATGCTGAATAGCCTCATTAAACCAGACCCTTCACTTAGATGCATTAATGGGTCTGTGGATCAACTACTATGTCATAGAGCATGTTCTAGATGCAACATAAAATTAACTATTCATAAGTGATCATATTCAATGCTTATTTACATGTTGGAGGCTCAGCACCAGCCAAATGTTATCTTTGAATAGGCCCCCTTGTCATGTAAAGCCAGAAGCACCTGCGAACATTTTAACAGGCTTGGGCGACAGCCCTGTGATCATCCATAAATGCACTCAGATCAAAGCCCATGCCCCAAAACTACAAAGGAAGAAAACACCAACTCTCCTAGCATCAGTGCACAGGCTAACTCCGATGTAAAGAAAAGGTCTTCTGTGACATGAAGAATGACAAGAAGACCCAGTAAGTACACCATCAGACCTAAGCAATTTCTCACCCAGGAGAACTTCAGTGCACCAGGCCCTTTCCTCGTCCAAATCTACATGATAGTCAATCTCTCCTGAAAAATTAGCCTCTAGTGGTGTGCTAAGCAGAGATATGCCTCTTTGGTCTCTCAGCAAGCTGCATGCACATAGCCTTCAATCCAATTTAACAATTATTGACTCCACACCTACTGTGCATCCAACCCTATGCAAGTCACGGTCATATGTTTAAATGGTATCATGGATGTGTGAACAAGGATATTCACTTGCAGCATTGTTTACAACATCAAACAGCTGGAAACAACGTGGATATCTATCAGGGATAGTTTATTTATTTATTCATTTATTTATTTTAAAATACTTGTCAAACAAAAATTGAATATTTTCAAGGTGTTCAATGTGATGATTACCAAAATCAAATTAATACATCCATCACCACCCATGCTGGACATTAGATCCCCAGAAATCGTTCAGCTTATAACTGAAATTTTGTATACTTTGTGCAACGTATCTCCATATCCTCCACCCGCCAGTCCCTGGTACTCCTTGCTTCTATGAGTTCAACTTTTTTAGATTCCACATGTAAGTGAGATTATGCAGTATTTGTCTTTCTGTGTCCAGCTTATTTCACTCGGTATAACGTCCTCCAGGTTATCCATGCTGTCACAAATAGCAGGATTTCCTTCCATTTTATAGCTGAATAATATTCCATTTTATATATATATATATATGATATATATACATCACAATTTCTTTATCCATTCAGCCACCATTGGACACTGAAGCTGTTTCAATATTTTGACTATTGTGAATTAATGCAATGGTGGTCATTTTGAATAAATTTGAGTGCAGCTATTTAATGGAGTATTATGCACAAATATTAAAAAGGATGAAGTTGATCTATATATACGGATCTAGAAAAATATCCAATACAGTGGGTGAAAAAAAAGCAAATTACACAGTAGAATGCATGATGGAACCCATTTATTTTCAAAAAGGTATATATGTACATACCCATATTACAAATTTGCATGCATATGATCACACATGTAGAGAGGAAAGCTGAGGGAGATAAGCACTAAACTTGTGAGGGTGGTTACCTCTGAGGAATGGAACTCATGTTGGGAGGCAGGGATAAAGAATGGCCTTTCATTTTTTATCTTATCCATTTCAGTAATATGTGCATTTCTTCCCATTTCTTTTCTACTTCTTTTATAACCACCTACAAGAAATGTTCTTTTTAAATGGTATACTAGATCCTCTTCCCTCCATGGAGCCTCCAATATCCTGACCACTCCCACTGGTAACCATTGACTAAGTTTCCTAACCCCCCAGCAAATAACAAACCACCAATACATCCTTAGGGACACACACACACCCCTCCCCACTACTGGATTTACAACATTTCTTCTCCCCATTAATTCCTCACTAAAAGATTGAGTTTGCTTAATCTCCTCCTATAAGTGAAAATATCTCTGGGAAGATTCTCCTTCAGAGAGTATATGATTTCTTGTAAAATAGACAAAAATCATCATGATAAAATTCCATTACACAAAGCTGATCTGAATGTCCCAAACCACTTCTGATAATGAAGTTTGACATGAATCGACAGGAGGCCTTCCATCATAGCTCCAAAAGATTCCTATTTTCGCTGAAATTTATCGAGCCCTGATCATGACTGCATACTCAATACTTTCCCAAAATACAGAAAAGCTGTTTGGTCTAAGAGTTTCTATGAAATTTTAAAACTAATAAAATACAAGCTACATTTTCAGAGGACTACTGTATTCCAAGACCTACAGTAGGCACTTATATCAATAATCTCATATAATCATCACAAAATCTTGTAAGTGAGGTGTCTTCAGTTGCGTATGCAGGACTCTGAGACAGAAATGTGCATGTAGGAGGTAAATTAGTGTGGGAGTATCTGAAGGACAAACTCCTGTGTGGGAATGAAGGCTAGGCAGAAGGAGTTAAGCTATGATGCAGCCATAACAGAGGCACATGCCCACCTATGGGGAGCTCTGCATCCATCCTGCCTTAAGACAAGATGGCCAGGCCTTTTCACCTTTGACATGGACACAGGCTGCCCCAGGGAGTGGGATAACTTTGGGCTACGCAACCCTTTATATCTGAGTGTAATTCCTAGGGAGAAGCTTAGCTGCCAATACTTAAAGCAGCTGGGGAATGAAGGCTCGTCCTGAGGAAGGGATCCTGGGGATGTACCTCAGCATCCACTACCTTCAAAACCCTAATATCCATGTTCTAGGAATCAGGACACAGCAACTGAGAGAAATAAAGTAACTGGCCCAAGGTGAGCTGGAGAGGTAGGATTTGAACCATCTGCTTCCAAAGCTCCTTCCCTAATAACCTGTCACTTCCCCAAACCAACAACAGCTCACTCGGGGGCCTGTCTCAGAGAAGGGCAGTTTCTGGCTCTGCATCTCACCTTTAAAACTTGGGCTAAATTTTATGTTGGTAAGCATGTCCCTCTGTCCACCAAGAAGAAGGGGAGAAAAGAATTCTTGAATCTAATGTGAAAAGGAATCTATCAAGCAGAAGACATCTCTCACAATCACAGGAGAGGGGCTTTGCTAACAACCACACAAATCAAGGCTCTGTTGTTCTGTAATGATGTCAGCTATCAAGTGTCCTGCATAGAAACCTGTACTCATCCTATGTGTCTTGCTGAAGAGAGGTTTGGTTTCAAATGGATGCTTTAAAAAAATCTATTTTCTATTACATTTCCACTCCCCATGTCCTATAACAAACTACCAAAAATAGAAGCTATATAGGATAAATTGGATGAGAGAGGAGTGCACATTTTGGCACATGGGGGAAGAGAACAAGAGAGAGAGAAGGGAGGTAAATAAAAGAATCTCCTCCTTGGATAATGTTTCCAACCTAGGGACTGAGAGCAAATCTTGGATCCATCAATTACCAGCTATAGATCCCTGGACATGTTATTCCTGAAGCCTCAGTTTCCTCAACTGTTAAATGGAGAGTGGTGGTACACAGACATCACAGGGTCCTTGCGAAGATTAGATGAGACAAGGAGTATTCAGGGCTTAGCACTGTGTCCGTATGGAGTCAGCTCTTGGTTATTACTGTCAGGGTTGCTGTCATAATCCTCAACACCCACCCAAGAGCCAAAACGCAGCAGGAAAAGTCAGAATGAAAGAAAGTGCAGTATATTGGTTGGGTTTTTCTGAATTCTCTGCAAAGTATGTTGGCTTATAAATAGTTTTGCTTTCCTGTCTTTAAAGACATCCCCTAACATGGCAAGTCATCTCTCGGATACTCTCTATCCTCTGGTGCATTTCACAGCTCCCATGGTGTGGCTTGCTGAAATGCCAGCTCACCCTCATCACCTGTGTGTAAACCTCACACATCCGTGAGGGCATCCTCACTTTCCATTCCATACACTGGAGCTCAGCCAATCTGCCTCCTGGCTGCACAAGTGAAGGATAACGAAAGACTAGATTGATGCTTTCTCTTCTGCTGGGGAAAGCAAGGTTCCTGGATCTGCCAGCCCCACAGAGGCTACCTCACTGCTATTAAAACTAGTTGTGAATCCCCTAAGAATTGCAATCCCTGAAGCTTATGTGGCTCAAAGAGTCTTCACTGTATGAGGAATGCCCCTGGGGTAGACTAGTGTTTCTAAGTGTGTAGTCCCCAAGGGACTCCCATCAAAAGTATATGGGTAGCTTGTTAAAAATGCAGATTTCCAGGACTGCTGAATCAGATCTTTGGGCCAGCCCTCAGCAGCTGCAGATTTAAACAGATTTCCAGATGATTCTGATTCAACTGAAGTTTGAGGCCCCCAGAGATACAGAGTTTTCTCACTGGGCTGCAATGACAGCCCTGCTTAGAGAAGACAGACATGCTTTTTCTTTATAGCCTAGACCACCAACCTTGGCTACCATGAATTGTTTCTGAACTTCCCCAACCCTAAGCCCTACTGCCAAATATTTACTCAATGGTCAATAAATTCTTATGTAACACTCGAAAATGTGTAGTCTATTAATGTCTCTGAAGTTTGGTGATCCATGGAGAAATATTTCATTTTCCCAGTTAGAGTGTAAGCTGGACAAAGACAAGAATGATGACTTATTCAACAAATATGGAGCACCTACTGTATGCCCATCCCAGTGCAGGCACCATGGAGGATAGAGAAGTATTAGGCTGGTGCAAGAGTAATTGCAGTTTTTGCCATTGAAAGTAATATAAGCCATGGTCCAACTTTGTAGGAACTGATTGTGTATATACAGAAAACTCAGTCCATCTTTTGCCCCAAAGCCTCAGAGACATTCTGCATCTAAAGCTGCCCTTGACCACTGAGGCACTGTGGCACAGACACATGACGAGAAGGCTGACAGCCAGTTTCTTTCCTCTGCTGCTGCAGGCACAGATCTCCCTCATCCATTCTTCCCTCTGTTACTTCTCCCCAAGGCCTCCCACACTCTGCATCCCCCCTTCCCTTCCCTTCCCCAACTGAGAAGGGAGGAGGAAAAAGGCTCAATCCCTTCCCCGGATCCTTGTTGAGATGATCCCATCTCAGAAAGGCTGCCAGGTTGCTGACAGACACCAGCCACAAGAGCCTATAGACAGTTACCTAACCCCAAATCAAGTCCTGATCAGCTCATGAATACCTGTATGTGTCCACATTGCAGGGTAAAAAAAAACATACCCTTGTCTGGGGTGGAAGGTAAAATATAAAAGGAAATCAAGCTTGGACAACATAGCAAGATCTCATCTCAACAATAACAAAAAATTAGCCAGGTGTGGTGGTCCACACCTATAGTCCTAGCTACTCAGGAGGCTGAGGTGGGAGGATCACTTGAGCCCAGGAGTTTGAAGTTATGGTGAGCTATGATCACACTACTGCACTCCAGCCTGGGTGGCAGAGCAAGACCCTGCCTCAAAAAAGAAAAAGAAAAAAGGAAATCAAACACACATTATATAGTTCATTTAATTAACCAAAATGGACACATAAACAATTACATGCCACACAATAAGAATATAGATGGTGAGGGAGGGACAGAGCAGCCAATTATTATTTTAGCATCTGCTCCATGTCTTGAGTTAGCAAAAGGAACAGAGAAAAACAAAGGAGGAGAACTGGAAGTGAATGTTGTCCCCAGAGCCAGGGTCAAATGGTCCAGACCAGACAGGGAAGATGAAAACTAAATGGCCCACACTGGGAGAATGAATCCGGAAACACTTCCCAGAAGAGGTGATTTAAAGCTTGGCCTGATTTTTTTTCTCTTTAGTTGGTGCTAATCCAGCAAAGACTTCTCTATTTCTGTCTCTTTTAATAATTTTGTTTTTAAGTTTTCTAAACCCTCACAAACAACTTCTTCCAATCCTCCCACGGTAGTCTTTTTCATTTTCCTCCCACCCTCACCCCCATCATAGGGGGCCCAGCCTGGTTGCTAATGCAGTGGGCTGGTCTGAGTCTGATAGGTCCAGGGGTCTCCTTGTCACCATGTGGATGGAATTCCTCCATTTGGTTGCTATGACACCATGGTGCTAGAGCTCTTCAGCCTTGTTACCATGGAATCCTTCCTTCCCCATCTTTTATTGCATGTCAGGAGGGCAACAGCACTGCAGGACAAGCTGCCCACGGGTGCTGGCAAAGCCCATCCCCCTGGACACTGTCCTAAAGTATGCAATGGTCTGAGCCTGAGCCAGCTGTAATCACACACCTGAACTAAGCCAAGCTGCAGAAGAGTTTTCCAGTGGACCCTTCAAAAGGTCAAACACATAGAAACAGCTTTGTAAAATCTGTATCCAAACACAAAGTGCTCTGAACACACATGGGGGCTCTCTTCCATAAAGGAAGCACTGAGTTATTGCTATCAGGGTCTTGCCTGGTCCCTCGATGCACAGTCAGGGGTCAGCAGACCTTCTTTGGATCATGGATCCATAGGAGAATGCCTGTTGTCCACTACCCTGAAACCCAAGACCTTGTCCTCATCAACTCAATGTTCTCATGATGATGAACAAGGAGGGAAAAGGAGGAAGTGAAAAAAAAGAGGGCTTCTGTTTGTACAGTGAACATAAATATAAAGGTTCCTGCAACACAAAAGTCCACACCTCTGAATCTACCTTCTGGATTACATGAAGGTCTGCCTATGCCTGAGGGTGAAGCACTCCAGGTGAAGTGGTAGGAAACCTGGGTTCCAGTCTTGCCTCGACCCTGTGACTTTGGGCAAAGCATTTCTTCTCCATGAGCCTTGGTTTTCTCATCTGTAAAGTATGGGGCTCTGAGAAGATCATCTCTCCAGGCTGTTTCCAAACTGACATTCTTCACCGCTCAGTGGGAGACTCCAGGGATGGGGACTTCTGAGTCATCACTCCTGAGAGGAGCACAGCAGCAGAATATGGGTTACTGAGGACTGAACCCTCAAATCCACATCCCACTCCCCCACCTTGAGGAGTCCCAGGGTCCAGAGAAGTGCTTCAACCCCAAGAATTTGCCTTTGCAGGTACTGCCACGCAGGCCAGATCTATGCATAAGGGAGTCTCCCAGCTTCCCAGCTACAGGCAAGGGATAAAGAAAACTTCAGTTCCTCGGTGAGCCAGACCCAGAGCCGACCCAGGCACTGCAGCCGCTCTCCCTTAAACATCCCTCATGCTTCCAGAAAATGAACCCTCCTGTTGGTTGGACAGCAACCAAACTGAAGAATTTCAAATATAAACATACATTAAGATTAAAGCATGCCAAAAGAGAGGCTGATGATGCTACACAATGGAAGTACCTGCTCTGTAATTAACCAGTTAGCCACAGACAAGATGGGATGGTACAGTTTACAGAGAAATCAGTCTGCAAGTTCAGAAAATCCCGAGCTGGAATTCCTTTTATCCAGGCCTTCAGTGTTTCTGTTCTCCATGCCTCACTGTCCAGCCCATCAGGAAATGGCACTGGGACAGGTGTTGGGTATATGATGATGAAGCAGCTGATAAGCCACCTGCCCTCCAAGATGTTATGATCCAGTGGTGAAGACTGACAAAATGAAAAAAATGTCAAGTTGTAATAAACCACTGAGAGATAAAACAGGTGCTAATATAAATAAAGTAGTTTTCCAGTGTAAGGGGAGTCAAGGAGGGCTACTCTGAAAAGGTGACATTTAAGCTGAGATCTCGTGAACAGTGAGAAGATGAAAGTGTCCCATGTAGCACCAACAGCTTGTGCAAAGGCCCTGAGGCATGAATGATTAAAAGATATAATTCATGGAACTTCTAGTCTACATGAAGAGACAGACAAGCAAACAAACAACCACAAGTCCACACATCGTGGAATGTGAATGGCAACACGGACAAAGTAAGCAGAACTTAAGAGAAAGAGTCCTGAAGGCGAAGTTGGCCAGTGGCTGTCAGGAGGGCTTCCTGGAGGAAGAGGTATCTGAGCTGCACACTGAAGGATGAGTGGATCTTGCTGAGTCAGGAGAGACACAGAAGGTACACAGTCCTGGAGGTGTGCAGGGCACAGAGCTTTCTTGAAACTACAAGCAGTTTTATTTACTTGGAGCTCTAGGTGGGAGGAGAGGAGTGATAGAAAGTGAAGCAAGAATGCCTAAAGAGGGCAAGTCATGCAGGGCCTCATATGCCAAGGCAAGAAGAACAGGAGCCAAAGTGTGAGTGCCCTAAGTAGGTGGAGCAGCAGGGTGTTAACTGAGTAAGAGGCCACTCTGAGCTATACTCTACCTCAGGCACTTCTGGGTGGCACATTCTCACTTCCTTGGCATGCATGCCCATCTGAAGGGGCCAGGGCTCATCTCCCACGGGTCACACAGAACCTGCCCTGGGCATCTCCTTGTCAGTGAGGACTCAAGGACTTACTGCCAATAACTGGCCACGTTGGGCAGGTTCCTGGGAGACGGCACGTGGAGGGAATAGAGCCTGCGGGTATGGAACAGCAGGTAACTAAGGATGCGTCAGAATCCCACCCACAGAGGCACTTCCTGAATGGCTGGTGTGGAAGGAATCTGAGAGAGAGGGTGAAAAGAAGAGAAGAAAATGATAGGGGAGGAAAAAAAGAGGAAAGAGAGTAGAGAAAAAGAGCAAGAAAGGGAGAAAACTGGAGTTGAGGCCGAACAATCCACCCATTAGGGGTGAGAATGCTCAGAGCTCCGCAGGCTGCTTCTTTCAAGAAGAAAACAGAAGCGGTCCCCACCGCTGCGCTCCTGCACGTATCCACACACGCTGCTACTCTCTCTGCCCACGGCTGGCTGGCAGGCGCTGGAGTCAACGTGCTCTGATTCACAATGCCCTCTGCATCCACCAAGCTCAAAGCTTCTGCACCATGGCTGGGTTCCCCCCTCCAACTGCCCCCACACACATGTAGCCTCTGCCTGGGCAGCTCCCTTCACCTGAATCGTCCCTCCTTCAGAGCTTTCAGCCTCCAAGCTACTGGGCGAGTGGCCAGCCAGGGTGCAGGGCTTCCTTGCCCCCGCAACCCTGCTTCCTTGGAGACCTCCCTGACCCTGCAACTGTTCTAGTTTGGGACCAAGATGGAGGAGGCAATCCAGACCCGCTTCTGGGAGACTCCATAGGGTTGCCATACTAAGTGCAGGAGACCCAGTTAAATTTGAATTTCAGATAAACAACACATAAATGTATTTGTATTTTCATTTGCTAAATCTGACAATGCTATGATTTATGGTCAAAGTATGAAAATCCCTCTTCTTTTTGCTCCAAATCCTTCTCTCAAAGCTAGAGATGTGGATGATGATGATCACTAAAGTCTTGGGCTGTTACGTGCCAGGCACTGTGAAAGCAAAGCACAGGCTTTATTTCAGCAAATCCTCATGAAAACCACATGTTTTCAGTACTATTATTGTCCCCCCTTTACAGATGAAGAAGTTGAGGCTTAGAACTTAGGGCACACAGTTAGGAAGCGGGGACTGAGACTGGAACCACCAGAGTCTGACTGCAGAGCCTGTGCCTTCCAGCCCTCCACTCCCCACCACCCTCTCAAAACAGGCAGTGGATCCAGACATACCAGTGCAACAGAGTTCTCATGCTCAAATTATTGCCCTTCAGCTTGAAACCTGAGGGCTTCTTCTCTTCTACCCTGCTCCTGCATGGTACTCACCCACACTTCAGGCTCTCTCCTATCCCCTACCCCCAGTGCACAAACACACTCAGGGAAGAAATTCACATAGATCATTTACACCTTAGTGTGTATTTATGTTTGGGGTGGCCTCTCCCAGGCATTTGAATGTGGGGTTGTCTTATTTTAGAGAATAAAGACATTGCTCATCATTAAAGGAAGCTCAGTCACTGGTATTTGGTATCAGGAAAGGGTTTTTCCATTCATCCAGTTGCCCTCTGCATGGAGGCAGCTGCAAGAGGTAAGGAGCTCAGAAAGCATCAAAGTATATTAGGCAGCATCCCATTCTCCAAGCCAGATTGGTTGGATGATTTTTTAAAAGTCTGAGTCATGAGCCCTGATCTAAGGAGCTTACTGTCCAGCTGGAAAGACAAGGCCACCTTGGTGGACAGGGGATGTAAGGCAGGGCTGGAATGGATGGATGCATGGATGAATGCATGGATGTATGGATGGGTGGATAAATGGATGGAAAGATGAATGCATGGATGCACGGATGGATGACTGGATGGATGCATAGATGGATGGATGAATTCATGCATGGATGCATGGATGGATGAATAGATAGATGGAAGGATGGGTACATGGATGGATGGATAGATGAATGGAAAGATGAATGCATGGATACATGGATGGATGGATGGATGGATGGATGGATGGATGGATGGATGGATGGATAGATGGATTGATAGATGGATTGACAGATGGAAAGACAGATGCATGGATGGATGCATGGGTGGACTGACAAATGGATGCAGGGATGGGTACATGGACGAATGAATGGATACATGGACAAACAGATGTATGAGGATCCTGAGAAGGGGTGGGTTTGTGGTTCTAAGAGGGACCACCAACTACACAGGGCTCCTCCCAGGATCCTGGATCTTTTCCATCATGTGGAGTGAGAGATTTTGATGACAAGGAGGGAAGAGGGAAGGATGGGTACTGGACAGATAGGAATGGGTAAGGAGAAAGAGCAAAGGAGGAAAAAATGGGGGAGAGGGAAGAGTCGTGTGGACTTCTGAATCCAAATGGCTCTCCCCCAGGGTTCGTGAGTCTTCCTGGCTATTACCTCAGAGTAGAAATGGTCTCACAGGGACCCTGGCTTTTCAAATCTGCAATTTACCAACTGTGGGTGTCCAGAGCTCACGACGATTGGTTATTTGTTACTTTATTTATCCAGGAGACTGGTGCAGGGGTGAGTCAGGAGGCTGAAGTCACTCCAGTCTGAGCCTGCAGCAGTTGGTGACTCCCTTCCACCATTCCCTGTGCTCCCGCCCCCATGCCCCAGCTGGTCACCACTGCTCCTGTTGTCCCACTCCCCCAACAAAAATTACCACCCTCCCAAAACCAAGACCAGAGAACATACCTACAGAGCTCCTGGTTGCCTCAAGGAAAGCCAAACCCCTGCTCAGAGCCTCACTTCCAAAGAACAGGCCATACCTTCCAACCTGACCTTCTGCCACCACAGAGATACTGATGGTGGCCTGCAAGAGAAATTACAGTAGATGTCCCTAAAGAGATGCCTGTGCTACCTATTTTCATTCCACTTCACTCACTTCCCCTACCACACCATTCCTCCCATGAGTTCCCTCTCTCCCACCCCAGGACTGCAGGATCTTACTGCCAGTAAGGGGCAGACAAAAGGGTTAGGCAAGAGGGAGCCAGGCAATCCCAAAGTGGAAGGAATGTCAGCAAAGAAACTCAGAATAGACACAAAAACTTATCCTATCTCAGCTCTACTGGGTCTCACCAGGGGATGTTCCACTCCCTAGAAAACATTTGTGGGGAAAAAGGGAAGACGGAACCAATGACATTTAAAGGGTAGAACTAGGGATGCTAAGTCCTACAATGCACATGATAGTCATGCACCACAAAGAATGTTCTACCTTCCCAAAACACTAATCGTTGCTCCTACTGGAAATCACCATACAGAACTGGGCCTTAGTTCCAAGCATATGTAAGTTTTTTTTTAAGGGCTTAAAGATGGGCACGTGGGCCAGGGCTTGGGCCAGAAAACTAACGCAATTCAATAAACTGGGAGAGGCACTGCTTGGCTGAGGGGTTTAGAAACTGTTCAAACAGACAGGAGGGATGTGACCTGGGTCAGGATATGCTAGGGCACCTCATGCAGGCAACGTTTGCAGCTGCTGCCTCTTCCTCCTGGATGGGCAGGGAGAGCTGATCCCAGCTTCGTGGCCCCATGATCTCACTCCAGAAGAACACTGGTAGATGGTCCTAGGAGCTCCTGCCCACTGCAGGATTCCAGTGGAACCAGGGAGTAGCAGCCTGGGTGTTAGAAGCAACCCAGGGTGACCAATGAGCTCATTCTTGGACACAGAGCAGCATCCTTTCTCTCTGCCTTGTAGGAAGGGTCTGTGCTTCCTCTGTGCTCCTACAATGCTTAGTTCAGTCTTCTTTCAGGGCTTTTTGCATTGCATGTCTGCTATCTATTTATTTGTCTGTATTCCAACTATTCATCAACATCAATATCTATTGAGTACTTTCAGGCCAGGCTTGGTGGTACACACCTGTAATCCCAGCACTTTTGGAGGCCAAGGCAGGTGGATCACTTGAGGCCAGGAGTTTGAGACTAGCCTTGCCAATATGACAAAACCCTGTCTCTACTAAAAATACAAAAATTAGCCAGGTGTGGTGATAGCCACCTGTAGTTCCAGCTACTCAGGAGGCTGAGGCAGGAGAATTGCTGAAACCCAGGAGGCAGAGGTTGCAGTGAGCTGAGATCATGCCACTGCACTGCAGCCTGGGTGACAGAGTGAGACTCTGTCTCACAAAAAAAAAAAAAAAACAACAACACTGAGGACTTTCCAACCAATGCCTGACATTGTGTTCTTTATATTTAGTAGCTCATTTAATCCCCTCAACTATATCATAAAACTGATATTATCATTATCCTCATTCTTCAGTTGAGATACCTGAAGAACAGAAGCAGTGAAAAAAAACTGCCCACAGATCCCACGAGTGGGCCAGTGGTGGAACAGGCCTGAGCAACAGCAGGGTCCAGTGAGGAGCCACAAACACACCGCAGCCCCTGCCAATGTTCAAGGGCAAGGAGTCAGCCTTACCTACATCTGTGTCCCAGGGGTGGCTCCCGTGCCGGGCACACAGTGGGTGCTCAAAAACTGTTGAACAATTGGAGGAATTAACTGAATGAATGAATGGGATTCCCCTATTCTGTGTGTCACTATTCCAGAGAATGCAACCAAATCACCAACTAAAGATAGGAACAAGAAATGAAGCAAAGCACCATAGTGCTTAGAGAATGATAACAGCTCCATTCCCTGCCACATGCCAGGCATGCTTTATGAATGGCACCTCCTTTAATCCTCGCAGCCACCCTATAAGGTGGTACCATGCTTCCTGGGTTAGAGCTGAGGAAGCTGAGACTCACAGCCCTTTACCAGTCCAGGGTCACATCCCTGGAGAGTGTCAAGACCAGGGGTGCCTCGTGCCAGAGCCATTCCTGAGCCATAGCAGAATTACCACCTTGATTCCTGGAACCTTCAAGATACAGTTCCTGTGTCACTTCTGTGAACTCTCCTGGTGGAGGTGATAGCATGTAAATGTAGACAACATTCTCTGTTACTATAGAACTTTCTATAGACCCCTATTAGAGAGCTCTGCAGGCTTTCTAAGGCTCTCCTCTGAGATGGTTATAACTCAATGAGAGGGCCTTGGTCTTACTATCTTGTTTCCCCAGCATAGAGCCCTGAGCCCAGCATATAGAAGGTGCTCATCAAACACATGCAGCAGGAATAAGCAAATTGTTTGGTTGGCTGGACAATAAGACTTTTCATGGATGTGGTGGGACCCATTCCAGGCCTTGCCAGCCACTGGTGCTGCCAGTGAGCCAACCAGCGAGCCTGTCACTTCTAAGTCCTAAGGCCAATCCCTCCCATACCTAGCTTCCCCTCTCCAAGCTGCTGTTTGGCTGGGACAAAAATCAGGTGACAAATACCACCTGGCACTAAAAATTACCCACAGCATCTATACAATGAGCCATCAAGATAGCATCAAGGCAAGAGAGTAAAAATACCTTTCTCTCCTGCTCACGCCTCTCTTACTCAAGGCTTCATGCTGAGGGCAAAAATCATCCTGGAAGATACACTGACTCACCAGATAGGTCTTAGCTGGCAACTTCTTTTATCTTCCCCATAAAGAACAATTATGAGGAACAGAAGTGGGCAGTGAGGATTCATTTCCAAGCATCTGCTTTCTCTGAATCCAAAGTACCCGGAGTCTTGGGCACTCTAGCCCTGAGAAGTGTATCCTGTCTCTAAGACCAAGAGGCAAACACAGACTTGTACTCATACTTCCTATTTGAGTACTGTGCCCCAAATTTAAAAAGGCTTTCTCCTTCTCAAAGTCTTCTTTTGTTCCCTGGACTCTTCACGACCCAAGTCCAATGTTACCTTGACTTGAATGGTCCACAGTAAAGTTGGCTGGGGATGCACCAGGTTGAGGACAAGTGTCCCTACTCCTAGGACATTTAGGGCCTGCTTCTGAGGTCTGTGAGGCCCTGAGCCAAAGCACGCTTAGATATCAAGGGTAGGTAGAGGTCCCAGAGTACTGGCTAAAAGCCAATGGCCCCCACAATGGCCATGATGCTAGGGAAGAGCTGAATAACTAGATAAAATCCTGGACCAGGACTAAGCAAGACTCAGGAGCAGAAAGCAGAGAGCTTCAGAGGCTGCCGCATCTGCCCTCAAGAGCAGTTCATGGTTTGCTTCAGGAGCCAGGACCAGACCCATCCATCCCAACCTTCCTCCTGGTACCAGACCCACAGCCTCCAAGTTTCCTAACGCAGGTGTCATTTTGGAATACTTTTCTGCCTAGATGTGTTTCTTCAATGATTTTAGCAAATAAATATGCTGGAGAAAGCTGCATCTCCTGCAATTTGACCAGCAGCCCCCAACCTCTTCCAGAGCAGCCTGGGAGGCAGGATGCATTAACCATCCTATTGCCTACAGAAGTCATTCCTTAAGGACTTGACCCAAGTTCCATAGGAGGCACCCCTCTGCCTGGAATTAGAATATTAGAGCTGAAAGTACTTTTAAAAATAAAAGCTAACCTGCTGAGGACTTATAAGGTTCAGGCCTTATTCAGATTCACACAGACTCCTCCAACAACCTTACAAGGTAGTTACATCATTAACCCCTTTCTGCAGGAAAGGGAGCCAAAGCCAGAGAGGCTAAGAAACTGGCCCAGCTTCACAAAGGTGATAGGTGCAAGAGTCCAGGCCATGCAGCCCCAGGACCTGGCCTCATATTCATTCATTCACCAACTATTAGACACCTACTTTGGGCCAGGTGTGCCAGGTGAGATGCTCATGAACTAGCATGAAGATTTCTTCCAAGTAAACAAACTGCTTTCTGGAGAGGCCACTAAATTTCACAGCTCTGGAAATAAAAGAGCCAGAAAGCACACAATCGCAAAATGTTTCTACAACCTTGCCTTGCTAAGTTTCCCCCCTCTATAATACTCCCTCCACCAGCCCCTTCACAGTATCACATGGCAGCGTGGAAACAAAACAGACAAAATCTGTCTTCATGGAGACTGCATTCCCACCAGAGGACAGGCAATCAATAGATAAATCATTAAAATATACAATATGAAGGACATTTACAGAAGGAAAACTAAGGCAGGGAAAAAAGGGAAGTTATGTGGAGGGGAACACAATATTAGACTGGGTGGCCAGGACAGGACTGAGAAGACACATTTAAGTAAAAACCAGAAGAGGAGAGAATGAACCATGCAGCTATCAGGCGACAGAGCATTCCAAGAAAGGGAGCCGTCCATGCAAAGGCCTGGGGCAGGAGCTTCACTGGGGTATTGGAGAACAGAGAGGCTGGTGTAGATGGACCCAGGAAGCTAAAGGAGCAGACAGGAATGAGGTGAGGGTGCAACTGGCCATGGGAAAGACTCTGGCTTCAACTCTGATCAATCCCCTAGTGATGGAGAAAGAACCTAGGCTCAGAAAGGGCTGGTGATTCCCTAAAAGCCGCACAGGGCTAAAGTGCAAACCAAGGCCCCTAAGCAAAATCAACCTGAACTGTTCATCCCAGCAAGCAGTGCCCCAGAGCCTCTTCCTCAGCCCACAGCCCCTGGCAGCCCATCTTGGACTTCAAACAGCTACGGGGTGAACTGACGCAAAAAGACGAGCCTGGTGGTGTTCCGTGGGAGGGCTGGGGCCTGGGTTCGCTCAGCAGCCCCCACACTGCAGGCAAGGGCGGGGGAGGATGACGGAGTCGGCCCGGGAAGGGACTCCAGGGTGCCAGGAACCCTGCGGCGCTGCTGCGCTCTCCAGCTCTCCCTCATCTCTCAGGCTGGAAAAAGCAACCGCCTCTCCAGAAAGTGGGTTTGTTTACTTGGAGAAAATTCCCATGCTGATTCATGAGCGTCTCCCCATGCCTGCGCTGCAAATAAATAACGTACATTTCCCGTTTTAAAGTGGGAAAGCAGGGAGACCGGCGCATGCGCGAGCTCGTCTGCTTCCCAGGAGAGAAGGGAACCAAGGCGGAGCTCTGCGGAAGGTGGGGTCGTAGGGAGTTTGCCCTCTGCCCTGGTGCCTGTCCCTCCTGCTCTCTGTTCCCCGCAGGGCCTGCCTGGCCTCCTGCTCCTTCTGAAGGCTGGTGGTCTGGGAGGTATTTGCTAAGGCTTTTCCTACCCTCCTTCTTGCTGGTGCTTGAGAGAAGCTCTCAGGAGCGATTCAGAACTCTCCACAAGGGCACACCTGCAGCTTGCCTGCTTCCTACAGAGCAAAACCTCACAAGAGCCCTCCAGAGAACCTGGAAGTCATGGGCCAAGGCCTCGGCACAAATAATAATAACGCGTGTCAGCATTTTGGCACTTCGAGTGTGCCAGACACTGGTCTGTGCCCCTCACGTGCTGTTACTAGTTTAGCCCTCACAACAATCCTGTACACTAGGTTCTATGAATTATCCCCATTTTACAGATAAGGAAACTAAGGCATGGAGAGGTTAAATGACTCACCCAAGGTTATGCAGTTGGGAAGTGGCAGAGCTGGGATTTGAACCCATGCAGCCTGACTTCAGAGTCCACACGGGCGACAGCCTCTCCAGGGGAAGAGGAGAAGGTCGGTGGCCTGCTTCTGGCACACGCCTAGAGATGAGACTCACTAGGTTGAGAAAAGATGCACTGAAGGCAGGACTAATAAAGTATTAAGTCCTGATGGGGACCACCACCTCTGCAACACCACATCTACCACCCCAGGCAGCTGATGACTGACCCCATGTGAATGCTGTTTTATGTGCTTACTTGTATTTACTATGCAACTCTGGCATGGCTGATTCATGTAGCTGCCTCATCTAGGACTCAACAGTGAGCTCCTTGGGGTCCCTGTTCTAGTCTATTTGTATCCCTCTAAGAGGCACTAGGAAGGCTCATGGTAGCAATCAGTAAACGTGTGTTGAGTGAATTAATGAATAAATGTGTGAATGAATGAATAAATCCAGCCGGTCCAGATGTTTTAGAGGTCTCCTTTACATACTTTAGGACAGAACACTGCAGCACCCAGGTCAAGGTTTCCTATCTGCCTCCCATGCAGTCTCACAGCAGGACTGAAATAGATAACAATATATGCTCTCTCTTTTTTTCGTTTTATTGCATTTAATCCCATGTTTCAGTTTAAATAAAAAAACACAATAGCTTAAAGTGTTGGATCTTGATACACTGTACTTTTCATGAATATTTATCACTGTGGGCTATATAAAATTGTATAATTATTAGCAATTAAAAGAAGGTCAACAGAAGGCTCTCTGAAACCCTCCACCAAGGCAGAGGGAAAGAAATGGAATGCTGCAATCAAGAGCCCTCGGCAAGGACTCTGCAGGAAAGAGAAGAAGGTCTTGACTGACAAGGCAAAATCCAGTGCTTAGAAGGCCATCCAAGTCCCTGAAGAAAGTTCCAGAACAGTTTGAGGCAGGGTTGTTCTACCCACAAGTCATTTATTTAGATGAAGAAAAAGTGGATTTGGTGTAAAGGGGATCCAATTGACAACACAGTGTTTCAGGAGAGGATTAAGACAGGAAAAGTGAGCCCTGGACTGGTTACTCTACCTCTGTGAGTATGTTTCCTTCAATACTAACCTCCCAGTGTTATGAGATGAGTAACTCTATGTAAAGAAAGCATCTGGTAATATTCCTGATTCATAGTAACTGGTGGGTCCCTTCATTTCTCTTTCAAAGTGGACAACGTTCTCAGCAGCCCTAATTGGTCTACCTGGGCCACTACAACAGCTTTTACTTCCCTCCCCACAAGAAAGAGACCCCAGTTCTCATCTTATTTAATTTCTACTTTATAAGAAATTCTGAAGGTAGATTCCAAAGTCCTGCACACACATTAACCACTCAGCAGGTGCCCAAACAGATCCCAGGACTCTGCCAACCACTTCTCTCCATGGCATAGTTCCTCTTTATGGTGCAAGAAAGTCTACCTCCTTGCAACTTCTCATCCACATTCTAACTTTTGTCCTCTGAGGCCAGAGAGAACAATTTCTATCCTTCTTCTGTATAAAAGCCCTTCAAATGTTTAGAACTTTCATTCCCAAAGTCTTCTCTCCTCCAGAGAAAATGAACCTATATTTGTAATGGTTTATTTTACAATAGGGTGCCAGTATCCTTCCCTATCCTGCTCTCCCTCAGTGAATGATTCTCTTGTTTGGCTTGGGCTCCAAGACCTGAACATAACACTGGGAGGGGAGGAAACAGAGCAGGGCTTTGTGATGGGCATGTTCCTATTATTTCTTTAAACCTCCATAGTATCAACTATGAGGGATACCACAGATGTCGCTGACTCATTTTGAAAATATCATTCAATTATTGCAACAATATATTTTGAGCATATCATACTCTACTGGCTAGGAACTACTGGGACAGATGTGGTCCCTGCCCTCAGGAGGCTAACAGTAGGGGCAGCAAGTCCTGAGCACATGCCCCATTAGGTTAGGCCAAGAAGAATAATCAAAGAGGCAGGTAAAACATTTACAAACATGTGGACACATCCAGTCTAACTCACTTTCCAGCACTGGCCAGTGTCTTTTATCCTAAATGAAAGAAACTCTGACCCTAGGGATTTGGTTACCAGACTCAGATGGTTTTTAATCTTTACTTCTGTTTCATCAATAATAGTCATATTCACTAATATTGACAGAACACTTACTGTGTGTCAGGGATGTGTATGTGCTTACACATAGGAATACACTTAACAGCTGCTTTCTCAGCTCTGAACTCTCTATAAGTCACGTGTGTGAACTGGGTCTAGTTCACCCAACCAGTCAATACCAAATAACGAGAACCTCCTTGATTAAACAGGGCTTTTTATTACTAAAGCCTAAAGATGTCTTCCATGTGTATTCTTAAAGTACACTCTCTTTATTGTTGATTCAATGGGTCTATGCCCAGGTAAGAAATTTAACTCTGGCGGAGGAGCCAAGATGGCCGAATAGGAACAGCTCCGGTCTACAGCTCCCAGCGCGAGGGACGGAGAAGACGGGTGATTTCTGCATTTCCATCTGAGGTACCGTGTTCATCTCACTAGGGAGTGCCAGACAGTGGGCGCAGGTCAGTGGGTGAGTGCACCGTGCGCCAGCCGAAGCAGGGGCGAGGCATTGCCTCACTCGGGAAGCGCAAGGGGTCAGGGAGTTCCCTTTCCAGGGGTGACAGACGGCACCTGGAAAATCGGGACACTCCCACCCGAATACTGTGCTTTTCCGACGGGCTTAGGAAATGGTGCCCCAGGAGAGTATAGCCCACACCTGGTTCAGAGGGTCCTACGCCCACGGAGTCTCGCTGATTGCTAGCACAGCAGTCTGAGATCAAACAGCAAGTCGGCAGCGAGGCTGGGGGAGGGGCGCCCGCCATTGCCCAGGCTCGCTTAGGTAAACAAAGCAGCGTGGAAGCTTGAACTGGGTGGAGGCCACCACAGCTCAAGGAGGCCTGCCTGCCTCTGTAGGCTCCACCTCTGGGGGCAGGACACAGACAAACAAAAAGACAGCAGTAACCTCTGCAGACTTAAATGTCCCTGTCTGACAGCTGTGAGGAGAGAAGTGGTTCTCCCAGCACGCAGCTGGAGATCTGAGAACGGGCTGACTGCCTCCTCAAGTGGGTCCCCGACCCCTGACCCCCGAGCAGCCTAACAGGGAGGCACCCCCCAGCAGGGGCAGACTGACACCTCACACAGCCGGCCAGGTACTCCAACAGACCTGCAGCTGAGGGTCCTGTCTGTTAGAAGGAAAACTAACAGAAAGGACATCCATACCCAAAACCCATCTGTACATCACCATCATCAAAGACCAAAAGTAGATAAAACCACAAAGATGGGGAAAAAACAGAGCAGAAAAACTGGAAGCTCTAAAAAGCAGAATACCTCTCCTCCTCCAAAGGAACGCAGTTCCTCACCAGCAACGGAACAAAGCTGGACGGAGAATGACTTTGACGAGCTGAGAGAAGAAGGCTTCAGACGATCAAATTACTCCGAGCTACGGGAGGATATTCAAACCAAAGGCAAAGAAGTTGAAAACTTTGAAAAAAATTTAGAAGAATGTATAACTAGAATAACCAATACAGAGAAGTGCTTAAAGGAGCTGATGGAGCTGAAAACCAAGGCTCGAGAACTACGTGAAGAATGCAGAAGCCTCAGGAGCCGATGCGATCAAATGGAAGAAAGGGTATCAGCCCTGGAAGATGAAATGAATGAAATGAAGCGAGAAGGGAAGTTTAGAGAAAAAAGAATAAAAAGAAACGAGCAAAGCCTCCAAGAAATGTGGGACTATGTGAAAAGACCAAATCTACGTCTTATTGGTGTACCTGAAAGTGACGGGGAGAATGGAAACAAGTTGGAAAACACTCTGCAGGATATTATCCAGGAGAACTTCCCCAATCTAGCAAGGCAGGCCAACATTCAGATTCAGGAAATACAGAGAACGCCACAAAGATACTCCTCGAGAAGAGCAACTCCAAGACACATAATTGTCAGATTCACCAAAGTTGAAATAAAGGAAAAAATGTTCAGGGCAGCCAGAGAGAAAGGTCGGGTTACCATCAAAGGGAAGCCCATCAGACTAACAGCGGATCTCTCGGCAGAAACCCTACAAGCCAGAAGAGAGTGGGGGCCAATATTCAACATTCTTAAAGAAAAGAATTTTCAACCCAGAATTTCATATCCAGCCAAACTAAGCTTCATAAGTGAAGGAAAAATAAAATACTTTACAGACAAGCAAATGCTGAGAGATTTTGTCACCACCAGGCCTGCCCTAAAAGAGCTCCTGAAGGAAGCGCTAAACATGGAAAGGCACAACCGGTACCAGCCACTGCAAAATCATACCGAAATGTAAAGACCATCGAGACTAGGAAGAGACTGCATCAACTAACGAGCAAAATATCCAGCTAACATCATAATGACAGGATCAAATGCACACATAACAATATTAACTTTAAATGTAAATGGACTAAATGCTCCAATTAAAAGACACAGACTGGCAAATTGGATAAAGACTCAAGACCCATCAGTGTGCTGTATTCAGGAAACCCATCTCACATGCAGAGACACACATAGGCTCAAAATAAAAGGATGGAGGAAGATCTACCAAGAAAATGGAAAACAAAAAAAGGCAGGGGTTGCAATCCTAGTCTCTGATAAAACAGACTTTAAACCAACAAAGATCAAAAGAGACAAAGAAGGCCATTACATAATGGTAAAGGGATTAATTCAACAAGAAGAGCTAACTATCCTAAATATATATGCACCCAATACAGGAGCACCCAGATTCATAAAGCAAGTCCTGAGTGACTACAAAGAGACTTAGACTCCCACACATTAATAATGGGAGACTTTAACACCCCACTGTCAACATTAGACAGATCAACAAGACAGAAAGTCAACAAGGATACCCAGGAATTAAACTCAGCTCTGCACCAAGCGGACCTAATAGACATCTACAGAACTCTCCACCCCAAATCAACAGAATATACATTTTTTTCAGCACCACACCACACCTATTCCAAAATTGACCATATACTTGGAAGTAAAGCTCTCCTCAATAAATGTAAAAGAACAGAAATTATAACAAACTATCTCTCAGATCACAGTGCAATCAAGCTAGAACTCAGGATTAAGAATCTCACTCAAAACCACTCAACTACATGGAAACTGAACAACCTGCTCCTGAATGACTACTGGGTACATAACGAAATGAAGGCAGAAATAAAGATGTTCTTTGAAACCAATGAGAACCAAGACACAACATACCAGAATCTCTGGGATGCATTCAAAGCAGTGTGTAGAGGGAAATTTATAGCACTAAATGCCCACAAGAGAAAGCAGGAAAGATCCAAAATTGACACCCTAACATCACAATTAAAAGAACTAGAAAAGCAAGAGCAAACACATTCAAAAGCTAGCAGAAGGCAAGAAATAACTAAAATCAGAGCAGAACTGAAGGAAATAGAGACACAAAAAACCCTTCAAAAAATAAATGAATCCAGGAGCTGGTTTTTTGAAAGGATCAACAAAATTGATAGACTGCTAGCAAGATTAATAAAGAAAAAAAGAGAGAAGAATCAAATAGATGCAATAAAAAATGATAAAGGGGATATCACCACCGATCCCACAGAAATACAAACTACCATCAGAGAATATTACAAACACCTCTACGCAAATAAACTAGAAAATCTAGAAGAAATGGATATATTCCTGAACACATACACCCTCCCAAGACTAAACCAGGAAGAAGTTGAATCTCTGAATAGACCAATAACAGGAGCTGAAATTGTGGCAATAATCAATAGCTTACCAACCAAAAAAAGTCCAGGACCAGATGGGTTCACAGCCGAATTCTACCAGAGGTACAAGGAGGAGCTGGTACCATTCCTTCTGAAACTATTCCAATCAATAGAAAAAGAGGGAATCCTCCCTAACTCATTTTATGAGGCCAGCATCATCCTGATACCAAAGCCTGGCAGAGACACAACAAAAAAAGATAATTTTAGACCAATATCCCTGATGAACGTCAATGCAAAAATCCTCAATAAAATACTGGCAAACTGAATCCAGCAGCACATCAAAAAGCTTATCCACCATGATCAAGTGGGCTTCATCCCTGGGATGCAAGGCTGGTTCAATATACACAAATCAATAAATGTAATCCAGCATATAAACAGGACCAAAGAAAAAAACCACATGATTATCTCAATAGATGCAGAAAAGGCCTTTGACAAAATTCAGCAACCTTCATGCTAAAAACTCTCAATAAATTAGGTATTAATGGGACGTATCTCAAAATAATAAGAGCTATCTATGACAAACCCACAGCCAATATCATACTGAATGGGCAAAAACTGGAAGCATTCCCTTTGAAAACTGGCACAAGACAGGGATGCCCTCTCTCACCACTTCTATTCAACATAGTGTTGGAAGTTCTGGCCAGGGCAATTAGGCAGGAGAAGGAAATCAAGGGTATTCAAGTAGGAAAAGAGGAAGTCAAATTGTCCCTGTTTGCAGATGACATGATAGTATATCTAGAAAACCCCATTGTCTCAGCCAAAAATCTCCTTAAGCTGATAAGCAACTTCAGCAAAGTCTCAGGATACAAAATCAATGTACAAAAATCACAAGCATTCTTATACATCAATAACAGACAAACAGAGAGCCAAATCATGAGTGAACTCCCATTCACAATTGCTTCAAAGAGAAAAAAATACCTAGGAATCCAACTTACAAGGGATGTGAAGGACCTCTTCAAGGAGAACTACAAACCACTGCTCAAGTAAATAAAAGAGGATACAAACAAATGGAAGAACATTCCATGCTCATGGGTAGGAAGAATCAATATCGTGAAAATGGCCATACTGCCCAAGGTCATTTACAGATTCAATGCCATCCCCATCAAGCTACCAATGACTTTCTTCACAGAATTGAAAAAAACTACTTTCAAGTTCATATGGAACCAAAAAAGAGCCCGCATTGCCAAGTCAATCCTAAGCCAAAAGAACAAAGCTGGAGGCATCACACTACCTGACTTCAAACTATACTACAAGGCTACAGTAACCAAAACAGCATGGTACTGGTACCAAAACAGAGATATAGATCAATGGAACAGAACAGAGCTGTCAGAAATAATGCCACATATCTACAACTATCTGATCTTTGACAAACCTGACAAAAACAAGAAATGGGGAAAGGATTCCCTATTTAATAAATGGTGCTGGGAAAACTGGCTAGCCATATGTAGAAAGCTGAAACTGGATCCCTTCCTTACACCTTATACAAAAATTAATTCAAGATGGATTAAAGACTTAAATGTTAGACCTAAAACCATAAAAACCCTAGAAGAAAACCTAGGCATTACCATTCAGGACATAGGCATGGGCAAAGACTTCATGTCTAAAACACCAAAAGCAATGGCAACAAAAGCCAAAATTGACAAATGGGATCTCATTAAACTAAAGAGCTTCTGCACAGCAAAGGAAACTACCATCAGAGTGAACAGGCAACCTACAAAATGGGAGAAAATTTTCGCAACCTACTCATCTGACAAAGGGCTAATATCCAGAATCTACAATGAACTCAAACAAATTTACAAGAAAAAAACAAACAACCCCATCAAAAAGTGGGCGAAGGACATGAACAGACACTTCTCAAAAGAAGACATTTATGCAGCCAAAAAACACATGAAAAAATGCTCACCATCACTGGCCATCAGAGAAATGCAAATCAAAACCACAATGAGATACCATCTCACACCAGTTAGAATGGCAATCATTCAAAAGTCAGGAAACAACAGGTGCTGGAGAGGATGTGGAGAAATAGGAACACTTTTACACTGTTGGTGGGACTGTAAACTAGTTCAACCATTGTGGAAGTCAGTGTGGCGATTCCTCAGGGATCTAGAACTAGAAATTCCATTTGACCCAGCCATCCCATTACTGGGTATATACCCAAAGGACTATAAATCATGCTGCTATAAAGACACATGCACACGTATGTTTATTGCGGCATTATTCACAATAGCAAAGACTTGGAACCAACCCAAATGTCCAACAATGATAGACTGGATTAAGAAAATGTGGCACATATACACCATGGAATACTATGCAGCCATAAAAAATGATGAGTTCATGTCCTTTGTAGGGACATGGATGAAATTGGAAATCATCATTCTCAGTAAACTATCGCAAGAACAAAAAACCAAACACCGCATATTCTCACTCATAGGTGGGAATTGAACAATGAGAACACATGGACACAGGAAGGGGAACATCACACTTTGGGGACTGTTGTGGGGTGGGGGGAGGGGGGAGGGATAGCATTGGGAGATATACCTAATGCTAGATGACGAGTTGGTGGGTGCACGCACCAGCATGGCACATGTATACATATGTAACTTACTGGCACGTTGCGCATATGTACCATAGAGCCTAAAGTATGATAATAATAATAATAATAATAATAATAATAATAATAATAATAAAGAAAAAAAAGAAATTTAACTTTGGCATCCTCACAATTGTTTAATTGTTTGAAGGCCAGACCATGCACACATGTGTCTAATATTGACATGGACTCTGTCATCACTAGAATGCAAGCTCCTGGGAAGTGGGTGTGCCTCCTGCTTTAAACAAATGTCTGGTCATCATCCTTCATACTTTAAAACACTGCAAAAGAGAGGAAACAAATATTTTAAATGTAATAATGAGATTGGTCCTCTTTGCTAAGCATATGCAGTCAGTCTCTCTCTCTCTCTCTCCCCACCCCCTATGTTTCAAGGAATGAAGATGGATGATCTTGATTTATCCACACTTTCTCCAGAAAGTCACACTCAGAAACAACTGGCTACTGGGGTGGGATATAGGTGGGATATAGGGATATCTTACAGAACAACAGGATAATGGCAGATAATGGCCTCATTCCTGCCACATTTCATCCTCTGAGCCAACTGCTCTGATAGCAAGCCCTGGGGACAAAAGGGTGTTTAATGTTTCAATAATGAAGATGATGGTTCAGGAGGCCTCAGGCAACTTCTCAGCCCAAACCTCAGCCTCTTCTTCAGCAACCTTTTCTGCCACACAACAAATGCACCAGGTTCCTGGGCAGGCTGCGACAGGCTGGCTAATGTTAGAGGAACATCCCGAATACATTAAAACACTGCAAAACACATTTGCATTCAACCTCTCTTTATTCTGTTTCTTCTTCAGTCCTTTTTTAAGGTTGTGTTATATTGTTTTCACTTTAAATGGAACCATCCTAATTCAGTCAAGACTAGAAAACCAAATAATAGCCTCAGGATAGACTTTGCAAAAGAGAAAGCAAACCCGACAGGGGAGCTGGCCCAGCTGCCAAAAGCTCAGGCAACAGGGGAGCAGCCTCTCTCCCAAACATGCCCAGATTGGGTTTGAAATGGAGGCCACAGCCACAGGAGATAAATGTCACTTGTCACCACAAAAGGTTGGACTTCTCAGGGGTAGTTACAGCCTTCACTGCAGCCTGAACCTTGCTCAACCCGCTTATTCTGTGTGTCCCAGTGACCACTGGATAACCATGATTTGCAGAGTGCTAACAATGACACCAAAGAGGATCCAGACATGACCATTAATCTCATGCCCCAGCCATTGCGATCTGAGTGACCAGGGTCAACTGGCATTATGTAATGGGTGTCTCAAAAGCTGAATTAAAATAAGAGATGTCTCAGAGCACAAGAACCTCATATGATCTGGATGGAAGTGGAGAGAAGGCACACACTACCATTCGGCCACTGGAGACAGAATGAAATCAAGTTAAAATTCAAGATCAAGGTCAAGACCTAGAAATCACGTGACTGAGAAAGAAACATTAAAAAAAGGGGATGAAAGAGACAGAAAAAAGACACAATTCCCTAGGCTTACAGGAGGATTTGGGAGTAACTGTTCTCTTCCTTACAAATCTTCCCCTTTGTTTACTCTCCCTCTGAGTGCAGTAGAAAGAATAAGCCCTGATTCTCAGAAGATCTGGGTTCTCCTCCAGCCGCCAGTCCTCACTAGCCCTGTGCCCTATCACAAGTTAACTTGGCTCTCAGAGCACCTGGAACATAGGAGGCACCCAAGAAATTCTTCTTTTATTCTCCTGTTTTACATACTCCTTTACCTCATTTTCTCTCTTGCTTCTCTTGTTCTTACCCATGTTATCATCATTATTCCTTCTACATATTAGCTTTTCCTTTTTTCCATACAATTAGAGGATGTCAACGAAAGTTAGACTTGAAAAAGAGGCTTTTATCCATAACCTAGTAAAAAGTATCCGTAACCACCTATAGCAAACACGATGATTCATAGAGAAATATTGAATGTTTTCACCTGAACTCAGGAACAAGAGAATTATGTCTACCACCACTTCTATTCAACACTGTGGGTAGGTCATAACCTGTGCAATAAGGCAAGAAAATGAAATAAAAGGTATTAAATAAAAGATATGAAGACACAAAACACCTTTGTTCACAGATGACATAATGAAAATCCAATTTAAAGATTATACTAGGAACAAAAATTAGAAAATGAAAAATTTTAAATTCCCACTTAAGGTATCACAAAGCATCAGATCCCTGGGAATAAATCTATTGAAAGATGTACAAGACCTTTCAACTGAAAAGTATGAAACACTGCTGAGAGAAATTAAGGAAAATTTTAAAAGGTTCATCTTCCTCAAGCTTACTGACTGATATAATCCTACCCTAAAATCCTAGCAGGATTTTTTGTGGAAACTGGCAAGTGATTCTAAAATGTTTATGAAAACACAAACAGTCCAAAAGAGCTAAGACAATCATGAGGGAAAAAAAGATAAGATTGGCAAACTTAGATTACCAAATAATAAGATTGATTATAAAGCTACAGTATTAATACAGTGTGATGTTGGTATTAGGATAGGAAAATAGACCAATGGAACCAAATAGAAAGTTCACAAATGGACACACAAGTAAGACGCCTGATTTGCAACAAAGACATCTTTCCAGTAAATAGTGCTGGGCCATTTGGAATTCTATATGAGAAAAGAAAATGAAATTGGCCCCCTTCGTCACACCAGATACTCAACACATAAAACAAATTCTGGAAGAATCACAGGCCTAAATGTGAACATTAAAACAATAAAACTTCTAGAATAAAACATAGGAGACTATCTCCCTGACCTTGGAATAGACAAAGATTTTATTTATTTTATTTATTTATTATTATTATACTTTAGGTATATCTCCCAATGCTATCCCTCCCCCCTCCCCCTACCCCACAACAGTCCCCAGAGTGTGATGTTCCCCTTCCTGTGTCCATGTGTTCTCATTGTTCACTTCCCACCTATGAGAGAGAATATGCGGTGTTTGGTTTTTTGTTCTTGCAATAGTTTACTGAGAATGATGATTTCCAATTTCATCCATGTCCCTACAAAGGACATGAACTCATCATTTTTTATGGCTGCATAGTATTCCATGGTGTATATGTGCCACATTTTCTTAATCCAGTCTATCATTGTTGGACATTTGAGTTGGTTCCAAATCTTTTGCTATTGTGAATAATGCCGCAATAAACATACGTGTGCATGTGTCTTTATAGCAGCATGATTTATAGTCCTTTGGGTATATACCCAGTAATGGGATGGCTGGGTCAAATGGTATTTCTAGTTCTAGATCCCTGAGGAATCGCCACACTGACTTCCACAATGGTTGAACTAGTTTACAGTCCCACCAACAGTGTAAAAGTGTTCCTATTTCTCCACATCCTCTCCAGCACCTGTTGTTTCCTGACTTTTGAATGATTGCCATTCTAACTGGTGTGAGATGGTATCTCATTGTGGTTTTGATTTGCATTTCTCTGATGGCCAGTGATGGTGAGCATTTTTTCATGTGTTTTTTGGCTGCATAAATGTCTTCTTTTGAGAAGTGTCTGTTCATGTCCTTCGCCCACTTTTTGACGGGGTTGTTTGTTTTTTTCTTGTAAATTTGTTGGAGTTCATTGTAGATTCTGGATATTAGCCCTTTGATAGACAAAGATTTTATAATCTTAAAAGAAAAAAATACTCAATTGTATTTCATTAAAATTAAGAACAGACTGTAAGAAGATATCTACAATAAATATATCTGACAAAGAAGTCAAGTCCAGAAAATAAGGAACTTACAAATCTAACTTAAAAATACACAATGCAATATAAAATGGACAAAATACTTGAACAGGCATTTTACTAAAGAATATATCCAAATGGCCATTAGGCATATGAAAAATGCTCAGCATCTCAGTAATTGAATTAAAAACCACAATGGGATTTATCACCATACCCAACAGAATGACTAAAATGAAAAATGTTAAAAAAAAATTAGGCATTGGCAAGGAAGTGAAATGATTAGAAATCTCATCCATTGCTGGAGGGAGTAGAATCGGTACAACCACTCTGGAAAATTACTTGGTGGTATCTACTAAAATCTACTTTGTGACCCAGCTAGTCTACCCTTGGGTATATACGCCAAAGAAATGAGTACATATATCCAAAAAATACACAGGAATGTTCATATAGCCAAAAACTGGAAACAAGTCAGATGTCCATGAATTACAGAATAGATAGATAATTTGGATATATTCCTGTACTATGGAGAAATAAAAAGAACAAACTAAAGTTACATATATCCACAGTGTTAAATCTCACAGACATAATGTTAACTGAAAAAAAAAACTTAACAAAAAAGAGAATACAAGGATTACACATATTAGCTATCTATTGCTGTGTAACAAATTATTCCAAAACTGAACAGTTTAAAACAACAGATATTTATTGTTTCACAATTTTTGTGGGTCAGGAATGCAGGTACATCTTACCTGGGTCTTCCACCTCACAATTTTTCACAAGGCATTACAAAAGATGTCAGCCAGGCTACAGTAATCTCAAGGCTCAACTGAGGGAAGATTTGCTTCCCTCACTCACTACAGATATAGGGCCAAGGGCCTTAATTCTTCATTGGTTGTTGCCAATAAGGCAGCTAAAAACACAAAGGCTTTTCATCAGAGCAAATGAGGAGAGCCAGAGACCACGAAATCAAAATGATAGCCAAAGTCTTTTGTAACCTAATCTTAGAAGTGATACCCCATCACTTTTGCCGAATACTATTCACTACAAGCAAGTTACTGAGTCCAGTCCACACCCCAGGGGAGGAGACTGTACAAGGATAGGAATATTAGAAGGCAAAGGCTGCTAGAACCACATTAGAGCTGCATATAGTGGCCATCTACCATGCTATCTTATTCCATTTATATGATTTTCAAGAACAGGCAAAACTTAATAGAAGTAAGAACATTGATTATTCCCAGGGGGAGAGACTACTGGTCTACAGGGAACATAAAGGAGCTTTCTGCGGTGCTATAAATGTTCTATGTCTTGATCTTGTTTGGGTGGTGAGTAACATCAGTGTAATCATGTGTTGAAACTTCATTGAAATGGACACTGAAAATGTATGCTAGCTAGCTAATGTATTTCAAAGAATTATTAATTTACATTTTTGGGCACACGATGTATAAAGATGTAATTATGGCATCACCAACCAAAAGGGATGAAGATAGAGCTGTTAAAGGAGCAGAGTTTTTTATGTTATTGAAGTTAGGCTGGTATAAATTTAAGTTAGTTGTTATAACTTTAAGATGTTAAATATAATCCCTATGGTAACCACAAAGAAAATAGCTATAGAATATATACAAAAGGAGACTGGGTGCAGTGGCTCATGCCTGTAGTCTCAACACTATAGAGGCCAAGGCAGGAGGACTGCTTGAGCCCAGGAATTTGAGATCAGCCTGGGCAACATAGCAAGACCCTGTGTCTACCAAAAAAATTTAAAAATTAGCTGGGCATCGTGGCACGCACCTAGGAGGTTGAGGCAGGAGGATCACTTGTCCCCAGGAATTCAAGGCTGCAGTGAGCTATGATCACACCACTGCACTCCAGCCTGGGCAACACAGTGAGACTCTGCCTCAAAAACACATGAACAAACAACAACATCAAAAAATACACACACACACACACACACACACACACAAAAGGAAATAAGAAATAAACTTACATTTTTTTACTACAAAAAATATCAACTAAACACACACAAAAGAGAACAGTAATGCAGGAAATGGGGGACAAAAAGACTGTAAGGCATATATAGAAAACAAATATCAACACGTCAGAAGTAAGTACCTCCTTATCAGTAATTAACTATAAATGTAAATGGACTAAATTCTCCAGTCAAAAGCAGAGATTGGAAGAATGGATTGTTAAAAGACATGATCCAATTATATGCTGTCTATAAGAGACTCAGTTTAGATCCAAACATGCAAACACATTGAAAGTGAAAAGATGAGAAAAATATTCCATGCAAACATTAACCAAAAGCGAACAAAGGTGACTATACTAATATCTAACAAAATCGACTTTAAATCAAAAAAAGTTGCAAACAAGAGACAAAGAAGGACAATATACATTAATAAAAGGTTCAAAACAGCAGGAAAATGCAACAGTTATGAATACTTAATGACAGACCATGAAAATATATCAAGTAAAAGCATTACAAAATTGAAGGGAGAAATAGCTTCATAATAACAGTTGAAGATTTTAATACTTTACCCTCAAAAAATGGATAAAACAACTAGACCAAATATAAGGAAATAAAAGAATTAATACAATAAACCACTTAGATATAAACATATACAGAACATTCTATTCAGCAACAATGAAAATTAAACAGCACACTCTTAAACAAACAATGCAGCAAAGAAAACATCAAAACAGGAATTAGAAAATACTTAGAGATGAGTGAAAACAAAAACACAAAATACCAAATCTTATGGGATGCAGCAAAAGCAGTCCTAAGGGGGAAATTTATAGCTATAAACACTTACAATTAAAAAACAGGAAAGATCTCAAATCAATAACCTAACTTAAGAATCTAGAAAAATAAGAAAACTAAACCCAAAGCTAGCAGACAGGAAAAAAAAAAGGTCAGAACAGAGATCAGAGAACAGAAAAACACTAGAGAAAATCAATGAAACCAAAAGTTGGTTATTTGAAAAGATCAATGAGATTGACAAATATTTACCTCACTAGACTAAGAAAAAAAGAGAGAAGACTCAAATCACTAAAATAAAAAATGAAACTGGAAACATTACTATTGATTCTACAGAAATAAAAAGGACTATAAATGAGTACTATGAACAATTGTATGCCAACAAGTTGGAAAACTTAGATAAAATGGACAAATTCCTAGAAACACAAAACCTACCAACACCAAATGATGAAGAAGTAGATAATCAGAATAGACCTATAACAGTAAGGAAATTAAGTAGCCAAAAATCTTCCAAAAAATAAAAACCCTGGACCTGATGGTTTCACCAGTGAATTCTACCAAATATTTAAAGAACAATCACCAATCCTTCTTAAACTTTTCCAAAAAACTGAAGAGGAGGAGAAGCTCTTTAACTCATTTTATGAAGCCAGTATTAATTACCTTGATACCAAAGCCAGTCAAAGACACTATAAGAAAAGAAAACTATAGACCAGTATTCCTTATTGACACAGCTGGAAAAATCCTCAACAAAATACAAGTAAACCAAATTTGGCAGCATCTTAGCAGGATTATACGCCATGACAAGTGGTATTTATTCCTGGAATACAAGGATGGTTCAACATATGAAAATTGACCAGTATACCACATTAACAGAATGAAACAGAAAAAAACACATGATCATCTTAGTTGATGCAGAAAAAGCATTTGACAAAATCCACCAACCCTTTCATGATAAAAACACTCAACAAACTAGGAATAGAAGGAAACTACCCTAGCCAGGCATGGTGGCTCACACCTGTGATCCCAGCACTTTGAGAGCCTGAGGCAGAAAAAATGAGCCCAGGAGTTCAAGATCATGGGCAATATAGTAAGACCTCATCTCTACAAAAAAAAAATATATATATATATTTAAGTTAGCCAAGCATGGTGGCACACACCTGTAGTCCCAGATACTTGGGAGACTGAGGTAGGAGGATTGCTTGAACCTGGAAGGCGGAGGCTGCAATGAGCTGAGATTGTGCCACTGTACTCCAGCCTGGGCAACAGAACAAGACTCTGTCTCGAAAAAAAGAAAAAAAAAAAAAGTAAAAGAATGAAACTACCTTAACACAATAGGAGCCATATAAAAAAAAAAAACCCCACAGTTAACATCATACTCAATCATAAAAGACTGAAAACTTTTCCTCTAGGATCAGGAACAAGTCAAGGAAGCTGGCTTTTACCAATACTGTTCAACACAGTACTGAAAGTTCTGACCAGAGCAATTAGGCAAGAAAAAAAAAGGCATACAAATTGGAAAGAAAGAAGTAAATTATTTCATTTACAGATGATATGATGTAGTATGTAGAACACTCTAAAGTTTAAAAAAAGATTGGAACTAATAAATTCAGCAAAGTAGCAGGATACAGACAATAATCAGTTGCATATCATTACATTAACAAGGAACAATTGGAAAAGAAAATTATAAAAATAATTTCATTTATAATAGCAGTAAAAATAATAAAATACTTAGGAATTATCAAAGGACAGAAAAGAGTTGTCAATGAAAATTATAAAATACTGCTGAAAGAAATTAAAGACATAAATAAATGGAAACACCGCATGTTCATGAACGAGAGACTTAATATTGTCAAAATGTCAATACTATCCAAAGCAACCTACAGATTCAATGCAATCTCTATCAAAATCCCAATGATGTTTTTTGCAGAAATAGAAAGGCCCATCCTAAAATTCATATGGAATCTCAAGGGAGCCTGAATAGCTAAAATGGCCCTGAAAAAGCAAAACAAATCTAGAAGACTTATACTTCCTGAATAAAATCTTACTACAAAGCTACAGTAATCAAAACAGTGTGGCACTAGCCTAAAGACAGATGCATAAACCAATAGAATAGAACCCAGAAATAAACCTTCATATAAATGGTCAAATGAATTTTGACAAAGGTGCCAAGACCATTCAATGGAGAAAGGACGGTCTTTTCAATAAACGGTGCTGAGAAAACTTGATAGAAAACAATTAAATACCTAACACCATATATAAAAATTAACTCAAAATGAATAAAAGACCTAAATGTAAGACCTAAAACCATAATGCTCTTAGAAGAAAATTTATGGGAAAAGTTTCACTACATTGGATTTCTTAGATACAACACCAAAGGCATAGCCAACAAAAGAGAAAAATTGGAGTTCATGAAAATTAAAAAATTTTATATATCAAAAGATTCCATCAGCCAAGTAAAAAGGCAACCTGCAGAATGGAAGAAAATATTTGCAAATCATACATCTGATAAGGAGTTGGCATGCAGAATATATAGAGAACTCCCAAAACTCAACAACAAAACAAGCAACTCAATTTCAAAAATGGGCAAAGGACTTGAATAAACATTTCTCCAAAGGAGATATACAAATGACTAATAAGCACATGAAAAGATGTTCAATATCACTAATCACTAGAGGAATAAAAATAAAAACTACGATGAGCTACTACTTCTTCCATTCAGATGACTACTATAAAAAAAAACAACAAAGTGTTGGTGAGGACATGGAGAAATTGGAAGACTTGTGTTCTATTGGTACAGCTACTATTGAAAACAATGTGATGTTTCCTCAAAAAACTAAACGTAGAATTACAACATAATATAGCAATTCCACTTATGGGCATTTCCCCAAAAGAAGTGAAAGCAGGATCTCAAAGAGATACTGGTATACCATATACCCATGTTCATAGCAACATTATTCCAAATAGCTGAAATATGAAAGCAACCCAAGCGTTCATCAACAGACAAATGGATAAACAAAACATGGTAAATACATACAATGGAATATTATTCAGCTTTGAAAAGGGAGGACATTCTGACGCATATTACAACATGGATGAACCTTGAGGACATCACGCTAAGTGAAATATTCCAAAGGCAAATGCTATATGATTCCACTTATTAAGGTAGCTAGAGTAATCAACATCATAGAGACACAAAGTAGAACGACAGTTGTCAGGGCTGGAAGCAGGGTAGAATGGGGAGTAATTATTTAATGGGTGCGGAGTTTGTTTTGCAACCTGAAAAGTGTTCTGGAGATGAATGGCAGTGACGCTGGTACAACATTATGAATGTACTTAAAGCTACTGAACTGTACACTTTAAAATGGTTAAGATGGTAAACTTTTATGTTATGTGTATTTTGCCACAATAAAAATAATAAATGTTTTAAACCTGTGCACTCTAGTACATGTATATTATATATCAATAAACATGCTGAAGGGAAAAAGGATATAGTAGCTACTAACCTTTCTCCTTCTATACTAAAGATTTGGAGGCCCAGAAAGATGAACTGACTTCCTAAAGTCACAGAGCCACTTTTGAGTGGCAGTGCTTGTTCTTAACACTTCTCTCTGCTGAAGTGTATTGCATATGAACACAGACACATGTCCAGCTGAACTAACTTCCCCGCTGCAAGATAACTCTTTGCTCTCAGAGGGAGGGGACTGCACCTGTTTAATTTGCTTTAACAGTCCTAATGTCAGAATCACACTTGGGGAAAATATCTCTAATATCTGATAAAGCTCTCGGGAATTAGTTCCAACTAAGAGTTATTCTTCCTAGACTCCCTTCACCTATGGTGCCTGTAAATGGTGAACAATTAAAATGCCAATTATTCTGACCCTTCTAATTCAAACATGAGAAAGTCTAGATATGATCTGTGCTATAGTTAAAGTTTTATGCTGAGTTCAAAAAGTATTTGCATAATTTTGGGGGAAAATATGCAAATGGTACATTTGGCCCACTTAATCATAGTTAACTTTGGTGAGACAGACATCATGGTAAGACAATACAAGTGTATCTCACTGAATCTGAACATCAACATTATGAAGTAGGTACTAATATATATTCATACCTATTTTGTAAATGAAGACATTTAAATGTAGGGAATATAAGTAACTTGCCCAAGACCATATAGCTAGTAAGAGGCTAAACCAGGATCAAACTCTTGTCTCTCTCACTCCAAACCCTGTGATCTTAATTAATTCACTATTCACTCCCCATGTAACATTCAACAAAGAAAAAGAGGAAAAAAAGGCACTTAGTAGTTCTAGATGTGCCCGTCATAAATGGTTCTGACAGAATCAACAAAGCAGGTCCAGAAGGGCCCCCTTAGAAGTCAGATCAAGTTACTGTAGGCCCTGGAAAGAACAAGGTTGGATAGTAAAGGCACTTTATATGGTTTACTAATGCGTGTGCACACACACGCACGTGCGCGCACACACACACAGCTGTTCCAATAAAGTCTAATTCCAGACCTCCAACCAGTAAGGTGCTCATCTGAGTTGGGCAGCCCAGACACTGGAGACCAAATTGAGACCAACCTGCCCACTTTAAATCCTAGGAGTGCCATGAAGGCGCCTTGAACTCAAGTGGCAAACACTCCTGAAACTCAGATGAATCAAGGAAAGCTCAGCAAGGTGACACAAATGGAAAGTATGAGGCTTCCTTACGTCCATCTATTGCCAGATGGGGCACCAGGACAGCAGCTCCCAGAGGAGGTCCGTGGCTAAGCACCCCCAGCTCTTAGAACCCTGTGAAGCACTAAGCTGACACCATCCTACAGACTAGGACCAGTTGTATTAAGAGAAAAGGTGGCTAGATCACATGAATACAACTTGAAATCACAATCAGAATGAACCTATGCAAACAACAATGGCAAACAAGCTGTAGAACAACACAGGATTGGCCATTTACTCTGGGGTTTTGTTCCCTTTTAATGCTCACTTGTTACTTGTTCATTCATTTATCAGCCGGCGTTTGTTAAGAAAAGTCTACTAGACAATATTTTTTAACTGTGAAAAATGTAGTCATTTTTTTTTCTTTAAAAAGGGACATTGCTCATTTATTTCTGTAGCAGACCATAGAAGCAGACCTAGATCAGGCTACAGCCTGATCCTTGGGTAAACCAAGATATAAAACAGGGGAACAGTTTTCTCTCTCTTGAGGAGTTTATAGTCTAGAGAAAGAGAAGATCAGAGATCAGTAGGAAGAAACAGGATCAAGAGAGGAGGGCAGGCAGGAAGATCTCAGGAGAAGGGAGAAGACAAATGGAGAAGCAAGAAGATGGGGCATAGGCAGAGAAAAGCAGCTGAGGAGAAGGGTATTGGTTGTGGGGCCCAGCAGGTGAGCTCGGGAAAGTCAGTACCTATGTGAGCACAGCGCTTTGCCTGGCTAAGTCCATACCAACTAGGTTCAGAGCCTTGTCTCAAATTTAATAACATACAAACACAAGTAGTTCCTATGCACACTCCAGTATCTCCTTACTGAAAGCATCATGTCTGTTCTCTTCATGACACCTACCACAGTTTTAACTATGTATATGTTATTAACTTGATAATTGTCTCCAACATACTCTCTCTCTTCTCTCTTCTCTCTCTCTCTCTCTCCCAACGCTAAGCTGCAAGAGAACACAGTTTACATCTTATGCCCCTAATAATTTTCAGCTCTGCCATTTTCTAGCCGTGTTACCTTAGGCAGGTTATTTAACCTCTCTGATCCAATAGTCCAAAGAGACTTTGTGAGGATCAAATAAGAAATGCTTATAAAATACAGGATAGACCAGCCTGAGAAACACAGTGAGACCCCATCTCTATAAAAAATTAAAAAAAATAGTTGGGTATGGAGGCATGCACCTATAGTCCCAGCTACTTAGGAAACTGAGGCAGAAGGATCACTTGAGCCCAGGAGTTTGAGGTTACAATGAGCTATGATCACATCACTGCACTCCAGTCTGGGCATCAGAGCAAGACCCTGTCTCTAAAATAAAACAAAATACAGGATAGCTCTCATTAAAATTATTCCATTTCCCTGAAGAAATACTGCACAGGAACAAAAGGTCCCAGGTCTACATTCCACAAAAGCTCTTCCTCCTTATGCTAGATAAGGTTTATTCCTGCGGCCCATGGTTAGATTCTCCATTCAAGGATCCAGACAGAAAAATCCTATTTCTGTGACTGCATCCTATTTTATTGGTATTTCATCCCTCCAGGCAGTTTCAATCCTCTCCCCTTTCCTCTTCTCCTCCTCCTGCCTGATGCTATGATGCCACAATCCAGTCTCTGTGACTCGGAGGAAATGTTTCCATGGTGATGAGCAATGATGTCATAAAGGGGGGATTGTTACAGGGTTGAATAAAATCTGGCACTAGATGCACCCTGCCTCCTTATATAAGAGGGGGCGGGAGACAAGCCCTATCAGCACATCCCAGAAAATGGGAAACCGAATCACCCAGGGGATGGCAAGGAATGACCAGAGGGAAAGTTCCAGTTCTGTCCACCATGCACTACCAGCCCCATTTTGGAAAAGAACAGATTTAATAGACCTCACCAAGACAAGAATTGTTTTTCGTCAAAGGAAATCAAAGGAACAAACAAGAGGCAGTGACCACCGGAGACTTCACCTTTTGGTCTAGGAAAACCCAAGCAGGCAGTGTCTACATCCATCAAAGCCCAGTGTATCAAATACTTATTGAATAAGAACCCACGGACTTTTCCTTACCAGAGCCTTAGATTGCCATGTGTGTCTGATTGCTCCAAAGACAGACTATTGTGATTTCGACCCTGTATGCATTTTAGAGTAACAAGTCTTACCAGAAAAATAATAGCCAGCCCCAGCTTAATTCCTAGAGAAACTCAAACCACCTTGTTAAGAACATTCCCAGAGAAGAGTTTATACTAAGGAGCACTGCACAATGCTGTTTGCCATCTCTGGGCCCTCTAAAAGCAAGCCCAACCTTGGAAAAGGAATGTCTGCCACCAGGGAAACGTGGCTGCACTGCTGGAGGAAGAACTTGATCATGACGGGCAATGCTTGGAAGTAAAGAAGCATCTGCTGCCTTGGAAAGGCTTGGTCAGGGCAATCATTGTCACAGGCCACTTTTTTTCTCTGACTATCTCTTGGAATTTCAGAGTGACTAAGTGATTGCTACAATTGTGAGTGCCATGGAATAGACCCTGTTCCATAAAAGGTCTCCCTTGGTCCTGCAGGAGGCTCTGGGAGCCCATGCTTTAGCGAATGTATAGTCCCTCATTCTTTCTCTGGGCAGCTGGTTTTCCTAAAGGCTCTGCTCCCAGCGAGCACAGTCCACAGCAGTAGCTAAATGTGTGCAGTGCATGTGTACTTTTATGGTCTTCATCATTATTTATGAACTAACTTAAAAGGGAAGTCATTTCCATCCAGGAAACCTGGCATATGCTTTTTCATACTGACACATACGTAGAGATAACTGTGCTTTCTTATTATTCCAGAGAGCAAGACGCAGTATCTTCCAGAAGTTGGTGTGGGCAGCACCAAACCATCCACCATGTATCAGAGAAAAGCCAGACAGCTAGAAGGCTCCATTCCCAGCCCACTCTCCAGTCCCCAAACATGTCACCATCTCTCATGCCTCCTTACTGGGCCCATGCTGTCCCCTTGCCCAGGAATGTCCTCCACCCCCATCCCATCCCCATAGCCCCCTTCACTGTAAGGTCTGGGCCCAGCAAATTGCCCAGCTCCTCTTCTCTGAATGCTTCTTTTATGTCTCTGAGAAGGAGTTCCTTCCTCCTTTACTGTCCATCTCTTCCACCACATGAGGGGTTTGGGGGAGCTCTTTGAAGACAAGGGACTCTTCCTCATTCATATTTGAATACTGGGCCCAAGCACGTGCCCCTAGCATCTGCAATACACACATGTCAAGGTGAATGGGGAGACAGATGCCAAGATCCTTGAGCGCTGCAAATCTTCACTGCCAACTTCAACTACTCCAAAATAAAGTCAAAATTTTAAAAGTAAGCTTTGATGACTCAAGTGACTAATTTTATGGACAAGGAACCCTTAATGAAATCTAGGAGGAATGTGGTGACATAAGCAGGACAGGGCTGTGAGACACTGAGCAAACAGTTTATCCTCCCTGAGCTTCAATTTTCTCATCTGTAAAAATGAAGAATGGTGGAAGTTTGAGCTCAAAGTCCATCTCTAACATTCTAACTCAGTGAAGCAGCCTGTGGCATTTTCACATCCTTAAACGGAAATGTGTTACACTTCAAGGATGATTCCTCAAGGCACTTTGCTGCCCTCCTGGGTTGATATTTTTCCTTTCATTTTCACCTTAAGCCCCGCTCCTGTTTATTGCTCACAATGCACTCCAGACTGGGGATGGCTGACAATTCCCCCATGAAGGACACACTATAAAAACAGATGGAACTGCTGCCTAGTCAAGCTGCACTTAATGCAACGTCACCCCAAGACAGACTGCACCCTCTTCCCCAATGCGTCTGAGCCTACCCTTAGCCAGCCCTCACCCCTGCCTCCCCCAACAACCAGCAAAGCTCTTCCCAAGTCATGCCTGAGCCCAGATAATTTCATTATTTTACAAAGGCATCTCTGTGTGCCCATATATCCTGTCATTCTCCTTGTCCATGACAAATGCTTGGCATAAAAGTTACCTTTGGAAATGTGTTAAGGCAGGCAGCATGCACATTCAGAGAGGCCGGCGGGGGGGAAGTCGAGAAGGATGGGGGATGATAGAGATGTTCTTTACTGTGCGTCAGAAAAATAAAAGAAGAAAGAGGAGTGGGGGGCTACCAGGGTGAAGGAAAAAGCTCCTGGTTCATTCAGCAGCAGCATGCATGTGTTCGAAGTCTGTCCTAGTTGCTCAGCAACCCAGAAAAAGCATTTCAGAGAGCAAGAGGCTAATTGGATAAATGAATTAATTAGACATTTCTGAAGTCATTGCCGTAAATGATAACAGGCTTGTGCGGCCAGTATTTTGCTAGTGAAAATGTCTTCCCATCCCTACCTGAGCTTTGATCCAGAAAATGTGGGGAGCTGGGGAGCGAGGGAGCCACCACGTAACAACGTATCAGAGGTGCTATGTGGAGAGAGGAAAGCAATGGAGGAAGCCCTGCCTTAGAGGAAAAGTTGAACTAAATGGCCTTCGAAGTCTCTTTCAACTTTTAATATTTGATCAGTTTTGCACTGCAGGGTAGGGAGGACAAGAAAAGGAGTAAATCCCCACTCTGCCAGCCTGAAGGCAACTTAATAACCTGCTTTCCCACACCATCCTATGGGGTTTCCCTCTGCTGTATTTAAAGCAAGCAAGTGCCCATGAAAGGCGATAGACAGCACTTGTTAGGGAGTTTGTGTGGTGTTGGTGGTTGCTTTTTTCCCTTGCTCTGTTTTCCTTCTCCCTGTTGGCTTCCTTTAATTACAACAGAACCCCACTGGCTGCTCTAATGATGGAGAGGACTCCACTGTGCCAGGAGGGAGCAGGCAAGAGGTGGGAAGGGAACAGGCAGAGTGAAAGGAAGGCAGCCGGCAGCTCCCAGAGCTGGAAGGAGAGACGGCAGTGTGGGCTTCTGCTGCTCCTTCCACTAACAAGTTGCTGAGTGACTCCAGGCAAAAACTCAGCCTCTCTGAGCCTTTCTTTTTCCTCCCATGAAGTAGGGAGAATGGATTTTGTGGTGTTTTGAGGACAATTGATGCCATTGCTAATTACATGTTTCTCTTGCTCAAAATTACTAAGGGTTCCCAGTGCCTATAAAAATAGCATGCAAGTTTGCCAGTGGGCTATGCAATGCCTGTGTGATCTGGACCTATCTCTTCCTGCCTCTCCTAGTTCCCAAAAACACCCTATTACTTCTCATCTCCAAGCCTTTACTCATCTTGCTCTTTGCCTGGAAACACCAGAGCTTAAGTACAAATATTCAATGAAGGCTTCTAGAAAAGAACGTGCCAGCCTAATTGAAAAAAGGCCCAGAAGTTGAAAACCCATCTTAGCCCTCATGGGGTCAGCAGTTCAACCTTGTATTGCTGAGGCCTTGCTTCCCTTGCTGGTATGAATTGGAGAAGTGGGCTCTGTAACTCATCAAGTGAGGAGCTCTCAAGTCAGATGGTCCACGTGGGACTTGCAGATCTGTCACTCACCAGCTTTGTGACCTGGGTCAGGTATTGAACCCCACCATGCTTTTATTTACTCATCTTTACAATGTGGCTCGTAATAGTAGAAACTTCATCAAGTCACCATGAAGATTAAACAAGATGCTGAATGCAAAGGTTACAGCTCAGTGTTTGGCACACAGTAAGAGTATCCTAATTGTGGTCTATTATTTTTGCAAAATTATGTAATTTTAAAATGAAATAAAAGCTGATGTCTTTACCTTCTCCCACCCTTTTGCTGTGATACTCTCAGCCTATCCGCACTCACAAACTCTGTAATATCCTGATTTCAACATTAATAATACAGTAGACTCAACTACCTTATATCTGTATTTTCCTCTATTTCATTACCCACTCCGAAGCTTATTAGCCATGTGAGCTTGATAATCTAACTTCTCTTCATCACAGTTTTCTGTTAAAGAGAGATAATAATAACCTCCAACTCATAAAGTTATGAGGGGAAAATGAAATGACACAAATAAAGCACCCAAGACTGGCACCCGGCACACAGCAGATCTTCAGTAAATGCTGGATCCCATCCCCAGAGGCTTCACTTTTGATTCCAATATTGATTTGGATTTCCATCCTTCCACCTACACATACTTCTCTTAGATTTTAAGTTCCCAGAAGGCCGAGATCAAGTCTGAACTGTTTCTTGTTCATCATCAATCACAGTACTGAAGTGCAATCAGGAATTTGTTCAAGATATTTTTAAAACTATTTATTGCAGGATGATATGTATCTATCTATCTATCTATCTATATTCCCAAATCATACTACCTTAAATAACAATGATATTAATAAATATATAGGTAATAACAACTCAACTATGAAGTGTGTTTGATCTCAGCTATGTACAAGCAAGTCTCCTCTTAAAAAGGCTTAGCCAAGACTAAGTCACAATGTCAAGACTGTACTGGACAAAGGCAGCTTGCCTGTTGAGGTATGTCACTGATTGCTAGGATGCCCATGATGGTCAAGGAGCAGATAATTTGGCATTACCATCCCTGCTTCAGGAGAACAAGTTAGGGTGGTGGAGCAAGACACATATCTTTCTCTGGGTGATAGCAGGTATGATTATCTTTACAAATAAATAACATAGCTGTCAAGGGGGAGATGAAAAATACTCCCGTATTTCTTATCCCTGAAGATTACAAGACTCGTCCTCATTCCCAACTCCATGGGCCCCTGTTCTGGGAAGAAAGAAGAGAAAATTGTTAGAGATGGGACAGGAGAAGGCAGAAGAGGGGAATAAACTAGAAATCCCCATATTTGCTCAGATGCTGAAGAAGAGAATTTAATTGTGTGAAGAACAGAGCAAGAGGAAGTCACTGTTTAAGTGGTTCTTCATTAATATGCACTGAGTTGTAGCAGTAAAAATGATTCTAATGGCAAATTTCATGTCATATGTATTTTAAATAAATAAATAAAATTTAAAAAGGAAAAAAAAGGTACAGAGCAAAGCTCTCCCCAATTGCCCCTCCGCTTAAACCAAGAAAAATCCATCACTGTAAGTACTTGACCAACACAGAGAGAAGAGCCAGTCTTTGGCCAGAGCCCATGGCTCTCATCTCATGGGAGCTTTTTGAGGCTCAGGCATGAGTCAGACAGGAAATAGGCGTCTCTGGACCAGAAAGATGTCTGGACTGGCCTACCTCTCCCTGATGCCAGCCCTAAAAATTGGAAAAATTAGGCAAACAGCACAGGCTCTGATTTCAAGAGTCACCATCCCTAAAACGCCTTCCCAAACCATCCCCAACTCATTCACCATTAGGATATCAGATTTAAAATGTGAAGTGCTCAGAAAAAAAAGTGAAGACACAAAGGACCAGTATTAGACCATTTTCCCTAGGTCAGAAGGAAAGTGGAGGGTGCTGGGTAGAGGGGAGAGTGAGGGCCACAGGAGCTCGCTTCCCTTCATCCCTTGCTCTTATTTTATTTCAGGTAAAGGCTGACCCAGCCCCCATACCTGAGAAGGGACTCAGACTCTGGGGTGTTTCCTGTTTTCTTCTGTTCCTAGAAGTTCCTCCTCTACCTAAATGTTAACCCATAGGTGGTCATGCTTTACTTGCTGTAAGTTCACTAGAAACAATAGGTCCTACCCAGCTCACAGATCGGCAGCACGCACAGTTACATGCAGGATAATAAACTCTCAGTTAAAAAATTGAAACCCACTTTTCAGGAAGCCACCTTAGTAACTTAAAATAAGAAGCAGAGCCACCTAAGACACAGCAATGTGCAGCTATAGATGCAGGTGCTTTGATTTGTCTCATTTTTAGAGTCACCTGCCGTTCTTTGAAGACGCACATCTCCACCCTCCTATCATCCTCAGCTCCTTTAAAGGAAATTTAAATCAGGCTGGAGCTGCTGCTGTCTGAGAAAAAAAGAGAAAGGAAGGGCTATTACTAAGTCCCAGCTCATCCTCTGGCCAGTGCAGGAGTGTCCCCCACTGTGCAGGCATCTCTGCAGGAGCCTTTCACATAGTCCTCCCTCCCCCATCCTGGGGAAGGGAACCAGCAATGTTGGAGGGTGCAGCTTCCTCTCCTCTTAAAAAACACACACCCTCACAGGGGGGTGAAAGAATGGCTGGCAGAAGGCAGACCAGCTGTGAGGGAGATCAAGCTAATCTCCAGGACCTCTTATCTAACAATAACCATTTCCTACTCATTTTAGAGTATCTTCTACCACAGGACAGGCACCTTGGCAAGCACTTTAAACTCACTAAATCCTCACAAAGACCAGGCAAAATGGGATTATATCCTGATTTTATAAAGGAGAGAAGTAGGTCTCAGAAAAGTACCTTGCCCAGGTCACAGCTACCTAGTCAGGGGTGGAGCTAAGATTCAAGACCAGGTCCTTCCGACCCAAGCACTACTCTTCCACCTAAAGGGATCCCAAACCTGATATCTCCCCACTAGTCATCTATTTATTTATTCTTCCCAAGGCTACATTCTGGGGGGAAATTCTCTGGACTAATGGAATACTAATGGGCATCAGAGTGTTACAGAAAGAGCACTGGACTAAAAGTCAGAGAACTGGACATTGATGCGGGTGTTTCTACTATCTGGATGAATTTGGGCACTATACAATCTCTCTTGCCCACATTTTCTACGTCAGAAAAAAGATGTAGTTAGGTCATTATGTGTTCTTTCCAGCTCTAAATATTGTCTCTGAATTATTTATATTTTAAGAGGACCTCAGAGGGAACAATGTTCAACATGAAAAATGGTCCTCTAATTGTGAAGATTCTGGAAAGGAAAAAATAAAATCAAGAAAAAAGTCCTCCTTGCTCCCCTTCAAAATCACAACATGAGTATGAGCAACTTCTTCCACAATTTAATTACAATGATATTTCCTTAAAAATATCTGTACATTTATAGTTTATAATGCCCTTTCAAAACATGATTTCATTTTGATCCTTGCAACTATTAAACAGATGAGGAAACTTAAGTCTCAGATGTTGACTGACTTACACCATTTCATAAAGCTGGCAGATATTCATGTGAAGTCTAGTCCTGCAATTTCAATTTAGCCACAACCAAAAAACAAACAAACAACAACAACAAAAAAAGTGCTTATTTATAACCCTGCACTCCATCCAGAGTCCTATTGCAGCATGAGCCCACTCAGGTAACAACCTGTAAGCTATGACCATCATCATCATCATCATCATCATCATGCACAATAATCTCATTTGAGCACATAATAGACACTAAGTAATCACTGTCAAGGCAATTAAGAAAGGGGACTTGAGGTCAGGCGCTGTGGCTCACACCTGTAATCCCACCACTTTGGGAGGCCAAGGTGGGTGGATCACCTGAAGTCAGGAGTTCGAGACCACCATGGCCAACATAATGAAATGTTGCCTATACTAAAAATACAAATACAAACTGAGCCAAGTGAGCCAAGATCATGCCATTGCATACTCCAGCCTGAGCAACAAGAGTGAACTCCATCTCAAAATAAAAAAGGAGACTTGTGCTGTTTCATCACACATGCCTAAACACCTACCAATTTCATCTACAGGTAGGACCAGCTCTGCTTAGAAGCATGAAGACAAAATACTCATGTGCATACATGTGACCTCTCTGCTATTTTTCTCTCCTCATCTCAGCTCCTGAAAAAAACACACGGATGAGCCCTTTCTCCCCAGACATGATTCTTTCAGCATCCCTCAATCTGCCACTGCAAACCGGTTTGGAAGAAGCATATATTCAGTTAGCATGTGACAACAGTGTTTCATACAATATAATTAACACTGCCCTACCCCATTTCTTTAAAAATTAGTAAGTGCACAAGAAACAAAACACAAAACAAAACCAGAAGGGAGAAAGGCAATTTTAAAATGAATTCGACTGCAGAATCTTATGTTCCTGTAGGCATAGTAGATATTAATAATTCAACAAAATATTACAGTAATTACTATACTTTGCAAAATCACCACAGTGCCCTTTAGCACAACTCCTACCAATCTCCCTGCAACTTCCATTAACAAATAAAGTACAATTCCCTATATTAAATTTGTTGTTTAAAAGCTCAATATTTTATCAGAACTAATATATTTTAAATAATCAGTCAAAACCAAGAAAATCCCTGGCCCTGTATTTCTCACCCCTTCAAGTGAAATTCCATCTTCACAGTTAGAGCTAAAATTGATTTCAACTCCAACAAGAATACACTAAATGTTAGGGTCTGAAGGCCCCTATTGAGGGAACTGAGGATTACTCAGCTCTCAGGCTCTGCTGGAATCTGATTAGCCTGCCAGAAGGAGAGTGAGAAGGAAAAAGAGTAGACAATTAATTCTTTCGGACTATAAATCTGGCCTACCGCATTCAGCTCCAGAAAAAGAAACCATGAATTGTAAAGAGAGGCAAGGGGCAGGCAACCACCAAAAAAACACTCCTAAGTCCATCCCTGAGCATGTATGTAGCAGGCTAATGATCTCGAAATATAGGTGAACCTCACTTTATACTATAATTATGTTCCCACAAATTTGCTACATCCAATCTCTCAAGTTCTATTGATTTTACCTGCTGCAAAAATGCTGCAAAATAAACCACCTAAATCTCAATCACTTATTCTCACAACAATCAATCACTTTATTCTCAGAAATATTCAGGGCAGCTTGGGGTTGGCTGATCATAACTGGGCTCAGCTAGGTGGTTCTAGCTGGGCTGGGCTGGTCTAGCGTGGGCTTGGCTGGGAATGGCTATGTACTAGTTGTCTCTCATCCTCTTCCTGAGACCAATAGGCTATGTTTTTCTCATGGCCACCCCAAAGGCACAAGAAAACAGGTAGAAACACACATCCTTCTTGATAACTGAGCTTAGAACTGGCACACTATCACTTCCAACTCTCTATTGGCCAAGCAAGTCACAAGGCCAAACCAAAAGTTAGAAGATGGGGAAGAAGGTCCCATTCAGAGAGAGGGCACTGCAAAGGTCCCATACAAAGGGAGTTATAAAGAGAAATTAAGAACAGGAGCTAACGACACAATCAACTACATCTGCCAAATATTTCTTCAGTGGACTCCTTCTTATCTACCCCCACTGCCACCATCCAAGCCATCATCCTCTTCAGCTACATCCTCTTAGCATTCATCCTTTTTTCCCTTTAACCCACAGGGTGATCAGAGTGATTTTTTAATATACATTTAATTTTATCATTTTATCACTCTCCTACTATAAAACTTTTCATGGCTCACCTCTTTTTTTTCTTTTTCTTTTTTTTTTTTTTTTTGACAAGGTCTCACTCTGTCATCCAGGTTAGAGTGCAGTGAGTGGCATGATCACAGCGCACTGCAGCCTCAATCTCCTGGGCTCAAGTGATCCTCCCACCTCAGCCTCAGCCACCTGAGTAGCTGGGACCACAGGTGCATGCCACCATGCCCAGCTAATTTTGTTTGTGTGTGTATTTTTTGTAGAGACGGAGTTTCTCCATGTTGCCTTTCAAACTCCTGGGCTCAGGGGATCTGCCTTCCTCAGCCTCCCAAAGTGCTAGAATTGCACGCATAAGCCACCAAGACAGGCCATCCCTTTGCTGTTGGGATAAAGAACTAAACCCTTGCTTAGTCCTGCCCATGCCTGCCTGTCTAGCTTCATCTCATCTCTCACCATCCCCCAGCCTCTCTGCTCCAGCCACACTGTCCTTCCTTTCCACTTGCTCCTCCCTGCCACAGAAGCCCTATGCCCAGAACACTATGCCCTCTCCTCTGCACCTAATCCACCCCACACATCTTTGCAATCTCCACTCATCTGCATCTCCCTCTCTGCCCTTCCTAAGTTAAATGTCCCTAGTGTTGTCATGCACTGCTCACCATTACAGACTCAGAATCCAGCAGCACCTGGCACATAGAGGGGACTCCACAAATATATATTGAATACTGATGTGTTAGTCCATTCTCACATTGCTATAAAGAAATACCTAGGACAGTGTATTTTATATTTAATAAAAGAAGTTTAATTGGCTCATGGTTCTGCAGGCTGTACAGGAAACACATTGGCTTCTGCTTCTGGGGAGACCTCAGGAAACTTCCAATCATGGCAGAAGGCAAAGGGGGAGCAGATGTCTTACACGGCAGGAGCAGGAGCAAGGCGGGGTGGGGGCAGGAGGCACGGCACACTTTTAACCAACCAGATCTTATGAGAACTCACTCACTGTCACAAGGACAGTACCAAGAGGATGGTGCTAAACCACTCATGAGAAATCTGTCTCCACAATCCCATCACCTCCCACCATGCCTCACCTCCAACAATGGGGATTACAATTTAACATGAGATTTGGGCAAGAACACAGTTCCAAACCATATTAATTGGCTATTGCTGTGGTTTTTAAAAATGATTTTAAATTTTTTTAAATAAAAAGAAACCAAATATCACATGTCCTCACTTACAAGTGGGAGCTAAATGATGAGAACTCATGAACACAAAGGAAGGAACAACAGACACTGGGGGCTATTTGAGAGTGGAGGATGGCAGCAGCAGAAAAAATAACTATTGAGTACTAGGCTTAAATACCTGAGTGACAAAATAATCTGTACAACAAGCCCCCATGAAATGAGTTTACCTACATAACAAACCTTCACATGTACCCCCGAAGCTAAAATTAAATAAATAAAACTACTCCTTTTTTTTTTTTTTTTTGAGACAGAGCTCTGTTAACCAAGCTGGAGTGCAGTGATGTGATCTCTGCTCACTGCAACCTCTGCCTCCCCGGTTCAAGTGATTCTCCTGCCTCAGCCTCCCAAGTAGCTGGGACTACAGGTGTGTGCCACCACACCTGGCTAATTTTTGAATTTTTACTAGAGACAAGGTTCCACCATGTTGGTCAGGCTGGTCTCAAACTCCCAACCTCAGGTAATCTGCCTGCCTCGGTCTCCCAAAGTGCTGGGATTACAGGCATGAGCCACCGCACCCTGCCTAAAACTACTTCTTTTGGTTGAGTTTTACATTGAAGGTATTTGTATAATGAGTGTCAATAGCAAATGGTTCTGCAGAGCGTTTAATCCCCCACCTTATACTACCGATTTTGTGTAAATCCAGTTTTAATGCATCAGGCTTCCTCAAGGGTTGCACATCACTAATTTGAACAAAGTCACAGGTATCTGATGTTATGTACCTCCTTTTCCCACCTTCATCAGTCCATGAGTAGAAGGGGAGACACATATAATGCCAAACAGCACATGATACAAAATCATCAAGTAACCTAAGTACTTCCCAAATCCAAGAAAAACTTTTTTTGACCCTAGATTTCTATGTCCAGAGGAACCACCATGCCAATGTGAGAGCAAAACAAAATTTTAGACATGCCAAGAATCTTTTTAAAAAGTGGATCTCCTGATCATCAGAGAAATGCAAATCAAAACTACAATAACATATCATCTCACCCCAGTTATAATGGCTTATATCCAAAAGACAGGCAATAACAAATGCTGGTGAGGACATGGAGAAAAGGGAACCCTTGTACACTGTTGGTGGGAATGTAAATTAGTGCAACTACTATGGAGAACAGTTTGGAGGTTTCTCAAAAAACTAAAAATAGAGCTATCATACAATCCAGCAATCCCACTGCTGGGTATATACTCAAAGAAAGGAAATCAATATATCAAAGAGATATCTGCACTCCCATGTTTGCTGCAGTACTATTCACAATAGCCAAGATTTGGAAGCAACCTAACTGTCCATCAACAGATGAATGGATAAAGAAAATGTGGTACATATACACAATGGAGTACTATTCAGCCATAAAAACGAATGAGATTCAGTCATTTGCAAAAACATGGATGGAAGTAGAGGTCATTATGTTAAGTGAAATAAGCCAGGCACCAAAAGACACACATGGCAGGTTCTCACTTATTTGTGGGATCTAAAAATGAAAACAACTGAACCCATGGGCATAGAGTAAAAGAATGATTACCAGAGGCAGGAAGGGTAGTGGGGGAGAGGGGGAGGTGGGGATTATTAATGGGTACAAAAAGTAAGATGAATGAATAACGCCTAGTATTTGATAGCACAAAAGGGTGACTAGGGTCAATAATAATTTTAATTGTACATTTTAAAATAACTAAAAGAGTATAATCTGGATTATTTGTAACACAAATGATAAGTGCTTGAATGGATAGATATCCCATCTTCCATGATGTGATTATTATGCAATGCATATCTGTACCAAAACATCTCATGTACCCCATAAATATATACACCTACTATGCACCCACAAAAAATTTTTTAAATTAAAAATTTTTAAAGCATTAATATCTCCCAAGCACTGGGTGATCATATGATTCATCATCTAAGCCTGGATCTTTTGAGAGTCAAAATACATCTATTCATATTCTATCAGGACAAGAGGTATAAACCAAGACATTCCCATGCATTCTCTGAGAAAGATTACTTGAGGATATGCCACAGAAAAATGAAAAGCAGCCCACAACAGAGGAATGGGATCCAAAAAACAGAGGCACTAATCCAAGAGTAAAATAAATAGAAATCTCAAGATGACAGAAGGGAAACAGGCCTAGAAAGAAAGAAATCAGTACAAATTAGAATATCTAATAATAATACAACTAAAAAGTTGGAATATCATAGTACTATGGTGAAATAGCATATTCTTTATCTTCCTATAAAAAAAAAATAAAACAAGTAGAAACACATGGTAAAACAGAGTTCTCTACAAGAAATTTACACACCACACTGACATAGCAGAATTCTGAACAATTGCTAGAACAACAGGTAATCTATTTGACCTCAAAGCTCAGAACATTCCTTGTCAAGTGACCCAGGTTTGGTGATAGAGTACGACATCTATTTCTTATTGTGCTAGTAGATTTTGTTGCAGATAATAAAAACAACCAGAATTTTTTAATAATTTCATTAATTTTCATTCACTGTGGTCTTATGTTCAAGTTATTTCCTAAGCATGCTCCAATTAGCACGTCTTATGCTATCTCACACTGTTCTCTGCAATAGCTGTCCAATATATGTTTACCACACACAAAATTGTAAGTTTTCTTGGGTGTCTAGTCTGCATCACATAGATTTTTTTGCACATGCTGCCTCACTAGGCATATACTAGGTGCTCTCTAAACACTTCACATGATCTGAAAAGAGTAAGGCACAGCAATCAATACAGGTCATGACCTGGGGCAAATGTTCTGTTAAAACATCCAAATTACCCTCCCATCTGAGAATTTTATTATATCAGACGTGCCTTGAAATAAATTGCACATCATGCCTGGAATAAGAATCTTGGGTTTACTACCATGGTATGCGTGTTAATGGAAGTGTTCATTTGTACTGAGAGAAGGCAGAAGAAGGCAAGAGCTGCACCTGGTCTCAAATCTGTTGTCAAAGGGTCTCTAGCTCCTTAAGGAATAAAGGAGAGGTGAGGTAAACTAACAACTTGAGTTCATATCACCCCCTATTCTTTTCAAAATGCTTCCATGTGCACCATCTCATTTTTTAACTGTGACATAAAGGGAGCAAATAGGATTATGCCCATTTCACCCACCAAGAAATGACTGACCTAATACCACATCTACTTTGTGGTGAGATGGGCTGCACCAATTTTTGCAACTTTTTCATTTTACAGGTGAGGAAACTGAATCCCAGAAAATTCAAATAACTTAACTGGCATCATACTAAGCAAACAAATTATTGAATGAATGAGTGAAAGAATGAATGAAAATACATGTGCTTGAAGTAAGACCAAATCTAGGCATGCTTGAAAGAAGCATTTTCCATTTTTTAAAATCATACTTGCAGGCTCTCTCCTTACTAATAATGCACCCATTTAAAACACAAACACACACATTTAAAATATATTTAAAACTGGGGTTTAATCCCACGGGGAGCTCTGGGAAACCATGAAAGAAACATGTCTCAGAGTTAGCCAACCCCAGTGGTCAAGGGGGCTGGATATTTATCCATCAACTCCTACCAGTCATTGGTAGTGGCTGCTCCCTGCACCCTCACAGGCACTAATTCCTTGACTCTTCCAGCCTGTAGCTTGTGTGATCAAAGCAAGCTACAGTGGCCAGGGAAAGCTGGTCCCTGGTGCTGGTGGTTGGAAATCAAGCCAGCATGCAGAGCAAAGGAACATCCCGGGAATGCGGATAGAGTACCAACAGATCTCCAAATAAGAATTAACATTCTTTTTTTTTGAGACGGAGTCTCACTCTGTCACCCAGGCTGGGGAATGCAGTGGCACCATCTTGGCTCACTGCAACCCCTGCCTCCTGAGTTCAAGAGATTCTCCAGCCTCAGCCTCCCGTGTAGCTGGGATTAAAGGCATGTGCCACCAGCTAATTTTTGTATTTTTTTTTTTAGTAGAGCCCAGAGGTTTCACTGTGTTGGCCAGGCTGGTCTCGAACTCCTGACCTCAAGTGATCTGCCCGCCTCAGCCTCCCAAAGTACTGGAATTACAAAAATTAACATTCTTATGTTAAAATAGCCTATTATGCTAGGCCCTTTATAGGCATCATCTCTAAGATTCACAACAATCCTGCAAGTCCAGTATTATCATCATTTTACAGGCAGTGAAACTAAGGCTTAGAGACTTGTTCAAGGTTGCTGTGGCTTAGGGACCTTCTCATGACAGAAAAGACGCTTTAGAGTTTTGAGAAATCTTTCAAACAAAAGTTTGCTTTCAAGCATGAATAACACTGAAAGCAACACAGTGAGATAAGCAACTCTTTCACCAGTAAGGATACCCTCCTCTTCCACCACCACTCTGGAAAACAAGTTTCTCTGTGTCACCAGCTTCATTGTCTCAGAACTCTTATTGTAGACAAGTTCCCCCACTATGTGTAATCACATTCAGATATGGCAGCTTGAGCTATTTTTCTAGTCTTGAAAATGTTCAACTCAGTAATTGTTCTTCATCTCCCACTGAGAACAGATTTTTAAAAGAAAAAGTTTATTTCTTATGCAGCAGTGTAATCTTTAACCTGATTCTAACCATCTGAATGAGAAACTGCCTACCTCACCATAGATGTCAAAAAGGCTTTTGGGAGGATGTCAGGCATGTGGGACCTGAGAGCCTGTGAGAGACAACTGCAATGTCCCAGGGTGCAGACCCCAGGCCAGCAACAGCAGGCCAGACACTACTCCATCCCCAAGACACCTGTTCTTTACCCAGGCACTTTTAAGTATTTAAGCAAGTATTTATTCTGTTCAACTCAATAAGCACATATTGACTAACCACCAGAAACAAGAGAGCAAGGAAGCAAAAAGGAAGGAAATACAGAAGAGATGTGAGAACCCAGCCTAAGCATCACTTCCAGCTGAATCTATTTGTAGAGTGTTAGTTCAGTCATTAATGGTCTGAGTATCTAACTGCTGAATGAACGTGTTTGTATCTACTCCCCTTTTTTCTGTAGGAAGAGGCTGAATGATCAGCCCCCAAGGATTGAAAACTGTCCTGCTGCCAAATGACTATTCATCTATGGATCATCATACAACCCCTACACAATTCACTTACAGGCTACTTTTCATCTTCCCTCCTTCAGAACAATTCCTGGTACAGCATTGTCTTGTTATTTCATCCTATTTATTTTCACTTCTTTCCCAGGGCAACACTCCCTCTAGTGTCTACGTAGGGCTCTCAGGTTCCAGTCTTGGTACATAGGGTGAAGGCAAAAAGGGAACTCAAGCCTACAACTCTATGGGTATAGATCACCACAAAGTAGTGGATTGTACCAGTGTGATAATTCTGGGGAACAGGCTGCAGATATTCTACAGATAGCTCCAATCCATGTGATATGCCCATTTCACAGCAGGCACAAATACAGAAGAGGAGAGGAAAAATGTAACATTGAGGTCTAGGCCATGACTTTGGCATAGATGAGTTTTTGGCACAATGGGATCTGCTTGTCAACCAGCCCCAGCAACCCAGTGTTCTCCAATGTTCTAGAAGCTACACACTTTACTCACTTCCCTCAAGAAGTCTCCCTTGATTAGCTGTGAGTTGTATCATGGATGCCCAATCTGAGAGAAGCTACTCTTCATCTTTCTGGATCCCTTAACTCTCCATGCAATAAAAGCCCTGTAATAATGTTAAACTTATTCATAGCTTATTAGTGTAATCATCTAACGAATATGATTCTGTTTCTATTACAAATTCTGAGTATGAATTTCAAGAATACAGGTCCCCAGTTATTCAATTCTAGATCCTTTTCAACATCTACTTTAGCATGACATAAAAGGTAGACATGGCAAAAACTCATTGACTGGGGACATGAACTATGGGAGGTGGTTGAAATGAGCATCTTGATGAGAACTGGGTTCTAGCCAAGGCCTTGCCATCAGCTCACTGGGAAACTTTGAGCAAGTGCCTCCTTCCTCTGCTTCAACATTTCCATCTGAAAATTAAGGGAAGGCCCCTTCCAGATATAAAAATAATAACTAAACTAAAGTATCTTGAGTGCTTGCTACAAATGGGTCAGGCACTTCTTTTAAGCGCTCTGCCCTGTACAGTCTCACTTAATTCTTACAACAGCCCAAGGTAGAGATACTATATCATCACCCCCTTTTTTCAGATGAAGAAACAGCAGAGAGGGTAACAACTTGCCCAATGTCACACAGCTATTAAGAAACAGAGGCAGGACTTGAACCCAGGCACCTGGCTGCAAAATCCATGATCTTATTTAGTATGTGGCCTGTTTCAGGTTCCCAGTCTATCTGTTCTCAACAAATCCGGAAGAGGATTGCATTCATGATGAAATCTCTCCACAAATACGAATTCACACAAGTTGTACCATACACCCATACTAAATAATCCCACAACCCAATAGAATCCTTGATTATCCTACATAGCTTTATTTCCAGTTTTTCCCCTAATTAGGTTTTTTCTCTCTCCAATGCATGCCAAGTAACAGTCCCCTACCTAGCCAAGGGCACAGTTTTACTGACCAAGAACCCTGCTGGCCCCACTCTGCTGCAGGTCCCTCTCATCTCAACCAAGCAGGGATGGCTTCCTCTGATTCCCTGCATGCACTCAATAGCAGAAAACAATCTGTGCAATCCTGAGGTTCTTAGACTCCATTATTTTTTCCAAATTTACTATAGAACATTTATTAGTGTACTATAAACAACAGTATTTCCATAAATAATTAAATCCAAACTACACTGATCAAAATAAATGAGCAAAATATTCCTGGTTGTGATGTAACCAGGCTTGATTCACTCACTAACTCAAATAACAAGGTGACTCACAAGAGGCCCCCATTAACAATGGTTAGTAAGATACAGCTTGTCCAACATTAACTAGCTTGTTATTCATTGTCTGCAGCCACCGCGGTGGATGGGCAGGGTGACTATAGAGCATGGCCCCAGAACAGAAGGAAAGAATCTATTCCTAAATCTCTCTGACTAGCCTCATATGATACCCATCCTGGGGCCTCAGTCTACCCTACCTATAAAATGGGCACCTCACCAGAGTGAAAACACACAAATCCTCTTAGAAGGAAAATGCTCTATTAACCTGAGAAGAAAGGAGAAAAATGGGTGGGAAGAGGGGATGGCTCTTCCAAGAGAAAAAACATAAGCAGGGTCCAAGGTCGGCTGCCACGTTTCTGTCTGAGCCTCATATCCTCATCTCTATCATGAGTGATTTGATGAAGACAATTCCCAAGTGCACTTCCAGCCTTGACATTCTGCAAGTCTCAAATTCCTGTAGTATGTCCCACAGGGATCCTCTCTTCTGTGAGCTCATAGCCTGAAACGATCACTTGACAATTAACCACATATCACCCCATGGCATCTGTCGTCTTGTCATGTGTTATTTAACTTTACAGAAGAGCAGTCTCACATCCAAAGCATGTCAGCACGACTACGAGGCAAATGCTGTCTCATCCTTCTTTGTCTCCTCTCCATCACACTTCTACCAACCCCACAGTTTCTAGGAGAATGCCACATACATAGGAAACACTCAGAAAATGGATGAATGTCTTATGGGGGTGTCCATCTGATCTTTGAAGTGCATGAGAAGCCAGGATTGTTAACTAGTCCTTATTTCTATCCTCTTACTAAGTAGCATAGAGATCCCTCTGAATCTTATGGTAACATTCATACATTAAATAATACACCAGTTGTCTAAACTCAGTGTTATTAAGAGACAGTGTTAACCTGCTACTTATCTTAGGGCAAAATGATCTTCTTTCCTCTCCTCTTACCCTGCAGCTAAGGCACGGTCCAACTCCCCAGGTGAGTTCAGTATTACTGAGCTATGTACTACCCTACGGCACATGCTGCCAGGCATGGATGAGAAGAACAGAACTCACACTTGATGGTGATTGGAGGGAGGGGGTGCTGTTTTAATTATTTCAGCTCTTACCCTCAAAACACTCACCAAATAATATAAGACTAAAGTAAGTACTAAACTAAATATGACCAAATGTGTGGTGCATTCTGCAAATTCTATAAACAAGTAGGGGAAAAGAGAAATAAATGCTTCCAAGGAAAGTTTCACAGAGCCACTGAGTCTGAATGTTGAACTGAGCTATGAATAACAGGTGCCCTTTCATCAAGAAAGAAGGGTACCCCAAGTGGAACAGACCTCAAGGTGCTTGGGACAATGAAGGCGCTGCCCCGGCCAGAATGCAGGACTCAATCAGGGAAGAGTCAAATCCAAAGTTGGAGAAGTAGACCCGGGACATACATAGCCTTGAATGCCAGGCTAATGGACTCTGGATCTGAATTTAAGAAACCAAAGTTCCTCAAGCCAGAATGCAGACACACCAGATGAAACACTCCTGGCTACAGTAGCTGTCAAGTTCTGAAATCATTGCTATCCCAGGCAACAACAATTTCTAATTCCTTTATAGCTTCTGCTTGATGAGACTTGAGACTGTCTTTCATTCACTCAGTCAAACATTATCAAGTGCCAACCATGTGTAAGGCAAAGCTCCCTCATCTCCAGTGACTACCAACAAAGTCAGAGCCCTATCCAGAGCCTTTTCTCAGTTACCCACAACACCAGGAGAATAAACTTGGTTAGCCAAATTCGATCCATCCCACAGAGCCAGTTCTGCTTACCAGAACTGCCTAGTGACCCACTAGGCATTCACATTCTATATTTCCCACCTCCTCCTCCACAAGGCCTCTTTTCTCCTTCAAACTTACTGCAGAATCATCCTTTGACATTTTCTCCCTTTAAGGGAAGTATCTCAAACCAGCCAAGAGGCCAAAAAAGGCAGAAAGCAGGAAATCAACAGGTAGGTCAAGCCACAGGCCTTAAGTGACTTAGCCAATCTGTACCTAGCCTTGGATAAACCACTAGTCTCCAGCCAAATCTTTCTATCACAGAGTGTCTGCTTTGTCGCACCTCTCTGCTCCTTATGAGATGATTCAGGGCCCACAGATCATCCAGTTCCAGGATTCCTTCACTGACAATAGATTTACACAGTCCAAGGAAAAAGCAATTTTCCCTTCTGTCCACTGAGCCTTCCTGCCACTGAAGTCACCAACTCCCTTTCCCTTAAATCCAGCACCACTGGAGAAGCTGCTTCTGGGCATTCCTTCTTTGCCAGCTACAAAGCAAGTTCCAGCCACTGCATCTCTGTAATCACTAAATCAGACCTCCCAATTAAGGAGTCTGCAACTTCTGCTCACCTTGGAAATCACTGAAGGATCTGAGAAGGAAATCACACCCTGTAATCCAGCCATCAGAGAAATCACAGAGCAGATAAATAACCTGTGCCCAGCTCCTCCTCTCCCCACGGCCCCTCAGACCAACAATGACCAGGAGCAATTAGTGCTGTTATGTCCCCATGCATTTCCCAGCTACATCTCAAGTGAGATGGTTTCCCCATGTAATACTAATTGAAAACAATTTTTTTTTGCAAAACCCTGAAGAATGGCTTCTGTGGCAGGCTTCTTTATTAAGCCTCGAAAAAGGCAGAATGCATTAAGATATTGTGACACAGGAACTGTGAGCAGGGACGATGAAGACAAGGCAATCCAGCCAAAAGCTATTTGAAAAATCTGTTTGGGAGCCACAATTAGATGATCCAGTGAGTGAAATACAATTAATGTGATCAAATCTGTCACTATTTTGCACATTAGGAGTAAATATTTTAGAACACAGTCCAGCTGAATTAGTTAAGGGTAGGAAATCCTGCCTGGGATAATCTCTGTGTTACACCTACTGGTATGCTCAGGGCAGGGTGATCTGGGAGGGCCTAGAAATATCAGCATCTCCCCATTTCTCTTCACCAAGATGCAGTGTTGGGCACATTAATTGAGAACTACCTGGCAAGTATTCCAAGCAGACACACTGCAGGGGCAGCAGCCTGCAAACTGCTGCCACTTCGAGTGCGCTGCTGGAAGGAAATGAAGATCAATGTTAGGGCAGATGCAGTGTTTTCACCTCGGCACCAGGAATGGGGGGCCCCATGAAGGGTTAATCCAAGGAGGAGGGGGTGTGGAGAAGTGGACTGTGCCTTCACAACTTTCCACTCTCCAGAGCCATTTGCCAACTCACTGAGCAAGCAGGGAGGCTTCTTCTTTCATTTGAAGGAAAAGGACAGAATAATGTGTTTTTCTGTTTCCCTGTAAGCCACGGGGACTGGGCTCCCTCTGGGTGTTTGTGAAACACTCTCTAACCCATTAATCACCAGGATTCCAGCTGGAGGCAACTGGAGAGAAAAAATAGCAAATCGCTCCTCCAGAGTAAAGGCTCCAAGGCCAAGTCCACTCACTTTCCAGCCAGAACACCTGGCAGGCAACATGGTCAGAGGTGGTGCCCAGACCCCATGCCCTCCTGATTCCTTTGCCCAAAGCCAGTTGCACTCCTTCTCCTTTGCCCCCAAAGCCATCTCTTCTCAGTCCTGGGACCAAGGCAAATACCCACCCGAAGCCTTGGTCAAGGGTCTCCTCCTGTACCTTCAACCACCTGGGGCACACACTGGACCAATGGGGTGGGCTGAGGGCCCTTCTCCTTCATGTCCCACCCTGCATCTCTGACTGTAAACTCAGTCAGAATGGAGTTCAATTTTCAATTTCATAGGGTTACTGAAAACGCTCCCCAAAAGGGAACTCATATCAAGTAATCAGGTGCATCAGAGACACTTGGAAGAAGAGCAAGGAAACCCTCATTGTGTTAAAAATTAAACTGGTGGCCTCCTGAAGAAGGACATGCCTAATACTCCAGAAGCCAGAAGAAAAGATAAAATTCTCTTTCCATGTCAGAAGAGCCTGGAGCTAGGCCCCATGTTCTCTGTTTTATGGACATTTCCCTCCACTTTGAAACCAACGATGAAAGAATCTTCCCAAAGTGTTCTCATCCCCATCACTCTTCACCCTGTCTTATTTACAACACCTTCTTTTCCTGCCATCAGGAAAGGGGGACAGGAGAAAAACCAACTGGGTAAATGTTGCTGAAACTGGTTTCCCAGTGACTCTCCAGGAGATTTCCTTAAAGTCTCAAAGACAGGGCCATGTGAGTATGCCTCTCCATCTTCTTTACAGAGGCTCACAGACCTGATAATCAAGGATGTCTCTCTCGTATTGCCTACAAAATGTGGTCAGAAAAGACAGGTCCAGCCTAGGGGCTAAAGAGGCAGTTCTTCCCCAGATTGGAGAGAGAGGACAGTGTGTGGCCCTACATCCACCTGTGGTGCTCTTGCACGGGCAGTAAGGCTGGCCAAGAGCACAACCAATAAGTCCCTGTGGGCTGTTCATACATTGTCCAATCTCATTGCTGTCACCAAGGTCTCCAAGCCCAACTGCTCCAGTCCCCAAGCCCCTTTGGCCGTCATTTGACTGAAGAGTCATTTCCCCAGGGAGCACAGGCCAGACCTGCCCCTCACCTCTTCTGCTGCACAACTGCTTTGAAGATGAGCAAAGAAGGCCATGCACAGTTAACTGCTATTTGCAGGAAGCATTTTCTCTAAAGTCCCATCTTCAGAGGCTTTGTAAATACTCAAAAATAATCCTTAAAATAAAAGCAGAGACACAGAAAAACTCTTCAGGGAGGGTGAATTTATATTGTCCTAATGAGGCAGTAGTGAAGCCACAGATGTAAAGACATTACATCCTCCTCTTCCTAGGATATATTTACTTCCACACATCCTATCCATCCATCCATCCTCCTCACCAAGTAAGAACCCCAACACACACACACACACACACACACACACACACACCCTAATTATCAAACTAAAATGAAGTTGGGATTCACAACCCCTGCTGTCAGAGAATCAACCCTGAGGTCAGAGAATCTCCCCCCAGCACACACATATCCAAGTCCTCTTGGAAGGGACTTGAAGTCTTCAACCACCCAGCCCTGCAAAGGCACACATTGTCCACCCCTCTCGCCAGAGCTGTCAGCCCGAGGCTATGGGGGTCTTCATCCAAGGCAGATGAAGCCCGCCATCGCGCTGCTGCGAAGCTGGTCTTCACTGGTCCTTCAAGCCCAGCATGGGCTACCCAGGCTGGGCTGCCCGAGCTGTGCATCATTAGAAACCAAGAAATCTGCACTTTGGTATTGCTTATGTGCTACCTTCTGTGGACCCCTCGCTTTCCTCTTATTAGATACCCAATCCTGGACATCCCAGGCTCTGTTAAAATAAGGCAAAAATTTCCCAGAGAAATTTTGTCAAACACCGGTCATGAAGAGAAATACAAAACGGCAGGGAGTTGCGGGGTGAGTTCCTATCAAATCAATTCCCCAAGGCTGCTTGTACAGACACCCGTCATCCTCCGCCTGGAGCGTGCACCCTACCCAACGCCAGGTTCTGATCCGAACCATGGAGCCAGAGAAGAGGAAAAGATTTTCCAAATCTGGCTCAGGTAGGGACCGGGGGAAGGAGGGAAGTGGGGGAGATGGTGGAAACCTGTCCCCCGCCTTTTCTTTGCTTGGCTGCACAGCGCTGGGTGCAGGCGAGGTAGGGGGAGCCCCTCCGGGCACGCGCTGCGGGCCGCTGCTGCTGCCAGGCAGGCGCGATGCTCAGTCGGGCGCCCAGTCCGGAACGCCGGAGTCTGCCAGACCGGGCTCAACGACGCCACCTCTCGGTACATCCTTGTCCAGGAGAACCCGGTGGCGGGGAAAAGCGGGGGGAGAGGTGTGCAGGAAGCTCAGGCACCCAACTCCGCTCAGGGAGCCGTTTGTGGCGCAGGACGCAATGTTGAAGGCGAGAGTTTTCTGCTCAGCGACTTCCGTGTGCCTGTGCGTGCGTGAGGGCGAGCGGTGTGGCATGGGCGCTGGATGGGTGTGGAATTTCGCTTCACGCTTTAAACTTTTTTTTACGGCCTCTGCTACGGCTTTCCAGGGCCGCTCCCTGGACTTTGAAGGAGGAACCGGGGTTACCTGAAGGCCAAGGCTGGGGGCCGACTTGGCCGAGCCTCCCTCTTGGGCTGGAGGACTGCGCGCCTGGAGCGGAAAGCAGCGACCCCGAGGCGAGCAGGAGGCTGCGAGTTCGAATGGCCTTCCGGGTTCCCTTTCGCGTGACGGGAGCGGGGGAGGGGGGGTGGGGGTAGGGGGAGCCCGGGCAGTCGGAGGAATCGGTCTGTTCTGCGGCTTCCGCCCCAAGTCAGCCCTTTTTCTCATCCGAGAATTCAGGCACCCCGCAAAGAGGAAAACTGACCCTCCAAGCCAAGTATGGGAGAAAGCGAGCATAGATCCCTCCCCCACTCATCTTTAAGAAGCCCCTTCCTCCACTCCCCTCCCGGGGGCCCGAAGCCTAGGGTCTCCAGTAAATAAACGCACACAGCGTCTAACAACAAACTCCGTTAACCTGTTGGGGGCGTGGGGGGAATCGGACAAACCTGTTATCTCGAAAAGTCGAGTCGTCCCCCGCCTCGACCCCCGAGCAACTATCTGTCCCTCGCTCCCACCCGCCCCCCGCGATTCCCCTTCGGTGTCAGGAAACAGGTGGACCCGCCGCCGGGTGGGTACTCACGCTGCTGTTGTGTCCCGACCAGTGCACCATGGCTTGGTTGTGGGCCGAGTCGCCGGTCAGCGCGAAGGAGGTGCTGGGCAGCCGGAGGTCTTCAGTCGCCGACCCCCCAGCCCGCGGCGCCTTCACCTCCTCCCGGGAACCCTTAGCCAGGGGACGGCTTCCTCTGGAACCATCTGCCGGAGCAGTGGCCCAGGCGTCCCCGCGTTCCTGGGTGCTTGGGGGCTGCGCCCGGCGACTCCTCCTCGCGCCGCCAAGCTTGGCAGGAGCTGGGATGCCCCGGCCCCGCCGCTCGCCTGCCGGCGATGTCTCTCCGGCTTCAACCTGCATCTCACCGCCTCTGCCGCCGCCCTGCTGGGGCAGCAGCTCTGGTCCGGCCCGGCGCCCCAGCACGGCGGCTCTCCGCGCCGTCGCCAGCTCCTCCGGCCACTGGCTGGCCACTGCCCGCGGCGAGAGTGGAGACAACGCCGGTGGCCGGGAAGCCGGGGCCGCCGGGCGTCCGGGACCGCCTGTCGCGTCCCAAGTGATCTCGGCGCCTGCCAGGACCCACGTCGACAAGAGTAGGAGCCCCGTCCGGACAAGCGGCGTCCCCGGCCAGCCTGCGGGGCGCTCCGTGCGCGCCGCCTCCATCCCGCTGCGGCTACCGCGGCTCGGGCTGCCGAGTGTGTGGCGCCCGCCGAGGTGCGGGTCCGGCGCGGGGGGTGTGCGCGCGCCGGCGAGCGAGCGAGCGTGTGTAGGGGGAGTGGGGAGGGGGCGGCCGGGAAGGAGGTGGCTCCGGCTGGCGCGCCTCGCCGGTCCTCTCCAGTCTTCCCTCCTAGCTCCCGCTCGCCCGTTCTCTCGTCCAGAGGGTGATTCCAAACCCGAGGAAAATTAATAATTGCCCCTTCGGTGCTTTCTTTCTTAAAATCAGATTCCCCCCATTCCTCCCCACTGAGTTCCTCCAGAAATTTGGTAAAAAGGAGTAATCAAAGGTAATAAGAAAATCTTCTTAAAATATGAAAATCAAGCCGGATCCAGGAGGGGCCGGCAATAGACCCCAATCCCGAGTCTCTCCGAAATCCAGCCTCCAACGTGCTCCCGGCGAAGAGTTGGGAGCCGCTTCTGGACGCGTTTGGGGGTTTACTCTTCGGGCCTATTATGAGGGGCGGGAGATGGCGCGCGGGGAGGGTACAGGGGTCTCGGGGGAGAAGGAGGAGGAGTTGTGTGCTCAACGCCAACTGTTTGCGTTCTAGAGCCGAGGGGGAGCCAGGTGCCTCCGCGCGGGGAGGCTGCGCACGGAAGCCAAGCGCGGGATGCACCCGGGACTCTGCTCGCTGCTCCCCGGCCCGGCCGGCTCCCGGCCAAACCCCGCCACCCGAGGCCTGCGCCCCCGCGCGGGGGCGTGGGGAATGCGTGCGTGCGCGTGCGTGCGCGCAGGCAGGCGGGCGTGAGGCGAGGGGTTCGCAGGGGGCTGGCGGGCCGACCGGGCGCTGCCGCGTGGGGGCACCTGGCTGAGCCGGGCCGGGAGCGCGGCTGGATGTGAGGGGGCGCGCGGTTCCGTGCGTGCGCGTTTGCACGAGCATGTGTGCGTGTTAGTGTGAGCGATGGCAAGTGGGGCGGGGGCGGGAGGTGTGCGCTCGGCTTTTGGTAGCGCGCGGATCACGCACGGGCTGTGTTTGCATTTCCAGGAGCCTGCGAGTGGTCAAAGAGGCAATGCTGAGAACCAGGCAGGCCGCTCTCGGCAGCCCCCTCCTCTTGGCGCCCCGAGCACCCACGGCCCCCACTACTAGCGGTTAGAACCTGATAAAGCCTCCTAGGGGATGAGGGAAAAGAGGCGGAAGGCCCCGGTGGGATCGGGGACTTGCCAGATCTTCTCGGTTGAGGGATGCTCCTTGCCCGGACCTCCCGACCAGAGGTGGGGCGAGAGAGTAGTCGAGATGTCTGCTCTTCCAGGGAGGATCCGGACCTCATTTTGCTGCTAGGATTTTGAGGTCGTGCCCTCACTCTCCCCAGTCCGTTTCTGAACGGACTCAATTGTTTCAAAGTGTCGGCCGCCAGTTAAGAGGGTACTCGGGCGGGAGCCGCGTGGGCTTATCTGGTCCCCAATCCGCGACTGCAGGAGTGTAGCCTGCGCGCTTGCTGCAGCTGAGACCCTTCGTGACCGTAGGAAGACGGAGACTTTAGGTGGGCTGAAGGGAAGTGAGCTAAACCCAAAGACGACCTCCAGCTGCGGTTTACAGGCCCCAGGACATGTGGTGTAGCCCGCCGCCTCCGAGAAGCCCCTGGGATTTCTGGGGGTTGAAAAGTCTGAGACTAGAGGAGCTAGAGGAGGAGCTATTAAGAAAGGAGCAGGCAGGAGGGAGGAGGCTTAGGGAGAGAGAGACAGCCTCCAGCCCTGCTCGTCCCCTTCGGGAGTAGATAGAGTTCCTCCTCTCTGGAAGATGGTTAAAGTGGATCGAGAGTGAGGGGAATGCGCGGAGAGGAAAGAAAGGTGAGAGGAAGGAATGAAGGAGAAAATAGAGGGAAAGGGGGAGAGGGAGAAGAGAGGAAAGACAAGATGAAGGAGAAAAGGGGCGAGAGAATGGTGCAAAAGGAAGAGGGAGATAGAAGAGGAGGCGAAAGGGCGCCAGGTAAGAGCCAAGAGGGCTGGAGGAGGCAGAAGAGGCGCCTGAGAATCTAAGCTGGCCAAAGAGGAAGACATCCAGCGATTCCCGAGAGCCCCCGCCCTCTTGAACTTGCCTTTCCACCCGGTGCCAAAATGGCAATTAGCAGCGGGGAAGGCTGGGCCGAAGAACCAAGCCAGCGACAACGTCCGGCCCAGAATGGGGCGGGTCCTGGCATCTGTGGGTTTCCAAAGACAGGGCGTAGCGGGTAGTCCCAAGAAAAGTTCCAGCGCCGCAGGCCCAGGTGGGCGCGGGACCGGGCGCTGGACGAGAGCCGGCTATCCGCGAGTTCCCAGCGCCCCTGCCGGAGGAGGCCTGGCGCTGCAGCCCGAGCCGAAGCTCGGGATTTGGGAGGGACGCGGTGCTGCTCTTCTCTTCAGGCTCTGGGCGGAGGTGCCACAGTATTAGAGATCTGGGCGGACCCGAGGCTCACACAGCCCGGAGGAGTGTGGTCTCCCAAGTCCTATGCGCCCTGGGGAGGTGCACCATCCGGTCTCCGCAGCTTCCCGCGGCCTCTGAGCAGGAGCAGTCGGGTGCAAAAGAGGCAGACGCTCTGAGAGGGGCCTCCTTCTCTCTCTCCTGTCTGAAGAAGGCCCTACCCAGATGGAACCCGGGCAGAGCTGGATCCTTGGGATGGGCTTGAGGAGATGTAGCTTAAAAGCTTTTGTTTGAAAACAAACAAAAAAGGAAAGACTCCCGCAAGTGTGACATTTTCACATGCCTCCTGCACCAGTCCGTTTTCGTGGCCTTGCTCCCATCAATTATAGTCTTCTTCCACCTGCAGCCTCTCCCTCCTTTACCCTTTGCCTGAAAATCCTTGCCCTCAGCCCTGAGCTGCCTCTGTCCCCGCCCCCACCCCCAGCCCCCTGCCTCCAACCCCCTGCTTCTGAGTCCCCATTAGCCTTCTCTAGTGCCCAAACTTCTCCCAGTAGTTCTCACCTGTACCCACAGTATCCTCTTCCTCACTCCTGGACTTTTTGCAATTTGACATCTGCTTTTAGGCGACTCAGTCAAAGGCCTACCCCAACACGCCTGACAGCCTCACTCAACAACCTCTTCTTCCTGCATGTGTAAACTTGTCCCATCTGAAAAGGTCTCCTTTGGTCTACATGGTACCAGGATCTTCTGGGTCCTCCCTGGCCAGCCTCAGTCAAGCTTGTCTTCTTTTATCCACATCTTAAATTCTGAGCCCCAACCTCCATCATTTCCCCCAGTTCTCCGTGCTTGGCTCTCATTCTGTTTTCCCTTTCTCCTTGTCTGAATGAGCCCAGTGATCAGGCCCATTTCTGTCCTTCTATACCGTTTCCTGCTGTTGACTCCTGGATCTACACCTTCACCACATCCCCTCTTGAGCTTCACACCTGACTTCCTCATTGCTTCATACGTGTTATGTGTTCACCTTGAAACCCATATGCAGCAAAACCTAAAACCATCACCCCAACATCTTCTTAGTCACCTAGACACTTGACTTGCAAGCTTGACTCCCTCTTTTGGATCCACACACCCCTAAAAACTCTTGTCTCGTCCTATTTTTAAAAGCCTTTTTTTTTTTTTTTTTTTTTTTTTTGTTACCACTCCTCTCCTGTTCATTCCTAGAGCCACTGCCTTAGATCTGACCCTCAACATCTCTTGCCTAAGGTTTTGCAATAGTTTCCTCTCTTCTCCTGGTCTTCGTTTCTTTCCTTCTCCTAGCCAGCCTCCACACTGGCACCTTCAAATAGAAATGTAATGTAAGCCACATAGGAAATTTTAAACTTTCTAGTAGCTTTATTGAAATAAAAAGGAACCAATGAAATTAACTTTAATTTTTATTGAACTGAAGATACCAAAAATAGTTTCAATTTGTAATCAACATAAAAATTATTGATGTATTTTTACATATTTTTGCACCAAGTCTTCAAAATCCAGTGTGTATTTTATACTTACAGCACATTTCCATTCAGACCACCCACATTTTTTCACTACCACATTTCACAACCACATGTGACTAGTGGCTACTGTTTTAAACAACACAGCTCCACACTGTTGACAGAAATAGCCTCTTAGAACATAAGGAAGATTATATCATGAATTGCCCTCCTCAAAATTTTTCAACGACCTACCATTTTTATAAAATCCAAACAGAATGGTATCCAAAGCTCCATGTACTTGCCCCACCTCCATGAACTTTCTTACTGTATTTCTTAAGCCTTGAATGTGTCCTCTGCCACAGTTTTCAACATGGAAGGAGCTTCATGGTAAGAACCCTTCTTCATGGAAGAATCCTCTTCCATGGAGCTTGCCTCCACAGCCTCGTAGTACTTGTTATTATATCATTATTATCACCATCATCATGTCATCATCAAATTCTTTGTTTTCCTATAAGATAGGAGCTGTCCCATGTCAATTTGGAACTTAAAAGAGAGGACTAAGGTTAAAGGGGGCTTCGATTTCCCTTGCTGACATAATACCTACTTCAGCTGGGAAAGGCAGGTTGAGAGTGAGGATTAGCCCTCACACAGTCCCCATAGGGTTGGCAACAAATGCCCACTGGGAATGCATTTTCTCACCAGGGCTTCTGTCCCTGTTAAAAACAACTGGAGAAAGCAAACTGTATACTGTAAGTTATCCATGAGATTACACTAAATGTCACCCAAATAAATCTTTCCGGTTGCTTTTTTTTTTTTTTTTTTTTACCATCACAGTGAAATAACACTTTGGGAAACTGCTTCTTCTCCCTGACATCACAAATACACACAGACACAGACAGACACACACACACACACACACACACACACACACACACCCCCTTACCCTTCCAGACCCTCAATAATCTAATAGATATTTTGCCATCAGCACTCACAGCAGGCACAGATAGAGAAGCATTCAAATGATGCCTATTTCCTTTCCTTTTTTTTTTGAGATGGAGTCTCGCTCTGTCGCCCACGCTGGAGTGCAGTGGTGCAATCTCGGCTCACTGCAACTTCCGCCTCCCGGGTTCAATCGATTCTCCTGCCTCAGCCTCCTGAGTAGCTGGGATTACAGGTGCACGCCACCATGCCCAGCTAATTTTTGTATTTTTTTTTTAGTAAAGGCGGGATTTCCCCATGTTGGTCAGGCTGGTCTCAAACTCCTGATCTCAGATGATCCGACCCCCTCGGCCTCCCAAAGTGCTGGGATTACAGGTGTGAGCCACCACGCCCAGCCCTATTTCCATATTTTATAAAATGTTCAGCACCTCTTACATGAGGACCTAAAAGCAAATTTCTCTTAAAACTTGTATTTCTCCTGTGAAACTGACATCCTTTCTTAAAGGCTCTTTTAACTGGCTCTGTCTTCTCACTTTGTCTTCCTCTTGTCTCAATAGTCACGCTGAGTACCGAGTTAACTTGTTCTAATGGTCTTCAGTCAAGATTTTTATCCTCTGCTCCCTTTTTACTAAATGCTGTTTTCATTGTTTGATACTCTTTGATCTTACTATATCTGTATATTTTTGATAAGCCACTTCACATTCTTTTTAGAACTAAATAGGAAATTAATTAATTGATTAACATCAAACAACAGTCTACATTGTAACTCTCTGAATTTCTAAGGAGGCAAATGATTATGAAACAAAACCTGAAATGCGGACAAAACCAGCCAGATGATCACTGCAATTAGGACTTCCTGTCACTGTGTGTCCGTGAAGTGTCTGTTTTGCTCAATACTGTATCCTTAGCACCTGGCCCAATGCCTGGCACAGCGATGACCCTCAATAAATGTGCAATAAAAAACAAAACAGATGAATGTAAATAATAATACCTCCGCTGCAGCTACTAACCACCTGTTCTTTTTAGCATGTCAACTTTCTAAAGAGGCAAAAGCTCTAGGACTTGATTGACACTACTTTCCACCACACCTTATTGCATGGTATCAATGTTCTTATTGTAAGCCACAGAAAACAATTCTCCAACACAAATTTGGAGAAAATTATCTTATGAAAAGCAGCCGGGCATGATGGCTCATGCCTGTAATCCCAGCACTTTGGAAGGTCAAGGCAGGCAGATCACTTGAACTCAGGAGTTCCAGACCAGCCTGGCCAACATGGCGAAACCCAGTCTCTACTAAAAATACAAAAAATTAGCCAGATGTTGTGGTGAGCGCCTGTAATCCCAGCTACTCAGGAGGCTGAGGTAGGAGAATTGCTTGAACCCAGGAGGCAGAGGCTGCAGTGAGCCAAGATCACACTACTGCACTACAGCCTGGGTGACAGAGTGAGACTCTGTGTCAAAAAAAAAAAAGAAAATTATCTTATGAAAATGATATTGAGTAACTCTCAAAATTGCTGGGCGGGCTGGAAAGCTAGGCTCAGGGGTTCTGCAGGCAGAATGACTCCTGAAATCACACCACGGAATTGGTCCTATAAGGACCCTATTACCAGCATCACTAAGCCTAGATGCTACAGCTTTAACAAGCACCACAAGAGTTGAATGCTGAATGTTGCTGCCACCTCCATTGTCACCAGCTAGCCTTCTGCTTGCTTTTTTGTATCACTAGCATTGATTGGCCAAGCCTAGATCACTAACCCCTACTCTAGAGATGCAATGAGGAAGCAGATCTGCCTCCTGAGGTGGGAAAGTCTCCCACACACACAGAAGGGAGTTCAGATGTTGGGTAGCCACAGGATGAAGCAAGATAAATGTCCACTACACCCATCACCAAAAAAAATATTTCTTAGAGAAAGAAAGCGACACTGTTTGCCTTCATCTTGAACTTCTTGTAGAAAACCAAACTAAAACAAAATCCTGACGAGGCAACATTTCACACAACACCTATGTGGAATTGGATGCTTAACTAGGGAAACACTTCTCCCATGGAGAAGGGGAGAATAGGGGAGGGGTGACCATCTGCCCAGTGGTTATAGGTATAGGAAGTAACATTAAGAATCCTGTCCACAAGGCGCCAAATACTTCATGATGAAGGAAAAGTGGAAGAAAAAAAGGCAGCAGAAAGAAGAGGAGAGCAGGAAATAGCTACCTGGAAAACACACTTAATAAGGACTTCCTTTAAGTCAGGCAATACGTCTTCTATGGCCATTGCATCACTTAATCCAGACAAAGTCATTTCTTGGTTCCAATCAGTAGATTAAGAAACAAATATATACAGTTGAAGCAGTGATGCTAGGGGAGATAATGTAGGAGATAATGATGAGTGATAATTTATGCTGTGCACTAACTCTTGACTAGAAATATGGTAAGGACCCACCATCATGCTATTGGAGTGACTGGGAGTCCACACTTTAGAGAAAAATTACCTATGTTTCAATTCCAGCCCTACCAACTACCAGTTGTGTGACCTTCGATAAATCAATCTCTCTATACTTCAATTCCTCATGGGTAAATGGAGATGGTGACAATACTTAATATAGGGGGTCACAATTAAGATTAAATGAATCAATGGCATAAAGCACTTGGAACAAGGTCTAGCGAAGATTAAGTGCTAGATAAATTTGGCTATAAATGTTCTTATTCTCCTGAACAGTCCTGTGGAGGCTGGTACTTTGTCCCCATTTTACAGATGAGGAAACTTTGAGTGAGAGAGGTTGGATTGCATAGCTTGCGAGTAACCAAACTAAAGGATCTGTCTGATCCAGACAGACAGCTCTCACACAGTGGTCTACACTGTCTTCCTGACCTACATCCCACAGCATGCCCCAGGTAATATTTACATTTTGGTCTATTTGGCTCTGAAGTCAGAGTTCTTCCTGCTGCATCCTCTGTCTTGCCACCCAGGAACTTATCACCAGGACTAATGCTGATGGCTGGTCCTCGCTGGGCACATGGCTTCCACAACATGCCTTACAATTTGGGAAGAGGTTGATGATTTAGTTGGTGACATCCTTCTCTTTAGATGCCATTTACCTCCTAAAGAAAAGAAAATTATGGTTGGTGAATTCCAGACCTGTGTTCAAGTTGCGAGGTTGGGCTAAAGAAGTAAAGTCAACAATGGAAACTTAACAAGCTCTGGGAAAGAACATACTCATTAAGCTGCCGAAAGTCATCAGCAACTTAGTTGACATTTTCCCTCTAGTCACATCTCCAAAAGAAAAGGAAGACATCAATCTAATGAGGTGGAGGTAGTTGGGAAAGAAGTTTTGCAGGAAAATAGTTTTTCATTTTATTCTTCTCCCTAATGATTCACAATGCAAAGCCGCATTTCTTAGAGAAAAGTCTGTCTTTTACAGCATGGCTCTTAAATTATAATGGATTTCCAGGAAGTTCTAAGAAAGTTTGGCAAAGCTAACGGGAAGTTCTTGAGTCAAAGTCATTTACTATCCAAGGAGTCCCCTTCTGAGTCAAAGTCACTATCGGAAAAGTCCCCTGTCCTCCACGAATGGGCCTTCCTGGTATCCCTACTACACTCCATCGCTGGCTAAGGAAAGCATGGCCTTGATACTAATGGTGATGGTCTTCAGAGGTTCACAGTGGGAGACATTGGTCAGTCAGGCAGAGAGAGATACATTATTCCATTTTCCCATACTAAAAGAAAGCATTGTAACATCTTCCCCATAATGTCGTTTTCAAGAAGTAAATGAAGAATATATGCAAAAGCTTAACCTAATGACAGATCCTCAATAAGTGCTTGTCAACTGAATGAAAGAGTAATGGAAAGAATGAACTTGTACAGAAAACAGAAAGAAGATTTGGGCAATTTAGTTAGAATATCCTTAATAAAAAGCAGGAGGTTATCTAGAAGAGGTGAATATGAAGAGAGGGAAGTCTAGTCCTGGCTTCACCGGTGTTACTTGAGAGGTTCTAACAAGTCTTATTGTTGTAACAGGGTTGTAACTGGGCTTGAGGATTAAAGGAGGCAGTTTACAAGGAAACGCTAAGCAAACTTTAAAGAGCTACATAAAAGAAGGCATGGGTGTGTTGTTTTAGTTGCCATCAGTATAGTTACACATTTCATCTCCTTTGATTTGGCATCTTCCTAACCCAAGCAAGCTACAGTTCTGATTTCTAGAAGCCAGTATACACTGAAAGTGAGTCTGTTGCACCCAATCTCCCTTTCCTGTTCACACTCTTTATTCTGTGCTTCCCCATTGAAGTTCATAGACAAGGAAGCATCTAATTCATACCTAAATGGTGACGCCTTAATGTACCCTTCCCCAGGAGTACAATATTTGCATTTAAAAAGGCATCACCAACTTGCTACACCAAGTTTAACAAAGAGATTAGACAACCATGGGCAACTCCAGGCAGCAATGACAGTGAGACCCAAGCAGAATTGACCTCTTCCCCCCAGGTGCCAGTGGCAGGTTAAGGCCTGCATAACAGAGAAGAAAATACAACTGGGGGGAAAAGTGGTTAAAGCAAAAGGAAGAAGAGAGAGGGATGAGAGAAGGAGAAAGAGTAGAGGTGCCTAGGTGGTAGTTATAGTTGTGTCGGGCAGAAGAGAGAAAATGCAGACAGATGTGTTTTCAGGGCGTAGAAATGAGACATGATCTCCAGGGAGACTGCAGAGCCTAGTGGTCAAACACAAAGATTCTGGATTCAGAAAGAGTGGTGTTCAAATCCTAGTTCTGCCTTACCAGCTATGTTACCTGGTGTCTAACCCATCTGAGCGTCAGTTTCCCCACCTGTAAAATGAAGATATCGGTTGTCCCTCTCTCAAAGAGTTTTTTGAGGATCCAATGACAGAATGTTTGAATAGTGTCTGGTACATAAGAAAGACTTAATAAATAATTATTAGACCCCCTTTTACCATCCATCCCTAACTCCACCACCCCCCAAAAGAAGTGTCTTCCTCTGCCCAATGATGCAGGATTTCCTTCATGAGAGAGCAAAGCTTTTAATTTCCCCAGGTGGGATTAGCCTTCAAGAGCAAATAACTTCATAGAAATCGCCTTGATGCCTGGCTTCAATGCTATGGCTCTGAACAAGAGGTGAATATGTGTCCATCTCCTCCATTTAATCTTCCCAGTGTCCTGGAGAAGCGCAGCGCCCGGGCCAGTATCTCTATTCTACAGGCTGAGACTCTGATGCTCAGAGAGTTAAACCCACCGTCCAGGGCGAATGATGTGGCAGGGGACGTTCCTAAGAGCAAGAAAGAGGACCCGGGGTCGAGAAACCAAGAGGAAGGAGGAGCTCCCCAGAGGAGCAAGAACAGCCAAGTAAAGATGGGGCTGCAGCTCAGAAGAAGCGTGGGACTGGGCAAAGGAACAGGAGAAAACCTTCAGGAATGGCCCGAGGCCACTTCAGCAGCTGCAGGATGGAGAGGAAGATGTATCGTGGACGCGTCTGTGACCAGCCGCTCACGCAGGTTCCGCGACCCGGACCCGTTCGCCCGAATGAGTCAGCATCTGGAGCACCATGGCGGACCTAAGAGAGACGGCATCCTTGGCAAGTTGTTCAAGCGTGGCAGAGAGAGCAAAGAGGAAACTAAATATAGCCTCAAAACAAACACGCGGTCTACGACGGAACACCCCCTAGTCAGGGCAGCAGAAGGGAGAGTGCGGCCAGGTCACAGAAATCAGAGCCAGAGCCCGGATGAGGGCTTTCCTGCTGGAAACCACGCAGGGGCTTCTCGGCCCTGGGAGTCGGGCAGAATCCATCAGCAGCTCCAACTCCAAACTCCTCTTTCCACAGGTCCGGGTGCCCCTCTGGCATGGGACTTTTGCTTGTATTGCTCTTCTCCTCCACCTTGCCTGATTCACTGTTATCTTCCTTCCCGTCCTCAGTCTATCTTCACCTCCTTCAGGGAGCCTCCCTTGGCCCCACTGAATGAGTCAGGACGCATTCTCCTCCCCTGTTATTAAGGTGACTGCATGTCCCAGTTTAGGTTCATTTTCCCAGTGTACTTACTAATGGCATCCCCTTTCACTCTCAACAGTATCCCATTTTGAGCACTAAATTATGTGATCACCCCATCTACTATATGTTCTCCTGGTACCATACACCTCTTCTTAAAAGCATTCTTATAGTTGAATTTCTAAATATGTTTGCCTAGAGGTTTAATTAATGCCTCTCTCCTCCAGTCTATTATAAACTTCATCGGCAAAGAGGTCATACCTATTTTAATTAAACTTCTTATTTTGAAATAATTGTTGATTCACATGCAGTTTATATCTAGAAAACCCCATTGTCTCAGCCAAAAATCTCCTTAAGCTGATAAGCAACTTCAGCAAAGTCTCAGGATACAAAATCAATGTACAAAAATCACAAGCATTCTTATACACCAATAACAGACAAACAGAGAGCCAAATCATGAGTGAACTCCCATTCACAATTGCTTCAAAGAGAATAAAATACCTAGGAATCCAACTTACAAGGGACGTGAAGGACCTCTTCACGGAGAACAACAAACCACTGCTCAATGAAATAAAAGAGGATACAAACAAATGGAAGAACATTCCATGCTCATGGGTAGGAAGAATCAATATCGTGAAAATGGCCATACTGCCCAAGGTAATTTATAGATTCAATGCCATCCCCATCAAGCTACCAATGACTTTCTTCACAGAATTGGAAAAAACTACTTTAAAGTTCATATGGAACCAGAAAAGAGCCCGCATCACCAAGTCAATCCTAAGCCAAAAGAACAAAGCTGGAGGTGTCACGCTACCTGACTTCAAACTATACCACAAGGCTATAGTAACCAAAACAGCATGGTACTGGTACCCAAACAGAGATATAGATCAATGGAACAGAACAGAGCCGTCAGAAATAATGCCTTATATCTACAACTATCTGATCTTTGACAAACCTGAGAAAAACAAGCAATGGGGAAAGGATTCCCTGTTTAATAAATGGTGCTGGGAAAACTGGCTAGCCATATGTAGAAAGCTGAAACTGGATCCCTTCCTTACACCTTATACAAAAATTAATTCAAGATGGATTAAAGACTTAAACATTAGACCTAAAATCATAAAAACCCTAGAAGAGAACCTAGGCATTACCATTCAGGACATAGGCATGGGCAAGGACTTCATGTCTAAAACACCAAAAGCAATGGCAACAAAAGCCAAAATTGACAAATGGGATCTAATTAAACTAAAGAGCTTCTGCACAGCAAAAGAAACTACCATCAGAGTGAACAGGCAACCTACAAAATGGGAGAAAATCTTCGCAACCTACTTATCTGACAAAGGGCTAATATCCAGAATCTACAATGAACTCCAACAAACTTACAAGAAAAAAACAAACAACCCCATCAAAAAGTGGGCAAAGGACATGAACAGACACTTCTCAAAAGAAGACATTTATGCAGCCAAAAAACACATGAACAAATGCTCACCATCACTGGCCATCAGAGAAATGCAAATCAAAACCACAATGAGATACCATCTCACACCAGTTAGAATGGCAATCATTCAAAAGTCAGGAAACAACAGGTGCTGGAGAGGATGTGGAGAAATAGGAACACTTTTACACTGTTGGTGGGACTGTAAACTAGTTCAACCATTGTGGAAGTCAGTGTGGCCATTCCTCAGGGATCTAGAACTAGAAATACTATTTGACCCAGCCATCCCATTACTGGGTATATACCCAAAGGACTATAAATCATGCTGCTATAAAGACACATGCACACGTATGTTTATTGCGGCATTATTCACAATAGCAAAGACTTGGAACCAACTCAAATGTCCAACAATGATAGACTGGATTAAGAAAATGTGGCACATATACACCATGGAATACTATGCAGCCAGAAAAAAATGATGAGTTCATGTCCTTTGTAGGGACATGGATGAAATTGGAAATCATCATTCTCAGTAAACTATCACAAGAACAAAAAACCAAACACTGCATATTCTCACTCATAGGAGGGAATTGAACAATGAGAACTCATGGTCACAGGAAGGGGAACATCACACTCTGGGGACTGTTGTGGGGTTGGGGGAGGGGGGAGGGATAGCATTAGGAGATATACCTAATGCTAAATGACGAGTTAATGGGTGCAGCACACAAGCATGGCACATGTATACATATGTAACTAACCTGCACATTGTGCACATGTACCCTAAAACTTAAAGTATAATAATAATAAAATAAAATAAAATAAAGAAATACAAAAAGGCCAGGCATGGTGGCTCACACCTTAATCTCAGCCCTTTGGGAGTCCAAGACAGGAGGATCGCTTGAGTCCAGGAGTTGGAGATCAGCCTAGACAACCTAGCAAGTCCCCATCTCTACAAAAAATAAAATTAAAAAATTAGCCAGACGTGCTGATGCATGCCTGTAGTTCTAGCTACTTGGAGACTAGGTGGGAGTATGGCTTGAGCTCAGGAGTTCAAGGTTGCAATGAGCTACGATGGTGCCACTGCACTCCAGCCTCAGCAACAGAGCAAGACCGTGTCTCTTAAAGGGAAAGAAAGGGAAGAAAGAAAGAAAGAAAGAGAGAGAGAGAGAGAGAGAGAGAGAAAGGAAAGGAAAAGAAAAGAAAAGAAACAAAGAGATCAGATGTACCATTTATCATTTCCTCCAGTGGTAACATCTTGCAGAAATACAGCACAATGTCACAACCAGAATATTGACAAAGCTACAGAGCCCTCCCATCATTTCAAGAATCCCTCATATGACCCTTTTATAGCCATGCCCATTTCCCACCTTTCCCCTTCTCCTTAATCTCTGGCAACCACTAATCTGTTCTCCATTTCTATAATTTTGCCATTTCAAGAATGTTATATAAAAAGAATCATACAGTTTATAACCTTTTGGCGTTGGCTTTTCTCGCTCAGCATAATTCTCTGGAGATTCATCTAGGTTGCGTGTATCATTAATCTGTTCTACGCTATTGCTGAGCTGGATTTTATGGTACAGATGTTTACCTGTTGAGGGACATCTGAGATGTTTCCAGTTTTTAACTGTTATGAACAAAGTTGCCATAAACATTTACAGACAGGTGTTTCCATGAATATGTTTTTATTTCTCTAGCATAAATATCCAAGAGTGTAATTGCTAGGTGATATGGTAGTTCCCTGTTTAGTTTTTTTAACAAACTGCCAAACTATTTTTTTCAGAGTGGCTGTACCATTTTGCATTCCCATCAGCAAAGTATTAGTGGTCAAATTTCTCTGAATCGTCTTCAGAATTTAGTGTTATTACTTTTCTTCAATTTTAGCCATTCTGATAGGTGTGTAGTGAAATTTCATTGTGGCTTTAATTTGCATTGTCCCATTGGCTAATGAAGTTGAACGTCTTTTCATGTCTATTTGCCATCCATATATCCTCTTAGAGTAAAATGCCTCTTCATATATTTGACCAATGTTCTGATTGGGTTGTTTTTTCTGTTGAGTTTGACAGTGCTTTATATATTCTAAAAAATAGTCCTTGTTGGGTTTTTGGTTTGAAAATATTTTCTCCAGGTGATAACTTGTTTCTTCTTCCTCTTAATGGGGTTTCTCACAGAGCAGAATTTTTTAATTGTGATGAAGTCCAATTTATAAATTTTACCTTTTATAGATCAATGTTTGGGTGTCATTAAGTACATTTTGCGGCCTGGCACGGTGGCTCACACCTGTAATCCCAGCACTTTGGGAGGCTGAGGCAGGCAGATCACAAGGTTAGGAGATCGAGACCATCCTGGCTAACATGGTGAAACCCCGTCTTTACTAAAAATTAAAAAAAAAAATTAGCTGGGCATGGTGGTAGGTGCCTGTAGTCCTAGCTACTAGGGAGGCTGAGGCAGGAGAATGGCATAAACCCAGGAGGCAGAGCTTGCACTAAGCCGAGATCATGCCACTACACTCCAGCCTGGACAACAGAGCGAGACTCCGTCTCAAACAAAACAAAACAAAACAAAAACCATTTTGCCTAGCTCTAAATCTCGACAATTTTCACCTATGATTTTTTTCTATACGTTTTAGAGTTTACATTTTACATTTAAGCCCATGAACCATTTTGACTTAATTTTTATATTAGGTGTAAGTCAGGTCAAGGTTTATTTTCTTGGCCTATAGATTTCCAATTACTCCAGTACCATTTGTTGAACAAGCTATCTTTTGTCCGTTGAATTGCATTTGTACCTTCATCAACAATCAGTTGGACATATTTGTGATTTTGTGTGAGTTTATGCCTGAGTTCCCCTTTCTGTTGCCTTGATCTATAGTTCTGCCCCTCTACCAAGACAACACAGATTTCATTATAGTAGCTATATATTAAATCTTGAAATTGGGTAGACTAGTTCCTTCCACTTTATTTCTCTTTTCAAAATTGTTTTGGCTATTTTAATTCTTTTGAAATAAATGTTTTGCCTTTTGATATAAATTTTAGAGTAAACTTGTCAATACCTATAAAGAAAATCTTGTTGTTGTTTTGATAAGAGTTGTGTTGAACCTGTACATCAATTTGGAGAGAACTGACTTATTTACTATGATGAATCTACCATTCCATGAACAAAGTATGTCTCTTAAATATTTATAGCTCTGTTGTGTTTTTTATCAGTGTGGTGTGATTTTTAACATGCAAATCCTATACATGTTTTGTTAGATTTACACCTAAGCATTTCATTTTTTGAGTGATTGTAAATGGTATTATAGTTTTAAATTTTTGTGCCCACGAGTTCATCACTAGCATATAGAAATACAATTGAATTTTATATATTTATCTTTTATATCTTGTATCCTGTGACCTTGCTGAACTCACTTATTCCAGGATTATTTTTGTATAACATTTTGGGATTTTGTATGTAATGGTCATGTCCTCTGCAAATAGGGACAGTTTTATCTCTTCCTTTTCAAACTGTATTCGTATTATTTACCTTACTTTCTAAATTGCACTAGCAAGAAATTCCAAAATACGTTGAATAAAAGTAGTGAGTGGATATCTTTGCATTGTTCCTGATCTTAGGGGGAAAGCACTCAGTTTTTCACCAGTAGGTATCATGTAAATTGTTGCTTTTTCGTAGGTACTCTTTACTAAGTAATAAAGGTCTCCTCTATTCCTATTTTTCTGATTTTTTTTACCATAAATTGGTGTTAAATTTTGTCAAATTATTTTTCTGCTCCAATTGACATATCAGTTGATTGTTATTCTTTAACTTATTGATATGGATTGGCTTCCTAATATTACACCAGCCTTGCATTCCTGCAATAAACCCCACTTAGTCATGGTATATAAAATCCTTTTCATATATTGCTGAATTCTATTTGCTAATATTTTGTTAAAGATTTTTGTGTCTATATTCATGAGTAATATTGGCCTGTGGTTTCCTTCCTGCCTGCCTGCCATCTTTCCCTGCTTTCCTTCTTTCTTTCTTTCCTTTCCTATCTATGCAGTTTTACTATTATGATAATCCAAACATCATAAAATGAATTGGGCTATATTATATTCCCTCCTCTTATTCTGTCTGCAAGAGATTGCATAGAATTTTTGTTTGTTTGTTTGTTTGTTTGTTTTCAGACGGAGTCTCACTCTGTCGCCAGGCTGGAGTGCACTGGCGCGATTGTCTCCAGGCTGGAGTGCAGTGGCGCGATCCCGGCCCACTGCAACTTCTGACTCCCGGGTTCAAGTGATTCTCCTGCCTCAGCGTCCCAAGTGGCTGGGATTACAGGCGCATGCCACAACGCCCAGCTAATTTTTGTGTTTTTTTTTAGTAGAGATGGGGTTTCACCATGTTGGCCAGGATGGTCTCGATCTCCTGACCTTGTGATCTGCCCACCTCAGCCTCCCAAAAGAATTGGTCTTAATTCATTAAATATTTTATAAAATTCTCCAGTGAAACCATTTGGGCCTGGAAATTTGTTTTGTGGGTTTTTTCAGTTATCAATTTAATTTTTTAATCATTATACTACTATTCAAATTATCCATTTCATATTGGGTAAGTTGAAGTCACTGGTGTTTTTTTTTTTAAAGAAAATTGGTCTATTTTGTGTATGTTGTCAAATCTGTGGTGTAAAATGCCCTAATTATCCTTTTGATGTCTGCAGAATGTGCAGTGATATCCTCCATTCCAAATATTGCTATCTTCTTTTTATTTTGTCAGTCATGCTAGAAGTTTGTCAACTTTATTTCTCATTTCAAAGAACCAGCTCTTCATTTCAATGATTTTCTCATTTGTTTTTCTGTTTTCAGTTTCATTGATTTCAGCTGTTTTCTTTATTATTTCTTTCCTCCTGCTTGCTTTAGGTTTATTTTGCTCTTCTTTTTCTAGATTCTGAAGGTAGGAGCTTAAATTATTGACTTGAGACCTTTCCTCTTTTGTAACATATGCATTTTGTGCTATAAATTGCTCTCCCAGCATTACTTTAGCTGTATCCCACAAATTTTGATACGTTGTTTTCACTTTCATTCAGCTGAAACTTTTTTTTAATTTCCCATGAGACTCCCTCTTTGACCCATGAATTATTTTGGAGTATGTCTTTTTGTTGCCAAGTGTTTAGAGATTTTCCTATTGTCTTTCTGTTATTGATTTCTAGTGTGATTCCATTGCTATGGGAGAATAAATTTTGTATGCTTTCCGTTTTTTAATGTGTTGAGGTTTGTTGTGTAGCTGAGGATATGGTCTATCTTGCATATGTTCTGTGAGCACTTGGAAACAAAATATATTCTACTATTGTTGGTTTGGATATTCTGTAAGTATTGACTAGATCCTGTTGGTTGATGGTGGTGTTGAGTTCCTCTATATTCTTGCTAATTTTCTGTCTAGTTATTCTATTATTTGTCAAGAGAGGGGTTGATGTGTCTAACTATACTTGTGGACTTTTTAAAATTTCTCCCTTCAATTGTATCAGTTTTTGCTTCACATGCTTTGCAGCTTTTTTGTTTGATGCATACACATTTAAAATTGCTATTCTTAATAGATTGACCCTTTTGTCATTATATAATATCTCGATCTCTGGTAATTGTCTTTGTTCTGAAGTATACTTTATCTACCATTGATATAGTTACTCTTGTTTTCTTTTGATTAATATTTGCATAATATATCCTTTATCATACATTTACAATTCTATTTGAAGAGAGTTTCCTTCAGATAGAATATAGTTTAGTAATGTTTGTTAAACAACCCTGCCAATCTCTTTTATTTTGTATATCTAGACCATTTATAGTTAATGTAATTAATTATGTGTTAGAGCTTAGTTCTGCCATTTTCTTTTTTGTTTTCTATTTATCCTCTTTGCTTTCCATTTTTCTGTTTGGTTTTTCTTACCTCCCTATGGCTTTCTTGAACATTTTTTAAATTTCATTTTTATTTTTCCATAGCATTTGAGTGTATCTCTTTGCATAGCTTTTTTTTTTTTAGTGATTGCTCTGGGTATCGCATTAAATACATGTAATTTATCACAACCTGCCAGTTTTTCATTTACCAGTTTGAGTAAAGTACAGAAACCTTACTTTCCTTTATGTTCTTTTACCCTCCCCCACTTATGATATAGTTATCTTGAGTATTTCCTGTACATACGTTTAGAACCGCATCAGATAGTGTTACAATTTTTGTTTCAACCAACAAAGATAATAGAGAAAACTAAAGAAGATAAAAAAATTTATTTTATTTACCCATATTTTTGTTTACTGGTGTTCTTCCTTCTTTCTTGATGTTACAAAGTTTCTTCTTTTATCATTTCCTTTATTTGTATAGTATTTCCTGTAGCCATTTATTTAGAGTAAGTCTGCTGGCAAATCCTGTTAGTTTCTCTTCATCTGAAAATGCCTCCATGTCCTCTTCATTCTGTTTTTAATTGAATATTGACAAATTATAATTGTATATATTTATGAAGTACAAAGTGATGCTATGATGTATGTATACAATATGGAATGATTGAGTTAAGCTAATTAATATATTCATCACCTCAAATACTTATTATTTATTCCTCCTAACTGAACCATTGTATGTTTTAACCAACATCTTCCCATATTCCCAAACCGCAGACTCTGATAACTATCATTCTGCTCTCTATTCCTATTATTTTAATTGTTTTAGATTCCACATATAAATGAGAATATGCAGTAGTTGTATTTCTGTGTCTGGCTTATCCCCTTCATTCTTGAAGGATATTTTTATTGATGATGGAATTCTAGCTTGGCATTTCTTTGTATTCAGCACTTGAAATACATTGTGCTGGTTTCTTATGTGCAGACAATGAGAAATCAGTTGTCATTTGAATCATTTTCTTCCCATAGGTAATGCATCATTTCCTTCTTCCTGCTTTAAAGATATTTCTGGCCAGTTGCGGTGGCTCACGGCTATAATCCCAGCACCTTGGGAGGCCAAGTTGGGAAGATTGCTTGCATCCAGGAGTTCGAGACCAGCAGTGAGATCCTGTCTCCGCAAAAAAAAAAAAAAATCAGCTGGGTGTGGTTGTGTGTGCCTGTGGTCCTTGCTACTCAGGAGGCTGGGGCAGGAGGATGGCTTGAGTCCAAGAGTTTGAGGTTACAGTGAGCTATGATACATCACTGTACTCCAACCTGGGCAACAGAGTGAGACTCTGTCTCTTCAAAACAAAAGCAAACAAAAAAAAGGAGATCTTCTGTGTTAAGTTTTCAGAAGTTTGCTTGTGACGTGCCTTGCTATAGATTTTTGGAGAGATTATTCTATTTTGGAGATTTATAGATTTTGGGGGAGATGATTTCTATTATTAACTCAGCTTCTTGAATATGTAAGTATGTCTTTTTTAAACTAATTTTTCAAATTGAAGTATATTTGACAAAGACTGTATACATTTAAGGATTTAATATATATGTGTGTATATATATATAAATTCACCTTAAACTAATTAACATATTCCTCATTTCAGATAGTTACCCCTGTCTTTCTTTTTTGTAGGTATGTGGTTTGCCAAATTTGGGAAGGTTTCAGCCATTATTTTTCCAAGTACTTTTCCATTCCTGTCCTTTCTCTTTCTTCTTCTGGGACTCCTAGAACATTTATGCTAGATCATTGTTACAATCCCACAAGCACCTGAGACTGTTCTCTTTATTGGTTTCAGTCAACTTTCTCTCTGTTTTTCAAATTGGGTAATTTCTACTTTTCAACCTGCAAGTTCAATGAATCTTTCCTCTGTCCCTCTGTTTTGTTGTTGAATATATCCTCTGAGATTTTTATTTTCAGTGATTACGCTTTTCATGTCTAAAACTTCCATTTGGCTCTTCTTTATATCTTTAATTTTCTTGCTTGAACTTTCTATATTTTCATTTGTTTCAAGCACATTTGTAATTACTCTTTGAAGTATTTTTACAATAACTGCTTAAAACTCTTCATCAGGTATTTCTAACATCTCTGTCTTCTCGGTGTTGGTATCTATTAATTGTCTTTTTGCATTTCATTAGGTATCTTCCTGGCTCTTAGTGTGTCAAATGGGTTCTGGTTAAAACCTGGATATACTTAGTATATAAGATGCTGGATCTTATTTGAGCCTTCTGTTTCAGCTGAATTCTGTTCAGCTCTGGCAGGGGAAGGGGAGGGTGTCACCTTGTTACCACCAGGTGGGGGTATATGTCCACATTGCCTCCTGGGCCTCCATTGGCACCTAGGTAGGTGGGGCTGGACAGAGGTGAGAGTCCTCTGTCCCCACCAAACCTCCATTCATAACTTTCTGGCTGGGAGGGGTAGAAAGGTGCTCATTACTGCTTCCCAATTGGCCTCCACTGACACAAATGGGTAGAAGTGGGGGCTGGGGGGGCACTGACACAAACGGGTAGAAAGTGGCAGGGGGCGTTGGTTTCATTACCACTGGGCAGGTGTGAATGTCCTGACTCTCCACCAGGCCTCCTCTGACACCACCCCAGCAGGGATGCACAGGGTGGCTTCATTATTGCTGGGTGGGAGTACAGGAGCTTTCTACTGACACTGCAGGCAGGGATGCCTCATCACCACCTGGAGCAGAAGAAAGTCTCAGCTTTCTACCTGGTCCTCTCTGACACCATTCCTGCAGAGGAGTGCAGCACCTCCTTACAGCCTCAAGAGGGTGGAGGTCTAGCCTCCCATGTAGCCATTGCAAGTATGGGGGTTGGGGGTAGCCACAGTTTTTTCTGTGGTGTTTGGCTAGAGTAGAGCCATTAGTGTCTGAAAGTCCCCTGTCTTGTTAGGCTGCCTCTTTCCTGGTCCTTTGGCTACAGAGAGCAGGAATTGTATTGTCTGCACCCATTGGCATTTCTTGGTCACTGGTTTCTTCATCTCTAAGAAAACCCAGGGAACTCACCACTGTGTCATTTCATTGGGTCTTAAGGTCCCCAGAAAATCTGCCTTCTTTCCATTTTTCAGAGTCCTTTTATGTTTGTTTTATAGACAATGTCCGGGGGTTTATTGTACATAGCAGAAGGAGTAAAGAAAAGTACATCTATTCCATCTTCCCAGAACTGATCATATCTATTTTTGTTTACCATTATATCTTCAACAGCAAACCAAGTTTCTGGTGCAGAGTAGAAGACCCTGTGTAAATAGTTGTTAGATTCATTAGAATCAATGAACACAACTAAATCCAAATTCTCCCAGGATTTAAGTAAGCCTCTTCCGCATGTAAGCTTTTTGGTGGATCTAGGCTCTCTCCTAGTCTATAAAGGGGCTCCTTTAAGAATTAAGTGACTTTCATTTTCTGTAGCAGGTGCATCCCTGAAGATTTGTGTATCTGTCAAGTTGAGGCAATCATAGAACCAACATCATAGGTTGTGGTAAGGATTAAATAAGGAATCCACATAAGCACTTGGAAATACCTCTGTCAAGTTGTAAGCTCTCAATAAATACCATTATTGTACAAAAAGCTGAATTTTTGTCAGTTGGATTCCATTTCTTACTGATTTGTCTTATCATTCTAGAGGTGATGTCACTTCATTTCTGACTCATTTTCAACTTAGCATGGTCCCCAATGCTTAGTTTCTCAGCCTTCCTCATGGCCTTTGTGACAAGCCATCGGTAATCTACAAATGGACTGGCAGTTGGTGCAGCTAAGGGTCTTTAGAATTCATTGAATTCTGTTGTTCTTTCTTTTGTTCAGCACTTACATCACCCCCTAATTGTTCCATTTTATAAACTCACATATTTGTTTCTTGAATTCTGCATGTTTGGAATTGAGCATAATTAGCTCTTACATCTACATGCTACATTTTATACAAGCTTTCCATTGGATCATTGTAGGTGGCACAGGTATAATAATATCCCTTTTCTCTGTTGATAACTATCATCATAATAATAACAAAAGTGTCTGTTTGCGGAGCATTTACTATATACCGGCCCTTTTTCCAAAGCTTTACCAGCATTTTCTCAATTAATCCTTATGAAAGAGCTGACATACAGGCCCTCTCACTATTCCCATTTTTCTAATGAGAAAACTAAGGTTTAGAGAATTCCATAACTTGATTAAGGTTATAAGGCTACACTGTGTTGGAGCCAGCATTCCAACCCAGGCCTGTTGGAGGCCCAGCCCAGGGCTCTTGCCTGGGGAGTGGGGCCACCTTCTTCAGCAGCAACCACCACCACACAAATCAATAAGATTTCCCCAGAGACACCCTCTTTCTAGAGGTAAAGCAGTTTAAATCCTGAGGAAATCTGGCTCATGGAAATAAAAAATTCAGAAGGGCTAACAGGAGGAGGTCTGAGTTCTGCTTAATTGACCTGGTGTAATTATTTCCATTGAATTGCTCTACATCTGGGGACAGATATTTATTTACTAAGCAGACTGGCCCAGTAGTTCCCTTCAGCACCTGCTTTAGTCTGGAAGAAGTTAATTGCATGGAAAGTTTTCATCTAAATCACTGAGTTTCTTATCCCCAACAATGCCAGGAAAACACACACACACACACACACACACACACACACACACACACACACACACACACACATAAACTGTCTTATGCCAATAAGAGCTTTGCCAGAAGGACTTTCCCTTAGCTCATGGCTGCTCCTGAATGGAAAGACAACCCATTTGGGTCTCAGTACCACAGTTATTCCAAATAGCCAGAACAGGCCTCTGCACTATAGAAAGTGCAGTGCAATAAGCAGTGTGATCTCTGGACCACCCAGACCAAAGAAAGACGCCCCCATCTCCACCACCAAAAGAAACAAACCAGGAATAAGAGTCAGGGAAAACATGCTTGGCCAAAGTTGCCTTTTCCTGTTTGTGAACACAAGGAGAAGATAAATTATAGCTTCTGTTAGTAACATAATTACTTTAATTAAAATTTAGGGGGTTGGAAATGTTAGTTCTGAATGTCAGATTTCCAGTGACGTGTGTGAAGCCTGGGAGAATAGAAATACAGCCCTGTAAATAAGTAGCATATTATAACTGGAGCAGTGTGTGCTCTTGTATTCACTTAGAGTTAGAGCAGCAATTAAATGATAACCAGGATTCCATTCTCTGCTCTCCCTTGTCTCTGCCCTCATTTCACGCCCAGGTAACAATTGTATGCACAAGACTATGGTGGCTTTCCCCATTCCCCATAAGCAATAGTCATCCTCCAAAGCTCTTCTCAAATTATTCTTTGAATCCTTTCCTGAAGACTCTGTCCCACAGAAATCCTCCCATCCTAATCAGCCACTGTACAGTACTTGTTTTCTGCACCAAGTGTTTTCTCTCTTAATTGGACTGATTTCAGCTTTGTGCTCCGGTCTGTCATATACAGCCTTCTAATTGTGTTGTGTCCCCCTAACAAGATTATAAGCTCTCAGGAGGCACTGAACATGTGATATGAAAGCGCAGCCATTTAGAGCTGGAGGGATCTCAGATACTATACTGCAGATGAGAAAACAGGTTACACAGCTAGTCGGGGGCTAAGCTGGCACTAGTGCTCAAGAATTCTAACTCTTAGTTCATTGTGGGTTCCAACCCTGTCCCAGGTCTGTGGAATTGTTGTTGTTGTTGTTGTTGATGATTTTGTTTGTTTTTTTATTTTTGTAGAGACAGGGTGTTGTTTTGTTCCCCAGTCTGGAGGTGCAATCCTGGCTCACTGCAGCCTCAAATTCCTGGGCTCAAGCAATCCTGTTGCCACAGCCTCCCAAGTAGTTAGGACTACAGGTGCAGGCCACCATGCCTTGCTTTTTTTTTTTTTTTTTTTTTTTTTTTGGTAGAGACAGGTTCTCATTATGTTTCCCAGGCTGGTATTGAACTCCTATCCTGGAGTGATCCTCCTGCACTGGTCTCCCAAAACACTAGGATTACAGGTGTGAGCTTCTGCATCTGCTCTGGGAGATTTTGAATGAGTTCTATCAAGTATCATTTTAGTCAGGCATGAGTGAGAGAGTGTTAGGAGGAGTAAGTTGTGGGGGACTTACCCTCAGACCACCGCCCTCCTTTAAGTAGCTTGGGTCCAATCTCCATTCCAGGGAGCCGGTACCACTAACAGGGTGGGAGGCAAGTGTGTCCATAGAAGGAAGGTTACACTGAAAATTGAGGAGAGACTCCTCAATTGAGGCTGACAGGTGACTGGCCACTGCTGTTATAAGGGCAGGAAGTGGTTCTACTCTCTGACGCACAGTGAGAATGGCCAGGCTGGCTCGACTTCCCTGTAGCCCCCTGATCTGGCACAGGACCTGGCCTGTACTGAAGAAGTTTCTCCAGCACCTCCCTCCTCTCTTTTCCCATCCTTGATGTCTTAGCTCAGGCTCCTCAGAAGCAGGCTCTAAGTGGCTTGCCAAAGATGGTGCAACCAGAGAAACCCATAAGGGAGGCAGGGAATCACGGGAAAGAAGGGGAGGAAGCTGATCAAAGGTGCAGTTTCATGAAAAGTCCCACAGAGGGGAGCTTCTCCCAATCCCACAGGAATGCTCTGGAGGGTGTCACCCACAGAGTTGTCCCAACCAGACGATGGGCAGCTGAACCCTCACACTCCCACACCCTCACGCACTGGCTAAGGACCAGCCAGGGAGGCCTAAGTGCCCAGGCTCCTTATCTTCTCATGTGGTTGGGCAGAGTGGACTCAAACATATGCAAAAAGGAGCCACAGGTGCTGCCTGTTAGAAGCTCAGGAACACTGATGGGGTTGGGGCATACAATGGTGACAAGGGATCCAGGGGCACCTGGGCAAAGCATCAAGAGACTGTCCAAGTGTCAGTCTCACTAGGACAGTTTTATGGAGTCAAAAAGCAGTTTAGACACTTAATAAACAAGTAGCTTTGGCCTTTGCTTTCTGGTTTTATAAATTGGTGGCTCATGTCTCATTATCTGGACCAGAGGAGGCAGGAAGCAGGCAGGGTATCCATGAGGGAAAGACCCTCGGGGCACAAGTAAAAGAATGTGATGGTTTAAGGAGGAAGGCATGCTGGTTAATACTTTGAAATATTCTCCCACCACACTTACTATGTATGGTAACGTGGGAGTCACTAAGAAGACTGACTGACAGGCTTCCAGTAACTTCCCAGCGTGGCATTTACCTCGGTGTGTCAGGAGGCAGTGGAGTGTACTGTTTAAGAATGTACATTGATTTCGAAACCCAACCTTACAACTAGAGGACTGCAAGTCCCTGGACAAATGACCTAACCTCTCTGAGCCTCAGTTTCATCATCTGTAAAAATGGGGAATGATAAGAATTACCTCACTGATCTGTCGTGAGGAATTAATAAGGTCTGTGTGTGTGAGGGAGAGAGAGAGAGATTTAGTAAAGGCATTGCATATAAGCAGTGCTTGCAGCAGGTTGTATTTCCAAACTCCAAAACATTATCTCCCATCCCATACGTTCTTTAAAACTTTGGCATTTTCTTGCCAAGAGGTGAAGTCTATTTCCCTTCCCTTTGAAGCTGAGGATAAACCAGAAAATTTGATAGATCTTACACCTGGTTCACTTGGAATCTTGCTTTTGGAGTCTTAGGGCCGTCATATTTGGAGGAAGCCCTAACCAGCTCACATGGAGGGAACATATGGAGGCCTCAAGTCTACAATGGAGAGAGAGATGCCAGTAGCCCTCAGCTGCTCCAGTCATTGTCTGACTGCAACCCAAGCCAGAAGTGCTCAGCCAAAGCCCTTCTCAAACTCCTGATCCACAGAAACAGTGGGAAATAATAAAATGATTGTTTCTGATTTAGGCCACTAAGTGGTGATTTGCTATCCAGCAACAGATAACCAAAGCGATGCTTTATGAATGCTAGTTATTGCCATTATTATTATTCGCCACAGTAATAGGATATCATTCACAGCCTCACAGGTTGTGAAATATGATTTTGTTTTGTTCCACTAAGAATGAATAAGGATCTCAGGGATGGAGTCTCACTAATCAAGGTCACAGGGGACTGATGTACAGCCCAGAATGCCAATTTATTACCTTACTAGAACTGCAAGGGGTTTAAACATCCCATCCTGAGGCCAGATTATTTCCTTCATGTAAGAAATTTACTTCCAAAACTAAAGTATAATCAGGTTGTCTAGCAAGCATGAAATGAGAATAAGGAAAGTTACTTGTCCTACTAAAGTGATTTGATGGTATCAGGTCAAGGAATGTCTCTGGAAGGAATCTACCTGCTGGCAGGACCTGACAGCCCAGACCTCCTTCCAGGACATCTTTAAATGGCCCTTGGATGGACTCTGACAGCATTGGCTCCTCTGATTTTCTTTTTTCCAGCTTCAATACAGACCAATTCCTTTTCTGCTTAGTAGAGAATTTCTTTAGTCCAGTAGATATTGACAATGTCCTATGAAAAAAATAAAAGTTTCACAGTGTTCTATGAAAAATAAAAGAATGTCATAAATTTAAGAAATATTAGATTCAAAAAAGTGAAAAGGGCTCATTATTACAGCACTTCTCAGAGCCTTGAATATGCTAACTCATCATGCAAACCAACAAAGGGAAGATATGACAGGATAATGAACTCTTCCAAACAAACACACCTCCCTCACCTCTAGATTACAGGGTGATGAATGCTGCTTTAAAAACAACTTAAATCAAGTTGCACTCTGAACCAAGAATTATTCTGACTACTTAAGTGGTCTTTGTATATGACTTTTCTGGCCTATTGAGTTGATTTGATAATTTAACACTGAGAAGATTCACCTCATTTTCCTCTTGTCCAAATTCTCTTGTAGGGGATGGCTCTGTGGCCCTTGAGAAGTATTGGTTCTAGTCGGGGAAGTGGAGCATGCACACAGTAATTCAGGGAAGGTGCTAGGATAGAGATCCAAAGTACTGCAATACCTACTGGAAATGCCAGTGATGGCTTTAGAGACAAGCAGCATTCAAGGTGGGCTTTGATGTCAAAATCGGAGTTTGGCAGGAGTTCAACAAGCAGAACAGAAAAAGAAAAGGAACTCAGGCTGGAGGAGCAGGGTAAACAGAGACCTGGAAAGAAGCAGGGAACAGAATATTTGGGAAATTGGACAGAGCACATGGTGATGGAGAGATGAAGCTGGCAATGCAGGAAGAGTCTCGAATGCCAGAATGCCCTGTCAAAGAGTCCAGGCTCCAGAGGAAGGCATGGGACCCAGAGATAGACTATAAATGAGTGAAGCATGATTAGGCTCAGGATCTGGGAAAATAACTCTGAAGGTAGTGCATGGGCTGGGCTATGCAGATAAAATAAAGGCAGCCTTAGGAGTTACTGCAGCATCCCCCAGGAATGTCAGCAGAAATTTGGAAATATATGGTGGCTCCATCACTTCCTTTGTACTTTCCCATGCAATAAGAGACAGGCTATTAGAGCATCTGCTCTTAACAAACATAAAAACAACAACAACAAAAAAAGCAGCTCTGTACTGAAGGCTTTTTGAAAAATCATCATCAGATCATTTCAGACATGCAGCTTCATACGATGACAAAACAAAGAGAAACTGTTCCTTGGTGACAGCACATAAGCAAACACATGCAGCCAGCCCTTCAGATGGGAGGATGGGATTCATCCCAGCTCTCGCTATAGGTAGGCATGAGGAGTGATGGTTAATTTCATATGTCAACTTGACTGGGCCACAGGGAGCCCAAGATATGTGGTGAAGCATTATTCTGGGTGTGTCTGTGAGAGTGTTTCTGGATGAGATTAACATTTAAATCAGTAGACTGAGTAAAGCAGTTTCTTCCCCAAAGTAGGTGGGCCTCATTCAATTCATTGAAGGCCTGAATATAACAAAAGGCTGAGTAAGAAAGAATTCGCTCTCTATGCCTAATGGTCTTTGAGATAGGACATGGGTCTTCTGCTTTTGGCTGTAGACTCTAGCTCCAACTCAGACTCAGACAGTAGTTATTCATTGTCTCTCCCAGGTCTCCGGCATCTCTCTAGACAGAAAGACTGGATGGATGGATGGATAGATAGATAGACAGATAGGTAGATAGATAGACACAGATACCTAGATAGATTGACTGATTCTGTTGGTTCTGTTTCCCAGAAGAACTGTGACTAATAGCTGAAGGCACAGCCAAACATCTTTCCAGCTATTATATAACTGTGTCTGTATATTAATATTATGTCTCTTAATCAATACTTTTCTCTGAACTCTCTCCCACATTGCGGGAGGGATATTCAGTTCTATAATCCTATAAGCCTGCCTTCTAATGCTGTTCAAAAGCACTAGGGTTCTTGCACACCCTAAATTTTTAGAGAGAAATCCCCATGTCTTCTGTCTTCATTTATTACAGCTGAGTGATCCTGGTCTAAGCTAGTCTGGTCCTTTGAGGGAGACGATCCAGGCTTGAGCCCAGAGATCTTCTATCACAACAACCAAGAGCGCAGTATCTGGTCTCCCAGTCATCCACAAGTCACCTCACAGAAGTACCAAAGTGGGGAGTTGGACTCTTCCCCTCACAGGGCCCACAAAAATCAGTGGCTTGTAGAAAAATAGTGGCTATTTTCTCCCTAGCTGCGTCTAGCCTGAGTCAGAAACTTAAATACCTAAGATGCCCAGCAGGTGGTGCCAATGAGCAGCACCTGCCCACTGGACAACATGATTAAATGGCAACTGACTCTCAAGTCTGGGTCAGCAAGACAAGAGAGAGTGGTAAAGACTGTGGCTAACCAGAAATGCATGCTTTTTTTTTTTTTTTTTTTGAGTCTTGCTCTGTTGTCCAGGCTGAGTGCAGTGGCGCAATCTCAGCTCACTGCAACCTCTGCCTCCTGGGTTCAAGTGGTTCTCCTGCCTCAGCCTCCCAAGTAGCTGGGACTACAGGTGCACGCCACCATGCCCGGCTAATTTTTGTATTTTTAGTAGAGATGGGGTTTCACCATATTGGTCAGGCTGGTCTTGAACTCCTGACCTCGTGATCTGCCGGTCTCATCCTCCCAAAGTGTTGGAATTACAGGTGTGAGCCACCACGCCTGGCCAAATGCATGCTTTCTAAAGGGGACAACACCATTGTTGGCACTGCAATGTGGAACCAGTATTGACTAAGCATTCAATTTTCTGGTAAAACCCTGAAATCTGGGTTTATTTGTCGAATGTCTTCATTTTTAAATGTTAGCAACATTTAGACTTAAACTCTGTACTGACTAATACTGTTCAAGACCAAACCAGACACATCTCTTTTCTGCTTTCAGCCCTGGGCTGCTTGTGAGGCACCTCTAACATTCCCCTTTCAGAGAGCCTGGGCTTTCCAATACAAGAGTCTGCTTTATTTTGGCAACACAAAAGTTCCTGAGGCAAAGGAACTCAAAGAGTTGGCTATGTGTTCTTGAAAGAGGTTTTTGGATGCTCTGTGGTAAGATATAACTACAACATGAAGCACAAATTGAACTCTCAGTAAATAATCCCAACACAAGTGATTTCACAGAGCAGCCTTGGATCTAGTAGAATGTCTGTGGGTCGCCAAAATGTCTGAAGAATTCCTGGAGAAGGAGGATTATGAGCAGAGCTGACACTCAATTAAAACATACCAGTTTGGTGATGCCAGCTATTGAAATGTTGAATTACAGGATTCTTTCACTGTTCAGACTCTTGCTATACTGCACTCAAAAATAAAAAAGACAATTCTGTTCCCCCTCGTTACCTGAACCCACTATATAACTCACACTATTCACACTCAGGAACCAAGTCAAGACTTGCACTTCTGTTTTAGAAGATAAAATGCCCCTTCCCTGAGCACCCCAAGTAGACCTCCATCACCACAGCTGGCTTGACCTTTCCTTCAGGACCCCTCAGACCTTTCCATGCTCTAAGAAACAAAACAGTCACTCCTGGACCACCAGTAGTGTTGCAGGACTTTTCCTTAGTTCAGCTAAAGACAGGGTTCTTTGTCCCACAGCCGTGAAAATTCAGGCTCTCAGACAATTTGAATGGTGAGTAAGACAGGGTTTTACTAGGTGAAAAGGAAGAAACGGGGAAACAGGGACTCTCACTAGGCCAGAGACCCTGCTAGAGCACTTCCCACCAGCCTTTCAAATCCCAGGTTCCACACAGGAAGAGGAGGGGCTATGCTCCTTCCCACTGCAAACAGCATAAACTTCGTGAAGCTCCACCCCAGTGCTCAGGCTGGCTGGAGTTTCTCTGGGGACCCCCTCCCACCTGGCTGTCTCATTACCCACCCTAAAGAAGTACATCTAACTGCTGTTAGATTAAGGATAAGGATGAAGTCCAATCTTAACTGCTTCCTGCTGATAGAGGGCTCTGTTTTGGGGAAATGGCAGTCAGAGCTTCCCTAGAGGCCTATCTAAGGGTTCCCAGCAGAAGGGGCCATCATCAGAGGCTCCAGTTGCATGACTGTTCAGAGTTTGATGGCCTGAAGGCAAGGACAGACAAACCAGGTTATTAGAACACATGTATCAAAATGAAACAAGGAGCAGGGTAAAGACAGCTCAAAAATTCTGAGGCCTTTTACCAGTTTGCACAGGGAGAGGGCAGCCAAAAGCCTGACTGTCAAAAAAAACTTTACCCTTTTGCTGGAATGTTGGGCTTCCAGATTCCCTTCCTCTGAGCCAAATCCTAAGCCAATCAGTTTAAGGTTTGGAAAATTAACTCTTTCCAATTTGGAGGATGCATCTGAGGGGAGTGTCCCATAGTATAGAGACACAATTACCTATCTGTGAAGAGAGGACAGAGGAAGAGAGAGGGGAAAAAGGGTATTTTTTCAAAGGAGCCCCAGGGGTTCAGGATGCATTCTAAAGGGGTACAGACTGAAGATGAATGGCTACCTATCTAGAAAGAGGGGGGCAGGCGTCCCTGGTTTCCTTTTCTCCCTAGCAGATACTCCTAGCAGATACCCAGGGTACATGAGGGAGAGAGGAAAGAGCATCCTCTTTCACTCTCCCATCTTTGCATCCCTGAGTCCTGGTGACCTTGGCTGGTCCCGTCATGAGTGCTAAAGTGGCTTGCACTCATGAAGCAGGGAGGGCCTTGAGAATAGGAATTATTGGCTCTCACTTGTGCCTCTATCCCGCCTACTGTCAGTAGCCTTGGAGTTCCCTAGACCTCATTTATGCCATGGATATTAACATGGCCTTTAGCCATGAAGCAGGAAGCTTGGGCTTGGCTTAATCGGCAGCAATCAGCCACACTCACCTGCACTGTGCCTTTTAACCTCTGTTGTCATCTGCCTCTGGATCCCTTAGATCCAGTTATCCTTCCTAGGGTTTTGACCCGAAGCTTGGAATTAAGTTTGGGACAAAAATGTGCCTCTAAGGGGGTTGCGTGGACTCCTTGTCATAAGCCAAATGCGAAGGTGAAACTGTGGAAGTGAGTCCTCCTCCAACAAGGGAGAGGAAAGGATGCCTTGTGATATACCCAGATAATTGGTGGCTATAGTTATGCTTGCTAAGATTTGGGTGCATGGTGCTTGGCTTTGATTAGCTCCCTTGGTCTTACTTTCCGAAAAAGGAAACCTCCGAGTGATGGGTATCCTATTTATTCCCATCACCTGGCAGGATTTGCATGATAATTGCTCAGAACTAGAATATTGACCCAGATTTTTGCATTACCCATCCTTTTTGTTATTTTTGAGCTGCAGCCAGGGATTGCTGGTTGGTTCACAGGACAAGCAGGGTTAGGCTAAAATGTAGGTGAAAACTTACAAACAACTAATTAGTTTAGGATTTAATGACAAATGTGTGGTAAGTTTTGGAACATAATTTCTCTCTCTACAGTCCTCATGTTTGTTAAAAACACAAATCATCATAGAACTGAGTGGTTTGAAAAATAGACATTAGTCTTATACTTGGCCTGATTATTTGAATAAAGTGCAGCAAGAACAATTATTTCTACATAGGCCTTTTGGATTGGCTTTAATGGAAATTTGTTCCACAAGGAATCTCAGATAAGACCTTTTAAAGCTGAGCCCAACCATGGGTTTGCATCCTCAAACACCTATGAGTGGGTGTTTCTCTTCTCTTAAGGTCCCAAGATAAAATTGGAGCTCCTAGACCTGTTAGAAAGTGACATTCTTTACAGATCACAGGTCAGGAACCCTGTACAGGGACTCTGTAGGCAAGAGTATGAGGTCAATTTCCCCACAGGGCTTTTATCAGCTCTGAAAGTCAAGCTTGACTCCTTAAAGGGAAGCATACCCTTCCAGTAAAAGCCTTGGCAAAATAACCACTTTCTCCAACTGTGTTCTGTTGCAAAAGAAAAATGGATTCTTATTGCACTGAGGCAAACAACTACATTGCCATAAGAATACTCACAAATAGTTTCCAAATTCTAGAGAAACCAGGAAGAGAGAAAGAAAGATGCTCCAAATTTTAATTGCAGGAGTGTATATACATTACTTATTAAAGGCCATAAATAATTCAAAATAGGTTTCTTTGACTCTGAAAAACAAAACAAGGATCAGCAATATTCTAAGCAAAAGTCAAAAAGATTTGCTTCAGCTTCCTGAGTTCAGTCCATTTAGTTAAATCTTGTTTTGCTTGATATTTGTGAACATTTCAGCTCTTTATGAGGCCTGTACATTTTCCTTTATTCCAATGTTACAATCTCTAAAGTTATCAGAAGCCTGTACTTGACAGCACCTGTTAAAGTTCTATAGCTCATTATAAACCATCTTCAAAAAGGATTAAAACAAGACAACAATTGTATATGAATAGCAAAATGTCCAGGGTAGTTACAGTTAGAAACACAATTGACAAAGAAGTTTGGTTATCTCCATGGTTTACAATAACTTAACATAACAACCTTAATTATGATTGACAGCACATACTTTGGACATTAGAATTTTTTAAATCCCATAAAATTTTGGAACATATATTAGCCTTACTCACAAAAATACAGCCTAAAGAAGATTGAGCATCATTTTGGCAATCCCGTGTACCTAAACATGTCAAATAATCCTGTTTACCTCTTTTTTCTGAATGTTTCAGGGGCCCTCTGAAACATCCAAACAGCCAGGCATCAGGAAAGACAATTTTGAAACTGAAGTTTGATTTGGGGAAGCCTGTTAAATATCTTTGAAGTTTAAAACACTTGATATTATGAAATAGAATTACAGATTACCATAAGTTATTTATTTTGCCAAAATGATGACTCAGAAATTTTAAAGAAGAAAAAACCTTTTATAACCCTTTACAAATTTTGCCAAAGAGCAGGTTAGCACCTTAAGAAAACCTCATTATGCGTTTACTTTAATGTTCAATTAACAGAAAAACCATATAATAGCCCTTTTTGAATTTAGTCAATATCTTCACACAGAGAACCTCTTCCGTAAGATTAATTTCCACAATTCTTCCACTACTTCTTTGAACCTTCAGCTTTTTCCTAATTTAACTCAAAACAATCCTTTAACCCTAGGCAATAGTTTACATTTCCATGCCTTCTTATAACTGTTTACTAAAAAACACATTTTACTGCTCTTACACACCTTGCATGTAAATCTATTTCTAGTAGTTTTAATTAACTCCTAGCAATTTTTAACTTTAAGGTAAAACTTGGTAAGTTGCTTTAATTGTGTGCTAACTGCAGCCAAGGTTTGCCTTCTTAGTTAAGGGCATGGTTAATTCCATATGTCCCCAAGCCTTACCATCTGTGAAGTCCACAAGTCAAATAGTTCTCAAAACCCAAAAAGCAGTTTGTAACCTCAAAACCTTGCATCTGACCTGCGTTTTACCGATAGTCTTTAGTGCTGCTTTTATTTCTCAAAATTTAAAGTCACATGAACTGAAAGGTACCACATATTTTATATTCCCTTTAAAAAATATTAGATCCAAGCACTTGTTTTCCTTTAGGCCAAATTATTAAAGCTCTTTTCACAGACATCACACACAGTACATACACAGTCAGGCAGAAGAAAACCCAGTCACTGGGTGGGTTCCCTTAAGAGACAGAGCTAGGAAAACATGCAGATATCGAACCAGAAAGAAACTTATTCCCTAAGGCAGAATTGCTAAACAAAGCCTTGCCACAGGAATTACAAGCCATGCCCTCAGGATGTAAAACAAGATGGAGGCTTGATTTCACAACCAAAACTTTGCAGAGACTACACACAGTGATAGTTGATGAGAGCTGGCCAGTAAAACATCTCCTAAAAAAAAATCTAAAAGTTAACTGCCGACAGGGTGGAAAAGAGGAAAGAAAAGAAACAGTTTAAAAATGCCTGGGGAAGAACCTCTTATACTTATGCAACAGGTTCCTCCACCAGGGAGAAAAGTTTAAGCTTAATTACTGTCTGATGGAGTAAAACCCGTTGACTGGGGAAGGGGTAGGCTCTGGCAGCTTGTGGCTGGGAACCAGCCAGCCAACTGTGTGGGACCCTTGGGCCATGTGTCCCTGCACTGGCAGGGAGTGGGAAGTGGCGGGGAGCTGCTGCTTGCTGGTTAGCTCCTGAAAAAGGAAGGAAAAGGCCATGAAAAGGCCCAGGAGTGACAGGGGGTGGGGGCATGGTTCCCTCACGTTCAGAAGTCTGAGGATGAAAAGGTTTAGAAGCAACAGTGAGAGGTTTTGAGTCCCCATTTCACTCACCGCTTCTCGAGTCCCACATTGGGTGCCAAAAATGTTGCAGGACTTTTCCTTAGTTCAGCTAAAAATAGGGTTCTTTGTCCCACAGCCATGAAAATTCAGGCTTGCAGACAATTTGAATGGTGAGTAAGACAGGGCTTTATTGAGTGAAAAGGAAGAAAGGGGGAAACAAGGACTCTCACTAGGCCAGAGTCCCTGCTAGAGCACTTCCTGTCAGCTGTTCTAATCCCAGGTTCCACACAGGAAGAGGAGCAGCCAGGCTCCTTCCTGCTGCAAGCTGCAAACTTCCTGAGGCTCCATCGCAGTGCACAAGCTGGCTGGAGTTTCTCTGGGGACCCCCTCCCACCTGGCTGTCTCAGTAGCCTCTAGGACCTATGGCCAAAATCTGGAAAACTGAGCCTCCGTTTCCTCAATAGCAGAAAGGCTTCAAATTCTTCTACTATAGCAAAGAAAAGGATCAAGATGAAGCTGTTAATTTTCCATGGGAAAGTAATCTCAATCTTTATTTCTTGCTACAAGGAGGGTGTCATTCATTTGCCTCCTTGGTGTCAGATACATTCCTCTCTTTTGTCCTGAATATGACATTTTCCAGACTTCTTGCCAGCTGCCTTCTGGACTAGCCAATGAGAGGCAATATTGGGAGATTGGAGGACTAAGAGACAGCAGTCAGGGAATTTCTCCCCTTATTTCTGCTTTGATTGGCATCTCCTCCATGGTCCTAGTTCACAGTAGGCAGTTTCTGTTGTCCATCCAGTTCCTCTTTGTTGTTCATCCAGTTCACTCTCTCACTATTCTTTATTGTGGAGTTCATTGTAGCCCAAGCACTATGGTAGGCAAGTGACCAAGGTCAGGCCAATCAGAGAGTAACAAGCTCAGGGTCATGGTGATTGGCTCAGGAATGGCCACATGACATAATTCAAGCCAATGGAGTCAAATAGAGCTGACCCTGGGACTTGTGCTTGGGCAACCAAGTAAGAATAATTTTGTTTTTCCCAGGGCTTGGCACTGTGAAGATATAATTCTGGAGCTCCTATGTGGAGGGAGACTTTCTCCAAGTGAAATCAGAGGGAGATGCACTTTAGAGAGATGGAGAGAGAGAATCCAAGTCCTGATGGTGTTATTTGCATCTCTACAGCTAGCTGGATTGAAAGCTTGTCTGATATTGAATCAAGTTGCTGTATACTTCTGTTTCTAAAAGGTTTTCTGGTTTCAGCAAGTTTGAGTTGGATTTCTGTCCCTTGCAACAAAAAGAGTTCTAATACACCTATAACAAGTAAGGCAAGATGTTAGTCACTCTGGAGAATCTCAAGATGTGTGAGCTCTCAGGTAGTATAGAGAGGGAAAAAAATGGATCCATTACTTGAAGCAGAGGGTGTAATAGGAACAGGAGATAGAGAGAAAACACAACTACTCTACTTCTTCAACTTCTATTTTGCCTTGACCCTTTCAGTGAAAATAACCTTCATACAAAGAGGGTAGAACAAATGTTTTTGCAGGGTTCAGAAATCTGAGATAAATAAGATAGAAGAAAGCTCATCACTGCTTTGAGTGAGTCCAAATCGCTTGACTGAGCCACATTGAAGTGAACTTAAAGGACTTAAGGATGAGAATGTCAAGCCACAGGGGGTACACTTTGAAGGATTATGGGTAATTGGAAATGCATCTGGATTTTTAAAAATAGGTTTTGTTATCTATAGTCCAAGGATATATATTTAATCATTGAAAAATTAAACTGTTGGTTGTTAAACACAATAGAAAAAGACAACAGCATGGATCCAAAAAGAAGTTAGGACAAACCACTCCAATCTGTTTTCTTTAATAAAATTATGAGATGGACATAAAAGGGAATGTGACAGATAGAATGTATTCAAATGGCAAAATGGTTGGCAGTCTTTTCTCCTAGTGTTGAAAATTCTCGTTTTCAAATGGAGAAACAAGTCACATGATAGTACTACTCAGATGATTAATTGATCAGAGCCAAAGAGTGTTTGATCAATGGAGTAATGAAACTTGGAGGGCAGTCTCCAGGGAAATGCTAGGAGGCTCTATCCTATTTTTAATTATATAGCAGTGATTATAATACTTACTGATTTTTAAATTACATAAATCTGGGAAAGCTTTGTTGATAAAATCAGAACTTAAAAGGTTATAACCGGCTGTAATAATTTACCTTAAAAGCAACAATATAATTTTTAACAAAAAAAAGGTAAAGTCATACATTTAGGTTAATTTTTAAAACTACACAAGTACAGAATGAAGACAATCTGGATTAACTGCATTTCAACCAAAAAAGATGTAAGTGTTTCACTTGACCGCAAAATATGATATAATGCCGCCACTACAGAGGACAATGTAGATTTACTCATGTGAGGAAAATGCCCATACTATTTTGTTAAGTGGATAACAACCAGGGCACAGAATACACACACTTATGCACAGATATTAATAGGAAAAAAGGCCAGAGAGGTAGCAGTGGTTAATTCTCAGTGGTGAGAATACAGATGATCTTATTTTTCTTTGTGTTGTTTCATATTTTACATGTTTGCTGCAATTACTTTTTATAATTAAAATGTCATTTTAGCTTGATATGGATCAAAACTATAACATAGCTAATAAAAACAAAAGAAATGCAAACTTAGGCTGCATACATAGAATTATATTTTCCAGAAAAGAGATGTTGATCAGTTCATTCCTCTGTACTAGAACAACTACATCAGGGATAATGAATCAAGACCTGAAAACCATGTTTTACATGGGACTTTGACAATTTGGAACGCATATGGGAGTTGGCAAGGATGTGAAGGATCTGAAGGTTAAAGGAACTGGTGAGTATGGCCTGTAAAGAAAAAATATAATGGTCTACATTTGCTTTCTTCATATGCATTAAAGGCTCTCGTATAAAAGGAGCAATAGGTTTGTGACAGATTGACGATGGCCACAAATTCTTTGACACTCATTCCCTTAAAAGGTGAGAATATATATCCCCTCCCTTTGAATGTGAATGGTCTCTGATCAACAGACTGTGACACAAGTGACCTTATGCCAGTTTCCAGGCCCAGGCCTTAAGAGACTGGCAGCTTCCATATTCCATATTCCATATTCACTGGCAACACCAATTCTGATGCAGCCAGTGGCCATATTAGAAGCCTGCCTACACTATGACCACCATGCTATGAGGATGCCTATGCTAGCCACATAGAGGTGCTGCATAAAGTAACTGATGTCTGACCAGCCCCAGATGATCCAGCCATCCTAGTCCAGGCACCAGACGTGTGAGTGAAGAAGCTTTCAGATGACAACTTCTGGGTGGACCCATATAAAGGATTACAAACAAGAACAACCCAGCTGAGCCCATCAATTCCAGAATCATGAGATATAATAATAAATCATTATTTTAAGTTACTGAGTTTTAGGATAGTTTGTTACAGAGCAGTAGAAAATTGAAACTCTTGTTATATCTAGCTTGATCTTAGTATAACAAGTTATAGGAGACCCTTGATGGGGTTTTATGTAAGAGAATAACCATTGCTCTTGTGTGATAAGCACTCTGACAATACAACATGGGATTTATGAGGGGTTTGTGGCACCTGAGTCAGTTCAGGGATGACACCTCAAAGTTTTGTAACAAGCTGCTAGAAACTACCACCTGCAAAATAAGACCAAACCACAAAGATAATAGAAGTGAGCTCCATCCTTAGGGATTCCCTCATGGAAAGAGAATCATGAGCAGAAACAGGAAACGTAGGGAAATTGTGGGTGAGTCTTCACTAGTGAATTGAGACTAGTCACTGAGCTAGTGTACCTGCTGAGGAAAGTGATGGAGCACTTCTTCCTACTTTGTCAGGAGCATGCTATCCTACTTTTCTACATCTATGGATATTTCTTCTCCTGGATATTGAGTCTAAGAGGCATCAGATCGCAAGTTTAGGGGACTTATCTACCCAATGCATGAAAATGAGTTTCACTGTAAGAATTCGGAGTTAGCGTCTAGGAGAAGGGAGAAGAACTCCATGCTTCCACAGCATCCTGGCCATAGCAATCCAAAAAAGAGTACCAGAATGTTTTTTAGCATTTTCCCAGGAACGTATTCTGTACACATATTAACTGTATACATATCACATATCTTCAAGACAAATTCTCTCAGAAAATTCACTACAAGAGTACGGTATATTTTACTGCTATATCTACTAGCATATTGTTGAAGAAGCAGCACCTGCTTCAACTGTGGGTTGGCCAAACACGTGGGCGTTATGTCTGACCTTTTTTTTCATCCACAACACTAAGTTTTGGAGTTGAGTCATCATGGAGCATTCTCTAAGTTTTTCCTCCATAATTTTCTTTTGCAATACCCCTGCTTTTTTCATTCTAAGCATTTATTGCAATGTATAAAATGTATATGTCTTTTCTTGTTCTTTCATTGGCTTTTGCCCCACTAGCATGTAAGTTTGTGAGGACAAAGACTATGTCCTTGTTCACTGCTATACTCTCAGCACATTGGGCTATACCTAAGACAGTTAAGACATTCAGTAACTATTTGTTAAATTAATAACCAGACTTTTTTTCTTGCTCTGCCTGTTTTTGAGTCCAAGATTCATTTACTGGACACGTATTTGAGAAACTTTCCACACACATCAAACTCATAGAGAAGGGAGAAATAATGAAACTGCAAGAAACCAATCATCAAATTTTCAAAGTTTGGGCTTGATACGTATTCACAAATAACCAAGGGACAGCCACAGAATGGTAGATTAATAATAAATCACTTTCACTGTGATTAATGTTGCTATTTTACCAAACGTTGTCATTTAGTCTCTTTTGCCGGGACATCACCAAATAGAGGAGAACAATATGACCACTGTGTAGCTGGACAAACTGTAACAAGGTTACAATCTTTTGAGTGCTGGATATTTCTGTTCTAGGAATTCATATTTAAATCAGATTTTGAACAGATGAAAGGAATGTACAATTAAAGTTAGCTTGAAGAGAGAGACAGGCAATTTTGCCCCCATGGAAAACAACTGGGCCTTTGGCAGATGCCAGTATTTTGGGAAAGAGGGGCTAAAATTGGGAGGGAAGAGCTGTCAGTCTTTGTACCACTTTCAGATCATCAGTAAGTGCGATTCTGTGGGCTTATTACAGCCCAGAGGAGCCATGTAGCTCAAGATGAAGATTTCCATATGGTGATGCAAATTAAAACCCTTCTGCAGAGGTGTCTGAAAAGAGCCAATCACTTGGAGAAGTGCTCGGAAACTGTTTGAAGAAAGGAAAGTTCGGTGAGAGGAAGGAGGTAAAATGTCTTTGGCTAAAATGAAGTTGCTACTGTTGTTGCTGAAGACATTTTAACAGCATTGGGTTCTGAGCCGTGGTCACAGAGAACAAAGTGCTGGGTCTGTTGCTTTTATCACTTAGCACATTTAGCACTAAAAGATAAATGTTCCCTTCTTCCACTCTGTCTGTTTTTAAGATCCCACCTGATTTTCCTTTGCATCTCTACTGTTTTATCTCCTCACTGCAAGGGTGTGGGTCTGTCTTCTGCACCTCAAATGCAAGGTGAGGTTCTTCCAGTTTCCCCTCTAGTTCTTGAATCTAATTTACAAACGACAGCTTGTATGGTGCTTTATAGTTTGCTAAACATACCCACATACCTTGTCTCACTGAGCCTTCATGATAATCTTTTAGGAAACTCAATGAGGAAAGAGAAAAAACACGAATAACTCCTAAGGGTACAGTCATTGGACCTAGAAAGAGCTGAGTTTGATTCCCTGCTCCCTTGCTTCTTAGCTGTGTGACTTCAGCAAGTTACTTAACCTTTCTGTGTCTCAATCTCCCTATCCCAGGCTTTAAGTCTAGAAAGAGATACGGAATTTGGCTAAAAAGAATTAGACTCTAGCACGTGACTTCTTGGGCAGAATCTCTACCATTGGCCAGACATTGATCTTGGGCAAGTTATTAATAGTCAACATTTCTGTGCCACAGTATCCATATCTGAAAACTGGAGATAATGATAGTATCTTTTAACCAGAATCTGGTTGTTAGGATTAAAGAAGTTAATATGTAGGAAGAATTTTTTTAAAAAATCTGGCATGCAATAATCACTGTGTAAGTTTTACTGTGATAGTCATTATTTCTAAAAATATATTTTTTGATCTGCTAATAAAATTAACACATCAGCATTGTAGAAATCCTGGGAAATCTCTATCTTTCCCTTTCTAGTTAATTGTTTTTTTAATGAGTTATAGTGAACACAGCTCTAAAATATTCAACCAATGCCTCCTCTCAATAGTACCATGCTCCCTCTCACCAGGCTGTCATAAAGTTGTACAAGTTAGAACACAGGGACAGATACACACTTCTCCATCAACAACAACACACAACCAATGGAGAACAGAATTGAAATTAAGGTGAGAGTTTTTTCTGTGGCACTGGTTGGTTGCTTGTTTTCTGGGGCGGGGGTGGTTGTTGTTGTTTTAATTTGGCCTCTCTGTGCTGCTCTCTCTCAGTAAATAGCCACTCACTTTCAGAGTCTTCAAAGATGACAAAGTTTCTATAAAGTGTGATGACCTGGAAAAAGACAGAAAGAAATAAACACCTATAACTTTTCCAGGAGAAGGAAGGAGAGTTTTCTCCCTGGCCTTCCCTGTGTGACACCCCCTGACAACACCAGAGAGGCCCCCTTGCCTTCTCAATCCACAAGGTGCCAGGCACCCTTCCCAAATGCGAGACGTAGCCAAATGGCACTTGCAGCCACATTCCTTTGAGCTAGAGGGGAGTGTTTGTCTTAAGGAAATCAAGTATCAGGAACCATATAATTTAACATCTAGCCCAGGACAGTTTTCAGGGGAAAGGGGGGCACAGTTAAGAATATTGCCAGATGGCATTCAAAGACTGGGATGGGTGGCTACCCCAGAGGTGATTGTGGCCACTTGTCCATCAGCTGCAGTCCCAGGTCCTGGGTATGCAAATGCTTTGTTGCTGGGGCTTCTTCATGAGTGTGGTGACTCCTAGAGCCAAATCCCTGTAGGGGATTCCCCACCCCTTACCCTCCTCCAGATTTTTGTACAATATTACAATGCTTTTGATTATGATAGAGGAAGTAAATGTTCCTCCCAAACAGAAAAGATGTGAACATTTCCTCATTAAAGAAGGAAGAAATTTTATTCCGGTACCAAGCCTACACTCAGCACAGGCTTCAGAAATATTTGATGAATGAATAGTGTTCTCAAGATCATAAAACAGATAACGTCGATGAAGTGCTTTCTCTGTGATGGATACCATGCTAAGTGCTTTGCACATATTGTCTCATTTGATCCTCACAGTAACCCCAGGAAGTAAGAGACATCCTCAAATAACAGATGAGGAAATAGAGGCTTTGAAAAGTTGAGAGACTGTCCAAGGTGACAAAGTTAGTGGTAAGTGGCAACGCCAAGACTCAAACCAAAGTCTACACTTTTAACCACTAAGAACAATAATAAGTAAATGGTAATGACAATAATAACAACAACAACAAACACTGTGCACCAGGCACAGTTCCAAGCATTTTATATATATTCTATAGACCTATATTGTCCCTGGGGCATTAGTGTTACCATTCTATCCCCTTTACAGGTGAAGAGACCACAGCTCAGAGAGGCTAATTGACATGTCCAAGGTCACACAACTCTTAAATACCTGAGTGAGATACCAACCCAAGCAGTTGGGTTTGGAGACTCATCCTATGCCACCCTTCTGCTGTCTCTCAACCTTGCTGCTCTGTTACTTATGATGAACCAAGACAACATTGTTTGGCTGGGAATTCTCTGGCAGGACTCTGATCAAATTAACATTCAAGCAGACACTGTCTTTCATTCAATGTAATAAACTCTTATTTTACTATTACTTATTTGGTCCATGGCTTCGTAGGAATTGTCAGGGACATAGCAGGAGACAGGTACCTTAGCCTTTTAGAACCTTAAAGTCCATTCAGGGCTGAGATTCTGTAAGTGCTACATGTCTACTGAATACCAGCTAGACCCTAGTAACTATGCAGGGTCCTTCCACATTCCCTGCTTCCTTTGATCTGCACATTTATCCTGAGATTTAGTATTATTTTCCCCTATATTCAAATAAAGAAACAGTGACTTTCAGCAGAGAAAGAGATCCCTCAGCCATTGGCCCTAGTTCTACCTGACCAGGAATTCTCTCCAGGCCACATATATGGGTTAACCAGCTTCACACATCACAGAAGCACTCACCTTTAATTTTTTTCTTAATATTCTGTATGCGCATACATGCGCGTGAGCGCGCACACACACACACGGCCTAGCTATTAAGAACTAAATATAGAACTGATTACTGGGTTCAGTGTTTATTCTAATTCGTGCAGGTTCATAAAGTCCACTTTAGACAAAAATAAGGCTGACTCACATATGTAAAAGAAAATCAGTTCATATTTACAAGCTCCATAAAGCCTGCTGGAAATACTTAGGCAAAAAGATACAGCAAATGCATTTACAACTTTACCCAAATGTCTCACTAGCAGTGATCTGAAGGAGGTTCAGAGAGGGCTAAAAACCAGGAGCTCAAATAATCTATGAGGATAATATATTCTAACTACCAAATGAACAGGGCAATCTGAGAATATTGGATTCAAATGGATTTTTCTGTGTTTGCAAAACTGCTGCAGAACACACCATAAATGGGGCTTATGACATATTTAAAGGACCAGCCTTTCTGCTTCCAATATTCTGGCAATTCTTGAAATTTCTGGGGGCAGACACTCTCCTTGCACCCAGCGCAGTGCTACTCAGGCACATTATTCATTAAATCAACAAATACTATGCCTCCAGCATTACTTGTGTGTTCAGGGGAAGATAAGAACAGAAATGTGGTTCCACTCTCAAAAAACTTACCATGTGACCCCAATGGATTTAAAACAGAAGTTAGTTGGAGCCTATTTATTGACAGGCACCAAGGCCCACCCCAATTGATTCAAGGAGAAAGAAGATTTGTTGTCAGGAAGGGAAGAATCTTAAGGAACTTAGGTGCAGGGAGCACAGCCAGGCTTTTATCCACTTTTCCCTCTCTCTGGGAGCACCCTCATCTCCATTCTCAAGGCTTCTCTCACCACTTCTTTCTCCCTCCACCTGCCCCCTCTGCATCAATACAACCAATTGGGCATAAAGGGAGCAGGTGCTCTTGATCTGACAACAAAACCTTCTGCAAAGGAATCAAGAGACTGCCCAAATGCTAAGAAACACTGAAAGTCACTCAAAATTATGGCTTCCCTGGGAAGGAAGGAGATGCAGCCCTGGGGGCTCTTGCCCCATTGACTGTGCCCACAGGGATGGAGCAGACTGGCTCATTTTGCATGGGCTTTGAAGTTGGTTCCCTGAATCTTATTCCCTCTTGGGAGAAGGGCCTTCTGCAAAGAGGCTACTTTCCAAAGAGGGATCATCATTTATAGAAATGTCAGGCCAGGCGCGATGGCTCATGCCTGTAATCCCAGTGCTTTGGGAGGCTGAGGCAGGAGAGTCACAAGATCAGGAATTTGAGACCAGCCTGGCCAACATGGAGAACCCTGTCTCTACTAAAAATACACAAATTAGCCGGGTGTGCTGGCGTGCGCCCGTAATCCTAGCTACTCAGGAGGCTGAGGCAGGAGAATCACTTGAACCTGGGAGGCGGAGGTTGCAGTGAGCAGAGATCATGCCACTGCACTCCAGCCTGAGTGACAAAGTGAGACTCCGTCTCAAAAAAAAAAAAGTCCACCTGTATGGAGGTCAGAGCTGCAGTCACTATGCCTCCCAGGACACAGAAGAAAAAAGGCCCCGAGGACCTGTAACCTTGAGCCTGCAAGAGAGTACATGGCCATTACACACCTGCCTCAGACCAGAACTTAATGACTTACAATATTATCTACTTTACAAGCACTAATGGAGAGCCTGCAGCAAGCCTATGCCTGGCACAGGGGGATCCCGAATTAGGAAACATAGTCACCAACCTAAGGATTCTGGATCCTACTGAAGAGCACAAACATGCCTGGAACCAACCACAATGTAAGGCAGAAGGTGGAGCATGCCTCTAAACAAAGACAGGAAACTAGCATTTGTTAAAAGACAGCTCTATGCAGGCATTTAAGACTCCCACTCTCCCTGAAAGACACATGTTAGCGCAAAGAGTTAACTCAGGCTCAGAGAGGCAAAGGACTTTGTCCACAGCCACACTGTTAGTAACAGGATTTGGGCCCTGCTCTTTGCAAAACAGTAGGTGGCTTCCTCCTAGAACAATGCATTGTCCACAAGGGATACAGAAGGTCCAGAGAATGCGGAAGAGAAAGTGGCTCCTCAGGGGGAGCGGGCAAGACTGCATTGGCAAGATTTCTAGCAAGTTGGAAGAAGTGTTACATAAAATTAAATTACTAATGTACTTTCAACAGTGTGTGGGGAAGCAGATGTTGGAAGATTTGTTTGAAGCAGGCACAGTAGGTGATTGACGATGATAAAGACAGCCTAGGAAGTACCAAGAGCAGACCCCAAAATAGCACTAAATGAGGCCACTTAGTGTAGAAGCAAATAGATCTATATCCTCACCCAGCCCCATATTACAGTGTTATATGGTTAGTGTTTCTAATGATACTTCTGGATTATCAAGAAATTGATGAATTGCACTGACATGTTGTCTAAGGTAACTAGAATGTACTGTCAGGACTCTCTTTCTTGGTTCTGAATGGATCTTGGGCTAGCTGTGTGGTCTTGCACAAGTCAGTTAATTCCTCTGGACTTCAATCACCTCACTGAAAAAATAAGAGCTGTGACAAGTCTAAAAGTCTTTCATTGGAAACAGAGTGATCCTGGAGGGAGAAATCATTCCTGCCCATCCCACCACAGCAGTGCCGACAGCCCTTGTGGAAGGTTGCCACATTCTTCCTTCTGGACCACCCAATCCATATATGGTTGTAGGCTCTAAAGACAATATCTTACTGCTTCCTCTTTCTGCTCCATTTCCCTAAAGGCCCTTCTTCTTTGCAATAGCTCTCTTTTGCCCAGGTTGTCACTCTTGATATCATGACCATACATGTTTCAAAATCAGGGGTACTTTGCCACTTACTAAAAAGGAAAAATATATATTACTATGAGAATTATTATTTTTTTTTTTAGATAGAGTTTCCCTCTTGTTGCCCAGGCTGGAGTGCAATGGCGCAACCTCGGCTCACTGCAACCTCCACCTCCCAGGTTCAAGCAACTCCCCTGCCTCAGCCTCCCAAGTAGCTGGGATCACAGGCATGCACCACCACACTTGGCTAATTTTTTTGTATTTTAAATAGAGACGGGGTTTCGCCATGGTTGGCCAGGCTGGTCTCAAACTCCTGACTTCAGGTGATCCACCCACCTCGGCCTCCCAAAATGCTGGGATTACAGGAGTGAGCCACAGCACCTGGCTGGCAAATTATTTTTACTTAATATTTTTAAGGGCACAAGTCATGCTGTTTTTATACTAAGCTAGTTTTGCCATCTATAGGCAACGTGATTTCTACAAAAATGAAAACATGTAGCAGAGAAACCATTGACGCCCCTGGCTTCTACACTGCAGAATGTCAAGACTGAATGCAGGCCTGAACAAGCCATCCCTGTTGTGCTAGAAGCCTTGGCAATGCGGGGAGGGTCTTAGGGTTCATTTTAGTGCCTATCCCCATTGATTGCCCTATCTCATGTTCAAAGGTCAGGGCCAATCCAGATCACGAACTGTGATTTGGCCTCAGCCCCCAGTTCTGTCCAAGGAGGGTACTTGAAGTTACAGCAGTAGAAGTCCAGTTCCTGGAGCCCTGGAGGTTCTTTAACCTTCAGAGCACACTGTTTATAACCAAATATCCCTAAGGGAGATAAGACCTTAATCCAGGGGTGATAAATAGGTTTCATCTAAACTACCAACTTTGATCAATTCAGTAATGTCTGCCTGGAGCCTTGTACTGAGAAAGATTCTTAAACTGTTCCCCAGAGTGATATTCAAAACGGTTAACAATCCACCAATCAGCACAAATGGCCAGCTGCAGTGCTGGCCAACCCTGCCCTGCCCAACCCTCACCCTCACCCCAACTCTTCTGGGATCTTCCAGGTGCCCTGATGGTTTGGGTGTTAACTCTTTAGTTGCTGGGTCAGCGTAGGGAGGTCCAAAAGGAGCCCACCAGGCCACAGCTGTTTACCAACTGATGCAGAAATGGTTCGATGTCTGAACCATCTGATTCTAAGCTCAATATCAGCTACAGCTGTCTCCCAATCCATGGGAAGTGCCAGCAGTGAATTAGTACTGTCAGCCTTTGAGGGGGGAGGGGAAGAGAGTGCAGCATCATGTTGAATATGTATTTTACCTTTTAAAGAATCCGTGTTTTTCTCAGTGGATCATGGGACTAGAAACTATTGTGTTGTTGGCATTGCAAATTTTGACTGGACACAGAGAGTTGAGAGGGTGAACCTCAAACATATTCATTATCATTATCAGTAAAACTTACTAAAGAATCATATGTCTGAAAAAATTTAAATTTGCAAAATCAAGCCTAAGGAAATTGAACTTAAAAACGTCATTATGGAAAAAAAAATACCTTGAGTGATGACTGAATTCTACCAAAAATTTGAAGAACTAATCCTTCTCAAACTCTTCCAAAAAAAACTGGTTATATGGAATAGAATTTCTCATAATGAAAATGGAAATGAAAACCAAAATGATTGAATTTTTTTTAAGAGACAGGGTCTTGTTCTGTCACCCAAGCTGGAGTGCAGTGGCACAATCATAGCTCACTGTAGCCTCCAACTTCTGGACTCAAGCAATCCTCCTACCTCAGCCTTCTGAGTAGCTGGGACTACAGGCTCATGCCACTGTACCCAGCTAATTTTTAAAATTTTTGCAGTCATGGGGTCTCACTATGTTGCCCAGGCTAGTCTCAAACTCCTGGCCTCAAGAGATTCTCCCACCTCAGCCTCCCAAAGTGCTGAGATTGCAGGCATGAGCCACCAGGTCCAGTTTTGGCTGGAAATTTTTAGGTGCATCAGATAAAAAATGATCAAAGAATTAAATTTACTTATTAGAATTTGCTCTATAAAATCATCTTAACAAAAAAAAATGTTTTTATTATTCTAATACAAATAATTTTATTTACAAACCTGAAATCAAAATGTACTTGGGGTCAAAATAGCAAGGAACAAGCTTTCAATAAGTCAAAGTGGGCTGGGATTTGTCAATGTTTCCTATCATTTCGAGCAGCTACCCTGGGTCCTCTCTCAAAATTAGGATTTGTGTCATAGTCATGACATAAACCTTGTGGCAATTGCTGGGGTGCATGCGTAGGGCATGCCCCCCACATTCCTCCAGCAACAATATGCTGTCACACCTTCCAGGAGAACCCCCATTGAGAATCACCATTGAATTGATACACTGTTCTTGCTAGTGCATGATTTTCCCACTAGAGCAGGAAAAAATGTTTAAGAAACTTTGCTTTAAATATTGAGCCTTTCCCTTATCTCCTTGTGTGCCTCTCCCCCACCCTCTCTACCCTGAGTGATTAAACACCTGTGCCTGTTCCCTACCTGCTCCCTCACTAGTCTGCTCCATCACTGTCTCTCATTGGACCATTCTGCAATAACATCCTCCAGGCCTCCTATTTCCACTCACCCTCTTTACAATCATTCTTCATTCTGTAGATGGAGCGATCCTCAAAAACCTAAGTCAAATCATGTTGTTCCTCTTCTTAAAGCCATTCAATGGTTCCCTATTGCACATAGAATTAAGCATAAAATATAAAATCCTTATTCTGGTTTATGAAGCGTTTTACAATCTTACCCCTGCCTACTGTACCAGATATATCTTGTACCCTCTCCTGCCTTTCTCCCTTCTTCTCCTGCGTTCCTTTCATTCCTGTAAATTCCCACCGTAGATACTCAGCACTGGCAGTTTCCTCTACCTGAAGCATTCTTTCCCTGATCGTGCCCTGTTTGGCTTCTTCTTGACTTTCAGGTCACAGCTTCTCAGTCTTCTGAGAGATCTTTTCTGACCATCACCCCCAAACCGAAGAAACCACAGTTCCTATTTCATCCTGCTTTAATTCTCTTCATAGCATTACATCACTTTGTTTAATCTGTTTAATATTTGTCATATCCTTCATTACAATGTTAAGCTCTCTAAGAGTAGGGACTAATTTGATCTTGTTCACCATATGTAAGCACCCAATATATGTTCATGGATAGATAATGAATGAATGAATGAATGAGCAAATGAACATAGGTAGTACCTTAAAGACTGCTGAAATTGTAGGAGCCAGTGCTGGGACTATCAAAGAGAAAAGATGATAAGCTGACTCTTCCTTCTCTCAACCTAAGACGCTGCTCAAATTTGCCCTTTCCCTCAGGAAGCTTATGCTATCCACAGAGGCTTCACTTCACTGCTTCTATAGCAGTAATACACATTTGCAGTTAACTGTTTTCTCCACGGTGATATCACTGATGCCACCGTACTGTATTATCTTCCACGTTGTATTGCTCTGCCTCTTCATCTGGTTTGAATCTTCCCAACAAGAGTAATCTCCTTGCAGGCTTGAACTATATCTTTTGTGACCTTCAGTTCCTAGTAGGCACCCAGTAAGTGTTTTATAAACCATACAAATTCAGGCTTGGGGGTAATCTTAGAGATCACTTTCTCACAATTCCTATTGTGGCGATAAAAGAGAGCAGAGACCTAGAGACTGAAGTGACTTTCCCAAGATTATGTGGCCAGCTAGAAACAGGACTGGTCCTCAAACTTGGGTTTCCTGTTCCCAGGCCGGTGTTCTTTCTACTGTGTCAGTGGAGACCTTGTTAGAAATGCAGATTTCTAGGCACTCCTCTCAGATCTTCTTTAGGGACCTGGAATCAGGTGCCCAAAGTAACTGTGGTGATTGTGACTCCAGGGACCCAAAGATGACACTGCTTCTGTGCAGGTTGAATCGTATGAAACACCTGACAGTTTTTGACCTCCAAAACCACAATTTCATATTCGATGCAATAATATTCTCTTGGGTATAAAGCACTAAGTATGAAAGAGGAAGAGATCCAGGGAAGAGATGATAGCTCTCCAAAAAAAAAAAAAAATTAAAATCTGAACAGAAGGATAATCAATGGATGCCCAAGTGGAAATTTCATGAAGACAGAGAGAGCTTCCTTTTCTGGACCAAAGCTGCCCTGAGGTGCCAGGGAGGTTACAGGGTGTAACCAGCCATAGCTTTGTCCTCGGCCCTGAAAAGGTTATAGCAATAATAATCATGTTTAAAGTTGGTATTTTTTTTGAGAGGTTGCACTTTCCAAAGACCACTTTAGGCACAGGTATTAACTCGTCCTTAGAGTAATCCTACTATCATTGTTCTCACTTTACAGTTGAGGGAACTGAGGCAGGGAGAGGCTAAGGAACTAGCCCAGGGTTAGGGTTAGGAAGTGGTGGAGACTATTTCTGCACCCACTACACTATTTTGAAGATGTTCCAGGGAAAATTGGATGACATTTGGCAAGGACTTTGGAAAGTTATCCCCTGCATGAAGTGAACAGTTGAATAAAAGACCTCCAAAGAAACTTCCAAGCCTGGTGTTTTAGGAGTCTAGGATTCTGAGAGAGGGGCTCCAGTAGAGGAATGCTTCACCACAGTGTCTTTTTACCCAAGCACTCTCCTCCCTGCCTTCCTCCTACCTGCCTTTTATTCAGGCACACAGTGTTCTTGGGTGGACTTACAGGGGTTGATCCAGGAATGAGGGGTTATGAATTCCCATTTATTCTACAGCTAATACTGTGCTAGGCACTACTGTACCCACACAAGGCATCATGTGTATATACTCCTCCTAACACCTCTGAAGTAGGTACATGCCCTCATTTTACAGACAAGGAGACTAAGACATAAGAGAGGGCTCTGGCCTTAGCTCGTCAGTGTCAGAGCCAGGATCGGGAACATGGGTCTGTTTCCAGAAGCCTTTGCTCTTTCAGCAAAACCACGGAATGCCTAGGAAGGTGGCTGCAGAAAAGAGCTGTTTCTTCCCTGTTCTTCTCCAGTGGGGCCTGAGAGCCCAGTGGAGCTAAAGGCAAGGAACGGAGTTTTTAAATTATTTGTTCAGGCTGCTGCAAAAGGCAGGTACCTTCCGCACCCTCAGCCCCTACATCAGCTAAGCCCACAATCAGATAAACTTATCCCTGGATGTTTCAACATACTATGCCCTATCAGAAGGCATGCGGTGGGATAAACCATGTGTCTTCTCCAACTTTAATTGATCAACAAACCTGGAAAATCACAAGAGTCTGTCCAGACAGTCCAACAACAAATAAAAGGAAGATTAAGATGTGCATTAAACATTTAAAATCGGGACCTAGCCCAGTCCTCCCGAACTGTTCTTCTCTTCAGGTGGGATTAATAGAGCATTTGCTGAGCCGTCAGCTCCGCTTGCCACTGAGTGAGAACCACTTCCCCGCAAGGCCCAGGGAGCAGGCACCTCTCCAGCATCCTAGCTCTGGTTCCTGCCACAGCAGGGACAGATGCTGTTTCCTTTACCTCCCTTATAATGATAACATTTACCTTGCGGGTTCCTTTGGCTGGTTTTTGTTTTATATGCTACAGGAGTTCTCAATTAGCCTCTCTCCTCTACCATCTGCTGATGAGAATGACGACATTTGTGAAAAGCAGCTACATAGCCTCTTTTCCCTCTTTACTTAAAACCAATGAGAAGGAGATGTAGGACCTGGGCTCCAGACCAGACTCACTGCTTCTTCACCATAGGGGACCCGGGCTAACTAGCATCTGGGGTTTTACTATTATATAAGAAAAGATACCACAGTCCTGAGGCCAACTCCACTCACTGGCTTCAGCTCCTGAGTCCCCTCTCCAGCTGAGCTCTGTCTGACAAGGCCATGGCCACCCCATTCCCCCTTTCAAATGTCTGCAGAGCAAGGGGCCTGGCACCATAAGCTTGGCATTTGCCCAAGGACAGTGAGGGTGGCGGCCTGGATGGTGTTGACAGGCCCAATATTTTAGCCATGTTTTCCAAATTGTGTTTTTCAGAATATTCATTAACAGATGTTCAGTTTAAGTGTCCCTTGATCAAATAAAATTAAGCAATTCCACTCATACTTGTTTACCCAAGGGAAACGAAAATACACAGCCACACAAGCACTTGTACACAAATATTCATAGTGGTTTTATTCTTGATCACCTAAAACTGGAAACCACTCAGACTTGGGGAGTGGATTCACAGTGACACATCCGTGCAGTGAAATACTACTTGGCAATAAAAAGGAAGAAACTACTGATAAACACAACACAGCTCAACTTCAGAAAACATCATGCTAAGGAAAGAAACCAGAGACACAAAAGACAACCTCCTGGATGACTCCAATTGTTGTGAAATTCTAGAAAAGGCTCAACTCTAGTTATAGGATACAGATCAGTGGCTGCCAGAGGTTGCACGTTGAGAAAGAGAATTGACTATGAAGGGTCATGAGGGAGTTTTTGAGCTGATAGAAATGTCCTAGACCTCAATTGTCATGTTGGTTACCTGAGTGTGTACATCAAAACTGATTAGACTGCACCATTAAAATGAGCAAGTTTTATTGTATGTAAACCATACCTCAATAAGACTTATTTTTTAAAAATCCAACAGGTTAAAACTCACAGGACCTCCTAGGGCCTTTAATATGACATTATGCATTTTACTTATTTAATTATTTATTTATATTTATTTTGAGACAGAGTCTCACTCTATTGCCCAGGCTGGAGTGCAGTGGCATGAGATTGGCCCACTGCAATCTCCACCTCCCAGGTTCAAGCGATTCTCATGCTTCAGCCTCCCAAGTAGGTGGGACTACAGGCACCTACCACGTCCAGCTAATTTTTGTATTTTTAGTAGAGACAGTGTTTCTCCATGTTGGCCAGGATTGTCTCGAACTCCTGACTTCAAGTGATCTGCCTGCTTCAGCCTCCCAAAGTGCTGGGATTACAGGCATGAGCCACCATGCTTGGCCAACATTGTGCATTTTAAATCTTTGAGGAGGAGCTATAACATCCAAGATTTCCCAAATTCACTTGACAAAGAATTTAATAAAGAATTTTACAAAACATCTGTTACATTCTTGGGGAAACAGGTAAAAACACGCATTAGAGAATCGCCAATTTGGATAAAGCATTGCCCTCCTTATTGTTTCCTTTAAAATTCAAGTATCCTTAACACAGGAGCACATTCAGCCTGACACCTTCGTAGGAACTTGTTTAGGAGGCAATTTCTTGCAGATCGGAGGGCCACGTGTTAGCAGGAGCACACTGGGTGAGGAAGAGGGTACTGGGAAGGGAAGGGGGAGCCAGAACCTGATTGGGCTCCCTGCAAGCTGCGGTTATCCATCCTGAGAGGCAGTCCACCAGACGCCAGGGAAATGAGTCAGAGATGAGTATTCTCCCTGCCCTCCAGGAGCTCAAAGCCTCACTTACTCTTGTCAGGAGTCATTTGGTCCCAGGATCCCATTGCCCACGCTGTTGTCTATGATTTTTCTCTCTGGCTTCTCATTGCCTCTTCCTAGGAGAAGGGGATGATTCTCTGGCTCTTGGGTCCTGTAAACTCCTGCATACCTCCAGCCAAAGTGGTCACCAGCTCTAACTGGCGGGCTGTCCCCAGGCTCACTGATCACCAGAAGGGATACAGCACTGGCCTGGGGAGTTGTGGTGGGTGGCAGCAAAGGGAGAGAGTCTTCTACCTCATTTCATCTCAAACCATGTCCAAATCCAAATTCTCCCTACTGCTGGAGGGGCCTGCCCTGTGGCTCTGAGTCATGAGAAAACCAGACATAGGCGAGCATCACAGGGACAGCTGCAAGGAACATGCCTGCTTTATCAAGTGGACAAAGCTCTGTCCAGCCAGCTCTGCTCCTGCTGCCTCCTGTCTCCTTCCTCCCTCTCTCATGTCTCCCTGACGTGGCCCGCTGGCCCCTGTCCAGAAACAGCTGTCTCCAGGGAGGCAGAATGCACCTCCAAGATTGGGACCCCTAAACTGTCTGATTCCAGAAACTGAGCTCTTAATTGCTGCACTATACTCTTAAGTTCCATCCTCCCCCTCACTGAGGAAGGAGGCAGACCCAGGAGTATAACAGACTCTCCTTACCTCTTTCTATATTCCATGCACCTTGCCATCATCCAGCCACAAAAGATCCCTAAGCTTCCGAGGCTTAGCAACAAAAGTACACAGGAGACTGAGCCAGAAGCAGTAACACTGACTGCCCTCCATCTCTAGCTCCCCTGATTTCTCAAGGGATGTGGTTAGAAAGGGCAAACAGAGCCCCAGGACATTCTCTGAAACATACCAGGTTGAAGGGAACTTTGTCAGGCTGCCCATCACTTTCTACATCTGGCTCTGGGTGAGAGATTGGGCCCACCTCCCTCTGCAGGAGCCCACACAGTCACACTGATTTCCCTCGGCTCTGTGGCTGCCAGGCCTTGGACCATGACCTAGGCCCACAGTGAGATGTATCCATCCCAGACCTCATACGTGAGCCGGGAACAAAAAGAATCAGGACTGGCAGAGGGTTTGGCGGCAGGAGCAGCCTCTAGTTTCCGGGGTGGTGGTGCCTCCAGGGTTAGCGAGGAGAAACTGTGGTGTCCTGTGCTCAGCAGTGCACAGTGGTGTCCTCACCAGCCTGGTTCTGTGACATTGGCAGCAACTGACCTCCTAGTTTTCCTAGATCCTGGTAGCTTTCTGAGGCTGGTTCTAGAGCCTCCTTACAGTTCTTTCTCTAATATGCCTTAAATCAATTTCATTGCTACTGAGAATGCTGACTCCCATCACATGCAATACCCATTGCCTCTAAATTAGCAGTTGTCAAACTTTTTGGTCTCAAGACCCCTTTACACTCTTGTTTTTTTGAGACATAATCTGGCTCTGTCGCCCAGGCTGGAGTGCAGTGGCGCAATCTCACTGCAACCTCCACCTCCTGGTTTCCAGCGATCCTCCTGCCTCAGCCTCCTGAGTAGCTGGGATTACAGGCACCCGCCACCACGCCTGGCTAATTTTTGTTTTTTTAGTAGAGACGGTGTTTCACCATGTTGGCCAGGCTAGTCTCAAACTCCTGACCTCAGGTGATCCACCTGCCTTGGCTTCCCAAAGTGCTGGGATCACAGCCATGAGCTACTGTGCCCAGGCCCCTTTACACTCTTAAAAATTAAGAACCTCAAAGAATTTTGTGTGGATTATATCTATTGATATTTACCATATTTGAAATTAAAACTGAAGCATTTTTAGAAGACATTAATTCATTAAAAACAATAAACTTATTGTACCTTAACATAAACATGTAACATGTTAATATAAATTAGGTGTTTTTTTAAAAAATAACTATATTTTCAAAAATTTAAAAAACTAGTGAATTGAGTAGCATTGTTTTGTTATTTGCAAATCTCTTTATTGGCTGGCTTAATAGAAGTCAATTGGAGTCATATGCCTGCTTCTCCATTCAATCTGTTTTGATTTCACACATCGTGTAGCCTTTGGATAACTCCACTCTTCACTCATGACAGAGATTTTTAAAAGACAAGTGTTTTGGCATTATGATAAAAAATAACCCATATGAGTTTCCAGAACACACTTTAAGAATCACTACTTGAAACCTTCCAAACTAATTTAAAGGACTGACAAGCCTGTTAAAGATCAGGGCTGAGCTTGTTGAGGAGTCAAATGGCCATGGCACTTTACTGCTGATGAGAAAGTGGGAATACCGGCATCAAGCAGAAGCAATCACACCCCATCCCCACCAGTTAGTTCCAGGAGAACAGCGCACCAATTCTGTTTTGTTCACTGCTCTATCTCCAGAGCCTGGAACCCCTGGTAGGCACTCAATAAGTATGTGTCGAACAAATGGCTGAAATAAATGCATCAATGTATATCTGTGTGTGTGTGTGTGTGTGTGTGTGTGTGTGTGTGTGTGTGTATGTATGAATATATAAAGATTCTATCAAAAAAATTTTAATAGAAAGATAAAAGGAAAGTACAGAGACCTTGAGTGAAAAACTACATCCTGGAACACCCAGCCTCCAGAATAGCAACCAGACAGGCGGCACCTTCACAGCCATTGCTGTACCTTGCTCATCTGTTACCCTTGCGACCCTCAGCTGCTCCCCTTTGTTGGGTAAATGATCACAGAGTGAAGAAATAGCTTATTCTTCAAGCACCGCTCCTGTCACTTGTGACTATCAAGTGGCTGTAATCCTCAAAGCTATACAATTTGTGAAGAGGCCAAGAAATTATCTAGTTATTTCCAATTTCTTTCTTCACCACAAAACCATTATTTCAAATGGAACCCTTACACCCTTGCAGGAGAAAGTGAGGTCTTGCCCTAGATGAGGCAGGAAGAGAAGACCAGAGCTGGATAGAATCCACCTCCTCCTCATCTTCCCCGTCTCCCCACTAGGCCCAGCCCCATCCCAGGAGCCACTAGCAGCCACAGCCCACCCCAGACACACCCGGGAGGCACACATGCATGGCAGCCCCTGCTTCCAGGTGGGCTAAGGTTCGACCTCATTCCCATCCCCTGACTCTGTAAGATATCCTTTGTGTCCTTAAACATTTCCTATTTGTTGCTTAAGCCAATTTGAGAAGGGTTTTGTCACTTGCAGCCAAAGTGGCCTTAATCTAGTTACTGGGCTCTCCCAGGTCCCCTAAGCCAGATGAGCCCTGCTGGGAGCCTGTGAGCTGAGGATGGAGGAAAAGACAACAACAACAACCCATGACCTCTAGCTGACCAGCGTGTTCCAGCCTATAGGGCAGGGGTCTTTCACACTAGATGAAATCAAAGTTAACCCCCTTACCTTTCTTCCAGCAAATGAAAGAGATGGAGAAAATTTAAAAAAAGAACACTTTCATTTTTGGCAAGATCTAAATGCAATTATAGCTCAGTAGATCCACAAGAAAATTGACAAGAGCCAATCCTTTGCACAAGGCATGCTCTGATTTCATGCCGTCAAATTATTTTTTAAAGGGCATTAATATTGCAGGCTGATGACTTTTAGCCCTGAGCAAATGATGCATTTTAATGTTTCTTTACACATAGCTCTCAGCCCAAGTGAAGCTGTCTTCGGCAAAGCATTAGCAAACATTTACATTTCAAAACTCAACAGAAGGGTTGTTGTTAGATATTTCTCTTCATTTTTTTCATATATGCCCTGACAGATAAATCATATTTCACATGTTAAGTGGTGTGTAGCATTCCGTTTCTAACCGATGGCAGATCATTAGAAGATAGTGGCACCTACTTTTCAGGCCTAAAATCTAAAGATTGATTTTGAAAGGGAGGAAGAAATACAATGGCATCATCGAACACTGTTACTTTCGTGGCAGGCAGGCTCTTTTTGAAATGATAGTGTGTTTTCAGGTTTCTTTATTCCTCTGCACAAGGGAGGGCGCCAGACATTTGGTGCCTCGTGCTATGTGAGGGTCAGAGCAGGATCATCAGAGCAAACAAAGCCCAGTGGTTAATGTTTTGTTTTCCAGGTGGAGCCTAAGCCAAAATGAGCGAAACTAGGGATGAGTGAGGATTAGGATCAATAGGGAGTAGGGGCTCATTTTTCATTTTATAAACTCAAATGGATTCAGAGTTGCAGAAATCAAGGTCTTGAGCATGCAGTCAGGAGCTGCTGCATTGTAAGTCATCTTACAGTACAGTCTAGACTCTGGAGCAAAGTTGTCAAACGTATCCTAGTGTAATGGTTTGAGCATGCAAATTCTGCAGTTGGAAAGGTATGGGTTCAGAGAGACCTTGTAGAAGCCACTGCACCTCTGTAAACTTCCATTTTTCCATCTGTAAAATGGGAATAACATGTTTACCTGTCACTTTGGCTTACTGTTAAAATCCAAGGTGATAATCCATGTGATGGGGTTGGCATGGCCCCTGACTCATTTTACCTACACAATAAGAACTGCGGGCTCTTGTCATCCTTCCTTTGTAAAAGAAGCTTCCCGTCCAGGCCACTCCACTATCTTCATTGCTTGTGTTTACTTCTCTCCCAGATTGACTGTGCACCCTCCTGCAAACCTTGTAAGCCCTTCCAAGAAGAATTTGAGCTAATCCTTTGGAGAAGAGAAACAATAATAACAACTGTTCTAAAATAGGATTGGAGTCATGGGTTGTATAATTCTATACCTTTACTAAAACTCGCTGAATCGTACATGCACAGTGGAGGAATTTTATGGGTATGTGAAGTATACCTCATTAAAAATAAGAACAGAAAACGGAAAGTTGCAAAGATTCGAAGAGATTAGTTGATAAAAATTAACAAATGGGTTGAAATCCCCCATTCTTGACTGCTCCTTTTTTTTTTTTTTTTTTTTTTGAGACAGAGTCTCGCTCTGTCGCCCAGGCTGGAGTGCAGTGGCATGATCTCAGCTCACTGCAAGCTCTACCTCCCTGGCTAATTTTCTTTTTTTTAAGTAGAGACGGGGTTTCACCATGTTAGCCAGGATGGTCTCAATCTCCTGACCTCGTGATCCACCCACCTCGGCTCCCAAAGTGCTGGGATTACAGGTGTGAGCCACCGCACCCAGCCCATATCTTCTATACAAAGGCCACCTGATATGTCTGCTTATCTCCCTTAACCCTTCTGCTCTGTGTCCCTTAGATGGGACAGCCCATCGAGACTCGTAAAGCAGGAGACCCACCTCGTCTCCCTCAACAGAGGAAATCTGCTATCCTGCTCTGGCTCACCTTTCCCTCCCCAGGTGACATTGATTAGCAGGAACTCAGTGGACATGGATGAGCTGGGGAGTTTCATGAAACTCAGACTTGGGTCTTGTTACTGAGTTGGGGGAGAACCATGAGCAACACAAGGTCCATTTTACCCAATGTTTGTGTGACCTGCCCACTTATCTCCCACACACTCATTCCTCCAAAATATTTATCCTCCTTACTTCTTCTTTGGGTGCACGATGGGCCCCAGTTAGCAGTAATGGAGATGACATTCTCTTGAAAAAAATGCCATTTGCTGTGATGTTTGCTGCTCCCATTCTTTTGAGAGCAGCAGACATCTGGATGTGGCTGCAAGATGGCTCTTTGACATCCCCAAGTCATCTTTCAGGTGCAGAGTGTCTCTGCTCCCTCTTCAGTCTCCATCACTGACCCACTGAGGTGGGCGCAAACCAGCTTGTATCAAGGTGACCATAAATGGAAAGAGAAGACAGCCCTCCTAGGTATTTGCAGAGGACACACCAACCTTCCCACCTTTCTAAAAGCTGCCCATGGCTCTGCTCTCTACTCTGGAACCCCACTACAGGTCCTCTCCCTTGCATTCAAATTGTACCCTGGACTCCAATTCCCACTTCCCACAGCTTTGCTCCTTGCTTGTGTCCTACTGAGTGTTCTCAGGATAAACAAGGTAGTTTCTTGCTGGGGTTTTTTTAACAGCCCCATCAGCGAATATAAAACAAGGCAAAGGAAAATCACCAACCCAACATTGCAAATAGAAAGAGCCTAGGAAACTTCTCCCGGATTCTGTCTAAAGTTTCCTTCCCTGTGTGACTTCTTGATGAATGGACACCTATCTCCTATAGACCTCTGTCTGATCCTCCTCTTCTCCCTCCAGCCAGGGCTCTCTTCCCAACAAACCCCCTCTCCACCTAATTGTTAGCCCATAATGAGAATAAGTGTCTAAGGAGTTTCTGGCCTCTGTGCCCTCTAACTAGGGCTTTTCTGCCTTTGTTGATACCTCCAGCTCCATGCCTCCATCCCCATTACCCAGAACCCTCTGACTGGGAGGCATGGCAACCATCTCTGGAATACCAGGGGCCAGTCCTGCACCCCTGCTGTATTAGTCCATTTTCATGCTGCTGATAAAGACATACCTGAGACTGGGTATTTATAAAGAAAAACAGGTTTAATGGACTCACAGTTCCACATGGCTAGGGAGGCCTGACAATCACAGCGGAGAGGGAAAGGAATGTTTTACATGGTGGCAGGCAAGCAAAGAATGAGAACAAAGTGAAAGGGGTTTCCCCTTATAAAACCATCAGATCTCATGAGATTTATTCACTACCACGAGAACAGTATGGGGGAAACTGCCCCCATGATGCAATTATCTCTCACTGGATCCCTCCCACAACACAAGGGAATTATGGGAGCTACAATTCAAGATGAGATTTGGGTGGGGACACAGCCAAACCATATCACCTGCTTTCTCCAAACTGATGACAGCCCCATCTGATGTTCAGGTGTCCAAAACAGCTCCTACCCTTGTTGAGAGTGTGCCCATTACCCCATCACCCTGGTACCACCAAGGAGTACCTGTCTGGGTTCTCAGCAGGCTGGAGGAGGCCCTCCAGTCACACAAGCAGTGAGCACAGTGAGCAGTTTTCCTTCAGCGTCTCATCATCTCAGCTCTCCTCCAGAACAGCTTAGAACAAAGCCCAGGGTGATCTGAGCATGCCCTACCAGTCTCCCTCATGCCTTCCACTTCCAGCCAGCCGTGGACCAGCTCACTCATAGCCCTCTGCCTCCCTCTCAGGTCTCCCCTTCTGGGGAGCTGCTGTCTGTTCCTGCAGCTGCCTCAGCAACTCCTGGAGAGTGGTTTGTAGCCAGCACCTGCAATCGCTCAAGACGGGTCTGCCCTGAAGGCCCATTCTCACAGCAGGTGCAGGGGAGGCTGACTCACCCATAACTCCCGCTAATTGAGCCTCTGCACTCCCCTGGTTTCATTGGGTTCTGAGTAATTATGAAAGGAAGACCTCAAGCCCTTGCTGTGGAGTCTCCATTGACTGGTGAGTTGTGAATGGGGAGGGTCTTATTGATCAGGTTCTAATTGGAGCCCTGATTTCTCCTTTGACTGAAGGATCTGTCTCAGGAATGGCGAGTATAGGATTCAGAGGCTGCCTCTCACCCCTCCAGTGCCTGAAACAGACATCACTAATGGATCTCAGCACATTCTCCTAGCTCAGTATTCTTTCCGGCACTGCACTCCTGGCAGCCGCTATGACGGTGGCTGGCACTCAGTGGGTGACCTCACTGGCCTCCCTGCCTGGGTGTGAGGTGCTCTACCATATGTTGCCTGGGATCTGCATGATTTTTTTTCTTCCCTCAGAGAATCTATTATTTAGTTGGAAAAAAAAAAAAACAAGATCTATTGGATTAAAATGATTTTTTAAAGAACTAGACACTTGGGTTGACTAATGCTTTTTTTTTCATAAGGGAAGGAAGGCTAAAGTATAATGGGGTAACCAGGGATGACCAATACTTAATGAATGCCTGTATGAGGCAGGATAAGACCTAGATTTTTCCCTAATGGTAATCAGTTAAGAATGTGGGAGACACCTTGGAAACAGCGACTGAATCACACAGACCCAGTTTAAATTTCAGCTCTACTACTTTCGAGCCACGTTACCTCCTCTTTCCTAAGTCTCAGTTTCCCTGACTATGAAATGGGAGCAACAATATCTGAAACATAGGGCTGATGTGAGTATTAAATGAAAAAAAAAATGAAAGTGCCAAATTCCTACCTGTAGCCCTGGCCTCTCCCCTGAGCTCTGACTGGTAAATCCAGCTGCCTGCCAGGCCTCCCCAGGTGGGAGCCTGCAGCATCACACACTTGCCATGGCCAAAAGAGATGCCAGTTTCCTTCTGAGCCTGGTCCTCCCACAACCCTTCTCCTCTCATTCAGTCTCATCACCATCCACACCCCAAACCTGAGGGTCCTTTGATTCCCCCCTTTCTCACCCACATTGCCAGTATCAGTCCACTAGTAGCCCTGCCAGTCCCAACTCCAATGATGTCCTAAGTCCATTTGCTTCCTTCCATCTCCACCAAGGCCACCCTAGGCTCTCTGGACTTTGCAATGGCCCCTCCCTCTACTGCACCCACACCTATGCTCCATGGCCTGTTTCTCACAGAGCATCCCAATGTAAGACAGGTAACACTACCCGCTGGCTTGGACTCCTCATGGCACTTGGAATAAAACCCAGACCCCCTTCCGTGACCTCCACAGTCCTACCGAGGTCCTACTAAGCCTCAGCCTAACTTCCAGACTTGATGTCCTGCCACACACTCCGTGAAGGACTGATTAAACAAATGCCTGCCTAACACGCATTAGTTTCCATCTTCCTTTGCTTTCTCGAAGAAAAATGAAAACATTCATATGGCACCTCAGGGTTGTCCTGATAGGGATCTGAAGTTTATCCCACCCTGCGACACTTCCCCACCTCCCTGATCAATGGAAAAATTAGGGTCATCGCCACCACTGCTAGTCACAGTTTTCTACCTAGGGCTTAAGCTTTGTCTTCCAACATCGTCCGTTCTTCTAAGTTCACACTGTTTTCTTTTCATTGTGCACCTATGTGCCACCACACCGCAGAAAAAGCAGGCAAAGCAAGACCTGCGGAAGTAATGAAAACTCTTTGGTGCCCCCTTGTGGTCATGTCTAGTTAGCCTGCGGAGACGGGACTGTAGGCTGCTCTAGGGTCTCTGCAGAGCGGTGCCTGAAGCTGGAAAAAGAAGTCCTTCCAGGTGCCAGTCTTAGAGATGTACATCCTCCACACCCAGGAAGAGGCATCCAGGTAGAAATGCTTGACAGTCAACTTCTCTAAGTCTCAGATTCCTGATTGTTAAAATGAGTATAATGATTCCTGCCCAGCCATCCGAGGAAGGGTATTGTGAAGCTATACCATGAGATCTGTACTTTTTCTGTTGCTTTAAAAAAAAAAAAAGTGTATTCCAGTACTCAGTCTTCACAAATTCTACAATGTTTCTCCTGCCTCTGCACCCTTGTCTGTTCCTACGAACTTTCTGTAATCCCCAAATGAGTCAGGCAGGATGGGAGTGAGGACGTGCTTGAGATAATGTGTCTGACAAAGAGGTGCCATATGCTGCTCGGCGTCATACGAAAATGTACCGGAGAAAATGTCAGCGGCAAGACTCGGCAAGTGATGAGGCAGAAAGTGGGGGTGCTGCCATCTCCTCCTCCCTCACACCGCGCCGGAAAGCTCGAGAGCAGACACTGGCTTCTGGCATCGACAAAGGAATGGGAGGCCGGGTGAAAAGTCAAGTATCTGTGATTACGAAAATTAACCCTAATCTCCTGAGTTTCCAACTCTTTTAGAATTCCTATCTGGAAGACATATTCACCTTTGCACCCAAGCCTACCGAAGTGTTTGTACCAAAGAGGTACTTAATAAAGAGGCAATGTATGAATGAATGAGTTAATAAATGAGTGTATAAACCTGATTTCAAGGAAAGGTTGGCGATGTCTACAGCCTCCCACTCTGAAGCTGCTTATTTCTTTTTCTTTCTTTTTTTCTTTTTTTTTTTTTTTTTTTTTTTTGGAGTCTCTGTCACCCAGTCTGGAGTGCAGTGGCATGATCTCAGCTCACTGCAACTTCCGGCTCCAGGGTTCAAGCAATTCTCCTGCCTCAACCTCCCAAGAAGCTGGGATTACAGGCACTTGCCATCACACCTGGCTAATTTTTGTATTTTTAATAGAGATGGGGTTTCACCATGTTGGCCAGGCTGGCCTCGAACTCCTGACCTGAAGTGATCTGCCTGCCTTGGCCTCCCAAAGTTCTGGGATTACAGGCGTGAGCTACTGCACCTGGCCCTGAAGCTGCTTACTTTCTAGCCCTACCCAAGCCCAAGGACACTGTATCTGTCTCCTGTAAGGCTCAGCTTTTTCTATATGTCTTATTTTGAGTACAGTAAAAAAAGGATCATGACTGATTTTGTCATAAATGCCTGGAACCTTTAAATCCCTCTCTCTGCATAGCTAATTTTGCATTGTCTGCCTATCACATGGTTTTAATCTGATTAAAGAAATCTGCCTAACAGTAACAGTGAAAATGGACAACTTTTTCTTCCAAATAAGTAGTTCTTAACTCTGGCCGACCGTTACAATGGGCTGGAAAGCTTGTACCACATAAACACACACACACATACACACACACACACACACACACACACACACCCCAACAGCCAGGCCCCATCCCAGACCTATTAAATTAAAATCTCTATGGCTCAGGACCTGGGCATCGGCATTTTTGAAATCTCCTTAGCTTGTTCTAATGTGCATCCAGGATTAAAAACCCCTTCCAAGAATGCGCTGGCCTTTGCCCAGAGAGCACAGACTCACCAATTATAAATGAAACAAAAGCAAGATTTTATGTTGCCTCCTAGGCAACCTCAGGCCCAAGCAAAGAAAAAAAGGAAGATTCTCTATCCCAGGAGTGATAAAGAGTTCGGTGTTCACTCCTTCTTGGATATCTTGCTTGTTAATGGCCAAGAAGGGGAGGGGACCCCAAAAAGCTGGATCTGCCTTGACCAGGTTGAACAGAGACAGTAATTTGGGAGCAGGTTCCAGCAGATGTGATGGCGTCAGCATAGGCTTCAGTGTGGTCGTGACAGTGCAGTCTGGCTTGCGTCATGGCGATGGGGAAGGGAGGGTGGGTGTGGGGGCACTAACTGGGTGGAGACTGGGCTTTCAACGCAAATAGCCAGACATTCAGGGGATGCTGCCTGTGCATAAGGAACCCACTGTTCATTTACAATTATGCTTTCAAAAGCCACTCATATATTTCACACATGGCACATAAACCTAAATTCAATCTGCTACATTGTAATTTCTTGCTTTTAATTTAGGGCCTCGGGGCTTTAGCTAATTTAAGGGACAATCTGGTGATGAAGAGGAGACCATCTTTTTACAAAAACATCATTAGCATAAGGCACTGCTCCCCAAATTTAGAGCCCAGTGGTGACTTTCCAAATCTTACCTGTACTTGAAGAGCCTTCTAAGCTCTGCACCTGAACCACATAAAATAAAGTCCATCTACCAGGTAGCAAATCATGGCAACGTCCATCTCCTATTTTCCACCAAACCGTTTGTTCATTTAAAGTCTCTGTGCTCTTAAACATTAGATGGCAGCCTTTGAAATTGCAGAATAAACATGAGCACGATTCATCCCTTTACTGTGCTCAGTGATCTGAGCGGCGTCCTGGTGGTGCTCCGAAAGAACAGCAGTCCCCGCTTCATCAACAAGCCCCAAGCCGAGATCAAAAGTCCCACCCCAGGCTCGGGTACCAATTGCTTGTCACTGACAGACAGGAGTATCGACAGACCGGTCCTTTGTGTCTGATGGAAACATGAAGGAGACAGGCTCACGGAAGTGGAGGCACTGGCTCAAAGGGAGAGAACGCTGACTGGAGTTTCTTGTGATTGCATCAGCCAGATCCAAGCAAGTGCTCTGAGCCTGAGTGTCCCACACAGGGCAAGGCCTTCAGACGAACTTTTGACCACAGCGAAGAGTAAGTTACAGTCACTAACACTGATTTTCTGAGAGCTCGTCACTGGGATCTACTGCAAAATAGCCTGGGCTTTCAAAAAGCATCACTTCCCTCTGTCTCACCCTCAACTCCCCATCCTCACCTACTTCCCCCTCTGTCCTTCACAAGTGCCTGACACATAGAGGACACTCAATAAACATTTGTAGCAAAGTTCCCAAATCGCAAATAAACAACCCTCCATTAGAAAGCTAACCCAGACAGGGTGCGGTGGTTCACACCTGTAATCCCAGCACTTTGGGAGGCCAAGGAGGGCAGATTGCTTGAAACCAGGAGTTCAAGACCAGCCTGGGCAACATGTTAAGACTCTGTCTCTTCAAAAAATACAAAAATTAGCCAGGCGTGGTGGTGCACACCGACTACTCAGTAGACTGAGGTGAGAGGATCGTTTGAGCCCAGGAGGTCAAAGCCACAGTGAGTTGTGATGGTGCCACTGCACTCCAGCCTGGGAGACAGAGACCCTGTTTTAAAATAAAAAAAGAAAGAAATCTAACCCATAAAACAAGAGAGAAAGAAATGCAGCATACATTCTCTTCTTTTATGGGAAGATTTTTTGTCCAGAACGCTTTTACTCACTGTAAGCACTCAATCTTAAACAATCACAAACTCCCTAAAGAGTGAAGAAAACAGGCATTGCTGAAGCACTGTCTGCACATGGCTGAATGGCCCTGAGGCCCCAGAGTGGGGAGCAGGAGTCTTGGCACCGCCCTCGTGATTAAACGGTTCAGTGAGTGAAAGCCTCCTATGTGTAAGTCCTGGTAATTCTTCCACTTCCTTCTTCTACCAAAGAATGGGATTTAGTGAAGAAATCTCTAAGACAGGAAGACAAAGATGAACAGGAGGTGGTCTCTACTTTGGAAGAACTAACGTGGAGACGGAAAAGATGGGTGTTTGTTTATTTGCTCAATAAAGCACCTACCGAATATCTGCTGTGTGCCAGGCACAAAACAGACACGGTCTCTACCACATCAAATTTAGAATTTATGGAAACACAAAGGAATCCACTCATCTCACAGACAACTGTGAAACTGCTTCCGAGGCAAATGTGAAAAGGGAGATGCACCCGGTTAGAAGCGCCCATGACAGGCAGATGGAGCCAGGTAAGAAGTGTCCATGACACGGAGCTGGGGCCCAGTGAGAGGTGCCCATGACACGGACATGGGGCCTGGCCAGGCGCTCAGCAGAACCCCAGGCAAAGGACACTTGAACAAAGGTCTAAAGGATGAAATGGAGATAATATGGTGAGAGGGATTGAGACGATGTTCCAGGCAGTGGGAACCATCTACACCGGAACTTGGGGCACTATGCAGAGGGGCCGCCAGTGAGGCAAGGAAAGCTGGTGAGACCCGGACCCCGAAGGCCCTTACAAGTCTTGTAAAAGTAGTTGGGGATTCTCTCCTAAGGGAATAACGTTAGGTTTTTATTGGGGAAAAGGTGCAGAAGTGGGTATTGGAGGTAACCTAATCAGAACTGTTTTTAGAAAAGATGACTCTGCTGCTTGGAGAGTGGATGGGAAGAGGCCACAATGATGTGGGCCAGCCAGGACAGGGGTTCCATTTATGTAACCATTAAGTGGAGTTGGGAGCTGGCCTTTTAGGTAATCACTGAAGATGAAAATCACACATAATTAACATTATCCTCAAAAATTCCTTAGCCATTAAAAATCAGTAAAGTGACATCTCCAGTAGGCCCAGGCCAGCCAGCATTGGAATCGATCACCGATTCTTTGATGGAGCCCCCGATTAAGGTATCTGCGTTTGGGGTCGAGGTTGTAAGATATAGATTAGATAAGCTAGCTAGCTAATGGTTGAACACTTGGTTCTCATCCAGCTTGGAGAGATGATCCCCCGCCTGGAAGGCTGTGGGAACCAAGCCTGAGCAAGGAACAGCAGATTCACACCTTTGATTTCACATTCACTGCAGGGTACATTCTCTGTGAGTGCATTAATCGGCTTGGGCTGTCATCACAAAATGCCAGGACTGGGTGGCTTACACAACAGAAATCTCTTCATTCACCATTCTGGAAGCCTAAGACAAAGGTGTCAGCAGGGTTTGTTTCTCCTGAGGCCTCTCTCCTTGGCTTGCAGATGGCTGCCCTCTCACTGTGTGCTCACCTGGTCTTTTGTCTGTCCACATGCATCCCTGGTATCTCTTTGTGTGTCCAAATATCCTCTTCTTATAAGGGCACCTGTCAGGGTGCATTAGAGCTCACCCTAAGGACCTCATTTTAACTGAATTGCCTCTTTAATGCCTTGCCTCCAAATGGAGTCACATTCTAATATACTGAGGTTAGGGTTTCAATTTACAAATTTTGGGGAGATAGACAAAAATCTCTCTCTCCCCCTCTCCTCTTCCCTCTCCCTCTTCTCTCTCTCCAGCAGGTAGCATTGCATTGCTGAAAGGTCAATGCACACACCAAAAATATGGGCTATTTCAAGGCACAAGGCCCATGCTGACTAGACGGCAGGTATGGTAAATGGCTCACATTCAGAGGACGGTGAGTGCACAGAGAACCGAGAAGGCCGACTGGTAGGCACAACGGCAGGTGTGACTTCTGAGGGCACATATGAGAAAGGTGTAGACCTCCTACCAGAGTGGACAGTGCATAGAGGAGCAGAAATTATTGAGTGCCTGGGATGTGCCCAGGTGTGTGTGTGCTCAGAAGCTAGAGCTACTGATAGCAGCAGAGCGTTCATACCGTGGAAGCAGGAGACAGATTGGCTGGAGGCAAAGTTGGATTGGGTCAGTCCTTAGAAGGCCTCCAATGCTAGAGCAGGGAGCATGGGCTTCACCATGTAGATATTGTTAATACATTCAGAACTTTAGAGTCTAGGGATGGCACAGTGAGGGAGGAGAAGGGGACTGCTTAATACAAGCAGTCAATCAGAGATATCAGAAGGTTGCAAATAGCTGGAGACTTCAGGGTGACATAAGACTTCCTGCAACGTTCTGCTCAAAGTCAAGGTCAGAAATAGCTATTATGATCTCAGTCTGAATACCCTGCCCCAAAACACCAGCACTGTCACATGACTCACCACCAGCTTCAAGCCACTAATCAGAGTACAAAAAAACGACCTCATGCTGACAAAAATCAATTTCTCTTTTGCCCTTTGCTTTTTACAAACGATCTAGATTTTTCAAGTGCAGTAGAAGAAATAAGGTAACTTTTCCAATAAGATTATTCCATGCAAGAAACAGTCTCCTTTTCAATAAATAGTTTTAAACCATTCTCCCTGGTTTCTGAATCACACTACTCTCTGAAGATATATAAATATCAGGTAGCAGTTTTATTTCCTGGGAGTGGGGAGCTTTGGTTTAATAAGGAGGAGAGAGGCAGGGTGACAGACTTCTAGAGATGAAGCAAGATCTATTAGATCATCTTGGCCATTTCACTGGGCCTGCCTAAGATTGCTCCCAGCTGCATTGGCATATTCACTGCTGCTCAGGCTAGTCCAGTTTTAAATGATTTAAGGGTAATATATTAAAGACTCATGACTGGCTATAAAGAGGTGCTTCTTCCTGAGACACTAGCAAGGGTTTCACTGTAATTGTAGATGGATGCTCATCCTACCAGACGTCGGAGGGCACCTTGCTGTCCTTCAGGCCGTACCACATCAGGGCCACAGAAGTCATGACCATCTGGACAGTGGTCAGCATCCAAGGAAAAGTACAATGCCATGTGCATTTATCAAAACCTGAAAGCAACCATGGGCTGTGCTGCTGAATAAAGACCTGCTTTCTTAGTGTAACAGCACTCAGTACATATATTGTCATTCTGTTTTGTTTTAAGCCTGATTTGTATACTAGGTGGGATGCAGACCTCAAGCAGCTGGGCCTGGTGTTAGGGTAGCAGGGTGGAGTAGGACAGACATAGTCACCTTCTCCTCTTCCCTATCAAGCGTGCATATTGCCCCCTGTGAGTCCTGGGAGCGATCCATCACAGGCCTGGGTTCTCCAGAACTAGGAAGATCCTAAGTTTCACACACCCCCCCACTCCACCTTGGTTCACAGGATCAAAATGCAGTGAGTACATTTTAACCATTTGAAAGCCTTGGTGGTATGACCCAGGGTTAGAAATAGAACAGGCAAAAAGAAACAGGCTTACTCAACTAAGGAACTAGAGGCCATCAATAGTCTCTATACAAACCTTGGAATTATAATAATCACTAGATTTAGCAAGCACTTATTACACACGAGACACATACACAATCTCTCCTTTATTGGTAGTATCCTAGGGTAATTGCTTTTATTCTTATTTTACTGGTAGAAAAACTGAGGTTTAGGGCAGTTAATTTATTCACCCTTATTTTCATAGCCCTCTCCCTGACCCACTCAAATAGCAGTGCTTCAGCCACTCTTAGACTTGCTGTCACTACTCTTCATTTGGATCACTGTGGCAGTGGCATCCCATGATATATGCAGATAGGAAGACCTGGACTCTGCTGTGGTATTTATCTGCTACAGGAGAAGTTAAAAGTCACATCTCCCACTACCTTCAGTAAGGCCTTCTTTATAGTAAGAATAGGAGAAATTCTTTCCAGCCTCAGTACCTAATATAGCTGCATGTCTATTGAGCAATTAGTTTCTTTTTTATCTTCAGAATTACAAAAACCTAAAACTGATGAGATTTTCCTTTTTGCATTAGCAGCTAGGAAACTTAGGGATAAACTTCTATCCCACTTCTTCTAGCAAAGTGTGCAAGACATTCTGCCATGTAATTGCCATGTAACAAAAATAGAAAACTGGTTTTTCTTTTTACTTTTATTACTTCCCTCCTCCTACCCCTACTTTCCTCACTTAAAATATTTTTTCTCTTATTGGCATAATATGCATTTTTGTAAGTCACAACAAGTAATTTTTGAAATGAGATACAAATGTTTTAAAAAATAAAAATATTTAGAGAGTGGTCACAAAGGTGTGTATGCCTTATGAAATGCAGAAATTCATACAGCTACACACTTATGAATTATATACCTTTATGAATGCATGTTATACTTCAATTTAAACATTTATTAAAAAGCAAAACTGATGGAGTAGGTATCTCTAAGAGCTCATCCCTCTACAGAAATATCAAAAAAATCAAGGAAAAACCATTAGAGTTATTTTGTTAGAAAGTTGAAAAACAATCCAAACTTTATAGCAACCAGGTAAATGTGGAATAAAGAGAAAGGCAATTTTAAAGTTGCAGAAAGGCCTTGTGATTTTTTTTTTTTTGAGACGGAGCCTCACTCTGTTGCCCAGGCTGGAGGGTTCAAGCGATTCTCTTGCCTCAGCCTCCCGAGTAGTGGGAATACAGGCACATGCCACCACACCTGGCTAATTTTTGTATTTTTAGTAGAGACAGGGTTTCGCCATGTTGGCCATGCTGGTCTCAAGCTCCTGACCTCGGGTGATGTGCCTGCCTCAGCCTCCCAAAGTGCTAGGATTACAGGCATGAGCCACCACACCTAGCCAGCTTTGTGACTTTTTACTTGTGCTTGCTCCACCCTCTCCCCAGCTTGGCAGCGATCCTGAAGACATTAGTTCTGTGTTCCCGGTATGGGGCCCTAGTCCCTGGTTCTGAGGGAGGAGAGCAGACCTTACTCACAAAGAACCGTGTTTGTCTCTTCTATCCTGTCTCGGAGCTACATGAAGGACTGAAGCAAGGTGCTTGTCTTTGTTTAGCCTAACTTGGAACTCACTCAGTGTGGAAAAGACAGTGGTCATTTACTGGAAATATTGTAAGACAAATGAAGAACCTGCAGCCACCTGGGGCAAAAGATTTCAGTTGATGCATACAACAGAGTGCCTAAAGCCTGGAAAGAAAAGCTGGGGAGAGCATTTCTCTGGGAAATTAGGACATTCAAAAGCTCCATGCGTATTGGGTATTTAAGAAAACCACACACGTTCCCAGAGTAAAACTCATGCTCAGAAAAAACCTGAGAAGACCCTAAGTTTTTATTTTGGCCAGTCTCTTAAGATCAGTGCAGGCAAGTACTTAAGGCTAATGTAAAATTTTAAATGGCCTGACTAAACATTGAAGGAATGTCCTAGTACAGAAACAATCTGCAAAGAATAGGAGAGATATTTTTTATTTTTTGTTTCTTTGCTTTTCTCTTCTCTCCCGCTCCCTGTCTCTCCCTCATGCCCTTTCTCTCCTTCTCTCTTGCCCCTCCCTTCACACCTTTTGGCTCCTGGCATTCAAGGAAATCTTTATCAAAACACTAGCTCAATGCAAGCAAGGAACAAAGACTTCAGAGACCATACATGACAAAGAATACAAACTTTACAAAAATAGTTTAGAAAAATCACTGAACAAATAGCTAAAGCCTACAACAAGCAATAAAAACAAATTCTAAGGAGAATTAAGATTGAGATTTCCAGAATTACCAGATTACAGTATTCAAATTGTCCAGTTTTAACTAAAAATTATGAGACATTTAAGGAAACAAGTATGGCCCACTTACAAAAGAAATGAGCAGCAACTTTCCCTGAGGCAAAGACATTGAACTTATTAGACAAAGACTTTAAAGCAACTGTGTTAAATATGCTCAAAGAACTAAAGGAATTAATAGACAAAGAGCTAAAGGAAACTAGGAGAACAATGCATGAAAGAGAAATCAATAGAGACAGAAATTATAAAAAGGAACCAAAAAGAAATTCTGGAGCTGAAAAGTGCAATAATTAAAACAAAAAACATACTAGAGGGTTTCAATAGCAGGTTTCAGCAAGCAAAAGGAAGAATTAGCAAACTTGAAGATAGATCATTTGAAATTATCTAGTTTAAAAAGCAAGAAAAAAATTGGAAAAAAAAATTAACAGAGCCTAAGAGAAATATTCAAGTGCAACAATATACACAAAATAGAAATTCCATGAGAAAAGAGAAAAAAAGGCAGCTGAAAGTATATTTAAGGAAATAACATCCCAAAACATTCCAAAATTGGTAAAAAGACAAAAATCTACATGTTTAAGAAGCTCGGTGAATCTAAGAAGGATAAATGCAAAGAGATTCCCACTAAGATACACTATAATCAAATTGCCAAAGATAGACAAGGAGAGAATCTTAAAAGCAGAAAGAGAAAAGTGACTCATCATGTACAATATATCCTCAGTAGAATTAACACGTAATTTCTTATTAGAAGCTAGGGAGATCAGAAGGGAATGAAATAACTTTTTTTTAATGCTGAAAGGAAAAAAAAAAAAAAATCCCCTATCAACCAAGAATTCTATATCCAGCAATGAAAAATTAAGGCATTCTCTGATAACCAAAATCTGAGAGGGTTTGTTGCTAGCAGAGTTGCCCTTTAAGAAATGATGAAGGTAGATCTTGAGGCTTAAATGAAAGGGCACTAGACAGTAACTCAAAGCAGTATGAAAAGGTAAGGAACTGCAGAAAAGTTAACTAGAAAGTAAATATAAAAGCCAATATACTGGATTTTGGTTTATAACCCCTCTTTTTATTTCCTACATAATTTAAAAGACAAACGCATAAAACAATAATTATAAATCTACATTATTGAACACACCAAATGAATGTAATGAATAAAAAATGTATTTAGTGACAACAACAACATAAGGTGGGGACAGAGATGTTTAGAAGCAGAGATTTTATATTCTATTGAAGCTAAGTTGATATCAATTTTAACCATACTGTTACTATATTTTTATAAATGTATAATGTTAATCATAATTCTATGGTAATCACTCAGAAAATATCTTTTTTAAAATACACAAAAAGAAATGTGAAGGGGATCAAAATGTTACAGTGTAAAGAATCAATTAAACACAAAAGAAGACAGTAATAAAGAAAATGAGGAACCACAAAGACATAAGACATACAGAAAAATAGCAAATTGGCAGAAGTAGGTCCTCCCTTGTAGTTAATTACTTTAAATATAAATGGGTTAAATTCTATAATCAAAAGGCAGAGATTGACCAAATAGATTTTTTTTAAAAAATCCAACTATATGCTGTCTACAAGTGACTCACTTTAGATTCAAAGACACAAATAGCTTGAAAGTGAAAGGATGGAAAAATAATATTTTAAGCAAATAGTAACCAAAAGAAAGTTAAGGAGGTTATACTAATATCTAACAAAATAGATTTTAAGTCAAAAACCATTACAAGAGACAAAGAAGGACATTATATATTGATAAAGGAGTCAATGCATCAAGAATACGTAGCAATTATAAACATACACACACCAAACAACAGAGCTCCAAAATACATGACCAAGCATTGACAGAATGAGAAGAAATAGACAATCCTACAATAATAGTAGGAGACATCAATATACCATTTTCAGTAGTGAATGGAACAGCTAGACATAAAATCAGTAAGAAAATAGGGGGCTTAAACAAAACTACAAAGAGCTCGACTGAATAGACGCGGATAGAACGCTTCCCTCAACAACAGCAAAATGTATCATCTTCTCAAGTGCACATAGAAAATTCTCAAGTATAGACCACATGTTGGGCCACAAAACAAGTCTCAATAAATTTATAAGGATTGAAATCATACAAAATATTGTTTCTAACCACAATGAAATGATGCCAGAATAACAGAAAGAAACCTGGAAAATTCACAAATACGTGGAAAACAACATACCCTTAACCAATAGGCCAAAGAAGAAATAACAAGAGAAATTAGAAAACACTTACAGTTAAATTAAAATGGAAAGACAACTTACCCAAACTTATAGGATATAGTTAAGCAGTGCTCAACAGGAAATTTATAGCTGTAAGTGTTTACATTAAAAAAAGAAACATCTCAAATCAATAACCTAAATTTACATCTTAAGTAACTAGAAAAAGAAGAGAACACTAAACCCCAAACCAGAAAGAAGTAAAGATTAAAGTTAAGATAAACAACATAGAGAATAGAAAAATAAGAGAGAATCAGCAAAACCAAAAATTGGTTTTTGAAAACATCAACAAAATTGACAATCTTTCAGCTAGACCAACTAAAAGGAAAGAAGAGAAGACCCAAATAACTGAAAATAGAAAGTAAAGACATTACCACAGACCTTATGGAAATAAAAAAAAATACTATGAACAATTTGATACCAACAAATAGATAAACTTAACATAAAGGACAAATTCTTAGAAACACACAAATTGCCAAAACTGACTCCAGAAGAAATAGAATCTAATCAGACCTATAAAAAGTAAAAATTGAATCAGTAATTTTAAAGGAATAAATAAAACAATACTCCCCAGAAGAAAAATTCAGGACCAGATGGGCTTTGCTTGTCAATTCAATCAAACATTTAAAAAAGAATTAACAGCAATCTTTCTCAAACATCTATAGAAAATACAAGAGGAGAGACCACTTTCTAACTCATTCTATGAGGCTAGCATTACCCTTATACCAAAGTCAGAAAGACACCACAAGAAAACTATAGACTAATAACTCTTATGAACATAGATTCAAAAATCTTTAAGATACTATCAAACTGAATCAAATAGCATATTTAAATAATTATAAAAATTCCATGACCAAATGGGATTTATCCCAGGAATACAAAGGTGATTCAACATAAGAAAATCAATCAATGTAATACACATTAATAGAACAACAACAAAAAAACTGAACCATTTAGTCATCCTAACTGATGCAGAAAAAGTAGTTGACAAAATCTAACATTTTTGATTTTTAAGAAAATACTCACAGAAAAGTAGGAATAGAAAGAACATCCTCAACATAATAAAGGGCATTTATGAGAAAACCACAGCTAACATCATACTCAATGACGAGAAACTGAAATCTTTACTCCTAAGATCAAGAACAATACAAAGACTCCTACTTTTACTACTGTCATTTGATATTGTACTGGAAGTTCTATACACACCAATTATAAAAGAAATAAAGCATAACCATCAATAGCAGTTCTATACACTAACAATGAACTTTCCAAGAAATAAATCAAGAGGGCAATCCCCTTTATAATAGTTACAAAATAAAATATAATACCTAAGAAAAAATTTAACCAAAGAAGTGAATTATTCACTGAAAACTATCAAACATTGATGAAAGAAATTGAAGAAGGCACAAATAAATGGAAAGATATCCTATGTCCATGGATTGGAAGAATTAATATTGTTAAAATGTGCATGCTGTAATACCCAAAGCAATCTACAGATTTAGTGCAGTTCATATCAAAATACCAATGACATTCTTCACAGGAATAGAAACAAAAGTTCTAAAATGTATATTGAACCACAAAAGAGCCTGAATAACCAAAGCAATGTTGAGCACAATAAACAAAGCTGGAGGCATCACACTACCTGACTTTAAAATATACTACAAAGCTATAGTAGTCAAAACAGCATAGTACTAGTGTAAAAACTGACAAATAGATAACTGAAGCAGAATTAGATAATCCAGAAATAAATCCACATATGTATGGTCAATTAATTTTTGACAAAGGTGCCAAGAACACACAGTGGGAAACGACAGACCTTTCAATAAGTGGTGTTGTCACAAGAGCATAGCCACATGCAGAAGAATGAAATTAGATCCTATCTTATACCATATATAAAAACTAACTGAAAATGGATTAAGACTTAATCATAAGACTTGAAACTGTAAGACTACTAGATGAAAACATAGGGGTAGAATTTCATGACATCAGCATGGGCAATTATATTTTACATATGACCCTAAAAGCACAGGCAACAAAAGCAAAAATAGACAGGATTACATCAAACTAAAAAGTTTCTGCACAGCTAAGGAAACAATCAACAGAGTGATGAGACAACCCATGAATTGGAAGAATGTATTTGCAAACCGTACACCTGATAAGGAATTGACATCCCAAATATATAAAAAACTCAAACAACTCTATAGTAAGAGAACCAGTGACTGATTTTAAAGTGAGCCAAAGGACCTAAATAGACATTTCTCAAAATAAGACATATGAATGGTCAACATGTATATGAAAAACATGTTCAACATCAGTAATCATTAGATGTCTTAGTCTGTTCCTACTGCTGTAACAGAATACCTTAGACTGAATAATTTATAAACAACAGAAATGTATGGCTCACAGTTCATAAGACTGGAAAGTCCAAAATCCTGGTGCCAGCAAATTCTGTGTCTGATGAAGACTTGTTCTCTGCTTCAAAAATGGCACCTTTTCTTGCTGTGTGCTCACATGAAGAAAGGGGTAAGGGCGGTCCTTTGATTCTCTTTTATGAGGCCACTAATCCCATTCATGAGGGTGAAGCCCTCATGACTTACTCATTTCCCAAAAACCCCACTTCTTAATACTATCACAGTGGGTTTTAGATTCTAACATATAAATGTTGGGGCACACATGAACATTCAGACCATAGCATCAGCAAAATACAAATTAAAACCACAATGAGATATCACCTCACACCTGTTAGAATGATTATATCAAAAAGATAAAAGATAACAAGTGCTGGCAAGGATGTGGAGAAAAGAAAACCTCTGTATACTGCTGGTAAGAATGTACATTAGTACAGATATTATGGAAAATAGTATGGAGGTTCCCCAAAAAATTAAAAATAGAATTACTCTATAATCCAACCACTCCACTGCCAGGTATATATCCAAAGGAAATAAAATCAGTATGTTGAAGAGATATCTGTACTCCTATGTTCACTGCAGCATTATTCACAACAGCCAAGATATGGAATTAACCTACATGTTCATCAACGGATAAATAAAATGTGGTATATATATACATGATGGAATACTATTCAGCCTTTAAAAAGAAAAAAATCCTGTCATTTGTGATGACATGAATGAATCCGGAGGATATTATGTTAAGTGAAATAAGCCAGGCACAGAAAGACAAATACGGCATAATCTCACTTACATGTAGAATCTAAAAAAGTTAAACTCATAGAAGCAAAGAGTAGAATGGTAGCTACCAGGTGCTGTGGGGTAGGGATTGAGGAGATGTTGGTCAAAACATACAAAATGTCAGTTAGATGGGAGAAATAAGTTCAAGAGATTTATTGTACCACATGGTGATCATAATGAATAATAATGTACCCTTGAAACTTCCCAAGAGAGTAAATTTTAAGTGTTCTTACCATAAAAAAATAAGTTTGTATAGTACTGCATACACTAATTAGCTCAACTGAGCCATTCCACCATGTATACATATTTTTACATGTCATGTTGTACACAATAAATACATATAATTTTTATTTGTCAATTAAAATAAATAGATAAATTTGAATCTTTAAAAAAAGTATCCAAATTGGAAAAAAGAAGTAAACCTAGTTCTATTCACAGGTGACATTATCTTACATATAAGAAATCTCAGAGAATCCACAAAATAAACTAGTAGAGCTAATAAACCAATTCAACAATTTCAAAGTATAAGATACAAAAATCAGTTGTGCTTTGATACACCAGCAATAAACAATCTGAAAAGTGAATTAAGAAAAACAATTTCATTTACTATAGTGTGAAAAGAATAAAATACCTACAAATAAATTTAACCAGGACGGATAACCTGTATGCTGAAAACCACAAAACATTGTTGAAAGACCTAAATAAGTGTTAAGATACCTCATGTTCATGAGCTGGAAGACTTAATATTGTTAAGATGGCAATACTACTCGAAGTGATCTACAAATGAAATCTTTATCGAAATTCTAGCAGCTTTTTCACAGAAATGAAAATGCCGGCCAGGCACAGTAGCTTATTGTGTGATTCCATTTATATGAAATATCTAGAATAGGTAAATCCATAGAAACAGAAAGCACATTGGTGGTTGCCAAGGGCTGGGGGAGGGAGGAATAGGGAGTAACTACTTTCTTTACTTTACTTTCATAGGGGATGAGGCAAATGTTTTAGAACTAGGCAGAGGTAGGCGGTGTTTACACAACATTGTGAATGTACTAAATGCCAGTGAATTGTTCACTTTAAAATGGTTAATTTTATGTCGTGTGGATTTCATCTCAATTAAAAAGAAAGAATAAACCAGAAAAGCCACTTAAAAAAAAAAAAAAAGAAGTTTGTTAAAAAACGAAGTTACCTGGAAATAGAAATCAAATGTCAATCATCCTTATACACCCTTGCTCCCATGACCTTTAGCACAGGATGACACATAAAGACAGAAAATGAATAGTGTTTGCCTGGATGGATGAATAACCTACCCAAAGTGATCTACAAATGCAATCCTTATCAAAATTCTAACAGCCTTTTTTACAGAAACGAAAATGTCAGCTGGGGTGGTGGCTCACGCCTGTAATCCTAACACTTTGGGAGGCCAAGGCAAGCAGATTGCCTGAGTTCAGGAATTTGAGAACAGCCTGGGCAACATGGTGAAACCCTGTCTCTACTAAAAACACACACACACACACAAAATAGCTGGGCATGGTGGCACGCCTGTAGTCCCAGCTACTCGGGAAGCTGAGGCATGAGAATTGCTTGAACCTGGGAGGCAGAGGTTGCAGTGAGCTGAGATCATGACACCACACTCCAGCAGCCTGGGCAACAGAGTGAGACTCCATCTCAAAGAGAAGAAAAAGCCAGTCCTCAAACTCATATGAAATTTTCCAAGGTCCTTGAATAGCCAAAATTATATTGAAAAACAAGAGCAAAGTTGGTGTACTCACATTTTCCAATTTCAAAACTTGCTACAAAAGTACAGTCATCAAAATAGTATGGAACTTGTATAAGGAAAGACATACTTGCCAGTGGAATAGAATTGAGAATCCAGAAATAAACCCATACATCTAAAGAAAAGCTACATATAAATTTGAGGGATTTAGAAATCCTAGAAGATCTTCATCTTTCATTCGCCCCTATTGTTTCTTTAAATGCTTCCTTGGATTTTCTTTTTCCAACTAGAAAAGCAATACTCACTACTTCCTACAAGCCAGTAGCAGACAAGTAGACAAAGAATTCCCAGCAACTGCCCTCTCCACTCCCAACGCCACACCGCTGCACTCTCACAACTGAGGTTCCGATATTAACAGATTAACAGTCTGGTGTGTATCTTTTCCCTCTTTTTTTCATACTTATTCAAATATCCTCCAAATGATGTGTGCAATCCACCTCGTGGTTACTATCCCACAATTAGTATTCCTAAGGTGAATTACTCCCATGTGTTTTTACTCTTTGATATTCTCCCCTGAGATGCTGGGGGCCAGAGGGCATGATTAAGAGGCATTTTCCCAGGTTAAAGGAATGACATTTCAACTGCTATATGCATTGTCTAATTACAAAGAGTAGGAGTTTGATTTGAAACTTAAAATGAGAAAGCTTCAGTGGGTGAGACATTTGGCAACACCCATACTCCCGCCCCTAATGTATGCTATGTGTTATTTTGTAACCATCCCCATTCATCAGCAGAGACCATCTGCCTCCCAGCAGGGATTTTATCAGAAAGCATTTCAACTTTTACCAGTTCAAAGATGGAATTTCATCACCTTCAAATATTTACTTAATTTATGTACTTATTTTGTTTACTGTCTGCCTCCTTCACTAACATATTACCTCCAAGGGCCAGAGATTTTGGTCTATTCCTTCACTCACAGGTGCCCAGCCCTTGAATGTGCGTGGTACACAGCGGGTGGTCAAAAATACTTGTTGAATGAAATTCTACAAGATCTTTTCTTTTAGGCTTTTAGATAAGGCTGGGGTAGAAATCTGGAACATTTTTTCTCTCTCCTCTCCTTCCTGGTTTCTCATGAAGATGACAGCTAATTAAGAGGGATGGGGAGTTGATTGACCAACAAGGCTCTGGCTTGCCTGGGTCTCCCAGCTTCTCATCTTGTTGGATCGCTGGTGGAGTTGAGAGATAAGACCCTCCATGAGCATCACCCCTTGAGAATCACTAAGCCCCTCCACACAGCATCACCGGGTCCTTAGGCCATCCTTTGGGAGAGATAAGAAAGGGTCATTCCATTTTACAGGAAGGCATTGGGGAGCCCTCTGTGTGACATGAGGGAGCTGAGATCAGAATTCATGTCTTCAACTGCTTGCTCAAGACTGTCTCCATGGCCAGAGAGAAGCACCATTTTTCCCTCATGAGGTTACATTTTAAAACCCTAATTTTCTACCTCAGCAGGCAGTTTTCCCCAAGCTATTTTAGGAACAATAGAATACAAAAGCAGATGCTCGAGTTTTCTTCAAAAAATGTTGGTTGATCAGCCGTTTTGTTGAATGTCCCTCTATTTGGGTTTGTCTGATGTTTTCTCATGACTGAACTGAAGTTATGCATTTTGGGGGAAAAATACCACAGCTGTGAAGTTGTATTCTTAGTGCAATAATCTTTAAAAGTGTCATGGTCATAAAAGACAAGAAAAGACTAAGGAATTGTTAGAGACTGCAGAAGATGAAGAAATAACAACTAAATATAATATGGGACCCTGGATAGAGTGCTGGAACTGAGAAAGAATATTAATACTGTTAGTGGGAATGTAAATTAGTTCAGCCACTATGAAGAGCAGTTTGCAGATTTCTCAAAGAACTAAGAGCAGGACTACCATTTGACCCAGCAATGCCATTACTGGGTATGTACCCAAAGGAAAATTAATAGTCCTACTAAAAAGTCACTTGCACCCATATCTTCATCACAGCACTATTCACAATAGCTAAGACATGGAATTGACCCAGGTGCCTTTATCCAACAGTGGGTTGGATAAAGAAAATGTGGGACATATATACCATGGAATACTACACAGCTATAAAAAAGGAATGAAATTATGTCTTTTGCACCAACATGTATGCAGCTAGAGGTCATCATGCTAAGCAAACTAGCACAGAAACAGAAAACCAAATACTGCATGTTCTCACTTAAAAGTGGGAGTTAAATATTGGGTACACATGGACATAAAGACGGGAACAATAGACACTGAGGGATACAAAAAGAGGGAGGGAAGGAGGAGCGCAAGGATTGAAAAACTGCTTTATCAGGTTCTATGCTCAGTACCTGGATAAAAAATTCATTCGTACTCCAAACTTGAGTATCACACAATATACCTTTGTAACAAACCTGCACATGTACCACTGATTCTAAAATAAAAGTTGGGGAATAAAAAAAGAAAGAACATTAGTGAAAAAACAACATTCAAAGTCTATAGTTTAGTTAATAGTATTATATCAATGTTAGTTTCTTAGTTGTGATAATTGTTCTATGACTATGAAATTTGTTGATATTAAAAAAACTATAAGAGTACAGAAAAACTCTACTATTTTTGTAATTTTTTCTGTAAGTCTAAAGTTAGTTTAAAATTAAAGGTTAAAAAAATGATGTGTGTTTTCCTTGTTCTCCCCACCTCTATTTACCTGGAAAGGGAGAGAGGAAAAGACACAGAATCTTTCTAGCTCCTTTAGAGTTACAAAGATAGAAGCAACCAACCCTAAAGCAAAGTGGATCTGGACAGCTCCAAGTAGCTTTAGGGGCTCAGAGCCAGATGACCAGCAGAGAGTGAGCTCTTCTTGGAATTCCAAGATGCTCCATCTTGAATAGTTGGCTGAAATTCACGTTCCCATGGATTTAGCTGTATCCTGATATAGGAACATGGACAATTGGTCTCATTGGTCAAACTCGCCATGCACGTGGGGAGCCCTTGCTCTCCTGTCTGTCTACATAGCCAATCACTCATCCTCTCTGTATGCAGGGGCCCTACTAGGCACACAGTTCTTAGTGTTTCAGAAGACTTATTCCTCCTTCCTGTTCCAACCCTAACACTGCCGAACTTAAGCTTGACATTTTCTGCCGTCATCCCAGATGGCAGTGGTGTACTTTGTGTACCACATGTGTGCGTGTGCACACGTGTGTGCATGCATGCACCAATACAAGTAATTTTCTACTTAGACTGTTCAATTTTTATATCAACAAGCCATATTCAAGCTAATGTTTTGATGATATTTGTTAAGTTGAAATCAAGTTAATTGTGGGTAGCAAAAAGCAAGGGACTTCCAACAAACTCCTATCTCCCACATCTCATTCATTCAATAAATACGTATTGAAAACTTCTGTGTGTCAGGCAATGTGGAGCAATGCAAATGATTTATTTCCAATCCTGCCTTCTATGGCACAGAGTAGGTGAACCGTCTTTGATGCCATTCCATGACCCATCAAGGCATCTGGTTTTACTCTCAACCCACAGGATTACTGTGCACGCACAGATACACGGAGAGCAAAGGTTAGGACTGATGTCAGAGAGATTTTAGAGGAATGAACAAAAACATAGTTATTAATCGGATATTCCAGATAAGGTGTCTGGAAGGAGAATAGGAGAGAATCATGGAGTCCATCCTCTGGTCCTGCTTTTAAATACCTGAGTTCAGATTCCAGCAGGAACCCCAGATCTGACACCAAGGAGGCTTTTTCACCAACCAAACTCAGTTCCTGTTTCTTCCTGTAAGAGATTAAATCTTGTACCCATCCATAGGTAGAGATTAAAAATAGCAATGATTTGGGTCCAACCTGACATGTAACTTTTTTTTATTTCTGTAGGAGAGAAGAATGAGGAACACATCAGCTTAGAGACAGACCCATGGACCCAGAGAAAGCTGTCAGATCTCACCCCACTTTTGTGATATAACCATGGTGCTTCAGAGGTCATGGACCACTCTTTCATCCCCACTCCTCCACTGTCCCCCAGACCGTTTGGGTTGCAGAGCTGGGACAGTGATGATCTACAGCACTCAAAACCACTTTCCCTGGGAGCCAAGACAGCTATTTTTCATTTAGTCCCTTAAATGTCTCTCTGTGTGAGTGAGACGCAGCCAGCTACCTTGTTGCCCAACACGTCAGAGAAGTGGGACTGTCCCACATTCGCTCTGCTCATATTTTTAATTGCTTAATAATAGTGAGTGGGCTTCCCTCCTCCCCTCCAGCATAGCAGCGTGGGGGACTTTGACATTCAGGCCTTGACGTGTGGGCAGCAAACACAGATGAGGCTGGGAAAATGTCAGCCTCCTACAGCTTCTCTCCCAGTGAATCACCATACATTATGACAGGGCACACCTCGTATCAGGAGCACCGGGCTGGCAGTCCAGGGAGCTCAGTTTCAGCCCCAGCTCCACTACTAAATTAACTGTGTGACGTAGAGCAAGTGGCCCACCCTGTGGGAGCCTCAAGCTCCTACTGCTTTGAAACATTTAAATGGCAATGAGAATTGGCAAAGAGGATATTTATGGAATACAGATCATAGGCACAGGCTCAGGATCCAGACCTCCTGGAGCCACTCCTGAATCCACTGCTTGCCAGTAGCAGGAACTCAGGAGAGTTACTTAATCTGTCTATGCCATGATACTCTCAATTGCAAAGCAAGCATAATAGTACCTACACAACACAGTTGTTGGAAGGACTTAGAACTGTGCATAGCATGTTGTATGCATTCAATACCTGTTTGTTGTTATTATTCCAATTCTAGCCATCTAACTGACTATATTTAAAGTTCCTAGGGAAGTATTTTCAAAGAGGAATAAAACATGAAAATTTCCCCCAGATACAGACTTATGGGGAAGATGAATACATGCATAAAATATTGGGGAGAGGAAAGTGGGCGCTGCCTGTGATGCACTGTGTAACAGAAGTGAGTGATGATACCATGTGTTCAGCATGTGCCAGAGGATGTGCAAAGGGCTCTGCCTGCATTCCCCATGGAATCATTACAGCTGCCCATGAGGCTGATCCCACTTTATAAAGTGGGAAGCAGTCTCAGAGAATCTGCCTTCAATCTCATAGCTTCTAAGTGGCAGAGACAGGATTCAAACCCGGGACTTAAGTCATTGCTCTTAACTCCATGTAAGTTATTGAACCTCTCTGAAGACTCTGAGGTGTCTTCATTTCTGAATAACAAGAGTGCCCACCAACAGAGCTGATGGGAGTAGATGAGCTTGTAGATGTAAACTGTTTTTGTTTGTTTGTTTCTGAGATGAAGTCTCACTCTGTTGCCCAGGCTGGAGTGCAATGGCGCAATCTCAGCTCACAGCAAGCTCCACCTCTTGGGTTCATGCCATTCTCCTGCCTCAGCCTCCCGAGTAGCTGGGACTACAGGCGCCCGCCACCACGCCCGGCTAATTTTTTGTATTTTTAGTAGAGATGGGGTTTCACCGTGTTAGCCAGGATGGTCTCAATCTCTTGATCTCATGATCCACCCGCCTTGGCCTCCCAAATTGCTGGGATTACAGGCGTGAACCACTGCGCCCATGTAGATGTAAACTCTTAATGTCGTGCCTGGTGTTTGGCAAGCACTTGTCAGACGTTAGCTTGTATCATCATCTCGTCATCATCATTGCTGTCACTGTTTCTTCATCATCATCATCATCATCCTCATCATCATCATCTATACTCAGTTTCCTTTCAGCTGATGGTCAGGACCACTTATCGATAAATGGATGATGGAACTTCCATTTTCAAAAGGGCTGTCAAGACGCCTTCCAAACCACCTCCTAGTAGGTGCTTGAAACATGACAATCAAACATTTATTCCTTAGGTTTTTCCCAGGCATTTGTCTTATGCCTGGGGTCTCCTTGTAAATATAACAGCCACCAGGAGGAATGAAGAACACATGATGCAATACTCAACCACATTCATTTAGTTATTTGAGAGAGGCCATACCCTAGGCAAGGAATTAAGAAGATGATGCAGAGGCAGAGGAAGATAGCAGAAGCGCCACTCCAAATGAGGACTGGAGAGTAGGGAGGAGATACAGCTGAGCGCGGTCTCCTTCATAGTTCCTCCAAGGACTACTCTGTCTCTGTCTGCTGAAAGGCTGGGCCCCAGCTTTTGGGCAGGGGTTGTATATGACCTGGGATCTCATTAGCATTGGCCACCAGAGTGCAGAGAGGTGAGTGATGGCTCCCCTAGAATGGAGGCTTGTTTGATGTAGGTTTGTCAACCCCACCATCCTTCACCAGCACCTGCAGCCAAGATTCATATCCTCTGTCAGAGGCTCATCCAACACCCCAAGCTGGCCTCCACCAGGGTCTAATTTTTATACCCTCTCTCTGAGAATGGCAAGCAATCTTTCAGGTCCTGGAAATGGGAAGACACACCGTAATGCTCCATTTTTCCTGGGAATTTCTTAGAGGTTGGAGGCAGAATAAACTAAGAAGAGGGAAACAGAGAGGAGGATTTAGAAGGAATGCATTAACTACAGTCTTTTACCTATTTTCTACCATTCTTGCTCATGCCATCACTCCCCCCAGCCCCATGCCAGGTTTCTAGGCAATATCACCTTGAATAATGGTATATTATTTAGTATCAGTTCAGGATACTGCTCTATCACAAGAGAAAATGCTCACCGAGAGAAAATGATGCCATGACATGCAAGACGAGATTCATATGAGGAATAAAATTCTTACATTGAGATGAAACTATTTGAATGGTTTAGTTGGAAGGTCTGTATTGCCTCTCCTTCATTTTGTGTCACCTGTGTTGCCATGTTTATATTCAATTTGTTAAGTCCCGGTTACATGCTGGGCAGATTGCTGAGGGCTGGGAGACACTCAATGCAGAGTATGGCTGAGTTCCTTCTCTAGGAGCTCATAGTCTTGAGCCTGTGACTATAAGCCTACCAAGGATAGGAACTAGGTCATGGGTTCCACAGTGGCTGGTATACAGCTTCTCAAGAACTGTCTTTTCAGATCTAAATTTCACAAGCATCTTTCATACAAAAATGATGTGGAAACCAACAGGAGTGAATTTTTTTATTCTTTTCCCTTATCTAATCCATTCTGAAGGGAATGGTGTTTTCCTCATTTTTCATTAAGCTTGGACAACAGTAAAGATCAATAGAAATTGGCACCATGCCCTTAGTCAGTATCACCATTCATTGTGTGGAACTAGCAAAACGGATTCTGGGCCAGAGGCTACAAGTTCATGCTGGCTCTCTCCTAGGTCACTGTGTGATTGTGAGGCCCCTGGGCCTCTCTGATCCTGGTGCCACGTAAAGCTGGCTCCTCTACCTGACAGATCAGGACCCGAGAGGCAGCAAGAGCTCCATGAGGCTTTAAAATCAGGGTTCTGAGCTGGGATCTGTGGGTTCAGCTCTCAAAGTCTACAACAGAGGAAACAAAATGGTGGCCCCCAGACATGGGTTTTGGCCCACATACGGTTTTAAAGAAAATTGAATTCATTCCAATTTTTAAAAATTAAGATACTATATACATTTTAAAATCTAGATGTCCAGCTCCCTTTGAAAACTATCAGAAAATCTGACAATGCTGGATCAGAAGCTGAACATGAAAACAGTCTTTTGCCATTGAAGATTGGCTGCATCCTTTAGACTGGGCCTGTGCTCTCTGGTCACCACAGTTCCTACCATAACCAGCTTTCCTCATTTAGGCCAACTCTCTGGAGCCTGTAGGCATCTGGCTGGTTAATAAACCTGACCAGGTTAACCAGTGGTCCAAGGCAGCGTGTGCCCGACAGTGCTGTGAGATTTACAGGTATAGGCACAAGATGGAACCCAAGAATCCAGAGGAAAGAGAGCTCCAGGGCATTGGGAAGGAAGCTGTTCAGGAAGTGAGTGAGAAATGTGTGTAGTCCTACTGCGGGCCCATGAGTAAACCTTTCTGGCTAGAGTGCGAGTTTGTGCAGGTGAACTGGTGGGGACAAGGCTGAGAATGGTAAGTTGAGCTCAAACTGTGGGAAGAAGGGCCCTCAATGCCAGGTAATATTTTTCTCTGCTTTCACACCAGAAACTCCAGATGTAATGTGGGGTTTAGGGACTAAGGCTGCCAAGCTCATCCCTGCATACACTTCCACCCTCACCTTCATAACAGGAGTTGGAGTGAAGATCTAGGCCTCAGGAAATACAAGGCTAAGTACAAAGTTCTGAAAGCCACCCTCAGCCTTCACAAAGTCCTCATCATGCAGGTTTCCTAAAGCAGCCAGAGGCATCCTACAAAGACCCAGTGGCAGCAGGAGACAAACACCCAGGGCAAATTCTCTCAAGGAAAAGAATGGGAGAAAGAAAGAAGGGAAAAACCTTCCTTTTGGCTTCATTAGAGCTCTTGCTTAACTGAGCTAAAAATAAAACTAATTGCTTTTGCTATTCTAATGTGAGAAATCAGTTTTTAAAGGATCAAGATTCTCTCCCTGGCTGGAGGAATCATTGAATCTGTAATAGACTGACTGCCAATGAATTATGAATGTCATAATCAAGCCTTCTTGGAAGGCCAAAGTATTGGTTACAAATGGGCACTATAATTAGAAATATACTGAAGCTGCCTAAAGCAGACCCCTCTCCCTACCCTTTGTCTTTTTTTTTAGGAGGGAAGAGGCATAGACTGCTCTTCATCAGGTATCTGGCTTGTTCTTGAACAATGCCCTGTTCTCACCGTTTGAGGAGACATTACAAGTGAGCATAGGAATAGCCACTCCTTCCCCCCCTTCTCCCTTTAAAAAGCCCCACCAAACTCCCCCAGCTGTGATCAGGAGAATGGTTCAATTCTCTTCATCTATTACCTGGAATTCTATATACTAAAGATACTTGGACAACAAGCAGCCTCTTTTTAAATCCAAGAGGACTAGGGTAGGGGCAAGTGTCAGTTGTCCACACCTTAATGGGAATCAGTTTGATCAAAACTTTTTGTCTGAACTAGCTGAGCTCTGCAGAACTGGAACCTGGAGGGCAGGAGGTGTGCATTTCAAAAAAGCAAATGAGAGGAGAAGGGCCATATTGAAGACTGAGAATCAAGGGAACATAAATGTGAACAGGGCTGCTGCCCTGCTCCAACCCCTCAACCAGGAAGGAGAGGAGATCCCCGCCCCCCAACACAAAAGCTAGACAATGTGAAAAAACCAATCTAGATTGACAGAGCCAATAACATCCCTCCAAGAAATTATCATGTTCGAAAAGAGGTTGCCTTACCTATTTTTTTTTTTTTTTGAAGGTGAAGCCATTTTGAGCAAAAAATGGCTGGGGGTTGCTGTCCTTCTTCAAACCTTCTACCTTTAACTTGGTCCCTAGAGATAGAATCAGTTCTAGCCAGAAAACTCTTTCAGCAGGAGCTACTTCCAAGTGCTTATCTCAGCCATGGAAGTGGCCAGTTAGGGGAAGGGAGTAAGGGCTCTGCTTCTCTCTGAGCCCTGTGAATTGAAAAATGAAGCAAGCACCTCAGTGCCTCACCACTTGCTAAGTGTGTCTGGATGGGCCAAATGACTGGTTCTCATCCCCAATTGCACATTAGATTCACCTGGGAGATTTTTAAATGTTAATGCCTGGTCATTCCCCAGCCCAATTGAATGTAATATCTAGGGGTGGCTTCAAGCATTACTATTCATTAAAACTTTCTGGTAATTCTAAAGCGCAGACATGGTTGAGAACCACTGAGCTAATCACTCCATTCCAGCACCTGTTCTCAATCTTCCTGCCTCTCCTCTCATTTCCCAGACCTAGACCAAGGGGCTTTTCTAGCACAAGAGGTTCTGGAGGCACCCTTCATCTCTCAGGGCAGGTGCCAGGTTTGGGGGCATCTCTATGCAGTGCCAAGGATGGCTCCCTGCCAACCCCCCAATTATTCCATTAGAAAAGAGCTTAAGGTATATTTTGTCCAGAGTAGCAAATAGGATTCATCTTCCAAGCCAACTCTGTTGGGCCAGAAGTGGGTCCTCACGGTACTGTATTGAGAAATCCTTCTCAACAGGTCATGTCCAAGCTCAGTGGGAAAAAATACCATGCTCAATTATCAATGTTAGCTCAGGGAGAAGAAGAGAGAAATGATGATACAGAAGCCTAGCATTTGTCAGTCCTAAAAAAAATTTCCTCATCTGGACTATGAGAAAAAAAGACCCAGAGAAAGGACATGATGTGCCCATTAACCAGTTCAATAAATCCACAAGTTAGCTTAGAAGATTTGATTTGTGTTTAATACTACAGAACCTTGCCACACAAAGTGAGGTCCACAGACCAACAGGGTCAGCATCTGCTGGAATATTGTTAGAAATTCAGAACCTCAGACTCCACACAAGACTTATTGAATCCAAGTCTGCATTTTAACAAGTTCCCCAGGTGATTCGTTTTTACAATGACCTTGAAAAGTGCTGCTAGAAAGTAGACAGAAGATGGGAATAGCAGTAAGCTCTGCCACAATCCAAATGAGGAATACATGGGGGGAAATCAAGCAAAGAACAATGCTAAGGCACGTAAGAGACAGAAACGTCTGCTGCCAGAAAGTAGAGAGATCCACATACGTGCAAAAGCACAGAAGGCTTTGGAAATCAGGAGGCCTATGGGTCAGGTCCTAGCAGACTGGTAGAATGGACAGAAAGGCACCTGCCACTCTCCAGCAGCTTTCTCTCACCCCAAGAGCCTGCTGTCTCTCACTCTCTGCCCTGACACAGCTCTGGACATCAATCCATTGCTTCTGCTGTGAGTCTTCTCTCCCCAACAGGCCTGTAAGCTCTTCGAGGCCAGAAATGGCATCTTCTCCCTGTCCTGATTCCTGTACCTATCCACACAGGATAAGGCTTGTAAGGACCACTCAAAACATTTTTGAATACATGAGTGATTGATGTGATGAATGATTTCAGCAAGAAATGACTGAAGCCAGGGCGGTAAGAACACAGAGGCCAGCTCCATTCCGCCCCTCTCCATCAAGTTGCCACTCCAACTTGACCCAGTGGAATTTAGGCTGGTACCAAAATGATCAGACTATGACTTTTTTAAAATGAACACTTAACCTAAAATCCCAAACCTCCCTTAGCTCTGGCTTGGCTGCTAATCATCTGGGGTCCCTTTATCCTGGAAGGAAACTCTCTAGGCTCTGGTCCACATGCATAGCTGAACCCCAGAGGGAGAGAAATGGATGATGAGGCTTGGGGAAAGCGTGTGGAGGCCTCCTAAAATGCTATGGGACAGGGGTAACACTCCCTCTGGAGGGTCAGCTGTCCTTTAGTGAAGATGTTCCTTCTGATAGTACAGAATTCAAAGGCCCAAAGGATTCAAAGGGTCCAGCAAGTTCTGTAGACCCTACCCACTCCCAGCCCATCCCACAAAGTCAGTGTATGTGGAAATACTTTAAAGAGATGTGAAATGCAAGGTATCATCATTACTGTATGAAGGAAAGCCTCAAATAGAATATTATAGTCATAGGTATTTTCCATACATTTATTTATTCACACAGTCCTGCATTTGTGAACTTTGCAGAAAAAGATAGTGCAGGCTCTGGGGTGACAGTGCCTGTGTTTGAATCCTGACCCTGGCACTTTTTAGTTGTATGACCTTGAGCAAGTTATTTAATTTCTCCATGCCTCACGATATGCATTAATAAAATGGAGATAATAGTAGTACTGCTTCTGTCACAGAAGTGCTCTGGGAATTAAATGAGCAAATGTATATATGAGTGTGTGGTTTAGTTCCTAGACACATTACATATTCAATAAATGTCAGCAATTACCCACCTTACCTTCATGGCCCATCCACTGCACATCTCTCCCCCATGCCCACACAATTAATGTTGCCACTAGTTGCCCAGATTCTCCATGAATACCACCAGGCCTGGTACAGAGCAGCATTTCATGCTGCAAAGAGATCGGTGCCCTCTGACATTTGACTCTTTACAATTACTATTCTCTTGGGGCACATTCTCAGCAAGCCAGAAAAAAGTACTTGATAATCTAATTTATGTGGAAGTGTTATAGACTTATAAATGTCTATATTCCTTTTGAGGTACAGAATATTTTGTCTTTAAAAAGGAACCTAAAGCTAGCAATGCCTCAACAAAAAGAGATTAAGGCAAGAGCAATGGAATTTCAGGAACAGTTATAGATCAGGCCGTTAGGTGTTTTTAAATTGAATGAGGAGAGAATCCTGAGTGCCCAACTCCATGGACAATCCTCTTTCTAATTCAATACAAGAAGGCAAGAAGATTCTAGAAAGAATTTCAAGGTAGGTGGATGATCTAGTTGGTTCACTGTTCCTGAAATTGGAGTCATTCTTTGTAAGGTAAGAGTATACAGGTACATCTGTATCTCTGTTATCCCCATCCTACAACTGAAGACTGCAGGGACTCCCTCTGCCCTGAACATCGAGGTCCCCATTGGGCCAAGGAACCTCAAGCTCATCCTTCCTGAGCACTCTTCAGGCACAAACCTGCAGAAATCTCCACCATTTTCTCACCTCTATCCAAGGAAAACATCCTCCAACCAGGTGCAGCGAAACATGGTGCTAACAGCAGGAAGGCTTAACAGAGTTGTGCCTCCTTCTCTAGAGCTGATCATGTATGTACAGGAAACGTAAGAGGCCAGAGAAAATGGTACAGGAATGGTTGCAGGTCTATCCCTACCTCTAAGCCGCATCTCAGGCCCCATGCAAGGGTATTTCAGGCATCCAGAGAGAAGAGCTGGAACTTTGTTTTCTAGCTCTTCCTACTCACTTGGCTTCCAGAAGCTTTGGTATAACTTTCCTACCTTCATCATGTCGTATAACTTCACATGCATGCAACACACACAACCAAGACAATCATAGTAGACACAACAAATGCACAGCATGGGGCAGCAGCAGTTCTCGCCCCTGAATGGTGTAGATTTCACCTTTGCAGTAAAAAGGTATGAGCAAGCTGGGTGTGGTGGTGCATGCCTGTAGTCCCAGCTACTCAGGAGGCTGAGGCAAAAGGATCACTTGAGCCTGTGAGTCCGAGGCTGCAGTGAGCTATGATCATGCCACTGCCCTCCAGCCTGAGCAACAGAGCAAGACCCTGTCTCCTAAAAAAAAAAAAAAAAAAAAAAAAAAAAAAAAAAAAAAAAGATCAAAAAAGGCCCAGCTGGCCAACTCCCTCTTTTTGCAGAGAACTACACTGAGTTTTAGCAGAAGGGCATTTCTTGCCCTAGGTCAGAGAGAGAGGCTGTAACTGAATCAGGACTAAAACTCAATTCCTTTTTACTACCTTCTGCTAAGAGCTCCCTTTTACCGGGTGACTTCACACAGGTAATTTCTGGTGGTGGTTAACAGCAGATATCCAAAATACAGATAAGACTACAGTTGGAGGGTTCTTCCTGTCTTGACTTTATCCTGAGCCTCCGGAACAATGAAGTCTTGGTTATGTGCAGGATCCCAGCCTGCTTTGGTACTGCTAGCAATACCTTTTTTATTTAAGGGACAGGGTCTTTCTTTGCCACCCAGGTTGGAGTGCAGTGGCACATTCATAGCTCACGGCAGCCTTGAAATCCTGGGCTCAAGCGATCCTCCCACCTCAGTGTCCCAAGTAGCTGAGACTACAGGCACACTCCAGCAAGCCCAGCTGGATTTTTAATTTATATTTCCTTTGAGACAGCATATCTCTCTGCCACTCAGGCTGGAGTGCAATGGCTCAATCATCTCACTTTAGCCTTGAACTCCCGGGCTCAAATGATACTGCCACCTCAACCTCCCAAGTATGCTACTACAGGAACACAAACTCCTTTTTTAAAGTTTTTGTAGATATGGGGTCTCACTATGTTGCCTAGGCTGGTCTTGAACTCCCAGGCTCAAGCAGTCCTCCTACCTCAGCCTCCCCAAATGCTGGGATTACAGGTGGGAGCTACTGTACGCCTGGCCTTATCTAAGCTGTTTCCCTGAAAATCCCCGTCTTGGGTAATGATTCCATTGGCCCCACCATGCCCTGTCCTGCCTCCCTGGCTGTGCCCAAACTTGGTCCCTGCCTGCCTGCCTCACTGTCTGGGTCTCGAGCTCCTGTGACACGACTCCTCTCTCTTCCTGGAGTGATCCAAGCCCTGCCACTTCCTGACTTTGCCCACACTGTGCCCTCTGCCTGGGGCAACTTCATGTCTGCCCTTTGTCCCTTAGGTCTCAGCCCAGGCACAAGCCCCTACCTCCAGAGGTCATCCAGGCCTCACCAGGCTATACCCTCTCGTAAAATCAGATTCCCTCCCTTCAGGGTAGGTTTATAATGAAACCCTCCTTAAAGGCCAGGTGCGGTGACACCCATCTGTAATCCCAGCACTTTGGGAGGCTGAGGTGGATGATCACTTGAGGCCAGGGGGTCGAGACCAGCCTGGGCAACATAAGGAGACTCTTGTCTCTCTTGTCTCTATAACAAATTTAAAAATTAGCTCACCAGGCCAGGCTCAGTGGCTCATGCCTGTAATCCCAACACTTTGAGAGGCCGAGGCAGGTGGATCACAAGGTCAGGAGTTCGAGAACAGCCTGGCCAACACGGCAAAACCCTGTCTCTACTAAAAATACAAAATTAGCCAGGCATGGTGGTGCATGCCTGTAATCCCAGCTACTTGGGAGGCTGAGGCAGGAGAATCACTTGAACCCAGGAGATGGAGGTTGCAGTGAGCCAAGTTTGTGCCATTGCACTCCAGCCTGAGCAACAGAGCAAGACTCTGTCTCGAGAAAATAAAAACACACAAAAAATTAGCTCACCATGATGGCACATGCCTATAGTCCTAGCTACTTGGGAGGCTGAGGTGGGAGGATTCCCTTCAGCCCAAGAATTTGAGGCTGCAGTGAGCCACTATGATTATGCCACTGCACTCTAACCTGGGCAAAAGTGAGACCCCAGGCTAGAGTGCAGTGGCGTGATTTCAGGTTACTGCAACCTCCGCCTCCCAGGTTCAAGCGATTCTCCTGCCTCAGCTTCCTGAGTAGCTGGGACTACAGGTGCCTGCCACCACACCCAGCTAATTTTTGTATTTTTGGTAGAGACAGGGTTTCACCATGTTGGCCAGGATGGTCTCGAACTCCTGACCTCATGATCTGCCTGCCTCAGCCTCCCAAAGTACTGGGATTACAGGCGTGAGCCCCCACACCTGGACACATTACTTAATATTTCTGTGCCTTGGTTTCTTCATCTGCGAAATGGGATTCTTGTGAGAATGCAAAGGGATTCCCAGGGCAGTTCCTAGTGCATAGTCTGGCTGCCTTTGTGTGTGTGTTTGTGTGTGTGTTTAATATAGAGACAGGGTCTCACTATGTTGCCTAGGCTGGTTTCAAACTCCTGGTCTCCAGTGATCCTCCTGCTTCGGCCCAAAGTGGTGGCATTACAGGTGTGAGTCACCACACCTGGTCACTTTATATTATTATTATTTTTTTCTTTTGAGACAGGGTCTCGCACTGTCGCCCAGGTTGGAATGCAGTGGTGCAATCTCAACTCACTGCAAACTCCGCCTCCTGGGTTCAAGCAATTCTCCTGCCTCAGTCTCCCGAGTAGCTGGGATTACAGATGCCTGCCACCACACACAGCTAATTTTTGCATTTTTAGTAGAGATGGGGTTTCACCATATTGGCCAGGCTGGTCTTGAACTCCTGACCTCAAGTGATCTGCCCGCCTCGGCCTCCTGAAGTGCTGGGATTAGAGGAGTAAGCCACTGCTCCTGGCCAATTTTTTAAGGCAATGTAATCAGCCCAAGTCCAGGGCAAGGGGCAGCTGGTACCAAGATCTGGCCTCATTGGCCATGTTATCCAAGAGGCCTCTGCCTGCCTGCAAAGTAGTACTGCACACTGGGATCTCCCTGGACCAAATCCCAGCTTCAGTTTTGGGTACTTCCTCATAAGCGTTGACTACCCCAGAGTGTGAGGGATTTTGTGGCCTGGTCCCAGGCATGCACTCACCAGTCAATGGCATCACGGGGCTGGCCATGGCCTCCCAAGCCACAAAAGCAACCATATTTCATATAGGCGATGGGGGTTCGGGGACCAACACAACCCACAGTTCCTGCCAGTTCCAGGATCCCACGCCGGTACACATGTAATGTCCTGGAGGCTGGGGGGTAAACAAAGGTGACAGGCTGCAGGTCAGGGCTTCCCAGACCCCTGGGAAGGGCATTAGCCTGAGACGAGCCTAGGTGTTACAGCCTGGCTGTCTGGGTTTGAATCCTACTTCCTAGCTGTGTGACCTTGGACAAATTCCTAACCTCTCTGGGCCTTGGTTTCCTCACTGTGAAATGGCAGATAAGCTGACTTCAACTCATATGAACGAAATGAGATAATGAGTATAAAGCCCCTGGTGCATGAAAAGGCTATTATAATCCAGCTGGGCTCAGTGGCTCACACCTGTAATCCCAACATTTTGGAAGGCCCAGGCGGGCAGATCACCTGAGGTCAGGAGTTCAAGATCAGCCTGGCCAACATGGTGAAACCCCGCCTGTAGTAAAAATACAAAAATTAGCCGAGCATAGTGGTGCACACCTGTAATCCCAGCTACTAGGGAGGCTGAGGAAGAAGAGTCACTTGAACCTGAGAGGGGAAGGTTGCAGTGAGCCAAGATTTTGCCACTGCATTCCAACCTGGGCGACAGAGCAAGACTTTCAAAAAAAGAAAAAAAAAAAGGCTAACTATTATAATCAACGTCCTCAAGGTAGCCAAGAAGGGAAAAAAGAGTCATGCATGAAACGTTTGTCCAGTTCCCTGTGTTGGGCACTGGGCATCACGGATGACCCTACAGGTGTCTGTCACCAAGGTGGGCTCCTCTGTGGCAGCTCCCGGGCCCTGGCACTGCCCTGTGCTCATGACTTCCCCTCCAGACTCAGGCTCAGGGCCCTTGGTATCTCCTCTTATTTTCACTGCCAGACAAGAAGGCCCCTTGGCCTGAGCCCAGCCATTTTTCTAGATCTTGGCACAGCTCGGACATGTAATGGTGCCTAATGCATGTGACTGGAACCCCTGCACTGGACATGTAGGAAAGGAGGCCAGCCGGGAAATGTAACCCCACATTCCCACAGCCAGCAGGATCTCAAGCAGAGGCTTCAACCCAGGCTTCTGACTTGCAAACCAGTGCTTCTTCCTCCTTACACAGTAACATTAGGGGAAGGTGGCCTTCGGGGTTGCCAGAGCCGAGTGGTACCAGCAATAGAGTGGAAACACTCACACACAGGCTTGCCTGCTTCCTGGGTTAGGGTTAGGGTTTATACGGCTCCGGGAAGTTGATGCATTGTGTTTGATCATTTTTTTTTTTTTTTTTTTTTTTTAGGCAGAGTCTCATTCTTGTTGCTCAGGCTGGAGCATAGTGGTGTAATCTTGCTCGCAGCAACTTCTGCCTCCCAGGTTCAAGCACTTCTCCTGCCTTAGCCTCCCAAGTAGCTGGGATCACAGGCGTGCACCACCACGCCCAGCTAATTTTTGTATTTTTAGTAGAAACGGGGTTTCACCATCTTGGCCAGGCTGGTCTCAAACTCCTGACCTCATATGATCCACTGCTTTGGCCTCCCAAAGTGCTAGGATTATAGGCATGAGCCACTACACTCATCCTGATCATCTTGTCTCTCTTTTTTTTTAGAGACAGGGTCTTACTTTGTCACCAACACTGGAGGGCAGTGGCACAATCATAGTTCACTGCAGCCTCCAAATCCTGGGCTCAAGCGATCCTCCTGCCTCAGCCTCCAGACATACAGGCATGCACCACCATGCCCAGCTAATTTTTAAATTTTTAGTAGATACGGGGTCTCACTATGTTGCCCAGGCTGTTCACAAACTCCTGGCCTCAAGTGATTCTCCTGCCTTGGCCTCCCAAGGTGCTGGGATTCCAGGCATGAACCACCATGCTCAGTCTCATTTCTGTTTTATCTTGAACAGTTTTCATCACACTGACTTTTTTGAGAAGTCCAGGCCAGATTTAAATTCCATTTTGTTTTTTAATCAGTGGAAAAAGTAGCATATTTATGTTGGAGGACAAAGATGAATCAAAGAGGAAGAAAATGTAAAACACATTTGGGGCCAGGCGCGGTGGCTCATGCCTCTAATCCCAGCACTTTGGGAGGCTGAGGCAGGCAGATCACCTGAAGTGAGCAGTTCCAGACCAACCTGACCAACATGGAGAAACCTTTTTCTACTAAAAATACAAAATTAGCTGGGCACGGTGGTGCATGCCTGTAATCCCAGCTACTTGGGAGGCTGAGGCAGGAGACTCGCTTGAACCCGGGAGGCAGAGGTTGCAGTGAGCCGAGATCGTGCCGTTGCACTCCAGCCTGGGCAACAAGAGTGAAACTCCGTCTCAAAAAACAAAAACAAAAACAAAAACAAAAAAAACACATGAAAATAAAATGGCATTTGCAGTTGAAAGCTTTGCCTTCCTCTCTGGATCGTCACTCTCCCAGCAGCCCACGCCTCTGCCTCAAACCTCCATGGCTCCCACGAGTCTGGATAAAGCTAAGGAGTCTCAATGCACCCCAAGTCCTGGGGGTAGTCAGCCCCTCTCACCCCTCCCTCATCCTCTCACACAAGAGTCATTTACTCTTCCTCCAGTTATGCCCCCTCACGCAGACACTCTGCTGCTCAAATGCCCTCACCCCATCCTCAGCCTGCTCCCAGGCCACCTCCCTTCAGAATCCACCTTGCCTGCCAGGTGGCCATAGGGACCCTCGCCATACTGTCTGCTTGTGGCAGTGCCCTCCAGCATGGGGTGTCTTCCAGAGCAGATCTCTGGCCAAGCGCAGTGGCTCATGCCTGTAATCTCAGCACAATCGGAGGCCAAGGCAGGTGGATCACCTGAGGTCAGGAGTTCGAGACCAGTCTTGCTAACATGGTGAAACCCTGTCTCTACTAAAAATACAAAAATTAGCCAGGTGTGGTGGCGCATGCCTGTAGTCCCAGCTACTCAGGAGGCTGAGGCAGGAGAATCTCTTGAACCCGGGAGGTGGAGGTTGCAGTGAGCCGAAATCGTGCCACTGCACTCCAGCCTGGGCAAGAGTGAGACTCTGTCTCAAAAAAAAAAAAAAAAAAAAAAAATGCTGAGCTCTGATATAAGCTGCCCTGGCACACAGTGAGCTTCCAGAAATGGTCCCTTGACCTCTAAATCCATCAAGACCCAGGGAACACACCCTCTCTGAGCACCCTGACAATGTCCCAGTCCCAACACCGTACCCTGAAGCTGTCCCCAAAGGTTCCCCTGCCACCCTCCCTGACCACTCTCTGGTATCTCAGAGCCCTAGCAACAGCCCTATAGAGGGAGGGTTCTAGGCACGGGGCGGGCATCCAGCACTGTGCTTATAACCAAGCCAAACACTCCCTCTGTGCCAACATAGGTGGGGCAGGTCACGCTAGGGTCTGTTTGCCCTGTCTGCCCGCTGCAGCCTCCTCGGGGAGGGCCAGGGTTGTCTGTGCATCCTGTGAGCCCCTGGGTCTATGTGCACATATGTGTGTCTGTGCGGCTCTGTGTGTGTGTGTGTGTGCCTGTGTGTACACGGCTCATCTGAATTGTCCTGAGTGCGGTCCCGGGTATCCTTGAGCTGTGTGTGCTTGTGTCCCCCTAGCGGTATCTCAGTATTTTTGCCTGTGGGAGCCGCACACAGCGAGCTGCACACCTGAGGGCCAGGTGAGTCTGGGGCTGGTGCTGTGCCTCCGCATCTGTGTGCTGGCAGTGTCTGCATAGTACTCTGCAGGTACATGTATCTGTGCACCCCAGAAATAGGCAGTCACCCAGGGGACCTCTCTACAGTGACCCCAAAGGATGGATAGTGAGATAGGGGCAGTATGTTCTATTTTTTTTTTTTTTTTTTTTGTCACAGGGGTTTCTTGTACAGGGGCACGATATATTCTCCCACCACCAAGCCGGGCCTTTCTGCCCCTGCTCCTCCCACCCTCTGGTGTCTCACATCTCAGGGACAGGTGAAATGAAGGATAAGTTCACGGACCCCAGATCAGGACAACCGGGAGGCTTCCGGGCTGCCGGAGAGGGTCACAGCCGGTTAGGGGAGGGAGCCAGGAGAGGACTCTGCACCCCTGGGGAAGGACTGGGCTAGTTCTGGGTCCCTGGGAGGAGTGAGTGGGGCGCCCTGCAGAAGGCTGGGGCGCACAGTGTGGGTGAGCATTAGAAGAGCGAGCTGGGGGCTCTAGGGCAACTAGGAACTTGGAGAGGGATGGGAGGCAGGGCTGCTGGGTCCCTAGGAAGGGCTGGAGGAATCCCGGAACGCCTGAGTTCCGGGAAAGCCCCTTCCTCACTCACCCTCGCCGGACCCGGGGCCAGGTCGAAGCAGCAGCAGCAGCAGCGACGGCAGCAGCAGGAGCAGCATGATTGGCAGGCACACAGGTAGCGGCCCCATCGGAGGGTGGCAGAGGTGGGACGGTGCTGCCGGGCCACCGGAGGCACCAAGCTCAGGGTACACACACCCCGGCTGCCACGCCCTGGCCCGGCCCCCGACCTCACCTTCCGTCGGGGCCCAGGCGGAGGCAGCTAGGGGCGGGCACCTGGGGCGGCGCAAAGGCGTCCTGATCTCTGCATCTTGGCCACTGAAGGGGCTGGAGAGGCCGCGGGGCGCTGAGGACAGGACCGGGAGTCAGGCTCAGGGAAGTCTCCTCGGAATAAGGGAGGAAAAGGCGCTCTTTTGATGTTATTATTCCCCCAGCCCCTCCCCCGCTCACGTGGGCGCCCAAAGGGGACAGAAGACTTGGAGGAGGGGTAGTCCTGAATTTACTTTAACATTTTATTTTATTTGGCCGGGCGCGGTGACTCACGCCTGTAATCCCAGCACTTTGGAAGGCGCAGGCTGGCGGATCACCTGAGGTCAGGAGTTCAAAACCAGCCTGGCCAATATGGCAAAGCCGTCTCTACTAAAAATACAAAAATTAGCCGGGCATGGTGGTGCGGACCTACAATCCCAGCTACTTGGGAGGCTGAGACACAGGAATCGCTTGAACACGGAAGGCGGAGGTTGCAGTGAGCCAAGATCACACCACTGCATTCCAGCCTGGGTGAGAGCCAGACTCTGTCTCTTTCTCGCTCTCTCTCTCTCTCCCTCTCTCTCTCTGTCAGTCTGGAGAGAGTTGATTGTCCCCGGTCAGTCTCTCTAGTCGAGAGAGAGAGAGAGAGACAGAGGCTGGGCACAGGTCTCACGCCTGTAATCCCAGCACTTTGGGACACCGAGGCGGGTGGATCACCTGAGGTCAGGAGTTCAAGACCAGCCTGGCCAACATGATGAAACTCCGTCTCTACTAAAAATACAAAAAATTCCCCGGGTATGGTGTTGGGTGCCTATAATCCCAACTACTCAGGAGCCCGAGGCAGGAGAATCGCTTGAACCCAGGAGGCAGATGTTGCAGTGAGCGAAGATTGCACCACTGCACTCCAGCCTGGGCAACAAGAGCGAAACTCCATCACACACAAACACATACACACACACACACACACACAAAAAATTAACCAGGCACGGTGGCACGTGCCTGTAGTCTCAGTGGCTCAGGAGGCTGAGGTACAAGAATCGCTTGAATCTGGGAGGCGAAGGTTGCAGTGAGCCAAGATTGCACCACTGCACTCCAGCCTGGGTGACAGAGTAAGACACTATCACAAGGCCGGGCACGGTGACGCATGCCTGTAATCCTAGCGATTTGGGAGGCCGAGGTAGGTGGATCACCTGAGGTCAGGAGTTCAAAACCAGCCTGGCCAACATGGTGAAACCCTGTCTCCACTAAAAATACAAAAAAATTAGCTGGGCATGGTGGTGGGCACCTGTAATCCCAGCTACTCAGGAGGCTGAGTCAGCAGAATTATTTGAACCCAGGAGGTGGAGGTTGCATTGAGCCAAGATCGCGCTATTCCACTCCAACCTGAGCAACAAGACCGAGACTCTGTCTCAAAAAAAAAAAAAAAAAGACTCTGTCTCAAAAAAAAAAACGAGAAGTCTTCATCTGTGATCTTGGGAAAAGCTGCTCACATCAAGGATGCCATCTTCTTCCGGTGAAAAACTTCCCTTTTGTGAGATTATGAACCCAAAGTTCAAGGTCCTAAAGTTTTGCTGTAGTGTGGATGGCAAGGACATTCTTTCTCTGATGTTCTCAGAAGATCCAATCTTCAGGTTCTAGATTGTGAAGGAATTGATTGTCCCCAGTCAGTGAGCCATAAAAAGCTTTCAGTACCTGGTGAAAATACTCTGTACCATAATGATCTACTGTTGTAATATCAGCCCTCCTGCATGGGAAAGCAACCAGAAAACATGCATCGAAAATGACAATTGACAACTGAAATGTTCAAACGGCCCATGAGGTAGCCAAATGCACCTGAAGCTTTGATTGTCTTCCCAGGAACATGGATTTGACAAACGAAACATTGGTTGTGAACTATTTTAGCAATTTATAAGTCAGCACACTGATACATACTTAATTTAGATCATTTTATCTTTTCCATGATGAGTCATGGAAGGCAGAGCCCTTTGTTTTTTGTTTTTAGACAGAGTTTCATTCTTGTTGCCCAGGTTGGAGTGCAATGATGCTATCTCGGCTCACCACAACCTCCGCCTCCTGGGTTCAAGCGACTCTCCTGCTTCAGCCTCCCGAGTAGCTGGGATTACAGGCATGAGCCACCACAACCGGCTAATTTTTTGTATTTTTAGTAGAGATGGGGTTTCTCCATGTTGGTGAGGCTGATATCGAACTCCCGACCTCAGGTGATTCACCCGCCTCGGCCTCCCAAAGTGCTGGGATTACAGGTGTGAGCCATCACGCCCAACTGCAGAACCTTTAATAACAAACACTTTAAGGAGTCAGGAAGGACAAGGTGACCATCTTGATTCTCCATGAGTCCATGGTTAACATCGGACTTACGTGCTCTTGAATATCAGTTGTTTCTCCAGTTTACGTACATAGCACTGATACCTAATGGGTAATCATAGGTAATTTGACTTAGACCTTGGAGTTCATTCAAATTGTATATCTAGGCTGGGCAAGCCCACAAAAAATTAGCTGGGCATGGTGGCACAAGCCTGTAATCCCAGTTACTTGGGAGGAGATGGGAGAATCCCTTGAACCCAGGAGGAGGAGGTTGCAGTGAGGGGAGATTGCTCCACTGCACTCCAGCCTGGGCGACAGAGTGAGACCCTGTTTCAAAAACAACAAAAAAGGCGTGGTGGCTCATGCCTGTAATCCCAGCACTTTGGGAGGCCGAGGCTGGCAGATCAACTGAGGTGGGGATTTCCAGAGCAGCCTGACCAACATGGAGAAACCCTGTCTCTACTAAAAAATACAAAATTAGCAGGGAATGGTGGCTCATGCCTGTAATCCCAGCACTTTGGGAGGCTGAGGCAGGTGGATCACCTGAGGTTGGGAGTTCAAGACCAGCCTTACCAACATGGTGAAACCCCGTCTCTACTAAAAATTCAAAAAAATTAGCCAGGCATAGTGGTGGGCGCCTGTAATCCCAGCTACTTAGAAGGCTGAGGTACGAGAATCACTTGAACCCGGGAGGCAGAGGTTGCAGTGAGCCAAAATCACGCCATTGCACTCCAGCCTGGGTGACAGATTGAGACTCCGTCTCAAAAAAGCAATAAGCAAATAACAAAAACAAACAACAACAACAAAAACCAAACTGTTTATCTAAACAATTTCGGTATCAGCTGTTTTAACATAAAAATTTAGCAAAGTATTTTTTTGGTATTCAATTAATTTTTTGTCTCGCTTGGGTTAGCACTGATACTTTTCTTTCTTTCTCTCTTTCTCCCCTTCCTTCCTTCCTTTCTTCTTTCTTTCTTTCTTTATTTCTTTCTGTCACCCAGGCTGAAGTGCAATGGCACGATCCTGGCTCACTGCAATCTCCGCCTCCCGAGTTCAACTGGTTCTCCTGCCTCAGGCTCCCAAGTAGCTGGGATTAGAGGTGCCCGCCACCATGCTCAGCTAATTTTGTATTTTTTTAGTAGAGACAGGATTTCACCATGTTGGTCAATTACAATTCACCTGTCTTCATGAATCGGCTCTGTCTAGGCAGTGGGCAATGTCAACCCCTTGAGCAGTTACAGTAGTGCTAACATGTCAAGTTTCTGGGCTCTCTCTCCCTGATTGGCCCTGGGGACCCTGTTCAACTGTATGCCAACAAACACATTGTCATGAATTAAGAATATTCACAAATAGTTTACAAATTTTGGAGAAATTAGGCGGAGACAGAAATATGACTCAAATTCTATTTATGAAAGTATACTCGCTGGATGGGGTGGCTCATGCCTGTACTCCCAGCACTTTGGGAGGCCAAGGCAGATGGATCACCTGAGGTCAGGAGTTTGAGACCAGCTTGGCCAACATGATGAAACCCCATCTCCACTAAAAATACAAAAAGTTAGCCAGGTGTGGTAGTGGGCACCTGTAGTCCCAGCTGTTCCAGAGGCTGAGGCAAGAGAATCACTTGAACCTCTGAGGCAGAGGCTGCAGTGAGCTGAGATCGCACCATTGCACTCCAGCCTGGGCGGCAGAGTGAGACTCTGTCTCAAAAAATAAATATAAAAAATAAAAAGCTGCTATGCTCCATTAATTCCTGCAGGCCCGACAAAGGCAGCCTAGGAATTCTAGATCAATGGAATGAATACAACTTGCTAGAAATACATAGGAAATAAAATGACTATTCACAGAACCAAATAAAAGCCTTCCACTAGAAACTAAAAATAATAATAATAATAATGGTTTTATATATATGCATACACAAGCAAAGCCAGAAGAGAATAAATAGCAAATGAATGAAAATTAGAAGCAAAAACAAGTAACTAGGAAACCATCTCTACATTTTTTTTACTCAATCTACCCTGAATGCTACAGCATTATTCAGGACCCCAGAAAACACAATAATACTTTATTCCTGATAAACAATTCAATGTCCTTAAGTCCACCAATATCACCATACATTCTGTGCAATCAAGAAATTTACTCAGCTGGGTGCAGTGGCTCACACCTGTAATTCCAGCACTTTGGGAGGCCAAGGCGGGTGGATCACCTGAGGTCAGGAGTTCAAAAACAGCCTGGCCAACATGGCAAAACCCCATCTGTACTAAAAATACAAAAATTAGCCCAGTGTGGAGGCACATGCCCATAATCCCAGCTACTCGGGTGGCTGAGGCAAGAGAATTGCTTGAGCCTGAGAGGCAGAGTTTGCAGTGAGCCCAGATTGCGCAACTACACTCCAGCCTGGGTGACAGAGGGAGACTCCATCTGAAAGAAAAAAAAAGTTTGTAGACCTAACATTAACATTGTCATGTCCTTGATTATAGGAGGCCAACACATAATTTACTTATGAATGATCTATGGGGTGCAGCCTTTCCCAGATGCCTGAGGCCTTTTCTTGCTGAGTAGACATCTATCTGGCTGTTACATGATCTTAGGAACAGCTATTCATTTGGAAAAGGGTGTTGCAATGACTTTCTCTTTTGCATAAGAAGATGGGGGGCTGGGATCCTGAGATTTTAAAATTTCCTTTACAGCATACCCATATGTGCTCAATATTGAAAAGAGATGACAATTGGCCAGGCATGATGGCTCACACCTGTAATCCCAGCACTTTGGGAGGATGAAGTGGGCAGATCAGAAGGTCAAGAGATCAAGACAATCCTAACTGAAATGGTGAAACCCTGTGTCTACTAAAAATAAAAAAATTAGCTGGACATGGGGGCATGTGCTTGTAGTGTCAGCTATTTGGGAGGCTAAGGCAGGAGAATCGCTTGAACCCGGGAGGCAGAGGTTGCAGTGAGCCGAGATCACACCACTGTATTCCAGCCTGGCAACAGAAGGAGATTCCATCTCAAAAAAAAAAAAAAAGAAAAGAAATGAGATGACAATTGCAGTGCAAAATATCTGTTCCCTTTTGTTCCCCAGTGCCACTGCTACCCCATTCATCACCAATTTTTGTTGATGTCTCTTCCTGACTACTTTTTTTTTTTTTTGGAGATAAGAGTCTCACTCTGATGCCCAGGCTAGAGTGCAGTGGTGTGATCTCAGCTCATTGCAACCTCTGCCTCCAGGTTCAAGCAATTCTCCTGCCTCAGCCTCCCAAGTAGCTGGGACTACAGGCACGTGCCACCATGTCCAGCCAGTTTTTGTATTTTTAGTAGAGATAGGATTTTACCATGTTGGCCAGGCTCGTCTCGAACTCCTGACCTCAGGTGATCCACCCGCCTTGGCTTCCCAAAGTGCTGGGATTACAGGTGTGAGCCACCGTGCCTGGCCTTTTTTTTTTTTTTGAGATGGGGTCTCCCTATGTTGCCCAGGCTAAGCTTGAATTTATTTTTATTTTTATTTTTATTTTTATTTTATTTTTTCATTTATTTTATTTATTTTTTTTATTTTTTGAGATGGAGTTTTGCTCTTGTCGCCCAGGCTGCAGTGCAGTGGCACGATCTCGGCTCACTGCAACCTCTGCCTCCCAGGTTGGGAGTAGCTGGGACTACAGCTGCCCGCCACTATGCGCAGCTACTTTGTGTATGTTTAGTAGAGCTGGAATTTCACCACGTTGGCCAGGCTGGTCTCAAACTCCTGACCTTAGGTGATCTGCCCACCTCGGCCTCCCAAAGTGCTAGGATTACAGTCGTGTGCCACTGCGCCCGGCCTGGGCTGGAATTTCTGACCTCAAGCAGTCCTCCCTCCTCAGGCTCCTGAGTTGCTGATATTACAGGTGCATATCACCTTGCCCAGCACTAGAAACATGATTTTGTCACAACCCCAGACCCCTCTCATTCCCTTTCATAGGAAGACACTGGGCACCAAAGAAGCTTGAGCCAAGAACCAGGGGAACCAAGATTTAAACTCATTTCTGTTGGGTGCCAAACCTCTCTCTGCCTCCTTCTATTGGAGACGGCTAGGCACGGTGGCTCACACCTGTGATCCCAGCACTTTAGGAGGCCTAGGTGGGTGGATCACCTGAGGTCAGGAGTTTGAGACCAGCCTGGGCAATATGGTGAAACCCTGTCTCTACTCAAAATACAAAAAATTAGCTGAGTGTGGTGGCGGGTGCCTGTAATCCCAGCTACATGGGAGGCTGAGGCAGGAGAATTGCTTGAATCCAGGAGGCGGAGGTTGCAGTGAGCTGAGATCATGCCATTGCACTCCAGCCTGGGAAACAAGAGTGAAACTCCACCTCAAAAAAATTAGAAAAACAAAAGAAAAGAAAATCAGAGGCTTTGGTCCCTTTGTCTGCGACACTCTGGAGTAATTCTGTCCCTGGCTGAATGTGATCTCCTCAAGGCAAAGTCTGGGTCTCCTTCCTCTTGCGTGCTCAGCCCTGGCCTATCTGTCCCACCCTAGGTGCTCAGTGAAGGCTTGCTCTTGTGGAGTATGGGTTTCAGGCATACCAAGACTTGGAGTTGCAGAGGCTGTGAGTGACAAGCCTTGGAGTGCTATGCCCACCAGGAAATGGGTCTATCTCTGAGTTGGGCCAATAAGCTGGGCTCCCTCCGACACCAGTGCTCACATCTCCCCTACCCGGGGTGGACCCCTGCAGATAGTCAAGTATGTTGGCTCCATATTTGCCTTGAGTAGCTGGGTGCAGTAGCAGGGCATGGTGGCTCAGGCCTGTAATCTCAGCACTTTGGGAGGCTGAGGCAGGTGCATCCCTTGAGGTCAGGAGTTTGAGACCAGCCTGGCCAATATGGCAAAACCCCATCTCTACTAAAAATACAAAAATTAGCTGGGCGTGATGGTGCACGCCTGTAATCTCAGCTACTCTGGAAGCTGAGGCAGGAGAATCACTTGAACCCGGGAGTCAAAGGTTGCGGTGAACCCAAGATTGCGCCACTGCACACCAGTGTGGGGCACAGAGGCAGACTGTGTCTCAGAAATAAATAAATAAAATAGATGGAGAGGCTGGGTGTGTGTGGTGGCTCATACCTGTAATCTCTGCACTTTGGGAGGCTTAGGTGGGAGGATCAGTGGAGCCCAGGAGTTTGAGACCAGCCTGGGCAACATCTCTACCATCTCTACCAAACACACACACACAAATTAAAAAACTAGTTGGGTGTGGTGACGCATACCTACTTGGGAGGCTGAGACGGGAGGATTTCTTGAGCCCAGGAATTTGAGGCTGCACTCAACAGTGACCATGCCACTGCATTCCAGCCTGGGTGGCAAAGTCAGACACTTTCTCAAACAATAAAAATAAATAAATAAATAAATAAAGCGGGAGGATAACGGTGAGACATGGAGAGAAGGCGTGCTAGGCAGAGAGACCTCCATAGGCAAAGTCCAAGAGACATGAAAGAGCCAGTGTGCAAGAGTAAATTCCTAGAACTCTGGGAGATGGGAGCAGAGGGAGCTGGTACAGGTCTCCACCTGGTGTAAAATCTTGGCATAAATCTCCTACCATGAAAATAAATGACATTTTCTTCTTCCGGCTTGTGTAAGTTGGAAGAAAGCATTTTTTCTGAGATGGAGTCTCATTCTGCCTCCCAGGCTGAAGTGCAGTAGCGCAGTCTCGGCTCACCGCAACCTCCGTCCCCCTGGTTCAAGCGATTCTCTTGCCTCAGCCTCTCGAGTAGCTGGGACTACAGGCACATGCCAACACGCCCGGCTAATTTTTGTTTTTGTTTTTTCGGAGACGGGAGTCTTGCTCTGTCACCCAGGCTGGAGTGCAGTGGCGCGATCTCAGCTCACTGCAAGCTCTACCTCCCGGGTTCATGCCATTCTCCTGCCTCAGCCTCCTGAGTAGCTGGGACTACAGGCATCTGCCACCGCGCCTGGCTAATTTTTTGTATTTTTAGTAGAGACGGGGTTTCACTGTGTTAGCCAGGATGATCTCGATCTCCTGACCTCGTGATCTCTCCACCTCGGCCTCCCAAAGTGCTGGGATTACAGGCGTGAGCCACCACGACCAGCCTGAACCCGTGTCATTATTTAGCAGAAACTTTCAGAGTCAGTAAGTGGCTGGGCATGTCTCTTTTCTTTGTGCCACAGGACTCTGGATGTTTCCAGTGCAGACTAATCCAAGGCTGTTGTGGATGCGTTGTGTTGATTTCTCTATGGAGAACGGGGAGTGCACCAGGCAGAATGACTCATGCCTGTAATTCCAGCACTTTGGGAGCCCAAGGCTGGTGGATCACTTCAGGCCAGGAGTTCAAGACCAGCCTGGCTAACATAGCGAAACCCCGTCTCTACTAAAAATACAAAAATTAGCCAGGTGTGGTGGGCATGCCTGTAATCCCAGCTACTCAGGAGGCTGAGGCAGGAAAATTGCTTGAACCAAGAGGCAGAGGTTGTAGTGAGCCAAGGTCACACAACTGCCCTCCTGCCTGGGCAACAGAGCAAGATTCTTATCTCCAAAAAACAAAACAAAACAAAGAGAGGGAGAATGGAGGTTGCTTGTTATTGCATCATAATCTTGTTTATCCTGACTGATGCATTAGAGGTACTAATGGCATGAGAGGAACAATTTCCTGAGACACAGTTTACTGACCATGAATTTCCTCAAAACCCCTGAAAGCAGGCTTCTCAGGAGGAGACTCAGTGTGGAATCCCTTGCCAAGGTAGATCCTGGTTCTGTAGCAGGACGAGCCACAGACAAATCTCCTCAGACACCGGATTAAAGAAGCAAAAGGCTTATTTGTCCGGGAGCACTGGCAGATTTGTGTCTTAAGAGCCAAGCTCCCCGAAAAAGAAATTCTTGGCCTTTTTAAAGGCTTACAACTTTAAAGGATCCACGTGAAAGGGTCATGATAAATCGAGCAAGCATGGGGAACATGACTGGGGGCTACATGCATCAGCTAACAGAACAGAAAGTTTTGCAATGCTTTTTCATACAATGTCTGGAATTTACAGATAACACAAGTAGTTTAGGTCCGGGGTTGATGTCATTATTATTATTTTTAACTCCTCTGGCAGGTGGTGGTGCCAAGGTTGTCTGGCTGTTTATCTCACTTTTGTTTCTAAATTTTTGCTTTCTCTCTTTCCTCCTGTCTTGTGAACTAGGCAAGATGGTGGAAGGAGGGCAGCAGTAGTAGTGGTCTCCTTCCTTAATTCAGGTTCCAGCTACAAACATTCACCACCTGTGAGACCTTGGGCAGTTCACATCCCCTCTCTGTGGCTCAGTCTGCTCAACTGTAAAATAGGTTAAATCCTGAAAGATCAAAATCCCTCACATCTAAAATCTCAAAAATCACAATCCCAAAGTGATCGCTCTTGTTGCCCAGGCTGAAGTGCAATGGTGCGATCTCAGCTCACTGCAACCTCTGCCTCCCAGGTTCAAGCGCTTCTCCTGCCTCAGCCTCACGAGTAGCTGGGATTACAGGTGTGCACCACCATGCCTGATTTATTTTTTGTCTTTTTAGTAGAGACAGGGTTTCACCCTGTTGCTCAGGCTGGTCTCCAACTCCTGACCTCAGATGATCCACCTACTACAGCTTCCCAAATTGCTGGGATTATAGGCATGAGTCATGGTGCCCGGCCCCTTATTTTATTTATTTATTTTTTTGAATTTTGCTCTGTCACCCAGACTGGATTGTAGTGGCACGATCTCAGCTCACTGAAACCTTTGCCTCCTGGGTTCAAGCAATTCTCTGTCTCAGCCTCCTGAGTAGCTGGAATTACAGGCGTCTGCCACTACGCTGGCTAATTTTGCATTTTTAGTAGAGATGGGGTTTCACTATCTTGGCCAGGCTGGTCTTGAACTCCTGACCTCATAATCCACTCGCCTCGGCCTCTCAAAGTGCTGTGATTACAGGCATGAGCCATTGTGTCCAACTGCCAGAGGCCTGAGTGAGTTTGGGCACACTCTGTGTGATTGGGCAGAAGAAGGCCTTTGGGAAGTTTAGCTGAGGACAGGGCCTGCAAAGGTGATGGATAGTGGGGGTCTGTCCTGGTCACCAGGCCCTGGGTCCTGCCCACCTGCTTGGTGCTCCCCACCCATCACTCATGATGCTGCCAAGCCCACTGGGTATTGTGGCCAAATACCCTAGGAGAGAAGCTGATGAACTTTGTTTCTTGAAATGCAGATTTCTTGGACATCCCTGAAAGGTCAATCATGAAAGTCAACTTGGTTTTCTCCCCCTCATTTGGGTTCAGAATTTAAAGTCCACGCACACAGGCAGTAAGATGATATAGATAAGTGACCTCATCACTCTGTTTCAGATGTTAACATGTCTAGGTGGGTTAGGGGTGATGTGAGATCACACAACCTTGTGCCACAAAGTGGAATTCCCAGGCCAGAGGGAGACATTTTCTTGCCATGTTATGATCTTATCATTGAGTTTAAAGGCAATCTTGTTTCATTTTGGATTCTTTCTTATATTTATATCTTATAAGGGCACTTTGAATTTCCAAGCAAATAATAATTTTGAGTTAGCTTTTAATCATTGACTTCTAGCACAGTTATATGATCAGAAACATGCTGTGTGATTTAATTGCTCTAAAATATATTGAGATTTGCTGGAACAAAATAAGTCAGGTTAATTTTTGTAAATGTACCATGCATGCTTAAAATGAGTGTATCTACAACATTTGTCCCTGAGATACAGGTTGATGGCCTGATGGCTACATGGATGTGATGGAGATGGTTTACTATTGGGACCTTCCACATCCTGCTGATGTTTTGTTGCTTAGGATATGAATGGCTGAGCGGGGGTTGTAAAACCTAGCACTCTGCTTGGGTATGAGGTTCTTCCTGCCATCCTGCCATCATTTGTTTTTTATGTTTTGTCGCCAAGAGTGACCTTGAGGAATCCTGGGAGCTCAGGAAGGAAGGAGTGCCCAGAAGCAGGGACAGGGAGCTGGTTGGGGAGGACCAGAAATCAGGTTTGTGAAGGTTCCAGAGAGGACCTGTCCTTGGGAGGAGTGTTGGGGGCTGAGATGGGGGAGGGGGCATTGGCATGTTGGGGCACTCATGGGATGTCCATTGTGAGGCCGCACCACCGGCATCAGGGATTGGTGGAGAGGGAGTACAAAATCCCGGGGTTGCTAAGAGAGGGCCCAGACCAAAGAAGGTTTGGTGGAAAGCAGAACCTTGGTCTCCATCTAACTGCTCCTAAGCCTCATGTTCCCTTGCCCTGCGCATCCTGTTGCTTCCCTGACTGACCTTCTCCGTGACCTGTAGCTAAACCTTCCACCAGCGCTTGAGAACTTAATTTGAACCGGATCCTTTCCCAGACCCCTTTCTCCTCCTCCTCCTCCTCCTCTTCCACCTCCAGGTGCCCAACAGCCCCCTTCTCCTCCTTTCCCTTCCCTTCCCTTCCCTCCCCTCCCCTCCCCCTTCCCTCCGCCTCCCCATCCACTTCCCTCCCCCCACCCTAAGCCACCCCCGCCTCTGTCCTGGCCGCCTCAGGGCGCCCTGAGAGGACCAGGACATGCCAGTGTGGTGGCTGCTCTTTTGGCTCCTCCTGCTGGGATTTATCAGCCATCACCCCACCTATGTGAGTAGACGCTGGACCCGCGGGGTTTCTTCCTTGTTACCAGGCTGTGTCACACGGCATGAAATTACACAGCTCAGGCCTGTAATCCCAGCACTTTAGGGGGCCGAGGTGGGCAGATCACTTGAGTCCAGGAGTTGAAGACTAGCTGGGACATCATAGCGAAACCCCATCTCTACAAAAAATTCCAAAAAAGATTAGTCGGGCCTGGTGGTGCGTACCTGTTATCCCAGTTACTGGAGAGGCTGAGGTGGGAGGATCACTTGGGCCTAAGAGCTGCAAGTTGCAGTTAGCCGAGATGGCCCCGCTGCACTCTTGTCTCAAAAAAACAAAATGGACCAAAACAAAGTGAAATATCATTTGATTTGTGTCATCTGGTTTGACGACTTTTTTTTTTTTTTTTTTTTTTTTTAAGACAGAGTCTCACTCTGTCGCCCAGGCTGGAGTGCAGTGGCAAGATCTCGGCTCACTGCAACCTCTGCTTCTGGGGTTCAAGCAATTGTCCTGCCTCAGCCTCCTGAGTAGCTGGGATTACAAGCGCAGACCACCACGCCTGGCTAATTTTAGTATTTTTAGTATAGACGGGGTTTCACCATGTTCGCCAGGATAGTCTCCATCTCTTGACCTCGTGATCCGCCTGCCTCAGTCTCCCAAAGTCCTGGGATTACAGGCATGAGCCACCGCTCCCAGCCAAAATATATAACCTTAAGTGTAAGTTTACTAACTTTGGAAAGTACATACCCCAGCATAACCCAACCCCCGTTCAAGATCTACATTATTTTATTTTTATTTTATTATTATTATTATTTTTGAGACAGAGTTTTTCCCTTGTTGCCCAGGGTGGAGTGCAATGGCAAAATATCCCTTGTTGCCCATTGGAGTGCAGTGGCACAATATCAGGTCACCGCAACCTCTGCTTCACAGGTTCGAGCAATTCTCCTGCCTCAGCCTCCCGAGTGGCTGGGATTACAGCCGTGTGCCACCACGCCCAGTTAATTTTGTATTTTTAGTAGAGATAGGGTTTCTCCATGTTTGACCTTGAGGAACCCTGTGAGCTCAGGAAGGAAGGAGTGCCCAGAAGCAGGGACTGGGAGCTGGTTGGGGAGGACCAGAAATCAGGTTTGTGAAGGTTCCAGAGAGGACCTGTCCTTGGGAGGAGTGTTGGGGGCTGAGATGGGGGAGGGGGCATTGGCATGGTGGGGCACTCATGGAATGTCCATTGTGAGGCCGCACCACTGGCATCAGGGATTGGTGGAGAGGGAGTATAAAATCTCAGGGTTGCTAAGAGAGGGCCCAGACCAAAGAAGGTTTGGTGGAAAGCAGAACCTTGGTCTCCAACTAACTGCTCCTAAGCCTCACGCTCCCTTGCCCTGCGCGTCCTGTTGCTTCCCTGATTGACTTTCTCCGTGACCTGTAGCTAAACCTTTCAACAGCACTTGAGAACTTAATTTGAACCGGATCCTTTCCCAGACCCCTTTCTCCTCCTCCTCCTCCTCCTCTTCCACCTCCAGGTGCCCAACAGCCCCCTTCTCCTCCTTTCCCTTCCCTTCCCTCCCCTCCCCCTTCCCTCCACCTCCCCATCCCCGTCCACTTCCCTCCCCCTGCCCTAAGCCACCCCCGCCTCTGTCCTGGCCACCTCAGGGCGCCCTGAGAGGACCAGGACATGCCGGTGTGGTGGCTGCTCTTTTGGCTCCTCCTGCTGGGATTTATCAGCCATCACCCCACCTATGTGAGTAGACGCTGGACCCGCGGGGTTTCTTCCTTGTTACCGGGCTGTGTCATGCGGCATGAAATTACACAGCTCAGGCCTGTAATCCCAGCACTTTAGGGGGCCGAGGTGGGCAGATCACTTGAGTCCAGGAGTTGAAGACTAGCCAGGGCATCATAGCGAAACCCCATCTCTACAAAAAATTCCAAAAAAGATTAGTCGGGCCTGGTGGTGCGTACCTGTTATCCCAGTTACCGGAGAGGCTGAGGTGGGAGGATCGCTTGGGCCTAAGAGCTGGAAGTTGCAGTTAGCTGAGATGGCCCCGCTGCACTCTTGTCTCAAAAAAACAAAATGGACCAAAACAAAGTGAAATATCATTTGATTTGTGTCATCTGGTTTGACTTTTTTTTTTTTTTTTTTTTTAAGACAGAGTCTCACTCTGTCACCCAGGCTGGAGTGCAGTGGCAAGATCTCGGCTCACTGCAACCTCCGCTTCCGGGGTTCAAGCAATTGTCCTGCCTCAGCCTCCTGAGTAGCTGGGATTACAAGCACAGACCACCACGCCTGGCTAATTTTTGTATTTTTAGTATAGACAGGGTTTCACCATGTTCGCCAGGATAGTCTCCATCTCTCGACCTCGTGATCTGCCTGCCTCAGTCTCCCAAAGTGCTGGGATTACAGGCGTGAGCCACCGCGCCTGGCCAAAATATGTAACCTTAAGTGTAAGTTTACTAACTTTGGAAAGTACATACCCCAGCATAACCCAACCCCCGTTCAAGATCTACATTATTTTATTTTTATTTTTATTTTATTATTATTTTTGAGACAGAGTTTCTCCCTTGTTGCCCAGGCTGGAGTGCAATGGCACAATATCCCTTGTTGCCCATTGGAGTGCAGTGGCACAATATCAGGTCACCGCAACCTCTGCTTCCCAGGTTCGAGCAATTCTCCTGCCTCAGCCTCCCGAGTGGCTGGGATTACAGCCGTGTGCCACCACGCCCAGCTAATTTTGTATTTTTAGTAGAGATAGGGTTTCTCCATGTTGGTCAGGCTGGTTTTGAACTCCTGACCTCAGGTGATCTGCCCGCCTCCACCTCCCAAAGCGTTGGGATTACAGGCGTAAACCACCGTGCCCAGCCAAGATCTAACTATTATGTCACCCCAGAAAGTGAACTCTCACTCTTCCCGGCCAGTCTCTTTCTTATCATGGGTTAGCTTGTTTATTCTGGAATTTCACGTATACAGATGCATGCCATGCCATAGGTACTCTTTTGTGTCTGCCTTATTCTGCTCAACACCATGTTTCTGAATCATTACCATTGTTGTATGGTTCTCTAACTCCATCATTTGCATTTCAGACTCAGCATATGCTGAGTTCAACCTGTTGAAGGGCTATCTCTGTTTAATTCACCATCTTGAAAGAAACATTTAAAATTGAGATGTTTTCAAAAATATATAGTTAAATCCTGAGGAATCGATGTAGAAACGCTATCACAAACTGTCTGAACTTACTCAGGGGAAGTCTTCGTCTTCACTCACATAAGAGTCTAATGGAATTAATATCAACAATCTTAGAGAAATCCCACATTATTCGTGCCATTTTCATGATCTCCATGGTAATTTTTTTTTTTTTTTTGAGATGGAGTCTCACTCTGTCACCCAGGCTGAAGTGCAGTGGTGTGATCTCGGCTCACTGCAACATCTGCCTCCCCGGTATAAGTGATTCTTCTGCCTCAGCCTCCTGAATAGCTAGAACTATAGGCACGTGCAACCAGGCCCTGCTAATTTTTTGTATTTTTAGTAGAGATGGGGTTTCACCGTGTTAGCCAGGATGGTCTCAATCTCCTGATCTCATGATCCACCCACCTCGGCTTCCCAAATTGCTGGGATTACAAGCATGAGCCACTGTGCCCGGCCCACCTTGTTAATTTTTAAGCACTAAAATTTGATACTTATTTGTGAATGAAGTAATCCCTTCATTTTTTTTTCTTTTTTTTTTTTTTTACTTATGCTGAGCTTTAAATGACAAAGATTCACATAATCCAAGAGGGAAGTATTATTTAGAGAGATTCTTTTACCATGTGATATATAATAAATGCATCCAATGTTACACATCAATTTAAAAAACAAGTAAATAACTTTAAAGAAAAGATAACTACTGGCCAGGCCCAGTGGCTCACACCTGTATTCCCAGCACTTTGGGAGGCCCAGGCAGGTAGATCATGAGGTCAGGAGTTGGAGACCAGCCTGGCCAAGATGGTGAAACCCTGTCTCTACTAAAAATACAAAAATTAGCCAAGCACGGTGGCAGGCACCTGTAATCCCAGTTACTCAGTAGGCTGAGGCAGGAGAATCGCTTGAACCCGGGAGGCAGAGGTTGCAGTGACCTGAGATCATGCCACTGCAATCTAGCCTGGGTAACAGAGCAAGACTTTGTCTCAAAACAGAAAAGAAAAGATAAGATAATTACTTTATACTTAGCTTGTCTTACCCATGAGTGATGGGCTGCGTGTGGCCCAGGACAGTTTTGAATGCAGTTCAACACAAATTTGTAAACTTTCTTAAAACATTATGAGATTTTGGCCAGGCGCAGTGGCTCTTGCCTGTAATCCCAGCACTTTGGGAGGCTGAGGCGGGCAGATTACCTGAGGTCAGGAGTTTGAGACCACCCTGGCCAACATGGCAAAATCCTATCTCCACAAAAAATACAAAAATTTGCTGAGTGCACTGTCAGGCACCTGTACTCCCAGCTACTCAGGAGGCTGAGGCAGGAGAATCACTTGAACCTGAGAGGCAGAGGTTGCAATGAGCCGAGAGCACACCACTGCACTCCAGCCTGGGTGACAGAGTGAGACCCCATCTCAAAAACAAACAACAAACAAAAACAAAAGCAAAAAAATGGCCGGGCATGGTGGCTCACACCTGTATTCCCTCCAGCAGTTTGGGAGGCCGAGGCAGGCAGATCGCCTGTCAGGAGTTTGAGACCAGCCTGGCCAACATGGTGAAACCTCATTTCTACTAAAAATACAAAAATTAGTCGGGCATGGTGGCAGAGACCTGTAATCTCAGCTACTCGGGAGGCTGAGGGAGGAGAATGGCTTGAGCCCAGGAGCTGGAGGTTGCAGTGAGCCGAGATTGCACCACTGCACTCCAGCCTGGACGACTGAGCGGAGCGGAACACTGTCTCCAAAAAAAAAAGGGAGATTTTTTTAGATCATCAGCTATTGTTAGTGTTAGTGTATGTTATGTGTGGCTCAAGACAACTTTGCTTCTTTTAATATAGCCAGGGAAGCCAAAAGATTGGATATCCCTGCTTTATACCAAGAAAGATGACACCCCACATTTGCAATGCCTAAAAACACTACCAGCCATCTGAAAAACACGAGACTTCTAACTTCTGTTCTTTTTTGTAGCAATGGAATCCCACGGTGATATCTGAGGGATGTGGTTACCTTTTGGAGGAGGTTGACGGTTTCTAAGGATGATTCTTTCTGAGTGAAATATTGTCAGTGTCATTGACCTTTTCATTATTTCAACTATTATTATTCCAGGTTATCAATTCTCCACCTGATCATTTTCATCCTGGGACTGACTTTTGTGGAATTCCTTGGATAGTTATCATTATTGTGTTTCTGGGAATTTCTACACTTGCTATTTTCCTCTGGAAAACTAGCCTTTGTGTGAGTATACTAACTTTCTGTAGAGGTATACTTGTAATCAAAAATAAGAAGAAATTATTTAAAACAATTCACGTTTCTGGACTTCATTATGAATATGTGGTTTTACCCAAAAAATCAGGGAAATGATCTATTAGCATAAGAATTATGAAAATATCTGCCATTTACATTATGAAAATTAAATAGGTTGGTGTTTGTTTAATAAAATGTCAACAGAGCTTTTGGTCAAAAATAACTTTTTTTAACCTTAGTGTTATTTATCAGAAATGGAGTATGAGGTTTCATCACTTAAATAGGAAATTCTTTCTAAACTCTTCCGCTCTATAGTTCTACCATAAGGGTGGAAGGAAAGCTTCCAGTCTCCTCTCTGAAGATTCACTGCAGAAATGAGCTGACAACAGACAGCTTAACAGGAGAAGAAAAACATAGAACAGGCATAAACATGGGAACCAGCTGAAAAATGAGACTGCTAGAAGGGCTGGATGGTTGATGCTTAAAGAGCACCCTCTTCTGAGGGAAGAGGGAGATAGATGAGATGTAGGCCATTTAGAGGGGCAGCAAATGATTTTTAGGGGAAATGGAAGAGCTCAAGGAACAAACAATTGGCCTGAGACAAAGTTCCTCTGAGGTCATAGGGATGAGGTGACAAACTGCCAGAAGGTGAAGGGCAGAACTGCACTGCATCTCATGATGCAGAGAAAGCCCCAGAGAATCTCTTAGAACTGCCCTCCAGAGAATCAATGAAAAGTGTGTCTGGGCAGGGTAATTTTGAATGACATCATTCAAGGTGCATGTTCCCAGTTGCAACTGGAGAGAGATCAGTATGTCAAAAGTCTGTACTTGGTAAGAATTTGGCTGCTAAGTTGTGCCATAATTTGTCTTTTGAGCCTTTTTTCCATTGGGTAAGTTGAGCTCTACATTTTCTCTTGCCATTGATGGCAGTAAAAATGTGGTTGTCTGGGGGCTGAACCTCCTTCTGAACAATGATCCAAGATAAAAGTACTAATACCACAATGCTTTTTTATATTCAAGGGAAGAGGAAGTATGTTTCAGTTTTACCACCTAGATAATTACACGTCATTTGGCACTGCCTTTCAAGATATGTAGAAAACAGAAAATATATGAGTTATGAAGATATCGAGGAACGTTTAACATTCTCTATGCCACTTAGTCCTGAAGAGGGAATTTTTGGTATAAATTGGAGGAAGATTTTTTTTTTTCCCCAGCCCCAAGACGAGTCTCCCTGTGTTGCCCAGGCTGGAGTATAATGGTGTGATCTTGGCTCACTGCAACCTCCACCTCCTGGCTTCAAGTGATTCCCCTGCCTCAGCCTCTCAGGTAGCTGGGATTACAGGTGCCCACCACCATGCCCAGCTAATTTTTGTATTTTTAGTAGAGTCGGGGTTTTACCATGTTGGCCAGGCTAGTCTCAAAACCCGACCTCAAATGATCCGCCCGCCTCAGCCTCCCAAAGTGCTGGGATTACAAGCGTCAGCCACCACGTGAGCCGGGGAAAGTTTTTAAATTCACCACTTTTTAAAAATTCCATTTAGGAAAGTTCAGTTGAGCTGTTGGACTTGGACAACTTCACACCTTCTCATCTTTGTCCTTATCATCTAGTCATCTATACCACTACCTCCTAAGCAGGGACATCATGGGTGCCATGAAGCATTCATGCATGATGGCATTTCCTTGCTTCTCATTTCTTCATGTGTTTGACATTCCTCCTAGCTCCAAACTGGGCCAGCTACCTTTCCTATGAAATCTAGCAGTAGCTGTGGGATAGATGTGGTTGCTCTTTCATCTTTTTAGATTACCCATGCTTCTCTCGAAATCCTAGTACATGTTTTGTTTTTTATCCTATGTGCAGAAATCAGAAAAGAACAAATTCTGCAAAGAATTTGAAAGGTATTATTTCAGGCCAGGTGTGGTGGCTCATGCCTGTAATCCCAGCACTTTGGGAGGCTGAGGCAGGTGGATCACTTGAGGTCAGGAGTTCAAGACCAGATGGGCCAACATGGTGAAACCCCATCTCTACTAAAAAGACAAAAATTAGCCAGGCATGGTAGCGGGCACCCGTAATCCCAGCTACTTGGGAGGCTGAGGCACAAGAACCGCTTGAATCTGGGAGGTGGAGGTTGCCATGAGCCAAGGTAGCGCCACTGCACTTCAGCATGGGTGAGAGTGACACTCCGTCTCAAAAAAAAAAAAGTTATTTCAATGACTACCTCAGGAGATTCATAGGTATCTGACCCACATCTGAGATGAGATTTTCATTGCATTTTAGCTATGATGAGAACAAATATTTAATATCTTAGAAGATTAAAAGCATACTGTGATAATATGGAAATCTTCGTGGGAATTCAGTCGTTATTGAGAATGTTTTGCGTTAGGTTCAAACCAGCCTCAATGAAGCTGATGTGAGGGAAGGGAAAGTGGACTCTGAGTAGAGCAGGGATAGAAGGAAGATGCTCCAGTGCAGATCAGGAAGGAGCAGGGGGTGAAATGTTACAAATTCTAGAACTCGGAGATCTAAAGGTAATTACTTCCTTTTCAAGTTGTGAAACATGTTAACCTGTGGTAAAATACTTACAACATGATAATTACCATCTAACCGTGTTGAAGTGTACAGTTCAGTTGTGTGAAGTATATTCATGTCTTTTTTTTTTTTTTTTTTTTTTTTGAGACGGAGTCTCACTCTGTCACCAGGCTGGAGTGCAGTGGTGTGATCTCGACTTACTGCAACCTCTGCCTCCCGGGTTCAAGCAGTTCTCCTGCCTCAGCCTCCGGAGTAGCTGGGACTACAGGCATGCACCACCATGCTCAGCTAATTTTTGCATTTTTAGTAGAGACGGGGTTTCACCATGTTGGCCAGGATGGTCACCATCTCTTGATCTTGTGATTCACCTGCCTCGGCCTCCCAAAGTGCTGGGATTACAGGCGTGAGCTACCGCACCTGGCCTATTTTTTTTTTTTTTTTTTTTTGAGACAGAGTTTCAATCTTGTTGCCCAGGTTGGAGTGCAATGGCACAATCTCAGCTCACTACAACACTTTCCTCCTGGGTTCAAGTGATTCTCCTGCCTTAGCCTCCCGACTAGTTGGGATTACAGGCATGCACCACCTCTTGGTGATCTCGGCTCACTGCAACCTCCGCCTCCCGGCTTCAAATGGTTCTCTGCCTCAGCCTCCCGAGTAGCTCGGATTACAGGCGCCAGCTGCCATGCCCGGCTAATTTTGGTATTTTTAGTAGAGACGGGGTTTCACCATCTTGGCCAGGCTGGTCTTGAACTCCTGACCCCGTGGTCCACCCGCCTCGGCCTCCCAAAGTGCTGGGATTATAGGCATGAGCCAGCGTGCCCAGCCATCATTCTTAAATTATTATTTCCTAGGTGTCTTTCCTCAAGACTGTCTTAAAGTCACAAAATGTACATGACGGATCCACGGATGTACAGCGGAAAGCCTGGAGGTCCAATAGCCATAGCCAGGAAGGTATGGCTCTGTTGGAGTCCCCATAGTGTGGAAATGAGTTTGCCCTGGAAAGGGAAAGAACAGCTTCTTGCCCTCAGGTTTCTCACCTTCTCCTCTCCTCACTCTCACCAAGGGCCGAGGTCCATCTGTATGCACACAAAGAAAAGGGTTTCTTCCTTTCCAGGAATTAAAATTGGCCTAGAAGACCTCTTTACTTCACAGAGACATATGGAAGCCAAAGTTCGAGCTGAAGTCCATAAGGTGACAAAGAATGTCAACAGTCATTACAAAATCAATGGACATAGGAAGACTGCCAAAAAAAAGTAAGATGTGCCTTGACAGAAATACTGTTGTATGAACCATGTGCCAATCAAAGTAGACAACTGTAAAGTCCTTGAGAATATTTTCTACAATATTTGTGGCAAATTCAGTGGGTTCAAAATTGAGTTTGTCCTTTCTGCTTGATTAGTTTAATCTGTATAATTCCTTTCCCTTCCTACATTCTTGTTTGTAATTTTTTCGGGGGAAGAGGAGGTGCTAGTACTGGCATTGGTTTTCCTTTCTCTCTCTTTTTTTTTTTTTTTCCTGAGACGGAGCTTTGCTCTTGTTGCCCAGGCTGTAGTGCAATGGCACAATCTCAGCTCACTGCCTTTTGGGTTCAAGCAATTCTCCTGCCTCAGCCTCCCAAGTAGCTGGGATTACAGGAGCCCACCACCACACCCAGCTAATTTTTGTATTTTTACTAGAGATGGGGTTTCGCCATGTTGTTCAGGCTGGTCTCGAACTTCTGACCTCAGGTGATCCACCTGCCTCAGCCTCCCAAAGTGCTGGGATTAGAGGTGTGAGCCACCACACCCAGCCTTTTTTTTTTTTTTTTTTAATTTTGAGATAGAGTCTCGCTCTGTTGCCCAGGCTGGAGTGCTATGGCACAATCTTGGCTCACTGCAACCTCTGCCTCTCAGGTTGAAGCAATTCTGCCTCAGCCTCCCAAGTAGCTTGGATTACAGGTGTGTGCCACCACACTCAGCCAATTTTTTTTTTTGTTTTTGAGACAGAGTCTCACTCTGTCACCCAGGCTAGAGTGCAGTGGGGTGATCTTGGCTCACTGCAACCTCCGCCTCCCAGGTTCAAGCGATTCTTATCCCTTAGCCTCTTGAGTAGCTGGGACTACAGGCATATGCCACCACGCCCGGATAATTTTTGTATTTTTAGTAGAGGCGGAGTTTCACCATATTGGCCAGGCTGGTCTAGAACTCCTGACGTCATGATCCACACACCTCGGCCTCCCAATGTGCTGGGATTACAGGCGTGAGCCACTGTGCCCAGCCCAATTTTTGTATTTTTAGTAGAGACAGGGGTTCACCATGTTGGCCAGGCTAGTCTTGAACTCCTGACCTCAGGTGATCCGCCTGCCTCAGCCTCCCAGCGTGAGCCACCGCACCCAGCCTAGATTGTTGAATTCAATGCTTGGGTCACCTCCAGATTCATTTTCACAGTCTTTCACATTTTGGTCATATTACATTGTATTTTGCTGCCATATGACTGATCTTTTTTTGTTAAATGTGAGATACTTGTTAAAAAATATTTAGCAATGAATTGAGACCTAGTAGCATGTTATCTTGCTGCAGAAGAGATGGGAGTCTACTTCTGGGGGATGGTCAGGGGTCCTCCATACAGGCTGCAATTGAGGTCATCAGTGCAGGCTCAGTCCCTACAAAGGCCAGGTATTTCCTATCCACCTCTGTTCTGATGTGTGACTCTTCTGGGTCTCAACCAGAGCCAGTGGACTTCAGTACGGGTCGCTTTCATTGGCAGACCCTCAATCCACTTGGTTTTCATCTAATCGCATGCATGTGTGCAAAAGCTGCTCTGCTTCTTTGCATCTCAGTAGTCCCTTCTGGAATTCAGCAATGAAACTCAGGGAAATGGGTTCCAAATGCGAGGATGTCTTTCGTCCTGGGTTTCCTTCTTCTCCATCTTGACCTCATGTCTGTTTACTGCCATGTTAGCAATTTGATGTATTCAATCATGGGTTTTATATTCTGTTTGGTGTCCCCCATTGTTCTCATCGGAGATTGGAAGCTTCAGATGCACTTATGCCAACTCAAGATTAGAATGCTTCCTTAGCTTCCCTCCAGAGTCAGGTTTTGTGTTTGTAGTTCCCAAGTGCACAGCAGGAGTAGTGAGGTCCTCACTGGCTTCTCATTTGCATTAATCTGTGAGCTCATTTAGCGTGGGGACAGGACCCTGCTCCCATTGCATTCTCAGCGCCTCACCACACACTCCTTGTTTGAGGCCACTCCAGACAGCATGTGCTGAAGGATGCCCTGTGGTCAGAAACAAGTTTATTAACTTTCTCTTTGAAGTGTTTTTGTCCCTGTTTCCTAGCATTCTGGGAATTTTACACATCCTTCCTATAAAACCAAGCATCAGGTGAGGTCCTTAGGATCAGGACCATGAATCAAGTGGTGTGAGGGCAACACAGCAAGCTTGCCTTTTTAGGTCATTTCCTTTTTCTGCCCTCACTCTCTGTGAACGGAAGCTTGTTACAGTCGGTCAACACCAGGGTGGTTGGTTTGCAGTTGTCATCTATTTTCAGGACATAACACCCTGACTTAGGAGCCATTCTGATCATTTCTAATTCAATAGCTGTGCCCAGCATTCAGATTGCCTTTTCTCTCAACCAGGATCTTTAAAGTCGATGACAAGTGTTCCAGTCCTGAATCATGGCAAAGTGCAGTAGTGAACTGCAGGGTTAATGACACCATATTCCGGAAGGATCTCTCTATGTCTGATGGTCTCAGTTCTGGCATCATCCTCTGACTGAGGATCAGGTCTCCCACAGGAGGAGTCAGATGAGGAGCAATCCTCTGCTTCCGATGGAGTTAGTTGTGATGAGTTGGTGAGGTCTGGTTTTTCACACTGAAGTAAAATGAGCTTTTGCTGTGTCAAGCACAAGACTGACCCCAGAGACACACATAGTGCACCTCATAGAAGCTTTTAATAGTCTTTATTTACTAAAGAATAGGACTAACTATAGAACTATGAAGATGAGCTGGAAATGACAGGTGACTTGCCAGCAGGCCAGAGTGTGATTTTTCTTTGTCCCTCAATGGGAGGTGTCAATTCTCCCTTTGGTTGTGAGAATCAGTTGGTTCATTTATGGGAAGGTTGCAGGGGGGATCTTTGAATCACAGCCTTCGGATGCCAGAAGGGCAGAGGGAATCCCACATGGGCTGGTGGATCTTGTGTGTGCATTTCCCTCCCTTGTAATCTCAGGAAACAAAACATGAAAGAATGTGAGCAAGCAGAAAATGAGAGGCAGCTATCAGAGGCAGAGGAGAATGGGAAATTGGAGATGAAAGACATACATACCTACCTTGAGTTCAGAAACTGAACCCCACCCTCTTGGGAAACCCCCCTCTTGGGAACCCCCCCTCTTGGGAAACCCCCATTGGAATGTTGTTTTTAACCTTTGTACAATGTTTAGACCCAGTAAATGCAGAAATAGAAACAAATGGTCAGAAGACATATCGAGAGAGAGAGAGAGAGAGTTGACAAAACAGAAAACAAAGTACCTTAAGATTTACCAGTGACCAAAAGATGTGAAGTAGCAAAACGTCTCCTGACCCCATTGCCAGCTAGACTGTGTGGAAACTCAGTTACCAGCCATTCTAGGGGTGGAGTGAGTTGTTGTCATCCTTAGGAAAGTGTGTTGTTGTAGGATCAACCACATCCTTCAAAAGGACTATGCCTGTTTATAAGCCCAGCTGTTTCTGCCCTGTGAAACATGGCAAGGATATTAATACAAAGAGAATAGAGCTTTCTGATAAAAGATGCTCAATGAAGGATGAATTAGGGATATACTGAGAATGGGGAAGGAAATTGTCAACTCAGAAGTCAGCAGGCAGTAAGCAAAAGAGGACGAATCAATACAGCAACAGTTTGGATCAGACTGTACTGTTTTTGTTTTTGTTTTTGTTTTTGTTATTTTTTCTGAGGTGGAGTCTCACTCTGTCACCCAGCCTGGAGTGCAATGATGTGATCTTGGCTCACTGCAACCTCCGCCTCCCAGGTTCAAGTGATTCCCCTGCCTCAGCCTCCCGAGTAGCTGGGATGACAGGTGCCTGCCACCATGCCCGGCTAATATTTTTATTTTTAGTAGAGATGGGGTTTCACCATATTAGCCACGATGTTCTCAATCTCCTGACCTCATGATCCACCCGCCTTGGCCTCCCAGAGTGCTGGGATTACAGGCGTCAGCCACCGCGACCGGCTCAGACTGTACTCTTATAGCCATCTGAAATACGTTTTCTAGGTATAGATAGATTGTGTAAGGGTACAGTTGTGAGGATAACAGAAACATGGCAGATTATTTAAAATCATCCTGAAAGTGGTGCTTTATCTGATGAAAGTGATTGTAATCCATAGGAAACTGTTTCAACGCATGCAAGAGTGGCGGCGGCGGGCAGAGGACTACTACAGATGCAAAGTAAGGAGCTTCCTCCCCGCAGTTGCACGATAGTTCAGTGCTGATGCAGATGATGCCATGGCCCTTAGACTCTCTCAACATTCAATTTCTCATGTGTTGGCTTTTTCAGATCACCCCTTCTGCAAGAAAGCCTCTTGCCAACTCAGTAAGTTTGTTTGTTTTCCTTGCCTTTGGACATAGTCTGCCAGGTCAGGACATGGATGTATTTTTCTCCCCACAGCTCTGTGCTCAAGCCTTGCAAAGGGGGAAGGCAGAGAGGAAGGCTGCCTACAAGCAGCACAGGTAGGTCATTGTGATGGACATTTTAAAGGATGTTTTTGTTTTGAGATAAAGCTTTGAGCATCTAGTAAAGAACTTGGTGTTTTAATTCTTCAAGTCAATTCTTTCTCTGTCTTCTAGGTGTCAAATGAGGCAAAAGCAGAGAGTCCCAGAGAGACACATGAGTCAGGAGCCAGTCCAGGGACGACCGGGCCTAGAGAACCCTTTCTGGATGGGTAGGAGCTTGCTGTGAAGGCAGCCGCTTAATTTCTGCTGCACAATCCACACACCCTGCTTCTCCTTTTGGGGATGAGGGCTCGGGTGGGGTGATTGTTATGTTTCCTGGAAACAATTCCAAGCACTTATAAAGAGAACAGTTGTCTCGCTGGGTGGCAGGACCGTATTTTTCTCAGGTGCCCGAGCTGAATGGCTCTTGGCTAGTCCCTTGTGAATGGTGGAGCTCAGGCCGCTCCACTGACTGTGGACGTTGCCCCACCCTGATGTCTTGTTTACTTTTAACTGAGGAGATGAACCCAGAAGGCAGATGGGCCAGCTCCCGTTTCCACCTTGTCTCAGTGTGAAGGATTTATTTTTCTTTCACTTGAGAAAACAACAATAGCACTTTAGAATGGGAGCCACATGTGCTGATGAGAGCAGAGATTTTCTGGCCATGTCTTCATGGATCAATATTGTAGCTTGAGATCTGCTTTAAGAAAAGAAGCGTTTATTTACACTTTTTGGAACTTCCTTCATTCTTTTTGTTTAAGTTGTTTATTGTCAACTATATAACTCCATTAGTAAGTTAAATTTCTATGTAATCCTACTCCTCTAACATTTGAAGTGTAACCCTAAAACTTTCCAGTTAATTTCTGTAGCTCTTACCTTTTCTCATGACTGTTCATCTCTTTATGTCCATTTCTGTTCATAAGTATTGATAATACCTGGCCAGCTATGAAAGTTAGATTAACTATGAATCCACAGAATTTTAAATGTCCCTATGGCTTGAAGAAGAGGAGGAGTGCTGTTCCTGTCCAGGGTTTATTGATATTCTTCCAACCATGGCTGTTCCTATTTTAATTTTGAGTCTGTGCTCACATGATGAGTGATTTCCTCTGATATGTACTGATTTAGAGCTCATTTCCAGCTGGTTAGAGCCCGACCTGTTCACAGCCTGTTGAGAGTTAAGAATACCCCTGGACCAGGGCTCTGTGGTATCTTCCTCAAGGATGAGGCTCCAGAGGGCTCCAGAGTCCTCTGAGGCATGTGGTCAATAAACCCTGTGCCTCTGGTAAGGGACCTGTGTGGCAGAGAGTGAGATGGCAGCGGAGGGTGTGGAGGGTTTGTTATTCTGCACAGAACATGCAAGCCAGATTTAGCCCCATTCCCTTCTCTGGCCCTTAGCAGATTCAGGACCTCATTCGGTTCCCATGAGGAACAGCAACGGCATCCCAGCTGAAAACACAGAGAAGACAAAGGTAAATGCTGGGGACGTTTTCACTCTTCTTATATCAGGACACTTTGGTCTTTTCCGACAACGCCCTCTCCTGGCCTGGCCTCTGCTCTGTGGGTTCTGTGGTGTCTTTTCTGTCTCGACTTCTTGAGAAGCAAAATCTTCTCCATGAGCTTTCAGGCTTCTCCATTCCCAGCTGATCATCGTTGGTGGCACCTCCAGAATCCATAAAAGCTCAGGGACCGAGGGCTGAAGGGCTTTTACTGTTCTGTTTCCAGAAATAACACGAGGAGGCACCACTGACCTCCAGTACTGTAGGTCTCATGGCGCAGTGAACTCTGACTGATCCACCTTACCCAAGATGTTGTGGGGTCTCATTTCCGAAATATGTGGGATTTTCTTTTGCTGTGATTTTGTTTGCATTCTGCTATAATGTAGGTGATTAACGTTTGAAATATCTGCTGTATTCCCAGAAGTGAAAATAGTGAAAATGCATTAATCTAACATTAATTTGTGCTTTGTGCAATTTTGAATGCTCTTTGACAAGGCCAATTCCATAGTTCATCACAGTCCCATCCCTGTTACTAACCGTGTTGTGCAAAAACACCTTCATACCCACCCAATGGGGCCCCGATCTAATATTCTAAGTGTCAGAGGTTCCATATTTGTAATAGCAAATAGGCCCTGACTGTAAATTAGTGAAGAGTGAATGTAACTTATTACCTACAGGGACAATTCCAAATGAAGGCCTTAAATGATGCTCAGCTAAGCTGGTTCTTCTGTGGCCTCTGTACCTTGAAAAGCTGCCGAGTCTTATGATTACACATGATGGGACTTGTACACTTGAAGTGAAACACAGTTTTCAAACTTGCTTTGTTTAGAATTCTCACTCATTTTTCCATGGAAAAAAGTATTCTTTATGTCCTAGTGCACTTACAATTTGGTATTACCTGGGAGTGAAAAGAAATATTACAGCCATGTCTAACTGACTTCTTGAGGTAAGATTGTTCTGTCAGAAATCCCTCTCCCAGCTCCCCTGAAGCTCTTCAGGAATCCACATCTCTCCAGAGCTCTTTATTCTCATGGGTGGCACCTCCAGAGTGAAGAAGATCCTTTGTCAGAAGGGAAACAGAGGGGAAATGAGAGGGTCCCACAGGCAGAGCTGGAATCTACTTCCACTCTGCCTCTTGCAAGCTGTGTGACCCTGGGCACAAATTCTCCTTCCTCTGGAAACCTCTGTTTTCTTAGATTTGGAGCAGGGTGGTCACACTGACCTTGCAGAGTTCTGAGAATCAGAGACAGAACATAAAAGGCCTGGAAAACATTCTCCAAAAAGAAGCTGCAACATGTGTGGACAATGGGCTTTTCATGCCTCTCTTACTCTCTGTTGACCTGGTGTAAGAAACATGCTCTGGTGCTGGCTGTGAGGGAGGAATGAGGATAGACATAGACACTCCTGTGTCTCAAACATGCTTCTTTGTTAATCTGTTATGAATCTGTCATGACTCTGTCTTCCCTGGGGCAGGACCCCAGCCTGCCTACATTTGCAAACAGACACAGTGGCATGTGGAGACAACAGTGTGTCCCAATGACTTTTCTTTACTCCCCAGCTGTGGGCAGTACTCAGTGGAAGGGTGATATTATGACACTGATACTGCTATTTTGAAACCTGGAGGGTGGAAAGGTGCAAAAATCTATCACCAGCAACAGAAGGTGCAGCCTGTGTTGGTGGCGGTAATTTTGTCCATCAAATGAATATGTGTGAAAACATTTCCTCCTTTGGCCCTACAGGTCAGGATGGCGGCAGTGGAGCACCATCATTCCTCAGGATTGCGCTACCGGCCCTACCTCCCGGCTGAAACTTTAAGAAAAAGGATAGGCCGCAAGCCACGTCCTTCTATTCAGTGTGATCTGAGAGGTCAACCACGTCCATCAGTTAAAGGATGTCTGAGACCGCTGACTCTTTCTCGACTACAGTGTCCACTAGGACCTCAACCACATTCTACAACTGATGATTTTCTGAGAAGAGAGACACCTCAAGACGAGTGTGCCCTGGGACCTGATCCACTTCCTCGAGCTGATGATTTTCCGAGACTCAAGACACCTCCGGAGGGTCTTTTCATACCAGTTTCCCCTTCTCCAGTTGATGATTCTCTGAGCCTCAAGACACCTCCCGAGTGTCTTCTAGTACCCCTTCCACCTTCTCCAGTTGATGATTTTCTCACACCACAGGCACCTCCCATCAAGCGTTGTCGCCTGGGACCTGTAGCATTTCCTCGAGCTAATGATTTTAGGAGACCCAAGGAACCTCCTGACTGTTTTTTTGTACCACTTCCACCTTCTCCAGTTGATGATTCTCTGAGCCTCAAGACACCTCCCGAGTGTCTTCTGGTACCCCTTCCACCTTCTCCAGTTGATGATTTTCTCACACCACAGGCACCTCCCATCAAGCGTCGTCGCCTGGCACCTGTAGCATTTCCTCGAGCTGATGATTTTAGGAGACCCAAGGAACCTCCCGACTGTTTTTTTGTACCACTTCCACCTTCTCCAGTTGATGATTCTCTGAGCCTCAAGACACCTCCCGAGTGTCTTCTGGTACCCCTTCCACCTCCAGTTGATGATTTTCTCACACCACAGGCACCTCCCATCAAGCGTCGTCGCCTGGGACCTGTAGCATTTCCTCGAGCTGATGATTTTAGGAGACCCAAGGAACCTCCCGACTATTTTTTTGTACCACTTCCACCTTCTCCAGTTGATGATTCTCTGAGCTTCAAGACACCTCCCGAGTGTCTTCTGGTACCCCTTCCACCTTCTCCAGTTGATGATTTTCTCACACCACAGGCACCTCCCATCAAGCGTCGTCGCCTGGGACCTGTAGCATTTCCTCGAGCTGATGATTTTAGGAGACCCAAGGAACCTCCCGACTGTTTTTTTGCACCCCTTCCACCTCCTCCAGTTGATGATTCTCTGAGCCTCAAGACACCTCCCGCGTGTCTTCTGGTACCTGTTCCACCTTCTCCAGTTGATGATTTTCTCCCACCACAGGCACCTCCCATCAAGCGTCGTCGCCTGGGACCTGTAGCATTTCCTTGAGCTGATGATTTTAGGAGACCCAAGGAACCTCCCGAGTGTTTTTTCGCACCCCTTCCACCTTCTCCAGTTGATGATTCTCTGAGCCTGAAGACATCTCCCGAGTGTCTTCTGGTACCCCTTCCACCTTCTCCAGTTGATGATTTTCTCACACCACAGGCACCTCCCATTGAGCGTCACCTGGGACCTGTAGCATTTCCTCAAGCTGATGATTTTAGGAGACCCAAGGAACCTCCTGAGTGTTTTTTCACACCCCTTCCACCTTCTCCAGTTGATGATTCTCTGAGCCTCAAGACACCTCCCGAGTGTCTTCTGGTACCTGTTCCACCTTCTCCAGTTGATGATTTTCTGAGACCACAAACACCTCCCGTCCAGTGTCACCTGAGACCTGTACCATTTCATCGAGCTGATGATATCAGGAGACTCAAGAAACCTCCTGACTGTTTTGACTGTTTTTTGTTTTGTTTTGTTGTTTTTGTTTTTTTGTTTTTTGTTTTTTTTATTCTGTGGCAGGAAGGGGCCTGGTGTGTTGTTGATTCAATTTATTGATCATTTTTACAACACATAAATTCATTTAAGTATTGATTGTGCACCTAACATATGATACGCATTTTTTCATCACTCCCCCACTCCCAGAACCCTAAGCTTTTCTCACTGTTAGAACTGCTAGTTTATTTGTATTTCAGTCACTTTGACTGTAAACTCCTTTAGTGTAGGTGCTTAGATTTTTTTCACTGCTTAGCCCCCAATGCCTGTATAGAGTAAGCTTTTTTTTTTTTTTGTACCAAATGCCCAATGGCCAATTTATTCTGTTTCAATAACAACTAGGCATCATTTTCAAAGGGCCATATACTGACAACAGACTGCCCAGAAATTATCTCCCTATGTAGGAAAACTACAGAAGACAAGTTCTTAGACTTTTAATGCCCAATACAGTAGCCATTAATGACAGGTGACTACCGGGCCTTGAAATGCGATAGTCCAAATTGAGATGTGCTATAAGCTTAAATTACACACCACGTTTCAAAGCCATAAGACCAAGAACTGTAAAATAGTCTAGTAATTTTATATTTATTATATATTGAAATGATATTTGGTATTTTGGATATATTGAGTTAAATAAAAGTTAAATTCACCTGTTTGGTTTTTTACTTTTAAAATGTGAATTCCAGAAAAAAATTTTTTTTATGAAGTATTTATTGATGATTCTTGGGTGTTTTTCAGAGAGGGGGATATGGGAGGGTCATAGGATGATAGTGGAGAGAAGGTCAGGAGATAAACACATGAACAAAGGTCTCTGGTTTTCCTAGGCAGAGGTCCCTGCGGCCTTCTGCAGTGTTTGTGTCCCTGGGTACTTGAGATTAGGGAGTGGTGATGACTCTTAAAGAGCATGCTGCCTTCAAGCATCTGTTTAACAAAGCACATCTTGCACCGCCCTTAATCCATTTAACCCTGAGTTGACACAGCACATGTTTCAGAGAGCATGGGGCTGGGGGAAAGGCCATAGATCAACAGCATCCCAAGGCAGAAGAATTTCTCCTAGTCAGAACAAAATGGAGTCTCCTATGCCCACCTCTTTCTACACAGACACAGCAACAATCTGATCTCTCCTTCCTTTCCCCACACTTCCCCCCCTTCTCTTCAACAAAACTGCCATCGTCCTCATGGCCCGCTCCCGATGGTTGCTGTCTCTTCGGAGTTGTTTGGTACACCTCCCAGACAGGGTGGCTGGGCAGAGGCGCTCCTCACCTCCCAGACAGGGCGGCCAGGCAGAGGCGCTCCTCACCTCCCAGACAGGGCGGCTGGGCAGAGGGGCTCCTCACTTCCCAGGCGGGGAGGCCGGGCAGAGGCGCTCCTCACTTCCCAGACAGGGCGGCCGGGCAGAGGCGCTCCTCACTTGCCAGATGGGGCGGCGGGACAGAGGCGCTCCTCACATCCCAGACGGGGCGGCCGGGCAGAGGCGCTCCTCACATCCCAGATGGGGCGGCCGGGCAGAGGCGCTCCTCACCTCCCAGATGGGGCAGCCGGGCAGAGGCACTCCTCACTTCCCAGACGGGGCGGCCGGGCAGAGGCGCTCCTTGCTTCCCAGATGGGGCGGCCAGGCAGAGGCACTCCTCACTTCCTCCCAGACAGGGTGGTGGCGGGGCAGAGGCGCTCCTCACCTCCCAGATGGGGCGGCTGGGCAGAGGTGCTCCTCACCTCCCAGACGGAGCGACCGGGTAGAGGCGCTCCTCACTTCCCAGACGGGGCGGCTGGGCAGAAGTGCTCCTCACATCCCAGACGATGGGCAGCCAGGCAGAGACGCTCCTCACTTCCTAGATGGGGTGGCAGCGGGGCAGAGGCTGTATGTAATCTTAGCACTTTAGGAGGCCAAGGCAGGTGGTTGGGAGGTGGAGATTGTAGCGAGCCGAGATCACACCACTGCACTCCAGCCTGAGCAACACTGAGCACTGAGTGAGCGAGACTCCGTCTGCAATCCCAGCACCTCGGGAGGCCGAGGTGGGCAGATCACTCGAGGCCAGGAGCTGGAGACCAGACCGGTCAACAGGGCGAAACCGTGTCTCCACCAAAAACACAAAAACCAGTCAGGTGTGGTGGCACACGCGTGCAATCCCAGGCACTCGGCAGGCCGAGGCAGGAGAATCACAGGAGCCCGAGGCAGGGAGGCTGCAGCGAGCCGAGATCACTGCAGTACATTCCAGCTTCAGCAACAGAGGGAGATCGAAAAAAGGAGAGGGAGACTGAAGGATGGAGAGGGAGAGGGAGAGGGAGAGGGAGAGGGAGAGGGAGACCGAAGGAGAGAGAGGGAGAGGGAGAGGGAGAGGGAGAGGGAGAGGGAGACCGAAGGAGGGAGACGGAGAGGGGAGAGGGGAGAGGGAGAGGGAGAGGGAGAGGAATATTTTTCTTTTCCTGAGTGTAGGGAGTGAACAGAGAAAATTACTATCATTTCTTCTTCTGTTAATTCTCCTATGTCAGGCCAGGAGTATACGGGTAGACAGTTCCCTGTGGCTGTTGGCTCAGTCTTCCAAACTACAGCATTTGCACTTTTATTCAAAATCCCATCTGTCTGGTTTTCGATGGTTCTGTCTGTAGCATTTTCCCTACACTGGTCTATAAATGCAGATATGTGTGTGCGTTTCTTTGTATGGATGCTTACATGTACATGCATAGGTAGAGAGGAGAGTGCCTAGGCCAGATCACTCAGAGAAGGTGTTGAATTAAGCCATTTTGATGTTTCAGTTACAGAAATCTTAAACTAAGCACAGCTTCTCTGACACCGGTATCAATTTCATTACTGAGCCGTGAGATAACAGCAGGTTTACAAGAGAAGATGGTGAAAAGATTGAGAATTCAAATAATGAATGGGATGCACACAGGAAAGACAGCACTGTGTGTGTCTTCATGAGGAAACTGAATTGAGACTGCTGTGCCACAAATCAAGTAATGTGTAATTTTTCTTTGGAAGCATGTAGAAGCTTTAAAGATAACAACTAGCTTTTAAGAAAACCTAGGATTAAAAAAAATAGAATAAGATTAGAATCTTCATCATGTATTCAGTACTTTACATGCTATATTAATAGTGAACTAATACAGATTGAATTGTATATAATGCATTCAAACAATTTGGGATTGAAGCAGAATATTAATATGACTACAGAAAGTCAGTCCATTTTTTTACTAATGCAAAATATTTGAAAAAATATTTACATTATATATCAGCCATTATCCATTCATTACATTAATGATTTTTAGTAATATATTTTTAGATATGTATTTAACTTATAAATTTAACACAATATTAGAGACATGCAAAAACATATTAGAAAAAACACAATATACATTGGCAAATACAGAACCATTAACCAAAAACCAGTAGAGCGGAAGCCCCTTCTCAGCCACACTCCCATTTCCCCCATGGCATCATTTTGTGTGCTTGCTGTACATATGTATATGCACATAAACAGTACTTACTATTTATTTATTTATTTATTTATTTTTGAGATGGAGTCTCGCTCTGTCACCCAGGCTGGAGTGCAGTGGCATAATCTCGCCTCACTGCAACCTCCACCTCCTGGGTTCAAGCAATTCTCTTGCCTCAGCCACCGGTGTAGCTGGGATTACAGGGGCTCACCACCACGCCCAGCTAATTTTTGTATTTTTAGTAGAGATGGGGTTTCACCATGTTGGCCAGGCTGGTCTTCAACTCCTGGCCTCAGGTGATCCGCCCACCTCAGCCTCCCAAAATGCTGAGATTACAGGTGTGAGCCACCGCGCCGGCCAATAGTACTTATTACTATGGTATTTTTGATATAGAAGTTGACTCTTGTCTGTTACATAGTTCCTGGTGGGCACTCCTGGGCTCTCGTCTGTCCTCAAGGTCTTTCAGGGACCTGGATTCCTCCCTAGGGCAGCACGTCTCTGTCTTTGGTAAAACACTGCTTTTAAAAATCTTCAAAGTATTGTGAACCCCGAATTTGTAAATTTCATAAAGAAAGATGAATTATTAGAAAGATGAAATTAAAAAGCAGATACACAATTTTGCTCTGCAGTCATCAGTCAATAAAGAGTCAGCAGTGAAATCCCGGTTCTTGTACCAACACCTATCTGCACACTTTGAACAGATACCGTTTACGACAGTGTTGACAGTTAACGTGGCAACTGTTTCCTTCTTGTTAAATTTCTCTCATCTACATTGGATGGACCACAGTGTATTCGTTTGTTCTCTGGCTCTGGAGTTCTCTAGGAAAATCAAGAGGTTTTCTTAGCTCCGTGGCCATCCAGGAGGTGCAGACGGGACTCAGGGAAGATGGGGCCGCTCCCCACCTCCCACCCCAGTGAAGGTGTTCCTTCCCTTGGGAAGGAAGCTCCAGGGTGTCCTGGAGCTGGCTGTGGGCAACAGACCTTGCCCCAAGAAGATCTGGGAATGGTCAGCAGAGTGCATCAATTAAATCAATTCCAAGACTGCTCCATACACACAGGGCTGAAAGGTTACTTTCCATATGATTTATCTTCCCAAATTATGTTCAGTCACAGTAACTGTGAAAGCTGTGGGAGAGTCTACAGTGACATTAGGCTACTAGTAAGACACAAAAGGACACTCAGATAACAAAATGCCAACCACCCAAGACCTCCACATTAAACTACAAACTCTTCCCATTATCAGATTTGCAGCAAAAGCTTAAAGTGCACATCTTGGCTTTAGCTGTCCTATTATCACTGTCTGTGAGAATAAATCAAATGAATTAATTGATATGCATTTGAAAATGAATCTACGTTCCCTTTTACATGGCTACTTTTTCATGACATATAGGTTATCTTCACCACATTGCTTTCCATTTTAAAAGAGCTAAGAGTTCCTCAAAGTAAGTACTTTTCTGAGAGTCCTTAATTTGGAAGAACTCTGCTTTCTCTGAGTCGCTAGGGGAGAAGTTAACAGATGCTGGAAGATGACATCAGCATTTAATTGCAAATAAATTCTGTTCTCTGGCAGCCTGGCTATTGTGCTCACATTTCAAAATTGTTTTAGTTCTTACATTTTTACCATGTTTACTAAATCTGGATGGATTATGGCTAGGTGCTGGTTCATGCCTGTAATCCCAGCACTTTGGGAGGCTGAGGCAGGCAGATCATTTGAGATCAGGAGTTCGAGACCAGCCTGACCAACATGCTGAAACCCCTTCTCTACTAAAAATACAAAAACTTAGCCCAGCATGGTAGTGCACTCCTGTAATCTCACTTACTTGGGAGGATGAGGCAGGAGAATTGCTTGAAGCTGGGAGGCGATTGCAGTGAGTCGAGATTGTACCACTGCACTCCAGCATGGGCAACACAGCAAGACTCCATTTCAAAAAAAAAAAAAAAAAAAACTGGATGGATTATGAAGCCATATTCCTAAAAGATACTCATATGTTTAGAGGTGAGAATCGGGGCTCTTCAATGGACTAGAAGATTGCCTTTCTTCTTAGACCACAGAAGCAGCTCAGGAATATGGTCACCTGGTGCCTAGCAGGGTAAGCCCAGGACAGGAGCTCATATTTAAGTATGAGAAATGGAGTGTATGCAGGGAGAAAATGGAAACTATAATTTTAAGGATGCTTTGGGGAATATGGAATCCTTGATGAAAAGGTGACATTATACAGCTTTCCTGGCTGGTGAAAGAAATGAACAACACAGGTCTTATTTGTGTAAACTCAGTCTTAGAAAATTTCAATTCATTACACACAAAAATATTTATGAAACAGTTTGGGACCAAAGAGGTAGTATGGTAGACGAGTGTCTTATAGAGCCTGTGTGGGAAGCAAAAGGCGAGGGCGTAGTTCACAGGCAGAAGCGAGCTGTGACATTGTCAGTGCAGCGTGTAAGTGTGGCTCCTCACAGGCGGCCATTGATTGTGAGACCTCATCTTGCTCTGAAGATTTCCCGGTGGCTGTCAGGCATTGCTTCTCAAAAGCCTTGCACTGTGATAAGGTTTAAGGAGACAGATTGTTGCAACAATAGCCACTTCTAAGGAATGTTATTATGTCACTGCAGATGATGTTTTTAAGAGGTGATTCAGAATGATAGTTTCATGATTATGGAAAGTAGTTCCCTCTCAAACTGCAAAAGGAAAGATGAAAATAGTCATGAGGCCTCCAGAACTGAAATTGGGGATCTTTTATGATGGATATTTACTTTAATTCAATGCAACACATATTTATGGGGCATAGACTGTATGTAATACTTAATAAAACCCATTCAGTTTGGAGCTCACACCTAAGCTGTGCTGTAACTGGATTTTCTTAATATTCATTAAAAACAGAAACAAAATTCATTTCACCTGTTTTTGGTATTTGCATTTGTTGCTTATAATTTGTGGGGTGGAGCAGAGGGGTGTGAGGTTGAAGAAAGGCACTATGAATTAAGCCACACAAATGCCTCTAAAAAAAATAGTAAATATAACAATGGTTAACATTCGTTGAATACGTACTACGTATCAGGCGCTGCTAGGAGATTTAGAAATAATTACTTAGTCCTCTTAACAGCCATATGGGGTAGATAATATTATCTCTCCAGCATGACAGCTTTAATTCATCCTTTTTGTTTCTATCCCTTTCCTTCTCTGTCTGTCTCTCTCTCTCTTTTCCCCTACTCTCTAGGACAGGGATATAAACTCTTCAGTGATTTTCAGTAATAGAAGAGCTAAGTACTGTTTAGTGTCATTGTCAGCTCACTTCTAATAGAAAGAGCTAACCCATGTCCACACAGCTGAAAATTAGTTTTATGTCTGAGATGATGGTGCTCACAGTCATATACAGGGAACCCTGCCACTGTGCTACGCTGAGTAGGCAAACATTGGCCTTCCCTTGGAGGGATCCTCTTCTCTTAGGATTAATGTGGGAAGTACAGACAGAAATCTCTTCTGTTGTCATGGCGATACTACTTCCCTGATACGATTTCAGCCATTCCAAGCGTGTTTGTTTCATTTGTTTTTTTTTTTTTCCTACCTTAAGCCCAGTCTAGGCGAGTTCTGGGTGTGTGTGTGTGTGTGTGTGTGTGTGTGTGTGTGTGTGTGTTTTAATTGTGGTAATAATATTGAATATGAGATCTACCCTCTTTGATTTTTTTTTTGAGATGGAGTCTCACTCTGTCACCTAGGCTGGAGTGCAGTGGCGTGGTACTGACTCACTGCAACCTCCACCTCCTGGGTTCAAGTGATTCTCCTGCCTCAGCCACTCAAGTAGCTGGAACTACAGGCGTGCACCACCAAGATCGGCTAATTTTTGTATTTTTAGTAGAGACAGGGTTTCACCATGTTGGCCAGGCTTGTCTCAGACTCCTGACCTCAAGTGATCTGCCCACCGCCACCTACAAAGCATTGGGATTACAGGCATGAGCCACCACACTTGCCCTACGTTCTTTAATTTTTAAGTACACAATACAGTATTGTTAACTATAGCCACAGTGTTATACAGCAAAACTCTCTAACCTATGCATCCTGCGTAACTGAAACTCTGTGCCCGTTGAACAGCAGCTCCTCATTTCCTCCCCCATCAGCCCCTGGCAGCCATCATTCTACTCTCTGCTTCTGTGAGTCTGGCTATTTTAGATCCCTTATAGAAGTGGAAACGCGCAGTATTTGTCCTTCTGTGACTGGCTTATTTCATTGAGCATAACGTCCCCCAAGTTTAGCCATGTTGTTGCTTATGGCAGGATTTCCTTCTTTTTTCAGGCTGAATAATATTTCCTTATATGTATATGCTGCATTTTTAAAAACGCTTTCATATACTGACAGACGTTTAGATTATTTCCACATCTTGGCTATTGTGAGTAATGCTACAATGAACAAGGGAGTGAAAATATCTCTTTAAGATCCTGATTTCAGTTTTTTTGAATAAATATCCAGAAGTGGAATGACTGAGTCATTCATATGGTAATTCTAACATAGAATTATTTTTAATTTTTTGAGAAACTTCTGTGCTGCTTTCCACAGTGGTTGCATCTGTTTACATACTTAGCAATGGTGCACAAGGGTTCCAGTTTCTCCACATCTTTGCCAACTTGTTATCTGTGTTTGTTTAAATGACAGCTGTATGAGTTGTCCCTTGCCTCCATGCAATTCTGAACTTCAGAAATAAGCACTTGGCTCCTTTAATAGCTGTCCGTCCTGTGTTGCGTCTACAGCCACTGAATCCTGTCCTACATTTTCTGGTTCATTAACTCATTCAACTAACAGCTATTGACCTTCAATAAGTCAGTCACCGTGAAGATAAGTATTTTATATTGACTTCTACTAACATATCCGGTATGTTTACTATGGTGCCAGAGAGGATGCTGTGTGCTTTTCTCACACTGTTATCTTTACTGTTCACAAGAACCATGTCAGGTAGGTATTGGTAAAATGGGGTAATTTTGGAAATGCTTCAATAGTCGAGTAGAATAATTTTCTGTTCTATGTGAGAAGATATGTTTTAAATAAGATATGGCTTAGGTTTCTGGTTACTTGAGACATACTATACCTTCTCAGACACTCTCAGACCTGAATCATTTAACAAACTAAAGCAGAAATACTAAAAATATCTGGTTCAATAGCATAGGGGCATGGAGTAGACATGCAGAAAATGCTTGTTCACTTGCCTTGAAATGGCTCCAGGTGGCCTGAAGGAATCAATGAATCTTCTCAAATATCTACATTACAACCATTGGTCCCCACTACACATTTATTTCTAAATAAAGGAGGAGAAACTCTAGCAAAGTAGTTTTTAACATTTTCATTGCTTCCAGGATAAAGCTTATGGAACATGGAGGATCTGATAGTGGTAGGTGTATCAGGAATATCAGGGAAAATGCTTTCGATGTAGGCAAAGTCAATTCCTATCATTTGTACTTGACACCAGCTACCTAGCAGGCTCATTGTGAGCTTCAGGTTTTGCCCACGTTGTTTATATAAAGTTTCTCAGTGTAATATAGGGAGTTGCTGGTTATTTCAAAATAGTAACAAAGATAACCCAAACGAGAAACTCCGTTTCTATAATTAGTTTTCCTGAAAGTCAGGCAAGTGTTTGAGGACGGGCTTTTGGCAGTATTATTTTTGTGCACAGAAGGAAAATTGTTAGTAGGTTTATAGATATTATTTTTATAATAGAATGTTAAACCCCTGAAAAACATCAAAAATTGTCTCCTAGAACTAATTCTATGTTTTAAAAACTTGTTTTAAAAAGGGATTCTAAATAGCAATAGGGTCTTTTCTCCTTTCTCCACTCCAATGGTTTAATGGGATAGAGGAATCAATGTTTATATTTTTAAACCTGTAAATATTTTATTTTGGGTATTTTGTATGTTTGTTGATATAATTCCATTTTGTGCATATGTACCATTGTGCATGTTGCTGTTTTTGATAGTCACTCTTTTAATGAATGTAAGAAGCTTGGGCTAATAGCACTTTTCTTGTTCCATTCAAACATCTGAAAATGAAACTATAACACTGTCATTTTAACTGTTGTGTTTAATTCAGTCAATAAATTTTGTTGCTCCTTTGCATTTAAAGTGAATTCTGTTGGTTGCTATTTCTCCAGGATCAATTTTATTTCCAGTCTTTTCAATTTTTATAAATTATGCTAATGATGGTGATAATGAGGAGGTGATGTGTGTGTGACTGTCTGGTGGAAAGACCAATGGGAGGCCCATTTTTCTCTCCACACTTTGTAAACAAGTGAAAAATTCCTTGTTTGGTTTGGGCAGCTGCCTTTTGAAAAGCTCATTTGTTATTCTGACTCTGATCTGAATTCTGAGCCTTTTACTCAGAAAATCTCCATTCCTTATCATCTCTCAAGAGGCCGGCTAATCCGCACTGACTGTCGGGTAGCGGCAACACTAGGGCCACTGGAGTCTTTCTAAAGAGTTGCTTTCTGGTTCTTGTTTATTTTGTTTTTGGTGGTAGGTTTTCATTTTCTATGTGTAACAGGTAGGGAAGCCTCTCAAGGAAGGGAGGCCGGAAACCATCAGATGTAGCTACTGATCCCTGGAGGCCGACAGCTTTCCATTCAGTGGTCCAAGAATGGGCTGAGAACCCCAAGGGGAGGTGCACGCATCCACAGCAAGGGGGGAAGGACTGTTTCCTAGATATTTTTTGGTAACTGATAGATCAAGCAGGCAGAAAATCAGTCAGAATAAAGATTTGAGCAACACATTTGGCCACATATTATAACAACTAGAGAATCCATGTTCTTTTCAAAAGCAAATGAAACATTTGTGAATATTGATTACATCCTAGACCATGAAGTAAGTCTTGACACATTTCAAAAAATGGTTCCTCACAGAATGTGTTCTCTTACCACAACACACCTGCAGTAGAAATTAGTATTAAAAAGATAATTAAAATCACTCCATACATTTGGACATTTGAAAAAATACACCTTTTAATAGCTCATCGATCAGAGAATAAATGAGTAAGGATATTAGAAAGCAATTAGATGTGCATAATTATGAAAAGGATCTATATTAAGAAGTGAAATATAACCCAATCTGTACTTAGGAGACATTTTATAGCTTCAAATGATTAGATTATAAAAGATAAGGAGCTGAAGATTAATAAGCTGAGAATCCATCTTAATTAAATGTAAGAAGTTAAGAAAAGAATAACAGGATAAATACATAGAAAGTTTAATTAAGAATTAATATGAATAAGAGCAGAAAGCAATAAAGCAGAAAACAAAGACACCCTAAAGTAGATCAACAAAGATGAATCATTTTTTTGAAAACCATCTAACAATATTTTTAAAGAAAATAATAGAAAGATACAAATATGGTTCAGAATTAGATGAGCATAACTACAGTTACAGTAGAGATTAAAAATGTAATGAAAGAATGTTACAAATATTATGGCAATAATTTTTTTTTGAGACAGGGTCTAGCTCTGTTGTCCATTCTGGAGTGCAGTGGCATGGTCATGGCTTACTGCAGCCTTTACCCTTTGGGCTCAAGCAATCCTCTCTACCTCAGTCTCCCGAGTAGCTGGGACTACAGGCCCACGCCACCACGCTGGATCTTACAAAAAAAATGAAGGTGCCTTTTTCTATTGCTAAATGCGCTGGTCTGAAATGCAATGAAAGGACAAGGGTGACATTCAAGGGAAGATTAAAGAAAGACTCCTAACTATTCCAGAGGCAAACTCTGTGTGGCTAAGAGTTAGAGTCATAGAGAGATCCTCTTGACAAAATGCTAAAAAAGAACAAACAAACAAAAGGCCTAAAGGTTGTGAGGACCATGGCTATTCCTTTAGCAAACTGAGAACAAGACAAGATTTCTGGCATTGGATACAAGATCCTAAATACAATTGTTAAGAAACTAGTTACAGTTTCAAGGAAGTTGTACCATCAAAAAAAATCCCTAGCCTGTGGTACAGAGACCTGTGACCGTCTAGCAGTATGGTAGACCCTGAACCAAACCCCAACATTGAAGTGCCAAGATCAAAGCCATTCACTAGCATCTCCTCAAACACCTGCCTGCCATCACCACCACAAGCACCAGTAGGAAATCCTCTCTGTGCCTTTTATGAAGGTGGTTCCAACAATTTATTCTACATCCAGAGAAGTGAGACAACAAAGAGAATGCTCATGAGACCCATTGTTTCTATCATTCATCCTGCTAAGCTTGCTCAGCGAGATATGCTATTATATAATCTGTACCAGTAATCAATGTATGGCACTTCTTTCTCCGTTTTTGGTTTGATTTTTATTCCATTTCACTCTATCGGGTAGGCAGGAAAAGCTACTTTCATCATTTATGCCATAATCTGCAGAATGGTGAGAAGTCACAAATCTGATCAAATCCAAGCTAATGGAGGAATTGACACTACCTAGAAAACCTGAACTCAGAGGGGCTAAATTGTGTCACTTCACAGTAGAGAAGCTGTATGTGATTTTGGATTGTTACCCACTGGGGAGAAAGTGAACACATTTGGAATTGCACAGAAGGTGGCTGGATTAGGATTAAGTAGGAGTATTTTTACAATTAAATGTGTGAGAAGATGTGAGATATATATATATATATATATATTAGGTAGCCAAGAGGTTACTCCATCTTCACATAAGACATTAATGCAATAGAGGAAAAATATGTCTGACCATCCTTCCCACAACCACACCCCGGTCTCGTCTTCTGAAATCGCTGCGAATCTATGGGGTCAGCGCTGGAGCCTCTCCCAGCAGATTGCAGATCGCTTGCTCAGTCAGCCCTCACCACTGCTCTTTCAACTCCCGGACCTCCCGTGCTGACCCCTTTACTTTTTCCAACCCACTGGATCCCCTTTCTTCTAAGATCCCTCCCGTTTTTAAAAGCCTCTCCCTCCCCAAGCCCATGCGCCTTCTGGCAGCCGGTCTACCCTCTTCCAACCCTTAAGCAGGCCCGGAGCCTGGCTCCACTCCTTCCCCTCTTCCCCTCTGGCTGGCTGCTTCCTCAGCCAGGCTCATCTACACCACAGCAGTTCAGGCACAGGGCACAGGGCACAGGTGATGCCTGACTATGAAATCCGATGGCATGTTTTAGCCTTCAAATTACTGCAACATACTTAACCTTTTAGCAGCATTTGAGACTATACCTCACCCTCCTTCACAGCCTCTCCTCCTCCGAGCTCTGGGCCACCGCCTCTGTGTTTCCCTGCTGCCCGCTCCCCTCACCTCTCTCCTCTCTCCCCTCCTTGGCCACTGTTATTATGCACTCACACAGTTCTTCCAGGCTGGGCACGTGGCCTCTTCTGCTCTGACCCCTAACTCTCTCCAGGTGATGTCACCCAGGCTCACAGCTGCATCACCATCTGCTACAGGTAGAATTGTGTCCCCCAAAAGACGTTGAAGTCCTGGCCCGCAGTACCTATCCATGCGGCCTTATTTAGAAAAAAGGTATCTGCAGAGGATGCAGTTAAGCTTTAGGTGATTCGGGTGGGGCATAATCCAGGGTCCTCACAGAACAGGGACATTTGGACGCAGAGGCAGAACCACACAGAGGAAGACGACATAATGACCCAGGGAGAAGTTGGCCACCTACAAGCTCAGGAGTGCCCAAGGCTGCCGGAAGTGAGGATAGAGGCCTGGAGCAGGTCCCCTCACAGCCCTAGGAGAAGCCACCGGCCTGATGACACCTCACCCGCAGGCTTTCTGCCTCCGGAGACATGAAGGAGACAGCATCTGTTGCTCCAGCCACTGTGCTGTGGACCTTTGTTACAGCAACCACAGGAAAGGAACCCACCACCAAGTCCTGAATTCACACCAATAACCCAGGGCTCTCCCACAGGCTGCAGATCCACAATTGTAATTGGCTGCCTCACATCTTCAACCAGACATCACAAAAATACTACAAATCCAACATTTCCAAAACCTCACTCTGTTCTTTTGCACACTCTGCCACCAAGTTTGACAAAAATAAAACAAAAAGAATTTCAGCCGGGCGCGGTGGCTCATGCCTGTACTCCCAGCACTTTGGGAGGCTGAGGCGGGTGGATCACCTGAGGCCAGGAGTTCGAGACTAGCCTGGCCAACGTGGCGAAACCCCATCTCTACTAAAAATACAAAAATTAGCTGGGCATGGTGGCAGGCACCTGTAATTCCAGCTACTTGGGAGGTTGGGGCAGGAGAATTGCTTGAACCCAGCAGATGGAGGATGCAGTGAGCTGAGATCATACCATTGCACTCCAGCCTGGGTGACAAGAGCGAAACTCCATCTAAAAAAAAAAAAAAAAGAATTTCAGAGTTTTCTATCTCAGTAAGTCATTTTCCTATATACTGGAAACAGGGTGGTCATTCCTAAAACCTCTGAGTCTGTTCCCACTACTGCCTAACTTCCTAGCCAAATCCAAGCCTTGAGAAAATCCCCTGGAACTGCCTGCTATTTCCCCACTGTGCTGACAACTTCATGGTAAAAGATGCCATTGCAGCCGGGCGCAGTGGCTCACGCCTGTAATCCCAGCACTTTGGGAGGCCGAGGCAGGCGGATCACGAGGTCAGGAGATCGAGACCATCCTGGCCAACATAGTGAAATCCCGTCTCTACTAAAAATATAAAAAATTAGCCGGGCGTGGTGGTGGGCACCTGTAATCCCAGCTACTCGGGAGGCTGAGGCAGGAGAATGGTGTGAACCCAGGAGGTGGAGCTTGCAGTGAGCCGAGATGGCGGATGGTGCCACTGCACTCCAGCCTGGACGACAGAGCAAGACTCCGTCTCAAAAAAAAAAAAAAAAGATGCCATTGCTTCCTGCCTAGTGGAGAGGGGCCAGGAGGACCATTGAGGAGGTAGGGCACAAGCAGGACCCCCAGAAGCGAAGCCTGTGTCTGTGCTGTCTCATCCCTTCATTCTCCCCGGCTCGCCACAGCTCAGCTACCTGGGCTTTCATTTCCTAAACACAAAACCTCTTCCTTGCCCAGCAGGGCTTCTGCATGTCCAGCCACCTCACCTAGAACCCTCCTGGGGTTTCTTCTCCACCACTGCCCGCTGGTTTCTGTGGCCAGGTGGTTTTGGGGTAAAAGTTAATATTGTTTTTTGTTTTTTTTCTTTTGGATTCAGGAGCTACATGAGTGGTTTGTTACAAGGATTTATTGCATGACGGTGAGGTTTGGGCTTCAACTGATCCCATCACCCAGATAGTGAACACAGTGCCCAATAGGTAGGTTTTCAACCCTCTCCCTTCCTCCTGCCTTTTGGAATCCCCAGTGTCTGTTTTCCCATCTTTACGTCCCTGTGCACCCAATGCTTACTCCCACTTATAAGTGAGAACATGTGGTATTTGGATTTCTATTTTTGCATTAATTCACTTAGGGTAATTGGCGTGGCTAGGTTTTTTGTACAATTCAGTTCTCAGCTTAAATGTCACATTCCAGAACATGCTTCCTAGCCCATGCTGTCTAGAGGGAAGCCCGTCATAGTCCCTGAAGAAGCGATCTTGAAAGACACAATCCCAGATCTTAAAATTCTGAAAGATCAAAATCTCTAAAATCCAAAATCCTGAAAATATAATTCTGGAAAAATAATTTTTAAAATTCCTTAAGATATTTACTTACAGTTTAAGGGGGGTGGGTGTGGGCACAGCAGCTCACTCCTGTAATCCCAGCACTTTGGGAGGCTGAGGCAGGTAGATCACCTGAGGTCAGGAGTTCAAGACCAGCCTGGCCAACATGGCGAAACCCCATCTCTACTAAAAATACAAAAATTAGCCGGGCATGGTGGTGCATGCCTGTAATCCCAGCTATTCAGGAGGCTGAGGCAGGATAATCGCTTGAATCCAGGAGATGGAGTTTGCAGTGAGCTGAGATCACACCACTACATTCCAGCCTTGGCAAAAACTTGAGACTCCATCTCAAAAAAAAAGGGGGGGGGATTTATTTGAGAAACATACAAAAACACAACAGAACACTTCATAGGCCACTTTACACAATAAAATAATCAATAATAGCATACATGTTTTTGCAAGAATAAATACTCAGGTATACGACTATACCTGGCACAGATATAGCATTTATGAGCAGATAAACTGTATTCCTAAAGAAGTAGGTCAAAAGGAAAACGTTTAAACACATATCACTATGATTGGTAATTGTGTGCACCCAGCTTTGTAAATGTGCTCATCTGAAATACTGTGATAAAAAACCAAAGTCTTTTGACAAGATTGATCAAAAACCACAATGGATTACCACTGCATATGCAATCACCCAAAGAGCTGAGATCTCAAAAAATGTTGCCTTTTACAAATGCAGGTGTACAAAAAGGACATCACTGAGGAAGTTTCAATGTTTTCATGTACATACACAATGTTTATACACAAAGTCAACATTGAGATAATGAACTTTCATGGAGTCACATTTGCAAAAAATGCATGAAACAAATTAGGACTCTAGATCTAAACGTCTCTGCACGACCTATACTTCAAGTTTTGGAAATGATGCAACGATGAAATACATAGCATAGTGAATTGTTTTGCTATTTAAAATAGTGAAAAAAATTGAAGAAAAGGAAAAAAACCCTATCCTGTGATTGTGGTTTTCAGAATTTTAGACTTTAGAGATTTATACTTTAGGATCTTTGATCTTTTGGGATTTTAGCATTCAGGATTATGGTATTTGGAATTTTGTCTTATTTTCAATAAAAATGCAAAAGTAATTCAATGGAAAAGTATCTTTTTTTCACCAAATGGTGCTGGAACAGATGGATGTTCATGTGCCAAAAAATGAACCTGAATCCATATCTCATGCCCTATATGAAAATTAACTGAAATTGATCATAGACCTAAACGTAAAACATAGATATATACAACTTCTGTAAGAACACATGGAAAAAAAATATTGCAATCTTAGGTTAGGCAAAGATTTCATACATGTAACAACAAAAACACTATCCATAGCAGAAAACAATTGGTAAACTAGATTTCATCAAAATAAAAAACCTCTGTTTTTTGAAGGGCACTATTAAGAAAATTAAAAGGTGGGGAGAAAACCACTACACACCTTTAGAATGGCTGAAACTCTTTAAGGTGATGATAACAAGTGCTGATGATAACAAGTGCTGTTGAGAATGCAGAGTTTGGAACACTCATTCACTGCTGGTGGGAAAGTGAAATGGTGCAAAGACTATGGAAAACAGTTTGGTAGTTTTTTAAAAAGTTAAAAATACCTACCATATGACCCAGTCATTTGTACGTAGATATTACCTCAGGAGAAAAGAGCACATTTGTCCACACAGAGTCCTGTACCTGTTATTTAGGCAGTAAACTTTTATTGCATCAAACCACAGAAATGTTGGGGTCTGGACAAGGCATGGTAATGGGGACTCAGGATGGTGGACACATGGAGGGACTGTTTAGGTAGAACTGGTTGGCAGTCTTCTTACTTGGTTTGGGCTGCTATAACAAAATGCCATAAACTGGGTGGCTTATAAACAACAGACATTTATCTCTGACAGTTCTAAAGGCTGGGAAGTCCATGTGAAAGGAAAATATCTTGGGACCCCAAAATCACTAAGGAAAACTCAAGCCGGGAACTGCTTAGGGCAAACCTGCCTCCCATTCTATTCAAAGTCACTCCTCTCCTCACTGAGATAGATGCGTATCTGATTTGCCACCTTTGGAAAGGCTAATGAGAAACTCAAAAGGATGTAACCATTTGTGTATCACCTACCTGTGACCTGGAAGCTCCCTCCCCGCTTCCATTCTTCCTGCCTTTGCTTCATGTTGTCCCACCTTTCCAGACCGAACCAATGTACTTCTTACATATATTGATTGATGCCTCATGTCTCCCTAAATGTATAAAACCAGGCTGTGCCCTGACCACCTTGGGCACATGTCATCAGGATTTCCTGAGGCTGTGTCACAAGCACGTCCTCAACCTTGGCAAAATAAACTTTCTAAATTAACTAAGACCTGTCTCAGACTTTCTGGTTCACATCCGAGAGCACTGCATCAGCAGATTCAATGTCTGGTGAGCGCCACCTTCTGGTTCACAGGTGGTGCTGTCTCTCTGCGTTCTCACATGGTAGAAGGGATGGGACAGCTCTCTGAGGCCTCTTTTCTAAAGGCACCAACCCCGTTCATCAGGCCTCTGTCTTCATGGCTTAACCACCTGCCAAATCCCTCATCTCTGATACCATCATCTTGGTGCTTAGAGTGCAACACAGAAATTTGCGGGGACACAAACATTCAGTCCATGGCGGTGATGTACCGGATGCGGAGGAGAGTGGAGAGATATCTGGAAAAGCAAGACAGAAAATTCAGGGACTGGGAAGTTACTCTGCGGGTCAAAGGAACAAATTCAGTGGGATATGTTGAGTTTGAGTTTTCCAGTATGCAGTTAGCTGTATGGGCTTAGCAAAATGAAATTTAACAACATGCTATTACTAAGTTATTTGTTATCTGGAGTTTACACATTCAACTTTTAAAAGATAAGTAAATCTTAACATTAAAACAATTATGAGAATAGAGATTGTTATAACTTTCTCACAAAGATATTCTTCCTTCTGAATATGAATCACTTCAGTAAGGCCTCCTACGGCACTGGACTCTCCCCTGAATAAAACCTACTGTCACCGAGCCAGTATTCCATCAACGGTGTTGAAAAGTAGGTTTTACTAATTCTCAGACAATCTCCTGTTTCACAGCAGAGCCCCAAAGACTCCTACAGGCTGCACAAACAAATAAAAGCACATTTTGTAACAACAGCCAATATAAAGAAGAAGGAGGGGAAAAACCCAAGCGCCTACCTGAAAAGTGAACAAAGGAAATGAACAGATAGTTGCAGTAAAAGAAATACAATGGCCCTGAAACATTCAGAGACCACTCAAAATAGGAGAAATGTAAACTAAAACCACACTGAGACACCATTTTCCATCATGAGATGAGCAAACATGAAGGAATTTGTTCACATGCTGTGTTGGTGAAGGCTTGGGAGACAGGTTCCATCTACAGGAGACATAAATTGGTATAATCTCCACAGAAGGCAATTCATCAACATCCCAATATTTAATATGCCCAAAACATTTCTTTCTAACAAATCAATATCAATATATTTGATTGACAAACATGCTTGTATATGTGTGAAATGGTTTAAGTTTACAGTTATTCACGGAAGCATGGAAAAAACTGAAAGCCTATCCACAGAGAACTGGTTTATGTCATATGTTATCACCATAGAACAGAATACCATGCAGCCATTGAAAAGAATGAAAACGGTGGAAACAACCCAAATTTCCATCAACACGTGAATGAATAAACAAAATATAGTACATACACATTATGGAATATTACTCAACCTTAAAAAGGAACACAATTCTGACATATGCCACAACATAGATGGAACTTAAGGACAATAAGTTATGTGAAATAAGCCAGACACAAAAGGACAATACTGTAGAATACACATATAAGAGGTACCTAGAGCAGGCAAATTCAGAGACAGGAAGTAGAACGGTGGTTGCCAGGGGCCTGGGAGGGCGAGTGGGGAGTTATTGTTTAACGGATACAAAATTCCAGTTTTGCAAAATGAAAAGAGTTCTGCAGATGGATGGTGGTGAAGGTTGCAAAACAATGTGAATGTGCTGAATGCCACTGAAGTGTACACTTAAAAATGGTAAGTAAGGCCAGGCACAGTGGCTTACACCTGTAATCCCAACACTTTGGGAGGCTGAGGCGAGAGGATCACCTGAGGTCAGGAGTTCGAGACCAGCCGGGCCACCATGCTGAAACCCCATCTCCACTGGAAAAAAAAAAAAAAAAAAAAAAAAAGCCATGTGTTGTGGTGCACACCTGTAGTCCCAGCTACTAGAGAGGTTGAGGCAGGAGAATCGCTTGAATCCGGGAGGCAGAGGCTGCAGTGAGCCAAGATCGTGCCACTGCACTCCAGCTTGGGTGACAGAGTGAGAATCTGTCTCAAAAAAAAAAAAAAAAAAGAGTAAATAAAACACAAAACTTTTAGAATCCAGGGCTTTACCTTCTAATTGGTCAACATATAATTGCATAACCAAATTCTTACGGCCAAATCAGGTCTTTTAGAGAAGAAAAAAATAAAGTTTAATTCAGTGGAATTAACACAATTGGAAAAATGATTTGTTTGGGCAGATTCCCAGAGCTAATAGTAATAAACATAATACTTAACTTTAAAAATGCTTAAACTTTTCTCCAAAGAACATATTTCTACCATCAGGGGAAGTGTTGATTTTCATATTATTCAAGCTATCTTTTATCCCTCTAAATATGAACATTTTGCAAGTAGTGTGGCTACTCATTTCCTGGTAATAGACGTATTCTAATAGCTAGACACGGAAGTATTTTCTAAAATGCCACATTTGCTATCTAGAGACACAACCACTGAAAGGAAGCCTGCTAATTAAGACCCCAAGATGATAGATTCTATAAACTAACAGACCTACTTTCATCATAAATTAGGCTGGGCGCGGCGGCTCATGCCTGTAATCCCAGCACTTTGGGAGGCCAAGGCGGGCGGATCACCTGAGGTCAGGAGTTTGAGACCAGCTTGGCCAACATGGCAAAACCCTGTCTCTACTAAAAATACAAAAAATAGCCGGGCGTGGTGGTGGGCGCCTGTAATCCCAGCTACTCGGGTCGGGGAGGCAAGGGAATTGCTTGAACCCAGGAGGTGGAGGTTGCAGTGAGCCGAGATCGCGCCACTGTACTCCAGCTTGGGCAACAGAGTGAGACTGTGTCTCAAAAATTAATTAATTAATTAATGTTTCATTTTACTAAGATGCTCAGCATAGTTTTCAATCCCCTACTTCATTTAAAATACAAACCCAAAATATCAAAATTTGAAACTTGTTGAGATTTTCCATGTAGTGTAAAATGACCAGTGACTGTGCTTCACTCTGGATATGCTGGACTCACTGCACCAGGAGATCCCTTGATGTTTTCAATCCGAGGAAACTGCAGGCATCTAGGTCTGAGATGGAATACAACAGCAGAAACAGCCTTCAGTGACGGACATCCCTGTGGCCAAATGACCGCTGAATGGCCCCGCTGCTCTCTCAAGGCTAAGACATCGAAGCTGAAGACAATGCTGTTTCACAAAGGAACAAACCAAAGAGAATAAATTAGAGTTGAGAAATCCTCCCCTCTAAAAGTTTTCTCAGAGAGACCTTCCCCACCTCGTGTATGAAAAGGAGAAAATACCATTATTCTTGCAGCCTCATAGGAACACAGAGGACGCATGGATAAAAGGGGTTGATACTTGAGAGGCATTTGGGATTCTTAGAGAAGACATGTTCCATTTTAGGCTGGTTTTTAGAAAGAACAGAGAGGGCCTTAGAAACTAATCAAAACCCTCTTCCTGCAGATAACACATCTATATATTTGGGAATTTGGCTTGATAAGCATTTGTGCATTTGTGCAAGACTTGCACCCAGGTCCCCTGATGCTCCTCAGGCCCATTTTATTCTGTGCCTCGCCATCCAAATAAAATTCTCAGATGCCCTAATCTTCGTGTTACAAAGGCTTCGTGCAACAAAAATATACTTCACTTGTTTGGAATTTGGCATGTATTTTCCTTAGAAACAGGGTGTATGATGACTAGGTCCCCAAACCAGCCCAAACACCTAATGTGTACATGTGAGACCTTGGTATGCTAAAAACACCTGCAAACCTAACACCCTGGAACTGAATTTGTCATTCCAACTTGAAATGCCAGGAAGGATGGAATGAGCGACAGCTGCACTTCCTTCTGGGGACCCCTCCAGCTCCATATCACTGCTGATATCATGAAGAGGGGAGCTGAACTCCATGGGTGAGAAGCAGGGCACTTGGAGGTAATCCAAGGACACTCGGTCCCCAGGCTGGCTTCCTCGTCCCTGTGTGTCTCTTCCTCCATCCGTCTCAGCGTATGGACCGCTGGCTGTTGTCCTCTCTTGAGTCACCATCTAGAGTTGTGACCAGCAGTTTTCTCCTCTGCCCTGCTGTTGCCCTCAACACGGTCTTATATTCTTACGTTGCCTGTGTATCCTTCTGTCCTGGAAATGAACACTCAGGCAGTCTTTTAGGACTTTCCAATGATTTATGACTATCAATAATGAAGAAAGAACAGCCCTCTCTTCCCCTCCTGCAGCCCAGTCCCTCTTTTATTTCCTTCAGACCCTGATGAAATTCCTCCGGGAAGGTAAGGCTTGAAACCCCACAGCCAGACTCACCCTGGTATAGACACATCCAGAGCTAGGATTTCCTGAGCCGTCCTCATTGGACTGGAGGAAGACCCTGGGCTGAAAAGCGTGACAGAGCCTGGATTGGGGTTGGGGTGATGAGAATGTGCAGGAGACAGGCATAAGGAAAGAAGCCACAGCAGGGGAGGATCTGGGCCTCTGGCCACTGAGCCCCCACAACAGGCATTCCTGGGGTGGCCATGCCATGACACAACTTTTCCCACGATTCCCTGTGCGCATGGCCGCTCACCCTCAGCCGGATCATAAACTACTCAGGAAGAAAGGTGGTGACACATCTTGTGCCCCTGTCAGCACTGAGTATACAGGGAGTGACTGATCAATATTTGTTGAGTGGCTTGAACTTCCAAGCCACTCAATGTCATTACCATCTTCAGTAGCAGAGGGGAAGAAAGGGCATTTCACTATGCCTACACCTGAGGAAATCATCAACAGCCGGAACAATCATTTTTCCTCAGTCTTTATACATTTGTGTTTGCTTGTTCTGTTCCTTAATTTCAGGGGAATGTGTCTGTGGTGAGCAAAAGCACCAACTTAAGAGACCGGCTCACCTCCCGACTCTGTGCCATATGATGTGCACAGCCGGCCAGTTACACAGATGTCTGGCTCAAATAAAGAGAAACAGACCATTCGGTATACCTTGCAGGGACTTGCACTCACTTTCAAAGCTGACTTTTCAAACTCCAAGTGCTGGCACCGATCCCTGTATGCACGGCTCTGAGAAATAGGCAGCCTTTTTTGGCTGGGATACCAGTAACTGTTCCACACAAGAACATGTTTCTGAAAGCACCTATCAAGGAAAGCTACTGGATCTTGTTCAAGCAGTGCATTCTGAACGCTGTGTTCCTTGGGAAAGCTCCACTGGCCGGGAGTATTGGAGCCCTGCTCTTTGGCAGGGATACTGCAGAATTTAGTCCAGGGCCTCACAGTTAGAAGTAAAGAGGTTGGTCCTCAAGTGGGAATGACTGGGAGAAATGAGAGGAGGACACAGACCGCAACTCCACCACTCACCATGGGAAGGGCAGGTGCTGCAGGGCTGTGATAGAAACAGGCTTCTAGAACAATGCACATTGTTTCTATTCAACTTACAGATAGAGGCCAAGAAGAGACCTCTTAAAACTCTTTCAGCAGGCTGGGCGTGGTGGCTCATGCTTGTAATCCCAGCACTTTGGGAGGCTGAGGCAGGCAGATCAGTTGAGGCCAGGAGTTTGAGACCAGCCTGGTCAACATGGTGAAACCCCATCTGTACTAAAAATACAAAAAAAAATTAGCCAGGTGTGGTGGCAGGCATATATAATCCCAGCAACTCAGTAGGCTGAGGCAAGAGAATCATTTGAACCTGGAAGGCAGAGGTTATAGTGAGCTGAGACTGCACCATGCACTCCAGCCTGGGCAACAGAGTGAGACTCTGTCTCTCTCAAACAAACAAATAAGCCTCTTTCAGCAGATGACAAGACATTAAATGAATAAAGTAGACAACTACTCTCCCTCCCTTTGAAGGCAGAATATGAAGTAATGAAGGAAGTTAAGGACACAAAGCCAAGTACTTTGAAACTCTGATGACTGGAGAATACCAAAATTTCTATGGCAGAAGACACTAGAACTTTCTTCTCTAGCCAACTTGAAACAGTATTGATTCCTATTGCAAAGCAGGCGCTGTGTAGTCCAGGCAAGGTCAAGGCACTGACCACAAGACCTGCAGGCTTTGCTCTGGACCCTGTTATTTTATGACCACATATTTTAATAATTTGAATCTTTTCCACACATTCCAATTATAACCTTGTTAGTTGCTCAATGCCTCAGAGAAAACCTTCAAATTCTACTGTCTGCCCTTCACAAACAGCCTGAGATACTCACAGGTATCTTGTTGGAAATAAGCATGTATATTGCCATGCAGGCAGAAGGTTGCCCTGACTTACCTTCGTGGCCAGGACACTTGTGAGACCTATGCTTCGCCATCTGCATGGTGTTGCCCTTTCATTTTCATCAGGCCTGTGGTGCTGCACAGGCAGCAAATATGACTCCAATCACTCCACAGCTCAAAAAAGGCAGACAGACAGGTCACCCCTAGCTGGAACTGGAGCTGTCATCAGCTTCATCTGCCCTCCTCAAAACTTGACAGGGTTTGAAGCTGGCCCTGCAGAGGTGAGAGTGAAAATAAAGTACAAAGCAAGATAAATATAGAATTCAGTTCTGGATTTTTTTTTTTAAACAACCAACAGAATATACTAATGTAAAAATAAATGGCCACAACTCACTCAACCATTTATTTGTGCTAGGAGAGAGTACTAATGGGAATAACGAAGCAATTGAAACAGGTCAACAGGTCTTGTCTTCAAAGTCATAGACCAGTGTCACCTTTTTTATTCTGTTATGGGCTCAAAATTCACATGGTGAAGTCCTAACCCCAGGGCCTCAGAATCAGACTATATTTGGAGATAGGGTCGTGATAGAGGTACTTAAAGTATAATGAGGTTATATAGGTGAGCACTAATCCAATATGACTGGTGTCCTTATAAGGGGAGATTAGGTCACAGACAATACAGACAGAGGGACGACCGTGTGAGGACTCAGTGAGAAGGTGGCCATCGGCAAGCCAAAGAGCCAGGCCTCAGAAGAAACCATCCCTGCGGACTCACTGGTCTCATGCTCCCAGCCCCCAGCACTGGGAGACAATCAATGTCTGTTGCTTAAGCCCTCAGGCTGTGGTATTTTGTGATGGCAGCCCAAACAAAAACATTCTCTCTCGTCCCCTGAATCCCATTTTTGAACAATGACTGGTTTTCGATCCACTTCACTTGACTCTTTTTTCTTACCCTCACTTCCTTTTGCTCCGTGGAGCCCCTCTCCAGCTCCTCCTTTCACCTGCTCTGCCTCTTTCTTTGTCTTTTAAAAGAGTTTCTCTTGGGAGGCCAGGCGGGCGGATCACAAGGTCAGGAGATCGAGATCATCCTGGCTAACTCGGTGAAACCCCATCTCTACTAAAAATACAAAAAATTAGCCGGGTGCGGTGGCAGGCGCCTGTGGTCCCAGCTACTCAGGAGGCTGAGGCAGGAGAATGGTGTGAACCTGGGAGGCAGAGCTTGCAGTGAGCCGAGATCGCGCCACTGCACTCCAGCCTGGGCAACAAGAGCGAGACTCCATCTCCAAGAAAAAAAAAGAAAGAAAAAATTGCATTTGAATTCCTGAATGGTTGTTGTGAGGTTCAATTAAGATAATGCAGTGGAAAATGCTTTGTATATTAATCACCATAGCTCAGTTTTTCTACCTGTAAAATAGATACTGCCTAGCATTTTACAGTATAGCCGTCATGAAAAAAAAAATCAGCCAATAAATAAAACTTCTGTGACTCCGAATAGTATATATTAAAGGATTAATTCTACTGTGATTTTCATCAGACTGGTAAAGTTTATTTTTGTTTTTTCTGCCAGTTAACATTTATGAAGAGTGTTGTATTTTGTATTAGGAAGAGGATTCTAAAGACACAAAAGACCTGGTTCTTGCCTTCAGGGATTCTGTAATCTATTTGAAAAAATTAAATTTTAACAGTGAAATCACTGATAAAATCAGTTTGAAGAGGTTTTCAGCATTGGGGCACACATAGCTAAATTTCTATGCAGGACCAGCCAGGTCCATACCTGAACTTTCCAGGACAACTTTCCGGATGGAGATTTCTCCTATCACCTGTCTAATGTAACTTGTTAGTGGAAACTAACAAATCTGACACAACATTTAAAAAGTCAATAAAATTTTCAGTAATAACTGGTGTGTTTGCTTCAAACAAATCTAATACTATAGCAACTTATAGCATACTTTAAAATACAAGTGCCTCTAAATGTCTTAAAATCATAAATAACTAAATTTTAATTTTCTCAACAACTTCTCAGAAACCCTGGGGAAAAAAAGGTTATGGACAACAGCAACATTCCAGTAGGAAAAACACATATTCTTCAGAAATGCAATTGATATCTAACTTTAGAAATATGTGACTTTAGAAACATCTCAACCAAAAATAAAATTGCATTATTATTATTTAGAAATTTGCACTCACCATTAAGAATGATCAAAATATAGTCCTTCAGGTAGTGAGGTTGTAGGGATCAAATGGCAGAATGTCCCGAAGTGCGGGTCACAGCAGTGGCTTCTGGATTAGGAGCCTGACTGGCTGTGAGACATGAGGCTCATCGCTGCACTTTTAGTGTTGGCCTCCTCCTGTTGTAAATGGAACCAATAATGGCTACCTTGAAAGAGCAAAGGCCACCACGCAGATGAACCCCGAAGCTCAGCTGTGGTCAGTGTACCTCTCCTGGCCATTAGCAGGGGCTGTCCTGGTGGCATCTCACGACAAGAATGTATCATAGTGGTTTACAACTGCTTCCTAGCATTTCCAGTTCCCTAAACTGTGAATTTTTCTAATTCAATTTTGTATGTCCCTCTCACCACTTATCCCTCTTCTCCCAAGTCTAGCACTGTACACAGCACATAGAAGAGCCTTAATAAATGTTTGGTGAATGAATATATGAGTGAATGACTAACATAGAGAATTTGTAAAATGGAAGTTCTACTGTAGCTACCAAAAACTGCTCTGGAAACGATCATTCAAACCCCTTGCCATTTTTTTTCCTCATGGTGTATGGTTGAAACAAGTAATCTTTGAGATAATAAGACAAAATTATCTGGCATAGCTAGAAAATACCCATCGAAATAGAATGAAGTTGATTCTCTCTCATCCTTTATGAAAGTCACACCCTTCTAATATATTTTAAGATCCAACAGTAAAACTGTCTGAATTTTTAATACTGTGCCTGCTACCTGATGCCTGTGTTTTTCTTTTGCAAATTTTTTTGGCCAGTGTTGGAAAGGCTGAGGACCAATTCGTTTTCATGGATCCAAACCTGGTTCTGTATTTTTTTAAATGATAATAATTAAGAAATTCCCATCAGTAGATGCTACTTGTAAACGAAGAAACTTTTTTTTTCCTTTGGAATCTAGCAGTATTCTAACTTTTTCGTGTCTTCTATCAGACCACAATTCAAATATTTTCCAAAGCAGAGGACGACTGCATTAAGCAGCTGATAGCTCAGAAGCCTGATTCCCTACCCAAGGGACAGAGGCTGTGAGATGACATTGAGAAGGAGACCCGGGTCCAGTGAAGCATCGGACACGCTGGCGCATGGGGACGAGGAGCCCTGGAGACTCAGGGCCCGTCTGGTGAGGCCCGGGCTTTGCTCCGCGCTCGCCCCCTGCAGCTGCCCGGGGCCGCCGCAACTTTTCAAACCTCACCGCACCGACAGCTCTGTCCCTTCTTTTATCTGGAGATGCTGAGCCTCATCAACTGTCACCTGCGTTTCAGGAAAAATAATAATAATAAATGTTCCACGGACACAGGATTTCTGCCAAATGCTGCTTAGCTCTATCTTCTCCAAAAGGGCGAGAGGGGTGGCAACCGGTAGCGAAACCCCGCTGGCCTGTCTCAGCATGTCTCCCACGTCCGCAGGAGGCCTTGCGGGGATCCGAGCATCCCGCTCCGAGATGGAAGTGGTAGGACAGTCCGGGAGAAGCCGACGGGAAACTGTCCCGGGCGCGCGCCGCCCCCCGTGCCCTGCGCCCTCCTCATTTGCTCCGCCAGCGCGGGACCTCCCAGCCGCTGGGACCAGGACCGCGGCGAATCAGTCTCCGCCTCCCCGCCCAGCAGAGCTCAGATCGGCTCTGGAGGGCTCTCGGGATGCCGCTTTTCCCTGGCGATGAGCAGTTCTGAGTCACCCTCCGTGGCCAGCGCGGCTTCCTGGGCTGGGCTGTGCTATTGTTTGCTGTTCTTGAAAGTACGTGGGGAGCGTAGGAGGGACGGGGCTGAGCCGGGGCAGGCAGACCTAGGGTGGATTCCTTGCAGGGATTTTCTCTCCTGCTTCTCCCAGTCCCTTGCTGTCGCATATTCATAAGAAGGCGGGGTCGCTTCCCATCTCCTTTGAATCTTCCAGGCTTGAGGGTGAGAAGAAAAGATTTGGGGGCAGACATAGTTTGGGAGGGATCACTAGGAAAAGAATAGGGTGGTAGAAAGAGTGGTGATACAGACAAATAAGCAAACATAGGGTTTCTGTTCACAATTTCTTCCTCCACTCTCAGGCAGCGTGCGCGCGCGCGCACACACACACACTTATTTTTTCTTTAATTTTTATTTTAGATTCAGGGGTACATGTGGAGGTTTGTTATATAGGTAAACTCGTGTTACAGGAGTTTGTTGTACACGTTATATCATCACCCAGATAGTAAGCCTAGCACTCAAGTTCCTTTTCCTGATGCTCTCCCTCCTCTCACCCTCCACCCTCCAGTAGGTCCCAGTGTGTCTTGTTCCCCTCTATGTGTCCATGTGTTCTCATCATTTAGTTCCCACTTATAAGTGAGAATATGCAGTATTTGGTTTTCTCTTCCTGCGGTTAGTTTGCTAAGGATAATGGCCTCCAGCTGTATGTGCCTGCAAAGGACATGATTTCCTTCCTTGTTATGGCTGCGTATTCCAAGGTGCATATGTACCACATTTTCTTTCTCCAGTCTACCATCGATGGGCATTTAGGTTGGCTCTATGTCTTTGTTATTGTGAATAGTGCTGCAGTGAACCTGCGACACACACCATTTCTTAATGCCTGAATTGAGCACAAGAAATTTTGAGGAAGTCCTGACTAAGCCCCTTTGTCCTAATTATAGTATTAGACTTAGATGGGGACATTTTTTTTTAACCAAGGATTTTTAACCATGATTTGAACTATGTGCTCCTCATCCATAAAGAAAGCAGTTAAAAAAATATATATGCAGTCTTTGCTAGCTGCACTGATTTTTGCATTAATTTATTGAATTTCATCGTAATTGATTAGTCCTTTGCATTTTAATGTAGTGCAGCCCTTCATTATATCATAATCCAAATAACCCAGTCTTTCTGATGTATAAATAGTCAAGTTGCTACTGGAATCCCATTTTCAGAAAATAAAAGGAAACAGTGTAAGAAAAATGACAGGCTGATAGCTCCAGACAGAGCAGCGTGCAGATATTCGCATTGTGAATTTAAGCTCCAGATCGACTGCAAGAACAAACCAGCAATCCTGAGAGGACCTAAGATCCTCTGAAGGAAGCAGACTGCTCCTGCAGGACCTGGAAGACACACCAAATTCTGTGAGTGCCCCAACAGCGGAAGTGGGAAAGGGAGACCCTCCTCACCCAAACACACACTCCCACTGGAGAAACTGAAGGTCCGTTTGCAGAAGAAGTTTCCGACCTTACCTGTAGCTTAGTCAATTTAGAGAGCTGAGTGAAATACAGGGGTAGAGGAAGCAGCAGAAAGGTCCTGGGGGCCCGCTGGGTCCCCAAGCAACCCATTCCTGCCTGGCACCACAGGAATTCATAGGAAGGGCGGCCAGAAGAGCAGGGGGTAAAAAGCCACAGGGAGAAGGAAATCTCTAGCTGAACTTTATAACAATTTGAGAGGAGCAAGAAGCCTCCTGGCCAGAACTCAGGGGAGGGCACAAATCTGGTGTGCAGACTCCACAGGCAGGGGAAGAACCAAGCCCTTTTCTTTCGCAGCTGGGAGGCAGGTAGCCTGGGGCAAGTTTTCAAGCCCCTCTTGCTCACAGCCTGGAAACAGACTGGGGGCTGTTAAAGGGGGTGCACGGTAGAAGTGAGACCAGCCCTTCAGTTCGCATGGGAGCTGGGTGAGGCCTGTGTCTGCTGGCCTTCTCCCACTTCCCTGAAAATCTGCATGATTCAGCAGAGGCAGCCATAATCCTCCTAGGTATACAACTCCAGTGACCTGGGAATCCCATCCATCCCCCACAACAGCCGCAGCAAGACCCACCCAAGGAGAGTCTGAGCTCAGACACACCTAGCTCTGCCCCCATCTGATGGGTCTTCCCTACCCACCCTGGTAGCTGAAGAAAAAGGGCATATAATCTTGGGAATTCTAGGACCCTGCCCACCACCAGTTCTACTCCATACTACCACAGCTGATATTATCTGGAAAGTGCCACCTCCTGGCAGGAGGCCAACCAGCAAAACCAGCACAAAAATAGAACATTAAATCACCAAAGCTAAGGATCCTCACAGAGTCCACTGCATCTACCCCCTCCCCAACCCCACCACCTCCACCAGAACAGGTGCTGGTATCCATGGCTGAGAGACCCATAGACAGCTCACATCACAGGACTCTATGCAGACAACCCCCAGTACCAGCTTGGAGCCTGGTAGACTTGCTGGGTTGCTGGACCCAGAAGAGGGACAACAATCACAGCAGTTTGGCTCACGGAAAGCCACATCCATAGGAAAAGGGGGAGAGTACTACATCAAGAGAACACCCCACGTGACAGTAATCTGAACAACAGCCTTCAGCCCTAGACCTTCCCTCTGACAGACCCTGTCCAAATGAGAAAGAACCAGAAACCCAATCCTAGTAATATGACAAAACAAGTCTCTTTAACACCAGCCAAAAATCATACTAGTTCACCAGCAATGGACTGAAACCAAGAAGAAATCCCTGATTTACCTGAAAAAGAATTCAGGAGGTTAGTTATTAAGCTAATCAGGGAGTTACCAGAGAAAGGTGAAGCCCAGTGGAAAGAAATTTAAAAAAACAATATAAGAAGTGAAGGGTGAAATATTCAAGGAAATAGATACCTTAAAGAAAAAACAATAAAATATGCAGGAAACTTTGGACACACTTTTAGAAATGAGAAATGCTCTGGAAAGTCTCAGCAATAGAATTGAACAAGTAGAAGAAAGAAATTCAGAGCTTGAAGACAAGGTCTTCAAATTTACCCAATCAAACAAAGACCAAAAAAAAAAAAAAAAAAAAGAGTAAGAAAATATGAACAAAGCCTCCAAGAAGTCTGGGATTATGTTAAACAACCAAACCTAAGAATAATCAGTGTTCCTGAAGAAGAAGGAAATTCTAAAAGCTTGGAAAACATATTTAGGGGAATAACCGAGGGAAATTTCCACAGCCTTGCTAGACACCTAGACATCCAAACACAAGAAGCTAAAGAACACCCAGGAAATTCATCACAAAATATCACCTAGGCACATTGTCATCAGGTTATCCAAAGTTAAGATGAAGGAAAGAATCTTAAGAGCTGTGAGACAAAGCACCAGGTAACCTGTAAAAGAAAACCTATCAGATGAATAGCAAATTTCTCAGCAGAAACCTTATAAGCTAGAAGGGGTTGGGACCCTATCTTCAGCCTCCTCAATCAAAACAATTTATCAGCCAAGAATTTTCTAACCAGCGAAACTAAGCATCATTTATGAAGGAAAGATACAGTCTTTTTCAGACAAACAAAGGCTGAGAGAATTCACCATTACCAAGCCACCACTACAAGAACTACTAAAATTTCGAGCTCTAAATCTTGAAACAAATCCTGGAAACACATCCAAACAGAACCTCTTTAAAGCATAAATCACACCAGACCTATAAAAGAAAAATACAAGTTAAAAAGCAAAAACAAGAAAATTAAAGTACACAGTATACAAAGAACATGAAGAATGCAACAGTATCTCACATTTCAATACTAACATTAAATGTAAATGGCCTAAATGTTTCACTTAAAAGATATAGAACTGCAGAATAGACACGAACTCACCAACCAACTACCTGCTGCCTTCAAGAAACAAAACTAACACATAAGGACTCACATACACTTGAACTAAAGGAGTGAGAAAAGGCATTTCATGCAAATGGACACCAAAAGTGAGCAGGAGTATTCTTATATCAGACAAAACAAACTTTAAAGCAACAGCAGTTAAATGAGACAAAAGAAGACATTGTATAAGGCTAAAAGGCCTTGTCCAACAGGAAAATATCACAGTACTAAACATATATGCATCTAACACTGGAGGTCCCAAATTTATAAAACAATTACTAATAGACCTAAGAAATGAGATAGACAGCAACACAATAATAGTGGGGGACACTACTGACAGCACTAGACAGATCATCAAGACAGAAAGTCAACAAGGAAACTATCAGGGAACCTGCCCCGATATTCACGTAGGTTCTTTTCTATTTTTCTTAAGCATCGGCCAGCTTGAGAAATAAAGGGACAGAGTACAAAAGAGAGAAATTTTAAAGCCAGGTATCTGGGGGAGACATCACATGTCAGTAGGTTCTGTGATGCCCCACAAGCCACAAAAACCAGCAAGTTTTTACTAGGGAGTTTCAAAAGGGGAAGGAGTGTGCGAATAGGTGTGGGTCACGTCACAGACATTAAGTACTTTACAAGGTAATAGAATATCACAAGGCAAGTGGAGGCAGGGTGAGATCACAGGACCACAGGACTGAGGCGAAATTAAAATTGCTAATGAAGTTTCGGGCACCATCGTCATTGATAACATGTTATCAGGAGACAGGGTTTTGAGATCAACCAGTCTGACCAAAATTTATTAGGCGGGAATTTCCTCTTCCTAATAAGCCTGGGAGCGCTATGGGAGACTGGAGTCTATTTCACCCCTGCAGTCTCGACCATAAGAGACGACCACGTCCAGGGGGGCCAGTTCAGAGACCCACCCCCCGGTGCGCATTCTCTTTCTCAGGGATGTTCCATGCTGAGAAAAAGAATTCAGCAATATTTCTCCCATTTGCCTTTGAAAGAAGAGAAATATGGCTCTGTTCCACCTGGCTCACCAGCAGTCAGAGTTTAAGGTTATATCTGTTATTCCCTGAGCAATTGCTGTTATCCTGTTCTTTTTTCAAGGTGCCCACATTTCATATTGCTCAAACACACATGCTGTACAATTTGTGCAGTTAGTGCGATTATTACAGGGTCCTGAGGCGATATACATCCTCCTCAGCTGACAGGATCAAGAGATTAAAGTAAAGACAGGCATAGGAAATCACAAGGGTATTGATTGGGGAAGTGATAAGTGTCCATGAAATCTTTACAATTTATGTTTAGAGATTGCAGTGAAGACAGGCATAAGAAATTATAAAAGTATTAATTTGGGGAACGAATAAATGTCCATGAAATCTTCACAATCCATGTTCTTCTGCCATGGCTTCAGCCAGTCCCTCTGTTTGGGGTCCCTGACTTCCCGCAACAGGAAACAATGGATTTAAACTATATCTTGGAACAAATGGACTTAGCAGTTATATACAGAACATTTCATCCAACAACCACAGAATACACATTCTATTCAACAGTGCATGGAACTTTCTCCAAGACAGATCATGTGATAGGCCATAAAACAGGCCTCAGTAAATTTAAGAAAACTGAAATTATATCAAGCACTCTATCAGACAACAGTAGAATAAAACTGGAAATCAACTCCAAAAGGAACCTTCAAAACCATGCAAATACAAGGAAATTAAATAACTTGCTCCTGAATGAACATTGAGTCAAAAATGAAATCAAGATAGAAATTAAAAAATTATTGGCCAGGCATGGTGGCTCATTCCTGTAATCCCAGCACTTTGGGAGGCCGAGGTGGGCGGATCACGAGGTCAAGAGATCGAGACCATCCTGGCCAACATGGTGAAACCTCATCTCTACTAAAAATACAAAAATTAGCTGGGCATGGTGGCACATGCCTATAATCCCAGCTACTCGGGAGGCTGAGGCAGGAGAATCGCTTGAACACTTGAACCCAGGAGGCAGAGGTTGCAGTGAGCCAAGATCATGCCACTGCACTCCAGCCTGACGACAGAGCGAGACTCCATCAAAAAAAAAAAAGAAAAAAAAAAAGTTCCTCAAACTGAATGACAATAATGACAAAACCTGCTAAAGCCTCTGGGATACAGCAAAGGCGGTGCTAAGAGGAAAGTTTATAGCCCTAAACACCTACATCAAAAAGACTGAAAGAGCACAAACTGACATTTTAAGGTCACACCTCAAGAAACAAACAAAACAAGAACAAACCAAAACCAAACCCAGTAGAAGAAAGGAGATAACCAAGATCAGAGCATAATTAAAGGAAATTGAAACAAAAAAAAATGAAAGATAAATTAAACAAAAGCTAGTTCTTTGAAAAGATAAATAAAATTGATAGACCATTAGCAAGATTAACCAAGAAAAGAAGAGAGAAAATCCAAATAACCTCACTAAGAAGCAAAACAGGAGATATTACAACTGACATTACTGAAATACAATAGATCATTCAAGGCCACTATGAACACCTTTACACACATAAACTAGAAACCTAGAAGACATGGATAAATTCCTGGGAAAAAAACAACCCTCCTACCTTAAATCAGGAAGAATTAGATACACTGCACAAAACAATAATAAGCAGCAAGATTTAAATGGTAATTTAAAAATTACCAATAAAAAAAATGTCCAGGACCAGATGGATTCACAGCAGAATTCCAACAGACATTCAAAGAATTGGTACAATTCTTTTGACACTATTCCACAAGGCAGAGAAAAAAGGAACCCTCCCTAATTCATTCTATGAAGCCAGTGTTGCCTTAATATCAAAACCAGGGAAGGACATAAACAAAAAAGAAAACTACAGACCAATATCCTTGATGAACATAGATGCTAAAATTCTTAACAAAATACTAGCTAACTGAATCCAACAACATATCAAAAAGATAATCCACCATGATCAAGTGGGTTTCATACCAGGGATGCAGGGATGGTTTAACATATGCAAGTCAATAAATGTGATACATCACATAAACAGAATTAAAAACAAAAATACATGATCATCTCAATAGATGTAGAAAAAGCATTCAACAAAATGCAGCATCCCTTTATGCTTAAAACTCTCAGCAAAATCGTCATACAAGGGACATACCTTAATGCAATAAAAGCCGTCTATGACAAACCCACAGCCAACATAATACTGAATGGGGAAAAGTTGAAAGCATTCCCTCTGGGAACTGGAACAAAACAAGGATGCCCACTCTTACCACTCCTCTTCAACATAGTACTGAAGTCCTAGCCAAATCCATCAGACAAGAGAAAGAAAGAAAGGGCATCCAATCTGTAACGAGGAAGTCAAACTGTCCTTGTTTGCAGGCAATATGATCGTTTACCTTGAAAACCCCAAAGACTCCTCCAGAAAGCCCCTAGAACTGATAAAATAATTCAGCAAAGTTTCCGGATATAAGATTAATGTACACAAGTAAGTAGCTCTTCTATACACCAACAGCAACCAAGTGGAGAATCAAATCAAGAACTCAATCCCTTTTACAATAGCCGAAAACAAAACAAAACAAAACAAAAAACTTAGGAATATACCTAACAAAAGAGTTGAAGGAACTCTCCAAAGAAAACTACAAAACGCTGCTGAAAGAAATCATAGAGGACACGAACAAATGGAAACACATCCCATGCTCAAGGATGGGTAGAATCAATACTGTTGAAAATGACCGTACTGCCAATAGCAATGTACATATTCAATGCAATCCCCATCAAAATACCACCATCATTCTTCACTGAATTAGAAAAAAACAATTCTAAAATTCATATGGAACCAAAAAAGAGCCCACATAGCTAAAGCAAGACTAAGCAAAAAGAACAAATCTGGAGGCATCACTCTACCCGATTTCGAATTATATTGTAAGGCCATAGTCAGCAAAACAATGTGAAACTTGTAAAAAAATAAGCATGTAGACCAATGGAACAGAGGAGAGAACCCAGAAATAAGCCCAAATACTTATAGCCAACTGATCTTTGGCAAAGCAAACAAAAACAAAGTAGGGAAAGGACACCCTTTTCAACAAATGGTGCTGGGATAATTGGCTAGCCACATGTAAGAGACTGAAACTGGATCCTCATCTCTCATCTTATACAATAATCAACACAAGATAGATTAAGGACTTAAACCTAAGACCTGAAATTATAAAAATTCTAGAAGATTCCATTGAAAAAACCCTTCTATACATTGGCTTAGGCAAGGATTTCATGAGCAAGAACCCAAAAGCAAATGCAATAAAAACAAAGATAAATGGCTGGGACCTAAGTAAACTAAAGAGCTTTTGCATGGCAAAAGGAATAGTCAGCAGAGTAAACGGACAACCTACCGAGTGGGAGAAAATCTTCACAATCTATACATCTGACAAAGGACTAATATCCAGAATCTACAGCAAACTCAAACAAATGATTAAGAAAAAATAAAAAAAAAACTCATCAAAAAGTGGGCTAAGGACATGAATAGACAATTCTTAAAAGAAGATATACAAATGGCCAAAAAACATGTGTAAAAATGCTCAGCCTTACTAATGATCAGGGAAATGCAAATCAAAACCACAATGCGATACCACCTCACTCCTGCAAGAATGGCCATAATCAGAAAATAAAAAAACTGTAGATGTTGGCATGGATGCGGTGATCAGGGAACACTTTCACACCGCTGCTGGGAAAGTAAACTAGTACAGCTGCTATGGAAAACAGTGTGGAGATTCCTAAAAGTAGGGCTATCACTTGATCCAGCAATCCCACTACTGGGTATCTACCCAGAGGAAAAGAAGTCATTATTCGAAAAAGATACTTGCACACGCATGTTTGTAGCAACACAATTCACAATTGCAAAGTCATGGAACCAACCCGAATGCCCATCAATCAATGAGTGGATAAAGAAACTGTGGCATATATATATATACACGATGGACTACTACACCACACAGCCATAAAAAGGAATGAATTAACGCATTTTCAGTGACCTGGATGAGATTGCAGACTATTGTTCTAAGTGAAGTAACTCAGGAATGGAAAACCAAACATCGTATATTCTCACTGATATGTGGGAGGTAAGCTATGAGGACGCAAAGGCATAAGAATGACACAATGGACTTTGGGGATTTGTGGGGAAGAGTGGGAGTAGAACGAGGGATAAAAGACTACAAATATGGTGCAGTATATACTGCTCAGGTGATGGGTGCATCAAAATCTCACAAATCACCACTAAACAGCTGACTTGTGTAACCAAATACCACCTGTACCCCAATAACTTATGGAAAAACAAAAAATAAAAATAAAAAGGATAAAAAAGAAAAAAATGGCAGGCCTAAGGAAGTCCACACAGGGGACAAGGGTAGTCTGCCAGGGAGGACGAGTGGTGTGATCATGGCTCACTGTACCCTCGGCCTCTTGAGTACCTGGGACTACAGGCATGCGCCACTGGCAGTGAGCTGTTTTCCAGGGTCATAACAAGTGGTCCTCCAGAAGTTTCTGTTTCCTTTCTGAAGTTCCCAGCATTAGAATCATCACTAAATTACATCATGACTTCAGGTCCAGTCTTCCACTTAACAGTTCACAGGTGGCGATCTGAGAAGGGTGATTTGAAGGGGTACAGAGATTCTTCTATCCCATATTCCGCAAACAACCTGCCACGATGCTTTCCCTGTAGGATTTGCTCTTCAAAGTCTCTGTCAAGATATACACTTGTTATCCAAAAGAGGTGATCTGTACCCATTACCCCTCACTACTTACAGGTAGTTAGACTTACAGACTTTAGAAATCCACTCATTAGGCCCGGCATGGTGGCTCAGCCTGTAATCCCAGCACTTTGGGAGGCCGAGTCAGGCAGATCACTTGAGGTCAGGAGTTCGAGAAATCCACTCATTCCACAAATCCGTGCTGGTCCCTGTCTTCTAGGTGCCAGGGAGACAACCAACAACCAAACAGCCCAGGTCCCCTGCCCTCAGGGAGCTTGCCTTGTAGTGCGATACAGAGCACAAACAAATGAGGAGTCAGGGAGTCACCATCCCTATAAAGAAAAATACAGCCATTTAGAAAGTCAGGTGCTTGAAGCGCAGAAGGCATAGAGATACCCTGACCTCCCTGAGGAAGAAACTGAGACTAAGTCCAGGTTTTCTGACTGGATTTAAGTCCAGCTGTGTGACCTTAGCTATATGGGTGCTTTTCTGGGTTTCAGTGTCCTCATCAAGCAAACAAACTGGGTTATGTGGGGTTTTAGCAGTTTTTAGAGTAGGCAGGGAAAGTTGCAGCATGCGTTGTGTGCACAGGAGGCTCAGAGGGCCCCACACAGTGGCTGAATGGTCAGTGTGTGGATGCTGATGTCAGCCTGGGCTCCAGATGCATTTGCTGGGCAAGGTGCTTCTTCTCTGCATCTGGGCTCCCCAGCTGCAGCATGGGTGATCATCCCCACCTCCGAAGTTGCTGGGAATGCTAAATGAGAGAACTTCAAAAGCACAGGGCTAGCGGTTACAATCATTTCCCACCCAAGTCCTGGGGCGTTCTGGAGAGCAGACCTGCCCTGTGGCAGTGTCCTTTGAAAGTGTTAGTTGCTGGATTATGAGCACTAACTTTGCTTTCTTATTTATTTATTTATTTATTTATTTATTTATTTATTTTTTGAGATGGAGTCTCCCTTTGTCGCCAGGCTGGAGTGCAGTGGCGTGATCTCAGCTCTCTGCATCCTCTGCCTGCTGGGTTCAAGCAATTCTCCCGCCTCAGCCTCTGGAGTAGCTGGGGCTATAGGCGCCCACCACCACACCCAGCTAATTTTTTGTATTTTTAGTAGATATGGTGTTTCACCATGTTGGCCAGGATGGTCTCGATCTCTTAACCTTGTGATCCACCTGCCTTGGCCTCTCAAAGTGCTGGGATTACAGGCATGAGCCACCACGCCTGGCCTATTTATTTATTTTTGAGAGACAGAGTCTGCTCCCAGGTTCAAGCAATTCTCATGCCTCAGCCTCCTGAGTAGCAGGGATTACAGGCACATGCCACCAATCCCAGCTAATTTTTTGTATTTTAGTAGAGATGGGGTTTCACTATCTTGGTCAGGCTAGTCTGAAACTCCTGAGCTCAAGTAATGATCCCGCCTTGGCCTCCAAAATTGCTGGGATTATAGGCATGAGCCACTGCACTGGGCCTATGAGCACTAACTTTGCTTTCTAACGCTTACTGCCCGCTCATAATTCTTTCCCTGCAAAGGGAGGTAGGGTGCAAGGGAAGGCTAAGGTCTGCAGAGGCATCTGCTGGCCCTCTGTGTACACCAGCTCACTGTCGTAGCTACCACTAGAGCATCTGCAGATCCAAAGAGGATCCCAGGAGATCCATTTCCTTGCCACCAACATACAGCATGTTGCACAATGGGACTAGGGTTTTTTTTTTTAAATTATTATTTACTATTGACTTTTTAGAGACAAGATTTCATTCTGTCACCCGGGCTGAAATGCAGTGGCATGACCATGGTTCACTACAGCCTCAGCATCTTGGGTAGCTGGGACTACAGGCATGCACCACTGCACCTGGCTAATTAAAAAAATTTTTTTGTAGAGATGGAATCTCACTATGTAGCCCAGGCTGGTCTTGAACTCCTGGCTTCAATCGATCCTCCCACCTTGGCCTCCCAAAGTTTTAGGACTGTAGGCATAAACCATTGTGTTACAGGGACTAGGATTTAAATGCCTCTTTTGCAACACGGTGGTATTTCTTATAGCCCTGGCATCCTTCAGGGCATCTGCTATTTTTAACAGCAACAAACCATTATGAATTCTCATTGTTTGCTGATTCTTTAATAATAGAATAGTAAGCACATTATTCTTGTCTTATACAAAAATAAGAGGGAGGTATGCATGTCTTCTAGCTCCAAGAATGTGTCTCGAAATCACTCCAGAGCCACAGCAATGAGTGACAGAGAAGAGAAGAGCTGCACAGAGCCACCTGCCTCCCCACTGGGAGCCTCCTGATTATGCTGGGCTGGGGATCCTAGCCAGGGCCGCCCACTGGGCAGCAGGGAATAGAGACTACCCTAGGTCCTCCCTGGCAAACTGCTTCCTGGAGGGCCCTGGCCAGTCTCTCAGCAGGACGCCCCTTGAAGACTGCATCCCTCGTAGTAACTCACCCTGTTGCCCACTTTCCAAATGCAAGAACATGGAAGACAAGCAGATGTCTTTATACCAGACATTGTCAGGTTCCAATGCCTAGAAATAGGTCTTTCTGAGTAAGAATCCAGAAGAAGCAATCATCAAAATATTACAAGGTTTCAAAGGCAGTTATTAGAGCAATCCCTCAATATCAAAAAAACCTTTAAAATGCATAACAACAGCTGGACATAAGATGCATAGGGGAATAGGAAAAATGCAATGGTAGGGCAATGAAAAGAAGGGAAAAAGAACAGTTTGGAGGATGAAAGTGCCCAGAGTGAAAAATGTACTTAAATAATATGTGCAGACCCAAAAACAAGCCTTTTTAAAGTTCCCCTTAGATTGGGGAAGAATTTAATTTGCTGCCTTCTTTTCTAGGTTGGATGCCACACCTGTGGTTCACTTCTCTAAGGATCCATACCTTCTTTATGGGGAGATGTTGCTTAAAGTGTGTTATCTTCTGCTACACATATTGGAATCCATTTTTACTTGAAATTTTTGGAAATGCTAACGATAGTTGTCAGCATATCTTTATGCTTATTGTTTTATTTATATCATCGTTTGGTCCAGAAAGAATTTTAGATGGCATATATAAATACATAAAATCCAATAGCAAAAGAAAAGAATTGAAAATAGGCAGATGAAGAAAATAAGACAGAGGGGAAATGAAAATAGAAAAGATTGGCAGGCATTCCTATATTTACATCTATGTAAATTCATATGTATCAGTTTATATCAAGAAACTTTTAGTACTAACTCTGAAAGTGACATACACAAATCATGCAAAAATTAATATTTAGCACATTTAAAATGAAAAGACATGGTACAGTTTGTAAAAAAAAGTACACTGTGTTTAAGGGAGAAGGATGGTGTTGTGATGAGGCAGGGAGGCTTTGAAGTTTCTGGGGCTGCAAACAATTATAATTATCTTTTATAGTGTATATATTTGTTTGTGTACTTGTTAGACATTTATCATGCTTAGTTTACTATGATAGAAGAAAAAAGCAATCTATTGTTAAAGAAAAACTTTAAGGAAAATAAATTTAACAGACTTGGAGTAAAGCACCATGCATGAATCAGGCAGCACTCCAGACCAGAGGAGGTTCTAACAGCTCCACTGCAACAGCACATGCAGTGAACTTTTGTAGCTGATGCAGACAGAAGACAAAGAAAATGTATTTGATTGGTTAGAATGGAAATGCGAGGTTAGTTGGTGGCTTCTGATTAGCTAAGCCTCTACATTCATTTTACTGTTTATATTGGTACCGTTTATGTTGGGCTGGGGGTTGCTTCCATAGGAATTTAAAGGGCTAGAGCTGCTCCAGCCTAATGGCCTCCCAGTTAAAAAAATTTTGACCCCATATTGGTGGTGTATGGTTCTGTTTTCCCTTAGTGAGACAGTATAGGGAAGAGATTCAGTCCTGGCAGACAACAGACACGGTGATTAGGCTCCCACTAGGCCTCACACAACCAGGCATCTTTCTTCCCGTACCTTCTTGCCTCCTTTAATAAGCTGACCCAAGTCACAGAGCAGAAACTCAGCTGACCGGGCTGAATTCCTAAGCGTAAAAGGAAGAACCTTACCATTTTTGCCCCTGAGGAATATCTGCCAAGGTTGTGGAAGCAAGACTCTGACCTTCCTGATAAGAATGTGGCAAGATCCAGCTGGCCATAAGATGGACTCCAGCGCTTTCACTGACTTTTGCCTCATTATAATTTCATGATAATACTAAAATCTCCACCCAAAGAAAGACTTATCTGCCATTTTCTGTACATGGAACACAGGTTAGGGCATGATGCCCCACTATGCTGCTGCAGAGGAAACCCCGCCTAAACATGCTTGGGTACCACTCCCTTTTCGCACCTCTACTTCCTTAAAATGACAAGCACCAAGCCCCTTGGCGAGCTAGCACCAGGGTCCCTTTCCTGTACATGCCTCCCCTGTGCTCGAGCCACAAGCCTAACCCTTGCCTGAGAAAATTCCCCATTTTGCCTGGTGGTAATCTCTACTTATGCAAAAGCCAAAGAGGTCCAGGGTACAGTAGCCTTAGTGCTCTAATCACATCTGAAGAGTTAGTAAAGTTATTTGAGAGGTAGAATTAAACAAGTGTCTACATTCCCTCTGGTTTCGTGTCATTCAGCACTCCACCCTCTGTCAGTGCAGCCTGTGCTTGGTGGCCGACTTGTTGGCCAGCCTCTCTGCTTCCTCTGCCCATTCCTGTGTGTGACTTTCTTGTGTGTTTCCTGGGTCCTTGTTTCTCCCATCTCTGCTCAGGACTGTCTTCGGGTGTGCACTGAGGAACATTTCTGATGTTAGCCACAAATTTGTCTGAGATGGCATTTTGGTAGCACTTCTCAATTTGACCTGGACCTTCACACACACAGTTAGGAAGAGGCTGACATGGAAGAAGAGGTGAGGGTGGGGGAGACTGGCGGCCCCACAAATCAGGAGTGCCTGGGTCTCCAGAAAAGGCAATTGAGCATTCAGTCACACATGAAGGTGTCAGCTACTTCTCAAGTAAATAGCTCACACGGGCTGGCGGAACACAGATGGTGCCTCGTACCAACACGCAGCACATATAGTAAGATCTGTGTTCACTGGTCTGGATATTCAAGAATCTCGTGGATGCTCCACTTGATTAGATATTGCTATCCATAAGATTTAACTCAACATCACCCTAGCCAACTAATTTCTCAGCTTCTGTGTTCATTTATGGTCAACTAATTTGGTTAAAAATTTCTTCTGCCTTTGAAATACACAGAAATGCATTGTGTTCCCATCCTGAGTCCCAAGCTAATACACTCCAAAAATATTAGGCTAATTATGTGCGAAGTTCTTAATTCTAAGCTGTACAGACAAAAATACATACTTCAAAATCTCTCCAAGTTTTCTAATATAATATTGTTCCCACGAATTGCTCTAGTGCCTTATTCCTCCTTGAATTAAATGAAAGGAAATTGAGGGGTAGTAAGGATTCACTCCCATCTACTGCACTAAATCCTTTTAAGCATCAAACAAGTGTTTCTCACGCCTGTAATCTCAGCACTTTGGGAGGCCGAGGTGGGCGGATCACGAGGTCAGGAGATCGAGACCATCCTGGCTAACATGGTAAAACCTCGTCTCTACTAAAAATATAAAAAATCAGCCGGGAGTGGTGGCAGGCGCCTATAGTCCCAGCTACTCGGGAGGCTGAGGCAGGAGAATGGCGTGAACCCGGGAAGCAGAGGTTGCAGTGAGCTGAGATCGCACCACTGCACTCCAGCCTGGGCGACAGAGCAAGACTCTATCTCAAAAAAAAAACACACACACACAAAAAAAACAAGCATTTCACCTTGGGACCCTAACTAAAGTTACTTCCTCTCATTTTCATTGTGGGCCCCAGAGAAACAGATGTGCAAACAAAACTGACAATATCTGGCAGTTAGTAACCATCAATGCCAAACCTGGGCATCCTAACACAGAATCCCATCATGATGTGCTGTGCACACAAAGCCCATCCTCAATCCACCAGGTGGATGTGGAGAGTGGAGAAATTATGTTGAAAGTGAGGTGTCCGAGTAAATTGACTCCTTAGTAGGCCCTTAAGTGTTAGATTTTTCCCTAAAGCATTCATTGTGGCCAATTGTGCATACGGCTCTGTTGTTATTGAAGAAATGGTAACAAATTGTTATTCCCCATTTTGACTCTTGTTCATTCATTCATTCGGCAACTATTTATCTAGTAACTATGTATAAGGCAAGATGCTAGGCTCCTAGGGAATTTTAAAAAAAGAATTGCTGTCCGGGCACAGTGACTCACACCTGTAATCCCAGCACTTTGGGAGGCCGAGGCAGGTGGATCACCTGAGGTCAAGAGATTGAGACCATCCTGGCCAACATGGTGAAACCCCGTCTCTACTAAAAATACAAAAATTAGCTGGGCGTGGTGGCACACGCCTGTAATCCCAGCTACTTGGGAGGCTGAGGCAGGAGAACTGCTTGGACCCTGGAGGCAGAGGTTGCAGTGAGCCAAGATTGCGCCATTGCACTCCAGCCTGGGTAACAAGAGTGAAACTCTGTCTCAAAAAAAAAAAAAAAAAGAGTTGCCCATGAGCGCATCAACATATAGGGGAAAGATAAAGTATGTGTTAATCTAATTCCTGGAAATTAAATTTGGTTCAACTGTGGTTTCAAAAGACACAACTTTAAGAATACTGTGGCAAATTCTTTTAAAAAGCAAGGAACCCAACTGTAATTTTTTTTTTTTTTAAAGGCAGCCTTTACTTACTTTGTAAATTGGAATTTTGATATAAAGAAAACGGCTTCTAAGGGTGAGAGGTCGCTGAAGCATGGTAGATTTCTTCCTGCAGTTCACTAGAGGGCGTACGTGGTGAGAAGGGCATTGAAGACGGGGAGAGACTTGGACAAGAAAACGGGATAGAGTGCATGAGGGGAAGAAGGAGAATGGGGACCCCCAGAAGAGTGGGAAGAGGTAATAGTACCGCTTTAGGGGATGTCTCTAAATTAAGGCAGAGAAGATGAGATGGACTTACCGCCCACTGTCATCCTCAAGAAGCTGGTGACATGGTGAAAACTGTGCTCATGTGAGGACTATCATCTTGGCTGCTGTGTGGCTGAAAGTGGTAAAACAAGCAAAACTGAGTAATCCAGGAATTGGGACCTTAATGCCCTTTTTTTTTTTTTAACCCCCTCAGTGGCTGAGGTCAGGCAGAGGAAGCGTTATCAGGCAGATTCAAAGAATCTTGAGGAGAAAGAACAAGTGACCTCAGGAGATTGATGTGGAGGAACATGGAGGCCCCCTGAGCCCACCTCAGTTTTCTCTATGTGGCTCTTCATGCAACCCTGTTATCTATCTGACTCAGTTAGTTCTCCTTGTGTCATGAAGGTAACAGCCGGCTGCCAAACACTCCAAAGAGGCAGCCTCTGAGAAAGCAGCTGCTTCTCTGGTGTAAAATAGCGGATCTTTGCACTGCTAAGAACAGCCCAATTCACCCACAACTGTTTGCTCTTTAATAACAAAAGAAGGAGGAAAGATTGTTGTTGAGGACTGTCCACATGCCTGACACCATCACTTTGGCTCAGTTCTCTGGATATACATTATCTCAGTGACATCATTGACCTTTTCAATTCCTAGATTCCTTCAAATAATCCATTTGGAACCATTATCCGACAGCTTATTTCAATCTTTTTGAACGTCTTCTATTTTCAACCTGTGCACGTTCTCATGAACAATCAGAGGCATCTAATTCAAAATCATTGCATAAACGGTACTTTGGTTTTTGCTTGCCTTGCAAGGATACTAAGGTGTTGTAGCAGGACGAGCCATGGACAAAACTCCTCAGACACCAGGTTAAAGAAGGAAGTGGCTTTATTTGGCTGGGAGAGTTGGCAGACTTGTGTCTCAAGAACCGAGCTCCCTGAAGAAAGAGTTCCTGGCCCTTTTAAGGGTTCACAACTCTAAGGGGTCCATATGACAGGGTGGTGATAGATTGAGCAAGCATGGAGTACATGACTAGGTGGGGGTAAGCAAGGCAAGTATTTCTCCATACCATTGTCTGTGATCTATAGATAGCACAAGCGATTAGGGTGGGGGTTAATCTTTACCCTACAGGCCTGACCAGTGGCACTGATCAGTGTGTTATTCTTCGGTTTTTACTTCCTCCTTCTTTGGAGACAGGAGACAGTAAGAGAAATGGCCTCTCTCCTTAGTGTCACAGGGCGGAACCTCATTCCATGCTTTTGCTCATGGCCCTTTGTTCATTCATTTGCTCCATAAGCACTGATTTAGCTTAAACCATATGCTAGGCTCTGTTTCAGGCACAGAAGAAACAAAACAATGTGCTTTCTGTCCTGGAGGAATTCATGGTGTAATGGTGGAGACAGACTGAGAAAAGGATCTTACAGCTAGAATGCAAGGAAAAGTCTCTGAGCGAGAAAGATGTCATAGAAACACCAAAGAGAAAAGCCAACTCAAAAATGTGAAATGCTTCAGGAGTGTGCTTGTCACTTCCAATTTATAGAATTTTATAGATTTTGTAGAACTTCAGAATCCTCCCTTTTAGCATCACCTTTTGAAATTAAACATCACCTTTTTAGCCAGTCCTTTATGGAAGCCTCCTTTGACTCTTGACTTTTCAAATTTAAGATTTGTTCTATCTTTCTTAGCATTTGACCTGCCCTTAAAATAGTCTTTCAATTGTGGACACAACATTATAAAAAGATTGTGCCCTCAGGCTACCTTGCTGTTAGATGTCAATTGTGTAAACAATTTAGCAGCATGCACTCTAGGTCTGGTTATTGTTTCTTTTGAAATTCACTTTAACTGTAAGCATTGAGAACCTCCCCCTCTGGAAGAGGCCTGTTCTCCTCATGGACTGATCATGTATGTGAGTCTGCATATGTCTTTCTGTTTTTCTCTTTTATTTGCTGATGCTGAAGTTGCTTAAATTCTTCCATAAATACTAAACTGCCTGTCCAGAATGTGTAATGCAAGGATGTAGTTTTACATTACACGCAGCTGAAAGGATACAAGTATTTTCACATAAGAGATTTGAGTGGATATAAAGAATGTCAGCTACAGCACCAGTGAGAAAAATCCCAGGTTCACCCGTAACCATGCAGTCCAGTGTCAGCAACTAGTTGACTTCAACTTTTGAAAAATGAACACCCACTCTAAACTCTGCAATTCCAGTTCATGGATGCTGAACGTTCTTTGGCCACCGTGACAAGAGGAAGCTCTCAAAAGCTTTCCTTGGAGCACTTTCACAATCACCCGAGACCCTCACTCAGAAAGCATGAAAGTGGAAGAGGCTTTCCTGCTGTTCCCTGTGGGTGTGTCATGAGATTCCTTCTGGAAGTTGGCAAATCAAACGTGAGAAGTCCACCCTCACATCCTGACAGGTACGTGTCTAGTTAAAAGGCACTTATGGCCTGAAGAAACACAAAACAATAGAAACATAAAATTAAGTAGTATCTTAAGTTTGTTCACACTACTTTAACAAAATACCTTAGACTAAATGGCTTATAAACAATGGAAATTTATTTCTCATAGTTCTGGAAGCTGGGAAGTCCAAGATTAAGTTGCCAGCAGATTTGGTGTCTGGTGAGGGCTGACTTCCTGAGTCAAAGACAGCACCTTCTAGCTGTGTCTTCACATGGTGGATGATATGGTCTGGCTCTGTCTCCATCCAAATCTCATCTTGAATTGTAGTTCCCACAATCCCCACGTGTTGTGGGAGGGACCCAGTGGGAGGTAATTTAATCATGGGGGCAGTTACCCTCATGCTGTTCTCCTGATAGTGAGTTCTCACAAGATCTGATGGTTTTATAAGGGTTTTTCCTCCTTTTGCTTGGCACTTCTCCTTCTGGCCATGATGTGAAGAAAGACATGTTTGCTTCCCCTTCTGCCATGATTGTTAGTTTCCTGAGGCTTCCTCAGCCCTGTGGAACTGCAAGTCAATTAAAGCTCCTTCCCTTATAAATTGCCCAGTCTGGGGGAGTTCTTTATAGCAGTGTGAGAACAGACCAATACAGTGGAAGAGAAAAAATTCCTCTCTATTTAGCCACTTATAAGGCCACTAATCCCATTCATGAGGGCTCCACTTTCATGATCTAATCATCTCCCAAAGACCCTTCCCTCCTAATACTGTCACATTGGGGGTTAGGTTTCAACATATACATTGAGGGGGGATGCAAACATTTATATAGTCCATAGCAAATACATTGATTTATACCATTTAACTAGCAATCTTGATGCTTTTAATCCATTGAACTGCTCATCTCTGGCCTCACAGCCTGTGCACTTGTGGGTTCTCCTGCTGGAACTCTCTCCGCACAGCTGCCTGGCTCATCTCTTGCTTCCTTCAGGCCACTTCCCCATTGTCACTCAAGTAGGGGGAACTCTGATTAACCAATGTAAAATAGCAACACAGGCTCAACACACACACACACACACACACACACCACTGCATGTTGATATTTATATTTTCCATCCCATGTATCACCGTTTGACTATCTATTTACTTGTTTGTTCATTGCCTTTTCCCTCCCACTAGAATGTAAGCACCACAAAGACAAGGTCTTTGCCTATTTTATTCCCTGTTATATTCCCAGCTCCTACAACACTTGATAGATGCTCCCACAATATTTACTGAATGAATTATGCCATTCAAAATATAGGACTTGCTTTTTAATATTCATCAATCTGAAATGAAGAAGTTACTATATGTCTGTGAGTTTCCCCGTGATTTTAGAAGGTGTTCAGAGAGTAAGAGGTTGAGCAAGTGAGAGATGTGCACTTCTGTTTTCTATCTATTGTTACTCATTTAAATAAAAATAAGAAACTAAAATATATATGCAAAGTTCTCAGAACATAAAACACACTGAGACTGCTCTGTGTCCCAGAACCAGGTTGAAAATCAGTATAGCTTAACGCCAGATCCAATTCCACTATTAAGTCATCACATGTGACCTATCTTTAGAGAAAATGGTCAGAATGCAATAATGTTGTAGAGAGTGGGAGAATGTTAGCTGGAGCAAATGTCACCACTCTTAAATGTTGTGATTTAGATTCCCAGATCAAATCCCCTCAGATTTGACCTAGCGCTCTGAAACAAGCGTGAATATTGCTGTGGCCCCTGTTGCCACCGCCTCCACCATTGCCGCCATTTCCCCGCTGAGCCCTGCAGTTCTGAAGCCCCCTGATGCTCAGTGTTGGGGGAGAATGAGCAGAGTGGCTATTGCTCTCATGGCGCCCCCCACCGCACCCTGGCTAAGATGGGAGAAGCTGCGCCTGGGAGGGAACCAAAGGTGCTGGTGGAGAGGGAAGCGGAGATGAAGCCGCTGGTTTTTGCAAACACGGCATTCCTTGATGTAGACAGCCTCAGGCACTCTGAGTCCAGGGAGTAGGAGGGGATGGATTAACATCAGAGTACACAGACTCCAGAGGGAATTGAGTAACAAAAGACACCCAGACAGGCCCTTCTCACCACCCGGACCAGAAATCCCAGGTCAGCCTGTATCCCTAAATTGTCCCCAAGCCCCTCCCTGTCTGGTTCTCAGCCAAGAAGAGGACCAGGTGGCTTGGCTTCCTGCTCTCTGGAGATTTTTGTCCTGAGTAAAGCTCCACGAGGTCAGTGAAGCCAAGTGGCAGCCAGTCCCGGTACCAGCCACAGGTGCCAGAATGTGCAATGATTACCAGCTTAGAATCTCACCCTGAACCTCACTAGGCTGAACTCACTGCAGTTTCCCAAGGTTCCCTGTTTGAAGGTTGCAAACCCTCTGCCAAGAAAACCCTTTTGCTCCCAACTGGTTGGCTTGGCTAAGCTTGGAACTCAGCTAAAGCAACACCACCTCCAGGAAACCTCTAGACACCCACAGCCTGGGACCTCCTGCGCATCCACAGCATCTTATGCAGAGCTCCAGTGCCACACAAATCCGAATGGAGAATGTCCTGTTGGCTCAGCTGTCACCTCCCTAGACTGTGAGCTACTTGAGGGCAGGAACTACCCAGGGGTCACAGGTCTGGAATACACGAGGCACTTAATAGATGTGTATTGAATGAATCTGTGAAAAGAGAAAGAGGTAGGTACAGGTAAATGTTAAGAAAATGCAGAGAATGAAGCACTTATTTCCACCAAATTCCTTGGGGAAGAAATATTTGAATAACTCCATGAAAGGCAAGATTGAATTTAGCAGGTAGAAGCTGGGCAGAGGGAGGACCCTCCAAAGTGCAGGAAGTGCAGGAGGGATGGATGGGTAAGGCAGTGCTGGTGGCCTCTGCCACCTGCCTGCCACTGTGGCCTTGAGCAATCTACCAAGCCCTGTACATCTCATTCCTCATTAAGAAGGTGGGAATAATAACTGTACCCATTTCACAGGTTCTAAGGACCAGATGAACTAACACACTCTCAGGGCTCAGAACAGGGCTTGACATGTATAACCATCCATAGGCATATCAGTTGCTATCAACACTGCTATCATTATAAGTACAAATAACAAAAGTAGCAGACATTCTTAGACAGAAAAATGGAAAATGGTCTGCGTTAGATGCCCTTTTGTTCGGTAGCCCCTATTCTAGATTTACCTGACAGCACCACTTTCAAATAGAGCATTCCAAAATTTTCAGTTTGACTCACTATTTTGTTGTCAGTGCACCCTCAGAAAGAGGTCACTGAATCTTTTTATTTGGGGATCTAAAATGATCTGGATTTTAACACTAGATAAGATTCCTCTCAATTTCACTCCAAATTGAAAAAAATGGCAGAGTATGGATAAATTAGATAAGCAGTGAGAACACACACACACACAGGCACACACGCATGAACGCACACACTCGGACATGCTTGCATGCACGTGGACACGGGCACACACGCACGCACACGGACACACACACATGCACACACGCACACACACGTCACACGCACACAGACACGCGCACGCACAGGCACACAAGCAAGAGTTCAAAGCTGCAGTGAGCTGTGATTGTGCCACTACACTCCAGACTGGGCGAAACAGCGATTCCCTGACTACTGAAAAAAAAAAAAGTCTGCAGATGGTTTTGGGTGGGCCACGGTTTACCGGGAACAGCGACTGGCCGGTTTGTAGATGTCGAAGCACCAATTTCCAGTAATTAAAAGCATGGCTCCCGCAGCTGGGCGTGGGGTGAGCTGGGGAGGCGCAGCCCCGAAGTCCGCGTGCTCCAGATCCGCCTGTCAGCTCAGGGACTCTTTGAAGGGAACCCAGTCGGGGTGGGGGCAGCGGCACACGTTTGTACTTTGAAAGCAACCGTCCGGCAGCCGTGTAAACAGGGGCAGGGAGGTTGTGAGGAGACCCCGGAGGAGTTTTGCAAACTTTCCAGAAGGAAACTTCACTCCTCGCCCTTTGCGGAGCCCCACACAAAGAGGGGCCACCACTTCCTGCGAAGACAACTCCAGGAGCGGACAGAACATCCGTGTCTGCATGAGAGTCCATTCGGATGCAGGCCGGGGTTCTTCAGCCCAGGGCCCACCCTCCGGAGGTGAAGAAACGCACAGTGCTGTGCCCGCCGGGCCCGGGCTGGCCACCTGCGTGGGCAGGCGTGGTTAGGCAGCGCTCGTGGCCTCTGCCACCTGCCCCCACACTGTGGCCTTGAGCAATCTACCAAGCCTTGTGCATCTCATTCCCCGTCGGGAAGGTGGGAATAATAGCAGCATCCATATCACAGGTTCTGAGGACCAGATGAGCTAACACACTCGCATGGCTCAAAACAGCAGCTCCGGGCGCACCGCAGCCCGGCCGGACTTGTGGGTTCCTTGGGTCACGTGCGCAGAAACCACGGCTCTGGAGGTTCAGTGACGCCGGCCAGGTGCACACACCTCGCTGAAACCGGCTGGTGCACCTCCATACTTAAACATTTTCCGTGACCTCTCCATGGATTAGTACTGATAAGACACATTACATTAAAAGCGTCTCTCAGAGGAAAACTGTGCTCTTACCAAAGCACTTCCTAGTTAACTTGAAACTCCCTGATAAAGCCTTAAGGGAACTGAAGTAATGAATAAATCATCTTCTTTAAAAAAAAATTGTGGTATAATTGTATACAGTAAAACATGCAAATCTTAAAAGTATAGTTTCATAAGCTTTCAAAAAGGTATAGACCCGGCTAATTAACTACCTTCATAGAGAACATTCCCCTCAGCTCAGAAAGTTTTCTCCCCCACCCCTTTCCAGTCCTTCCTCCTCACCCGGCAACCAGGGCCTTTGGTTCCTATTTTATAGGTGAGCGCTGTGGCTGCAGCGCTTTACACACAGGGAACCCTGAGGAGGGCCTCTCTGGTGTCTGGCTTCTGCTGAGTGTGATGCTTTTGAGATTCATCCATGCTATGTGTGTACTGGAAGTTTACTCCATTTCACTGCCTAGCGGTAATCATCTTTAAGTGGATGATTGATGTATTTCAGCAGGCTTTGCCATATCATTATTCATTAATATTTTCTCCATTGAAAGAATATTCATATTTTAAAATTTACATTTCTCACGTTTACCGTGATCTTATTTCTTCTATAGAATTAAGATATAAACTATCTTCTTCCAGTAACACATTAATAGATTGACAATATCCTAGGCTAGAATCGCTAAACACTAATTGATGGGCTCAGCGCCCCATTGTTGATAACTAAGGCCATCTGCTTCAAATTGTCATCGTAGAGGGAAACAAAATCCCAGTTACAAGGTAAAGCTTCTATAAGTTTAGCTGATGTTGACAGATTGTGGAGGTGAGGAAGTGTTTCTGTGGATGAATTGCAAATGAAGGCAGCTGCACCCTGAGAAAAACTGAAACATTTTGCCCTAAAAAAAGAGAAAGGAATGTGTCTTCTGGAAATAGTGTAGCTATTTGAGCATTGTGACCCGGAACATGATAGCTCCACCACAACACCAACTAGCCAGTGCCAAGTAAAGGTAAAATCTAAGAAGACTGGGTGGTCAGGAGGAGGGCATAGAAGCTCCAGGATGTCACCAGAGATGATAAAGGGAGGTGGAAATCATAGTTTTAGCTCCATTTTATAGTTGTAGGTAGAAGCGAATATTGCCACCGTCTCTGTGCTCTGTTGCCTTCACAAAAAGAAAGATTGTTCAGAGGAAATTATGAGAAAATTCACTGAGTTTGTTGCAAATGTGTAGCTACTGAGAGTGCGAGTAACTAGGATTGTAGTGGGCATGTTTCCTTCACAGGCTGCTTTACAAAATCTTGGGCGTCTGATAGGAACATTTCTGTACAACTTAGTATATGTCCAGTCCTTCAAATGCCTAGCCAAGGACAATGCAGTGTATTCAATTATGAGTGAGGTTTAAGAAAAGAAAAAGGAAAAGACACCCAGTTTCAATACAAAGAAGCTATTTAAACCGTGCGAAACAGAGCACCAGAACTTACCAACAAATGAAAAATGTGAATTTAATTACCATTAAATTAAAATAATGCATGGAGGGGCTGGGTGTGGTGGCTCACGCCTGTAATCCCAGAACTTTGGGAGACCAAGGCAGGTGGATCACCTGAGGTCAGGAGTTTGAGACCAGCCTTACCAACATGGTGAAACCTGTCTCTACTAAAAATACAAAAATTAGCTGGGCACGGTGCTGCATGCCTGTAATCCCAACTACTCAGGAGGCTGAGCCAGGAGAATCGCTTGAACCCAGGAGGCAGAGATTGCAGTGAGCCAAAATTGTGCCATTGCACTCCAGCCTGGGCAACAAGAGTGAAACTGCGTCTCAAAATAAATAAAACAAAATATTGCAAGGAGCAAACAAAAAATGTGACCAAACATCACCATAAATTCAGAAAATTTATGGAAGCAATTGACACATTTGGAAAAATCACAGTTGGCAAAGTCATATAAACAGGTCTCATTTCCAGCAGATAATTAACAGTATAAAAGTAAACAGCAAGGGAGAGAATATTACTAACTAAAAATTTGATTGGTGGATAATAATAATAATAATATTAATATTATTTTTGAAACCGAGTCTTGCTGTGTTGCCCAGGCTGGAGTAGAGTGGCATGATCACAGCTCACTGCAGCTGTAGCTGAGACTACAGGTGCATGCCACTGCACCCAACAAAATTTTTTTTTTTTTTTTTTTGATAGTAACAGGTTCTCGCTATGTTGCCCAGGCTGGTCTCAAACTCCTAACCTCGAGTGATCCTTCCACTTTGACCTCCCAAAGTGCTGGGATTACAGGCAAGAGCTACTATGCCTGATCAGATAATATTATTAACAAAAAATTTCTCATAGCAGGGAACTAGTATATACCATATGAAGAAACACAGGAAATAGGGTATTATATAAAGTGATAATTATAAAGATATTTTCTAGACCAGAAATATAAACCTTTCTGAATTTTATAAGAACATCACGGAAAGTACAAAATAGGAAAAACAAATGACTTAGTGAAAGATTTTAAAAAACTATAAAAATAGAAAATAAATGAAAATGATGCAATCAGCCTAAGAAGCAACATATTGGCCACAACTGTCAATGCAAATGGGCTGACTCACTTTTTAAAAGAGTGTTAAACTAGGTGAAAAAGCATATCCCAATTCCACGCTATCTACAATAGACGTACCTAAAATGTGTGATTCAGGAAGGTTGAAAATAAGAGAATTAGCATAGATATTCCAGGAAAATACAAACAAAAATCAAGGTCACAAACTCAATATGAGATGTGATGAAATTCAGATGAAATGTATTACACAGGAACCAAAAAAAAGGCAATTTATGATACACCAAGGAATATAATTCATAATTTAGATATAACAGTTATGAATACCTAAGTACCAATAATATTCATAAAGCTGAAATTACAGGCATTACAAGAAGGTAAGGAAGAAATAACACTACTCATAGCAGACTTCAATTCACTTCGTTCAGCCAATGGCAGATCATGTAGAAAAAAATAAATGTAAATATACAGAATATTTCTGTAAACTCTGTAATCTGAAGACATAAGTCTTTCTTCAAATGTTCATGAAATGGCAACAAAAATAACCACTTATTAGACCACAAAAAAATCCAGTAAGTCCCAAAATGTAGGAAAAAAGACAAATATGATTTTTTGATCACAGTATCAATAAACTAGTAATGAGTAGGAAAACCAGACATTTAAAAATACTCTTTTAACTAGACACTTTTAAAACTCTCTTAAATAATTCTCCATTAAAAAACAAATAGAATCCATAGTTGCAGAATTCTGAGAAACCAACAAAATGAGAATGCTACATATTGGAGTCTACAGGATTGAACTGAAGCAGAGTCCAGAATAAAATTCTGACTTTAATAATAATATAAATCTAAACAAGGGAAAGAATGAAAGTACTCAAATGTTTAAGAGAGAGCGAGAAAAGAAAAGCAAAAACAAAACAAAACAAAACAATAACAACAACCAAAAAAAGAAAAAAACAAAACAAGCCCTAAGGATTAAAAATAGAAACTAAAGTGTTTTTTTGACTGGGGCAGTAATAAAGAAGTAAATGAATTTCAAAGTAGAAAAACTCTAAAACTAATAATACATAAAACCAGAAGTTGATCATTTTAAATAAACCAACAAAATAGACAAAACATTAACTAACCCCCCAAAAAAGAGGAAGGAATAAAAGAAGAAAGGGGAAAATAATAAACAAACCAGACAACATGATGTCAAAACCTGAAAATAATGCACAAAAGAGAAAAATCAGACACACTTCTCACTTACAAATACTGACTTCAAAATTTTAAAATAAGAACCTACTAGAAAAATCTAGCACCACATTAAAAGAGTAACATAACACAACTGTTTGGGCTTTATTTCAGCATTGAAGGTTGAATATTAGAAATACTTTAATATAATACACTAATTTATCATATATTTATCTTAATGAATTCTGAAAATGATTTTGAAATAACCACTATTTCTTATTTTAAAAATAATAAGACATAAATAGATATTTTCTTTTTTTTTTTTTGAGTCAGAGTCTTGCTCTGTCACCCAGGCTGGAGTGCAGTGGTGCAATCTCGGGTCACCACAAGCTCTGCCTCCCGGGTTCACTCCATTCTCCTGCCTCAGCCTCCCGAGTAGCTGGGACTACAGGTGCCCACCACCACACCTGGCTAATTTTTTGTATTTTTAGTAGAGACAGGGTTTCACCATGTTAGCCAGGATGGTCTCGATCTCCTGACCTCAGGATCCACCTGCCTCAGCCTCCCAAAGTGCTGGGATTACAGGTGTGAGCCACGGCCCCTGGCCATAGATATTTTCTTAATATGATAAAGGATATTTCTATCTTAGCTTAAACAATAGCACCAGGATTTCTGGAGACACACTAGTGATATCCTAACCAATTTCAGAATAAATCATGGATGCCCATACTTACCACTGTTATTAGTGGAAATCTTAGTGCATTTAGACAAGAGAAAGAAATCAGATACATAAACATTGTAAAGATGATGTCTTAGTCCCTTTTGTACTGTTAGAACAGAATACCACAGATTAGATAGCTTATAAACAATAAAAAATTATTTTTCATGGTTCTGGAGGCTGGAAAGTGCAAGATCAAGGGACCTGCATTGGTGGGGGTCTTCTTGCTGTGTCATCCCATAGCAAAAGGTAAAAGGACAAAGAGAGGGCAAGAGAGAGGGCAAGAAAATGTTGAACTCATCCTTTTATAAGGAACCCAACCTATAGTAATGAACCCATTCCTGTGACAACATCATTAATTCATTCATAAGGGCATGAACCAAACACCTCCCATTAGGCCTCACTGCCCAACACTGCCACATTAGGGATCAAGTTTCCAACACATGAACTGTGGGGGACGCATTCAAACTATAGCAGATGGTAAAAATATCACAGTTGGAAGATGATATAATTATATCCCAAGATAATCAATTTTTAAGCTATTAGAAACAAGAAAATTCAGGAAATAATAATGTAAACAATTACTATACAAAGAGGGAGGCTGGGCACGGTGGCTCACATCTGTAATCCCAGCACTTTGGGAGGCCAAGCAGGCAGATCACTTGAGATCGGGAGTTCAAGACCAGCCTGGCCAATATGGTGAAACCCCATCTCTACTAAAAATACAAAAATTAGCCGGGTGGGGTGGCAGGTGCCTGTAGTCATAGCTACTTGGGAGGCTGAGGCAGGAGAATAACTTGAACCTGGGAAGCAGAGGTTGCAGTGAGCCAAGATTGTGTCATTGCACTCCAGCCTAGTCATCACAGCGAGACTCTGTCTCAAAAAAAAAAAAAAAAAAAGTAGGGAGACATTTTTGGTGATGCAGGTATGAAGAGGATGACAATTCTTTCCACAGACAATGACAAAAACTAAGCAAAGTTATTAAAAGGCAACTATTTGCAAGCCCTGAAAAATGACCAAAGATAGACAAAAGCTTGAGAAGAGTTTACAATAACTGAAATAAAAGACCACCATGTGGGCTCAATGGCAGAATGTAGGTGACAGAAAAATCAGCCAGTGAATTTGAAGATAGAGCTATAGAAATTATTCAATTGAAAAATAAAGATAGAGCTACAGAAATTATTCAATTGAAAAATAAAGAATAAAATATTGAAAAAAATGAGCAATGCCAAGAGACCCGAGGAGCAATATCAAGCAGTCCAACATACCCATAATTGGAATCACAGAGAGGAAAGAGAGAGAGAGAATATTTGAAGAAATAATAACAAAAAGAGATCTCAAATTTGATTCATAAAAGTCAGCAAAACTCAATAAAAACACATTTGGACACATCATATCCAAACTACAAAAAGCCAAATATAAAGAAAAAATGTTGAAAGCAACAAAATAAAAATTACATGGAATGGAGAAAGGAAATGACGACTGACTTCCCATCAGACAATGGATGCCAGAAGACACTGGTGTTTATATTCAAACTGCTGAAAGAAAAAACATGTCAAAAAAGAATTTTAGGCCGGGCACAGTGGTTCACACCTGTAACCCTAGCATTTTGAGAGGCCAAGGTGGAAGCATCACTGGAGGTCAGGAGTTTGAGACCTGGGTAGGCAACATAGTGAAACCCTGTCTCTACAAAAAATACAAAAATTAGCCATGTGTGGTGGCGCACACCTGTAGTCCCAGCTACTCTGGAGACTGAGGTGAGAGGATTGCTCGAAACCAGGAGGTTGAGGCTGTAGTGAGCCATGGTCACACCACTGCATTCAAGCCTGGGCAACAGAGTGAGACCCTGTCTCAAAAGAATTTTATATCCTAGAAGACTATGCTTCAAGTATATAGGTAAATTAAGGACATTTTCAGATAAAAGAAAACAGAAAATTTGGTATAAGAGACTTGTACAATTGATAATTGAGCAACACAGGAGTTAGGGACCCCAACCCCTACCCCACAGCAGTTGAAAATCTGTGTATAACTTTTGACTCCCTAGAAACTTAACTCCTAATAGCTTACTTTTGACTGGAAACCTTACTGATAACATAAACGATTGATGAACACATATTTTATACATTGTATGTGTTATATACTGTATTTTTACAATAAAGTAAGCTAGGGAAAATGTTATTAAGAAAATCATAAAGAAGAGAAAATGTATTTACTATTCACTGAGTAGACATGGATCATCATAAAGGTCTTCATCTTCATTGTTTTCACTTTGAATAGACTGAGGAGGAGAAGGAGGGGTTGGTCTTGCTGTCTCAGGAGTGGCAGAGGTGGAAGAAAATCTACATATAAGTGGGTCTCCACAGTTCAAGCCCATGTTGTTCAAGGATTAACTGTACTATTACAAATTCCAAAGGAAGTCCTCAGGCTAAAGGAGAATGATACCAGGTGGTAACTCAGATATATAGGAAGAAATGAAGAGCACCAAAAATGTAGGTAAATATACAAGACTTTACACACATACATGCAACTGGATAAAACGTAAATTAGAACACTGTGTTGTCAGGTTAATAAACTGTACAGGAGTAATATGTATGACAACAGTAGCACAAAGGCTAGGTAGTAAACAGAACTACACTGTTGGAAGATTCTTGTGTATTAACAGAAGTAATTCCACATTCACTTTAAGTAAAGTCTGATCAGTTAAAGATGCATATTGTAATCCTAGGACAACTGCCAAAAGATTATGCAAAGAAATTAGCTAAAAAGCCAATAGGTTAATTAAATAGTACACTAAAATATATCTGTTTAACACATGAAAGGCAGGAAAAAAGAACTAAAGTGATTTTTTTTTTTGGAGACAGAGTCTCGCTTTGTTGCCCAGGCTGGAGGACAGTGGTGTGATCTTGGCTCACTGCAACCTCTGCCTCCCAGGTTCAAGCAATTCTCCTGCCTCAGCCTCCTGAGTAGCTGGGACTACAGGTGTGCGTCACCACACCCAGCTAATTTTTGTATTTTTAGTAGAGATGGGGTTTTACCATGTTGGTCAGGCTGGTCTCGAACTCCTGACCTCAAGAGATCCACCCACCTCGGCCTCCCAAAGTGTTGGGATTATAGGCGTGAGCCATTGCACCTGGCTAGAGTGATTTTTTTTAAGATATGACAAATAATGAACAAAAAGTAAAAAGTCTGACTTAACAGAAATCATATCAATAATTTAATATAAATGGACTAAACACTCCAACCAAAAGACAGAGATTGGCAGTTGAAATACAAGAGCAAGACTCACCTATGTGTTGTCTACAAAAGATGCTGTTTAAATGCAAAGATGCAAATGAGTTGAAAGTAAAAGAATGGAAAAAGACATACCATGGACACATAAGAAAGCATGAGAAAGCTGGAGTAGCTATATGCTCACAGGCACAAAGATTTTATGAAAGAAGTAGTGCTAGAGATAAATGGAAACTTCATAATAATACAAACCCAAAGTAAGTACAAGGAAAGAAATAATAAGGATATCAGTGGAAATCAATGAACTAGAAAATGGACAAACTAAAGAGAAAATCAATGAAATGAAAAACTTGCCCTCTGAAAATATCAACTAATTTGATAAATCTGTAGCTGAACTGGTCAATTAAAAATGCACAAATTATCAATATCAGAAATGGAAGAGGATTATCAATATAGTTCTTGTAGTCATTAAAAGAATAATAAAAAACACTGTGAACAACATTATGATAAAAAATTTGAGGATTTAGATGAAATAGATTCCAAAAACAGACTCAAGAAAAACAGAAGACCTAAATTGTCCTATAACATATAAAAATTATTTTTAATTAAAAACCTTCCTACAGAGACAATACCAGTCCCACATGACTTCACGGTGAATTCTATCAAATATTTAAGTTTTTTTTTTTTTTTAATTTGAGATGGAGTCTCATTCTGTCACCCAGGCTGGAGTGCAGTGGCGTTATCTCGGCTCACTGCAACCTCCGCCTCCCAGGTTCATGCGATTCTCCTGCCTCAGCCTCCCAAGTAGCTGGGATTACAGGCACACAGCACCATGCCTGGCTAATTTTTTTTGTATTTTTAGTAGAGACGGGGTTTCACTATGTTGGCCAGACTGGTCTCAAACTCCTGACCTCATGATCCACCCGCCTCAGCCTCCCAAAGTGCTGGGATTACAGGCATGAGCCACCACGCCTGGTCCAAACATTTAAGTTTTAACATTAACTTAAAACATTAAGTTTAAATCTCTCCCAAACTATGTCAGGAAAAAGGAGTTGGAATACTGCTGTATTCATATTATTAGGCCTGCATTACCCTGATTTAATACTGACAAAGACATAACAAGAAAACCATAGACCGATATCCCTCATGGACATACATGCAAAAATGTTTAAGAAAATATTAGGAAATCTAGTAATATAATAAAAGAATAATGTATCATGATCAAATGGTGTTTATGTAAGAAATGCAATATTGCAATATATGAAAACCAATTAACATAATTCTCCATATTAATAGAATAGAGGAGAAAAAACGTAATCGTCTCGACAGATGTAGAATAAACTATTTGACAAACTTCAACACCTATTCATGATAAAACTTTGAGCAAGTTCAGAATAGAATGAAATTTCTGCAACCTGAAAAAATACATCTATAAAAAACTCAGAGCTAACATCATACTAAATTGTGAAAAACCAAGTGCTTTCAACCTTAGAACAGAAACAAGAGAAAAATATTCACTCTTATAAAGATAGTTCAATAAGACAAAAAAAAGCATAGAGTTTGTAAAAGAAGAAATAAAACTGTCTTTATTTGCAGTCAATATAAGTACATGTATAAAACAATCCTAAGGGAATATACAAAATCTACTAAAACTAATAAGTGATTAAAGCAAGATCACAGGAAAAAAGATCAATATGCAATCATCACTTTTATTTCTATATATAAACAGCAAGCAATTAAAAAGGACATTTAAAATACAAATATGTTCACAATAACATAAAAAAATTATGAATAAATTTAGCAAAAGGTGTGAAGGATCTATACCCTGATAAATAATGCTGTTAAAATAAAGAAAGCCTAAATAAATGGAAAGCTAGGTAATGTTCATGAACTGGAAGACTCAATATTGTTACGGTATCAATAGATTCAATGTAATTTAATCAGAATTACAGCAAGCATTTTTCTTTTAGAAATTGACAAGGGGATTCTAAAATTGATATAAAAATGAGAAGGATCTAAAGTAGCTGAACAATTTTAAAAAGAAGAGAAAAGTCGGCCAGGCACAGTGGCTCACACCTATAATCCCAGCACTTTGGGAGGCTGAAGCAGGCAGATCATGAGGTCAGGAGTTTGAGACCAGCCTGGCCAATATGATGAAACTCCATCTCTGCTAATAATACAAAAAAAATAACTGGGTGTAGTGGTGTGCACCTGTAGTCCCAGCTACTCGGGAGGCTGAGGCAGGAGAATCACTTGAACCCAGAAGGTGGAGATTGCAGTGAGCTGAGTTCATACCACTGCACTCCAACCTGGGTGACAGAGTAAGACTCCGTCTCAAAAATAAATAAATAAATAAATAAATAAATGAAGAGAAAAGTCAAAGGACTTAAAGTACCTGATATGAAGACTGACTATAACACTGCAGTAACCAAGAGAGTGTGGTATGGGGATAAGGAAAGGCACACCAACTGCTGGGACAGAGTCCAGTCCAGAAGTAGACTGACATATGCATAGTCAACTGATCTTTATCAAAGTGCCAAACTAATTAAGTAATGAAAGGATGGTGTTTTCAACAAACAGCACTAAAATAGTTTCCATACTGTTGGGGGAAAGGGTCTGGACCCTTTTCTTTTACTGTATACCAAAATTAACTCAAAAATGGGTCATAGACCTACATTTAAGAGCTAAAATCTTAAAACTTCAAGGAGGAGAAAAATAGAAGGACTGATTTTTGATATTTGGTTAGACAAAAGAAAAATATTAGCAAATTAAATTTCATTAAAATGAAAAATATTTGTTCTTCAAACGACCCTCTTCAGAAAACAAAATTGGAAAAAAAAATTTGTAAAACACGTATCCAACAAAGGCCTTGTGTCCTGCATATATAAAAAACTTACTAATAAGAAGACAAAAGATTTAAACAGACACTTCACAAAAGAATATATGTAAGTAGCCAATAAGTCATTTAAAAGATGCTCAACATTAGTGTCAAAGAAACCAAAGTAATGCAAATTAAAACAACAAGGAGAGACCAGTATACAAGGAGAGACACTGGGATGGCAGAAATTTGAAAAGCCTGACAACACCAAGCATTGATTGGTATCCACACGAAGGTGGAACAGTTGGAACACTCATAATTGCTAGTGGTTAGTTACACAGTTTTCCATATCCATTTTGAAAAAGAAGTTGCAAGTTTCTTATCACATGAAACACACACCACATGTGACTCAGCAATTCCACTTCTAGTTATATAACCAAGAATACATACATACCTATATATACATCTCCACACAAAGACGTTGGAGGCCAAAGTTCATAGCAACATTATTCTTCATGGCTCCAAGCTGGAAATAACCCAAATATTTATAAACTAGTGAAAAGATGAACTAGTTGTTGTGTATCCGGACAATGGAATACTGCTCAGCAAAAAGATGGAATGAACTGCTGATACCTGCAACATGGATCAAACTAAAATATCACACAAAGTGAAAGAAGCCAGACACGGAAGACAACATATTATTCCATTTACACCAAATTCTGGAAAACACAAAATTACAGTGAAAAAAAGAAGATCAGTGGTTGTCTTAGGCCTGAGTTGGAGAGAAAAGATTGGCTACAGGGGAGCACATAGGAATTTTGATGTTGGTGGGGCCTTGCATATTTGTATTTATTTGCCAAACTAACTGTACTAACCTTTTTTTTTTTTTTTTTTTTTTTTTGAGTCAGAGTCTTGCTCTGTCACCCAGGCTGGAGTGCAGTGGCGCGATCTCGGCACTGCAAGCTCCGCCTCCCGGGTTCACGCCATTCTCCTGCCTCAGCCTCCCGAGCAGCTGGGACTACAGGCGCCTGCCACCACGCCCAGCTAATTTTTTGTGTTTTTAGTAGAGACGGGGTTTCACCGTGTTAGCCAAGATGGTCTCGATCTCCTGACCTCGTGATCCACCCACCTCGGCCTCCCAAAGTGCTGGGATTACAGGCCTAAGCCACCATGCCAGGACAATTGTACTATATTCTTAAAATCTGTGAATTTAATTGAATGCAAATTGTGCCATAAAAATGCAAAAAAAAAAAAAAAAGTAAAAATCAGTATCTTACAAATATAAAAAATAATGGCCAGTAGAAAATTGAGTGGGAGAAAGGACACAGCGTTCGGTGTCCTCTGTTTGCCTCCAGATTCACTCTCACCGTACTCCCTCCTGCTCTCCCCTGAGCAAGGCTTGACAGTGTTGATTCTATCAATGGACCCTCTTGCCCTCTTGCCTCTGGTTGGCTTTGGCCACTGGGAATTTCTAGCAGGAGATCTAAGGAATGGAGGAGAATTGGGGAGCATACTTATTTCCTCTTTTACTCGTATTCTGTCTGGAGGGATCACAGTGGGCTAGGACAAGGTTATAGCTCCTATCAGATGGCCTCTCCGATAAGAGTGCTGTCTCTGGATTTCAGCAACCACTCCTTCAAACCCTTCATGCCTATGTGTGAAAATGAGGGACCTAGGACTTCTATTACTAGCCCAAAGGTACCACTCCATCCCTTTGGTTTTTCTGTACTTTGTTCACATTTTGGCTAATATCCCCTTTATCTCCTCTAGTTAGCCAATTTAAATAGAGTCATTTGTTTCCTATTGGAACTCCTACTGATAGAGCCCACTTACCACGATAGTAGCAACAAAAAAATTCATTGGAATTAATAAGTGAGAAATCACAGGAGCTATATAAAGAACATCAAAATCAACATAAAAAGACATAAACAAATGCAAAGACATTCATGTACTTGTACAGGAAGTTTCAACATCCCAAAGATGGCAATTCTTCCTTAGCTCATTCACAAATCAAATACCAACAGACATTTTATTGTTTTGTTGCTGTTGTTGTTCTTGCATTATTAAACAAACTAGTTTTAACATTCATGTTGAAAATGAAACAAACAAGAATAGTTAGAAAAACTCTGAAAAAGAGTAAATATTAAAACAAAATTGCAATAGTTATGAATTGAAGGAAAGACATGTTATCAAACAAAAAGCCTGGAAACATAGCCAAATACTCACAAAAATTTACAACAAAAATTACATCTGAAATCAGTGGGGGAAAAGATAGACTAATAAATGGTTTAGGGACAATAGGTAGCATTCTAGAAATAAAAATACAATTGAATTTGTATCTTATTCAACAGGAAAACGTCAAAACAAATCAAAGATTTAAATGTCAAAAATGGAATCGAAAGTATTAGAAGTAAACACAAGAAAATTTGTTGTAATTTTAGAGTGGTGTCTTTGTTTCGTGCTGTTATAACAGAATGCCTGAGACTGAGTAATTTATAATAGACAGAAATGTATTTGGCTCATGCTTCTGAAAGCTGAGAAGTCCGGGATCAGGGAGCTGCATCTGGCTAGGGCCTTCTTACTGTGTCATCCCATGGTGGAAGGACAGAAGGGCCCAAGAGCACACATGAGACAGCAAGAGGAGAAGGAGGCTGAACTCATCTATTTATCAAGAACTCAATCCCCCAAACAGCATTAATTCATTCATGAGGGCAGAGTTATCATGGCCTTATCACCTCTTAAAGGTCCCACCTCTCAACACTGTTGCACTGGGGATTAAGTTTCCAACACATAAACTGGGAGGGATACATTCAAACTACAGCAAGAGGTAAAAGCCTTTCTAATTACAGTTGTTCCTCTGTATAGTTGGGGGATTTATTCCAAGACCTCCCTCAGATATCAAAGCCCATGAATGCTCAAGTCTGTTATATAAAATGGTGTATTATTTGCATATAACCTATGCACATTCTCCTGTATACTTTAAATCATCTCTATGCTTATAAGGATTACTTATAACACCTAATACAATGTAAATACTATGTAAATAGTGGTCATATTTTTTAAAATTTGCATTATATTTATTACTGTATTTTTTATTCTTTTTTTTCTTAACATTTTCAATCCATGGTTTGGGTGCAGAACTCACAGATACTGATAGCCAACTGCATAACACAAAATCCAGAAGTTATTTAAAAAAAATTTTTTAAACCTATATGACAAAAATAACATTATAAATAACATTCATCAAAAGATGAACTATGAATAAAATAATGTGCTCCTAGAAATCCATAGGGAAAAAACCAACAATCCAATAGAAAAATGACCAGAACAGACAATTAACAGAAAAGGAAATACAAAAGAATTTAAGCATAAGATGCTCAACTTTTTTCATAATAAATGAAAAGCAAATTAAAACAACACTGAGAAATTACTACTCACTTCTCAAGTAGGAAAACTGAAAAATATGATAAAGTATTTCTGGCGAGGCTGTGGGAAAATAGGTTCTATCATACACAGCTCTTAGAAGTGTAAATTAGTACCAGCTCTAAGGAGGGCTGTTGACAACTTATTAGAATTTCAAATGTGTTTACTTCTTGATCTAGCTTTCTATTCCTAGATATTTACTCTGCAGAAATATTTGCACAGTTGCAAAACTATGTCTATACAAGCTGTGAGAATTGCAGATACCAGGATGAAATCACTCTTGTCAGACCCTGACAAACTAGGGCTGGGAATGCAGAAAGGAGGGGGTTCATGCTAGCATGTCTGAGATAAGAACTGTTTCAAAGGACTTTCTAAAAATCTGACAAGAAATCCTTTCACATCCTTCGCACAGCCTGGGCAACATAGCCAGACCCTGACTCTACAAATAAAATAAAATAAAAATTAGCCAGTTGTGGTGGTGTCTGTCTGTAGTACTACCTACACAGGAGGCTGAGGTGAGAAGACCTCTTGAACCCAGGAGTTCAAGATTACAGTGAGCTACGACCCTACCACTGCAATCCAGCCTGGGCAACACAGTGAGGCACTGTTCTTAAAAAAGAGACAGAGAGAGAGAGAAAGCAAAGCTTACACATTTCACCCACATACATGTATTTCTATGACAAGGTGCATCACCAGATATTCTTTAGGACTGCAGCAACTCATATAAGATGCTCTGAAAACAACACTTGCCCAGTAACAGCATCTCCACCAATAAACTGATGACAGTTCTGACTTTGAGCCACTGGAACCAATGAATTCTGCTTCTAAATGGCTTATGTTGAACCTCTCTTTTTGCCAGTAAAAGCTTTCCTTTACCCTTCTCTCACTTGTGGTTTGTCATTCCATGAATCCCAGATTATAATTCTCTTTTTCCATTCCCGAATAAATTCAATATATTTCGGGATAGTTTTCTCTAATGTCTTATCTTTAGGTTGACATAATCTGGTGTCAGAAGTGGGATGAAACAATTACCTTTGGAAGGGATCAGCGACCTTTGGGACAAGGCGAGGTACACACAATTGGGCCTTTTGTGCACTCCACCTCCACAGATTACCTTTTTTTTCCCTCCCCAGATACAGCTTCTCTCAGGTCAAGCTCCCTTCCTTTGGTAGCAGTTATCTGTTGACCTTATTCAGGACCTGGTTGGGTTAAGGGACCTTAGTAAAGGCTCCTGCTTCTGGGAATATAAAAGACTTTTTGTCTTTTCTGCCAAATCTTTTCTGGTACAAAGACAGTTTGTCTTTCTGGTTCTGGTAATGCACTTTTGGTTTCTGAGTATTTGCATACATTTACAGTTTTGTTTGCTGCTTGATTTTTTCCTTCTGTTTCCAAACATCTTTTGAGAACAAAATTTACTTTCTAAAAGGGTGGGCACAGTTGACCCTTTAAAAGCCATTAGGGCATTTGCCACCTTTCTGCCAGGGATATCAGTCTCCAAAGAGAAGTCTCCTGCGTCAGGATAAACCGGGACACAGACAGAGAAGATTACCACTAGGGGGCCTGCCAGTTTCAAGAAAAGATGTATGCATCTAGAGAAAACTTGGTCACAGGTGGGGCGATTAGTGCACAGGCTCCAGCCATGTCAAACAAAACCCTGGGCCAGGCACACTAAAACAAACCCCTAAAATTCCATGACAGGGCTTATAGATTTTTCTTTTGTTCTCAAGAGATTAATAAGAAGCAGAATGGGATCCCAAAATTCCAAAGGAGACAATAACGGTTCCCCTTCTTAGAATGCTGCAGGCTATATGTCAAAAAATTATCCTCCCAATGGAAAGAGTACACCAAAACTAATTTGGAGCTTCAATAACCATCATGAGGGTCTTTTGAGTTCCTCCAAACTTATCTTTCTTAGGACAAAATTAGAAGACTCTGGTCCTAAAAGTAAACAACCCAAATGGGAGACCTACTTCAACTGGCACCTAAAAGGCTCTAAGCACATTCAGGATTCTTATATAGCCTCCCTACAAGATACTGTCCCCAAATTAACTGAGACAAACAGTTAGGGAAAGATGACAAAGCCTTGGAGGCCCAGACTCTTTCCTCCCTGAAGGGGACCTCCCTTCTCTCTCCTCTGTCCGCTCTCTCCATCCTCCTTTGGCTGAAATGCCTTTCCCTCTAGATTCCTCAGCTCTTTCTACCCTGAACCTGATCCTGTTAAAACCTGTCCTTCTAAAGTTAAGCTCACTAATGATTCCTCTAACCCCCACATTTCTCGTGTTCCTTGGTGCAAGGCTGAACTACAAGTCGCTGAAAGGAATTCCCAAAGTCGCTGAGGACCCTCACCAGCTTGCTGATGAATTCAACGTGGTAATTCAAGTGGATTAACCAGGACTTCTCATCTACGCCAGCAGTTCACATGCCTGTTGGTGAAGGTAAGGCCCAATGCTGGATGGCCTGGGCTCGTTGACATGGCCCTGAGAAGGATTTAGATAAATATACATCCAAAGACTGTGAAAAAGCCCAAGGCATGGCAAAAAAGAAACCTTCACAAGGCTATTCTGGAGGCTTTTCCTAAAACCTTAGGCTGAGATAAAATCCAGGCCTGTACCCAAGATCATAATGAGCCAGTTTATAATTACTATAGTCAGCCTCAGGTTGCATTTTTTTAAAATTCTGAATTACCTGTAGATGTAGATTCTACTCAAGTAGTCTTTCATTTTATGTTGTGAAGGCCTTTTCTCAAGAACTTCCCCAGCTTGTTGAAAAAGCCCATGTAGGACTGGGCACAGTGGCTCATGCCTGTAATTCCAGCACTTTGAGAGGCTAAGATGAGAGGATTGCTTAAGGCCAGGAGTTTGAAACCAGCCTGGACAACATAGTGAGACCCAATCTCTACAAAAAAAATTTTTAAATTAGCTGGATATGGTGGTACACACCTGTAGTCCCAGCTACTCGGGAGGCTGAAGTTGGAGGGTCACTGGAGCCTGGGAGTTGGAGGCTCCAGTAAGCTATGATCAGGCCACTGTAATCCAGCCTGAGCAACAGAGTGAGACCCTGTCACACACACACAAAAAAAGGGGAGAGAGCCCACATAAAATAGAAAACTATGCTCACTTCTGGTAGAGCTAATTTGACAAATCAGCTTGCCCACACACTTCAGGACATTAACAAAAATAAAACCACTAAAATTCTTTTGTTTTAAAACTTTTATTTTAGGTTCAGGGTACATGTGCAGGTTTGTTATATAGTAAACTCATGTCACAGGGGTTGGTTGTACAGATTATTTTGTCACCAGGTACTAAGCCTAGTACCCAATAGTTATTTTTTCTGATCCTCTCCCTCTGCCACCCTCCAGCCTCAAGAAGGATCCAGTATCTGTCGTTCCCCTCTTGTGTCCATGTGTTCTCATCATTTATCTCCCACTTACAAGTGAGAACATGTGGTATTTGGTTTTCTGTTCCTGCATTAGTTTGCTAAGGATGATGGCATCCAGCTCCATCCATGTTCCTGCAAAAGATATGATCTTGTTCTTTTTTACGGTTACATGATATTTCGTGGTGTATATGTGCTGCAGTTTCTTTATCCAATCTGCCATTGATGGACATTTAGCTTGAATCCATGTCTTTGCTATTGTGAATAGTGCTACAGTGAACATATGCATGCATGTGTCTTTATGGTAGAACAACTTATATTCCTTTGGGTATATACCCAGTAATGGGATGGCTGGGTTGAATGGTAGTTCTGTTTTTAGCTCTTTGAGGAATCTTCACACTGCTTTCCACAATGGTTGAACTAATTTACACTCCCACCAATAGTGTATAAGCATTCCCTTTTCTCCACAACCTTGCCAGCACCTGTTATTTTTTGACTTTTTAGTAATAGCCATTCTGACTGGTGTGAGATGATATCTCACTGTGGTTTTGATTTGCATTTCTTTAATGATCAAAATGACTAAAATTCCTAATCTCCAATTACAACAGGTGGAGGCTCCCAGACGTAACACTAGGTGGAGACCCCCTGAGCTGGGCCATTTCTGTAAGAAGCCGGGCCACTGGAAAAGAGATTGGTGCAAAAGAAAAATGGAATCTCTTTCTCAACTCCTTCTCCTCCACCACCTACACTTAGAGACCGCTCTCAATGACGGGGCTTCAAGAACTCATAGGGACTTTTTCCAGTTCTTACTTCCTCATCTGGGTGAAATGATCCTTCAAGGTGGGAATGAGATACAGGACTAACACTATCAGTCCTTCACCCCACCAGCCTCAGTCAGCTCCTGCCTGGGAGTAATAGGAAGACAAACGGTGGGGCTTTCCCAGGAGGCTTTACCTGCTTTGTTTAGCAGCCCATTCCATTCTGCGTTGGCCCTCTCCAGGACACCCATCCCTCTCCAGGACACCCATCCCATTTTGCTTGTTCATTCTGCCCCTGTCCACCTCTTTAGATGTGATTTTCTGAAAAGATTACCACACTATTTTTTTTTTTTTTTTTTTCTGAAAGGGGAAAACTGTTTTAGAATTTGACACACCAAACTGTGCTGACTCAGCCTGGCAGTCTTCTGCCTCCCTGACTTCTCTCATGTGTTATATTGTTCAGAAAACAAAACTAATGTCACCCCTTCACTGCTGGACCAAATACCTGGCTCTTTATGGGCAAAATAACTGACGTTGGCACAATTCATAGCACCCTTCCTCTGAAAATCCAGATTGATCCATCCAAACCCCTGCCTAACATTAAACAATATCCACTCCACCAGATGGTTCCAAACCTATTATAGAAGAACACAAAAAAGGGGCTCATTTTTCTATGAACTGGTCCTGGTAATACCCCAATTCTACCTAATAAAAAAACCAAACAACTGTGGGTAGAGGTTTGCTCAGGGCCTCTGAGGAACAAACCCATTGTTGTTCCAAGGCATACAGTGGTTTCAGCCACCACACTGTACTAAAGCCAGCACTCACTGACAGCAGAACTTTCACCATCGTTGATCCGTGAAGTGCATATGCTGGATCCGGCCAGCTGAGAGCTTTTTCCCTTTACCTGGGAAGGCCGACAATTCACCAGGACAGGAAGGCCCCAGGATTTTACTGAAAGCCCTTCCTATTTTTCTCAAATATTAAAGGCAGACTTGAAGGATGTGGGTTTTCCCCAAGCCTCCACTTTACCACCATATGCAGACAACATCCTTCTTTGCTCGCCTTCAGAGGTAGCCTGTGAGAAAGACTGCACATCTGTCAAAGCATCTGGCTGCCAAAGGTCAAAAAGCCTCTCAAGAAACCTGAAGCTTGGCCAGGCGTGGTGGCTCATGCCTGCAACCTGAGCACTTTGGGAGGCCAAGGTGGGAGGACTGCTTGAGGCCAGAAGTTCAAAAACAGCCTGGTTAACATAGCGAGAGCCTGTCTCTATAATTTAACAATTTAAAAATTAGCCAGGTGTGGTGGTGCACTTGTAGTCCCAGCTACTTGAGAGGCTAAGGTGGGAGAATCACTTGAGCCCAGGGGGCTGAGGCTGCAGTGAGCAGTGATTGAACCTCTGCCCTCCAGCCTGGGTGACAGAGAGAGACCCTTTCTTAAAACAAACAAAAACTGCCGTTAGTAAAAACTTGGGTGAAATATTTGGGCTGTTCAATTTCAGAGAATGGATTTTAGATTCATTTAGATCCTGAGTTCAACATGTTTTGCAATTTCCTCAGCAAAAGCCAAATGCCAACTCTGTGGTTTCTCGGACTTGCTGGTTACTGTCGTAGCTGAGTCCCTGGCTTTTCTTTTCTGGTCCAATTGCTGTATGCTTTACGTAAGTTACCAAACCTGCCCCCATTACTGGGACAGGATCTGAAGAGCAAGTTTCCAACAAACTGAAGAAGAAGCTGGCAAATCTTCCAGCTCTGGTTCATCCTAATGAGAAATTCCCCTTTTCCCTCTTTGTGTATGAAAAGAAAGGCAGTGCTTTGGGGATCTTAAGCCACAAGCATGGAGGCCAATGCCACCCTCTGGGACACTGTAGTCAACACCTGGATCCCATTGCCGGTGGAGTCCCTTCTGCCTGAGAGCAGTCCCCGCTGCAGCCCTGTTAGTCAAGGCAACTGAGGGATAGCTGTGGGACCCCCAAGTGTATGTGAGCCTCGAGCTGTGGATGCTCTCACACCTGCACCAGGCCTGGCAGCTTCCTGCCTACTCCCTCACTCCCTGCAGCCCCTGCGGCCCCTGCTCCTCCCAGTCTCGCACCTGTAGTAACCTTACTCATGCAACTCTCCTGCCCTCTCCTTCAGGCCAGACTCCGCACACCTGCCTCACTCTGAGACCTCTTATCCCCTTGGTAGGGTCTGCAAGAGGCTCCCCTGGACAATGCTGAGCTGTCCTGGTTTACAGATGGCTCACATTTAAAGATCAGCTCTGGTCGGTATTACGCAGGCCATGCAATCACTACTGCCTTTGAAGTCGTGGAAGTGGCTGGTTTCTCTGTAGCCACTTCAGCCCAGGAGGCAAAGCTCTTTTACCTCCCCAAGCCTGTCTCCTTGCTGAGGAAAGACTGCTAAGGCTTGTACAGACAGCAGGGATACTCTTGGAGTTGCTTGTGATTTTAGAATGCTGTGGAAGCAAGGAGACTTCCTCGCTTCCAACAGAGACAAAATAAAGAATGGGTCTTGTGTACAAAAATTATTAAATACAACACAGCTACCTGCTGCCCTAGCCATTATCAAAGCTCGGGGCCATTCAAAACTAGACTCTGGGCCAGGTGCGGTGACTCATGCCTGTAATTCCAGCACTTTAAGAGGCTGAGGCTGGGTGGATCACCTGAGGTCAGGAGTTTGAGACCAGCCTGGCCAACATAGTGAAACCCCATCTCTACTAAAAAACACAAAAATTAGCTGGGCGTGGTGGCGGATGCCTGTAATCCCAGGTATTCAGGAGGCTGAGGCAGGAGAATCACTTGAACCTGGGAGGCAGAGGTTGCAGTGAGCTGAGATCATGACACTGTATTCCAGCTTGGGTGACTGAGGGAGATTTGGTCTCGAAACAAAACAAAACAATACAAAACTACACTCTCTGGGAATAATGGACACTGGAGACTACAAAAGGTGGAAGGGTGGGAGGGAGGTCAAGTTCGAAAAATTACCTATTTGGTACAATGTTCGCCATTCTGGTGATGGGTACACTTAAAGGTCCAGACTTTACCACTACACAATATGTGCATGTAAGAAACCTGCACTTGTACCTCCTGAATATGTTGAAATAAAAATTAATTTTTTAAAAAAGAAACTAGGCTCCATGAAAGCTAGAGGAAATCACCTTGCTGGTCACGCAGCAAAGGATGCTGCCCTTAAAGGGCCTATTGACAAATCTCTGTCATGGCCCAGCTAAAAAGGTTCCTGAAAGATAATCTTAAAATAATTACTAAAAATGCACAGAATCAGGCACCAGAGGCCAAAAAATAAAACTGGGAAAATAATGTCTCTTGGTTCAATGATCAAGAGGAACTCTGGTTTTGGACAAATGAAGACCCTGTCCCACACAACACTCTATGAGATTTCCATTATTAACTACTGTACATGATTTAAGTCACTGGCTACAGAAAAGATGATGACCTTTATGAGACAATACTGGTAGAGTAATATCAATGAAGTGGCCAAGGCCGAGTGCGGTGGCTCACACTTGTAATGCCAACACTTTGGGAGGCTGAGGAGGGCGGATCACCTGAGGTCAGGAGTTTGAGACCAGCCGGCCAACATAGCGAAACCCTGTCTCTACTAAAAATACAAAAATTAGCTGGGCGTGATGGGTGCCTGTGATCCCAGCTACTCAGGAGGCTGAGGCAGGAGAATCTCTTGAACCCAGGAGGTGGAGGTTGCAGTGAGCTGAGATCGTGCCATTGCACTTCAGCCTGGGCGACAGAGTGAAACAAACAAACAAAAAAAAATGAAGTGGCCAAAAATGCTTAGTTGGCCTGCCCCACTCATCCTAAGCTCAATCCTGGAAAGCCAGTGCACACAATCCCCGCCATTTTCACCACCCTCAGAGCTCCACAGAACTCCACAGCCACCAAGGAACTGTAACTGTATCCTCTGTTCAAAAATTTAAAAACATAAAAATACATGAAAAGCAAGAAAAAATACATGTTTAAAACAAACATGTTTAATACATGTTTAATATTCACCAGAGTGGTGAATATTAGTGTGTTACCTGAGAAATACTCCCTATCTTAGAATTAGAATGAGTTCCTCACGCCCGTTAACACCCATGTTGTAAGATGAACATTTGCTAGCCTCATCCAGACAGAATGGACCAAAAGCAGGTGTGTGTCTTTGTTGGCCAGCTTGGTTAATGAGATGAGATTAGACATGCTCCTTCTTCACCTCTTCACCAGACTCACAGACTCTGACCAATGAAAATGGTCTTAATTATGATTTTCTTTCTATTCATTGTCTTTTGGGTTCCTAACTATGCTGATTTTCATAGTCTTGAAAGTGTATATTTTTTTTCAAAACTTTTTTAAATTTCCAACTTTTATTTCAAGTTCAGGGGTACATGTGCAGGATGTGCAGGCTTGTTACATAGGTAAACGTGTGTCATAGTAGTTTGCTGCAAAGATCATCCCATCACCCAGGTATTAAGCCAGCATCCATTAGCAATTCTTCCTGATGCTCTCCCTCCTCCCCCTGCACCCTCCAGCAGACCCCAGTGTGTGTTGTTCTCCCCCTGCGTGTTCATGTGTTCTCGTCATTTAGCTACCACTTATAAGTGAGAGCATGTGGTATTTGGTTTTCTGTCCCTGCGTTAGTTTGCTAAAGATAATGGTCTCCACCTTCATCCATGTCCCTGTAAAGAACATGATCTCGTTTCTTTTTGTGGCTGTATAGTATTCCATGGTATATATGTATCACATTTTCTTTATCCAGTCTATCATTGATGGGGATTTATGTTGATTCCATGTCTTTGCTATTGTGAACAGTGCTGCAATGAACATATGCATGCATGTATCTTTTAATGGAATGATTATATTCCTTTGGGTATATACCCAGTAATGGGATTGCTGGGTCAAATGGTATTTCTTTCTCTAGATCTTTGAGGAACCACCACACTGTCTTCCACAATGGTTGAACTAATTTACACTCCCACCAACAGTGTAAAAGTGTTTGTTTTGCTCCACAACCTCGCCAGCATCTGTTGTCTTTTGACTTTTTAGTAATAGTCATTCTGACTGATGTGAGATGGTACCTCATTCTGGTTTTGATTTGCGTTTCTATAGTGATCAGTGATGTTGAGCTTTTTTTCATGTTCATTGGTCACATGTATGTCTTCTTTTGAGAAGTGTCTATTCATGTTCTTTGCCCAAAAGTGTGTATTTTTGTACTTCTCTATTTGGACAAGTACAAAAGTGTCATTTTGTATGTTTCTATTTGGACAATATGTGTAGGTGCAACATTTACAACCCCACTGTACAATCTGACACCATTGTCCACAATAATATGTCAACAGGGTAGCCTGACAGCCCATATTTGAGGCTTTCCATTTTTAATTCTTTTTTAAACATAAGAACCGACTTTTTTCTGCCTTATTTGTGCATAAGACTACCTTCAGTTTTATCTGACAACAAACCAAAGACTAGATGTTTTCTACAGATTACCAACTCTCCAGAAGAGAAGCAGTCAAACTTATAATTGCTAAAAATCATGAAATGAAAAGGAAGCTCCACAAAAGGGAAGAGGGAAAGTGTAGGAATTAGACATGGGGATTTCCATTCCCTGTTACTCCGGAAACCATGGTGACTGAGAGCTGTGATTAAACCATATAATATGCCGATATAAACTTAGAAGGATCTGGGAAAGAATAAATTTCTCTGGCCAGGTGTGGTGGCTCACGCCTGCAATCCCAGCACTTTGGGAGGCCGAGGTGGGCGGATTGCTTGAGCTCAGGAGTTGGAGAGCTCAGGAGTTCCAGACCAGCCTGGGCAATATGGCAAAACCCCATCTCTACAAATTAGAGATGTAGTTAGCTGGGTGTGGTGGCATGTGCCTCTAGTCCCAGCTACTTGGGAGGCTGAGGTGGGAGGATCTCCTAAGCCTGGGAGGTGAAGGCTGCAGTGAGCTGTGGCCACTGCACTCCAGCCTGGGCAACAGAGTGAGGCCCTGTCTTCAAAATAAAAAAATAATAATAATAATAAATAAATCCCTTCTATCTATTCAGTCCCTTTTCCTTCTAGACAAAATTTTTCCACACAAATCAATTTGTTTGCTAACTGCATCAGGATTTTCTCTAAACCATAATACAATCGGCAGATTAGTTGTCCAGTGGAAATAACCTTCTCCTGTATGGTCTAGGCTTGTTTTAAATGCTCTACCATCACTGGGCTTGGGATTGCAATCCTCAAAACTTCTGGGAAATCTGAAAATGAAGTTACAAATTAAATCATAGGTCTCCAAGAAGCCTGGAATTTTGATACATTCATCCTGGTTTTCTTCCACCCAAGTGTATATTCCATGGGCTGCATCTGTCGGGAATCTGCTTTCCTGCCCATGAACACACTGAAATGGTTCTGCAAAGCTGCCTTTCTCTGGAAGACCATTTTGCTTTTGTTAATGAGGCAGAAAATCGATCTCATACTGTTGAGGAATCACACCCTTCCTAGCACTTGGTTTTTACAAGCCTACATTGTTGAAATGATGGATGTGCTCCTAAAATGCTGTGTATCAACTTAATTTTTAAACTTTTAATTGCATTTTATATTAGTGGCAACCACTATTTAAAGAAACGCTCCACTCTAGGCCAGGCGCGGTGGCTCACGCCTGTAATCCCAGAGCTTTGGGAGGCAGAGGTGGGCGGATCACCTGAGGTCAGGAATTCTAGACCAGCCTAGCCAACAAGGCGAAACCCCCTTTCTACTAAAAACAATACAAAAATTAGCCAGCCATTGTAGTGCTTGCCTGTAATCCCAGCTATCTGGGAGGCTGAGGCGCAAGAATCCCTTGAACCCGGGAGGTGGAGGTTGTGGTGAACCAAGATCGCACCACTGCACTACAGCCTGGGGGACAGAACGAGACTCTATCTTAAAAAAACAAAATAAAACAAAACAAAACAAAAAACCCTAAAATAAATTATTTGTAACATGAACAGAATGAACAGATCCTCCCCTCAACTGATATTTTTTGTGGGACTGGACCTTTCTTAAAGGATTTTCTTAAATAGAATTATTTCAGATCATCACTTACTTAGATATGCAGCTATATTAGGTCACAAGATTGTGTACTTAGGATTATAAAATGTATACTTAACAATGAATCCCAATCTGACCTCAAGAGACTATATCATATATAATACTATATTAACATTACATATTTATTGGTGGGGCACGGTGGCTCACACCTGTAATCCCAGCACTTTGGGAGTCCGAGGTGGGTGGATCACGAGGTCAGGAGTTCAAGATCAGCCTGGCCAAGATGGTGAAACCCCGTCTCTACTAAAAATACAAAAAAGTAGCCAGGCTTGGTGGTGGGTGCCTGTAATCCCGGCTACTCGAGAGGCTGAGGCAGGAGAATCGCTTGAACCTGGGAGGTGGAGGTTGCAGTGAGCCAAGATCGCACCACTGCACTCCAGCCTGGGCGACAGAGTGAAACTCCGTCTCAAAAATAAATAAATAAAAATAAATAATAAATAAATGAAAAATAAAATTACATATTTATTACGTTTTATATTGTTATATAAAAAGTCGGTTTTTCGGGGTTTTTTTTTTTTTTTTTTTTTTTTGGAGACAATCTCGCTCTGTCACCCAGACTAGAGGGCGGTGGCGCGATCTCTGCTCACTGCAACCTCCACCTCCCGGGTTCAAGCGGTACTCGTGCCTAGGCCTCCGGAGTAGCTCGGATTATAGGTGAGCACACCACGCCCAGCTATTTTTTTGTATTTTTAGTGGAGACGAGGTAAAAAGTAGAAAACATTTTATAAAAATATATTTGTGTAAAGTAGAACATATATGAAAACATACTAAAGGAGAAACGAGAAAAAAATTCTTTCATTTATTTTTTCCTAGGCATTTTAAATTTGGATTATAAAAATCATCTTAGAAAAATCATTAATGCTCTTTTACAAAATAACCCGGTGAAGCAGCTGAGCCCGAGCCGCCCGCCAGCGGCCCCGCAGCAGCTCCAAGAAGGAACCAAGAGACCAAGGCCTTCCTGCTGCCCGGACCCGACACCGCCAGCCTGGCTCCCCGCGGGCAGCCGGCAGCCAGCGGCAGCGGATCGACCCCGTTCTGCGGCCGTTGAGTAGTTTTCGATTTCGGCTGATTTTTGTCCCTCTGCGCTTGCCCCCGCTCCCCTCCCTCCGGCTACGGCCCCCGGCCCCGGCACTCGCTCTACTCCTGTAACGGAAAGGTCGAGTCCTGTGTCCCTGCGGGCAGCCGTGCCGAGAATGAACCCCAGCACCCCCAGCTACCCAACGGCCTCGCTCTACGTGGGGGACCTCCACCCCGACGTGACTGAGGCGATGCTCTACGAGAAGTTCAGTCCGGCTGGGCCCATCCTCTCCATCCGGGTCTGCAGGGACTTGATCACCCGCCGCTCCTCCAACTACGCGTATGTGAACTTCCAGCACCCGAAGGACGCGGAGCATGCTCTGGACACCATGAATTTTGATGTTATAAAGGGCAAACCAGTACGCATCATGTGGTCTCAGCATGATCCATCACTTCGCAAAAGTGGAGTGGGCAACATATTCGTTAAAAATTTGGATAAATCCATTAATAATAAAGCACTGTATGATACAGTTTCTGCTTTTGGTAACATCCTTTCATGTAAGGTGGTTTGTGATGAAAATGGTTCCAAGGGCTATGGATTTGTACACTTTGAGACACACGAAGCAGCTGAAAGAGCTATTGAAAAAATGAATGGAATGCTCCTAAATGATCGCAAAGTATTTGTTGGACGATTTAAGTCTCGTAAAGAACGAGAGGCTGAACTTGGAGCTAAGGCAAAAGAGTTCCCCAATGTTTACATCAAGAATTTTGGAGAAGACATGGACGATGAGCGCCTTAAGGATCTCTTTGGCAAGTTCGGGCCTGCCTTAAGTGTAAAAGTAATGACTGATGAAAGTGGAAAATCCAAAGGATTTGGATTTGTAAGCTTTGAAAAGCATGAAGATGCGCAGAAAGCTGTAGATGAGATGAATGGAAAGGAGCTCAGTGGAAAACAAATTTACGTTGGTCGAGCTCAGAAAAAAGTGGAACGGCAGACGGAACTTAAGCGCAAATTTGAACAGATGAAGCAAGATAGGATCACCAGATACCAGGTTGTTAATCTTTATGTGAAAAATCTTGATGATGATATTGATGATGAACGTCTCCGGAAAGCGTTTTCTCCATTTGGTACAATCACTAGTGCAAAGGTTATGATGGAAGGTGGTCGCAGCAAAGGGTTTGGTTTCGTATGTTTCTCTTCCCCAGAAGAAGCCACTAAAGCAGTTACAGAAATGAACGGTAGAATTGTGGCCACAAAGCCATTGTATGTAGCTTTAGCTCAGCGCAAAGAAGAGCGCCAGGCTTACCTCACTAACGAGTATATGCAGAGAATGGCAAGTGTACGAGCTGTGCCCAACCCTGTAATCAACCCCTACCAGCCAGCACCTCCTTCAGGTTACTTCATGGCAGCTGTCCCACAGACTCAGAACCATGCTGCATACTATCCTCCTAGCCAAATTGCTCAACTAAGACCAAGTCCTTGTTGGACTGCTCAGGGTGCCAGACCTCATCCATTCCAAAATAAGCCCAGTGCTATCTGCCCAGCTGCTCCTAGAGTACCGTTTAGTCCTATGAGACCAGCTTCTTCACAGATTCCACGAGTCATGTCAACGCAGCGTGTTGCTAACACATCAACACAGACAGTGGGTCCACGTCCTGCAGCTGCTGCTGCTGCAGCTACCCCTGCTGTGCGCACGGTTCCACGGTATAAATATGCTGCGGGAGTTCGCAATCCTCAGCAACATCTTAATGCACAGCCGGAAGTTACAATGCAACAGCCTGCTGTTCATGTACAAGGTCAGGAAACTTTGACTGCTTCCATGTTGGCATCTGCCCCTCCTCAAAAGCAAAAGCAAATGTTGGGTGAACGGCTCTTTCCTCTTATTGAAGCCATGCGCCCTACTCTTGCTGGTAAAATCACTGGCATGTTGTTGGAGATTGATAATTCAGAACTTCTTCATATGCTCGAGTCTCCAGAGTCACTCGGTTCTAAGGTTGATGAAGCTGTAGCTGTACTACAAGCCCACCAAGCTAAAGAGGCTACCCAGAAAGCAGTTAACAGTGCTACCGGTGTTCCAACTGTTTAAAATTGATCAGAGACCACGAAAAGAAATTTGTGCTTCACCGAAGAAAAATATCTAAACATCGAGAAACTTAAATACTATGGGAAAAAAAATTGCAAAATCTAAAATAAATAAAAAATGGAAAGGAAACTTTGAACCTTATGTACCGAGCAAATGCCAGGTCTAGCAAATATAATGCTAGTCCTAGATTACTTATTGATTTAAAACCAAAAAAAAAGATTACTTAATTGATTTAAAAACAAAAAAATAGTAAAATATAAAAACAAGTTAATGTTTTGTAGACCCTGGGGAAAAGAATTTTCAGCAAAGTACAAAAATTTAAAGCATTTCTTTTATTTTTTAATTCTTTACTGTGGAATAGCTCAAAATGTCAATTATGTTTTAAGTAACAGAATTGATAACTGAGCAAGGAAACATGGTTTGGATTATAAAATTCTTGCTTTAATAAAAATTTCTTAAACAGTGAAAAAAAAGAAAAATCAATTTTACTAATAGTCTTTCTTTACATTTCCTATTATTGTATCTCCCACTATATTTCAAATATGAAAATCACTTTTTCACCAAAATTTTAGGTCTTTACATAATAGTGTTTATTTTTAATATTCTTAAATGAAAATATGCAATGACAAAATAGTAATTATAAATTCAGTAACATTTGTTCAAAATTGTAAGAATTATTAATTTATACTGCATTATTTTTAAATAAAAAATACATACATAGTTTTAAAAATCTAATTGAACAGGAGGCTAAACTTGGTTCTGATCACAGAGATAATCACTTTTAATCATTTGGTTTTAGTGTTTCTGGTAGTTGATATTCTTCAATAATAATTGTACATAGTTATTTCTTCGTTTATCAATTTTGTAATTTAACTATTGACTTCCTGATGTAACAAATAAGGATATGTTTTATCTACCCTTCCCACCATCCCTCCTCCTCCTCCCAATATAATTTATCACTACTTGTAGCTCCTTTATTGGTAATATTAATTAATATAAATATTTATAATTAATGTTACACCTAGTGAATTGTATAAAAGGACAGCCCATTTGAGCATTCTCCTTTAAGATGAGTAGAGGCTGTGACATTGCACTACATAGAAATATAATTATACCATATTACTTTGCAATAAACTATGTATATATAGAGAGATGGTCACTATATAATGTGGGTATAGCTATACACACACATACAAACATATAAATAATGTGTGTGTGCATATATATAATATATATACACACATGTATGTTATATACACACACATATACATGTATGTATGTGTATATATATATATAATACATGCAGTTTATTCATCCCCATTTTGGGGGCCTGTAGGTAAATTATGGAGAAATCCATTATGGTTAAAGTTAAATGATTTTCATAACTCATAAAATTAGAATGTTCATATTTGAAAAAATATAAAGATGTTTTGGGGTATATTATTTACTCACTGACAATGTCTGATGTATACGTGGTGCATACAGCAGGGCTTCAGTCCTCAGATGTTGCCAGTTTCCAGGTTGTTAAATACAAGTCTGCTGAAGGTCTTGTCATAAGTACCCCAATAGTTTAAATAGTTTCTTCTTCTTTTTTGTTTTATTTATTTTATTTAGAGACAGGTCTCACTGTCACCCACACTGGAGTGCAGAGGTGCGATCTTGGCTCACTGCAATCTCTGCCTCCTGGGCTCAAGCAATTCTCCCACCTCAGCCTCACAAGTAGCTGGGAATACAGGCGTGCATCACCACACCAGGCTAATTTTTTGTATTTTTTGTAGAGACAGGGTTTTGCCATGTTGCCAGGCTGGTTTCGAACTCCTGAGCTCAAGGGATCCACCCACCTTTGCCTTCCAAAGTACTGGGATTACAGGTGTGAGCCACCACGCCCGGCCTTCTTTTTAAAAATGGGTTATTCTCGGTTTAGCAATCTTTCTTTTTTTTTTTTTTTGAGAAGGAGTCTCTCCCTGTCGCCCAGGCTGGAGTGTGGTGGCGTGATCTCCTCTCACTGCAAGCTCCGCCTCCTGGGCTTACGCCATTCTCCTGCCTCAGCCTCCCAAGTAGCTAGGACTACAGGTGCCTGCCACCACACCTGGCTAATTTTTTTTTTTTTTTGTATTTTTAGTAGAGATGGGGTTTCACCATGTTAGCCAGGATGGTCTCGATCTCCTGACCTTGTGATCTGCCCACCTTGGCCTCCCAAAGTGCTGGGATTACAGGCGTGAGCCACCATGCCTGGCCAGCAATCTTACAATTTAACCTTCTATTGACTCCCTGCCAAATTAGATTATAACTTCCTAAATACAGAAACTGGGTTTGCATAGCAGACAATTAAATGCTTGTTGATAGGTCAACATCATATGTCCTGAAGAATTTCATATACTTAACAATCAAGTGCTTAAATTCTCATAACACTTCTCAGAATAGCTGAGGGAATATTGGTGTGAGTGTGCAGTGCTATTCTAGATGATGTGGGACAAACAGAAAGAAATGATCTCCAGTCCACACTCTTGAGAAGTGCCCCCTATCCTGGAGGACACACATGTCCACAAGTAGCTCCCGGCCATATGGAAGGATGAGCAAAGTATAGGGGGAAGCACAATGTACCCCAGCAGAGAGATCTCGGAAGACCTTGTGCATAAGATGGCTTGTAAGCCGAGCTTTCAAAGATGAGTGGGATTTTGAGGATAGTCAAGAAGAGAAGAGGAGTCCGAGGCCAAGGGAATTTGAGTAAAGGTAGATGTTTCACCAGATTTGACAATGCATTCCATGGAGTAGTGTTGTCTCTGAGAAGCAGCTGCTTGTTTAGAGGCTGTGTGTCCCAGCTCCTTTCTGCATCAGGACAGGGCATGTCACTAGCCTTTACCCAGGGGATGTTAGTGGAAGTGATGCGTGTCTTTCAAGGCAAGGCAGTTAAGAAACTGATGGGCTCTCCAATGTCACTTTCCCCATCCGCTGGGTGAAGAACATTGCAATTCCTTGAGAGAGGAGCCACAGGACAGAGGGAGTGTGCGTGTGTGTGTGTGTGTGTGTGTGTGTGTGCATACATATATATATGTATGCACACACACACACACACACATATATATATATATATATATAGAGAGAGAGAGAGAGAGAGAGAGATACGGTCTTGTTTTGTCTCCCATATTGGAGTACAGAGGTGGGATCATAGCTCACTGTAGTCTTGAACTCCTAGGCTCAAGCAATCGTCCCACCTCAACCTCCCAAGTAGCTAGGAGTAAAAGCACACACCACCATGACTGGCTAATTTATTTTATTTATTTAGTTTGTAGAGACAGGAGCCTGGCTGTGTTGCCTGGGCTGTTTTTGAACTCCTGGCCTTAAGCAATCCTTCTGCCTCAAGCCTCCCAAAGCACTAGGATTACAGGTGTGAGTCATCACACCCAGCCTAGGTATATTTTATTTTACATAAAATTACGATGTTTTATATAAAATATGTACATTACTGTATTTGACTTGAATGTTATGACAGTCAATTATTCAAACTTGAATTAAGTCCAACTGCCTGATCAGTGATACATTAAAATATAATATTTACTTATCCAGCAATCTCAACTCTTTTCGTCCCTTCAGGCTGTTATAACAAAATGCCATAAACTGGGTGGCTTGTAAACAACAGAAATTTATTTCTCACTGTTCTGGAGACCAGGAAGTCCAAGATCAAGGTGCCAGTAGATTTAGCATCTGGTGCCTGGTGAGGGTCTGCTTTCTGGTTCATAGAGTCTGTCTTTTCACTGTATCCCCACATAGGAGGAATCAGCTCTACTGGGCCTCTTCTATAAGGGTATTAATCTTTTCCCCGAGGGTTTCACTCTCATGACCTGATGACTACCCAAAGACACAACCTCTTATCATCGTATTGGGGGTTAGGACTCAGCATAGGAGCTTCTAGGGAACATAAAGATTCAGTCCGCTGCATCGACTACCTAATACAGAAGGGAAAACACATATGCAAACAGGGCCTTTAGCCAGCCGCAATTAGTAATACGAAGAGCACACATTTTCTTCTTCCTAGAACATCCAAAATGCCCTCACTCACAAACAAGCTACTCTTATTTTATATAAATTTAAATGTGTATATATATATGTTAATATATATAAATCTAACACGGATAGTTATTTCCTTCTTACTAGAAAATCAAATTGAGAGAGAACAGAAATAAATGCACTAAAAGCAGCAAGAAGTAATACTTGGTACTCAAATATCAAGAAACAGGAAAAAAGCAATATAAGTACTCAACAATAATAGCATCAGCAGGCCAGGCAAGGTGGCTCACGCCAGTAATCCTAGCACTTTGAGAGGTTGAGGCAGGCAGATCCCTTGAGCCCAGGAGTTCGAGATCAGCCTGGCCAACATGGCGAAACCCTGTCTCTGCCAAAAAACATATATATACAAAAATGGAACAAATGTCAGTGACAATGGCAACTGTGAGTCCACAGGAGAAAGCAGGATTGTCCTCAATTTATTGTCACTAAAAAGGCATGTAAGCAGGCAAAACCATGTAGACATATCCTTCCCCAAAGAAAAGTTTTAAAGAAGAGTTTTCTCCTTAAGGTGATAATAAACTTTCTTGGCCAGGCGTGGTGGCTCACGCCTGTAATCCCAGCACTCTGGAAGGCCAAGGCAGGCAGATCACCTGAGGTCAGAAGTTCAAGACCAGCCTGGCCATGGTGAAACCCTGTCTCTACTAAAAATAAAAAAAATGAGCCGGGCGTGGTGGTGCGCACCTGTAATCCCAGCTACTCGGGAGGCTGAGGGAGAAGAATCGCTTGAACCCGAGAGGCGGAGGTTGCAATCAGCCGAGATTGTACCACTGCACTCCAGCCTGGGCAACAAGAGCGAAACTCCATCTCAAAAAAAAAAAAAAAAAAAGATGATAATAAACTTTCTTTATGTGGAAACCTTCTTTTCCTAGGAATGCTGTCAACATGAAACATTACTGGGGTTTATTCCAGAAATGCAAAGTTAGTTAACATTTAAAAATCAATCAATGTAATTCATCATATTAATCGAATAAAAGAGAAAACCCCTATGGTCATCTCAGTAATATTAAAAAACTATTTTATAAAATTTGAGGTCTAGTCATAAAATGCAAAAGCTCAGTAAACTAGGAATAGATAAGCTCAGTCAACTAGGAATAGATAAGCTCAGTAAACTAGGAATAAAGTATATTTACAAAACATCTAGAAAAACATCATGTTGTTCTAATGGTGAAATATTGAATGTGTTCCCTGTCAAGGAATAAGAAAAGAAAATCCATGATCAACATTTCTATTCAACATTGGACTAAAAAACCTAACCAGTACAGTAGGCAAGAAAGACAAATTAAAGCAGAAAGACAGGAAAGAAAAAGTAAGCTGTCATTATTCATAAATGACAGGAGTGCCTACATAGAAAAGCCCAAAGAATCTATTAATAAATTGAAAGGATGAGTAAACTTAGTAGGTCACTGGATTCAAGGTCAATATACTGGAAATAAATTGTATTTCTACATACTCACACAAACCAATTCAAATATAAAATTTAAAAACCAATATCAATACAATCCCCTTGGAAAATAGTTTAGCATTTTCTTAAAAAGTTAAACCTATACCTACCAGAAGATCCAGGTATTTTGCTCTTGGTATTTTACCCAAGAGAAAAAAAACCATATGTTTATATAAAGACTTGTACAAATGTTCACAGCAGCTTCATTTGTAATATCCCCAAACTGAAAAAACCCAAGGGCCCATCGAAAGGCTAAACAAATTGTGATATAGTCATACAATAGAACACTACCAGACTATGAAAAGACTGAACTAGTGATATGTACAAAAACACAGAGAAATCTCAGGATAATTATGCTGAGTGGGAAAAAAAACCAAGCCAAAGAAAAGAATACATAAAAATTCTAGAAAAGTTCAAACTAATCTATAATGTTAGAAAGGAGATCAGTGGTTGCTGGAGGGTGGGAAGGTCAGGTCAGGCAGAGAGCAGCCGCAAGAGAGGATTCCACAGGGGCAGGAGAAAACTTTTGAAAGTGATATGTTTGTTTGTTTATTTATTTATTTTGAGACAGAGTCTCGCTCTGTCACCCAGGCTGGAATGCAGTGGTGTAATCTCAGCTCACTGCAACCTCCACCTCCTGGGTTCAAGCGATTCTCCTGCCTCAGCCTCCTGAGTGGCTGGGACTACAGGTGCCCGCCACCGCGCCTGGTTAATTTTTGTATTTTTAGTAGAGATGGGATTTCATCAAGTTGGCCAAGCTGGTCTCGAACTGACCTCAGGTGATCTGCCCACCTCAGCCTCTCAAAATGATATGTTTGTTATCTTAATTGTGGTGATGGTTTGATGGTGTATACATTTGTCAAAACCTATCAAATTTTACACTTAAATAAGTGCAATATATAACATATCAATAAAGCTCTTTAATTTTTTAAAATAAAGAAATGAATGGATTGTGCAGAAAAAAATATAATTTCTGACAGCATAAACAACCCCCATTTCATCAAGTATCTAGGAATGCATCTAACAAGAGATGTGCAAAAATGCTACATTGAAAGTTACAAAACACTGTAGCAAGAAATCTTAACCTAAATAAATGGAGGGATATGCCATGTTCATGGACTGGAAAACTCACTATGACAAGATGGCAGTTCCTTTCAAATTTTTCTACACATTGAATGAAATCCCAAATAAAATCTCAGCAGGATTTTTAATGAACAAACCAAATGTAAAATTTATATGAAAATACAAAGAACCAGCTGGGTACAGTGGCTCATGGCTGTAATCCCAGCATTTTGGAAGGCTGAGGCGGGCAGATCACCTGAAGTCAGGAGTTTGAGACCAGCCTGGTCAACCTGGTGAAACCCCGTCTCTACTAAAAATACAAAAATTTGCCGGGCGTGATAGTGGGTTCCTGTAATCCCAGCTACACAGGAGGCTGAGGCAGGAAAATCGCTTGAACCTGGGAGGTGGAGGTTGCAGTGAGCAGAGATCATCGCCACTGTACTCCAGCCTGGGCAGCATAGCAAGAATCCATCTCAAAAAAAAAAAGAAAAAGAAAAGAAAAGAAAAATACAAAGAACCTAAACTAGCCAAATAATCTTGAAAAAAAACAGAGTTGGAGATTGACACTGCTAGATATCAAGACCTACTGTAAAGCTACAGCAATAATTAAGACTATGGTATTTGTGCAAGGATAAACAAATAGAATAATAAGCAAATTAGAGTATCCAGAACAGACACACATAGAGTCACTTGATTTACAATAAAGTAAGACACTGGCTCAATTGGACATCCAATGACGTTGACCTCCACCTCACAGCATACACAAAACATAATCTGAGATAGACCATTGACTCAAAAGTGTAAGATAAGACAATAAACTTCTAGAAAAAATATAGAATACTTTAAAAACCACGGGTAGGCACACATTTTTTAAACAGGACACAAAAGCAGTAGCCATAATAGAAAAGATGGATAAATTGGTCTTTATTAAAATTAAGAACTTTTGTTCAATAAAAGACAACACTGAAAGTAAAAAAGCAAGCCACGGACTGGGAGAAGACATTTGCCATCCCCATGTCTGGCAAAGGACTCATTCTGAATATTCAAAGAACTCTGACAAAACACCACCACCCAGTGCAACTTGAATTTATCTATTATTTTTTACTAAATGAGAAAAAGACTCAAATGGACAGTGAACAAATTAAAATACCCGAATAGCCAGTAAGTATTTAAAAAGATGTTCAGCAGGATTCACTACCTGTACAGTACAAATTAAAACCACAATGAGGCCGGGCCCGGTCACTCACACCTGTAATCCCAGCACTTTGGGAGGCTAGGCAGGTGGGTCACTTGAGGTCAGGAGTTCAAGACCAGCTTGGCCATCATGGCGAAACCCCATCTCTACTAAAAATACAACAATTAGCCGGGTGTGGTACCGGGTGCCTGTAATCCCAGCTACTCGGGAGGCTGAGGCAGGAGAATCACTTGAACCTGGGAGGTGGAGGTTGCAATGAGGAGAGATTACGCTACTGCACTCCAGCTTGGGTGACAGAGCGAGACTCCATCTCAAAAAAAAAAAAAGAAAAAGAAAAAGAAAACAACAACAACAACAACACAGTGAGCTATTACTACACCCCCACTAGGATGGCTAAAATTAAGACTAACAATACCAAGTGATGGAGAGGACATGAAACAACCGAAAGTTGCATATATTGCCCGTGGGATGTAAATGGTTCCTTTGGAAAACTGGCATTCTACAAAAATGGAATGTACGTACATCCTAAGATTTTCACTCATAGGTATATATTCAACAGAAGTGAGGCCTTAACAGAAAAACATGTACAAGAATGCTCACAGCACCTTTATTCATAATACCCTCAAACTAGAAAATCTAAATTTCTATCAACTAAAGAACAGAAAAATGAATACATATGGAAATATTAAAGAATGGAGCACTACACTGCAACGAGAAAAAGCAAACTACTGAAGAACACACTGCATGGATGACTCGCAGACATTATGATAAACAAAAGGAATCGGACCTGACAGGGCACATGATGACTGACCCATTTTATATGAAGATCAAGGACAGACAACGCTAATCGTGATGGTAGAAAAAGAACAGGTGCTCGACTTTGCCAGTGGTGGGGGCATTGACTGGAAAGAGGCAAGAAGGAACCATTTGGGGTGCTGGTAACTTTCTATACCTTCACCTGGGTGGTTGGTAAATGAGTTTATTCATGTGTGAAAACTCACCAACCTGCACAGTTATAGATCAACTTTTAAAAATTAAAGAAGGTGGAAGAGAAGCTGAAGCAACACATTCCCCTGAGAGTTGCTAAACAAAGTTCCTGCCCTAGTGTCAGAATGATTTTGAGGTAGACAGAGGAAACTTTCTTAGTAAGGAGAAAGTCACACTCCGTAGACAGCATTCCTAATTAATTGCCTCCATGGGTGAAGACACACTGCTAATTAAGCTTTTGATTGAAATTTTCAGAAAATCCAACTCAAACTGGTTTAAAGAAATGTATGACTACGCTAAAGGGAAGTCTAGAGATTCGTGGTTGGTTGACCCAACTGCTCAGTCCCAGCTCTACATCTCCGCTGTCTGTCTCACTCCTGTACTGTACACAGTGTGGGATTCAGCGTCAGCTGGATCCCTTTGTTGGAGGACCAGGGAGACCATTGCAGTCCAGGCTACATCCATCTTCATTTTTGCCTGGAGAATTACTACTAGATCTCCCCGGAGAGTGAGGAAGGATGTCCCCAGAACCTCTAGCAAACCACTTCTTACGTGTCATAGGCCCAAATTTAGTCACAGTTCTGTCTAAACCTATCACTGGCAGTGAGAACACAAAGATTGGTTTAGTCTAATGAAGGCGATCCTAGGGCTGATAATAGGGTGCATACTGGAACAAAATCAGGGTTCTGTTTAGAACGAGGAAGTGGGGGCTGGGAAATTGATGCTGGGTTGGCAACCAACAATATCCAATACAATTTCCTCAAGAAGATTGAAAGTACCTGGGTGGCAGGGACTGTGTTTTAGACCTCTCCCTTATCTTCACAACCTGTTACTGTCTGGGGGCTATGAGATTATGGGGTCCTGCTAGGGACTGGGGAATATGTAGGACCCCAGAGTCACATACATTAGAGGAATAGTGGCTGATGCCACTAAGTGGTTAACTGCCCAAAAATGTGGCTAAGCTTCCCAAGGACCCTCAATGTTTAGAAAACTTTGGAAGAGATGAACTCCTACTTGGTAGAAACTTTTGTGGCCACTACCTGTCTATATTAAGCCTGTACAGGCAATGAGCTAGAACAAAAGTCATGGCCAATCAAGGAGCACACAGCCACCTGCAAGGCACAGTCAAGCGAGAAGGCAGCCGTCTTTTCTCTTCTCCCTCCCCTCACAGCAAAGAACATGGAACAGGGTAGAAGGAGAGAACATAAGTCTAGTGGGGGTATTGGAGTAGAGATAGGAATTGAACATGAGGTTGAAGCTTAGAAATGAACAAATCAATTGATTACATAGGTGTATACATTTTTATAACAGCTCTATTGAGATATAATCACATACTGTGCCATAAACTTCACTCTTTTCAAAAAGTATACAATTCAGTAATTTGTAATCTATTCCAAGAGTTGTGCAACCACCATCACAATCTAATTCCTGAACCCTTTTGTCACTGCAGAAAAAAACCCCATACTCATTAGCTGCCACTCCTCCCCTGCTCCTCAGGCCCTGGCAATCACTCATCTACCTTCTGTCTCTATAGATTTGCCTATTCTAGACCATTTGTAAATGGAATCAAAATATGAGGCCTTTGTTTGTTTGCTTGGGTTTTTAATTTTTTTATTTTTGTGGGTACATAGTAGGTGTATATATGTATGGGGTACATAAGATATTTTGATACAGAAGTAAATGCATAATAATTACATCAGAGTAAATGGGGTATCCATCACCTCAAGCATTTATCTTTTCTTTGTTTTACAAACAATCCCATTATACTCTTTTAGTTATTTTTAAATATACAATAAATTACTGCTGACTGTAGTCACCCTGTTATGCTGTCAAATACTAGGTTTTATTCATTCTACCTTATTATAAGTTTTGTACCGATTAACAATCACCACTCCCCCCTCCACTACCCTTCCCAGCCTCTGCTATCCATCATTCTACTGTCTATCTCCATGAGTTCAATTGTTTTAATTTTTAGCTCCCACAAATAAATGAGAACATGTGAAGTTTGTCTTTCTGTGCCTGGCTTATTTCACTTAACATAATGACCTCCAGTTCCATCCATGTTTTTGCAAATGACAAAATCTCATTCTTTTTTATGGCTGAATAGCACTCCATTGTGTATATATACCACATTTTCTTTATCCTTTTGTCTGTTGATGGACACTTAGGTTGCTTCCAAATCTTGGCTACTGTGAATAGTGCTGCAGTAAACATGGGAGTGCAGGTGTTTCTTCAATATACTAATCTTTTGGTTATATACCCAGCAATGGGATTGCTGGATCATAAGGTGGCTCTATTTTTAGTTTTTTAAGAAACCTCCATATTGTTCTCCATAGTGGCTGTACTAATTTACATTCCCACGAACAGTGTATGAAGATTCCCTTTACTCCACATACTTGCAAGCATTTGTTACTGCCTGTCTTTTGGATAAAAGCCATTTTAACTGGGGTGAGATGATATCTCATTGCAGTTTTCACCTGCATTTCTCTGATGATCAATGATGTTGTGTACCTTTTCGTATACCTATTTGCCATTTATATGTCTCTTTTGAGAAATGCTTATTCAGATCTTTTGCCCATTTAAAAAATCAGATTATGACTTTTTTTCATATAGAGTTGTTTGAACTCCTTACATAGTCTGGTTATGAATCTCTTATCAGATGGATAGTTTGCAAATATTTTCTCCCATTCTGTGGGTTTTTCTCTTCACTTTGTTGAAGCCTTTTGTGACTCGCCTCTTTCACCTAGCATGATGTTTTCAAGATTTATGCATGTTGTAGCATGAATCAGTCCTCCTTATGCTGAAGAATGTTCCATTGTGTAGATACACCACATTTTAAAAACCCATTCATCAGTTGATGAACAATTGGGTTGTTTCCACTTTTTGACTATTTGGAACAATGCTGCTATGAACATTTATGTACAGGTTATTGTATAGATATATGTTTTCAACCCTCTAGGAGTAGAATGGCTGGGTTACATGGTAACTATATGTTTAGCTATTTGAGGAACTGACAAATGGCTGCACCATTTGAAAATCCCACTAGCAATGTACAGGGACTGTAGTTTCTCCATATTCTCATCAACACTTGTTATTGTCTCTTTTTTATATTAATTACTCCAGTGTGTGAGAAGTGGTGCTTTGTTATGATTTTGATTTGGATTTCCTTAATGACTTAATGATGTTGAGTATCTTTTCATGTATTTATTGTTCATTTGTATATTTTTTTACAAATGTCTACTCAAATTTTATTGTTGAGTTGTAAAAGAGTCTACATATTTTGGCACAAGTCTCTTATCAGATATAATTTGCAAATATTTTTACCATTCTATTTATTATCTTTTCACTTTTTTGATGGTATTCTTTAAAGCCAAACATTTTTGCTTTTGATGAAACCCAATTCATCTGTTTTTCTCTTTTGAAGTTTGTGCTTTTTTGTGTCATATCTAAGAAATTATTGCCTAATTCAAGGTAGATATTATTTTACTTTGAATTACGCAATGGTTTCTTAGATATGGCACAATAAAGCAAAAAAGTTTTCTTGTAAGAGTTTTCTTCTAAGACTTCTAGTTCTTACATGTAGTTCTGTGACCCATTTTGAGTTAATTTTTGTATATGGTGTGAGGTAAAGATCAAACTTTACTTTTTGTGTTTGTGGATATCCAGTTGTCCCACTACCATTTGTTGAAAAGACTATTCTTTCCACATTGACTGATGTTGGCAACCTTGTCAAAAATCAACTAATCATAAATGTAAGGCTTCATTTCCAGACTCTGAATTCAATTCCATTAATCTATGTCTATCCTCATGTCAACCCTATAGTACCTTGATTTCTGGATCTTTGACATATATTTTAAAATTGGGAGGTAAATGTCCTCCATCTTTATTCTTCTTTTTCAAGATTGTTTGGCTATTGTTAGTTTTATAAATTTCCATGTGAATTTTAGAACAGCTTGTCAAGTTCTGCAAAAGAAAGGCAGCCTGGATTTCAACAGAGGTCATGTTAAATCTGTAGATCAATTTGGGGAGTATTACTATCTTAACAGTATGAAGTCTTCTAATCCATGAACATGAATGTATTTCCTTTTATTTATATCTTTATATTCTTTCAGCAAGGTTTTCTAGTTTTCAATATATACCTCAATTAAAAAATGAATGTCTTTCTTTAAAAAAATGGACTGGAGTAGTTATTTTTAGAATGAAAATAATAACTGAATTTTCAGTTCTAATAACTGAAAATACTAAGGTTTATATGATTGGACTGATATGTCATTAAGAAGATTCCACTCTGAGAGAATGGAGTGGTGGTGTTTAACAGAGTGCAGCTAATGGTTGTTAATGGGAAAATAAAGCCCTTCAATGTTGATGCTCTGAAAAGTTAAGATGACTCACTAAAAGTAACTATGGTGATAGAGAATAGAATAGGCTATAACTTGCATTACACTGACATTTACTTTGTCAGAGCAATCTTACAAATGAAAAGGCATTTGTTTTTCTTTAAAAAAAAATACTGTGCTTTTGTCAAATGTTTGTTGAATTTGCATCTGTCATAATCAATGAGCACCTGTCTTAGGATCCTGGTGCTCAGCACTGCTCCCTGTCTGGTTCACATCCGCAGGCACCTGAGAATGAATAGAGCTCCTCTGCTCTCTCGTTAGCCCCATCCCAAAGGCTGAGCCTCTACTGTTTGGGAACTATCAAGAGAAGGCACAGCTATCAAGCCAGGAGGTAGGTCTCTGTTTGTGCAGAGCTTCTTGTGAAACTGTAGCAACCACTAGCAAGTTTTCCCAACTACAAAGACAGGTGGGCCCATCCCTTGCAGGAATAAAACACATTCTACTTCTTCTAGAGAGAAGAGATTTTGTACCTGAACTTAAGGGAAAACAGACCAGAAAGGACGCAATGGGCTACCCGAGCCAAGTTCATTTTCTTACTAACAGGATGATTCATCTTCAAAGGTATTAGGTCTCAGCCAACCCTGGTCTAAGAAAACCCTGAGTGAAACTAGCCAACAATCTGCTTATCATAATCTCTTCATATGAACTGTTATCATGCAAATAATCTAGATGTTCCTGAGATGATTACAAATAATCACCCTTCAAGTACATGTTGTAAAAAATGGTATTAACATTCGCTGAGTGACTGTGCCCCATGCATTGATCTGGTGCTTTTATATATAATTCTCAGTTTAATGAAATTTGATAAATATGATTTAAAAATCACTACCTTCCAAATCAATTCAATAAACTTGTGTTCACTAAACAGACAAGTAAAACATCATCCATGTGTATATATATATATATATATAAAATGTGTATATATATATAATGTGTGTATATATATAATGTGTATATATATATAATGTGTATATATATATAATGTCTATATATATATAATGTCTATATATATAATGTGTATATATATATACACACACGGATGATGGATATATATCCTTATATATTTTTTCTTAATATTTTTTCTTAATATTTTCAGAACCACTATTTTTTTCTTAATATTGTTTTGATCATTCTCTTTCCAAAAATTTGATCTTTCTCTTTCCAAAATTACTATAAGACGACCAGCAAAAAAAAAAAAAAATAAGCATCAGAGTTCTTTCTATCTTTCTGATTTTCCCACTGAAGGGTGAGAGAAAAGAAAGGTCCTATCTGTCATCTAAAATCTGTTAGTAAGTGCTTTAGCTAAGTCTGGAAACTAAGATGTCACATGTCAATTACACAGGAATGAGCTGACATTCATTTCCTGCCAGGAGCAATACACAGATTCAGAGAACTGCTACTCTGAACATAGTTACAGAAAATAAAATATTTACCTTTGCAGGGATCTGGGACTTACGAAGCTAGTATTAAAAAGCTGTATGTTACAAATGAGGACTTAGATTTCAGAGAGTCCGTGGAAGTCCTAGGCTTTTTCAGCGTGGGATCTCATTAGCCAGCCTGTGTGAATGTGCTGAAACAAAGAGAGGATGCTTTCCCTTACTTCTAGCAGAGTTAGACAGAAGTAATGAAGGAGGTGGTGATAAATAATTAATTCTCTCCTAATACCTCCAGAATAAGACTGAAATGTTAATACTGAAAGGGCTCGTAGATGCCATGTCTCTCCAGTTCTTATTTTACAAACAAGAAACTGAGGAAAGGCAGACTGTGCCTTTGGTGAGAGCTTCTAGTCCCTTTGTCATCCCTCCTGTATGCCATTTGGAGATGCTGTCTGCCTAGAGTAGTTTTGCTGGTGGGGCTGTGATTTAGATTCTCTGCAGCTGAGTCAAAGCAAATGTAAAAATGACAGAGGATTATTGAGAGTAAGAGTGTATCCCACTCTCAGAGAACAGCTGATCCTTTCCATCATGGCCTCTAAGGAATTTCAGGTAATCCAGATGAACTGGCATTCATCCCAAGTGCAATTTCCATCATTCAGGACAATCTGCTAACATAAGGTGCCCTGTGCTTCAGAATTAGCTTCCGGCTTTGCCAGCTAGAAACAGCCAGCCATAGACTGGCTTGCTTTTAAAAATATCACTTGGCTACAATACAGACCTCTAATATAACAGTTGTCTACAGTCTTAATATAAAATGAAATTAAGTTGAAAGAACTTTCCTACTATGTGAGATCTGTGATCCATATTTATATATCAGATGTTTATAGTATATATAATTTATTCTTAAAATATAAACAATATATTAAACTATAAATATATATTTACATATACAGACATTCTAATACAGGCATGCATTTAATAAGCTTTGCATTTTTGTACAGTAATTACTATACAAAATATACTTCTCATTAATATAAATAGACTTCGGTCTATTTATATTAATGAGAAGAGCATATGCAATCCTACTGAATGACATCTTTCTAGGAATAAAATTAACTCTTAAACTATCACTAAAACTACTGAATTAAAGCTTCCCTCGTCTAAGAAAAAGACAAGTGTCAGCCAGGCGCAGGGTCTCACGCCTGTAATCCCAGCACTTTGGGAGGCCAAGGCAGGCAGATCACGAGGTCAGGAGTTTGAGACCATCTTGGGCAACATGGTGAAACCGTGTCTCTACTAAAAATACAAAAATTAGCCAGGCATGGTGTTGCACACCTGTAATCCCAGCTACTTGGGAGGCTGAGGCAGGAGAATTGCTTGAACTCGGGAGGCCGAGGTTTCAGTGAGCTGAGATCATGCCACTGCACACCAGCCTGGGTGACAGAGCGAGGCTCTGCCAAAAAAAAAAAAAAAAAAGCAAAAACAACAACAACGAAAAACAAGTGTCTTTCTGAGACAAAATATTAAGAACTTTTCCTCCTTACTGACAGTCTACAGTAGACATGAGAAAACCCAAATTGCAGTTTCACAGCTCTTGTAGCAAAAGCAAGTTTTCAAGCAGCAGATCTTATTCATTATTGAAGCAAAGATTTCCAACAGCATATGCAAGATGTATTTTCTGGAAATTGGGACATAACACCCAGCACTTGAATTAGAGACCGACCACAGGAAAAGTGTTTTTTTCTGTTTCTCCACCATACGATTCAATCATATTGAACAAAAGCCTCATCCTGTTGTTACTGTTCTATATACAGTGAATATTTTTACTGGTAGTGCGAAGTAATACAGGCTCCAGTAAGAAGAATTAGTCCCGCCAAAGCCTGGGTGACAGTGTCCCACTGCTGCCATCTTCTGGAGAGTCCAGGCTCAGCGGCAGTGAGCAGATGGTTTTAAAATTCAGATCACCTCCAGCTGATTCACCTCACTGACTGACAAAACCAGCTCTGCTGCATTTGCGGGTGTGGATGTGGTTACAGGAGGAAAAGCCTTCCTGAAGTGGGCTGAAATAATGAAGGCTTGATCTAGGAGGCAAGGCATCCTTCCTGATCTGTATTATAAGTGACTACAATAGCTAATGAGTGGAACCCGTCTTAGATATCAAAACCCTGACTTGTCTCCCTCTTTCCTTCCGCCATTGAAAACAGAAATAGGTGCGGAGCCCACAGTATCCTCTCCTGGGGCCCCAGGCCTGCCTCTGCATGTTTTCAAGCACAGTGGCAGAAGCACGAGGCCACCCGCCCACCCGCAACTAGAGGGAGCCGGCTGGGGCCCCAGGACCCCAACCAGGATGGCATCTGATCACCAGAGGGCTGGGTGTCTTCCCTGCCCAGTCTCATGATGTCAGGGTGCTTGATAGCATTGTTGTCCAAAAATAAACTAATAATAATCAGCGCTGCTTCCTCTTCCTCCCTCTGTGCAGTTTCAGAGCCCACTTCCTGAGAGCTCCCTGGGCAAAGGCTCCATGCCCTCTCCAAGGGTTGGCGCTGATCAGCCCTCTGTTCTGTTTGGGCTCTCTCAACTCAGTAACCCCACAGAAGATGGTGTCCTCAGAGGCCCAGGGAGTGGTCCCAACCCACTTTGTAAACCCTGGGCAGTTGCTGAAGGCAGATCTTCCGTCAAAGGTAAATACTGGGTGGAATTCCCAACACAGGAGGTCGCCCGGGTGCAAACTTGCCCTGGAAATACATGGAAATGCTCCCTGATCTATCAAGTCACCCTTCTCAAGATTCAGAAAGCTTCAGTGACCCAGAGGAATACCAAGGGGGAAATGGTGAGATGGCGGGGCTGTCTGCTGTCCTCCTGCATCTCCTCACAGTCTAGTCTCATCTTCTCTCTAAGCACCCACCACAGGTACGCGCACGCGCGCACACACACACGAACTCAGAGACACCCCCCAACACACACACACACACCGCCCTCTCTTCTGCCTTGGATGACACAGAAAGGATTTATTTAACAGGAGACTGAACATTTTGAACATGGAAATGTGAATATCTGTGAACACTGAATAGGCTAGATTAGTAAGAGCAGAGACTGGAAGAAAGGCCAGGTGGGTGTCTTCTCCTGTCTTTTCCTTCTAATTAGCATTCAGTCAGACTTTATAGAGGACGTGCTACATCCTGGGGATGATTCACACATTGTCCCTGCCTCCCAGTTACTCCTCCTCTGATGAGGGTTTGCAAACGAACTTTCTTCCATCATTTCTCCCCCAAAACATGTATCAATTGATATCGTTACTTGCCAAACATGAAATAACATAAGGACATGAATTCTAGAGGAATTTTGTTTTGAGAAATGAAAATATAGATTTCAGAAACCACTGGGAAAGGAAGATTTACAGGACCAAATAACTGACAAAAATGTTAACTTGCCAGAGAAGAAAGACTCAAAAATATTCCATTGGCATAAACCTAGATAACAGGAGAATGAGGGTGCCTGTGTAGGGGAGTGAAAATAATTTTCTCCTCCACTCTTCATAGGTTTCTAGCTAGGTCTCCCTGTTAGGGGCGTTCAAACCAGAGCGACTCCATCTTGAGTGAGGGCTAGGAAAAATGAGGCTGGGACCTGCTGGGCTGCATTCCCAGAAAGTTAGGTATTCTTAGCCTCTAGGTGTTTACGGTTAAGGGAACAGGTTGATAATGTTTACTAAACAGACCCAGACTTGGGAGTGTCCTGATATCCCAATATCTTGAGAACAGAAGCATTCTTAATTTTGCTTTAAAGATGACATCAATTCTTGCAAAATAAAGTAATTAAGAAAATTAACCCTTTATCATAAACCCTTGTAGCAGAGTACATCTCCCCACGATCTTTTTTTTTATCCTATATATAAACAGGATTTATCCTATATATACCTAGGGAGGACATGTTTCCCCTCTTACTTTCGAGAACGCCCTGCTCTGTCTATGAGTAGCTATCCTTTCACCACTTTAATTCCTTAATAAACTTACTTTTGCTTTGCACTGTGGACTCGCCCTGAATTCTTTCTTGCGCGAGATCCAAGAACCCTCTCTTGGTGTCCGGATAGAGACTCCTTTCTGGTAACATCACTATGTTGCCCAGGCTGGTCTTGAACTCCTGGCCTCAAACCATCCTATAGATTCGACCTCCAAAAGTGCTGGGGTTACAGGCATGAGCCACTGTGCCCAGCTGGAACAGTCTTTATGAAGGTGAATTAAAGCTGTGAGACATGAGACCAGAAAAGAGGCACCAGGATTAATGGATTTTGGTGGAGAATGAGCCACAGAAACGCCATCATGAGGCAAATGGTGAGGCCTAACCCTGCCTTCTCAGTCCTCGGGATGGGAGACCGGGCTAGAGAAGAGAAGGCTGGTGTGAAAACGCCGGGAGGGTGAGTTTTGGCAAAAATGGGGGCATCTTCAATTTCACTTGGCACCAAAAGGAAAATTCAATGCACATTCTTTCCTGGATGTCCAAAAGCCTAATGAGGTTTTGCTTTCTTTGTCTTCTCTTTCCGGAGCCCTCATCGAGCCTCATTCTCACATCGTAAGGATTTAGAGGCCCTAAGCACTGAGGACGCTGTGGTGCCACAAAAATAGACAAGCAGGGCATGTGCACTGAAGCTGGAAGAGCCTTCTTCTGTGTTTTCATTGCAAAATCAGAACTTTGGTGAGTTTTTTAAAAATGTTTTTAAATGTTTGTGCCCCTGTTTTGCTGATGCCCTGGGAATCCCAGCACGGCCTTTTCACCGAGCGCTGCTTCTCAGTCTTCATGAGAGCCTGGAGCTCTGTGCTCGGCTCTTTCCTGTCCTCCTGGGCTGGCCTTGTGCTTTCGTGACTGGGTCAGGCTCCTGGGCTCTGTGTCTGATGCAATCAGTGCCACCTGAATGCCTGGGCGGCCTCAGCATACGGCACTAGACACCGGACCGGGCCCTCGCGTGTGACACCATGGCCGTTTCAGATCCGCCGCAAACCCCCGGCCCCAGTGCTGCCCCCGGTCCCCTCACACTCTGGAAAGATTTGCTGGAGCCACTCTGTCCTTTTCTTTAGTGCAGCTGTTGGCTGATAAACCTGCTCCTGCTCTCTCTAAGGCAAGGCCAAGCACAGCTCCTGTCCCCTGAGGGCATGTGCTTTTGCACTGCCCGAGGCTGCTCCTTGGCCCCAAGTCCATAGTGCTTTGCTTCTCAGGACAGTTTTCCATTCTCAGGTGAGCACTCAGAGGAGCTCTCCCAGTGGCACAGTTCCAGGTCCACCTGAATCCTTTCAGGGAGGACCTCATCCCTCTGAATGCTGGTGATCACATTTCAACACAATTTATGAAGCGTACTTCATAGGAAAAACTTAGAAAACTTTTCCAGAACCACCAGGCTTAGGCACTCTTCTTTCTTTGCTTCAAAGAAACAAAGATGGTATTTAAGCATGACGTTTAAACTCTTTGGGATCCACTCTAGAGAATTCCTCATTGTTCTGGGTCATCACCCAGGTATCCAGGAGATACACATATTGTTAAACTTCTGTTTGTTTTTCTTTTGTTAATTTGCCTTTTGTTACAGAGAGACTCCCAGCTGGGAACCCATGAAGTTGGAGGTTTATGGGAATGTCTAGATATATTTAGAAATCATAAAATTGTTATTTTGCTACTCAACTTGTTCAAGAGAAGAAACAGTGTCACAGAAAGAGGCCCAGACTGGGGACAGCAATCCCAATTCTGCAACCAATGGGCTCTGTCACTGTGGGGCCTTTCCATGCCTCTGCTTCCTCATCTGAAAATGAGCGGGTTGGACTAGATTTTTCACTACAATTCCTTTAAGTTCTACCATGCGGAGGTTTTTTAATTGCTACCTTCTTAAGTGACATAGTTTTGCAATTAAGAACTCCCAAGTTCCTCTTTGCCGTTGGTATTTGAGATGTTAAGAATGGAAACGCTGATCCCCTCAGACCCGCTTTGCAGATAACCCTGCATTTTACGGAGATGTCAAAGCAGGAAGTGCTTGGTTGGAACATCTGCTGACAGCCTCATCTCTTTTTGCAAGATCATGATGTTCTGCATGCTCCTGTGGCCCCTTATTTCATGTTAGTAAGAATTTTATATTTATTTATTAACCTAAGGTAATGTGGTAAATTCCATGGTGGCTTACCTAACTTCTGAGTAAGCTTTATTTTTATTTTTATTTTTTTTCCATGTTTCCTCCTGGCAAGCTCTCCCTGCAAATTTTGAAACAACTTTAAAGATGAATAAAAAGCAGCTCAGCAAGTGAATCCCAGACCCCAGTAAGAGAGTGTCTCCCCCAACTCACATAGTGAAGGGCCAGTAGTGCGCATCATCCCCAGAACCACCGTGAGAGTGAGGCTGGTAGCGGGTAGCACCCTGCCTGTGATGAAGCCAGCACACTATGACGAGCAGCAGCTTCTAGACCCGTGGACCATGTGCACTGCCAACACCCTCCCTCCGGGGACTCCTCCTGCCTCCCATACAGGGCCAAACTCTGACGCCCATGAGCTCGCTCAGAATTGGCTCAGGCTGCAATCACTTCTCTTCTCCTATCTCCACACCATTCCCTGGTGGTGGACAGCTTCTCCTTTGAGAACCACACCTGCCTTGTCACACAAAAGGAGACACCACCCACCCTCCTGCTGAGGGCTGCTCCCCTGGGGCCTTCTCAGCACACCTCTTTCTCTAGGTCAAAAAACAAACGTCACATGCTGAATTTTTACCTTTTTTAAAGTGACTCCGAATTTTGGCACCAGCAATTCAACACTTGAATAAGATTTGAAAACCTCACAACAAATCACAAATATATTATGGGCCCTGTTGAAGGTGGTATTGTGGTTAATGTATTTCTCTCTCTCTCTCTCTCTTTCTGTGTGTGTGTGTGTGTGTGTGTGTCTGTGTGTGTGTGTGTGTGTGTGTGTGTGTGTGTGTGTCTGGCTGGCTGGCTGTCTCTTCTGAGACAGGATCTTGCTCTGTCACCCAGGCTGGAGAACAGTGGTGCAATCACAGCTCACTGTGCCCTTGAACTCCTGGGCTCAAGCAATCCTCCCACCTCAGCCTCCCAAAGTGCTGGAATTACAGGTGTGCACCACCTTTCCCAAGACCTTTCTATCTTTCTTTTCATATTCATTTATTCATCCAACAAATATTTACTGAATCATTACTGTGTGTTACACACTGAGATTTCAAAGCCAGAGAAGAGTTGATTTTCGTGGGAGAAATAGGAATATAAATAACTTACACCACAAACAAAGTCCTGGCTGTGCCCCGGCACTATCAGGCAAAAATACAAAAATTCTTACTGGCAAGAAATAAGAGGCCATAGTCCCAGGGCACTGGCTTAGTGTACTCCTCCCCATACTCTACAATTATAAAGGAATTATTGTCTCATTTTACAGAAGAGCAAGTTGAGGCTCAATGGGACTAATTCACTCAGTGAATTCTTCCTCCTGAAAGAAGAAAGTGGTAAAGTTGGTCTTGTCCTTTTGGCTGCAGCTAACACCCTGTCTCTCCTGACTCTCCATAATGGGAAAGGGTTGCTTGACCCTTGAAGCCATGTCCCAAGGTTCCTTGTGGCATGTTCCTAATGACCTCATGACAGCTGAATCTCCTGATCCTGCCCAGGGTCAACACAGAGAAAGGAGAGAAACCTAGGATGTCTAGGCTGCAACTCAGGGACCTGTGGCTCCTGTGCCAAGCATATGAAGCACCCCTTGGACAATCGTTTCCTAAGAAAATCTGCCCCGTTCATGCATTATTTAAAAAGCAAAGGAAAGAAAACAAAGAAACCCCTTAAAGCTCTTGTAATAAATTCACCATTCCTTTATTCTGTGAACTGTCATTTATTGAACACAGGCTTTGGGAATAGAGGGATCAATAAAACTCAGCTGAAATCCAAGGCAGAGCAAGATGTCTGAATAGAACCTTGCAGTGATCATGCCCCCACCCTCCCCTGCAGGATATTGAATTGAGTGCAAACACACGCAAGAAAACACCTTCACAAGAGCTAAAATATCAGGTGAGAGATCACAGGACCCGGTTTTAGCATAGTAACAAGAAAAGAGGCATTGAAGAGAGTAGGAAGGACAATCCAGCATTGCCCGCACTGTTCTTCCTGCAGGACCAGGCAGCTCAATGTGGAGAGAGAATCTTTGTGCTTGGGAAAGGGAGAGGGAGGTGACTGCGGCACTTTGCTTCAGAACTCACTGCCGGCCCCACCACAGTGGAACACAGCACTGGGCAGAATTCTATGCCCTTGATTCCAGGCCAGTGCTCACAAATGGAACACTTAGATTGGCCCCAGGCCAGAGAGGAATCCACCACCCCAGTGGGAGGAACCCAATTTCCAGCCTGCTTCATCACTGGCCGATTAAAGTGGCTGGTAGGCCTTAGTGACTGTGGTCTTTTGGCAAGCCCTAGTGCTGAACTAGTGTGAGAGGTTGTGGGCTTGGGGTGCAACCCAGCCTGACACCAGCTGCAGCCATGGGAGTGCTCACATCACACTTCTGTCAACTCCAAGCAGAACAGTGTGGAAAGAAACTTCTGCTCAGAAGAAGGAGAGAGAAGGTTACAGAAGATTTTGCCTTGGAACTTACTACCAGCCCTGCCGCAATAAAAGACAGCATTGGGGAAAACCTTGAAGCCCCCAGTTTTAAGCTGTTTCTCCTGGGCAATGTGTCTAAAGCCTCACTGGACCAGTAGGGAATCTGCTACAACAGTGAGACAGACCTCAGTCCTGGCCAACTTCACTCCTGGCTGACTAAAGTTGCCTTGTGCCTTGAATAAACATCAGCAGAAGTCAGGCAGTAGCTCTCTCAGGCCTTGACAAGCCCTGATACTGCACTGGTCTGGGAGGTCACGGGCTTCAAGTGTGATCCAGCATGGTGCCAGCTGCAGTGAACATGGGAGTGCTCTTGTCATCCCACCCCCAACTCCAGACTTACAGAATGGAGAGAGAATCCTTCTGCTTGGGAGAAAGAGAGGGAAGTGAATGAGGGACTTTGCCTGGAAACCCAGGGAATTTTCCCTAATCTTACCCAGGTACATCAGAACTAGGTGTTTAGCAATCTGCAAGAAAAATTACAGCATACCTGAGCTTAGGGTGTCTTCTTGGATTAAATAAGGCACCAGTGACCAACCCTGGAGAGATGAAGATGTGTGACCTCTCAGGGAATTCAAAACAGTTTTTATGAGGAAGCTCAATGAATTTCAAATAACACAGAGAAGCAATCAAAAAATGTATGAGTATTTAACAAAGAGATTGAAATAAATTTTAAAAATCAAACAGAAGCCCTGGAGCTGAGAAATTCAATTGATGAGCTGAAAAGTGCAATAGCATCTTAACAGTAAAATTGACCAAAAAGGAGAAAAAATCCATGAGCTCAAAGATAAGCTATTTGAAAATACACAGTCAGAGGAGGGAAAAGGGAACTAATTTTTAAAAGAAACAGAACACTTATAAGATCTAGAGAACAATCTCAGAAGAGCAAATCTGAGTCATTGGCCCTTAAAGAGGGGTAGAAATTTGATTCAAAGAAATGACAACAGAGAACTTTCCAAACCTAGACAAACATATGAATATCCAGGTACAAGAAGGTCAAAGGTCACCAAGCAGGTTTAACCAAAATAAGACTACCCCAAAGCATGTAATAATCAAACTCCCAACGGTCAAAGACAAAGAGAGGATCCTAAAAGCAACAAGGGAAAAGAAGCAAATAACACCTAAAGGAGCTCCAGTACATCTGGCCTCAGACTTCACAGTGAGAGCGTTACAGGCCAGAAGGAAGTGAGATGACATGTTCAAAGTGCTGAAGGAAAAAACTGCCAACCAAGAACTGTAACCAGCAAAGCTATCCTTCAAACATAAAGCAGAGTTAAAGACTTTCCTGGACAACAAAAGCTAATGGAATTCATCACCACCAGACATGTCTTACAAGAATGCTAAGGAAGTTCTTCAATCTGAAAGAAAAGGATACTAATTTGCAAAAGGCAGACGTGTATAAAAGTCACTGGTAAAAGTAAGTACACAGACAAATTCAGAATACTCTAATACTGTGATTGTGATGTAGAAATTCATATCTTTAGTATAAAAACTTAAAAAAATCCATTAAACATAATGGTAACTACCACAATGTGTTGAGAATTAGGCAAAATAAAAAGATGCAAATTAAGACAATAAAAGCTTAAATGTAGGTGGAAAGATGGAGTTAAAGTGCAGAGTTTTTCAGTTTTTCCTTACTTGTTTGTTTCTTTTCTCTTCTTTGCAGTCAAAGTTAAGTTGTCATCAGTTCAAAATAACTTGTTATAACTATAAGATGTTTTGAGTAAGCTTCATGGTAATCACAAAGCAAAACCTATAATAGTACGATACAAATAAAAGGCAAAGAATTAAAACATACCGCCAGAAAAAAATCACTCTCCACAAAGGAAGATATTAAGAATGGAAGGAAAAAAGAGGCATTATAAAACAGTCAGAGAATAAATAACAAAAAGGCAGTAGTAAATCTTTATAAATAATAACATTAAATGTAAATAAACTAAATTCTCCAATTAAAAGACATTGAGAGGCTGAATTTTTTTTTAAAACTCAACTATATGCTGCCTATAAGACATGCACTTCACCTATAAAGACACACATAGACTGACAGTGAAGAGATGGGAAAAGATGTTTCCTGTAAATAGAAACCATGAAAAAGAAGGAGTAGTTATGCTTTTATCACATAAAATAGACTTCAAGTCAAAAACTGTAAAAAGAGACAAAAAAGGTAATTATGTAATAACAAAAGGGTTAATTCAGCAAGATGATATGGCAATTATAAATATTTATGCACCCAACACTGGGTCACCAAAATATGTAATGCAAATATTAATAGATCTAAAAGAAAGGCAGACCTCAATACAATAAGAGTTGGATACTTCAACATGCCACTTTAGATCATTCAGACAGAAAATCAACAAAGAAACATTAGAATTAACTGACACTCTAAACCAATGGACCTGACATTTACAGAATATTTCATCCAACTTCTGCAAAATACACATTCTTTTCATCACATGGAATATTCTCCAGGATGGACCATATGTTAGGCCACAAAACAAGTTCTCAACAAATTCAAAAAAATCAAAATCATATCAAGTATCTTTTTGACCACAATGGAACAAAACTAAAAATTAATAACAAGACAAACTTTTGGAAATTTTACAAATACATGGAAATTGGCTGGGCACAGTAGCTCATGCCTGTAATCCCAGTTCTTTGCGAGGCTGAGGCAAAAGAGTTGCTTGAGCTAAGGAGTTTCAGACCAGCCTGAGCAACATGACAAAACCGCATCTCTACAAAAAATACAAAAATTAGCTGGGTATGGTGGCTCCTGCCTGTAGTCCCCGCTACACGGGAGGCTGAGGTAGGAGAGTCGCTTGAGCCCAGGAGGTCAAAGCTGCAGTGAGCCATGATCACACCATCACACTCTAGCCTGGGTGACAGAGTGAGGCCCTGTCTCAATAAATGAATAAATACATAAATAAATAAATGGAAATTAAACAATATACTCCTGAATGACCATTACGTCAATTAAGAAATCAAGAAGAAAATGTTAAAATTTCTTAAAACAAATGAAAGTGGAATTACAACATACCAAAACCTATGAGATACAGCAAAAGCAATATTAAAATAGAAGTTTATAGCAATAAATGCCTATATCAAAAAAGTAGAAAGACTTCAAATAAACCTAATGATGCACCTCAAGGAATTAGGAAAGCAAGAACAAACCAAACATAAAATTAGAAAGAAAGAAAAAATAAAGATTAGAGCATAAATAAATGAACTTGAGACTAAAAAATACAAAAGATCAAGAAAACAAAAACTTGGATTTTTGTAAAAACAAAAATCAATAAATGTTTAGCTATACTAAGAAAAGAAGAGAGAAAATCCAAATAAATAAAGTCAGAGACAAACAAGGAGTCATTACAACAGATACCACAGAAATACAAATACTCACTAGAGACTCTTATGAACAACTTTATACCAAAAAGTTGAAAAACCTAGAAGAAATGGATAAATTTCTAGACACATACAGCCTACCAAGATTGAACCATGAAGACATAGAAACTTGAACAGAACAATAATGAGTAATGAGAGTTGAAGCTGTAGCAAATAGTCTCCCATCAAAGCCCAGGACCTGATGTCTTCATTGCTAAATTCTACCAAACATTCAAAGAAGAATTAATGCCAATTCTACTCAAACCATTCCTAAAATTGTAGAGGAGGGAATACCTCTGAACTCATTCAATGAAGCCAACATTACTAATACCAAAACCAGACAAGAACACAAAAACAACAACAACAAAAAACTACAGGCCAATATCACTGATGAACATAGAAGCAAAAATCCTCAACAAAATACTAGCAAACAAAATTCAACAACACACTAAAAAGATTATTCACCATAATCAAGTGGGATTCATCTCAGGAATGCAAGGATGATTCAACATATACAAATCAATCAATGTGATACAATACAGTAACAGAATCAAGGACAAAACATATGATTATTTTAATAGGTACTGGAAAATCATTTGATAAAATTCAACTTGCTTCATGATAAAAATCCTCAACAAACTGGATATAGAAGGAACATGTCTGAAAACAATAAAGGCCATATGTGACAAACACATAGCTAACATCATAGTAAACTGGGAATAATTAAAACTTTTCCTCTAAGATCTAGAACAAGACAAGAATGCTTATTTTCACCACTTTTTTTCAACATAGTACTGAAATTCCTAGCCAGAACAATTAGGCAAGAGAAAGAAATAAAAGGCGTCCAAATTGGAAAGGACCAAGTCAAATTGTTCTTGTTTGCTGGTGACATGATTTTATATTTAGAAAACCCTAAAGACTCTACCAAAAAACTGTTAGAACTGACAAACAGATTCAATAAAGTTGCAGCATACTAAATCAACATGTAAAAACCAGTAGCATTTCTATACACCAACAGCACACAGCCTGAAAAATAAATCAAGAAAGCAATCCCATTTCTAATAGCTACAAAAAATTAAAATACCTAAGAATAAGTAGTGAAATTTCCAAAGAAATTTCAATTTTAATTCTAGAGATATTTCCCAAGAAGTATAATATCTCTACAATTAGAACTGTGAAACACTGGTGAAAGAAGTTGAAGAGGACACACACAAAAAGGAAAGATATCTCATGTTCATGGATTGGAAGAACCAATATTGTTAAAATGTCCATACTACCGAAAGCAATCTACAGATTCAATACAATCTCTATGAAAATAGCAATAATTGGCCAGGAGCAGTGGCTTATGCCTGTAATCCCAGCACTTTGGGAGGCCAAGGCAGGCAGATCACCTGAGGTCAGGAGTTCGAGACCAGCCTGGCCAACATAGTGAAACCATGTCTCTGCTAAAAATACAAAAAGTGGCCAGGTGTGGTGGCACATGCCTGTAGTCCCAGCTACTCAGGAGGCAGGAGAATCGCTTGAACCCAGGAGGCGGAGGTTGCAGTGAGCTGAGATGGTGCCGCTGCACTCCAGCCTAGGTGACAAAGCAAGACTCTGTCTCAAAAAAACAAATAGCAAAACAAAAAATCCAAGAGCATTCTTTACAGAAACAGAAAAAAAAATCCTAGAATTAATATGGAACCACAAAAGACTCCAAACAGCCAAAGCAATCCTGAGCAAAAAGAACAAAGCTGGTGGCATCACAATATCTGTCTTCAAATTGTACTACTAAGCTACAGTAACCAGAACAGCATGGTACTGGCATAAAAACAAATACCTAGACTAATGGAACAGGATAGAAAACTCAGAAATAAGTCCATGTATTTACAGCCCACTCATTTTTGACAAAGGTCCCAAGAATGTACATTAGGGAAAGGACAGTCTTAGTAATAAATAGTACTGGGAAAACTGGATATTGATATCCATATGCAGAAAAATGAAACTAGACCCCTATCTCTTGCCATATACAAAAATCAAATCAAAATGAATTAAAGACTTAAATGTAAGACTTAAAATTATGAAACTACTACAGGAAAACATTGGGGAAACACTCCAGTACATTGGTCTGGGCAAAGATTTTTTGAGTAAGACCTCAAAAGCACAGGCAACAAAAGCAAAATAGACAAATGGAATTAAGCTAAAAAACTTCTGCACACCAAAGGAAACAATCAACAGAGTGAAAAGACAACCCACAGAATGGGAGAAAATATTTCCAAACTATCCATCTGACAGAATATATGAGGAAATCAGGCAACTCAACAGAAAACAAAAACCCAAATAATACAATGAAAAGAGGCAAATGATCTAAATAGACATTTCTCAAAAGAAAATATGCAAATGACCAACAGATATATGAAAATATGCTTAACATCACTAGTCATAAGGGATATGTAAATCAAAACCACAATGAGATACCATCTCACCCCAGTAAAAGTGGCTGTAATCAAAAAGACGAAAAATAACAGATACTGGCAAACAAGCCAAGGAAGGCGAACTCTCATGCAATGTTGGTGGGAATGTAAATTAGTACAGCCATTGTGGAAAACAGTACGGAGTTTTCTTAAAAAACTAAAAATAAAACTACCCTATAATCCAGCAATTCCACTTCTGGGTATTTATATCTGAAACAAAGGAAATCCACATATCAAAGAGATATCTGCTCTCCCATGTTTATGGCAGCACCATTCACAATAGTCAAAATACGGACTCAACCCAATGTTCATGAACAGGTGAATGGATAAGGAAAATGTGGTATATATACACACAATGGAATATTATTCTGCCAAGAAAAGAATGAAATCCTGTCATTTGCAGCAACATGGATGGAACTGGAGGACATTATGTGAAGCGAAATAAGCCAGGCACAGAAAGACAAATATCGTATGTTCTCACTTGTGGGAGCTAAAAAAACAGCTAATCTCATGGATGTAGAGAATAGAATGACAGTTACCAGAAGCTGGGAAGGGGAAGAGAGTAGGGGGATGAAGAGAGGTTGGTGTATGGATACAAATATATAGTCAGATAAAAGAAATAAGTTTTAATGTTTGATAGCACAGTTAGGTGAATATAGTAAACAATAATTTATTGTATATTTTTAACTAGCTAGAAAATAATACTCAGAACATTCCCAGCAGAAAGCTATGATAAATGTTTGAGTTGAAGGCTATCTCAATTTCCTTGATTTGATCATTATATATTGTATGAACATACATATTTTGATACATAGTGTATCAAGATATTACATGTGCTCCATAAATATGTAAAATCATTATGTATCAATAAGGAAAATAAATAAAATAATAATAAAAGTTAAGTCTGAACATGTTTCTTTAGAAAAGCAAATTTAAAACTTGGCCACCATTAGATAGAAGACAGTTGCAATCACCTGTGAAGACACCTTCAAAGCCCAGTCAGACTCCTGGAACTCAGTTCACACAGTAGATGTCTCTTGTTCTGCATCTGAAGGTGAGAGCCTGGCCTACTCTCTAAGCCCTGAGGTGTTCTTCCAGGGAACTGTTTAGGATTGGAGTTCTTTGACAGCACCCCTGAATCCTCCATATCTTTCAAAGTCTTGGTCCCAGCATTCCTGGCTGACCAAGGAAACAGCCCCTTGAATCCTCCATGTCACCAGCACCCATCTGAGGAAGCACTCAGAGGATGTGTTCAGAAGGTGGGGAGGCGGCCAGGCATGGTGGCTCATGCCTGTAATCTCAGCACTTTGGGAGGCCAAGGCGGGCGGATCACGATGTCAGGAGTTCGAAACCAGCCTGACCAACATGGTGAAACCCCGTCTCTACTAAAAATACAAAAATTAGCTGGGCGTGGTGGTGTGTGCCTGTAATCTCAGCTACTTGGGAGGCTGAGGCAGGAGCATTGCTTGAAACCAGGAGGCGGAGGTTGTGGTGAGCTGAGATCATGCCATTGCACTCCAGCCTGGGCAATAAGAGCAAAACTCCGTCTCAAAAAAAAAAAAAAAAAAAAAGGTGGGGAGGCAAGGGGCCAGGAGTCCTCTGAAGGTACCTGCCATCTAAAAGCTCTGTCATCACCCCAGCCGACGCATATCAAGAATACTATCTCAGAGATAATATTTTCTTTTTTTTGAGACATTCTTGCTCTGTCTCCCAAGCTGGAAGTGGCTCACTCGGCTCACTGCAAGCTCTGCCATCCGGGTTCACGCCATTCTCCTGCCTCAGCCTCCCAAGTAGCTGGGACTACAGGTGCCTGCCACCACGCCCGACTAATTTTTTTTTTTGTATTTTTAGTAGAGACGGGGTTTCACCGTGTTAGCTAGGATGGTCTCGATCTCCTGACCTCATGATCCGCCCACCTCGGCCTCCCAAAGTGCTGGGATTATAGGTGTGAGCCACCACGCCTGGTCAGAGATAATATTTTCAAGAATATCAAGAAGATAAGCAGGAGAGAGAATGGGACCTATGCTCCCTGGGTCCTGGGTCACCTTTCCCCAATTCCCTGAGCTGAAAGATAAAGGTGATGGTCAGGCAGGGGTTGGCAAGGAAGAGAAAGAGGAAGAAAGACCAGCAGGATCAGAGAAGTGCACCTGGAATCCTGTTTCCACACCACTATGGGTGACTGCAGACTATTCTGCATTTGTGGAGTTGAGGCAATGCCTGGTTTTATTAATATTTTCATGGAAGGGATTGTAATCAAAACATAGGCACTGCTTGCACACTGTAGATTCTGAATAAGTATCTGTGAATAAAAGATTAAATGAGCATGTATCACAGATTAAAAGCATTGGCAAATTAACCAAGCAGAATTTACGTGCTCGGGGTCCAAGAGGTTGGAGAGATGATTTGCAATCTAGTTCAGGAAGGCTTCCTGGAAGACAGATGGCAGCTGAATAATGGCAGGACAGGCATTTCCAGGTCACACATTTCCTGCACACACATAGCATGTGCAGGGCTGTGAGCCACTGTGAGGGCTAGTTTATACCTTGGTGAGAAGTTTGCTATAATGAGACATAAAATATGAGATGGGGAGAAGTGGAAAGTGATATTTAAAAGGTTAAGATTTTAGTGAGAAATGTGGACTTGTTCTATAAAAGCTAGACATCAACTACAGTTTTTAAAGAAAATGGCGCAATTAGGATTTATTTTTAGAAAAACTATTTGGATAGCAATGTAAAGGAGCAGAAATTCGAGAAATTTCTAGAGCAGAAATTCTAGAAATTCTGGTGGTGGTGAGTCTAGCTAAAAGGCTACTGTCCTTGTGAGAGGTGGTCAGGTAATTACATGGAATAAAAAGTTGGGGTTGGCCAGGTGGCATGGTGGCTCACATCTGTAATCCCAGCACTTTGGGAGGCTGAAGTGGGGAGATCACGAGGTCAGGAGTTCGAGACCAGCCTGGCCAACATGGTGAAACCCTGTCTCTACTAAAAATACAAAAATTAGCCAGGCATGGTGGCACATACCTGTAATCCCAGTTACTCAGGAGGCAGAGGCAGAAGAATCACTTCAACCAGGGAGGCGGAGACTGCTGTGAGCCAAGATAGCACCACTGCACTCCAGCCTTGGCAACAGAGTGAGACTCTGTCTCAAAAAAAAAAAAAAAAAAAAAAAAAAAGTTGGAGTCAATTTGGGGAACAAATCTGAGATACACAGGCACTACTGACAAATTACTACTGACATAATAATTTGGAACAAGTTAGATACGGGAAGAGAGAAGGCTAGGCTGCTGTTTCCTAAGTCACCTATTAGGAATCCAGGGAGCTATGGGGCTTGCATTATGGTGCTTCCTCCACAAAAACATGGAACATCCCCAGTGAGACAGACCCTCATCCCAACTTATAATAAATACACAGGTTTCATAAGGAAAACAAGAGTTTCACCACAAACTTATAGCTTAACATCTATGTTAGGCCAGGCCCTTTCACTCTGAGGTGAAAGACAACAGGTGAGCAGGTTCTGAGGCATCAAAGGACAAAGTCCACAAGGAGCATCCCGAATAAACAGATTTGTCTTAGGAGAAACTCACCTTTTACATATGAGTAAAAACATCATCTGAATCCTGCTCTCCAAATAAAACGAGAGAATTTAGGCCAGGTGTGGTGCCTCACACCTATAATCCCAACACTTTGGGAGGCCGAGGCTGGAGGATCACTTCAGATCAGGAGTTTCAGACCAGCCTGGGCAATATGGCAAGACCCCATCTCTACAGAAAATACAAAAGTTAACCAGGCGTAGTGGTGTACATCTGTAATCCCAGCTACTCAGGAGGCTGAGGCATTCAAGGTTGCAGTGAGCTATGATCTTGACACTGCACTCCAGTCTGGGTGAAAGCACGAGACCCTGTCTCAAAAAAGAAAGAAAAGAAAGAAAGAGAGAAAGAAAGAAAGAGAGAGAGGGAGGGAGGGAGGAAGGAAGGAAGGAAGGAACAAAGGAAGGAAGGAAGGAAAAACAGAAAAGAAAATGATAGAATTTGAGTTCCTGATAAGCATCTTAGAATCTCCGTGGTGCAGACTGGTTGGTGATGGGTAACCATGTCAACTTAGTGGGACAGGGGTTTCATGGGAAGGACACTAGACTAGAAGAGCTGAATTCCAGTCTTAGCTCCACACGTGAGTGTGAGTAAGTGTGAGAGTGAGTGGGGAGGGTGTGAATCTGGGCAATTTCCTTAATCTCTGGGGCCCACATTCTCAAACTTGAATGCCTTTATAAGTCTCCTGAGGAGTTTGTTAAAAATGTAAGTTTCTTTGTGGTGATTATTTCACCATGTAGATGTATATCAAAACATTACATTGTGCACCTTAAGTTATACTTTTTATTTGTTAATTATACCTCACTAGAGATAAAAATAAAGAGTAAGATTTTTTAAAAAGCAAATTTCTGAGCTTCATCCTAGAAGTTCTTATTTCCTGTTCCAGGAGCAGAGATCAGAAACCCAATTTTTAAAATAAATGCTTCTGATGTGGATGATCTATGTATTATAATGTGAGAAAAACTTTGATTTCTCATGAATTAACTTAGAATAATTTTTTTCCTGTGTGTCTCCTGAGGTCTCAGCGAGCAGAAAAAAAGACAATCTATATAAAATAGTGTTGTAAACTTAAGATACTATACAACTGCAGAATGTTCTGTGAATAAGACTCCTATTACTCCCCATAAAACCTTTTGTATTCCCCACTAAAATAGTCCAGATTCTTTGCTAGGTATGTAGTATATTGGGCACAGAGTCTTTTATGATTTCTGGGTCACACTCTGCATTCTAACCTTCACCATCTTTATGTGTTTTTTTTTCTCTCCATTTTCCCCCCAAAGTCCAAGGCCTCCTCGAGTTTTGGGTTTTATACGATCTTTGTCAGTCAGTCTTAATCCAGTTGCATTTCATTTGCAACAGATTCTCTTCAAGCCCCTGCACTGTCAATCTTGTCATGAAAATCACTCACAGATGCAGAGCTGTCAGTAGCATAGGTTTGTGACAGATTTGGGACATCAGAGCCATACTGAGTCCCGTGAGACTTTACCCAGGCCCTGGGACTTGGTCCAACTTTGGTTGGCGATGCTTTTATTCCTGGCTTCACTGCTTCTGCACTCCCTGTCCAAAGCTGTCTCTGACCCTTTGTTGATACCCTCCGTTAACAGTCCCTCAATACACGACAAAGGGCTACACCTACATACTGGTCTTTCAGAGGCACCAGCCCCAAGGACTGGCTGGGGAGTGGGGTTTATACAGACCTCAGTTCTGTCCTTCCCAAACTCCCCGACACCCAACACACACACATCATCTGTGCTTTATTGAATTCTCATCCTTTCCTCTTGTTCTAACTCAAATAAGCTGTACTGTTCCTTCTGTTCTGGCCTGTCAGCCAGTGAGCAGGATGAAATGAATGTGAATCAATGAATAAATAAGTGATACAGATACAAGAGAGTCAGTGGTGTGATAGCTAACTCTTGGGGCTCTGTGGGCCAGGGTAAGGACAGAGCAAAACTCCACTGAGGGTGGCCTCTAAGGGTGGCCAAATACAAAGTATAAATGGCACCAGGGACTACTTACATGGCAACTTGGAAAGACTGTGTAACTCTATCATGCTTCCAGCTATTGTCATTTTTCCAACTTTAGGTTATTCTTTCTTTTAAGAATACTTTCTTCTGCTACTCTGCAGCTGGGATGCTTATAAGCCAGTTAATTGGTGCCAACATAAAGAAAGGCCCTTTGGTTCCATTTTCCCAGGTTTGGGGGGACATCTGAGCCAAGAGAACTGTGCCATCCTCATACATTAATGAGCTATCTGTGACTTGGGCATTTTGGAACAAAAGTGTGGTATGGAATGTGGCCAAATCACTCACACAGTGTGTAAATGCATTCACTTCCTCCTCATATATTATAGACTACAAGCAGGGGTCTAGCAGAGCGGGGTGGCGGGAGTCCAACAGTGAACAAGACATCCTGGCCTTTCTGAGATCATTTTCTCAAAAGAAAGACAGAGGAGTCAACAGGCAAGTAAAATAGGCTACAACAGAAGGTTCTGTTTGTTGTGTTTATTCTGGGGAAAAACTGCTCCCCTCACAGTGTATCTATAGTGTCGTGAAATTAGAAAACAATTTTGAAAACTCTGTTCATATTACATGCTTACCAGAACACTCCCATGGGAGGAGGTGTGTTCCTGAGTCATAGAGAAGCTGAGCAGACAGATGGAGCTGATATCATGAGCCAGAATATTTTGTAGGTGCAGGGTCCATCTTTCATCACTGCCATGTGAGTGAGCTGTGAAGTGGGAGGGGACCGTATATGGACTGGACCTCAGGTGCTAAAGGAGAATGAAGACTCTAGAAAGCAATATTTGGTGTAAAACTTGCTTTGGAAGAAGATGTCGAGGTAGCAGGTTCTTTGGCTCCTGGTTCCTTAAAGTTGGCAAGAACTAGGTGCTTGTTAGAAGTGTTGAATCTCAGGTTACACCCCAGATTTCCAGAATTAGGATATGCATTCAGGAAAATCTCCAGATGGTTCATAAGCACATAACAGTTTCAGAAGTGCTGATCTACAACGGGAAAGAAGGTACACCTTACAGCCTATCTCAGAACTCTAGACCTGGAAAAAAGATACAGCCTCGGATGGAGACAAGAGTTGGAGGAGACAGAGTAGGCACAATGCAAAGAAGCTCAAGAGGGTGCTGCTACCGAGGACTGCCCAGGGAATGAGCACATCTCGTACTGAATAAACTGCTCACTGCTTTTTCTGGGACCTCTCCTTACAACCTGAAATCATCTGCCTTAATAAAACCAATAGTAGCTAAGACTTTGATGGTGCCAGACACTCTTCCAAGCACTTTACCTGTATCAAGTCATTCAATCTTCACAACCCATAAGGGGGCTATGAATAGTCTCTTCATTCCACAGATGAGAAAATCGAGGCACTGAGGTGAAGTGGCTTCCCCTAAAAGCCCACACAGCTAGCAAGTACCAGACCAGGCTTCAAACCCAGGCAGTGCCATCCTTTACCACCATGCTCTTGTGCCTTGCAGGATCTTATGCTGTTTGTATTTGCATTTTGCTCTTTTTGTTTTCCTTGGTGCTATGGTTTGAATATGTCCCCCAAGAAAGCATGTGTTAGAAGCTTAATCTCCAATGCAACCGTGTTGGGAGGTGGGGCCTAATGGGAGGTGTTCAGGGTGTAAGGGCTACACTCTCATGGATGGATTCATGCCAATTACAATGGGACTTGAGGCTACAAGTTCAGTCTCTCACTTGCTCTCTTGTCATGCGATTCCTTCTGCCATGTTACGAAGATGCAAAGAAGGCCCTCACCAGATGCTGAGCAGATGTCAGCGCCATGCTCTTGGACTTCCCAGTCTCCAGAATCATAAGCCAAATGTCTTAGTCCATTTTGTGTTGCTATAACAAAATAACAGAGACTGGATAATTTCTAAACAAAAGAAGTTTATTTCTTATAGATCTGGAGGCTGGGAAGTCCAAGTTCAAGTGTCTCACATCTGGCAAGAGCCCTCATGCTGTGTGTCAACCCATGGCGGAAGGTGAGAGGGTAAGTGAAGGCAAAAGACAGAGGAGAGGAGGTCAAACTTACCCTTTTTTCAGAAGCTCCCTCCCACAATAACAACATTAATTCATTCATGAAGGTGGAGCCCTCATTACCTAATCACCTCTTAGAGGTCTCACCTCTCAACACTGTTGCATTGGGGATTAAGTTTCCAACACATCAACTTTAAGGGATACATTAAAACCACAGCACAAAATAAATTTCTCACTCCAGCCTGGGGGACAGAGCAAGACCCTGTCTTAAAAAAAAAAATAATAATAATAATAATTTTAAAGTTAATTAATTTCTTTTTTATATAAATTACCCAGTCCCTGCAGCACAAAGGAACTAAGATGCTTAGAGTGTCAGCTTTGGTTTGTTTATTTGATTTTATTATCCTAACTCTACAGTCCTAAAGAGAAATAAGAGGCAGAGACAGGTGTGTCCTAGGCTGTCCCCTCCTCTGGTCTCCTGTCCTGTCACCTTTCACCAGAGCATGCAAACTGGCAGCCCAGGGGCTGAATTCAGCCCACGGTGTGTTTTGCTTCACTGTAGGTGTTCTAAAAATCAGAAATTTTTATACAAAAATCTATATAATCACATTTGCTCTCTCTGGCTTGCCACAGTACCCACCATATTCGGAGGTCTTATTTCTGGCAGCTACATTTGTTCACACTCTGCCTCCATCACAAAATGATGTCTTTCTCCCATTTGTCTCCTCCTATAAACTATTAGCTCCACAAAAATGCTTGTCTTCGGCCGGGCATGGTGGCTCATGTCTGTAATCCCAGCACTTTGGGAGGCTAAGGCGAGCGGATCACCTGAGGTCAGGAGTTCGAGACCAGCCTGACCAACATGGAGAAACTCTGTCTCTACTAAAAACACAAAATTAGCCAGGCATGGTGGAGCATGCCTGTAATCCCAGCTACTCAGGAGCCTGAGGCAGGAGAATTGCTTGAACCTAGGAGGTGGAGTTTGTGGTGAGCCAAGATCAAACCATTGCGCTCCAGCCTGGACAACAAGAGTGAAACTCTGCCTCAAAAAAAAAACAAAAAAGAAAGAATGCATGTCTTCTAGTCATGAGTGTCCCCCTGAACCCAGCACTGTGCCTGGATTAATCAGCTGGATTGCTGATCCATGCTTATCACATTGTGTATTCTTGAGGAGAAGCAAAATGCAGAGCAGGTGGGAAGCAATGCCCCCGAGGAATGACTATGGAAGTGAGAACAGGGGAGTTAGCCTGAGTATCCTAGACTCGATGAAGAAGGCTTTTGTACAATCATTGTGGTTCATGGTGATCCAAGGACAAATCTTTCCTTCAAAGCAAGCTGTCGGGAAATCCCATTTCTCATTGAAAATTGTAGTATTCTGTGGAAACTTGCCATGTTATATCAAGTAGCTGATTGCTTAATAAGTGAATTCATCTCCTTTTCTACAGTAGCATTCTCTCGGCTTCATTCACCATCTGTCCTTTTGAATTTATATTAATGGATCCCTTCCAAGACACTCGCAGGTTCTGATGTGGGATAAATGTGTGCAAAAATGCTCCATTGCCAGGAAGGCTGTTCTGTTCTCCACCCTCACTGGTGCCAATAAAGATATTCTTCCCTGTGCTCTGCTTCTCAGAAGTGTAAGCATTTGTGACTCATCAACGCAACACTAAAATTCACTTTTTAAGAACATATAGTTGTGCTCTCTTAAAGGACAGTATCAATAAGGCCGCTGACTGTGGCTGACTGTTGAAAAAACCAAAGCCTCCATATTTTCCACTTGTCACTTCAACTCTGGAATACAGCCGTGACAATGAAAGATTTACCATTTTTGGCTACAAGCAACTAGGTTCAAAAAACAAATCTCCATCTAATGGAAGTGATTATTTTAGTCCATTTGAGAGAATCATGTAAGTATATTTTATATTCTTGTGATCGTTTTATCTACTGGAAAATATTCAAGGGGAAAATCAGACTCAGGTTATCATTTCTGGGAGGAGAAAAATGAATCTCTTTACTCAGCCCTCCTGGATATGAATGCTGGCCCCGAATTTACCACCTAGGTAGCCTTAGGCCAGTTACCTAACCTTTCTGGATCTTAGTTTTCTCATCTGTAAAATGGAAATAATAATAGCGACATCACAGAGTCATTATAAGAATAAGGTAAGTGAATACACGTGAAGTGTGTAAGCCCGCACGGAAAGCACCATACATTTGCCTTGTTGTGAATGTTGCAATGTTGTGAATGCCCTGATGACCTGTGACTGCCAGTCAGTGTTTGGCATAAAAGTCAGTGGCCACACCAGAAAGTCATACGATCGGGGGTCCATATCAAAATGACTAGGAAAAAAGAAAACTCAGCAGTGATTCTGGATATCAGTTTCCCTTCACTCTCTTTTAAATGCCACCCAGGCTGGAAGTAGCAGTGATTTGGGATTCAAATGTTTAAAAAGCGGCAGAGGGACTTCTGCCAATTGTTTTTGGAAATAGCGCACAGCTGGAAAGAGCATCCGTCACTGCAGGCCCTTATCTCCTGCAAGGGTAAGGAGCCCTCTGTCTCTCCTGGTCTCATCATTAGCAAGGGATAAAGGGCAGCAGTGGCTTACATTTCCACTTCAGCCTTCCCACACATAAAAATTAAATCTGATAAGGCAAAATGCTAACATATTTCAAAGCTCCCATTACATAATTCAAAGACAGTTTAGAAGCTTTCTTTATTTCTCTTAAATTATTCATACCATAAATCTTTAAAATGTTGAAACTCCTTTCCCTAGCAGTCAAAGGAGAACGCTGACGGCAAGCTCTCTGCGCGTGACTGAAAGAGACAAGATCGAACCTGGGGGCATAGGAAAAGGACTGCCGCGGGCAGGGGAATGGCCTCCCCATAGAATCTTCAAAGGATTTCCATTCAGCCTGCTCTGCTTTCTGGAACTAGGAATGTTTTTCTTTTGAGATCAAGATTTTACCAAATGGCATTTATTTTTTCAAATGTTGGTCTCAAGGAAGAGCCTTTAACAAGACACAAGCAAAGATGTGAAGAAGTAGAAATGTCCTCCTACAGCAAATGAAAAGTCGCTCATTAGCAAAACACCAGGGTGCTACTATCTAGACACTAGTGCAGCTGGCACCAATTCGGAGAGGAGAATGATTCATTACCATGGTTACTGATGCCAGAAATATTACCTTCTGCAATCAGCATACACAAAGATCCTTTAAAGAGAGTGTAAAAATTAGAGCACTGTAAACAATTTGTGAAAATTGCCAACAGCACGGAGGCTGAACTTACACAATTGCTGCCTTTGGGGCATAAAAACAGGGGATGCACCATTGCTGCACCAGCAAATCTTGCTGAGGGCAAAAAACAACACTCAAGCACAGGGAGCTTGCTGAAGACCCCCCAGCAGACATTTCCATACAAGTTTATTACCTGTCCCACTGGCAATTTTAGAGCAAGATATGGACGATTGGTAATATCAGCACGATCAAGTTCTGGTTCATTAAAGCCGTTAGTGAGATTTACAAAGAGTCTTGAAAAATGCAGTGTATTATAGTAATGGATTAGTATAGCCCAGCGCTGTTGCTTCTTGGAAACAAGACAGGAATAAAAGCTGGGCGTGATGGCTCACGCCTGTAATCCCAGCACTTTGAGAGGCCGAAGCGGGTGGATCACTTGAGGTCAGGAGTTAGAGACCAGTCTGGTCAAAATGGTGAAACCCTGCCTCTACTAAAAATACAAAAATTAGCCAGGCGTGGTGGCGCATGCCTGTAACCTCAGGTACTTGGGAGGCTGAGGCAGGAGAATCACTTGAATCTGGAAGGCGGAGGTTGCAGTGAGTCGAGGTTGCGCCACTGCATTGCAGCCTGGGTGACAGAAAGAGACTCCAAGTCAAAAACAACAACAACAACAATAACAAAAAAAAGAGAGATAGGAATAAAGAAGTTCTGCTGTTAAATGACACACAGTTTTTATTTTCAACTGCAGTCGATGATTTCCCAAGTTTTGAAATAGGAAAATAGATTAACACCCATGCCAAAGTTCTGCCTGAGTGGATGGGTTATTTCCATACTTATTTTATTCTGTTTAAAGACTGTCAATACCTTAAGGTAATCCACGGTACTTTCTGTATTTTTATTTTTATTTTTGAGACAGGGTCTTGCCCTGTTGCCCAGGCTGTAGTGCAGCGGCGTGATCTCAGTTCACTGCAACCTCTGCCTCCCGCGTTCAAACAACTCTTTCACCTCAGCCTCCCAGGCAGCTGGGATTACAGGCACCCACCACCACACTGGGCCAATCTCTGTGTTTTTAGTAGAGATGGGGTTTCACCATGTTGGCCAAGCTGGTCTTGAACTCCTGACCTCAAGTGATCCACCCACCTTGCCATGGTACTTTCAATAAACTCTAGTTCGAACTTGGCAAATTCTGCTGAAAATGACTACAGTAAAACTTGTTATTCAAAACTAATGTCTAAGTCACGAGCATTTGAGCAGATAATGAACTGACATTTACCTTGCCCAGCATAAGCTCTTCATAAAAAGGTTGTTAAATCAATTAGTGGTATAAACAAAATAACAGTAGAGAATATCTGATCTAATTACAAGAATAAAGTGTTTTTGTGTTTTGCAACATAATTTGCAAAGCTAATAAAAATGTTCTAGATTTCATGTTTGTCATTTATTCTTTAAAGAAAGAATAGCAGTTTATTAATACTTTTTTAGCCACAGTATGGGTTCAAGTGGACATGATTTGACAAATACATACATATGCACATTCATACACATACATATACTTGTAGATGTAATATAGATCTGTAGATGTAATGGAATCTCCATATGAGCAGGGTGTTTTGTTTACATTACTCATTGTTCTATCCCAAGCACCTAGAAAAGTGATAGGCACATATAAGATTATATACAGGTATAGCCTTCTTTTTTTTTTGAGACAGAGTCTCACTCTTGTCACCTAGGCTGGAGTGCAATGGTGTGATCTCGGCTCACTGCAAACTCCACCTCCCGGGCCCAAGAAATTCTCCTGCCTCAGCCTCCCTCCTGCCTCAGCCTGTAGCTGGGATTACAGGTATGCACCACCATGCCTGGCTAATTTTTGTATTTTTAGTAGAGACGGGGTTTCACCATGTTTGCCAGGCTGGTCTCAACCTCCTGACCTCAGGTGATCCACCCGCCTTGGCCTCCCAAAGGGCTGGGATTATAGGTGTGAGCCACTGTGCCTGGCCTAGCCACCACACCAGGCCTAGTCTTCTAATATCTATATAGTCTGCAGATACACACACACACACACACACAAATGAATACGAAGACTCTCTCTCTCTCAGAATTCAAAAAGGTTTTCATTGATCTTCTTCGTGAGCTTTCTTTGTTGGAGTCCACATGTCACCAGTGCTCCAGTTAGGTGGTGAGCGTGGGTCACAGGTCTGTGGGCTCTGAGCCTCCTGACATTTGGCAAGTGCTCCCCAGCTTGCTGCACTTGGCTTCTCCAGTTTGACTCTGGTCTACTAGGTTCATGGCCCAGCCCCATGCGCTGCTTCTGTCCCTGATCCTGTGTCCCCAAGCCCAACTAGGAAGGAGCGCCTGATTCTTCTTTGCTTCACCTTGGTATATTCCTTTCAGCCTCCAAATAGTAGCTGACAGGGACATCACTGACTTCTGGTCTCTTCTAAGCACGGCAGCATCCTTACTAGCTTTTCCTTTGTGCCAATGGTTGATATTCGACCATATGCCACCCACAGCTCTCAGAGAACAAAATCAGCTGCTGGAGAAGTCCCTTTGCACACCAAGGCATGGGCAGCAAAGGCAAGACTGGCCACAAGGCTGGGGATGGGCTAAAGTGATGGGCTTGCTGACATGGTAGCTCCCAGACAGATGCCCCCTGGAGGCAGTCACTAAACCCTGCTTTTTTCTCTTTGAAAGAATTACATACCTCCCTGAGATTATCAGCCGTGAGCACAATTATGTGTTTGCTGGGACCTTGGAGTAGAGAGGCTGAGAAGGCACTACAGAAATTGCAACAAGGCGCCTGTGATCCCAGCACTTTGGGAGGCTGAGGTGGGTGGATCACAAGGTCAGGAGATCAAGACCATCCTGGCTAACACGGTGAAACCCCATCTCTACTAAAAATACAAAAAATTAGCCGAGTGTGGTGGCGGGCGCCTGTAGTCCCAGCTACTCAGGAGGCTGAGGCAGAAGAATGGCGTGAACCCCGGAGGCAGAGCTTGCAGTGAGCCGAGACTGCGCCACTGAACTCCAGCCTGGGCGACAGAGCGAGACTATGTCTAAAAAAAAAAAAAAAAAATTGCAACAAGAAACTCCACAAGATGTGGGTGGATGGCGATGACTGTCTCTCCCAAAACCTACCCTATCTCCCATAAAGTGAGGCTGATAGGACCCAGCTGGTGTGGACCCCCTGTGAGGACCCTCACTCCTCTACCTCAATAGAGTATTCACTTCTGTCCAGCGAAGAAACCTAAGAACAGAGATATTTGAGAGTCTGCTCTTTCTCAGTAGGCGGTTTGATGGAGTAGGTCAGAGCCCCAGCTTAGAGCCCATCACAGATGGACTTCAATCTCTGCTCTGCTACTTACTACCTGCTTGATATTGGGAAAGTTGCATAACTTCTCTAAGCTTCAATTCCCGTAACTGTAACATGGCGGAAGCAGTCACCTACCTCATAAGTTGTGACGAGGACTGGTTGCCGGTGAGCCTGGAGTGTCTGGTGCTTAGGAAGACCCTGGTGACTCTGTTCCCACTCTTGCGATCATCAAAACAACCCCACATGAGCAGCCTCTGTTTTATCCTATGCCCACCCTGAGCAGGCTTAGCATTTGGACCCAACTCCCATCTGTGGCTAACCAACTCCATGATGCAATGATGGGAAATCCCTACTTTATTCAAGATTTCATGAGGATTCCATAGAGAGGACTCACAACACCTAACCCACAGTGGAAACAATAAAATTCCCCATTAAACACCTACTTCTCTCTTCCAACATGTTCCTTGCCTGTCAACCGCACACCTTCTCCTTATCTCCCCACAAGACAGAATCTAAATATCTTGCTTGATGCTCTGAGCAGTCCAGTCCACACCTTCAGCTTCAAACCCCATACTGAAAAACACAGGGCTGGGGTCAGCAAATGCCTGCCTGGCCTGACAGCTGGTGTGGTTCTGAAGCTCCACAACTCTGGCCGAATCATCTCTCCAGGGGTTCTCCTCTCCCCTGTCCTTGGGGAAGGAAACAAGACAAGTCAACCCCCCCGGTGTGAACAACGTCAAGTTTCATTCCTTTACTGTTTCTCTGGGATGCTCCAGTTTGCACAGCCAGGGGGATTTAAGAACCTCTGACTCCAAGGCTTTATCCTTCTCCATCCTCCACATGTGCTTCTCCTGGGGCTTACGCAGATGAAAGGTGTTACTGTCTCATCCTACCTTGGTGCAGTTTAACAAGAATATCGGAGATGCCCACCTCCACTCCTTCATCAGCCATGAAATGAAGCGAACCAGAGTACAAAGCCCTTGACATCCTTTCAGGAATTGAACAAAAAGCATGGTTTCCTGGCAGAACAGAAACCTTCTAGCCTTAGCCTTCTTCCTTCCCAGAAATGGGTGGGCAGCTTACCTCCACAGGGCCCTACCCTGCTTCTACCCGGAGGCCTGGATCACACATCACCCATCTCTGTGTAGTGATAGGAGGTAGAATATAAGATTTACCATCCTGCAGCTCGGAGTTTGAATCTTGGATTTCCCCACTTAATGGTGCATAAGTTACTTACCCTCTCTGGGCCTCAGTTTCCCCATCTACAGAACACAGATAATATTATCTTCCTCAGAAGATGACGGTTAAGACCCAGAGCCTGGCACAACACACATTCCCAGCAGAGAGTTGTGATTTGTTTCTAACATTGGCAGAGCTGAGTCTGGCGTTTCTGTGCCCACGTGGCTGGCTTCATGGTAAGCATCGGCCCAAGGAGGCTGGGATGCTGACCTCAGGGGCCAGCTGTCTTGCCACTTGGACTCACATTCTGCCTTCCTGCCTAGACCATGGGATTTCATTCTTATCGTTTGTTTTCCTCACATAAGAAAAAATAAACCAGTGGTCCTCAACTGGGGCAATTTTGCCATGTCTCCCACCCCCAGGAGACATTTGGCAATGTTTGTAGACGTTTTTGGCCATCACAACCGGAGTAAGGGTGCCACTGGCATTGGTGGGCAAAGGCCAGGAGTGCCGCAGATCACCCTGCGATGAACAGGACGGCCCCACAGCAAAAACCATGCAGCCCCACCGGCTGACAGTGCTGAGGTGGAAAACCCTGAACTAGACCAAACGGGTCATTTGGTTTCATCTGTGTCCAGAATATATAATACAAGAACATTTTTTTCTTAAGTAGGGGAATAAGTGGTTGGAGGTAACCATGTAAAAAATACATTTGTGGACAAATCCTTTGAAAAGGACAATAAGAATTGTTATCAAGAGAGTAAGATCTCAGATTATTTTTCTTGTATTTTAAATCTTCCTCTAATGTTATTCGGGCAACAAACAAAGAAAAAAAAATCATTCTGGGATGTGGCACAAGATTCAGCTGGTAATTTAAACAAGCAAATCAGCACTTAAAGACTCAACAACCTTCAAACCCTATTCACCCAATGAGCCAATTTGTCCACACCCAGTGCACTTTGAAAACACCTAAGATAGAATCAAAGTGAGCAAAATCAGCCTTGGGAGGGGTGAGAAAACCATCCACGTTAAAATAATTTAAGTAGGGCTTTTACATTCATTTAATTTTTACTTCACTGTTCATTAAACCAGAAAATGACAGCAATTGTCATGACTGGTTAGGTCAGTCGAGACAAAAAATTTCTGGTATGACTGGTTGTTTCTTTAAGTTATTATTATTATTTTTTTTTGCCAGAAACTATTTTGACCTGCCAAGTCATTAACAACTTCCAAGCCAATCTGTGTGTACAAATAGAGCCAAGGCAGAACAGTGGGGCACAGAGAAAAAAGCAGGCACTTAAAATATCTTTTACATTATTATAGGATCTATAGCTTCCATCATAATGAAGGAAAAAATATGACATTTATAATGAAATGAAGTGGCTGAACATCAGAAGATGTAATTAAAATGAGGAGGAAAAAGACCCCAATACGTAACCCTAAAGGTTCATCACGGCAAGATGGGTAAAGTCCTATTCATTTGAGGCCAGAGAATGGCATAGATCCAAAAATACTGTACTATTAAAGAATGAGTTACTCACCATATTTCTTGTGAGCCGAACATGTGAGATACAATAAATGCTTTTAGTCACTGTCAGCACAGTGGAGATAATTTGCATATGATTTACATATAATCTTTTTGCAGGCAGACTATGGCGTTCACAAGTCTAATCTTTTTTTTTTTTCAAAGAGAAGGAGCCATTGACTAATGGATTTCTTTCAGATAATGTTAGAGTTTTCCAGCTTTTGTTGTTCCTGCCTCTAACCACTGAATATTAGCAAGCTCATAAATTGTCCTTTTGATTTACATATTAACACTCTGATCAAGACAAGAAAGCATGACAATCTAACCTTTGAAATGGTTATATAGTATGGGGTTGGGCTTAGTTCCCTGGGAGAAATGCCAAAGTTATAAAATTATAAACTACATTATTTATGAAAGAGAAATGTGTCCTGACAAATTAGTTTAAAGGCAGAATTCTGTAATGGGTACAGCTTATTTGATCTGCCCATTCTTCCCTGTGTAGTCTTGCTGTACTAATCTGTTTATTTACTCACGAATACATTTATGCTGCACTCCACAAATGATTCTAGGAAGCACACACACATACATAAAATACACACACACAGAGAATAGTTGAGATGACAAAGAATTAAGCCAGGGAGACACTATCACACAAAATTCAAGCCATGCCGAGCTACAATTCCCAGAGTGAGCTATAAATTTGGTGCCAAGCTTCTTAGCAGCCAAAGCAAAAAGTGCACCCCAATTATTGCAAGGTTCACAGAAAACAAAATTTTTCAGAAGTAGAGCATTTCTTGACTGTGAGACTTGGAAAATTTTCTTTTTTTTTTTAAGTATTTTTATTTATTTATTTTATTATTATTATTTTTTGAGATGGAGTCTTGCTCTGTCGCCCAGGCTGGAGTACAGTGGCGCGATCTTGGCTCACTGCAAGCTCCACCTTCTGGGTTCACGCCATTCTCCTGCCTCAGCCTCCCGAGTAGCTGGGACTACAGGCGCCCGCCACCACGCCTGGCTGAGACTTGGAAAATTTTCTATTGTGTCTCATGACAGCAAGTTCTCAAAGGATTTGTTAAATAACAGTAAATTTTGTTTTCTGTTTCATTACTTTCTGCACTTATCTATATCATTTTTGAAATATGTGAATAGAACACAATTTTGAAAAAACACTACCCTAAAGAAACTCATATTACGGGCATAAGGAAACACGCATAAAGACATTTGTACAGCATTGTTTTATTACAGACTAGATTTTCATCAGTAGAAGAATGGCTCCCAGCATGCACAATATGACAAAACCCCATCTCTAATTTAAAAATATATAAAAATTAGCTGAGCATGGTGGTGCATCCCTATAGTCCTAGCTACTAGCGGGGCTGAGGCAGGAGCATCACCTGAGCCTTGGGAGGTCGAGGCTGCAGTGAGCCTTGATAATGCCACTGCACTCCAGCCTGGTCAGTAGAGCAAGATCCTGGCTCAAAAAAAAAAAAAAAAAATAGAGCGAGAATAGCTCTATAAATTTTGATATATCCATACATTGGGATATAATATGGCAGGTTAAAATAAACAAATTAGACCTGTATAGATAAATCTCAAAAACATTAAATAAAAAGTGAAATCACCTTTGCAAAAATTATAACAGTAAGAAAATAGGTCAGTGAAGGAGATTATATAACAAAAATATATACATATTTTTACATATGTATACATCCACATATGATTAACAAAAATATATAAACATGGATAAAAAGGATACATAACTTCAGGATAGCGATTCTCTCCAGGGCAGCAAAGAGAGGAATCTGGTGGCAGCCACATTGTGAATGCCAGATGGGGATGCAGAGCCGCAGAGACCCTCCACCAGATCTGTGATATTATGAAATATATACTTGGTCCCTATTTTCTGATAAAAGCTCCTAAAACCCTTGGAATTTCCAGTGACAAGAGTGGCTTTTGGCTGGGCGTGGTGGCTCATGCCTGTAATCCCAGCACTTTCGGAGGCCGAGACAGGCTGATCACCTGAGGTCGGGAGTTCAAGACCAACCTGACCAACATGGAGAAACCCTGTCTCTACTAAAAAAAAAAAAATTAGCTAGGTGTGGTGGCGCATGCCTGTAATCTCAGCTCCTCGGGAGGCTGAGGCAGGAGAATCACTTGAACCCGGGACGTGGAGGTTGTGGTGAGCCAAGATCCTGCCCTTGCACACCAGCCTGGGCAACAAAAGCGATAACTCTGTCTCAAAAAAAAAAAAAAAAAAAAAAAAAGAATGTCTTTTGTATGCTAATGAGATGACTGGTAGCTAGGGGCCTGTAGATAGCTTCAGAGTGGGGACTGGTCAATGGAAAGACCAAGGCATGATTAGAAGGTTGAGACTTTCAGCCCCATCCCCCAATCTCCAGGGAGGGGAGAGGGGCTAAAGGTTAAGTTGATCACCAATGGCCAATGATTCAATCAGTCATGTCCACATAATGACAGCTCATAAAAACCCCTAAAGGACTGGGTTTGGGCAGCTTCTGGGTTGCAGAACACATGGAGGTTCCTGGAGGATGGTGCCCCAAGAAAGGGCATGGAAGCTTCAGGGCCCTTCTCCCATACTTTACCCTATGCATCTCTCCATCTGGCTGTTCATGTGTATCCTTTGTAATAGCCTTCATAATAAATAGGCAATGGTAAGTAAAGTATTTCCTAAGTTCTGTGAGCCACTTTACCAAATTAGTCAAATACGAGGAGGAGCCACTGGAACCCCAATTTATAGCTGCTTGTACAGAAGCACGGGTCACAGATGAGCCTTATGATTGGCATCTGAAACAGGGGTGGGGGGGTGGGGAGGGCGGCAGCAGTCTTACGGAACTGAGCCTTTAACCTGTGGCATCTGAGGCTATCTCCAAGGAGGTAATGTCAGAACTGAATTGAATTGAATTACAGGATACCCAGCTGGTGTCCACTCTAGAATTGTTTGGTGTCTGGGAAAAAAACCCCACACATCTTGTATCAGGAGTATTGTGTTGAGTGGTGTGTGAGATTAGGAAAACTATCAAATACTTTAATATGAAACACCACCAAACATCTTGGTTGGGATTTTCCCCCCATCTCTAAGATTATCTGTAAGACTTTCTTTAAACAAAAATAGGAAACAAATATGGCAAACCAATTAACAGTCTAATCTTGGTTGTGAGCACTTGGATGTCTCTTATTCTTTCTGTTAACTTTTCAGTGTATTGAATCATTTAATATTTAAACATAAAAAATTAAAATAATAAAAGGGAAGTTTGAGGACAGATTTTAAAGGATCTAGAAGACCATAAAGATGCAACCTTTACTCTCAAAGCGATAAGGCTGTTTGATCAAGGCAAAGCCTTGTCAGAGCTGTTCTGGAGAAAGATGACTCTCCCAGCCACATACAATAGATACACAGAAGAGTTGGAAGCAAAGAGGTGTATTAGGAAGTTGTTGTGAAATTTCTATTATAAGAAATATGGTGCAACCTATATTACTTGGAAAATATACAAGTATTTGCTTAAAATATATAAGCAAATCTCTTGCTTTTAAATTCCTGTGATACATAATTAACTCCATCTCTGTACTTGAAAGTCATACTCTGAAAAGTTGTCCTATAGGGATTATTGGAGCCCTCACTGTCCCATCTCACCATCAGGCTCAACGTTTTTTCTGACTCAACTGTAGATTTGTGGAAAATATTTTGATTAATATGAAGAGTGAATGAGAAAAACTGAGACTGGGGGTGGGGAGGGAATCAGCAATCAAAAAAGATTATTGCTTCTATTAAGAATACCCTAAGGGGAGCAACATAAAATTAAAACTGAAAGCAGATTTTGTGCAAATCACATGCTAATTCACTGGTGGCCCATCTATTTTAAGTACTGGCTTAGTTACATGTGATTAACATGAGCACATCAAATCCAAGAAGGCACACAACACAACTCACAGTCCTCACAGCAACGCACCGTGTTTATCCCGCTGAGGGATCATTCCAAAGCATGTAGTTACATTTTTCTCGAGAGTAAATTCACCTATAGGAGAAGCTGAAGACCCACACTTGCTCCCTAGCCATAACTTGTTAACTTGTTGCATGATCTGTGCATGCCCCAGGAATTTCCCACAAATCAGTACATTGTGACTGATTCAGAGCACTTTCCATTCTAGTTATAACTCTGTCTACGTTGGGTATATGTCTATGGACATTTCTGCTTTCACACTGTAGGGCTGGCTACCAAGTGCTGCTTAAAAACAAAACAAAACAAAACAAAACACTCTCAGAATTGTGTTGACTGACTCATCTATGTATTTGTGCTATCTAACCTAGGGGTGGAGTGGTGCTTATAATCTTGTATTCATGTGTAAACTATCTCTTCTCAGTCCCCACGATGCTGTTTCAGACTTTGGCAGTCACCTTAAGTCCCTCTCACTTTCTGGCTTCCCTTTCCACTTTAAGAACGTGAGCCCTCCTGGACCTGAAGCAATGCCTGTGGTTCTCATGGATCGCCCTTGCTTGTCCTATGTGGATTTCCTCATCTTCTTCCACTTGGGGGAAATTTAGTTTGAGTGTGGCTCCTGCCCTGTGCTAAGGGATGGAACAGGTGACCCACATGTGGCTCTTCAGCACCCAGCAATGATTGGATCAGAGGTGATCACATGTCCCAGGGGCTGACCAATCACAGTAAGACAAATCCCTGGCCAGGATGATTGGTTCGAAGATGAGATTAAGACCCCAGTCAGTGGAATCCAGGTCAATGCCAAAATTTGCACCTGACCTCCAGGAGGAAACCTCCTTTTTCTTTCCTTGTGCTGGATCCTAAGAGGATGAGCCAGGGACTAAGCAGTGGCCCCTGAGAATTGGAACCAATGAAACAGAGAGGAAAAGAAACCAAGATCTGATGGCGCTGTTTGAATTCCTAGATACATGCCTCGCTGAAACCAGCCCTGCCCTTGGCCTTTCCATGAACCAGTGACTGCCCTCTTTGTTTCAGTCAGTCTGAGCAGGGTTTTCTGTCACCTGCTATTGGGAAGTCCTGACTAAACCAGTGCCCTGTTCTGTTCTCCAAAGCAGCCTCTGCATTACTTCTCCAGGCTATAGGCAGACCTTGTCCTCACACCCTCCACAGATGGCCTGCCTCTTATGTCACTGAGAAAAGAGAAGCCATCAGGGACATAGCCCCCAGCTTCTCTCTTCTGACTTCTCATCTATCTGCACCTCTGCCACTGTTGCAGTATCAGAAAAGGCGTCCTGTCCAAGGAAAGCCTGCCATCTCTGCTCCTGCCCCGCCTGCCTGCCCTCCTCTTACACTTAGCTTTATCAGTTACTCCCTTTTCTTTGTGTAGCTTCAGTCTCTCCTGCCGCATGGCTCTTGATCTTCAGCACATGAACTTACATGTCTCTCACTGTCAGAAGAAGAAAAAGGCCCAGCGCGGTGGTTCACACCCATAATCTCAGCACTTTGGGAGGCCAAGGCAGGCGGATTGCTTTGAGCCCAGGAGTTCTAGACCAGGCTGGGAAACATAGTGAGACCATGCCTCTAAAAAATAAAAACAAAAATTTGCTGGGCATGGTGGCATACGCCTGTAGTCCTAGCTATTCAGGAGGCTGAAGTGGGAGGGTCTCTTGAGCCCAGGAAGCTGAGGCTGCAGTGAGCTATGCTTGTGCCACTACACTCCAGCCTGGATGACAGAGTGAGATCCTATCTCTAAAATAAATAAAAATAAAATAGAAGAAAGGGAGGAACGGAGGGCAGAAAAAACTTTTCTTCTTCCAGAAAATCAATCTCTCATTCTTTTATTTTCTTTGCCTCAGAACATGTTTTGTTCAAACATCTCCTGTCCTCGCTCTACTCTCCCATCATTCACGGCAATTAGGATGCTGCCCCTCCGCATCCTAATTGGAGAACTCCGGAATCTGCCAAGTGCAGTGGCCTACTTTCAGCATTTTACTCCTCTTTCACAATTGGTTCTGCTGATTTATCCTCAGCATCCGTGAGGGCTCCCTCATGGATCTTATGCTCCTTTTCAGTGGTCCTTCCACCCCTTTCCATCCCTGAACCCAACCAGTTTTTTTGGATGACAAAACTTGTTGAAAATGTGACAAAGTCCACAGTTTGTTTCCCTAGAAACATGTACTTTGCATATCACTGTTCAAGTCTCTTAGTAACAAACTGCACAATACAGTACGGCAGTTTAAGTAGAAGGGGCTTTGCTCAGAGGACAGATAGCTCACACAATGGTGGGGAGCCTGCAGCCCTACAGTAGAACTGGACTGCCTCTGCCCAGCAAGGAAGCTTCCAAATCAAAAGCCACCACCAGCTACTGGCACAAAAGTGATCCACCTCCACCAGGATCTCTGCCAGCAAAACGGGAGCCCCACACCCAACTCTTCTCTCCTCCTGTGTAACTCCATCCCAGATCAAATCTCGCCTGAGGTTCACCGTCTCCAGGTGACCCTGTTTCTAATCAAGGTCTCGCACAAATTCATCTTACTGGCAGAATCTAAACCTTGTCCAGAGTCCCAGCTTCAAAGGGGGTGGGAATGTAGTTTCCAACTTTCCAACTTCTGCACTCTAGGAAGGGCTGGAATAAGAGCTACTAACCCATCTACTGTATCACCACCTACCCACAAACACAGAATCCAGGGACTGAAGTTCAAGGATCACGTTTTAAAGGTTAATGCTCCTAAGTGCTTTAGTAAGGATTTCTGTTGTTACAAGTGTTGAAAATTACACTTCAAATCACCTATAGTAGGAAAGGGAATTAATTGGCTCAGATAGTCAAAAAGTTCAAGAGCAGAGCTTGGTCACATTCATGTCAGGTGAGCGTGGGCATCAGGATCTGCTTGCCACTCCCTGACTCTCTTTCCAGCTCTCCACTCTGTTTGCCACCGCTTTTCTCTCAGGCAGGATCTCCCTGCAGGGACTGGGGGCCAAGAGCTACCAAAAGGCGGAGGCTCAATGCTGCGAAGGCAAATCAAGACTCTGTTATAGGCTGGGTGCGGTGGCTCACACTGTCATCCCAGCACTTTGGGAGGCCAAGGCAGGAGGTTCACTTGAGGCCAGGAGTTCAAGAGCAGCCTGGGCAACACAGGGAGATCCTGTTTCTACCAAAAAGAAAAAAAGACCATCCATTATACCAGAATACTCACAACAAGTAGTGTGATTTCAGCTACTGCCTTGACTTACCCCTTGACTTATTGGAGATAAATCTTACTTTGATTATTTCCATTCAGTGAAACAGAAATTTAAGGTCACCTGAAGACATGAACCAGCTGAAAGGAAATTTATAGAAGGAGAGGCATTCTCTTTTTATTCCTCATCCATTCCTCCAGAGTGGTAAACAATATTCTGAAGTGAATCACATTCCTTCTGTTTTTCCACTGAGAATGGAATTGTTTACTGTTGAATTATCCAGCTCACTTTGTCAGAATGATGGGCCAGAGACACTTCTGTCCACAGAAGGTTTTTTAAAACATATATACATATTATTACTTCCCCAGGAACAGAACTGTGAATCCTTATGACCTCCAAATCAGATGATTCCATTAGTCTTTCATCTCATGTAAGGAAAGCTCACAAGCCAACATGCCCTAATTAACTAATTTTCCTTCCAATATTTGCTTTTCATTCAAAATTTTTCCTGTTTCAATTAATCACCTTCTACCCTTTACTCAAATTAGAAACTTCGGAGTCATCTGCCATTTCTCTCTCTCTCTCTCTCCTTTCATACGAAGTTCTTTGTCAAGTACTGTTACCAGCTTCTAATCTCTCTCAAATATGTATCTTCCCCTCCTCCTCTCTACCTGCCTTAATTCACAAGGCCTGGAGGTGCAGCAAAAGCTTGAGAACAGGTTTCTCCCCTGCAGTCTGGCCCTTCTGCATTCCACCCCTTGCTGGAAAAGGGAAGCAGACACATAACCGACTGTAGAACCGCCCCTCGCTCCCCATGGAATCTTGAAAAAAGTCATTTCTCCTCCTTGGACTTGAGTTTCTTCATTTGTAAAATAAAAGAGTTGGGAGACTTAATGTCTGAGGCCCTTTTCAGCTCAAAACTCCTGGAATTCTAGTTCCAACAATTCTGCCCTACCCATCTCACTGGGTTATTGTGAAAATCAAGAGGTAATATGCATGAGCCTGCTGGAAACCTCCGACTTATTAGGTTTTAAATCTCTAGGCGTGTGATTAATTACCCTTAATTCATCACTGTCATCTCCACCTGGTGCTAAAGGTATGATAATAGCTAACATGTATTGAGCACTTACTGTGTGCCTGGTGTTTTGTGAAGCCTTTTGCACTCGTTATCTTATTCAGTTAACTCACATAAAAAGGGAACTCTGTCATCACTTACCAGGTCTTAGAATGTGGTCTACCTGTTATCAGATAAGCCATATTCGCTGCACTAGATCCCTAGGTGAGCAGAGCTAGGAAGTCAGAGCAGATAAAACAAAAACTGCCAGGAGAATGTCCGTACAGCAGCAGGACCACAGACTGTCAGGGACAAGTGGAGCAGGCACCCTACCTGGTGTTCTGAAACCAGGTCCCCAGGGGTCGAAACTAGTGCCCCACCCACAAATAACCAAGGACGTAGCCACAAACATCTCGGGCTCCATCAGAGGTCTTTCCGGCCACCTCCTTGGGCTCGGGAAAACAGTTCTCGGCAATTTTATTCCTCCCCGTAAGAGACACAGAATGTGTGCCTCTCCTAATTTCCTTTTTGCTCTCCTTTCTCAGCCCACATTGCTGCTTTTCAGCTAGACTGCCTCTCTCACATTCACGTGTACTCATATTGATTCCCTTGTCTTCACCACTCCCTCTCTCCGTGTCCTCCAATTCCAAATCTTACTCAGGAAATCTCAACCTCAGGAAAAATCCATCTTCCTCTTCCATGTCAGACTGGGTTCCCCAAAAGCATGGCCAGGTGGGACCCCTGGGCCTGTGTTTTATTCCAGGAGGGCTCCTAGGAGCATCTTGAAAGGGTGAGGAAAAGCAAGAGGAAGGGGGAGAAAGGATGCGGTTTCTGGGGAGATCTACCCTCTGCCAGACCCCACGGGCGTCCGGAGCAGAGATTCCACCTGAGAGCCTGACCTGCTTTCAGTCCAGGGAGCAGGGCCTCTGTCTCCCCTTTCCAGGCACAGGATGGGATGAGGGCGGCTTGCAGACACACCTAAAGAGGGAGTTCCAGCCAAGAGAAGGTCGCAGAGGTGAGTCTGTAGGGGCCAAAGGAAAGCTACCCCTTCACCCTCTGAAGGTTCACTGAAAAATCAACTCACAAAAGGAACATACATTTATTACATACACACAGGGGAGAACCAAAGAGCCATTGCCCCTACCTCCAATGGGGTTCAGAAGCTTATATACCATCTTGAGGTTACAGAAGAATGGGGGCTTGGATTGCGGCAAAACAGGTTATGGGAGCAGGGAGAAGAGGAGGCCTGGCCAGCAAAGGTGGTCTTGTTGTATAGGTAAAAGCAGCCTTCAGAGAGAACAAATGGTAAATTTTTTTTTAGACCTCTATTTTTATTTCTTTAGATTCACCTTTTATTTATTTCTTATTTTTTAAATTGACAACCAATAATTATATTCACGGGGCACACAGTGATGTATCAATACATATAATGTACGGCGATCAGAAAAGGGCAATTCGCATATCCATCATCTCAGACATTAATCGTTTCTCTGTGTTGGAACATTCAGTATCATCCTTCTAGCTATTTGAAACTATCTGATGTATTATTGCGAACTATAGTAACCCTACAGTGCTACAGAACCCTAGAGCTATTCCTCCTGTTTGGCTATAATTTTGTATCCTTTAACAAATCTTTTCCTGTTCTCCCTTCCCCCTAGGCTGCCCAGTCTCTAGTGTCCTCTATTCTACTTCTTACTTCTATGAGATCAACTTTTTTGGCTTCTACACATGAGTGAGAACATGCAGTGTTCAACTGTCAGCCTCTCAGTTCATTGTTCTTAGATGCAGACAAGGAAAGGCCTCAGAGAAACCAGGATGGCCTCAAGCCGGGTTTTCTCTACAGATGCAAATCTCCCTCACAAAAGGCAGCTTTGCAAGGCTAGTTCTGTTCACTGGTCCTCCGAACGGCCATCTCAAAATACGCCAAAGGATATTTTGGGGTGAAATGTTTTGTTTCCTTCAAGTTATTATTAGCACCAGCACCTGAGCCTCCCTGGAGACCTGGGCAGGGCTCCCCTAGTGTCTGTAGCAGAATTCCTCCTTCCTTCCATTCCATTGCCTTCACTGTTTTCTCTTTTATGTAATGACCTTGGTAGCAAGGGTGGAGAAATTATTTTTAAAGCTGGCATCAGACTTGCTACTAGGGAAACACCTGTTTAGGGAAACACTTGAATTGTCCTGTTATCTGGGCAGGTTGAGAGCAGAGGCTTTAGGGAGATGAGGAAACAAAGTGAAAACTACAAGCAGGTGGTGCTCAGAAAAAGAAATCCAAACGGCCAGAAAATATAAAAAAAAATGCTCAGTCTAAAAGCTAAAAGCTGGCTGGCACAGAGAAGAAAAGGCCCACTCACTTGTATCAAGGTGGCTTGGAGTTTGTGGTGAAATATATGCTCCAGAGCTCCTCTGAACCCACAGTTTTGCTCAACTGAATTGCCCACTCCTGTGGTTTGAGTATTGTCCCCTCCAAAACTCATGTTGAAGCTTCATCCCCAACATGGCACTATTCAGAGGTAGATTGGCAGAGCCCTCATGATGGCTTAGTCCATTCATGGATTCATGGATTGATGGGTTAATGGATTGATGGGTTATCGTGGGAGTGGGACTGATGGCTTTAGAAGAAGAAGAAGACAGACCTGAGCTAGCACGTGGGCACAATCAGCCCCCTGGCCATGTGAGGCCCTGTGCCACCTCAGGACTCCGCAGAGAATCCTCACCAGCAAGGTCCTCACCAGATGTGGTGCCTTGACCTTTGACTTCTCAGCCCCCATAACTGTAAGAAATAAATTTATTTTCTTTATAAATGACCCAGTTTCTGATATTCTGTTTTAAGCAACAGAAAATGGACTCAGACATCCACCATTTGAAGGACTACATTTAAATTCAAAGGACCAGGTTGTCATTTCTATTGTTTTCTGATTTTTTAAAGTGAAAAATTTATTAAACCTGTATACTTAAGTTTGTAATTGAATTTCATACTAGAATCCACTGAGATTCATTATGTTATTCATTGGTGCTATTGCTGCTATTATTTAACAGCTACTGAGAGAGGGAGAAATAGAAAGTCATTTTCTTCTGATGTAAAACGGGGAGAATAACTGAAATGACTGACTGCAGTCTGGAGTTTCCCTAAAAGGTGAGTGAATCTCACATGAGCTTGGAGACCTCACGACATTGAGAAGGGCAGGGCCCTCCCAAGCTTTTCCTGTCATGGCGCTCATAGAAAATGACAATATTTATACAGCACAGTGGGGATCTGGGGACAACCACATGGGACTTGGTAAACCACATTACATTTTCTTCATATTATATCATAATTGTGTCAAGAAAAATAAGTATCCAGGGAAATACTTAATATTAACTTTCTTAAAATTTTTCAATAAAATCTTTTTGAGAACTTTACTGAGAAATGTGGGCTTGCTGTCTTGGGCGTAGCTTGTCTCTTGGGTTTTGAGCCAAAAGTGGCTCTGCATTTTTTTTCTAACTCTCCATAGTCGCCATCCAGGAGAAAACGTGTTCACGCGAATGGGTGATAAGTTGGAAACCATCTTGCAAATCTTCCAAACATTTATAACACTTGAAATTAGATTTAAAGCATCTAACAACACTTTCTTTTCTTTCATGATGAAAGGTCTTACGATAGTGGCAAATAGATTTTGACTCCAATTGGACTTTTCGGCATCAAACATTTTGCAATGAAAAAGCTCTCCCTTTTTCATGTTTATCTTACTTGCTTTAGAGCAGTTATTTGAGGACAGAGACTCCACTCAAAGTGCCCATCAGCCAGAAACAGGCAAGCCTGATGAATGGGAAGGCAGAGATTGGGGCCTGGCCCACCTGGCACTCCCACCCCAAAAAAAGCTACACATTGAGCCACGGAAATCTGCTCCTTGGACATTTCCAACATAAACTCCACCAGCAGCTCCACCTGCTTGTCCACTAAATAAGGAGCAGATGGCTGAAGTCCATCTCCAGGTGCTGGGTCACCTTGGTTACCCCTCCTAATGCTGCAGGGAGTCCCAGTGTTCCTCATCCGTGCTCAGTCCTGGGGGTGCCATGGGATAGTGTTGGGTCCTCCACCTCCTTTCCAGCCAGTATCAGAGGAACGCCAAGCTAGCATGCTGGCCAGCCCATCCAGGCCCTGCCAGGCTGCCCTGAAGGCTGAGATCAGTTCCTCAAAGCACGCCTCTGAGGAGTATCCAGTGAAAGCCAAAAGCCGGGAGGGGAAAAGGATCTCTTCAGGGAGACAAAGTTTCATGAAATAGCTGGGAAACAAGTGTAGCTGGCAGAGCAATTGGACTTACAAGCTATAAGAACATACTATCAATTTTTACTTCTTTATCTATAGAAAATACAATGAAAACGATTTTTTTAAATACTTTATGTGGACCTGATAAAATTAAGCCTTTCTTTTCACTGTATTCTGCAATACTGCAATTCATTTCTGACGTTGGCCACTCAGGTTAGCATAAATTCCATGAGGTGAAGGGAACAAGAATGTCCTCATTTCAGATGGCAGCCACATATTCAGGGATCCCAGGTCACTTGCACAATTTGGGGGTTCCCATGACCCCCTTAGGTTTGATAATTTATTATAACCACTCAGAGAACTTAGGAAAGTGCTAAACTTACTGTTACAATTATTATAAAGGATACAACTCAGGGCCAGTCAAATGCAGAAACACATGGGGCAAGGTCTGGGAGGGTCCTGAACACAGAGCTTCATGCTCTCTGTCCTTGCAATTGGGACATGTCACCCTCTTGGCACATCAATGTGTTCACCAACCAAGAAGCTCATCCAAGAAGCCCCAGCGTCCAGAGATTCTATTAGGGTTTAATTCCATGAATCACTGGCCATGTACTTGAACTCAATCTCCAGCCCTCTTCCCCATTCTGGAATCCAGGAGTCAGGAAGCCATGGCTCAGAGCCCCAACATTTTAATCACAGAGTTGGTATTTCTGGTGTGACTAGCCCCAATCCTAAATCATCTCATTAGCATAAACTCAGGTGTGGTCCAGGAGCCCCCATGAATACTAAAGACAAGTTTATCACTCAGGAATTTCCAAGGATTTAGAGGTTATCTCCCAGGAAGAGGAACAAAGACCAGACAAATTACTTATTCTACAAAAATCCCAAAGAACACCAGCTCATCACAACATGATTCTCAAAACAAATTTCCCCCAAAAGCAAGAATTGTATGGATTTTCCCCCAAGGAAAAATAAATGAATTATTGGGAAGATAATGTTGGACTAAAGGTCAGTATGAAGAAAGGCAGTTAAGAGAATAAAAAATAATGATGTTAATGAGAAGGAAAGATTACAACCAAAAGTCTGAAAAGAAATGATCAATTAAAAGATGCAAGTCCTTGGGCGGGTAGCACCATAGACCATCTGCAAGAGTGCAGCCAAGTACAGTGTCATCTTTTATTGCTATTTAAAGACCTACAGGTTGGGATATCAATCTTGGTGGACCATCACTCCTTGAACCAAATGTTGAGCTTAGACTTACCAATGGATGGGGCACTCCCCTTAGGAGAGAAGAAATCCACCTGACATCTACCAGGCAGCCACTATTATTGGTTGTAGGCATGCATCAGACCTGGTGGTGCATTTCTGAAAGACTGAGAAAACAAGATGTGATGCGAGTCTTCTGAAATGCAGTCCCATGGGCAAAAGAAAGAATTAGAAGCTTGTTAAGAAACACATTACCATCTGGAAAGAAGTACCAGACATATATCTGTGAGAAATTGGTGTCTTCTGGGAAACACTGAGGTGCCAGCAGCTGACAGGGAAAGATAAAATAATGATCACTGTATTCTTCCTGCCAACTTGGGAGATCTTCTTGATGAAGAAAGATAAGAGGTAAAAATGTCAGGCATGCAGGCCTTCGCTTTCTTCAAAGTGAGAAGTTTGTAAAATAACCCTGAATACAAGTGAGTTTTTTCCATGCTCATTTCACAAAAAGTATGTAAAATTCTCTACAAAAAGGAATATACAATTTTCCTAAAGTCTGAGATCTTGTGTCTGCCTCATACATTCTTCACTAAATATTAATTGCGTCCAAATGTCTGGACACTTGGTATCTGTAGATAACTGTCTTTTTCAAGAAGAAATACAAAACAGAAAACCTTCCTTTCTCTAAGAGAAGAGGAAAAATATTATTGTTAAAACTTTTAACAAATACATCAATATTTCATCCATTCTAAGATGCACATTTTCACAATTTTACATCTCTGAAATTGGGTGCATCTTATAATTGGCAGCCTTTTTTTGTGACACATGAAAGAAGAGCGCATCTATAGTACCTTAAATTGAATGAAATGTGAGCAATTGCTTAAAATAATGTTGTTAGACAAAGTGTTTAAAGTTTAAAGAAACCCACTGTCCTGAAGAACTTAAGTACTCTTCAGGAATACGACAGGAATTAGGTATCCAACTTCTGGAATTGTTAGAGGAAACTAAGAACTGCTTCAGTCATGTGAATCTATCACTTTGAGATATCATATGTTTCTCCTTCAATCTCTTAAAGTAGTTAATAATATTTACAGGGATTTCATTTTAACAGGAAGCCATATTTGTATTCCTGGAATAAACCCAACGTAATCGTGATGTATGGTTGATTTTACAGACTACTGGATTCAGTTTTTTCTAATAGTTTATATAGAAATGTTGAATTTCACAGTACAGATATGTCTATAATTTTTAATAATTATATAAATTTCTATAAATTCTATAAATTTCTATAAATTTGGAATTGCCTGATCACTAGATTTTGCTGAAACATTAGTTCTGCTATCTGGTTTTACTGCTTTGCTTTGTTTTGTTTTGTCTGGAGCGGGAGAGAAAGAGTTTAACTACCAGTTCACTGTCTCTCATAGTTCTAGCACTCTTTAGGTTATCTATTTCTTCTCAAGTCACTTTTGGTTTTGTGTATATATATATATATATATACATAAAAAAAAATATATTCTCATATATATAATATATAATATATATTCTCATATATATGATATATATATTCTCATATATATGATATATGATATATATATTCTCATATATAATATATATGATATATAGTCTCATATATATAATATATATGATATATATATTCTCATATATAATATACATTATATATTCTCATATATATGATATACATATTCTCATATATATCATACATATGATACATATTCTCATATATATCATACATATGATACATATTCTCATATATATCATACGTATGATATATATATTCTCATATATATCATACGTATGATATATATATTCTCATATATATCATACGTATGATATATATTCTCATATATATCATACGTATGATATATATTCTCATATATATCATACGTATGATATATATTCTCATATATATCATACGTATGATATATATATTCTCATATATATCATACGTATGATATATATATTCTCATATATATCATACGTATGATATATATATTCTCATATATATCATACGTATGATATATATATTCTCTATATCATACGTATGATATATATTCTCATATATATCATACGTATGATATATATATTCTCATATATATCATACGTATGATATATATATTCTCATATATATCATACGTATGATATATATATTCTCATATATATCATACGTATGAGATATATTCTCATATATATCATACGTATGAGATATATTCTCATATATATCATACGTATGAGATATATTCTCATATATATATCATATGTATGAGATATATTCTCATATATATCATATGTATGAGATATATTCTCATATATATATCATATGTATGAGATATATTCTCATGTATCTCATATGTATGAGATATATATTCTCATGTATCTCATATGTATGAGATATATATTCTCCTGTATCTCATATGTATGAGATATATATTCTCCTGTATCTCATATGTATGAGATATATTTCTCATGTATCTCATATATATGAGATATATATTCTCCTGTATCTCATATATATGAGATATATATTCTCCTGTATCTCATATATATGAGATATATATTCTCCTGTATCTCATATATATGAGATATATATTCTCCTGTATCTCATATATATGAGATATATATTCTCCTGTATCTCATATATATGAGATATATATTCTCCTGTATCTCATATATATGAGATATATATTCTCCTGTATCTCATATATATGAGATATATATTCTCCTGTATCTCATATATATGAGATATATATTCTCCTGTATCTCATATATATGAGATATATATTCTCCTGTATCTCATATATATGAGATATATATTCTCCTGTATCTCATATATATGAGATATATATTCTCCTGTATCTCATATATATGAGATATATATTCTCCTGTATCTCATATATATGAGATATATATTCTCCTGTATCTCATATATATGAGATATATATTCTCCTGTATCTCATATATATGAGATATATATTCTCCTGTATCTCATATATATGAGATATATATTCTCCTGTATCTCATATATATGAGATATATATTCTCCTGTATCTCATATATATGAGATATATATTCTCCTGTATCTCATATATATGAGATATATATTCTCCTGTATCTCATATATATGAGATATATATTCTCCTGTATCTCATATATATGAGATATATATTCTCCTGTATCTCATATATATGAGATATATATTCTCCTGTATCTCATATATATGAGATATATATTCTCCTGTATCTCATATATATGAGATATATATTCTCCTGTATCTCATATATATGAGATATATATTCTCCTGTATCTCATATATATGAGATATATATTCTCCTGTATCTCATATATATGAGATATATATTCTCCTGTATCTCATATATATGAGATATATATTCTCCTGTATCTCATATATATGAGATATATATTCTCCTGTATCTCATATATATGAGATATATATTCTCCTGTATCTCATATATATGAGATATATATTCTCCTGTATCTCATATATATGAGATATATATTCTCCTGTATCTCATATATATGAGATATATATTCTCCTGTATCTCATATATATGAGATATATATTCTCCTGTATCTCATATATATGAGATATATATTCTCCTGTATCTCATATATATGATATATATATTCCATATATCTCATATATATTATATATTCTCATATATCTCATATATATGATATATATTCTCATATATAATATGTATGATATATATATTCTCATATATATTATGTATGATATATATATTCTCATATATATAATATATTATATATTCTCATATATAATGTATTATATATATTCTCATATATAATATATTATATATGTTCTCATATATAATATATTATATATGTTCTCATATATTATATATATTCTCATATATAATATATAATATATATTCTCATATATAAGATATATTCTCATATATATAATATATAATATATATATTCTCATATATATAATATATATACTCTCATATATAATATATATATGCTCATATATTCTTATGTTTTATATACACACACACATGAATTTGTATATTCTACCTTAGTTTTAAAAATCTATTGTCATAATAGGCCAGACATGGTGGTTCATACCTGTAATCCTAGCATTTTGGGAGGCCGAGGCAGGAAATTGCTTGATCCCAGGAATTTGAGACAAGCCTGGACAACGTGGTGAAAACCCATCTCTACAAAAAATAAAATAATTAGCTGGGCATGGTGGTGTGGGCCTGTAGTCCCAGCTAATTGGGAGGCTGAGGCAGGAGACTCGCTTAAGCCCAAGGGGTCCAGGCTGTGGTGAGCCATGATCATGCCACTGCGCTCCAGACTGGGCAACAGAGCTAGACCCTGTCTCAAAAAAAAATTCTTGCCATAATATTTATAACATTCTTTCATTATACTTTTTATCTCTACTGCAACTGTAGTTATGCCCATCTAATTTTGGACCATACCTTTTATCTTTTCTTTTTTCTCTTTAAAAATAAGTTAGATGGTTTTCAAAAAATTTTTATCTTTGTTGATCTACTTTAGGGTATCTTTGTTTTCTGTATTATTGCTTTCTGCTCTTATTAATATTAATTCTCTTTTCTCTTTCTTTTTTTTTTTTTTTTTGAGATGGAGTTTCATTCTTGTTGCCCAGGCTGGAGCACAATGGCCTGACCTCAGCTCACTGCAACCTCCGCCTCCTGGGTTCAAGCGACTCTCTTGCCTCAGCCTCCCAAGTAGCTGGGATTTACAGGCCTCAGCCACCATGCCCAGCTAATTTTGGATTTTTAGTAGAGACGGGGTTTCACCATGTGGGTCAGGTTGGTCTCGAAATCTTGACCTCAAGTGATCCACCCGCCTCAGCCTCCAAAAGTGATGGGATTACAGGTGTGAGCCGCCACACCTGGCCAGTTCTTAATTAAAATTCCTATGTGTTTATTCTTTTCTTCTGTTCTTAACTTCTTACATTTAATTAAAATGAATTCTCAGTTTGTTAATCCTCAGCTCCTTATCTTTTATAACCTATTTGAAGCTATAAAATTTCTCCTAAGTACAGATTTGGTTCTATTTCATGTCTTAATATAGACCCTTTTCATAATTATGCACATCTAATTGTTTTTTAATATCCTTACTCATTTATTCTCTGATCCATGAGCTATTGAAAGGTGCATTTTTCAAATGTCCAAATGTATGGAGTGATTTTAATTATCTTTTTGATACTAATTTCTACCGCAGGCGTGTTGTGGTAAGAGAACACATTCTGTGAAGAACTATTTTTTGAAATGTGTCAAGACTTACTTCATGGTCTAGGATGTAATCAACATTCACAAATGTTTCATTTGCTTTTGAAAAGAACGTGGATTCTCTAACTGTTTGGTCCAGGTTTATAATATGTGGCCAAAGGTGTTGCTCAAATCTCTTTATCCTGACTGATTTTCTGTGCTTGACCATCAGCTACCAAAAAAGGTCTAGGAAACAGTCCTTGCCGCCCTACTGTGGATGTGTCCACCTCCCCTTGTGGTTCTCAGCCCATTCTTGGACCACGGAATGGAAAGCTGTCGGCCTCCAGGGATCAGTAGCTACATCTGATGGTTTCCGGCCTCCCTTCTTTGAGAGGCTTCCCTACCTGTTACACATAGAAAATGAAAACATACCACCAAAACCAAAATAAACAAAAATCAGAAAGCAACTCTTTAGAAAGACTCCAGTGGCCCTAATGTTGCTGCTACCCGACAGTCAGTGCGGATTAGCCGGCCTCATGAGAGATGATAAGGAATGGAGATTTTCTGAGTAAAAGGCTCAGAATTCAGATCAGAGTCAGAATAACAAATGAGCTTTTCAAAAGACAGCTGCCCAAAGCAAACAAGGAATTTTTCACTTGTTTACAAAGTGTGGAGAGAAATATGGGCCTCCCATTGGTCTTTCCACGAGACAGTCACACACACATCACCTCCTCATTATCACCATCATTAGCATAATTTATCAAAGTTGAAAAGACTGGAAATAAAATTGATCCTGGAGAAATAACAACCAACAGAATTCACTTTAAATGCAAAGGAGAAACGAAATTTATTGACTCAATTAAACACAACAGTTAAAATGGCAGTGTTGTAGTTTCATTTTCAGATGTTTGAATGGAACAAGAAAAGTGCTATTAGCCCAAGCTTCTTACATTCATTAAAAGAGTGACTATCAAAAACAGCAACATGCACAATGGTACATATGCACAAAATGGAATTATATCAACAAATATACAAAATACCCAAAATAAAATATTTACAGGTTTAAAAATATAAACATTGATTCCTCTATCCCATTAAACCATTGGAGTGGAGAAAGGAGAAAAGACCCTATTGCTATTTAGAATCCCTTTTTAAAACAAGTTTTTAAAACATAGAATTAGTTCTAGGAGACAATTTTTGATGTTTTTCAGGGGTTTAACATTCTATTATAAAAATAATATCTATAAACCTACTAACAATTTTCCTCCTGTGCACAAAAATAATACTGCCAAAAGCCTGTCCTCAAACACTTGCCTGACTTTCAGGAAAACTAATTATAGAAACGGAGTTTCTCGTTTGGGTTATCTTTGTGACTATTTTGAAATAACCAGCAACTCCCTATATTACACTGAGATACTTTATATAAACAACGTGGGCAAAACCTGAAACTCACAATGAGCCTGCTAGGTAGCTGGTGTCAAGTACTAATGATAGGAATTGACTTTGCCTACATCGAACGCATTTTCCCTGATATTCCTGATACACCTACCACTATCAGATCCTCCATGTTCCGTAAGCTTTATCCTGGAAGCAATGAAAATGTTAAATACTACTTTGCTAGAGTTTCTTCTCCTTTATTTAGAAATAAATGTGTAGTGGGGACCAATGGTTGTAATGTAGATATTTGAGAAGGTTCATTGATTCCTTCAGGCCACCTGGAGCCATTTCAAGGCAAGTGAACAAGCATTTTCTGCATGTCTACTCCATGCCCCTATGCTATTGAACCAGATATTTTTAGTATTTCTGCTTTAGTTTGCTAAATGATTCAGGTCTGAGAGTGTCTGAGAAAGTATAGTATGTCTCAAGTAACCAGAAACCTAAGCCATATCTTATTTAAAACGTATCTTCTCACATAGAGCAGAAAGTTATTCTACTTGACTATTGAAGCATTTCCAAAATTACCCCATTTTACCAATACCTACCTGACATGGTTCTTGTGAACAGTAAAGATAACAGTGTGAGAAAAGCACACAGCATCCTCTCTGGCACCATAGTAAACATACCGGATATGTTAGTAGAAGTCAATATAAAATACTTATCTTCACGGTGACTGACTTATTGAAGGTCAATAGCTGTTAGTTGAATGAGTTAATGAACCAGAAAATGTAGGACAGGATTCAGTGGCTGTAGACGCAACACAGGACGGACAGCTATTAAAGGAGCCAAGTGCTTATTTCTGAAGTTCAGAATTGCATGGAGGCAAGGGACAACTCATACAGCTGTCATTTAAACAAACACAGATAACAAGTTGGCAAAGATGTGGAGAAATTGGAACCCTTGTGCACCATTGCTAAGTATGTAAACAGATGCAACCAATGTGGAAAGCAGTACAGAAGTTTCTCAAAAAATTAAAAATAATTCTATGTTTAATTAGAATTACCATATGAATGACCCAGTCATTCCACTTCTGGGTATTTATTCAAAAAAACTGAAATCAGGATCTTAAAGAGATATTTTCACTCCCTTGTTCGTTGTAGCATTACTCACAATAGCCAAGATGTGGAAATAATCTAAACGTCTGTCAGTAGATGAAAGGGTTTTTAAAAATGCAGCATATACATATAAGGAAATATTATTCAGCCTGAAAAAAGAAGGAAATCCTGCCATAAGCAACAACATGGCTAAACTTGGGGTACGTTATGCTCAATGAAATAAGCCAGTCACAGAAGGACAAATACTGCGCGTTTCCACTTCTATAAGGGATCTAAAATAGCCAGACTCACAGAAACAGAGAGTAGAATGATGGCTGCCAGGGGCTGATGGGGGAGGAAATGAGGAGCTGCTGTTCAACGGGCACAGAGTTTCAGTTATGCAGGATGCATAGGTTAGAGAGAGTTGCTGTACAACACCGTGGCTATAGTTAACAATACTGTATTGTGTACTTAAAAATTAAAGAAGGTAACCCCAGCATGGTGGCTCATGCCTGTAATCCCAACACTTTGGAGGTGGAGGTGGGCAGATCACTTGAGGTCAGGAGTTTGAGACCAGCCTGGCCAACATGGTGAAACCCTGTCTCTACTAAAAATAACAAAAACTAAGGGGCATGGTGGTACACACCTGTAGTCTCAGCTACTTGGGAGGCTGAGGCAGGAGAATCGCTTGAACCTGGGAGGTGGAGGTTATAGTGAGCCGAGATCATGCCACTGCACTCCAGCCTGGGCGACAGAGTAAGACTCCGTCTCAAAAAAAAAAAAAAAAAATTAAAGAGGGTAAATCTCATATTCAATATTCTTACTGCAATTAAAACACACACACATATGCATAGACCACCCAGAACCCACCAAGACGGCTTAAGGTAGGAATAAAAACAAATGAAACAAACATGCTTTGAATGAATGATACCCTATCAGGGAAGAAGTATCACCATGACAACAGAAGAGATTTCTGTCTGTACTTCCCACGTTAATCCTAAGAGAAGAGGATCCCTCCAAGGGAAGGCCAATGTTTGCCTACTCAGCATAGCACAGAGGCAGAGTTCCCTGTATATGACTATGAGCACCATCATCTCAGACACAAAACTAATTTTCAGCTGCATGGACATGGGTTAGCTCTTTCTATTAGAACTGAGCTGACAATGACACTAAGCAGTACTTAGCTCTTCTATTACTGAAAATCACTAAAGAGTTTATATCCCTGTCCTAGAGACTAGGGGAAAAGAGAGAGACAGACAGACAGAGATGGAAAGGGATAGAAACAAAAAGGATGAATTAAAGCTGTCATACTGGGGAGATAATATTATCTATCCCATATGGCTGTTAAGAGGACTAAGTAATTATTTCTAAATCTCCTAGCAGTGCCTGACACATAGAAAGTATTCAACGAATGTTAACCGTTGTTATATTTACTATTTTTTTAGAGGCATTTGTGTGGCTTAATTCATAGTGCCCTTCCTCAACTTCACACCACTTTGCTTCACCCCACAAACTATAAGCAACAAATGCAAATACCAAAAAAAGTAAAATAATATTGTTTTGTGTTTTTAATGAATATTAAGAAAATCCAATTACAGCGCACCTTAGGTGTGAGCTCCAAACTGAATGGGTTTTATTAAGTATTACATACAGTCTATGCCCCATAAATATGTGTTGCATTGAATTAAAGTAAATATCCATCATAAAAGATGCCCAATTTCAGTTCTGGAGGCCTCATGACTATTTTCATCTTTCCTTTTGCAGTTTGAGAGGGAACTACTTTCCATAATCATGAAACTATCATTCTGAATCACCTCTTAAAAACATCATCTGCAGTGACATAATAACATTCCTTAGAAGTGGCTATTGTTGCAACAATCTGTCTCCTTAAACCTTATCACAGTGCAAGGCTTTTGAGAAGCAATGCCTGACAGCCACCAGGAAATCTTCAGAGCAAGATGAGGTCTCACAATCAATGGCCGCCTGTGAGGAGCCACACTTACACGCTGCACTGACAATGTCACAGCTCGCTTCTGCCTGTGAACTACATCCTTGCCTTTTGCTTCCCCACACGGGCTCTATAAGACACTCTTCTACCATACTACCCCTTTGGTCCCAAACTGTTTCATAAATATTTTTGTGTGTAATGAATTGAAATTTTCTAAGGCTGAGTTTACACAAATTAGAACTGTTATTTTCCTTGCTCTGCCTGGAGGAGGGGAAAGGGAAACTGAGTTAGGTGAAGTATTTGGGGTTTTCCTCTTATTTCACTCAGATACTTTAAACTAGCTTTCCTCAGTGATGAGACGAGGCAATTGTGATGCTTTTTCCTTATGTTTAACAGCAAAAAACTTCTTGAATTAATTTCTTAACAATGAAGGGGAGCAAAGCATATGTGAATGTACTGGAACAGGTCTCAGTAGAAGCCCAGCATCAGGGGAGCCAAATCCATATATTTGTAATTCAGGAGAAAAATTCAGATAACTAACAGCAGGGAATGCATTCCGCCATGTGGACGGAGCCAACATGCTAGTGTCATGTGAAGTGTCCCGTCACTGCTGTCTGAGGGCATTTAGGAGACATGAGCTGCCTGAGTGGATCTCTTCACACCAAGCTAACAGTCAAGAGTCGCCTTTAAAATTAATCTGACAAAGGCATAAATAATGAAAACTCTTAGAAAATTCAAAGAAATCTCAACACCTGACATAGTCTTTTTACCCGGATAATTGTGTAAGCAAAGGGCTATTTGCATACTGTTTAACTGCAAATACTTGAAGACTACCTCTGAGATGAAGAAATAAATCCTTTAAACACAGTGAGTTATTACCTTCATAGATATTAAACCCTTTGTATTTAAATAAGCAGATAATTTGTGGAAAATGTATCTAAAGGAAGTCCTTTGTATTCTATATTCCATTGTTGTTATTAGATAAAATAAAATGTATCTAGAGGAAGTCCTTTGTATTCTATATTCTATTGTTGTTATTAGATAAAATAATAAAAATCTATTTCCTCTTGTGATTATTTAAAACGCTGTAGTAAAATTTCTCCCAATTGGTGCTAACGGCAGGATAAACGCATCAACCACCATCTGTACTAAAGCAGAGTGTTTCAAATAACAGTGTATGTGTAATATAGACATTAAAGTCAGGCTGTCTTTGTGCAGAGCTATTAAACCAACCCATAAATTTTCGCCCAACAATTGATTTGACTTTTTCCTGTCTAATTTGGGCAGCTTTTCAACTAAAGGAAGTCAATCAACCAAGTATCTTAGAATATACATACATGGGAAAGATATAATTAGCCTCTATCTAACCCTTCCCTTAAAAAGTCAGCAAATATGGGCCTGAATAATCTTCACAAGGTCATTAGATATAATGTATTAATAACAATTGGAATGTAAATCTAGGAAAATTCTTGAAAAAACAATCTCCATGAACACAAATGAGAGAAAGTAGCCCTTGGCACAAGAAAGCAACTATGATCCCTTTTCTATGGCTGGAAAAAGTTGAGACTCTACTCTTCCTGCCACTCCAGGGATTTCCCATCAAGTGATTGAGGCTGTTTAATTCATTGCCCAAATCTTTTATTTGATTGGTGTGGGTGCAATTCTTAAAAATATAAGGTAAAAAAAAGTGGAAAATATAAATTTAAAAGGAAAATATTTTATATCTTTTATACCTGGTTAATTGACAGGTCAGTGGAAATTAAGATAAACTTTGCTCACGTGTTCCTTTTCTTATAAAGAGGAGACACAGCATAACGGTGTAAATGGAGGAATAAGTCCTAAAATTATGAAAGCAAAAACTTTTCTTCTACTGCTTAAGAAATAGATTGCCTTTACTATTACAATATTCTCATAAGTTTTTCAGGTATTCTTAACTTTCCTGTACAATTGAACAAATGAACCAACATAACTTTGCCATGGATTCATGCAAAGGAGAATATAACCCTTGCAGGAAAATGTACAACAAGGAAATCAAGATCCTTTGTTTTACAGCTAGGAATAAAATTTATATTTTCTCCATTCACTAGGGGAAGATGAATGTATTTTGAGCCTAAATACTACTATAGGCGTGAAATCAAATGTAATTCCCTTGTTTAATACAGAAATAATTTCAAAAATAATTTCCAAATCTAGAGTAGATGTCTTTTGTCTGTTAGTCTGTACACAGTTGAGTGCATGAGCACGTGAGTGTGAGATGCTTATATGAATTCTTGGTAGTGTGTTCAGAATGCTTAAGGCTATGACTGCATACAGGGCCTCATTTACACACATAAAGAAATTAAATATTAAAAGATTACTTTGAAATAACATTATGGATCTGAGACAATGCAATAAAAGCCAGTCATATGACTAATGAAGAAATTCAGCAAACCTCTCCTAATTGAATCACTGCAAATTTAAAATGGGGAATGGCCTACTTTCTGCTACTGGCTCAATTTGCTTTCCTTTGATGCCCATTTATTTTGTTACTTTCTTCATATTATTAAAATAGGTTTTCATATATTTAACTTGCCTTATTCTTTCATTTATGAAACAGAAAACAAACTTTAAAAGCATGTAATAACAGTTCATTACTAATGCAATCTCTCTGGAAATGAGACTTATACAGAAGTGTTCATGTCATTTACATATGTGTAGTTTCATTTGAATATGCATAATCTTCCTGGTATGATGAATCACCTCCTAGTAGAAGCTCTGGTCTTTTGATTAAATACACTGAAGTGTATTTCAAAAAGGATATTAATTTCATCATTAGACACTAATAGCATTCTAGGAACTGCTTCAGTTTATCATTCAAACTATCTAGGCATATAATAACCCTTTGTGAAATAAATGTTTTATCTGAAATATTAGAAAACATACATAGAAGCAAACCACTTTTCAAAAAAAACTTGGCATAAAGTGTTTACAATACATAAGCTTGCCAGTGTCATATTCTGAACACACTTGTCTTCGTCATAAGTCTATAAAGCAAAAGGCAAATGATGTGAAAAACTATATCTTTCTATTGTTTTTCTTTATGTGTTCCTCATTTTGCACTCACTATATTGAGGAATGGTTGGATCCAAAATTTCATAATCAAGGTAAAAAAAATTCTGAAAACAGGGTTTGGGGTGAGAAACAGACTCTTACCCAAAACAAGGCAGAGCCATTCGTCTGGGACACCAGCACAATAGATTTTTTTTTTTTTTTTTTGAGAACCAGAGAACCAATGTAAAACAAAATCAGAATCGCTTCCCATTACAGTACATAACAGCACATCAACGGTTTGGGGACCATCATCATGTCTAGCTATAAGACCAGATTTTATATTCTAGATATAGAATTATCTAGAATAATTCTGTTGAATTGACTGTTTACAAAATTTTAACAGCTGGATAAACCGTAAAATATGCATTATCTTTGCATGAGAAGGTTTCAGCTTATAAATGCTTAAATACTGTATCTATTGGCATTTAGTAAAATCTTTCCCTGATCCTGATTTCTGCACTGGGTGGTGGAAGAAACAAACAAAAGCAAAAGCAAAAGCCTGCTCTCCTGAGCCTTTTATATCTCCCCAAACAAATGACTGAAACCAACCAAACCAAAACTCGCCTTTATTTTCCTAGTGTTAGATTCTTATCAATTTGCATATCTAACAACTGAACGTGGGGAAGTTTTCTGCCAATCAGTGGTCCCCTCTGCTCATCAGGTAAATACCTGGCTCTTTCAGCTTTGGAGGTATTTTCCACACAGTGATACAGCAAAGGGTCTTTTTTTTTTTTTTTTTTTTTAACTGGAAAGGAAAAAGGAAAGAAGGGAAGGAAGGAAATGTGTCTTGGAAGAGGAGATCTCCTCTGGTTCTTCAGCGGTTCCTTCAGGCCTCTAGACACTGGCTCATCCCAATATCCAGGCATGACTCTTACTTAGGTTTGGCTAAGTTCTGTTTTCTGCAAAGGCAAGTAAAGGTGACTTCCAAGTGTTCAGTATATTAAAGAAAAAGGAAGAAAAACTTAAAGGTAAAAAAGAAAAAAGTGCTTGAAAATAATTCTCAGGGACTTATCTTGAGAAGAGAATCCCCAGTGTAGCATCCCTCTTTCTGGTGTTATCCTGTCCCTGCTCAGGGCACAAAGACCTCCCCGGTCCACGCTCTGGAGCAGGGCGGGGGACGGGTGGTGTCCTAAAAGACTTTCTTGAGGAAAAGCAAAACTTACTTTAGTGGTTTCCAGGGAAAAGTTGTATTCCTTGACATGTGGCCCATCCACCTTGGCCTGGAAGACCTCACAACTTTTTGGCACTGTCGTGGCAGGCCGTTGCCCTGATGGTGGTCCCAGCCAAGCCCCGGTTGCTGACTCTGCGGACCAGCACTTTGGAAACCGGGATTTTTGTTCTGGGCATCTCACTCCTGGAGGGTTGCTGGTGCACCACGGGATGGCTAGATGGAAGGTTGGTCAGGTGCTTGATGCTAATAGGGATCTTAGAGTCCTTCAGCAAGCTGCCTGGTGTTCGCAGTGGACAGGTGATGGTGCCTGGAGATACGGGCTTTAACCGGGACAGGCAGGACGTCTCCTCGTTGTCCTTCCCTCCAGGAAGGGTTGCTGGACTTCCATCCGGGTCAGCATAAAGATCATAGAGCGCGTCCCCGCTGTAGCTATCCCGGGGGATGCCCGCCTTCTTCCCGCTGCTCGAGCTGTCTTCCTCTGGGCCTGGCGTGGTGGAGTCCCAGTAGCCCTCGTCGCTGTTGGGGACGCCTTCCTGCTGCTCCTTCTCCGGGTGCTTGGGCTCCTCCTTCGGATGGGGCTCGATGGGAATTCGGTTGAGCCTCCTGCGCTTGACTGAGGACGCGTCCTTGGCCGCTTCCACACACCTGGTGTCTTTGGGGGTCTCGGGCACCACCTTGGTTTCCAGCGCAGCTGCCACCTTAGCCGCGCCCTCCTGGGGCTCGGGTCCCTGCTCCTCGGTCTGGGAGAGCATGTCCCAGAACTCCTGTAGATAGGTGTCGTCCACCTCGTCCGGGCTGGCCATCTCTTCCCCGCCTCCTTGGTAGGCCACCACGCCGGGGTTCTTTTTAGAGAGAGCCGGCTTGCCTGGCCCGGGGACATGCTTGTCACAGCTGGGACCTGCCTCTTCCTCTTGGTCTGCAATAATATCTCCACAGCCTGTAAGAGAGTCAAAGCTTTTCAGTGAAGTCACGTCAGAAAACATCAAACAAATACGATCTGCCGACGGGTCTGAGGGTGGATCGACAGAGGCAGGGTCCGGGGCGCCGGGCGCCCGGCCGCTGCCGCCTTCGGAGTCGACAAGGGGGACCGTCTTTACGGGAACGGCCCCCGTCCTGGAAGCGTCCTCTGCCGTGCGGACCTCCCCGGGCCCCGGCTCGGGGGGTGCCCGGGGCTTCTCGGCGCGCCGATGCCCCGCGGCGTCCTCTCCCCGGGCGCCGGTGTCGCCGGGGTGCGCGGGGCCCTCGGCCTCTCGGCAGCTCCGCGCTGGGGCGCGGTCGGCGGGGGCGGGCACCTCCTCTCCCCCTGCGGGCTCACCTGCTGGGTCTCGCGGGGCGTCCTGGCTGGGCTCCTCCGGCTCGCGCGCGGCTCTGGGCGTCTCCTCCTTGACGCACTCCAGGCTGGCGGTGAGCGAGCCGGGCAGGATCAGGCCGCCCCCGGGCGCGCGCCCCTCCGCGGCCTCCGCCTTGGCCCGCTTGTCTTTCCTGTGCCAGCGCATGCCGCTGAACAGCCCCCGCAGCCCCCGCTTTTGTTTGCCGCCGGCCTTGCTCGGGTCCGCAGGCTCTCCCTTGCCGTTTTCCGAGCGCCCGTTCTTCTTCAGCAGCGAGAAGAAGCTGTGCGACTTGGCCACCGAGCTGCTGGCGAGGGAGCCCCCGCCGGGCCCTGCGGCTCTGGGGGGGCCCGGGTTCGGCCGCCCCCCGCCGCCCCCGCCGCTGTCGCCCCCGCCGCGCGGCTCCTCCTTCCTGCCGCTCTCCAGCACCAGCACCTCGGCAAGTCCGTCGTGGGTCCTGCTCCTCACCATCCCCGTCGGACCCGAGCTTTTCCCGTCCCCTTTGTTTTTGACCCCAAAAATGCTGGGCATGGTGCCACCCGATTTCCTCTTCTTGAATAATTTGAAGGCAGCTTTATTAATCTTCCCCGAGGGCGGCTCGGCGGCCGGCGTTTCGGCGGCACAGTCACAATGCAAGTCCATGTCTGCCGCGAGGGTCCCGGCCCCGGCCTCCGCCTTCCTCCTGCAGACCCCCACGGACGCGCCAGCTCCGCCGCGCTCGCTGACAGCCCCGCCGCCGCCGCGGCTCCGGCTCGTCTCCATGGAAACCGCGCGGGATAAGCCGCTTTCGTCAGCAGTGGGCTCGGGCCAGGCCACTGTCACCCGTATTCTAAATCAACCTGAGCCGCGCTCGCCGCCGCCGCTGCAAAAGAAACACACATAAAAGACCATCTTCCCTCCCGCAAGGGCTTATATAATACCCTAACCCACTTCCATCCGACTTGGCTTGGCGCTGCATGGCGTTTTTGTGGCAGGAGCAGACAACACAGCCGCGAGCTGATGGCAGAAATTCGAGTCGTAATTATGGAATTCAAATTCCCTCAACTCTCACCCACCTTCCGATTCCTTCTCTAGACTCGCTCTTCACGGGAGCGCAACCATGGATCACGAAATGCCTCTAAAAACGACAACGCAATTCAACCCACCACAAAATGCTTGTTTTTCTTATCCTCTCTCCTAGACTCCATGCATCTTCATGCCTTTCCCAAGCCCTTCATGTCTGTCCTTAGCATTAGTGCACTAAGCCCAGCAGGCAGGAAGCATGTCTGCCTACATCCATGTCTTGTCCAGAGCTGAGCACACGCTAGGTCCATGCTGTGTGGTTGTCATTGTGGTTGTGGTTCTTGTGACAAAAGTACACGCCGCCACTCAATCAGTCTATCAGCAGCCCAGCAATGCAAGCACAACAGCTCCCCGGGGTGGAGTCTGCCTGCACCTTTGGGACAACCATGACTTTTATCCCAGACTCCAGCCACCACGGGATGAAGTCACAGATGCCGCGGCCCAGCCCACATTTGATAACAATAGACAAGCTGACCGAGAACACAGGCTGGGAATCTCAGACCCACTCCACAGGTGGGCCTTCGAGTCCGGGTTCTGCCCTCTCCTTTCCCACTCAGCAGGACAGTGGCATTATTCCTGTCACTGCTGTACCACTCCCCTCCCCCATACCACCAGGGCTGACTTGTAGCCCCCTTCCCCAATATACAGAGCAGGAAAAGCTTGGCAGGGGTCCCTGTGTGTCCAGGGGTCTCTGCAGACATTCCTACCTGCCTGGTCTGGGGAGAGGGAAAACCTTTTTTCTGGGAACAGCTCAGTCTAGGAATCTCTTCTGTGTTCTAATTTAAAAAGTGACTGCTAATATTCTAATCTTGACATCTGATATCATAATCCCAGCTGAGTGCTTTTTAGGAAAAAGAAGAAATTTGGAGAAGCATATACATATATTAATATAACATGTATATGTAGTATATATTATTTAATCATTTGATTATTTATTAAATATCATTTAAGAATATATGTAATAATTACATATATACACAAATAGCAGTCTTTTCCCTACTCATTTTTTATGTGCTCTTTGCATTATGCGAAGAAATCCCAATCCACATCCACATAAGTTGACGTTTTATAAATGACGTATGTTGGCCATTGCAGCTTCTGTTGTTATGAGACACAGCTGGTTTACGTTTAGACCTTGGAGTTATTAGTTGTATTATTTCCTTTTTTTGTTTATTTTTCTCAAGAACACTGTTTTGTAAAACGAAGAAATCAATGAGTTCGGGTTCAGGAGAGGTTGTCACTTCTGGACTCTAATCCCATCAACTCTCTCTCACTATTAATGATTATCTCTCCTGGTACAGGAAGTAAGGTGAGGCCGGAGAGAGGCTCTCCTGGATTCTAACTGACCGCTTGACATGATGAATCAGAGTCCTCAGTGCTTTCTGGGGATACCAGGTGTAAGGAACTGTAAAGAGAAACCCATTTGTTACGTCTTTACAACCTTTTGAAGAACAATAGAAAGTCTCTCAATTTTACACACATACACACACACACACACACACACCCACACACACCCATACAGTTGCTTAGATTTGTGGGTTACTGTGTGGCTCTGTCAGTTTGGAAGAGTTTGTGACTGGGATCAAGGAAAAGTAAGTTGCCTATTAAAAAATCTCCCTTTCTCCATTGGGAGAAAGTGGTCTGCTTATTCACCCATCAGGACAGGTCAAATGTGACTCTAATTTACATGACAATCTTTGGGCCTCCTGGGAGAAATCTGATAGAGGACTTTGGGATGGATATCATTCTTTTGGGACATCAACACTCAAATAAAGAGAAAGAGACAAAGCTGTCTTCAGCCTGAGGAAGGTGTCCTCACCGTGAGTTACTGGCCCTGAGATACAAGAAAGCAGGGACCCCTGGAACCATCTGAAGGCACTGGGCGTGGGAGCTGTAGAGGCTGCGGTGTGAGTGAGGACCCTCCAGCATCCTGCTCAGCATCCTTGTTACAGAAACAGTGGGAAAAAGGAGGGTGAGGCCAGCTGAAAGGAATTTACCCCAAAAGCCAGACACGTAAGGAGAGAGTCTGTAGGGGAGAGAGATGAGGCGCAGGATGGTCCAGTGGTTTGATGGTTAGAGCCAGGTTATGAACCATCACAAAGATGAGCCATACCTTATATTAAACTTCACAGTCAAGAGCGGAGAAAGCAAAATGGTAATTTTTTTTTCCCTGAAAGACAGAACATGACAGTGAAGATAATTTTACCATAAGCACTCCCATTTTTGTTTATAGTTTCTTCTTTCATTTTTTTCCCCCATCCTGCCCCAGCTTGGGAGTGAACAGAAAATTAGAGTAGAAAGGAATGGAGAACAGGACCGAGGGGAAACATTTCAGGGAAAAGCCATTCCAAAACATAAGACATGTCACAAATGCAAACAGCAAGCGGATTTTGCTGGAAGACATGTGTGGGCTTTTCTTTGTTGGCACCAGGAAGTATTTGTCGTTTTGTTGAGGCTTTTTTTCTCTAGGTAGTGAGCTTCTCTGGAGGATGGTACTCAAAACAAGGAGAAAAAAAACAGAAGAGAAGCACAAGAAGAACCATTTGAGAACTTAACGTCATCATCATCATCATCATCATCATCATCATCATCATCATCATCATCATCATCACATCATCATTTCCTTTTTTAGGGTGCCTTCAAAGCAGTCCAGCCCTTTGCCCAAAGCCTACTGGGTGGAATTTCTTTCTTTCTTTCTTTTTCTTTCTTTCTTCTTTCTTTCTTTCTTTCTTTTCTTTCCTTCTTTCCTTCCTTCCTTCCTTCTTTTTCTTTCTTTCTTTCCTTTCTTTCTTTTCTTTTTTCTTTCCTTCTCTTTCCTTTTTCTTTCTTTCTTTCCTTTTCTTTCTTTCCTTTCTTTTCTCTCTCTCTTTCTTTCTCTCTCTCCTCTCCTCTCCTTTCCTTTCTCCTTTCCTTTCCTTCCTTCCCTTCCCTTCTCCCTCCCTCCCTCCCTCCCTCACTCCCACCCTCCCTCCCTCGCTTCCTTCCTTCCTTCTTTTTCTTTCTTTCTTTTTTTTTTTTTTTCCCAGAGTCTTGCTATGTCACCCAGACTGGAGTGCAGTGGCATGATCTCAGGGCTCACTGCACTCATTTCCTCTGCCTGCCAGGCTTAAGCAATTCTCCTGCTTCTGCCTCACCTGTAACTGGGATCACAGGTGTAGGCAACAAACCCAGCTAATTTTTTTTTTTTAAGTAGAGACAGGGTTTCACCATGTTTGCCAGGCTGGTCTCAAATTCCTGACCTTAAGTGATCTGCCCATCTCAGCCTCCCGAAGTGCTGGGATTACAAGCGTAAGCCACTGCACCCAGCACTGGGTTGAATTTTCTATTCTAGGTGAGCCACCGAGGAGCTTCCCTTTGAGCCGCTGTGTGGCTGCTGCTAAGGGACTTCTCATGTGTCACAGCATTTCTGCTTAAGGAGGCTGCTAACTTTACCTTAAACTTGCTGTGGGTCTTTAAAGGGATAATGGTTCATCAATACGGTTTGGAAATAATACCTGAATTGAGACTACCACCTCCCATCTGCAGACCACTTGGCCAGCTCCTGACCTCACCCCAGGCTGAAATGTCTGCCTCCCTGCTCATGTCCATTCCCACCTGGGATTATCCTCCAAGGCGGACTTGAGAAGCTGTGCTGCCAGTGAGAACCCCCAAATGTCCAACCCAAGTTCCTCTTTATGAGATGAACAGAAAAAAGCTCAGAGCCACTGGTCTTAAAGTCCCCTGCTGTCCACTCTCTTCCTGTGTCTGAGGCCTGTCCTGCCCCTCCGTGGGCAATGTGAAGTGCACAGGTGCCAGGAAAGAAATGTGTGGGCGCTACTTGCAGAAAGCCTGGCCGCAGATACAATGCCACCGGCATGTTCCTGTGACCCCCTTGCCTGGGAAGCTGAGGCTGGAGGCTAGGATGAGCAGCATGAGGGCTACAGGTCTGAGAATGCTAGGCCCTGAGCTAAACTGAAGTTCTTGTGTTTTCTTTAGCATATTTTGATTCCTGATTTCCCCAAACATCAGCTTTCACTATGAGTTAATAGCTGTTCTGAATATATGCTTATTAAGAGGATAAATTTATTTCTAATTAGTAATATGCGATCGAAAAGCCCACTGCAGCTCATGATTTTCCACATTAATCCTGGTGCACAGTCAAGGCTGCTAGAAGAAAGAGCCCATCCCAGCAGGAGCTACAACCCCATGTAGCCTGCAGAGTAAAGGAGCAACTCAGAGGGGAGGTGTTCCGGGTTCATAGGACATTACCTTGGCCCACCTCCCATGGATTTATACCTGGATTCTAGGCAAGGGGAGTGCCACAGAAGACCAAAAAAGGCAAAATGAGCTTTTCCCTGTAATGCTGGTAGGCACCAAGGGGACACAGGCCATGCGGCAGCTGACAGCACGGGTATTTGGGCAGTTTCCACGTCTCCTCCCAGGCTTCCGGTTGTTTAATCTTTGGAGTCCATTAGCTTCGAGACACATTTTTCCAATCTCTGCCTCGGTCTGAGGCAAAGATGTTATATTCCCTCTGCGTGCCTGTCTGTGTCTCTTCTCCTCTTCTTAGAGTGACACTAGTCACACTGATTAAAGGCCCACGCTACTCCAGTACTACCTCATCTTAACTGAAACCTTGGTTACATTTGCAAAGACCTCATCCAAATAAGGTCACATTCACAGGGACCCGGGGTTAAGACTCCAGCAGATCTTTTGGAAGACACAATTCAACCCACAACAAATGACATCACCAGCAATGGTGACAGCATCTGCCTTACCTTCAGTCCTTCAATGCAGCCGCCAGGACCCTTGGCACAGACAAGACTGTCCTTGGGCTCAGTCATGAGTGGGTTCAAACTAGGCATGAGCTTCTTCAGCAGGTGTAGGCCTTCAGCAGAGTTCGGGGTCACTGATGGCACTTCTGGGGTTGCCAGCAGCATGGGACAGTACCACTGCAAGCCAGAGGAAGCAAGAAGGAAAACAGTGTTGACCAAGAAGGGTAGATCTTGGCGTACACACGTGACACCTTGGGGTCTCTCAGGATTTTCTAGGAGGAACCTAAGATGGGTATCAAAGTTCCCATGTAGTGGATAGGGTAGAACAAGAGGACTACTGTTGCTCTTCCTGTTCTCTAGTCCCTGCATGGAAGCCAGAATGGCCTGAGAAACATGTCACACCATAACTGCTCCTCCCAATAATTCCCTTTTCTCTGGCTCTGCCATTTAGCTAGAGCTACTCTTAGAAAACATTGTATCTCAGATTGCACAGGGGGTGGGATTTCTTCAGCTGTTGGCACCAAGGTGGGTGCAGTGCAGCCAAAAACAGGGCAGAATGAGGTCAGATAGCAGAGGGTGCATGGACGGGATGCCAGGGCTTTGGGCATGGATAGATGCCCTGTTAGAGAGCAGCCAAATAAACAGTGGGAATCATCTAACCCCAGCAGGGATGCAAACCAGAACCAGAGCCCAAGATGAGGGCCCTCTGTTGTTAATGAGGAGGCCAGGCCCAGAGATTCGAGACTGGGAAGCTGCAGGGGGGCTGCAAAAATGATCTGCACCACAGTGGGACACCGATAGGAAGCCCAAGCCCCTGCCCCTTGGGTGTACTTTTGCTCATCTTAAAGAAACTCTACTCTGCATCTGCTTCTTGACACAAAGCTGGCCTCACACTCAGGCCTTGGTCCAGCCCACCCAGCATGTACACACAGCATGAACCACCCTGTGTAGCTAAGGTAGGCCTTCTGCCCTGGTTTCTCATTGCCTCCAATCTCCAGCCATATGAGCAAGCTGCTTTCTGCCATGGCATCCCCACATCACAACCGTGCGAATCTTCACAACCTTCTGAATCATGGCCCCTTTTCCCAGCTACTTCCACTTCTATCAAAAAGACATGGGAACGTTCTCTTGCTTTCTCATGCCACTCCAGGTCTGCCCCTGCCCCTTGTCTTAAGATCCCCTCCACTGGCCCTGCCATTGCAGCACTGAGGACATACACGAGTGTTTCAGACAGTAGCAGGGTCCTCTCTACTCTCAGGTCCCTAAGCTCATGAGGGGAGGGGTGTCTTATCCCCACTCCTTACGAGCTAATCTGGATGGAGGGTGCAGGGAGCAGAGCCCCTTTCTAAAGACCCTCAGCAGGCTCTTGCATTCTTTCTGTGGAGCAGTTTCACAGTGCACAGATATCAATCCCAGGGGAGGACTCTAAACACTTCACCAGTAACAATCCACCAGTAACAATGCACCAGTAACAATCCACTTGCACAAGTGCAGTGAGACAGAGAATTCACACAGCAAGTTAAGTGAAGCAATCCTCCAAGGCTCAGTAGTTCTGCCCAGGCCCCATGGAGTCCCATTTGCATGTGCCGTATGTTGCGCCACAGCTGAGGGACCATGAAAGCACACTCTGCCTTAGGTTTTATGGCCAGAGGACCCATGGATCACTGGGATAAAGTATTGCAGGACATCCTGTTCTAGGGGTGATGGGAACAGAGCCCAGGCTATCCCAGCCAGTTCCTCCTTTTCTCAGGATGTTGCATTCCCAGCACATTCTACAGTTATTCTGAGAACTACAGGCAAGTAATGGGGGAAGAACTGGTTATCCAAGGCCGTCTGGGGACTTGTCCTGCACTTTCCTCCTCTGCAACTTCTTTTCTTCCATTTCCTAAAGTCTTGGGATCTTAACTCATCTAGATAGCAGACAAAACCACATTCAGAGCAATTACATATTTGTTTAAACTTATCACTTAGGTCAAGATCTCGGCTCCTGAAGTTCAAATGACCATAGCTTTGGCAAACAAAAAAAACCTTTTTTTCCCCAAAGATACAATGGACTTCAAAAGCATATTCTGAACTCTGAAAGCTGAGTCTTACCATTTTTTCTGTATCTTTGCCTACCTATTCCAGTTTAATTGCCCAGCCTTGCCCCATCCCTAACCTCCTACAAACAATACACAAACATACTTGCTCTCACAGTCTATGCTCCAACAATTTTGAGCATATTTCCTGAATATGTTATTGTCCTCTTGCTTTTCTAAACATTGCAGCTATCATCTGAGATGCTGTTACCCCATCTGTGCAGCTAATAATTCCTATGCATTTCTCATGTAATGGCTGGGACCCCAGATCCTCTGTTTCTGTCAGAGGCCCAGCCTATTCCCATGATACATCACAAAAATGCTCAGGCCAGTTTCTATACAGTGTCAATCATCATGGTGCCCCAGGGCTGACTTCCCGTAAGTTGGCTCTGACTTTTACCAAAAGAGGGTTGTGATGAGAGTGAGAAGTATAGTTCTTCTCCTCTGTGACAGGCACATCAGCCAACCAGCAGAGCTGCACTTGAGTGGCTCAATCATCTCAATCAGAGGCAGATGACTCCTTTTCTTGGGCCATGACCTCCTCTCCCCCTTTGAGTCACACGGCAGGGTGGGTTACTTCCCTTGGTAGTCAAATATGTGACTTAAGATTGTGCTAGTTTGTGTAGCAAATAGATTCCAAAATAAAACAGGTCAACTCAATAGAGGTCTGTTCTTACTCACTGTTTTAGTCCATTTGGGCATCCATAACAAAATACCATAGATTGAATGGCTTATAAACAATAGAAATTTATTTCTCACTGTTCTGGAGGCTGAAAAGTCCACGGTCAAGGGCACCAGCAGGTTGGCTATCTGGTGAGGGCTTGCTTTATGGTTCACCGATGGTGCCTTCTACCTGTGTCTTCACATAGTAGAAGGGGGAATGAGCTCCCTTGGCCCTATTTCGTAAAAGCACTAATCCCATTCATGAAGGCATCACCCTTGTGACTTAATCCTCTCCCCAAAAACCTCACCTCCTGACACCATCACCTGGGAGGTTAGGATTTCAACATATGAATTTGGGGAGAGCACAAATATTCAGATCATAGCACTCACCTATAAGTCAAATATTGAAACCAGAAGGGTGAGTCTCTTCCATGTGATCATTCAGGGTCCCAGGCTTCACTTCTCTGTGTCCCCACTGTGGGGTTGTTGCTATCTGCATTTAGCTGGTGGAAGGAGAAAGAGATCCTGGAAGAAGCACATCCATTTCTAAGAAGCTTGACTCCAACATGGAACAAGTCACTTCCTCTCACTTCTGTTGGTGACATCTAGTCACATGGCCACATCTGGCTACTAGAGAGTGGGAAATATGGTCTAACCACGTGCCTGGCCACATTCCTATTACTACAGAAGGAGAGAACAGATTAGAGCAGGCAGCTGGCAGAATGTGCTACAAATCAACCTACTCAGTAGCTGTGCTGGGGAAAGGCAGCATTCCGTCTCCCTAGTGGGTTCACTTTCCTCCACGCTTCCCCCTCCCACAAGACAGTGCATTCCCTCTCAAGACCTCCCTGTACCAATCTCTATCGCATGCTCCCAGCTCTCTTCCTACCCTTCAGCCTTCCCTTAGGGGAATGTATTTTTTGGTTAAAGCAGACATGTCCAGTAAATGTTTGAAATACACTAGATTAAAAACCTGATTGTGGTTATTCCCACCTCCAGAGTAGCTTAGGAAGGACCTCCATGGTGTCCATTCCATTCCATGAGCATATATAGAGTCTCTCCCATGTGCTGGGTGCTACCATGAATAAATCATAATGCCTGCCCTGCACGGTGACCAGGAGGCTCGACAGTGTGAGACTTGGTTCGGTGTGAACTCTCCAGTTCATCAGGCCGACAGTACCATTGTTCCATCCCGGGTTGTAGGTCAGCGTGATCGGGCCTCAGCAGCTTGGGTGTTAGATTTTTTTTCTTCTTCTTCGAAAAAAAAGTCTATGTTTTCCTCCACGATGGTTAATCCTCAAATAGTCAGGCTTACTTCTGTCCCAGATCCTAACCACCTACCAGGTTTTCTTCGTGGGTTTTAGGTTAAGTCCCTGATCCGGTTTCATGCAGCTTTCATTGATGTTTCATTTGCTATCCACCACAGCAAGGTTACTTTTTTCAAAAGACAGAAATCTCAGCAGATGTATTCATTCTGGGATGTTTCCTGGACTCACACCAGTGAGCTCATTAGCCCAGGCTAACTATGGGCCTTTGGGGGCTTTTTCTTTTCTTTCCTTTTTTTTTTTTTTCAGTTTGCAGCAAAAAGTGGGATCATGTGATTTGTACATAGCAGCTCTCCTTCCTGTATGTTCAGTGAGCAGTGACTGAAATTCCCCCCAAGAAGGAGGGCTGTGTTTTCTAAACATGCATCCTTCTTAGCAGTGTCTGCTTTTGTTTAGTGGAAGACTGAAGCTGAAACAGGAAATTTCTAGGTCAGCTATACTTCACTCTAATAAAAGTCTAGCCAAAAAGAACAGCAAAACTATGGCCTGGGCTTTTTGGAGTGTCTTGTCTGATTACCCAATTATTACAGCTCAGATTAGGAAGGGATTAACCCCTGAGGTTGGACAGATGGAGAACACTATTAAAATACCCCATGTGGGGTTTCGGAGTGAGTAGCAAAGTAACCACCTGTCCCTGTTTCTTGAGTCAGTCTGCCCTCATTTAGAGTCTGAAGATCACTGTCTTTGATGTCCGAGTGTGGAGAAACTGAATAGCACAGGAAGCAAAGCTGGGGCCCCACCCCTGTCTGGCCCAGAAGCACTGCTCTCCTAAGTCTCTGTCCCTATCTGGAGCCCTGCCCTAGACTGACCTGGTAAGAAATATTCAGCTGAATTACAAGTGATTTTTGGGTTGTTATTGCCCAGGGCCCTTGGGAACAGTCTGGGGACAGTTTATGAGACTGTCACAGACAGAAAGGTTTCCATTTCAGACCTCCCTATTCCTTTGTTAACTATTGAAGAAATTGGTACCTCTCCTTTCTTGAACCTCTGCATTTCAGGGGCTGCATTGGGGCTGTTTTCTGTTAAGTGTTCTCAGAAGCTGCAGGAGTGAAGTGAGATCTGTGTCTTTGTGCATTTTCGCCCTGCATTGGGGAGGTTGGGACAATCCCTCTCTGGGCAGGGAGGCTGAGTGACTTTGCCTCATGTTCCAGCCTTGAATTCGCAGGCAGGAAGGTACTATAAGCAGTCCATTCAATAATTAATAAGCCACTTAGTTCTGCTTCAAGTCCTTTATCTTACAGATAAAGGATGTGTTCAGGAACATTAATGGTTGATGAGAAAACATTATGCCAAATAAAATATGTCGGGTAATCTTGAAATTGTCATGATTTAGCTGGGTGAATACTTCTTTCTTATATATCTAACTTAAGTCAATTGGAGAAAAGCCTATTGAGCACATAGAGCTCCTACCTCATCCCCAGCACCACGGAAACATAGAATCTCAAGGTCAGCAGGGTCCTCAGTCCCAAAATTGTATAAGCAGCCAGCCATTCATGATTGGAATGCTTCCAGGGAAAGCACTTCACTGCATACAGAGGCAGTTTACTCCATGTCCTGACAATCCCACTAGAGATTTCTTTTTAGAGCTGATTTTTTTTAAATCTTCACAGCTTCTTCCCTTAGCTCTAGTTATACTCTTGTATTGAGCAACTCTTATGGGCCAGATGCAGTTTCAGGTGATTTTCATGCATTCAGTCATTTAACCCTACAGTCGTCACATGAGGTGGGATCTCCCATTTTACAGATCAGGCAACCGGCACAAAGAAATTAAATGATTTTCTCAAGATCAGTAACTAGTGAGTGGCAAAGCACTCTGCCTCCGTAAGTATGGAGGTATCTGCCTCCATAAATATCTTTTCTTTTCTCTTTTTTTTGAGATGGTGTCTCACTCTGTCGCCCCGGCTGGAGTGCAGTGGTGTGATCTCAGCTCACTGTAGCCTCTGCCTCCCAGGTTCAAGTGATTCTCATGCCTCAGCCTCCTGAATAGCTGGGATTACAGATGCATGTCACCACACCTGGCTAATTTTTTAATTTTTAATAGAGATGGGGTTTCACCATATTGGCCAAGCTGGTCTTGAACTCCTGGCCTCAAGTGATCTGCACTCCTCAGCCTCCCAAAGTGCTGAGGTTACAGGTGTGAGCCATTGCACCCAGCCTCATAATATATCTTCTTAATCACTGTTTTGATTGTCTACTACTGAGTAACATACTATCCAAAACTTAATGGGTTTAAATGGTAATCATTTTATTTGCTCACAATTCTGTGGGTAAGATATTTTGGCAGGGCTAAGCTGGGTGAATCTTCTGCTCCACACGGCATCAACTGAGGTCTTACATGGATTGCAGTATGATGGCCACTAGGACCAGGATGTCCAAGATGGTGTCACTCACACATCTGGCAAGGACAGTTGGGAGGTTCCATGTGGCTCACACCAAAGAACTAGCTTGGGCTTCTTTTCTTGACAGTTGGACCCCAAAAGCAAGCATTTTAATCAGAAAAGGTGAATACTGCATATCTGTTCAGACCTAGCCTCAGACGTTATACACATTACATTCACATATTTATTCTGTCAGTCAAAATAAGTCCCAGAGCCAGACCAGATTCAAGCAGAGGGTAATTAAGTTTAAGTTCTGCCTCTTTATTGGAGAACAAAAAAGAGCATGTCAGATGGCATATATTATTGCATCCATGTGCAGAAACTCCAAGAACCAGAAAATTCAACACCATACTGCCCCTCTGGAAAACTAATTCATGCATACACAAAATGACATCTCTCTAGGTATTTGAAACTAGCTATCAAGTATCTCCAAGTCTCCTGCTCTTCAAGCTTCTTCTTTCTTCAAGTGTTTCTTATAAAATGTGGAATGGTACTGTCCCTCTCTTCTGATGTGTTGCAGAACAAAATGTCATACTCCAAGGTATGTCTGGCCTGGTGAGAACAGAAGGCCCATCATCTCCTGTCTTTAAATATGGAGACTGAATCAACAGGAATTCTTGACCAACATATAGAAATTCTGTTACTTGAAACTCTGATGCCCCCCCACCCTGTAATTGTGCAATTGCTTTGAAAGACCAAAGTTAAATTATATTTTATGAAATTTGGCCTAGCAGTCTTACTCATTGATTTTGTCTTCCACTACAGTCATGGTCCACTCAGCTTTCAGTCAAACCTGCATTTGACTCATGACTTACCTCCTCCTTCCACAACTTCTTCGAAGTCTTCGATAAAACTATTGGCCTGTTCAGATACAAGAAGGGGCTCTGAGGAACATCATGGAAAACCTCTCTCCGTATTAAAATCCAGACACTGATCTGCAACCTATGCAAACTGGTAAGGCAGAGTTGTTCAGACAATTCTGGATCCACCAACTTTTCTGGGCACACATTTTTACTTCTTGACTCAGGAGCCAAAAGAACCATCACCAGCACTGTGCTCACCCATGATCTTGGCAGCAAAAGAAATTAGGTCAGTCTGGATGTGTCTTGGTTTGTTTTAGAGACAGGATCTCACTCTGTCACCCAGGCTGAAGTGCAATGGCAAGATCATAGTTCACTGCAGCCTTCAACTCCTGAACTCAAGTGATCCTCCTGCCTCAGCTTCCTGGGTAGCAGGGACTATAGGCATGCAATACGATGCCTAGCTAATTTTTTAATTTGTGTTTTTGTACAGACAGAGTATTGCTATGTTGCCCAGGCTGACCTCAAACTCCTGGGCTCAAGTCATCCTCCTGCCTCAGCCTCCCAAAATGTTGGGATTACAGACGTGAGCCACTGTGTCTGGCCGGGATGTTCTTACCGAGGCCCTGCTGACTCCTGGCAATCACAACTTCCCTTCTCAAATAATTTCTTTAACACTCCATGCTGGAATCTCACCCCACCTCATGCCCTTTCTGCCTCAACACTGTTCACCCATTTGCAGCTTTCTGTTCTCCAGAGTTCTCCAGAGATAACCTCAGTGATGCAGGCACCAAATCAGTTACAACAGCAGGATCTTAGAACCTGATCCTTTTATGAAGCTGGGTAAGGAGACATGAAATCAGAGCAGCAAGGGCTGCCCACTCTTTAAGAAACATGGGCTTCTGCTCCCCTTCACTATTTATTTTACAATAAGCAAAAGAAAGCCTCAAGAGTCTACCTTCAAGCTGCTTACAGCATAGCTCAAGGAGGAGGTATACATGCTAATAGTCAGAATATGAAACAAAATAGAATCACTCACTGCCTGGGTGCAGGGAACATGAGACATTATAGGATTTATAAGACACATTATTTACACTTGGGCAGGTCACAAAAGGCTTCATGGAGGCAGTGGCGTATGGAGTAGATTCTAAATAGCAGGTAGGTGATGGCGAGGATGCAGAGAAATGGCTCTCATACCACTGCCTGTAGATCTGGAAATTCATAGACATTCTTCAAAATGACCAGGTATTAATTTAAAATGCTTGTGCCTTTCAACCTTGTGATTTCAAAGTTCAAGTAAATAATCTGAACATAAACTTATTCAAAGTGTTAGTTAAATTATACTGCTGTTTAATGGAACACAGAGCAACCACCAAGACTTTGTGAACATCAACCTGATGCCAGCTGAGGGACCAGAGGGGCCCTCCCTGTAGTCTCTCAGATGTCTGATTAATATGCCCTGATTCTCCCTTCCATAATTTATGAAATGCAGATCTTTCCCATTAACTTTGTAGATTACCAAGAGCTTCTTTTCAAGTGCTTTTTTCTGGCTGTGCCTTGCCCAGGGCTGCTTTAATTCAGCTCCTATTTCCCTCGAGTATTTCATGATTTGGGTGATTGACCATGGTTGTGCGACTCCTGGACAGGGCTGGGATTGCGCAGTCCGGCTCTGTCTCTCACTCACTCTTGCTTCCTTCACTCCCTGGAGCAACTGACAAATGATTCCCCACGCTCCTCCTCAGAGCTTTTTTTCTTTAAAAAGGCAAGTTTTCCCCTAAAAGGAATTCTCATATCAGTTGCTAATAATATACATTTCCCCTCGCATTATTGTATGAAGAATTTTTTCATGACATGGGAAAATGCTTATGATAACATTTCTCCCCACTCCCTTCGGAGCTAAGCAACACACAATCTTGAAACTACACCCAGGATAGTGTCAACCATGTAAAACAATATGCATCAAGGGAAATTTAATCAACATTAGCAGTGGCCAGCTCTGGATTAGGACGCTGGGTGATTTGTATTCTTCTATATGAATTCACTGTCTTTACCAAGTCTTCAGAGATAACGCAAAGATAACGCATATTTGGAGCCCAGGTGCCTGGGAAAATGGAAATTTTACTGTTCGGAAAAATTTAAAAAAATCAAAAAGCAGGGAGCAGCCAGTGTGGGAAAGACAGCTGTGGTTTCTTTTTCCCTCCAGGCACAGGCGGCGCACCTGCCAGTGGGTGCTCCTGCCTCCCTACCCTGCGCTGGTAACTACCACCTCAAAGTGGAAGCTGGACAGCTCAAACGTTTGTAAAAGGCAGATCTCGGTGTTCTGACTTCTCCTCGTCCTGTTGGTAGACTGCCTCCGTGACATGCCGGCAGGATTTCTATAAGGGCACAGAAGGCACCAGGAGGGTGGGTGAGGACCCTGTGGCCTGCGAGTGTGCACCGGGTGCACATGCTGGTTTCGGGCCGCCCTAAAGATTCCTAACTCACCTTCAGCAACGACCTGCGCCGTGAACCACACTTTCCAATACAGATGGTTCCCCTTTTGGCAGACTAGCAAAACTCGGGGGGCTACCCACAGAAAGTGCTCATCTTGCTACCTCCGTTAAACATTTAGCTTCTGACTAATCAATCCGAAACCATCACCCCACTGCAGCCCTTCTGCAGCTGACACATGTGAATTCATGAGGACCGGGAAGGGCTCCTAATATTTCCATCTGAAGCAGTATCTCTGAAATTTCATAGACATGCGGTCACGCACACATCTTTCCAAGGTCTCAGAAGCACAACAGCTATTCACAGCTCTTCTGAGAACAGACAAGGGGCTTGCAGGTGGGTTGTACTTGAATAAGCGTCTTTCTTCCCTTCCTCCCTCCAACAACATGAAGCAACAGAATAACTCCCTGTTAGTAATGTGCAAGAAGTTTCTTGTAGGTGGTCCACGCGACACTATTCTTTCATTGCAATTCCTTCCTTCCTTCCTTCCTTCCTCCCTTCCTCCCTCCCTCCCTCCCTTTCTTTCTTTCTTTTTTTTTTTGGACAGAGTCTTGATCTGTCGCCCAGGCTGGAGTGCAGTGACACAATCTTGGCTCACTGCAAGCTACACCTCCCGGGTTCACACCATTCTCCTGCCTCAGCCTCCCGAGTAGCTGGGACTACAGGTGCCCACCATCACGCCCGACTAATTTTTTATTTTTTTGTATTTTTAGTAGAGATGGGGTTTCATTGTGTTAGCCAGGATGGTCTCAATCTCCTGACCTCATGATCCGCCCGCCTCGGACTCCCAAAGTGCTGGGATTACAGGTGTGAGCCACCGCACCCGGCCCCCTCTTTTCTTTCTGTCTCTCTCTTTCTTTTTTTCTTTTTTTTTTTTTTTTTTACTGGGTCTTTCTCTGTTGCTCAGACTGGAGTGCAATGGTGCGATCTCGTCTCACTGCAACCTCCACCTCCCGAGTTCAAGCAGTTCTCCTGCCTCAGCCTCCCGAGTAGCTGGGATTACAGGCGCCTGCCACCACACCCAGTTACTTTTTGTATTTTTAGTAGAGACGGGGTTTTGCCATGTTGGCCATGCTGGTCTCAAACTCTTGACCTCAGGTGATTGGCCTGCCTCGGCCTCCCAAAGTGCTGGGATTACAGGTGTGAGCCATGGCGCCTGACCTGTATACTGACAATTTCTTCTCACACCTGTGAAAATGATGTTTGTCATTCTAACTAAACAGAATTTTTCTCATGCCCTTGTGAAGCATTGTATTCACATTGAGTACAAGCCTCTGGTCCTCTCACTTCGTACACAGATGGCTGGAGACAACAGACACCCCAGTGCATGTTTCCGTGTCTCCCACTCTCTGCTCTCAGGCAGGAACGAAGCCCGAGGAAACCAGGCAAGAATTATCTGTCCTTACAGAGACAGGAAAGTTCTCCTGGAAGGAAAGGGCCATGGCTCCATTTAGACCTGCAGCCTGCCCTGCGGGGAAGTGGGGAGAAGGCAGGACCGGAGAGTGTGGAAGGGATTAGTGGCTAGGGTAGAAGAGGGCGTGAGAGAAAGAACTGGCTGTCTAGTAGATTCCAAACCAAAGCAGGACCCAGACATGCAGGGATCCCCATCTCCTTTCTGATTCTTCCCACATGAACACGCTCCAGCTGGAACCCAGGTACCAGCAGCTTAGGTGGTTTGGGAAATACTTGAGCTTCTCCACCAGCATCCCAAAGCAGCCATGATTTTATACCCTCTAAATGTATAATGACATTGTGCATTTGGTGTACAAATACAGCATTGAAACAATTCTTCTAGTTATCTTTTCTTATGAGGTTAGGACTCTGAGCCTTTTCTCTACAGAAATTCTAGAAGGTTCTAAACATGGGCTGGTGAGAACTGGCTTACGTTTTAAGAATCTCACCTGGCTGCCATATGGAGATTGGATCTAGGGGCAAGGTGGCATGGGGAGGCCAATTAGGAAGGTTCCTGGTGGTCTGGGCTAAGGTGGTAGCAACAGAGACAGCAAGAGGTGGTGGTGGTGACGTGTGTTAACAGACCACATTCTCAGACCTCATTGTCAGTGACATTAAACATGATGTCAACATTAAACACGATGTTGATAGAGCCACTTATATAGTTGGATGTGACAGCTGTGATAACTACATCTGCATCTAGTCGATCATATTCAAAGTTATTTACTGAGCTCAGGAAAGCAAAATAAGATACAAGCCCTATCCTCTCAAGTAGCTTACAGAATCTAAGACAGAAATTTTGCCTATGACTAGGTGGAACAAGTGCCATTCGAAAGGCACAATTCAGTGGGATTCAGACCCTCTAAACGAGGACAATGACTCCTGACAGGGGTAACCAGGGGTGCTTCCCTGGTGTGGGTGAGAAAATGTGGAAAGGAGGCCTTCCTAACATAGCAGAGGCCTATGGGGCAGGACAGGAATGGCTGGGGATAGGGAAGCGTGCAGTGTCCTCAAAAGGTGTGAATGCTGATTCGAGCTGGAGGGTACGATTCACAAAGGAGTAGTTTTTGGGAGGGGAAGCTTGAAGGTAGATTAAGATTAGTTTAAGGAAGGCTGTAAATGCTAAATTAAAGGGTTTATTCTGTGGGCAGAGGGAAATATTGAAGTTTTGGGACAGGAGGGAGTTTATCATTGTCTGTAGGCAGGCAGATTACAGGTGGCAAACCAGGACATGAGCATGGAGTTCAGTCGCCCATCTGCTGCTAGACAGGAAGAAAGAGTAGATTCTAGAAACATTGTGGGCATACAGCCACATTGTAATTACCTAGCTGAACGTGAAGGGTGAACAGAGGAGAGAAAAGAGAACTAAAGGATGCTGAAGTTTAATGACTAGGGGAGTTGGGAGTTGCTGTTCATTTCTCTCCAATTGAATTTCAGGTACATCTGGCACAGGAAGGTCAAGGTGGCCAGCATGCACATGCAGATGCATAGCTAACACTGGGGAAAACCAGACTGGAATAATTCTCTGAGCTTTCTCCTTAGAGGCAGCAGTCAAAGCAATGGGAGTGCATGCAGTTGATGAGAAAAAATAATGAAGAACCAGAGAGGAGGAAAGGAAAGGGGGTAAAGGAATCATCTTGTAGAAAACCCACAGCTAAGGGTCAAGAAGGAGAAGGTTAAGCAGGGGAGTGACCAACAGGTGGGTTGTTAGCTCTGCTCTGTAGACCTTTAATTTGTTTGGAACTTGTTTGCCACCCTGACATCGTAGCTGGCTTGCTAATGTTCCAAATGACCTCCAGCTTGCTTGTCTGTATTTTTCTGGACATTATGATGCCCAAGTAACAGAATACTGTTGCTGAGAAAGATCTTTTACAAAATCTCTGTTGTACAATTAGAGCTTGTTCATTTTAGGTTTTTTTTTTTTTTTTTTTAAATCAGACCATAGTTCTGCATTGTGAATCTTTCAGATCTCTATAAATAGCATTTGTCTTCCTGGCTGAGGATCTCAAAGACATTCAACAATATTTGAATCTTAGGCTGGAGGACATTTTGGTATTCTTTAGTCAGGAATAGCACATTTCCTTTCATGAATAGCAGCTTTTAGGGATTATATCATGATGTACAAATAAAGAGGCCCTCACCTGGTAAATAATCCACCATGTATGCATTGTGTACAGAACACAATGACTCTTGACCTCAGCCTGGCTTCCTGTGTAGAAGAGTATGGTAGAACCTGAGAGGAGAGAGGGACGGAGAGAAAGAACCCCAGCTCAGCTCATATGCATGATTCAGACTGCAAAGCAGGGCAGCTTCATGGCATGTGGCATCAGTTGCACCAGGCCCATGCTGGGCTAATGCCCTGCTGGTGAGTTTTGAAATTCTTAATACTTTTTGAACAAGGAGCCCTGAATTTTTATTTTCACTGGGCACTGTGTATGATCTAGCCAGTCCTGCTGCAGAGCTTAACATATGTCTGAACAATAACAGAAGAGGTCAATGGGGTCTCTCTTGGAAATAATGTTTGAAGTGGCTCTCTAGGTCCTGCAAGCTGGGACTGCAGGATGTGGCCCCATGGGCTTCCCCGATGGTGGCTAACTGAGGCCAGCCTGGGAGGAGCAAGCGCTCTGCAGACCGTGGTGTTGGGAGCTCTACCTTTGAGGCCAGTGTCTGGGCAACAGCTGCTCACCCTGCATGGCCAAAGAATTTAGCTGCAGAAATCTAATTTGGAACTCCCTAATTAAACTAATGAAGTCAGAGCATTTTAATCTGTTCTTGGTGCAGCCCTATGTCTAATCCCAGAATAAATAGATAATTGTGACTTTGTGGCATATGTGTGCTCAGAAAAAATAATGTGTTCTGGTTGCTTTTTGTTTTTCTTTTTTTCTTTTTTTTTTTTTTTTTGGTGATATGTAAGCCAGGCGACATCTTTATATCCTTTTTTAAAAGCTTGGGAAAGGAACTGATTTTCCTTAGCCAAATGCAATGTTTAAAATGAAGCGAAATTGTAGTGCTTTTACAATCAATCACACTTCTATTTCACTGTCCTTTACTGACTGCCATAAACAAGTCATGCCCAATAGTTCCTACCCTTGAAAGATCCTATTTGATCCTCAAATTTTTCTTGCTTTAAAGAACACTCATGAATAATAAATGCTACCACACAGATGTCGCCTAAAGAGGGTGAGGCTGGGGAAGTGCAGAGCGAGTCTTGTCTCCCTCCTTTAGCCTCGCATTCTACAAATGAGGAAAATTCACTGGTTAGCCTTCAAACTATATCATGTTATTTCCCTGAGACACATACATCTTCATAATGTTGGAAAAGCCTGTAAAATCCAGAAGCTAAAGGGTCATTCTGTTTAATCCTTCCATTTTTCTTCCCATCAAGAGTGTTCCTTATTAAATATTTCTACCTCCTTTTCAAATAACTGAAATGAAGTCACTCTTACCCCCTTTGGAGTTTATTGATTTATTTACCAAATCTTTTACGTATTAATCCAACTATTAGGCTACTTTTTTTTTTTTTTTTTTTTTTTGACGGAGTCTCACTCTGTCGCCCAGCCTGGAGGTTGTGCTCAATCTCTGCTCACTGCAACCTCTGCCCCCCAGGTTCAAACAATTCTCATGCCTCACCCTCCCGAGTAGCTGGGTTACAGGCATGCACCACCATACCCGGCAGTTTTTTGTGATTTTAGTAGAGATGGGGTTGCACCATGTTGGCCAGGCTGGTCTTGAACTCCTGACCTCAGGTGATTCGCTGGCTTTGGCCTCTCAAAGTGCTGGGATTACAGGCGTGAGCCACCGCACCCGGCCCTCAGATTCTTTTATGCAGGAGAAATCTCTGTCCTACAGCCTCCCACTTTACCTCTAGCTCAGCTAAGTACTAAATGCAAGGTTTTCATTTCAGAGCGACCACCGAGAGTGCATGGACAGTCAGCACACTCCACCTCTACCAGCGGAGAGGAGTAACTTCTCAAGTGAATGGTGAACACCAATTTATCATGCCCAAGGCTGGCTGCTCCAGCCAGGGGACACAAAAATCAGCAAAATACAGACCCTACTTAAAGAGGACATATGGACATTTTACAAATTTTCTTGATAGGAAATTTGTAATTTACAAATTTCCTTGATAAGACATGACCAACCATCTCAATTTGCTGAAACAGAGGGATTTCCCAAGATATGGGACTTTCAGCTTCAAAATCAGGAAAGTTCTTGGCAAACCGGGAGGAGTTGGTTATTCCACTAATTAAAAAGTAAATAGTATTACTGTGTATGTGGAAAAGAAGATACAGTACACAGACCCAGGCATGGTGGCTCACACCTGTAATATCGGTGCTTTGGGAGGCTGAGGCAGGAGGGTCACTTGAGTGAGACTCTGTCTCTAAACAAAGGAAGAAAGAAAATACAGCACACAGAGCCCTGTTTGTGGGGCCTCTGTCTGAGCAAACACATGGCTTTTGTGGACCTTTCTGTGTGTACCCCATGAACACGGAGGCAGAATGAGTTACATGGTTCAGTAACATGCTCAAGATGCATACCTTGAGCTCTGAGTCCCTAAGACTTAGGTGAATAAGGTGAATAAGGACCAACTCAGGGAAAGGTAGGCTGTGCAGGAGACCTTCCCGAAGCCCTGTGGGTGGGGAGGAGAAGAGAGCCGCACATGAGAGGCAGGGCTTTGGGAGGACCCCCCGGGAGCACCCTTTGACTCTTCTCCCTTCTCTCTCTTGCTGGACTCCCCACCACCCTCCCGTAACACTTGACTCCCAAGTGTCACCCCACAACACTTGACTCCCCCAACAGCAGGCAGCAGGGGCCACGGCTCTGCTTGGACCCCACTCCAGCCTCCCCTGCCACTCTGGGCTCCTCCTGCTGGTGACCCCAGCAGCAATGTCCTCCCTATACGCTGCTGTCTCTTGCCCGGGCCATTGGGTAAAGCGCAACAGGACAGACATGCCGGAGAAAGCAAATTTTATCCCAAGACAAACACTACAGTCTCTCTTCAGAGAAACCTTTGAAGGTGGAAAACATTACGGTGGATGGAACTGGAGGTTTTCATGACCTGTGAAGAAATGCTGGGAAACTGGAATAACAGAGAGACAAACAGCTCCTCTTTCCTTTTGTCTTTATTTTGATATTTGTTCTTGAACAGTCCCTTGTTTATTATCCTGTGGTGTGTATTCTGTCCCCATGATGATGCCTACCGCAGAGCCAAAATGTGAAATGAGACTCATTGTCCACCGCAGATGTGCTGCTAGAGGCTGGCGGGGAAGTAGTGAGGGAGGGAGACGTGTCAGCTGAGCCCATGACAAAGAGATGCTCTGTGTGTTGTTTACCACGACCTTCACGAGAGTCCAGATGGGGAGCTGTACACTCAAGGTCTGAAATCCACAACAAGGGAGATTCTAGGCAGAGAAGAGGAGAACGCAGTTGAGCTTGGAGAGATGAACTGGGTTGGAATTCAAAGAGAGACATAGTACTTCACCGTGGGCAGAGTCATTTGCTGAGCTGAGAACAAGTGCTTGTTCTTGGGCAGTTAACACATAACAATGTCTTCTGGAGACAACAGATGCTTGACTCTTATTACTACTTAAGCTGATTTAAGATTTATATTACCTTGGTTTAAGTGTGTCACTAGAATAACATTTTTACTTCCGTTTTAATTTTGAGGTTGAACTGGGAACAATTGTGAAAACAAGCATGAAATTAATTTCTTTATAATCTCTCAGTAGTCATATGACATCAATATCAGTACAGCTCATATTGAAGAACTATTTGACTCAAAAACAATTGTATGTCAGGCACTATGTTAATCTTAGAGAATTAACATAGGGATCTCCTAGTAAAATAAGCACTCTATTTAATTTTATTCCTTATTTAGTTGTCTACATTCCTGACTGAGCTGCAAATTTCACAGGAATAGGGATCAAATCTGTCTGTATCCTTTATGACTTGCACAGTGCCCAACTAGCATATAGTAGCCACTCAATAAATACTTGTTCAATGTATGAATATATGAATGGACATAGTTCATATGAGGCATGATCTCTGCCTTTAAATTGTGCAATCTCATAAAGAAAACAAATGTAATCTTTAAAAAATCCATACAAAACAGAGTGAATTAATTGACAAACAGATAACCACATTCATTTATTTATTCGGTCAACAAATATTTATGGCCAAGTGAGTTGGCTCACACCTGTAATCCCAGGACTTTGGGAGGCCAAGATGGGCAGAGCGCTTGAGCTCAGGATTTCAAGACTAGCCTGGGAAACATGGCAAACCCCATCTCTACAAAAAACATACAAAAATTGGCCAGGCATGATGATGCACGCCTGTAGTCCCAGCTACTCCAGAGGCATATGAAAAGATACTCCACATCATATGTCATCAAGGAAATGCAAATTAAAACAATGGTGAGATGCCACTACATATTTATTAGAATGGCTAAAATCCAGAACACTGACAACACTAAATGCTGACAAGGATGTGGAGCAACAGGAACTCTCATTCATTGCCGTGTGAATGCAAAATGGTACAGCCAGGTTGGGAGACAATTGGACAGTTTCTTACAAGACTAAACATGTTCTTACCATACAATCCAGCAATTGTAGTTCTTAGTATTTACCCAATGAATTAAAAGCAATATATTTATGTCCATACAAAAACTTGCACACAAATGTTTATGGCAGCTCTATTCATAACTGCTAAAATTTGGAAGCAACCAAGGTGTCCTTCAGGAAGTGAATGGACAAATAAATTGTGGTCCCTCCAGACAGTGGAATATTTTTCAGGATTAAAAAGAAATGAACTAAACTATCAAGCCATGAAAAAACATGGAGGAACCTTAAATGCATATTACTAAGTGAAAGAAGCCAATCTGAAAAAGCTGCATAATGTGTGATTTCCAACTATATGATACTCTGGAACAGTCACAACTATGAAAAAATAAAAAAATGGGAGGAGGAAGGAATGAATAGGTAGAGCCCAGGATTGGTAGGACAGTGAAACTACTTTGTATGGTACTACAATGGTGGATACATGTCACTGTACATTTGTCCAGCCCCATAGAATGTTCAATACCAAGGGTGAACTAATGTCAACTATGGACTCTAGGGGATAATGATGTGTCCTTGTAGGCTCATCAGTGGTAACAAATGTACCATTTTCTTGTGGGATGTTGACAGTAAGGGGAGGTTTGGTGGGGGTTGGTCAGCAGGAGGTATATGGGAAGTCTCTGTACCTTCAACTCAATTTTGCTGTGACCCTAAAGCTACTCTAAAAAAATAGTCTACTAAAAATGTATAGTGAGGAAAGGAAAAGATTAATAAGTCTGATTATATAAAAATTAATAATTTCTATTCAGTAAATATTACCATAAATGAAATGAAAAGTATAACACTTTAAAATACATTTACATTTTAAACATTTAAAAATGGAAACACATTAAAAGATAATATGTTGAAATTATAATATTATAACATTTATTTTCACTGTTCCAAATGTAATCTCCCCAATCCCACAACATGTGCTTCAACACAAACAACTTTTCCCCAAACCATCAACATCAACTGGTCTTCATGTCCCTATAGAGAGGGCTGCTAAGAAACAGCAGGATTCAGATCTCATTCATGTTGTCCTCTGGATCCTGAAGGAAGAGCACCTCTCCCCTATGGTAGCCCGAGCATCCATTGGTTTTCCTGTCCTGGCTGGAAGGGCCTGTTACAAAGTGGTTCCTTTGGTTATGGCATTAATGAGCTTTCTGGGCATTTTTTGTTTTTGATTCAGGGCAGGTATTGCTTTTCACTGTAGGCAGCTAATAACTTCACTTGTTTCCCATCTGCCTTCATCACTCTGAGTTTAACCTCTTACTGATGGGAAGAAAGTAGCCGGTCAGGAAGCCCAGGCTGCCTGTAAGGAGGACACGTCACTGGCTGTGGTTTCATGTGGCTCTGAGAATAACCAGGCCTGGGTTTACTTTCCTCCTGTTTTTTTGTTGTTGTTGTTGTTGTTGTTGTTTGTTTGTTTGTTTTTAAGATGGAATCTCTCTCTCCCAGGCTAGAGAGCAGTGGTGTGATCTCTGCAGATCACTGCAACCTCCGCCTCCCAGGTTCAAGTGATTCTCCTAACTCAGCCTCCCGAGTAGCTGGGATTACAGGCGTGCACCACCACACCCAGCTAATTTTTGTATTTTTAGTAGAGACGGGGTTTTGCCATGTTGGCCCGGCTGGTCTTGAACTCCTGACCGCAGGTGATCCACCTCGGCCTCCCAAGTGCTGGGATTACAGGCGTGAGCCACCACGCCTTGCCCTGAGTTCTTTATACCTGGGCTCCAGGTTGCTAAAGTCATCACACGAGGAGCATGAAGTTCAATCAGAACACCTTTGTTTTCATCCTTTCCTAGTTCATGAAAACTTCCCGCTGCCACTACTCGGAGGCCCACGAGGATCGAAGGGCTGGGCTCTCATTTCAGATGTTCTTCCAGGTTTCTACCAATGCCATTCCTCCAGGTTTCCACCAACGCCATTCCTTCTGCATGCCCCCCGCATGGCAAACTGTCCTCCATCAGAGCTCTGAGAGCCACAACTTCAGGGGTGCCTTCCAAGCCCCAAGTCGGAAAACTTATGGCCCAAAGTCTGCAGCCAGCTATGACAAAGACAGGATTCTCTCCAGCACCCAGAAACTTTTGTGCCACCAAATTGTTCTGTTTCTCTAATCATTAGATTCTTTTGCATTCTTTGCACAGTTCCCATCAAAGTAAGTCATGAGTGGGTCACTTCTTTGTATCAAATCTTGATTCTCCTTTGTCTCCTGAGAGCAGGATGTTTTCCTGGATAAATTGCTTTCATCTTGCCATTCTATGTGTACGTGTTTCAATGACCTATTGCTGAATAACAAATCACCGTGACACAGAGTGACTCAAAATAACACTTCATGATTTCCCATGGTTCTGTGACCTGCACAGGTGGCTCTTCATGGGTGTCCCCATGGATTGCTCACACCAGTGTGTCTGTCTTGGGGCTGGGCTGGCCAGAAGGACCATGAAGGTGTCTCACACATCTGAGGGCTGGGTGCTGGCTGTACACTGAAGATCATGGGTTCGCTCACCACCCCAGGTCCCTCTGTCCCCGTGTAGTGTCTCATCCTCCAGGGTCCCCCATGTCACTGCTGTCTCCAGGAGAACAGTTTGGGCTTCCTTACACCATGGTGGCTGGGTTCCACAAGCACGAAGCTTCCAGGCTTTCCCAAGAACTGGCACAGCGATTCTGCATTCTATCAGCCAAGCGAGTCACAAGGCCAGTGCAGATTCAAGGGGAGGGGAAGTCGCCTGTACCTCTCAGTGACAGAAATGGCAAAGAATCTTTATCCACCACAGTGTGCCACAGTTCTGCCCTCAAACTCACTCACCCAGGGCGAAGAGTAAACAAACAATCGCCTTTCTGGTGTCATGCGCTTCTTCACCAGATGTTCCTCGTGTCTCCTCATGTGCTTGCATTCAGGCTGGGGGCAGCTTTCAGGAGCCCTGAGTGAAGTTCACCGAACAGACCTTTGCAGAGCCCAACACAGAAGCATGTTAGTCAGCAGAGAACAAACACCTTGACTTCTTCCTGCCTCCACTGCTTCTTCAGGTGACTGGCAATTCCACCTGACTTAGGCACCAGGTTTGTTTCCAGCTCAGAATGCCTTTGAGTCAGAGAAGCACTGCCGTGGTGTTTGTCACCTGTGTTCCAGCTGCTTCAGTAGACCTGTGTGATGGAGATCAACTCCGGTGGCTGCCTCCTCTCATGCTGAGGAAGGCCTTGGGATGGTGCATTTTATGCGTCAACGTGGCCAAGCCACCAGATATTTAGTCAAACACCAGTCTTGATGTTGCTATGAAGACATTTTTAGATGTGATTTACAGTTAATCAGTAGACTTGAGTAAAGCAGATGCCCCTCCCTAGTGGGGTTGGGCCTCATTCAATCTGTTAAAGGAGCAAAAAATGGAGGCCACCTGAAGAAGAGGGAATGCTGCCTCCAGACTGCCCCTGTACTTGAGCTACATCAACTCTTGCCTGGGTCTCCTGCCCCACGAAATTTGGACTTCCCAACCCCCACAATCACATGAGCCAGTTTCTTTTTGTGTGGGTGGGGATGGGGGTTGTGGAAAAGGGTCTTGCTCTGTCTCCCAAGCTGGAATGCAGTGGCATGATCTCAGCTGGAGTGCAGTGGTACAATCACAGCTCACCGCAGCCTCAACCTCCCAGGTTCAAGCAATCCTCCCTCCTCAGCCTCCCGAGTAGCTGGGACTACAGACATGTGCCACCACACCCAGGGAATTTTTGTATTTTTTTCAAACAGACAGGGTTTCGTCATGTTTCCCAGGCTGGTCTCAAACTCCTGTGCTCAAGCAATCCACCTGCCTCAGCCTCTTGAAATGCTAGAATTACAAGCATGAGCCACTGCACCCAGCCCAATTTCTTAAAATATATCCCTCTCTCTATTTACACCCATCCTGTCAGTGTAGGGTGTTTCAGATATGTGTGGCTCTGTTTCTCTGGAGAACCCTAATTAATGCGGGCCTTGCAGTGCCCTCCAGGTGGGAGAACTGGGTGGGCAGGAGGCTCATGGAGATGAAGTTGGAGACATGGCCCCAAGTGGTCCTCCCTAAGCTCCACCAGAGGCAGGAGTAAAAACAGACCTGGCAAGAAACAGCACCGATGTAGAGAAAGGTCCAATGCACATCCTGAGTGAGGGGCTGAGGGAGCTGGAGGGACAGAGGGCCTGGACCCTGCTGAGACTTCAGCATCCCAGGGCTCCTGCCCTGAACATGCACCCTCTGCCTCCCATCCAGTGTGCTCAGAGGATCTGTTCAGCAGAGAAAAATTGTGTGAGTAGAGAGAGCACAGTTTGTTTGGCATCTAGGCTCTTTTTTTTATTAATAATATTTATTCACCAGGAAGTGCCAGGCGTTCTGAAAGACTACCATGTATCAGTGAGCTTCTGCTGCAGTAGTGATTCATAACCAACAACCCCAAATCTCAGTAGGCGGGAACCAAAAACAGTTCTCCCTCACAGACACACGCCTTCCCTCATGGCCATGCTCCTTTCTATTTCATTCTCTACCTGGAAATATTCCTGGCGCTCATAACTACTTTGCATACCTGATGTGCTCTCCTAGGAAAGGCTGGGAATTTGGCTTCATGTTGTCATCTGAAGCCCTGCATCTCCTCAGTTCTAGGTCACTTGACTAGCTATGTTCAGCAGCACCACATGAAGAAGTGGGTAAAATCACCACCAAACCTCTGAGTGAGGCCAGACACGTGCCGTTTCTCCCTTTTCTTTCATTGCCGGGTGCAATCATGTGTTCAGTATTCCAAAGAGTTGGCTGCTAACTCACACATTTTCAGGGCAATAGTAGCAGTTCCTATGCTGGGTTCATATGTGATTACTGCAATTACTATTAATAATAGCCCACACATCATCAGAATGCCTGACGTGCTCTCAGTATGACCCCCAGCCTGCAGTGTGGGGTATGCTGCTTCAGAGCGGTGTTTGTGCCCATGCATGTGTATCTACACATCCGCACATTTGCACAGTGAACCCTTGTTCAGCTGTGAGATGGCTTGTGCCAGTCCCCATCTGGCCATCCTTTTTGAACCCTCCATCCTCTGGGTAATTTCTGGTACCCAGGCATTCCCTGGTGTTCTGGCAGGGTGGGTCTCTGCTCTGGGCTTCAGAGATGACAACTATCACGACTACCACCGCTGGGTGAATATGTATTAGACGAAGATCCTTACACATGACTCTCTTACTTCGTTCTCATCATAGTCCACTGAGGTAGGTGTTGCTATTCCCATTTATGAATGAGAAAACCTGAGGCTAGAAATGGTAATTCACTTGCCCAGAGCTAGACGTGAGTTAGGGCAGGTCCCAAGACTCTCATCAGCCTCAGAAAATAGGAGTCTTTCCATCCACTTTAGTACAGTCTCATTTCTGTAATTAAAAATGTCCAATTTCATGTAATAGTTGAATCTCCAACTTAATTTAAAGGGAAATGTTTCTCCAGACAGATTTGGTCTGTAAGTACCAATTTCCACTAAAAGGAACCACGGCTCCTTGGAGAAATGATTGGTGTCAGAGTTGGAGCAGAAAATGTACAAGATGAGCCTAAGATTTCTTGATCCTGAAGGCAAGGACATAATCAGACCACATCTTCAAAACAACACAGGACCCAACCTGAAGGTGCACCAGCTCACCAAAGAGGAAAATCTGACCATCATAAAAAGAAAGATGATGGCAATCAAATATAGGAAAAACTCATGGGCTTATGGTAACACTAAATCACTCAAACAAACAAAAATACCAAACTTATCAGCTCCCTTTGGAGGCTGCTAGGACACCTACACATTACTCTGAAAATGGGTCTATAACAGAGAAGAATCCAGCATTATTCTGCTGTTTTGTTTGTTTGTTTGTTTGTTTTTGAGACAGTCTCGCTCTGTTGCCCAGGCTGGAGTGCAGTGGCACCATCTCGGCTCACTGCAACCTCTACCTCCCGGGTTCAAGTGATTCTCCTGCCTCAGGCTCCCGAGCAGCTGGAACTACAGGCGCCTGACACCACACCTGGCTGATTTTTGTATTTTTAGTAAAGATGGGGTTTCAACATATTGGCCAGGCTGGTCTGGAACTCCTGACCTCAAGTGATCTGCCTGCCTCAGCCTCCCAAAGTGCTGGGATTCCATGTATGAACCACCACGCCTGGCCCTATTCTGTTTTTCATATACAGACTGCATTTCACAGTAACCAAACAGTCAATAGGGGAAAATTCTGCTTAATAGAAGAACCCACCTAATTGATAGCAAAGTAATTACATTGTTAGAAAATCACAATTTTGCAACCCCCGAAAGAAATAGCGGAGCTTCACGGCAATCATTAGTGGCTGCTAAAATCCATCAGGAGAAAAGCGATGTGCTAACAGGCCTATCCCATGAATGAAAGGCAAGGGTCCTGTTTAGACCCTGATTTGAAGAAACCTGCTGAAAAATTCATTTGAGTCAAGCGGGGAAATTGAACATGGACTGCCTATTAGATATTAGATATTACAGGAATAGTATTAGTTCGGTTGGGTGTGATAATGTTATTGTGGGTTTTTTTGTATTTTTTAAATATCCTTATATGTTAGAGACATATACTGAAGTACATACCAGTAAAGTGATGCAATGTCTGGGATTTGCTTTAAAATGCTCTAGGAAAAACAGTGTCAGGGCAGAATAGATAAAACATAAAAGGCGGAATACTGATAATCGTTGAGAGCAGGGGATGAGTGAATGGGGGTTCATTCCTGTAGTCTTTTTGTATATATGTGAAAATTTTCATAATAATTTTAAAAACTTTTTATAATGTTAAAGCTTCTCCCAGCTTGCTTCTTCTTTGGGCTGGAAGGTGTAGAGGGAAAAGAGGGGTTCCCGTTTCTCCGTAAGTTTTCCATCTCTTCCTTGCCCAGTGTTCCAAAGGAAAAATAAGGACAGGAACTTCCTCACCCAACAGGTGCCTTTGTGATCAAAGGTTGGTGTTTTCTGGGCCTGGGAGAGGTCATAGCTCCTTTTCCTTCAGGGTTGGGTGGATTTTACTTTATTTTGTGGAGACTCTCCTTTGTTGGGGCTCTCCCGCCCACAGGTCTCTTAGCATGGGCATCAGCTCCTCTGGCTGGCCGCTGGTTATCTCCCCCTCCCCACCCCACAGCCCCATGCATTTGGATTTCCAGCCTGGCCTTCTCAGATGACGGCCATTTACGATGGCTTTGGGTGGGTTCCCTCTTCCATGGGGACCACACCTCATCCTAGCCCAATGGCTCAGCAACGGGATTGACTTCTGAGTCTCCTCATTTGTTTCCTTTCCAGATCATCTCCTGAGAGATACAAATAGGGACACTTGGCTGGGGTGGCATCTGGGGTCATAAGTGGGGACAACAGCAGATTCTGTCACCTTCTGGGGACTGGTGCCATTTCTTGGCTAAGGTTGTCAGTAGAGGAATCCATCCACCCTCTTATCCACCCTTCCTCTCAGTCTTGTGTGCAGCAGGCTTCCCCAGGCTAAATCCACCACTGTGGGCCTGTCCCAGGAGGTCCAGAGGTGTGTTGGTGTCTGCTACATCAGTCAGGGAGCTTTTAGCAGCAAGTAACAGAACATGTGACTAAGAGTGGCTAAAGCAAGGGGGGTTGTTATTACATATACTAAGTATAGAAGAAGACAGTTCCATATTGATCCAGTGATTTGATGGTATCGAGGCTTTGTGTCAGCTTCTCTGCTGTCTCTGTATTTTTCCCTCTTGGTCACAAGGTGGCTGCCACAGTTCCAAGCATCACATCCTCACATGACAATATGCCAAGGCAGGAAGGAAAGGGTAAATCCTCTTCATGGAACTCTATTTTCAACAGAATGGAAAACGTTTTGCCAAATTCTCCAACAGACTTTACATCTCATTGGCCAGAATGGGGCCCCATATCCCCACTCCCCACTGCTCCAACCCAATTCCTCTCTAAGGGGACTGGGATTCTCATGGTGGGTTTAGACTCATTATGATTTTTCCTGTGGAACTGCTTCCATCTTCCCTCAGTCAACCTATTCCAGAACAAAATCGGGAATTTGTTAGGAAGGGAAAGGGGGGGACTGGCTGTTGGTGAGCCACCACACTGTCACCACAGGCACCAGAGACAAACACCACCTACTTCCACCTCGTAGCCCTGCCCAAGGCAAGTTCTAAGACTGCCTTCACCAGTCCTGAGTTGAAATCAGTCACGCACATGATTGAGGTGACAGGAACGAAGCTGAGTTCTCCAATGTGAGGAGGTTTGTTCTTGTGCCTCCTGTGCCCTGACGTGCTGAACAAGCTGAATGAAGAGTGGGAAACAGGCCCGGTGCTACTCCAGGACATGAGCTCTGGGGCTGCAGGGCAGGGCTCCAGCAGTGCCCCTCCTCACTGGGCAACACTGCTAGCCTGGCTTTGCTTGTGCCTCAGCTTCCCCAGATGGAAGCCTGGGTCTGCTGAGCCAGGGAAGCGGGAATGGATGGAGTCGGGGCAGGGGAAAGCGTAGGGGGTTGTGGCACTCAGCTAAGGACAAACGTGGCTGTGACACAACAACAAAACACAAACAGCCTTTAGCGTACGTACAGGGAGCAGTGGGGAGGTAAGGTGAAAATCCGCCAGAACAGTGCGAGCAAGGGGTGTAGGAGTCTACAGCACCTGCAGATGCGGCTGCCAGGACGCCCTGAGGAGCAGACTTAGAGGGCAACGAGATGAGAGTTGAATCCAGAAGGAAGGGAGAGAAAATGGTGAGTGGAGGTAGAGAGGGTGGCGAGGGACGGCAGAATGGGGAGGGGAAAAGGGTCCTTGCCTCTGGGTTTGCAGGTTCAGTCTTAGAGGCTGGACTTCTCTTTGTTTTCTCCTGAAAGGAAGTTAGTTAGGGGGAGCTGATGTCCACGTTAAGAGGCCTGTGGTGGGAGAGCCCCAACGAAGGAGCGTCTCTAAACTAGTTAGTTTCTGACGATCACTGAAGCAGGTTATAGTGTGGCTTGTTTTCATTAGTTTGAATATCCGTGCTCTGGGCTCGGGGGTGAATTTAACTTTCACCACTGTCATACATGAATCAGATCCTCCTCTTGGGGAGTTTGAATGTGAAATACAGAGAGTTAGAAAATAGGAGCAGTAAAGTGGAAGGGAAGGCAGGAGCAGAGCCCTGGAGGCCCCGCAGGTTGGGAAAGCATTGAGGCAAAGAAGCTGCAGCCACAGGATCCCTGGAGAAATGTCATGCCCGGGTGGAGAGGGAGTGCCAGCACCAGGGAGGGGAGCAGCGTTGAGACACAGAAGGGACGTCAGTGCTCCTGCTGCCCCAGGAACAACACAGCCCCGTCCCTAGAGCTGCCGTGCACTCAGAATGAGGAAGCTTCCCCTCTATCCTCCTGACCCCTGCCAGGTGACACATTCCTCATTTCTTTATTTCCTCACATGTCCCTTTAATAAACCCTCCTTACTTAAAGTAACCAGATAAGTACCTTTCTTTGGCTCTAAAAGAGCTCATTAAGATCATTATCCTGTACTTGCTTCTCCATTTTGATCCTGAATCAATAAGAACATTTTTCCCATGGTGAAATATATTCCAGCTTTCTACTCATGAATGTCGTAATTGCTGCGGCTTTGGTATGCATGGATAGTGTGTGTGTGTGGACAAAAAACAAATTCAGTCGTTTATTCACTCACCACGCATGTTTTTAACATGCACACCAGGTGCCAGGTGATGAGGCTCCGGAGGTGAAGAAGATGGTATTAAAGCGTTATGATTCTATCTAGAATATTTTACACCTCAGAAAAGAGTGTAGAAAAACTGAAACCAAAGACAAAGGAACTATGGAGGGAGAAAGATTTAAAAGACGTTCACTGGCTTAAGGAAGAAGAAAAGAGAAACGACCACAAGCCCATCCGTCTCTGGGGGGGACAGGAAAGCAATGAAGGTCCATCCATATGTGCACAGCACATGTCCCTCAGTGCCACTTGGTCCTCTCCATGGTGGTGGCTGTCCTCGGAGGCAACGTGAAAAGTCTCCTGCCAGCACCCCTGATGCAGAGCCCCCTCCACCCTGGTGCTTCCATCATCCGAGTCTCTGTCCACCTGGGGGTCTAAGGCAGTAGCCGCAAGTGCGGCACCAGCATCGGGGATGCTGCCTGCATGCTGGGCAACAGCAGCTAGATGCGTGGCTTTTAAGATTGAAAAGATAGGCCAGGCGCGATGGCTCACACCTATAATTCCAGCACTTTGGGAGACTGAGGCAGGTGGTCAGGAGTTCGAGATCAGCCTGGCCAACATGGTGAGACCCTGTCTCTACTAAAAATACAAAAATTAGCTGGATGTGGTGGCAGGCAGCTGTAATCCTCAGGAGGATAAGGAAGGAGAATCTCTTGAACCTAGGAGGTGGAGGTTGCAGTGAGCTGAGATTGCACCACTGCACTCCAGCCTGGACAACAAAAGTGAAACTCTGTCTTCACAAAAAAAAAAAAAAAAGAAAAAATTGAGAAACAATAAAGGTGTATGTGTCCAAGTGTGACTATTAACAGCGCTGTAAATGATGTATCTGAAAGAGCCATCTAGACATGTGTGCTTTTGCATGCCAGAGTTTCAGAGGTCATCCAAGGAAAGGAAAAGAATGAGACTTCTGTGTCAGACACCAGGTCTGTTCTAGATGAGAGAGCACGGAAGCACCTGCGGCTTACATTTAGAACAACAGAGGAGTTGGGCAGAGGGGATGGTACAGCAGCTCATTGGCTGCCTGATTCAAGGCCAAAATCAAAGGCTGGATGCCTTTGCACTTCACTTGCATGGTTTTCTTTTTAAAAAGTGGCATCACGTGGAAATTCGTGCACTCTCTCAGAATCCTTCCAACCTGCTGTGAGAAATGTGTGCTAAGAGCACTTTTAAAAAGGAGTCAAGAATGATTTTTCTTACTGCAGTAGTTTGACTTCACACTCGAATAATGATTTTATGCTCACCTTGACTGTTTTCATGTCATCACTGCCTAGACTCACACACCGCATGGGAACTGCTCAAAGACAGTGGCAGCCACTGAGTAGTTTGGGAGATGCTTCATTCCACATCACCCTCAACGACCCTGCTCTTACTTAGTACAAGTGAGAACCATCACTGCCGGCTTGAACCCACACATGAATAAACACGGGCTCAGGAGGGGAAGCACCTGGTAAGAAAGAGAGCCTTGACTTTCAACTAACAAGCCATGGGCCTTCAAAGAAATTAACCTAATAATCTGAATAAAATATAATAAAGCAAAAAAGTAAAGTTTTTGGATAAAGACTGTGGATTTTTTTTGACTCTTCATACTAACACAATTCTCACTCCTCTGGCTGAGTTCACCTGATCCGAGACTGCATAGCTTTGCTTCACTTCTTCCAGGAGCGCACAACACCTGTGAGGCTCAGTGTCTCGAGGAGTGACTAGGAGATTGGCCCAGTCCTGTTTGCTCATGTATGTTATGTATTGACACCGAGGACACTTCTTTCTGTCAGATGGAAAGAGTCATTGATCTGCAGGAACAAGAGCCCCCTTCTCCTCCCTGGCCATGCTACCTGATGCCCATGAGTACTCCACAGTCTCCAGCCGGAGGCACGTCTCACTCGGGGGTTGTCCAATTATCTGGATAGCAAATGGAGAAAAAAAACCACCCATCACCCACAAAACAGATCTTCCAACTGCTGCTTTTAGAAAAGCTCTTTGGACCCTTTTCACAAGATGGTGCTGAGGGTGAAGAAGGAAGCTCCGGCCCCTCCTAAAGCCAAAGCAAAGGCTCTGAAGGCCAAGAAGGCAGTGCAGAAAGGCATCCACAGCCAGAAGAAGGAGAAGGAGAAGAAGAACCACACACTGGTCCAAGACACTGCAACTCTGGAGGCAGCCAAAATATCCTTGGAAGAGCGTCCCCAGGAGAAACAAGCTTGACTACTATGCCATCACCAAGTTTCTGCTGATCACTGGGTCCACCATGAAGACAGAAGACAACAATACACTGGTGTTCATTGTGGATGTTAAAGCCAACAAGCACCAGATCAAACAGGCTGTGAAGAAGTTCTATGACATTGATGTGGCCAAGGTCAACACCCTGATTCGGCCCGATGGAGAGAAGAAGACATATGTTCCACCGGCTCCTGAGGACCATGCTTTGGATGGTCAACAAAATTTGGATCATCTCAACTGAGTCCTGCTGGCTAACTATATATATATATATATATATCCTTACACCAGAAAAAAAATTTTTTTTTAATAAAAATTTTTAAAAAATTTAAAAAAAATCTCTTACAGGCCGGCTGCGGTGGCTCACGCACTTTGGGAGGTCAAGGCGGGTGGATCACCTGAGGTCAGGAGTTTGAGACCAGCCTCACTAACATGGTGAAACCCCGTCTTTACTAAAAATACAAGATTAGCCTGGTGTGGTGGCGCATGCCTGTAATCCCAGCTACTCAGGAGGCTGAGGCAGGAGAATCACTTGAACCAGGGAATCAGAGGTTGCAGTGAGCCAAGATGGCGCCACTGCACTCCAGCCTAGGTGACAGAGTGAGACTCCATCTCAATTAATGAATCAATCAATCAATTAATAAATCAGCTCTTACATTTGCCTGGTTGAAGCTGTGGCTACATCACCACCTGCTACGCCTGGCACAGTGCTTGGCCCCCAGGAGGGACTCAGTAAGTATTTATTGAGTGAGCAATTCACACTGCATGGCCTCTGTCCTTCTGCACATGGTTGTCCCAGCTCACTTACCTGCACTGCCCTCTAAGTGAGACCCCTTGTGCAGGACCCGTGCAGGATAGATGTCTCAGCACCTGGGGCCAGAACCGCAGGGAGCATGGAGGTCCTACAGGATGGGCCAAGCTTCCAGAGCTGGTGTGGATAGCAGGAGCTCCACAGAGACCACATCAGCATCTTCTCTTCTATTTCCACTTTTAGAATAAACGAAGTCACTCTCCTGCTTAAAACCTTCCAGGAATTTCTCCTTTTTCTTACGGTGATCAAGTCTGAACTCCTTAACCCGGTCTACCTACCCCCGGCAACGTGGCTCTTTTCACTCTGTCCTAACCCACCTCCCACCACTGTCCCCTTCATCCACTGGGCTCTGGCCACCTGGCTCCCAAGTGCCACCCGCTCGCTTGCTGCCTCAGGCTCAGCCTACTCCAGCTCTGCTCCCACCTCATCTGTCCTTCACAGCATTCTCTCCATTGGAAACAGATGCTCACTGATGTAAACCTCTCCCTTCAGACCATGAGCTCCATGAGGCAGAACCTCATCCATCTTGCTCATCATCATCCCTATGAGAGGCAAAGTAGCAAAAGCCAAGCCAAGCTTGCTCATTCCAGCAGAATTTCACAAAGCCCCTGACTCTGTGACGACATACAGCAGCTCTCCAAAAAGATGCTTTGAAGACAAAACAGGATAGAGCACGTGGCTCCCTATGTCTCTTGCCAGAGTCACTATATTCCTTAAAAGATAAATGACCCTAGAGTCCTTGCCTTTTCCTACACAAAATGTCTGATGGGGTTAGGGATTATTCCTCTGTAATCTATAACCAGATGCGCTCTTACACCCAAACCTTGATGTGATTCTGTGTCAGTGTAACATCTGTGCAAGTTTGATGTGATTTTTGCACATGCAAAAAGTGAGCTGGGACCTGTATATAAGCTGTAGGCTGAAATATTGTGGTGGAGCAGTCTGACAGAACCTCTCTAAAGGGCTGCTTCTGGGCTCTAGGCTCCAGTCAGTAAGATTTTTTGTGTATGTTTTATTTTTTTAAATATTTTGTAGAGGTGGGGTCTTGCTATGTTGCCCAGGCTAGTCTTGAACTCCTGGGCTCAAGTGATCCTCCTGCCTCAGCCTCCCAAAGTGCTGGGATTACAGATGTAAGCCACCATGCTTGGCTTAAGACCTTTGTTTTTTGGTTTTGGGATTTTGAGGGGATGGTTTTGAGATAGGGTTTCACTCTGTCACCCAGGCTGGAGTACAGTGGCACAATCACAGCTCACTGCACCCTTGAACTCCTGGGCTCAAGCAATCCTCCCACCTCGGCCTCCTGAGTAGCTGGGACTACAGGCGTGCACCACCATGCCCAATTTTTGTATTTTTTGTAGAGTTGAGTTTTCACCACATTACCCAGGATGATTTCAATCTCCTGGCCTCAAAGGATCCACCTGCTTTGGCCTCCCAAAGTGTTGGGATTACTGGCTTGAGCCACCACGCCTGGCCTCAGCCTAAGATCTTTGAATAACACTAACTTTAATTCTTTAAAAGCTTTACTTTTTTTCATTAATTGGCCCCCAGTAACATTTCCTGTCACAGCGCAGATAAGCAATGAATATTGGAAGGAAGGGAAGGAAGAAGGTGGCGGGGTGGCGGGGCAAGGAAGGAGGGAAGAGGAGAAGGGATGGGAGGCGAAGACAGGGGGAGACGCTCCTTACTCTAAGAAGGCCCGTTCTTCCTAACCATGGACTTACAGGTATCACAGGGAGAGGCAGGGAGGAATTAATGAATAGCCTCCAACAGACGATTCATTTCATTACATCCCATGCTCTGCAAGGAAACAGTCATTTTAGGAACTTTTCTCGTGAAATTATATTGGTTTTACGGTATTAACTACATTTTAATATTAGTCTGTTTCATTAAAGATAAATGCTCTCAAAAGCTTCCCACGGGAAAAATGCCCTGGCCCAGATAGCACTGTGTTAAGCCTCTTAAATAAGCCATTTCTATAAAATCACCGATTCCCTCATTCTGAGCATAATGATGTAGGCTTTCTGACAGAAACTAAAAATCAGGCCAGTTGTCACTGGGTTTTTCTAGGTTTCATTAAGAGGCCACCCCTCACATGGACTGGTAAGGGGCATTTTCCAAAACTCCTGGTTTCCCGGAGAAGGTAAGGTCTAACACCAGTGCTTAGTACTCAAGGAGCCCTCGCCCTGTGCCAGCACTGGGAGAAGCAGGGCATGACTGGGTGAAACTCTGGTTTGATCCACGTTCTGCTGTCCAACAGGTGGCCTCAGGTGGGGACTTCCTTTCCTCTGTAAAGTGAGGACTACGATACTACCCACCTCGGGCAGTGACAAGGATCAAGGGTCAGGATGCATGCTGAGTGGCCCATGAAAAAGCCTCTGAAGGCCGGGTGCGGAGATTCACACCTGTAATCCCAGCACTCTGGGAGGCTGAGGCGGGCGGATCACTTGAGGTCAGGAGTTCGAGACCAGCCTGGCCAACAGGGTGAAACCCTGTCTCTAGTTAAAAAAAAAAAAAAAAAAAAATACAAAAAATTAGCTGTGTGTGGTGGCGGGTGCCTATAATCCCAGCTACTGGGGAAGCTGAGGCAGGAGAATCCCTTGAACCCGGGAGGCAGAGGTTGTAGTGAGCCACGATCACACCACTGCACTCCAGCCTGGGTGACAGCGCGAGACTCTGTCCCAGAAAAAAAAAAAAGAAAAGAAAAGAAAAAAAAGCCTTTGATACAAGTTGACTGTCATTGTTCAACAAACCATCCAAGTGCATCCTCACAAGAAATGGACAATGGATATGCAGGTGTGAGTGTCGCATGCACTTGTTTATTTGCTGCTGTACGATTCTCATTGTGCAGAGAATGAGACTGAGGTTTAGGGGAGCAATGCTAAAAGACAACTGTGGGAAGTCACCCTGACAATGTCAGGTCCTGGGACAAAGGCAGGATTTTCACCCATGGGCCTGTCCTTCCAGCCCATGCTGTCCCTCAGGTCTGGGTCTGGAAGGAGAAGAGAAGGACTGGGTCTGGAAGAAGAGAAGACAGCCACAGCTGTGTGTCCCTGCACCAGGATTACCTTAACCCATGCAGAGACAGGTGAGATGCCAGAAGCTGCCACCGGCCAGTCTCCCCCAAGACCCAGTGGTGCTTTTCTCTCTCCAGAAATGGGCACCAGACAAGGCAGCGGGGTCCACATTTTTGCACTGGCTCAAGGGCTGTGCGACTTTGGGAATATCCCGTCATCTTTTTCATCTTCAGATTCCTTAACTGTGAAATGAGAAAAACACATCCTGCTACACATAATCTAAAGGCTTATGGTGAAAATAGAATGGGATGATAAATGATCCCATTCCTTATACATTTTGAAGGATTCCACACATTAAGTCTTTGGGCTTTGGGGGTTTTGGTCCAGCAGTCTCTCTGTGGTAACAGAAGCACAGGCAGCCCTGGCTCTTGTGTAGTGGCCCCAGGACCTTGGTCCAAGTCCTTGGAACCTCTCAGACTCTCCTTCCCCCTTTGTAACTGGACAGCAAGCATGCCCCCTCCCTGGGGTATTGCAAGGGTTAAATGAGAAGGATTGCGAGGAGCTCTGTAAACTGCAAAACTCTACCCAAAGGTGAGATGTTATTACTCCCTCTTTAGAGGCAACATCTGTTTTCTCCCCCGTATGACACTGTCGTTGCCTTACTGTGTGACCCTAGGGCAGGAGGGAAAATTAGACCTATCCAAAGGTTTCATGTCATTTCCTTTCTTTTCTTTTTTTTTTTTTTTTTTGAGACAGGATCTGACCCTGTCTTTCAAGCTGGAGTGCAATGGCATGATTATAGCTCACTGTAGCCTTGAACTCCTGGGCTCAAGCAATCCTCCTGCCTTAGTCTCCCAACATGCTGGGATTACAGGCCTGAGCCACAGCGCCCAGCCTCATGTCATTTTTAAATTACATTTCAGACTCCCTCTCTTCCATGCACAGCACTGATGCTGATGAATGCAGAGTGGAAGCCAGTGTTCCTGACCACAGCCGCTCCCAATAGAGCCCACCCAGGGCCGCTCGTAGGCTTTCCGAACGCACGGGCACCGTGTGATCACAGTCACAGAGCTCTGACTTCCTGAGAGCAATTTTAGAAAGAAAATGTATGACTGATAAAATATTTCTGGAATACAGATTCTGCAAATCTCGATTAAAAATAATATTTAGGAAATATTCCAGGCTTTTGGTTGAAATTGAAACATGAGGGTCATAAATATCTCATCGAGCTCATTAGGCAGGCTGCGGACCTCGTGCCACATCAAGTAGGTCTCAAGCTCTGGGCTTCATTTATCACATGACTCTGTGATTATCCTGAAACCAGCAGTGAGTCCCTTTGTGGGAGTGATGATTAAAGAGACATTTATAACTAGGAAGTTTAAAAGCCCATCTACGCTGCTGACATGTGAAGAAATGCTGGGTGTGTGCAGACTTAGAAAGCGGTGTTTAGACTCCCCCAGTAGCTGTGGCATGGAGTAAAAACTATATTTGGAGAATGGACGGTGTTGTAGCAGGGTGGGTCCCACACTTACCCCTTTCCCCAAATAAGCAGAGAGACAGGCCTCCGCTTTCGCCACACCTGAGCTGCTGCTTCTCAAGAATGGTTCATACTGCAGGGAGAGAGGTGAAGGCAAAATTTACCTGGACTCAGTGAATTCAGCCTGACAGAATCATGTCGGTGTCACCTCTAGCATACGCTCAGTCTTGTAAGGTAAAATGCTGGGTCTTTCGGAAACTTCTCCCCTCTTCCTGCTCTTCTCCGAGACAGAGGTTGATGGTGGCTGATGACAGCCTGTGGAGTTGGGGGACTCATCTCTCCTGGTGTCTTCCGGAGAGCCCCTGGTGGTGACTGCAGAGTGGCTGATTGATTGGGGCCAATCCCAGATTTGCTGAGGAACGATGGGGCCTGTCTGGATTTGGGAAGGGAGAGAACGTGCCAGCACCCTCCACGGAGGCCTTGTTATGTCCCCGAACTAGGTTTCCACCATCCGTGGGTTCTCCCTAGGTTATGAGTGCATGCTAGGTTCCCTGCACACCACCACCGAGGGACCAGCCCTGGCAAAGAAGCTACCATGCAGTGGCCTCACACCACACCATAAGGGATCACATTGGGACTATGGGTAACTACAAAGATGCCTTCGAAGAAAATGCATCTGTTTCTCAGCAACCACCGTGGGGAGGCTGACATTAGAACAGGTAGCATCTATGGCAGTGCCACAGGGAGACAAGCAACGGGTGTGGGGTAGCCCTGGCCCTGACTCCTTTCACTCATGGAGGTGAGCAATGGATTTACTGTCAAAAGGACACACTAAAGTGAAGATCTCAGATCCCCGCTCCTAGTACTCTCAGCAGGCAGCGTGAAGACTCGTAACCTTCACTCAAGTCCTCACAGGGTCAGAGAGCCAGGGGCCAGCTCCTGCAGCAATTCCTGCATCAGGGACAGCAGCAGTCAAGGAAAGCTCATGCCTCCTCTGCCACACTTGCTGGCCACCTCCCTCCTAGCCTCTGGTCATCTATTGCTGCATAATGACAAGGACTCCTTCCTTGACCAAACTTCAATCAGCTCCTCTGAGCCCTCTTTCATCTAGCCCTCACCCTGGGTCCCCGTCCTTGGCCTCTGAGCCTAGTTTTAGCAAAGAATCCTACCATGTTCCTCTTAGTAATTTTCCATCTACCCCGCTGTTGGCTATAAATCCCCACTTGTCCCTGTTGTGTTTGGAGCCGAGTTCAATCTCCCTCCTCTATTGCAGTAGTCTTGACTCCTTGCTATAGTTTGGATGTTTGTCCCCCAAACTTCATGTCGCAATTTGATTCCCAATGTTGGAGGTGGGGCCTAATGAGAGGAGTCGGGATCATGGGGACAGATCCCTCATGAACGTCTTGGTGCCGTCCTCAAGGTGATGAGCGAGTTCTCCTTCTATTAGCTCCCACGAGAGCTGTTGTTTAAAAAAAGCCTGGCACCTCCCTCCCTCACCCCCTCCCTTGCCATGTGATCTCTGTACACACCTGTGCCCTTCATCTTCCACCATGAGTGGAAGCCACCGAAGGCACTCAACAGATGCCCAGTCTTCCAGCCAGCAGGACCATGGGCCAAAAAAAAAACCACCTTTTTTTTTTAAAAATAAATTACTCAGTCTCAGGTATTCCTTTATAGCAAGTTTGTCCAGCCTGCAGCCTGCAGGCTGCATGAGGCCCAGGGCAGCTTTGAATGTGACCCAACACAAATTTGTCAACTTTCTTAAAACATAATGAGATTTATGCACAGATTTTTTTTTTTTAACTCATCAGCTATCGTTAGTGTTAGTAAATTTTATGTGTGACCCAAGACAATTTTTCTTCTTCCAGTGTGGCCGAGGGAAAGCCAAAAGATTGGGCACCCCTGCTTTATAGCAACACAAAACAGACTAAGACACCCCTGTTCCAATAGTCTTGAATAAAATCTTCCTTGCCATTTTTAACAAGTTCAGAATAATTCCTCTTTAACAGTTCCAATACTACCCCAAAACTTAGTTGCTAGAAACCACCATTTGGTTTTGCTCACGGTGTGGGAGGGGCATGGGAGAAGTCTGTCTGGGACCCATGAGGAGTCAGCTGGGAGCTGGGGCTGAGCAGCCACTTCCACAATGGCATCTTCACTCCCATGTCTGGCACCTCGGGCCTTCCTGGCCGCTCCTCTTCCTGGCAGCTCATCCTCCAGGGCTTCACACTGTGGCCTCTCCAGCATGGTGAGTGCAGGCATTCCTGAGACATCTTGCATGGGGTGGCAGCTGACATTCCTGAGTGAGTGTCCTAGCAGGGCCTGGAGAAGCTGCAGAGCTGGAAATCCCACATGTCATTTCTGCCACATGCTAGTAGGCAACCAAGTCTCTGAGGATGGCTCAGAGTCAGGGGGAGGGAGGAACAGATTCCACTCCCAAAGGGGAGGTGGCTTGCATGTCCAGGGAGGGGAGGAATTGATGGTGGCATCTTAGAGACAAGCTACCCTTCTACTGTCACCTGCTCCGGGTTTCGCTGCTCTCAAAACAGGACACCCAGCTGGTCACGGTGGCTCACACCTGTAATCCCAGCACTTTGGGAGGCCAAGGCGGGTGAGTTCAGGAGTTCAACACCAGCCTGGCCAATATGGTGAAACCCCAACTCTACTAAAAATACAAAAATTAGCCAGGCGTGGTGGCATGCACCTGTAGTCCCAGCTACTCGGGAGGTTGAGACAAGAGAATCGCTTGAACCCAAGAGGTGGAGGTTGCAGTGAGCTAAGATCATACCACTGCACTCCAGCCTGGGTGACAGAGTGAGACTCCTTCTCAAAATAAATAAATAAATAAAAATTAAAATAAAATTAAAATAAAATTTAAACAAGATAACCCGAGGAAATAACCCTGGGGCCACTGGCTTCTCTCTGACATTCCAAACTTCACAGTCACTTTATATTTTTAATAGTAGATGAGTTTCCAACCTGAAATAGTTCCAGTGGTCAAAGCTCAAACAATTTGAGCAACAAAGTAAATAACATCATATTCATTTATAGTCCAAACTATAAAATAAAAATCCATGAGTTCTTATGAGGCAGGAGAATAGGGAATTCAAAAGCAAAAGAACAGCAGGCACAGCCAGTTCTAGGCAAGATTGGTCAGCATCCAGGCCACATTCTCACTCCTGGGATAACAAGACAGAAATTTCCACTTCAGCTTCTGATTGACCGTGGGTCGTTTCCACTTCAGCCTCTGATTGGTTGCGGGCCAATCCTCCATAGGGTGTAACTGATTGGAGGCCTCTAAAGGGCACCGAGGAGTGTTACCAAATTCTTTTAGCCTAATGAAAACCCTAAACATTGCAATTGGTGGGGGAGCTCTTGAGCTGCTTTCTCAAGCTCACTCCCACTCTATGGAGTAAACTTTCCCTTCAATAAATCTGTGCTTTCACTACTCCGTTCTTTTGTTGCTTTGTTTGTGCTTTTTGTTCAATTCTTTGTTCAACACGCCAAGAACCTGGATGACTCACAGTCAAGACCTTCCATCTGGTAACACTGACAGATAAAATGAATGAACGAATAAGTGGAGGAGATGAGACAACTATCCCATATAAAAGAATTCCAAATAATGTATACGGATACTCCCCCATCAAGAAAGTAGACTTTAACTCCCCACCCCCTTAAATGTGGGCTGCACTTACTTTTGCTTCCAAAGACTAGAGGATGGAAGGAGGGAATAAGTAACTCAACAATAGAAAAACCTGTCAAACACTATTCAGCCAGGTGATCAAGGTTAACAACAACAGTGATATGTCATTTTGATACTATGTGACCTTGATATGATGTGATGAGAACGGCACTTAACCTCTGTGGTCTTCCTGCCGAGAACACATAGCCCCGGTCCAATCGTGGGAAAACCATTAGACACATCCCAATAGAGGGATGGTCTACAAAATACCTGACCAAGACTCCCCAAAACCGTCAAGGTGATGAAAAGCAAGGAAAACCTGAGAAATTGTCACAGACCGAAGGAAGTTAAGGAAACATGATGCCTGGATGGGATCCTGGAACAGAAAAAAATGGTAAGGAAAAACTGATGAAATCTGAATAAAGCATACAGTTTAGTCAATAAGAATGGATGAATATCAGGCTGGGCACGGTGGCTCACACCTGTAATCCCAGCACTTTGGGAGGCCGAGGCGGGCGGATCACGAGGTCGGGAGATTGAGACCATCCTGGTCAACATGGTGAAACCCCATCTCTACTACAAATACAAAAAATTAGCTGGGTGTGGTGGCAGGCGCCTGTAGTCCCAGCTACTCAGGAGGCTGAGGTAGGAGAATAGCGTGAACCTGGGAGGTGGAGCTTGCAGTGAGCAGAGATCGTGCCACTGCACTCCAGCCTGGGTGACAGAGCGAGACTCCGTCACAAAAAAAAAAAAAAGAATGGACGAATATCAGTTCTTTAGTTGTGACAAATGTGCCATAGTAACAGCAGGGAAAACGGTGTGGAGTACAGTCAGCCCTCTATATCCGTGGGTTCTGCATCCACGAGTTTAACCAGCTGCCAATCAAAACACTCTGAAAAAATCAAAAAGTAATGATATAACAATATAAAATAGTACAAAATTTTAAAAATACAGTAAAACAACTATTGTTATACACTTACATTGTATAAGATTTTATAAGTAATCCAGAGACGATTTAAAGTATATGGAAGGATGGCTCATGCCTGTAATCCTAGCCCTTTGGGAGGCCAAGGCGACTGGATCACCTGAGGTCAAGAGTTTGAGACAAGCCTGACCAACATGGTGAAACCTCTTTTCTACCAAAAATACAAAAATTAGCTGGGCGTGGTGGCACGCACCTGTAATCCCAGCTACTCGGGAAGCTGAGGCAGGAGAAGTGCTTGAACCCAGGAAGCAGAGGTTGCAGTGAGCCGAAATGACGCCACTGGACTCCAGCCTGGGCAACAGAGCAAAAAAACCTCTGTCTCAAAATAATAATAATAATAAAATAAAATAAAGTACACAGAAGGATGTGTGTAGGTCATATGCAAGTTCTACACCATTTTGTATCAGAGACTTGAGCATCCACAGATTTCGTATTGGTTGGGTGTCCTGGAACCAGTCCCGTGTGGATACTGAGGGGTGACTATATATGGAATTCTCTGAGCTACCTTTGCAACTCTTTTGTAAATCTAAGACTATTCTAAAACTAAAGAGCTCATCTAAAAAGTCAGATAAGTCTAAGTCAAAACAATCTTAAGTCATTAATATGAGACTAAGGAATAGAAAACCTGGGGAAAAAGGTCTAAGCCTCACAACACCTGGAGCCTTACTTAAAACAGCAGTTAAAATGACACAAATGGAATCAAAAGAGATAATGACTTTACTGAATTGTAATTACCTCAGATTTGGGATTTAGAATTTTGAAATTATCAGTGATGGTAGATGGAGTCATTAATTATTAAAGATAAACTAGACTGTGATTCAATTTAAATTTGGAATTTCAAATTTTGCTCTCCTTTCTTCTGCGTCATCCCAATTGGATACATCTCTGAACTATAAATTGCATTTGCAATGACAGCAAAGACGTTTGAGTCAGAATGTCCTCCTCCTGCGTGATGACTATGTTCATGAAAGGGTGATGAAGCAATGCAGTCATCTCTGTGCATCCTAGCTGACTGATGACACTTAACCAACCACCAGAAGCAACTTCTCCTAGGTGAGGGGAGCCCGCAGGGATTTAAAGTTTTAGAGTGTTAACTCCGAAAGTGCTGGTACGGATGCCAGTGACACCAGGGCAGCAGCAGCATTTTCCCACAGCTGTTTCTCAGTGGAGATGCTACTTGGACACTCACTTGGCCGTGGCAACGGTCTGTCAGCTTCCAATCAAGCTGCCGTTTGAGTGGCAGCTCAGTGGGAAACCCAGATGAGCACAATGAGGCCCCGCTCTTCAAGGCTGACTCCGTAATAAATGTAGCTCTTTTCCCAGGCTAAGGGTGCTGTGAAAATGCCCCTTATTTCCTGCATCTCACTGTGTCAGTTCCCATCGCTGTCTTTTTCAATGAGCCAGCATTCATACACGAGAAGTGGTAATAGCATGGTTTTGAGAGTGCATTTGATTTTGTCTTCCTAAGAAAGGACTCACGCCGAGGACAAAGGCTCCCTTCATCACATTCTAGTGAAGTGCTTGAGAGGGAGGCCGGCAGACAGAAGGTTACATATGTGGTGAGGGGGTTCGATTTTATTCCAAGTGCACTGAGAAGGCATTGGAAGGTGCAACCATTCAAGGAAAGTGTGTGCTGGGGAATTTAAGAGATCTGCCTGGAACTGGGGGCAAGTTTAGTGGCTCTGCCATGGCCCTCATTCATTTTAATGACATGGTAGAAAATTGGGATCGAAAGAAACAACTCCCTGAAGTTTCGGTCTCTTGAAAGGATTTCCCCTACAAGCAGCTGTTTTCAGGGGATCCCACAATAAGATGGAATCAGGTTTTAATTTGAAAAGGAGCTCCTGGAACCCTAGGCCATCAGGTAGCATTTTTAAATTCATACACTAATGAATATTTCTTCACCACTAGCAATGTGCCAGGCACTGCGCTGGGTACCAGGATTCATAGTAAGCAAGACTTGGCCCCTGCCCTTAAGTCACGTACAGCCCAGGGCTAGAGAGAGGCAGTAAAGGGGAACTGGCCTAGGAAAGACCAGCTGTGGTTTCATCAGGCTTTTGTAAGTTTGCCCAACTCATGCCAAGTTTAAACATCTGAAAGAATGATTCCCAGATTGTCTCTGGGACTGAGACCCAGCAGCTCTTTATGTTTGACACCTCCTTCAATCATCTGTAAAGTGTGCATGTGATTTAAGAACAACTTTTTCTGTTGACATTAATGAAATTACTAAGGTCAACAGCCATCCATTCAGATGCCTGAAAAGCTGGGACATTGACAAGGTTGAATTTGGGGGCCTCACGTTCATCTTTCCACACCCTTCCCACTCTCCTTAGAATTCTAAAATCTTTCATTCTCTCTCCTCATTCCATCCTCTCAGGAAAGAATCTACAACTTACCCATATTGAGATTTAAGGAACTGATGAAGCTCAAAGCATGTTTTAGGGGGACAAAGTTGCTTTCTTTGCTTTGGCATAAGCTTCACTAAATTCCACTGTAGATGGTTACTATATGTTGAACAAAAGAATAAATGAATACACTTAAGCAAAGAAATTAAAATAAAAAATAAAATAGGCTGGGCACAGTGGCTCATATCTGTAATCCCAGCACTTTCAGAGGCAGAGGCAGGAGGATCACTTGAGCCCAGGAGACCAGCCTGAGCAACACAGTGAGACCTCGTCTCTACAAGCAAATCAAAAAATTAGCCAGACTTGATGGCGTACACCTATAGTCCTAGCTACCCAGGAAGCTGAGGCAGGAGGATCAGTTGGGTCCGGGAAGTCAAGGCTGTAGTGAGCTATAATCGTGCCACTGCACTCCAGCCCAGGCAACAGAACAAGACCCTGTCTCACAAAAAAACAAAAAACAAACAAACAAATAAGATGTGTTGGCCAGAGCAAAAGGGGAGGTAGAGTTAGGCAGTAGCATTCCACTACGCCAAATGAATTCATTAAGCAATCAACAAACAAAAACAAAGAAAGGATAGTATAATAGAAAAAAAATGTAGAGATGATGTGCCCCCAGAAACAGGAGTCATCTGCCCCAAGAGAAGATAGTTAGCAACCTGGTCCCCACACACACCTACTCACTATACTGTCAACCCTTCACTCATTTTGCCAAGACTGGAAAAGGTGTATCATGGCCTGAAGCCAGTAGCAGCCCTCAGGCTATCTGTTGTCTAAAGCTACTGGGCCAGAAGCTGACCCCACTGACAGAAGCCATCTCTTTTTAACTGGGAGGAGTGGAAAGTGTGAGTGAAGCAACAGAATCTTGCATCCTATGTGCGTGTTGCTCTTTCCTGGGAAGCGGAGGCCTCTGATATGCAAGGTCCACTACTGTAAAGGTAAGGACTATTAAACTCAGTCTCCCTGATAACTCTGCTCAGAGAGAGGGCGCCACCTCACTCCACTTTCTTCTTCCATTCCAATTCCACTGCCTCATGTATGCATTTCCTTCCAGTAATCAATAAATTGTTGATTTCTTTTTCTAAAAGGAACACTTAAAGGTCTTAAATTATTCAACTTGTACCAATTGATATTGACTCTGTAGGTAATTCTTTTCTCAAGTCACCCTTTAAACAGCACAAAGACTCTGTGTTGTATGTTTGTTATCCCTCTACACACACACACACACACACACCCCTACCTTATCTAAGTGACTCTTTTACCTTTAAGATGAATTTTAAGTGGAGTTGCTTCCTCAGCCCTCCCAACTTTTCTGTGTATTGTGTGAGAAAACTTCCAGAGGAAGGAAGAAGACAAAACCACAATTTTTTCTTAATGAAGGAGGCTGTGATTACACTTCTGAATTATGACAGACTGTTTTAGACCAAGGAAAGAATGCAGCAGGTTGCTGGGACAGAAGCAAGCTAACAATTTTTAGGTATTTATCTTGCATTCAGGCCGGACACAGTGGCTCACGCCTGTAACCTCAGCACTTTGGGAAGCCAAGGCAGGTGAATCACCTGAGGTCAGAAGTTAAAGACCAGCCTGACCAACATGGTGAAACCCCGTCTCTACTAAAAATTAGTCAAATGTGGTGGTACGCCTATAATCCCAGCTACTCCGGAGGCGGAGGCAGGAGAATCTCTTGAACCCGGGAGGCAGAGGTTGCAGTGTGACAAGATTGCATCGCTGCACTCCAGCATGGGCAACAAGAGTGAAATTCCGTCCCCCCACCCCCCCCCAAAAAAAAAACTTGCATTCAGCCACTTTGCTGATACTGTATCAAACAAAATGCTTTCCCAGTAGATTATCTGGTGCTTTTTAGGTAGACAACAATATGTGACTTTTTTCTACTTTTAAATAATTAGACCTCTTATTTCCGTTTGATATCTAATTGCATTGCTCAGAAAATCCCGGAAATGATAAGTACTAATAGTGATGGCAGACATTCTTGGGTTTTCTTTTCAATTTTATAGGAAATGTTTCTGAGTTTCACATTTATTACTTTAGCTATCGTTTCATAAAGTCACATATTTTATCCCAAAAGTGCATCCTCATCATTCCTCATCATCACACACTTTCCTACCTATACTGTCAAAAATGTCTAAATGTAGAATTACACTCTAGATTTCTCTGCAGTACAGGAAGCCAGAAAACAGAGCAAATCAAGGCAAGGGAAATTTCCTAATCTTTCAGCATCTCTGTGAAATTAATGAACTATTCTACATGTTGTTCTGGATTTGAAAAGGTTTTAAAGTAAATGACTTCTTTTTCTTGGTCCCTTTAAGCCTCAATCCCAGTTTTCAAATGTGAAATGTCTTTCAAACATAAAAGGGCAAAAAGGGATAGTATAAAATGATATATTCAAGGAATAGTTTTTTATTTTATTTTAATTTATTTGAGATAGGATCTCACTCTGTTACTCAGGCTGGAGTGCAGTGGCATGATCATAGCTCACTGTAGCCTCAAGTCCTGGATCCTCCTGCCACTGCCTCCCGAGTAGCTAAAACCACAAGTGTGAGCCACCATGCCTGGCTTGTTTTTTTTCTTTGTAGAGATGGGGTCTCACTATGTTGTCTGGGCTGGTCTCAAATTCCAGCTTTAAGCGATCCTCCCATCTCGGCCTCCCAAGGTGCTGGGATTGCAGGTGTGAGCCACCACACCTGGCCACAAGGAACAAGTTTTAAAGAATTAGATGGCTTTATCACCTCACAGCAGACAGTTTGAAATGACAATTGCCAGGACTTTTGGTGGTATTAGCAGAATAGTAATTATAACGTATATGTCATTTTTATTCCAGACAGAAAGCATAGAGGTAGTTACTAGTGAATGACAGTAAATTATACCAGATGCCAAGTAAATTTTAACAGCCTTGTAGCTGCACAGCTCATATTCACATATTCATCAATACGTTAATCTTTAGCTATATAACTCAAGGTTTGAATACAACACCACATAAAAAGAAAATTACAAAGGTATCTGCAAAACAACATTTGGTTCTTGAGACAAAAATTCAGTTTGATCAATAAATTATTTTCTATCTACCCAAGAGAAATAAACCATATATCCACATAAATACTTGTATGTGAATGTTCACAGCAGCATTATTCATAACCCAAAACTAGAAATGATCCAAATGCACTTGCCCTGGTGAATGGCTAAAATGTGGTCCATTCAGACAATGGAATATTATTCAGCAGTGGAAAGAAATGAACTACTGATAGATGTACAACAAGGAGGAATCTCAAAAATATGCTGAATAAGCCAGATGCAAAAGGACACACATCGCATTACCCTCCTTATATGAAATGTCTAGAAAATAAAAATTTATATATAGAGAAAACAGATTGGTGATTACCTGGAGCTGGGGCTGGTAGGAAGGAATGACTGCAAAAGAGCATGAGGGATCTCTCTGGGGTGATGGATGGAAAGGCTCTGGGGGTAGATTTTGGTGATGGTTGCACAGCTTGTGGATTTGCTAAAAAACACTGAACTGTACACTTAAAATAAGTGAATTTTATAATATGTAAACAATAATTCAGCCAAGTATGGTGGCTCATGCCTGTAATCTCAACACTTTGGGAAGCCAAGGTGGGAAGATCAGACCTTCGAGCCCAAGAATTCGAGACCAGCCTGGGCAACATAGCAAGACCCCATCTCTACAGGAAACTTTAAACAATTAATTAGCTGGGCATGGTGGCACATGCCTGTGGTAATTTGCTACTGTTTTATGTAAGACTTCGCATCTATGTTACAAGGTGACTCTGGTCTACAGTTTTCTGTTTTGGAATTTTGTCGAAATAAATCTTTATTGAAATTTTTAAGTTTATTTTTTATGGGTCTATTCAAGTTCCTGTTTTGTCCAGTTAATAAAGATTTTTCTATTTATAAGCATTTAAAAGCATTTACTGTGAGATATAATCTTTTAAAACTGCATACTTATTGAGCCCTTCCTTCATTCAACAAATATTGATTACTCGCATTTGACTTTATAGATTTAATTCATAGTAAGGTGTCTGCCACATCACATTTTAAGGATTTAATCACTGTGACTGGCACTGATTTTGCTGCTAGTAACACAGTTGTGAACACGACTGGAAAAATCCTGGAAACCACAGACAAAGTCAACAAATGGATTATAGACAGTGGAGGTGGGCAGGTGTGGCTGCCTGGGATGAGCTGGTCAGAGACAGGGTCTCCAGGAAGAGGAGGAGCTGCGATTTCAAGGGAGAGAGGCTTTCCAAGGCCAGGGGCCAGCAAGCCTTGGCTGGGAGAGTAGCAAGTACAAGGCTCTGAAGCCAGAACAAGCTTGGTAGGGAACAGAAACAAGGGCAGAAAGAAAAGGTGGGCAGGCAATGATAAAGGATGCCAGAGAGGTAGGCACAGGTGAAATCAGAGGCCTCCAGGCCATCATCAGGAGGTTACATGTACTCTAAGGGCAATGGCCATACACTGGAGGACTTTATGTGGACAGTGACATGATCCAGTGTATGCTATATGGTCAGTTGGGCTGTTACATGGAGTTGGGGCAGTGTCTTAGTCGGTTTTATTTTCACTGCTAAAAAGTACCTTAGATTGGGTCATTGGTAAACAATAGAAATTTATTGTTTACAGTTCTGGAGGCTGAGAAATCAAAATCAAGGCACCAGAAGATTCAGGGTCTGGTGAGGGCTCATTCCTTCTAGATGGTGCCTTCTGGTCCTCACATGGGAAGGGGCAAGGGAGCTCCCCTGAGCCCCGTGGTGTTATGAGATGTATATGCGTAAGGTATATGTGTAGGCGTTCCTCCATGGTTCCTCACTCCTAACTCCCAGAGCCCTTGTGTATTAGTCTGTTCTCCTGCTGCTAATGAAGACATACCTGAGAGTGCATAATTTATAAAGGAAAGAGGTTTAATGGATTCACAGTTCTACATGGATGGGGAGGCCTCACAATCATGGAGAAAGGCAAATGAGGAGCAAAGTCACATCTTACGTGGCGGCAGGCAAGAGAACGTGTGCAGGAGAACTCCCATTTATAAAACCATCAGATCCGTAAGACCTATTCACTATCACGAGATCAGCAGGGGAAAGACACCCGCTCCCGTGATTCAATTATCTCCACCTGGCCCCACCCTCGACACGTGGGGATTATTACAATTGAAGGTGAGATTTGAGTGGGGACACAGCCAAATGATTATCACCTTGTTACAGTCTTTTGTTATAATACTGGGCGTGTTGGGCCTCAGGACAGCCTCTGGTCTTATGCCCTCCTGTCACCTGACCCAAGAGGGAACACCAGTCTTTTCCTGCCTTTCTGATTGTGGGTTTGAAGACCTTCCCCTGAATGGGTCACATCTCATGTCCTCAGGGAAAGGAATGCTTTCATAAAAACCCAGTAGGTCTGGGCTCAGGTGCTTCCAGATGACTGAAAATGTGGAGGTTCATGGAAGCTGAGCACCCCTTCCCCCATACCTCACCCTATGCATCTCTTCATCTGTATCCTGTGTACTATCCTTTATAATAAACCAACAAGTAAGTGTTTCCCTGAGTTGTGTGAGCTGCTGCAGCAAATTAATCAAACCCAAACAGGGGGTTGTAGGAACCCTAACTTGAAGATGTCCGGTCAGAACTTCTGGAGGTCCAGACTTGCAGCTGGTGTCAGGGGATATGAGGGGAATCTTGGGGACTGAGCCCCCAACCTGCGGGATCTGACACTGTTTCCGGGTAGCGTTGGAATTGAATTGGAGGACACCAAGCTGGTGTTTGCTCTTTGGTGTCTGGGGAAAAAAACCTACGCATTTGGTTACAGAAGTCTTCTGTGTTGACTGTTGTGGTGATGGGAGAGTAGAGGAAAAATGAGGTCAGAGAACTTTTTCCCTAAACAAGCCTCTTTTATAAGTACCCTAATCCCACGCATTTGGGTAGAGCCCTCATGACTTAATTACTTCCCAAAGGCCTCATCTCTTGATACTACCATAACAGGTATTAGTTTCCAAGATATGAATTTGGGGGAACAGCAACATTCAGGCTGGGAAGAAGAGTAGTTAGCAGCTGGGAGACTAGTTGGGGGTTCTGTGGATGCCCAGGAGAGAGTTGAAGGTGTTGCCACATTATTTTTCTCTTTTGTTTCGTTTGTCTTTTTCAGCCTTAAGATATTCTGAAAGTCTGCCTACTTGATTACTTTTTGTTTAAGAAACTGCTCTCAGGTTTCTTGACTTTTTTGATGTTCTGTTTTTAATAATTCATTAACAGCGTTTTATCTTTGCTTTTTTTCTTCTTTTTGTTGTTTTTACTCATTTCTGCTTCTTAAGCTTAGTTCATCTATTTGTTGCTTTCTTTAAAAACAAAAACAGGCCGAGTGTGGCACCTGTAATCCCAGCACTTTGGGAGGCCGAGGCGGGTCAGGAGTTCGAGACCAGCCTGGCCAACATGGTGAAACCTCGTCTCCACACACAAAAAATTAGCTGGGCATCGTGGCGCATGCCTGTAATCCCAGCTATTCAGGAAGCTGAGGCAGGAGAACTGTTTGAACCCAGGAATTGGAGGTTGCAGTGAGCCGAGATCGTGCCACTGCACTCCAGCCTAGGTGACAGAGTGAGACTCTGTCTAAAAAAAGAAAACACACACACACACACACACACATTTGTTGATTTCAATATATCCTATAAATCTGATAGGTAGCAAAACCTTAGTTTCACCAGACATTGCCAGTTTGGGCACTAATGGCCTTGCACCAATGACCCAAATTTCACTGGGTCAAGGTCCCGCGTGGGCAGCTGTCATCTTTTTTAACCCTCTTAAGTTTGAGGAACTCCCCACCATATAAAGCAGAACCTACCTACCGTATTTTAAATGAATAGCCCCGATACTTTCCCAGCTCCTTTTGTGCTAAGACATGGGTCCTAGACCCTAAATTAGAATCCAAGGACAGGAAGAGCTGGTGGCTGTGCAGAGCCCTCCTGGGATGCAGGTAGCCAGGGCCACAGCCACGTACTATGATGGAGGAGCCTGTGGCATCTGGAAGTTAACAGCATAAAATGTTCCATGAAAGAGGGATGACCAAACACATCAAATGTCTTAAATGAACCAGAGAAAGGGAGCAATGAAAACTGGCCATTGGCTGTGGAGACCATGGGGAGTGGAATCAGGGGCCACTCTTTCTGATGGTGTCTGTGTTCTCTGTGAACAGGGAAGGAAGCGGCGCGAGGAGATGTTGGAGGCTGGAGGAGAGAAGGTGTGTGGGCATCCACAGAAGGGGATCAGTACTAAGTTTGGCACTTTTTTGAGATTTCTTGAACATACGCAAATTTCCAAACATTGAAAAATTTCTGTAGCAGCAAGTCCCCATAACATGAGTATTTGTTTCAGAGGACGCAAGAGTAAAAGCCAGATCAACTGTACTCTAGAGCCAATGCTAGGGGTAGAACCTCCAGGCAGCTGGAAAGATGTACCAGGTCCCCAGAGTCTGTGGAGGGAATTACAGGATTGCTCCTGGAGACCCTGAGAGGGCAACAAGGGCTGAGTGGCTGGTGGCCCGGCAGGAACCTTGTGCTCCTCAAAGTCCTAAGCCCTCCTCTATGTGGTCTTTCTTTCATGAGGAAAATTGGACTTAAAATGTTTGGATTTCACTGATGTAGATCTTCAATAAATGTTTTTTTTCGCCACTTTAATAGATCCCTGTAATTGCAAAAATCTAGTGGAGGTTATTTCTTGCACTCACTTCTGCTTTGACTGAATAATATGTCTCCTTCCCCAGATGAGGACACGTTTTAAATGTGCTCCGTCAGAGGCCTCTATTTTCCGCTGTGGTTTAAATGCTTATCTTTGAATGTGCTCCTAGTCTATGAGTGAATTGGAAGAAGTATATAAATATTTGAAATGGCTAAATGCAGACTTCCCCTGTCAAAACAACTGCAGTTTACCTCAAAAAGTGAATCCCACAGAACTTAAGAGGCTTCCCTTTCAGGCTTACACCCCAGACAACACTTCCAGCCTAATCTTTGGGCTTTCTAATTACTGACTTTCACTTTATTTTTATTTTTATTTTTTTATTTATTTTTATTTTTTTGAGATGGAGTCTCACTCTGTCACCCAGGCTGGAGTGCAGTGGCGTGATCTTGGCTCACTACAACCTCCACCTCCCGTTCTCAAGCAATTCTTGTGCTTCAGCCTCCTGAGTAGCTGGGATTACAGGCACACACCACCACACCTGACTAATTTTTGTATTTTTGTAGAAACGGGGTTTCACTGTGTTGCCCAGGCTGGTCTCAAACTCCTGAGCTCAAGCAATCTGCCCGCCTTGGCTCAAAGTGCTGGGATTACAGGCATGAGCCATGACTTTCGATTTTAAAAGAGTAAGAGATTCTCCACACGTGTTCCCTACAACGTTAAGTCTCTGTGGCAGGCAAGGAGTTGTAAATGGAACTTACAAAGATGCAAGCAAAATTATAAATTGTAAATTTAATTATAAGTATATAATCTTATAAAATTATAAAACTAAATTATGCATTAAATTATAAATTGAGTCCATATATTGAATGCTACAAAAATTATAAATTGAATGCCAAGTATTACAATCCTATATTAAAGGGTTTTACCCTATTCCTATTTACAAAAGGATATTTGACTACCTGACTTTCACTTATTTTCATGCCAATGTTAAACATAAATCTTACACCTGTGAAGATATAGACACAAGCAGTCCCTATTCTAAGAGTGAAATACTGATTTGATTGTAGATGTGACGCTACACCACCAAGCGAGGATGTTTTCACTGGCTGCAGGTAAACTCTGGAATAGGACTGTAAGAGAATCCTCTAAATAGCTCATTCCTATTTTCCAAGCACACTAGTAAAACACTGTGGAGAACAACTGAACATTCTATAGGTCAGCCTTTGACCATAAATAAATAGGAGATGATAAAAACAGATAAATAAATAAGAACAAAGTCCAAGGTTCTTTGGGTGCTTATTGTCTTTCACCACGTGTTGTATTTTGCACGACACATCTGCCATTTTCCAAACCTTTCCCTTCTTGACTTTCTGTATCCCTTCATTTGTTCAACAGCTCTTCATTGAGCATCCACTATGCCCTCGGGTGTTGAGTTACATCCCACACATGAAGGTCCCTGTCCTTGTGAAGCATACGCTTGACGTTTGCTGTTTAAAAGTCTCTTTCTGCAGTAGTGCTGAAATTGACGGGAACGGTGGGCAGGAGAGGGCACGCTGAAGCCAGCGTCTGCTCGGCCCACCTGGTCCTCGCCTGCCTGGCAGCACCTGCCCTAGAGCCTTCCATCTGATGGCTGACCCTCATCGTTCCATCTTTGCCTCCTTAGTGAGGCTCCCCATTGCCACCCCAGGCACCCACAGACTTCCCCTCCTCCTAAGCCCTATTGCCCTTACTGTTTTTCACAGCACACATAGGTTTGCACTGTACAATAGAAATCACTTCGACTGGTGAGAGTTTATTGACTGTCTCTCCCTCGAAGCTTCCATGGAGATTCCTCAGTCTTCCTTGTCCTACCTCCACCTCATCTCTTCCCTTGGGTGTCATGCTGTCATGCTCAGTTCATTTTCAGTAATGACTTAGTGCCTGCTATCGGTCAGACGCTGAGGATACAACGATGAAATAAGCCTTGGTCCCCATCCTCAGGGAGCTTATAATGTGTCAGAGGAGGCAGGCATGTAAGCATTTTCACGGCTCAGTCCTCTGCTATGAGCTCTGTTCAAGAAGTACATGGATTTATTTGAATTCCTAGGAGATCACAAGCAGACCACTCAGCCCTGACTTCAGCCTACAGAAGACCTCTTGTTGACCACGAATTCAAGGATTCATTGGCCTAAGATGATATTGAAGGATGAATAAGAGGTTAGCTAAAAAGAGGGACAAGGGGGATAGTAGAACATGGGTTACAATGGCAGAGCCAGTCAACCCTCCCCACTCCCAGGTAGGTGTCCTCTTGACCCAAGCATATATGGTCCTTGGTGGCTGCACCTCTTGATGACTACCCAGAGCCCCTGGAACAAAACCCGAGCCCCTCACCTGCACACCTGCCCCTCCTTCCTGTGTATCCTGCTCTCTGGGGTGATGGAGGCATTTCTGTCTTTACCATGAACCCTTTTCTCAGGAAGACAAAATTAAATAATAAAGCTATGATAATATGATTTGTAATGAGCAAATGCTCTAATGTTTAAAAGGGAAGAAGATGGTGATAGGCAACTAAACAGTGAGACAGGGGAAAGAGGGGCACTGCCATGGCGCTCTCATTGCACCTGACCCTTTCCCCAAAGGTCTGGGAAAAGAGCTCCATGCAACTGACATGAGATAATATTTGTATTTTCATGAGTCACAAAACTGCCAGAAACAGACCCGTTTTCTGAGCTACAGACTCCTGAACCCAGCTTCTTACTAACCATCTCCCCCTGCCTTTCCACAGTGCCTTCAATCCTTCCCATGAAAAGCAAAACCCATAATCTCCCACACATATACCCAACCCCTGCAGCTTTATTTCTCAACTTGGTTAATGACACTGTGGTCCCAGCTGGCAATCCAAGAGATATCAGAAAGGCCTATTTCTGCTGCACCCTCACACATTGAACTGTTCCTCAAGACCTTTTGATTCTCCCCACTACAACCGTCCCTAGTCCTTCCCCTACTTGACATCCCAGCATGCAATGTTTGCTATTTTATCACTGCCTGAGCAATTGCAAAAGCTTCGTCATTGGAACCTGTTGTCTCATGCTGGATCCCTGCTCTCCTCCTTTCCCTAAAGCAGAGCTTTGCTAGAACCTGTGAGCAGGTAGCCGACCCGGCAACTACTCAAAGCGGCAGGAATGAAGGAGCCCAATGAATAATGGGAGGAGCAAAACCAACATAAACATGAATTACTGAGATCACCTCTGTAGGCAACTGGGGCTCGGTGCCACTTGGGCACATGCAGATTGCTTCTCTGAATGGACCAGGAGAAGCGTGTGGCCACTGGCTCCATCCCTCCCTGTGTGAGGGAATCCCCTGAAAGGGCTAAATCTCCTGCACTTTGGAGCTGGGTGGTTCTGAGCTGGACACAACCTACCTGGAGTCAGCGGCTCTGGAGAATACCTAGAGCAGGGTGCAGAAGGTGTGAGGTGTACTCTTGGGAAAAAAGCTTTAGTGCCAAGTGCATCCAAGCCACAGGAAAGTGCTCACTGCCCTGAGTGAGGTGAGGGGGTGTGACGCAAGGTTCCAGAGGCATCTGACACCTGATAACCCAAATCTGCCCTCATTCCAAAAGGTCTTTCTAAAGTATGTCTCATTATGTAACCTCCTGCTTAAAATCCTCCAGCTCCCGGAGGCTTACAGCGCAGCACCTGCTCCCAGTAGAATACAGTCTGCACCGTCTGGCCACCGCCACCTTCTGACCTCGTCTCCCATCTACCTATCCCCACCAACACATCAGAGCGCCTGCAGCACCCTGGACTAGTCATGATTTTGTCATTCACTTGTTATTTATTTTTTATTTTGAGACGTAGTCTTGCCCTTGTTGCCCAGGCTGGAGTGCCGTGGCACGATCTCGGCTCACTGCAACCTCTGCCTCCTGGGTTTAAGTGATTCCCCTGCCTCAGCCTCCCGAGTAGCTGGGACTACAGGCGCCCACCACCACACCCAGCTAATTTTTGTATTTTTAGTAGAGACGGGGGTTTCACCATATTGGCCAGGCTGGTCTCGAACTCCTGACCTCTGGTGATCCACCCACCTTGGCCTCCCAAAGTGCTGGGATTATAGGCATGAGCCATGGCCTGGCCTCATTCCTTTGTTTTTGTTAATCTCTTTATCTTGAATGTTCCTCCTCTTCCACCTGGTGAATTCCTACTTATCACCTAAAACTCAACCCAACTACCATTTCTCCTGTAGAGCCCTCCTGACTCCTACCACATGCCCCCATCTGGCCTACAGAGGGGGAGAACAAAAGCACCCCTCTCTTGTTCCTAAACCCAGTCATCACAGGCCATGTCAGGGGTGGAATGGTATAGCTGGCCTGTCCATTTTCTTATATTACATGCTGCCTCTCTCCCCACTATCTTATGAGACCCCTCAGGGCAGAAACTCTTCTGTCTTATTTTCGCATTTTCAGTGCCTTAAACAATGTTTGACCCATAAGTCACTCACAAAATGTTTCTTCAAGAGCAGCATGAATTAGTCACATATAATGAACTAGCCACCTTGCTAAGTATTTAATGCATGTGTCACTTAACCGCATGGAGGAACCAAAATTTGCCCTAATAAAGTACACCTGAAACCCTTACTAACACGTGGTTAGGCAAAGGGGTTAAACGAACAGAGTCAGATGTAAACAGCTGAGGGTTCCGTTCCTCTACCACTTACTCATCTTCACCATACAGAGAAGCTTCCTCTCTTTTATTTTTATATTTATCCTTTAAAATATAGTCCTGGGGCCTGGCACGGTGGCTCACGCCTGTAATCCCAGCACTTTGGGAGGCTGAGGCGGGCAGATCACGAGGTCAGGAGATTGAGACCATCCTGGCTAACACGGTGAAACCCCGTCTCTACTAAAAATACAAAAAATTAGCCGGGTGTGATGGCGAGCGCCTGTGGACCCAGCTACTCGGGAGGCTGAGGCAGGAGAATGGCGTGAACCCGGGAGGTAGAGCTTGCAGTGAGCCGAGATTGCGCCACTGCACTCCAGCCTGGGCGACAGAGTGAGACTCCGTCTCAAAAAAAAAAATAAAATAAAGTCCTGGAAGAGCAACTGCTGTGCACTTATTAGTTCAAGTCAAAATCCCCAGGGACTTGAAAATGGACACTAAATCAGAGGATCTGGAGTGAAATGCCTTGAGAAAGGGTAAGTGGAGAAATGAATGGCCCTTGAGGAGTGAGAAACTAGGTTAAAGCAGTGGGAACAGTCAGAGAAAACAGCCACAAACACTACATCTCCCAAAGACGAAAGCACTTCCCTAGTAGCTGCACAGGAAGGAGGAGCATGAAATATTTATTACTATTGCACTTTTTCAGAAAGCATTTGGCAAAGAGCCACCTGGCCTGACTCCTGGAGGTGCAGCCCTAGTCCCCCCATCCCAGCCCCACTGCCAGGAGGTGCTGCAGAGCACAGAGGCCCTCTAAGTGGGGTCTCTCCAGTGGCAGAAGGCTCTTAGCCATATTGGATGCATCCCATTATGATCTTGCTTTCTATCTAGTATTAACATTCAAATTGTAAAATCCTAACTCGCTTCTAACTCTGCAATGCACTCAAATACTTAGAATAAATATTTGCCTCAATTTAGGAGGAAGGAAAGAGAAGCCTATTAAAAGAAAAAAAAGGGCCAGGTGCAGTGGCTCACACCTGTAATCCCAGCACTTTGGGAGGCAGAGGCAGGCGGATCACCTGAGGTCGGGAGTTCGAGACCAGCCTGGCCAGCATGGCAAAACCCCATCTCTACTAAAAATACAAAATTAGCCAGGCATGTAATCCCAGCTACTTGGGAGGCTGAGGCAGGAGAATCGCTTGAACCCAGGAGGTGGAGGTTGCAGTTAGCCGAGATCGCACTATTGCACTCCAGCCTGGGCAACAAGAGTGAAACTCTGTCTCAAAATAAAATAAAGAAAAAGAAAAAAAAAAAAAAAGGAGAGAGAAATTCTAGCAAATGGAAAAGTCACAGGCTATTTGAAATTTACAAGTATAATTCTTGGTATGTAGCAATATTTTAACATGGTTCCTTTAAGTTTCCTCTCAACTCAATCCGAAATTTGAAAAAAATAACCCTCAAAAGTTTGGACCTGTATATCCATCCATCCACCCAGCTATTCAATCAATAAGGACTTCCTGAGCACCAACGGGATGGCAAGCACAGTGCTTAAGTGTTGAGGATAGAAAGAGGACAACACTTTCCTGCCACTAAAAGAAAGCCTTATAGTCCAGAACAAGAAATGAGACATTTTTCCTTTTCCACGTCCAGTCCCTAGTATATCTTTAATATATTCTCTTTTTCCAATTCTTTTTTTTTTTTTTTCTGGGACAGGGTCTTGCTGTTTCACCCAGGCTGGAGTGCAGTGGTGAGATCATGGCTCACTGTAGCCTTGACCTCCTAGGCTTAAACGATCCTCCCAATTCAGCCTCCCGAGTAGCTGGGACTACAAATGCATGGCACCACACCTAAATTTTTGTAGAGACGGAATCTCATTATGTTGCTCAGGCTGGTGTTGAACTCCTGGGATCAAGCGATCCTCCCACCTCGGCTTCCCAAAGTGCTGGGATTACAGGCTTGAGCCACCATGCCCAGCCCTACTTCAGTTATTTTATTAGAAAAGTTATAAAGATAAAAATGTAGTCTGCATTCATGGTCTCTACTTACTCATGTCCCCCATTAAACTATAAAGTCTCCACTGCCTAATGTCGGCCTCTACTCCCTACTGAAACAGCTCTTGCCAAATGAAAATGACAGGGACAATTTCTACTCTTTAAATGACCTCTAGGTGGCACTGGACATAGTTAATAATTTTCTCAATCAAACTTCCTCCCTGGATCTTGCCTCTCTTTGGTTTTCCAGTGCTCTCTCTTTTGCTGTTTTTTCTTAAGGTCTGCCCAGTTTTGAGGGATTCCTTCTCAGATCTCTTATCTTATTCTAAGAACTGAAAAATTTTATGCATGCCCATTGCTTAATTCTGCACTATAACCTGGTGGCTTCCAGATTTCCCTCTCTAATTGACATCTCTCCCCTTAACACCAGCCCCATATTCCAATTTGTATAAATAGCTCCACTTGGATGTCTCAGAGACATCTCCATGTAATACACCTAAAACCTAAGCCTCCTTCCCACATACCTGATTCTTCCATTCCCTTCCTAGATGAATGGCAGCCCCATCCATCCCAGTCAGCCTGTGAAAAACCTGGAAGTTACCACTCTTTATACCCACACTCATACCTAGGCCCTCTAAATTCAATCTGACCTTATATCACTCTTGCTTAAAACCAAAGCTCCAAACTGCCTCTCCATCTTCCTCGATATGACATCCAATACAGCTCTTACTACTCTCTAGTCACATTTTCATTATGATCATATTTTAAAATATGTTGCTCCCCACCAAAAGCCATGATGTCCCTTATTTGCCTCTGTATATATTCTAACCGGATAACTTTCCCCTCCCTACCTGGCTAAAGCCTACACATTCATCCAAAGCCTACTCCTATATGCAAACAGGTCAAAAGGAAGTCTTTGATGACCCCTCCCCAAGCTAGACTTCTTTATGCTATAAGAACAGTAATTTACAGCAGCAAAACTTGTAAACTTGCAGCAAAACTAAGTAAACTTGTTTACTTAGTAAACAAGTAATGTTTACTGAGGGCTAACCTGTCACACTTGTTCCTAAATGTGCATAAGCATCCCCTGGGAGCCTATGAAAATGCCGGTCTCCAGGGCCCAGTCTGATGCTCAGATCATCTGATCTGGGACTGAGCTCAAGAGTCTACATTTTTAACAAGGTACTCTAAGTGATGCTGACACAGTTGATCAGGGAACCAGATTCTGAGAAACACTGAACTACTGGTTCTCCTCCAATCCATTCACTATGTTACTACCAAACTAATATTCATAAAATAGCTTTTATATTAAAACATCAAGTACTTGGTACCAAGCCTGATTGTGTGCTTCACACATACCTGTCAACTAACTTCAATTCAGTGAGGTTGATATTCTCTACAAAGAAACAGAAGATTACAGGGGTTAACTTGCTCAGACTCTCATTCCTAGTGATAGGATTTAAACTTGAGCCTCATTTCGGCCTACCATACCTTGGGTCATTCTCTGTTATAAAAAAGGAATCACCAAAAGTTTCACTGGTACCTCCCTGACAGTTGATGGACTCAAATCCTTGGGTTGGATTTGAAGGCCCTGAGTCTTCCCCTCCTTACTTAACTCCCCATACTCCCCACATGAATGCCTCTGATAATTTTCTTAGCAACACTCCCTTTCCTCTTATATTTTAAATCTCTCTTCTCCATTGCATCCCTCTCTAACTGCCAGATACTTGGATCTTCCTTAAATTAAATCACAACATCTTAGAACTGTAAAGGAACATGGCAAACAATGCCTTCACGTAACGGGTGAGGGAATGAGACCCTGTGGGGAGGTGCCTTTCCCGGAGCCCATTGCAGAGCTGGAACTAGGTCCTGGTTCTCCTGGTCCTTGGGCCAGCACTTTCTCCACAAAAAACACCACCTACCTTCATTTATTCCAAAAACTACATCTTCCTCTTGTGTGAAGGAGCTTTATAGAGTGATGGAAATGTTCTAAAATGGGATTGAAGTGACAGCTGCAAAACTCTCTATTTACTAAAAATTACTGAATTGTACATTTAAAATGGGTGAGTATTAAAGTATGTAAATTATATCTCAATAAAGCTGTTAGAAAATAAAATCTTGCCCTTGGAGAATGAACTACACAATTAGTCAGAAGCAGGCTCCAGCACACAGCAGACAGTGGTGCATCATAGTTATCAGCCTACTGCTTGTCCTCAAGTTAAGGTCCCTGTCCTTCCTTAATATTTTTTTGAGACGGAGTTTCGCTCTTGTCGCCCAGGCTGGAATGCAATGGTGCAATCTTGGCTCACGGCAACCTCCGCTTCCGCCTCCCAGATTAAGCGATTCTCCTGGCTCAACCTCCCAAGTAGCTGGGACTACAGCCGCCCACCACCATGCCCGGCCAATTTTTGTATTTTTAGTAGAGACGGGGTTTCACCATGTTGGCCAGGCTGGTCTTGAACTCCTGGCCCCAGGTGATCCACCTACCTCAGCCTCCCAAAGTGCTGGGATTACAGGTGTGAGCTACCACGCCCGGCCCCTGTCCTTCCTTTCATAGCAGCCATCTTACCTGCTAACACTGGAAGGTAAGCTTCCCGGGGACATGGGCTTTTGTATTTGGTCCTCTCCTCCGTCCCCAGTTTCTATAATAATACCTCACATGTGGTAGGCATATCAAATATTTGTCAAGTGAATGAATTTAAAAACATGCAAACCTCTTTTTCATCACTCGACCACATCGAACCTAGCTTGTTTTTCAAGCGAGGGGATGGCCAACCTGTCCAAAGTTCACAGATGCTTGGGGCAGAGCAGGGACCGGCCAGGCTCCAGGGTCTGTGTTCTAACCACTGCCCTATGCTGCCTCCCATGAGCATTGAACACACATTAGCTGGGAGTGCCAGCAAATCTGCAGGTAGTGAGATTACCTAGGTCCTAAGAGATGGCCACGTTGGTCAGTATCATTTCTTCATTTAAGAGAGAGCTGGGTGAATTGTTTTTAATGAAGATTAAGAAGTGTTTTGGACTCGCAAGGCTAAGTGTGAATACAGATTGCTGGCTGTGTAATGGTGAGCATGTTACCTAACTGCTGAGTTGGCTTCTTCACAAAAATGAGGAAAAGACCACTGTCCTTGCAGGGTTACCGTGAATCGTGAACCAAATAATGTCTGTAATGTACCCAGCACCCTACCTGGCATGCATTAGGCACTCAATAAATGCCAAATGACTGAAAGAAATTGGGGGGGAGTTGGGGGCAAAGTGGAAAAAGAATCATAGGAAAGGAGAGTAAGGAGATAATATGAGTAAGACAAGGTGGCTCACGCCTGTAATCCCAGCACTTTGGGAGGCTGAGGCGGGCGGATCATGAGGTCAGGAGATCGAGACCATCCTGGCTAACATGATGAAATCACATCTCTACTAAAAATACAAAAAATTAGCCAGGTGTGGTGACACACGCCTGTAGTCCCAGCTACTCAGGAGGCTGAGGCAGGAGAATCGCTTGAACCCGGAAGACGGAGGTTGCAGTGAGTCGAGATTGCACCACTGTACTCCAGCCTGGGTGACAGAGCAAGCCTCCATCTCAAAACAAAACAAAACTAAAAAACAAACAAACAAACAAACAAACAAAAAAACAGAAGAGGCAGAAAGAGGCACTCAGTAACATCTATGTAAATTTTAAACACACACACACACACTTGCAGGACAAGCATCTCGAAGGGCATATATTCAACATGTTAAATAGACGTTCTGCAGGGGGAGGAATTCGAGTGAGCTGAAGGGGAATACAGAATGAGGCCGGGGCTTGTATGAGCAGAGGGAGCTGATGCTGAGCCCTGAGACCTGAGACACCCAGTCCCACAGGCCTCTCTGTTTCTCTCTCACACACACACCTCCCCCAGACTTACGCAAGGACAAGCAAAGAAGGAAAAGGCCACCCTCTCTGCCCACTCAACTTTTGCTCCCAAACTCTCTGATGTTTTGTTTCGCTATCTACCAGCTGCTCAAAAAATCTACCTTCTGCAGGCTCCAGTGAGTCCCAAATCCTCCACGATTCCCCTAGGCCCTCCCTTGCCACAACGCCTTTGCCACCAGTCCTCCTTCCCCTCCTCAAATGCCAAGATTGCTTGTCATTTCTTGACAATCTGCCCAATGTCTGCTATTTCTAGTGAATACATTATTAGATAAAGACTTCGGAATTTACATCTTCCTGGAGGAACTGTCTTGTATACAAGCATGCAGTTGGATCAGTTAAAAACAGAGGGCAGAGAAGCTGACAATTTCTTCTGTCAAGCTTTTGAAACTAAGTTGAGGAACAGCAACATCCTCTGATAATAATGTCTGGTGATCTGGTAATTTGAATAAGAGCTGCTCACTCACCCAGTTTCACACACATGTGTTCTATTCAACATCTCCAACTTCATTTCTTTTATGATATTCCATGTTTGCTTTAGATAGCTTGGCTAGAGTGCACCTAAAATTTCTCATATATTGTATATGATCCTTGTGTGTTTAATTTTCATATTTTTGACAACCATATCAACAGAGCAATTTAAGATGAGCAAAAGGATGATGGTTCAGTTAATAAAGCTGAGAAACGTTTTTCTTCCTTCTTCCTTGCCAAAGTGGTCAGCGTTTCATGGTGGCCACCCTTCCTCTAGTTTACAAACCTATATTCTGCCAACATTAAGGAATAGCTGAATGAAAGCCAGAAAAGACGTTTCAAGAAAAGAAGGGTACTGATGCAAAAATCCTCAACCAGAATACTAGCAAATTGAATTCAACAGCACATTAAAAGGATTATATACCATGACCAAGTGGGATTTATTCCTGAAATGCAAGAGTGGTTCACATACGAAAGTCAATCAGTGTAATACACCACATTAAAAGAAAGAAGGAAAAAGCCTCACATGATCATCTTGGTGCAGAAAAAGCACATGACCAAATTCACACATTTTCACAATAAAATAACACTCAACAAACTAGGAATAGAAGAAAAGTACCTCAACATAACAGAGGCCATATGGCATATGAAAACCCCACAGCTAACACCATACTCAAGGATGCAAGACTAAAACCTTTTCCTCTAAGATCAAGAAGAAGATAAGGATGCCAGCTTTCACCACTTTTATTCAATATAGTACTTGAAGTTCTAGTCAGAACAATTAGCCCAGGCACAATGGTTCACGCCTAGAATCCCAGCACTTTGGGAGGTCAAGGCAGGAGGGTTACTTGAGTCCAGGAGTTTGAGACCAGCCTGGGCAACATAGTGAGACAAATTAAAAAAAAAAATTAGCTGAGCATGGTGGCGCCTGCCTATAGTTCCAGCTACTCAGGAGGCTGAGGTGGGAGAATCACCTGAGCCCTGGAGGTCAAGGCTGCAGTGAGCTGAGGTCACGCCACTGCACTCCAGCCTGGGCATTGGAGTGAGACTCTGTCTCAATAATAATAATAATAATAATATAATAATAATTATTATTATTCCATTAAATAGTATCAAAAAGAATACTTATAAATAACCAATGAGACTAAAGACTTGTACACTGAAAACTATAAAATATTGCTAAAAGAAATTAAAGATGACACAAATAAATGAGACGGCATTTATTCCCATGTTCACAGACTGGAAGACAATATTGTTAATTTGTCAATACTACCCCAAGCAATTTACAGATTCCACGTAATAACTATCAAAATCCCATGGTATTTTTTGCAGAAATAGAAAAACCTATGGAAGAATACATATTCACCATCTCATAGGACCCTGAATAAAGAATAAAATTAGAAGAAATTAGAAAAAGAATAAAATTAGAAGACTTACACTTTGATTTAGAAACTTACTACAAATCTACAATAATCAAACAGTGTTGGCTGGCAGGGTAAATCATGCCTGTAATCCCAGCACTTTGGGTAGCTGAGGCTGGAAGATTGCTTGAAGCCAGGAGTTAGAGACCAGCCTTGGCAACATAGTGAGACCCTGTCTCTACTAAATAAATAAATAAGCTTATTTATTTATTTAAATACAGTGTAGTACTGGCATAAGGGCAGACACATAAACCAATGGAATAACATAAAGAACTCACATATGTGGTCAACTGAGTTTCAACAAAGGTGCCAAGACCATTCAATGGAGGAAAGAATGGTCTTTTCAACAAATGTCACCAGGAAAACTGGCTCTCTATATGCAAAAGAATAAAGTTTGACCCTTACCTAACACTATATACAAAAATTAACTCAAAGTGAATCAAATACCTAAATGTAAGACATAAAAATATAAAATTCTTAGAATACAGGGCAAAAGCTCTGCAAAATTGGATTTGGTAGTGATTTCTTGAAATGACACCAAAAGCACATGCAACAAAAGAAAAAATAGGACTTTATCAAAAGTAAAAACTTCTGTGCATCAAATGACACTGTAAATAGAGTGAAAAAACAACCCACAGACTGGGAGAAAATATTTGCAAGTCATATATCTAAAGGGATTAATATACAGAATGTATAAAGTATTTCTATAACTCAACAAAAAGCCCAATTAAAAAATGAACAAAGGATTTGAGTAGACATTTCTCTAAAGAAGATATATACAGGCCGGGCATGGTGGCTCATGCCTGTAATCCCAGCATTTTGGGAGGCTGAGGTAGATGGATCACCTGAGGTAAGGAGTTCGGGATGAGCCTGGCCAACATGATGAAACCCTGTCTCTACCAAAAATACAAACATTAGCCAGGTATGGTGGTGTACATCTGTAATCCCAGCTACTCAGGAGGCTGAGGCAGGAGAATCACCTGAACCCAGGAGGTGGAGGTTGCAGTGATCCGAGATCACATTGCTGCACTCCAGCCTGGGCAACAAGAGCAAGACTCCATCTCAAAAGAAAAAAAAAAAGAAGATATATACAAATGGCCAATAAGCACATGAAAGGATGCTCAATGTCACTAATCATTACAGAAATGCAAATAACAATCACAATGAGATACCACTTCATACCCTAATAACCATTAGGATGGTTACCATAAAAATAAAGTGGAAAATAACAAGTGTTGGCAAGGATGTGAGAAACTGGAACCCTTTGGCATTGTTGGTAAGAATGTAAAACAGCTGTTATGGAAAAGTTTGTTCTTCAAAAAATTAAACATAGAATTATCATAGAATCTAGTAATTCACTTCTGAGTATATATAAAAAAGAATTAAAATTCTTATTCAGTTCTTGTTGAGACTTGAAGACTTACACACCAATGTCCACACCAGCATTATTCACAATGGCTAAAAAGTAGAAATAATCCAAGTGTCCATTAACTGATGACAGGATAAACAAAACATGGTCTATACATAGAGTGGAATATTATTCAGCCAGAAAAAAACGTATGAAATTTGGATACATGCTAATCCATGGATAAATCCTGAAAACATGCTAAGTGAAACACACCAGACAGAAATGGACATATACTGTATTCTACTTACATGAAGCAACTAGAATAGTCAAATTCGTAGAGACAGACAGCAGAATGATGGTACCAGGGGCTGGATTGAGAGTGGGGTGATGAGGAATTACTGTTTCATGGGTACACACTTTTTGTTTGGGATGATGAAAAGTGGATGAGGTAATAGTTGTACAACATTGTGAATGTACTTAATGCCACTGAATTATACATTTAAAAATTGTTAAAATGTTAAGTTAGTGTTACGTATATTTTACCACAATAGTAATGAACAAAAGAATACTTGAGGGGATTGGGTTCCCACAGGATAAATGGCAGCTACCCAAATTAGAATTTCCACATCCACCAAAACAACCATACAGATCAACAGAGAGGACAAACTAGGTTGCCCCTGGCATACACTTGCAACATTATTAAGAGTCAGAGAATTTTATAAATTTCAATTTAAATATGACTGAAGAAATAAAGGCCTGAGACCAGTACATCCACCATCCATACCAGAGTGGACAATCAGGTAAAGAATGCACAGAAGAGAGTACAATGAGGTTTTGCTGGTGATGGATCAGTAAATGTCAACTAGAGCTCATTCCCAGAAAGAAAGGATCCCTCTCTCAGTGAAAACATTGACACCATGTCTGAAAACTGGGGAGTCAAAGGAAGGGGCAGTCTTGAGAAAACATTAGTTCTAAAAGGATATCTTTGAAGAGTATCTTGGAAGGGTAGAGTTAATGGAAGAGAAGAAAACAGCTAAAGATAAACATCCTCCTGAGACAAGATGATATAAACAAGTTGAGACAGACAACAAAGGCACCCTTTATTAAGGACACTGTACTTCACTATAGCAATGAAAGAGGAAGCTCTTGAACTAAGAAAACTGTTAAGACATGCAAACTCTTCCATTCTTCTACATAGGATTGTCTGTTATCACTGGTCCAGGCAAATCCAACACAAATACTCACGAACAGAAAAACAAACAACAAACAAGCATTCATGTGAAGTTATTAATTAAAAAAATTAAACATAAAACTTTTCAATAGATGAAACCCAAAAGAGAAAGATTACAGGCACAGGCAAATGGTAACAAAACTAAAAGATGGATTAAAATATAAGTAAAAATGCAAGTACTGATATGATAAACCACCACTTATCATAAATACAGAAACTCGAGTAAAAATGGAGGAAAAAAGTGAAACAAGAACTTCTGAACTTAAATAAGCTAAAGCAAAAGGAAAATATTTCAGAAATAAAAATTAAATTTTGTTTGCAAAGGGAAATATGAATAACTGAACATACAATAAGAAACATAAAGGAAAGAAATTAAAAGTGCCAAAAAATTAAATAGAAATTAACAAAAGATGGTAACAGGATCAGAAAGTAATACGTACAGAAGATAAACAAGATCTAATACGCATACAATTTGAGTTCCTAAAAAAGGAAAGAAAAACAATGTTTAAAACTCATTCAAGAAAACTGCCTAAATACAAGCAGACTTGAATCTACATGATGGTATACCTGGAAAACTGACTTAGAGGAGTCAAGACATAATCTTGCAAAACTATTGACTTTAAAAAGAAAAAAAAAACCCACTGGACTTTCAGGCAAAAAACCAAGTCACTTACAAGGGAAAGAAATCATGTTGGCTTCAGACTTCTTGACAATATACAAAACAAAACAAGAAAATAATGGAACAACGTTTTCAGGAAAACCTAAGAAAGAAGTGTGAGCATGGTCATATGAAAATGGCTTTGTTCTTACAGGACACACACTTTAAATATTTAAGGAACATAGGGCATCATATCATAGCACCTTACTCTCAGAGGGATTCAGGAAAAAATGTCCCTTCTGTACTTGCCAATTTTTCAGTGTGGCTGGATTGTTTCAAAATAAAAAGAATAGCAAAGAAAACCCTGAGAAAGAAGAGTGATGAGGCAGAGCTAGCTCTACCATGTAGCCTAGATAAATACAACTGGATGGGTTTGGCACATCAATACAGATACACATGCTACAGAACAGAATCAAGAACTACATAAAAGTGACATCTCAAATCACTGACAAGATGAACTTACTAATAAATGATTCAAACAACCAGGTAGCCATTTGGGAAACAGATAAATCTGGATCCATACATCTTTCTATACATCAGAACGAATTCCAAATGAATCAATCAAATGTAAAAACATAGAACCCTTTAAATATTGAGAACATGAGTGAATCCTTTATAACCTAGTATTAGAGCAGTCTAATTATGATTCAAAACAAGAAGTAATATAAGACTAATACAATCTACCTCCTAAATGTCCAACTCTTCTACAAGGCAAAAAACATAAGCAGCAAATGACAAACTGGGAGAATATTATTTGTAGGTCTGTTTTCCGATATCTCAGGCTCACCTTGTACTCTCCCTTCAGTTTTGGAATCAACCATTTGTCCAAGAAAACTTTTGTTCATTTGCACATTATATCACAAAATATAAAAAGCTCCCTAAAATATAAAAAGCTCTTAATAACTACCTATTTTTTTAAGAAAAAATAGGCAAAAGACATGAACAATTCATAGAAAAAGTGCAAATGACCTTAACTACATGAAAAAAATGAAAAAAAAAATTGATGCCTTATCCATCGATGCTATCTTTACCATGCTCAAAACTTACAGACTATAATCCTATGTAGAAGAATGGAAGGGTCTGCGTGTCTTAACAGTTTTCTTAGTTCAAGAGTTTCCTCTTTCGTTGCTATAATGAAGTACAGTATCTTTAATAAAGGGTGCCTTTGTTGTCTGTCTCCTGACTTGCTTATATCGGCTTGTCTCAGGAGGGTGTTTACTCACGCCTGTTATCCCAGCACTTTGGGAGGCTGAGGAGGGCAGATCACTTAAGGTCAGGAGTTCAAGACCAGCCTGGCCAACATGGTGAGACCTCATCTCTACAAAAAATACAAAAATCGCTGGGCATGCTGGCGTGTCCCTGTGGTCCCAGCTACTCAGGAGGCTGAGGCATGAATCGCTTGAACCCTGGAGGTGGGGATTGCAGTGAGTCGAGATTGTGCCACTGCACTCCAGCCTGGGCAACAGAGTGAGACTCTATCTCTAAACAAATAAATAAGAATTCCCCACTTTGAGAGGCCGAGGCAGGCGGATCACTTGAGATTAGGAGTTCAAGACCAGCCTAATCAACATGGTGAAACCCCATCTCTAATAAAAATATAAAAAATTAGCCAGGTGTGGTGGCAGGCGCAGTGGCAGGCGCCTGTAATCCCAGCTAATTTGGAGGCTGAGGCAGGAGAATCGCTTGAACCACGGAGGCGGAGGTTGCAGTGAGCCGAGATGGCACCACTGCACTCCAGCCTGGGTGATCCTGCGAGACTTGTCTCAAAAAATAAAAATAAAAATAAAAAATCCCTTCATCTTTACTCCATTTGCTGAGCTACTTCTACTCTAGCTGACCTGTTTAAAACATCCTCAACAAAAATACCCTCTTCTCAGCCAGTCATTTTCTTCCTCATATTTACAACCAGATCTGTCTTTGGAGAGACATTTCACCTTGAATGTTTGTACTCACTGGACCCTGCTGTTTCTGGAGGTTGTTCCTTCTGGTGGGTTCGTGGTCTCGCTGACTTCATGAAGGAAGCTGACAACCTTCGCAGTGAGTGTTACAGCTCTTAAAGGTGGCAGGAACCCAAAGAGTGAGCAGCAGCAAGGTTTATTGTGAAGAACAAAATTTCCACAGCGTTGAAGGGAATCAGAGTGGGTTACTGCTACTGGCTGTGGGGGTTTGGGGTGGGGGGTGATCAGCTTTTAATCCCTAATTTGTCCCTGCCCATGTCCTGCTGACGGCCCCATTTTACAGAGTGCTGATTGGTCCATTTTACAGAGTGCTGATTGGCCCATTTTACAGAGTTCTGATTGGTGCATTTTACAAACCTCTAGCTAGCCACAGAGCGCTGATTGGTGCATTTTTACACAGCACTGATAGGTGCATTTTACAAACCTCTAGCTAGCTACAGAGTGCTAATTGGTGCGTTTTACAATCCTCTTCGAGACAGAAAAGTTCTCCAAGTCCCCACTTGACCCAGAAGTCAAGGTGGCTTCACCTCTCACTGCCTTCCAGTGTATGTGTACTCACTGGACCCAGCACTTCTTTTAAAAATGCCAGCAAGGCCGGGCGTGGTGGCTCATGCCTGTAATCCCTACATGTTGGGAGGCTGAGGTGGGGGATCACGAGGTCAGGAGATCGAGACCATCCTGGCCAACATGATGGTGAAACCCCGTCTCTACTAAAATACAAAAAATTAGCCAGGCATGGTGGCACGTGCCTGTAGTCCCAGCTACTCAGGAGGCTGAGGCAGGGGAATTACTTGAACCCAGGAGGCGGAGGTTGCAGTGAGCCGAGATTGCGCCACTGCACTTCAGCCTGGCAACACAGCAAGACTCTGTCTCAAACAAACAAACAAATGCAGGCAAATAAGTGTAAAAAGTTAAAACAAAATTAGAGAATCAGCATTTTGTAACACCAAAGAAATAACTGATTTGGGCAAGCATAATTAATGGATAGGTTGGTAAGGAAAGGGATATTCAATTTGATGCCAAAATATCACCCCATAGAGCATTTGCTGAGTTCAAAGGGAAAAAATGTATCTTTACAATGAAAAGATAACCAAGTGATTAAATTTAGCATCACTAACAGTGGAACCACCTGGCATTATAATCTCCTGCAGTAATTCAATATGAATGAAGTACACAGCATCTTTCCTGAAATGCTAACTCTGAATTTCATCTAGTACCTACTTGACAGCAGGTACAGTAGACAGAGGAACAAGTTAAATTACACCACGAAGAAACAATCAGACAACAGCAGAAAGTGGGAAAACTACAACTGGTCTGGTACAAAAGGTCAATGCAGAGAGGAAGAGGTGACCGGCTGTTCAACACAGAGACTGATGATCTATAACCAAATGCAATGCACAAACCTCAGCTGGATACTGACGCAAAATAGCAGGATGAAGGCCATTTGGGAACTAATGGAAAAACAGAACTTTGTACAAATGGTTTCATCCCTCAGGAGGGGCACGGTTACCAGAAAGCCCAAAATCTCAGTGGCTTAAAACAAAGGTTTATTTCTCACTCCCACTTGTATCACAATGTTTCAGAAGTGTGATGCTCCCTAGCCTGTTGCTCTTTATACAAGAGTAATTCTGAGGCGGGGCGCGGTGGCTCACGCCTGTAATCCCAGCACTTTGGGAGGCCAAAGCGGGTGGATCACCTGAGGTCAGGAGTTTGAGACCACCCTGACTAACATGGAGAAACCCCGTCTCTACTAAAACAACAAAATTAGCCTGGTGTGGTGGTGCATGCCTGTAATCCCAGCTACTCCGGAGGCTGAGGCAGGAGAATCACTTGAACCCAGAGGCAGAGGTTGTGGCGAGACAAGATTATGCCACTTTAACTCTGTCCTGGGAAACAAGAGTGAAACTCCGTCTCAAAAAAAAAAAAAGAATAATTCTGCATCCCTTTAAGAACAAACGAGATGTTTACTGACCATGATGGGTGGTTTACAGCAGTGTTTCTCAAAGTATGATTCCCCAACCATTTGCATCACAATATCCAAAATATTGCTAAGTGCAAACAATTTATTGGTATGCAAATGATTTTAACTCCAGAGTCCCAACCCCTAACTACTGAATCAGAAACTGAACACCAGGGGTATAGAGTCTACTACTAGCTTCTGAAAGTTCCTTTCAGTTATGCAGGCCACTATTTTATAAAAGTTGCCATTTAAATGGGTATTTTACTTTCCTAGAAATAACTAGAGTAGCACAAATACTGTTTATTAAAATGTCAAGGTTTCATGTTTACATTTTCTTATATCAAGTACAATGGTATATATACTCTTTTTTGAGATAATTATCCTAGATTCCAGGCTTTCTTCTAGATGTAAGTTCCTAAAGCTTATAGTTTACATTGATATCTAGACATATCTTAAACAGTCTCCAAATTTTCTTTAATTAATCAAAGTATGTTAATGTCACTTGGAATTCTACATGGAAAAGCCAACAAAATAACTAAAACTTGACTAATGAAGATCAGTGTCACTAATAAAAGTCTGCAACTGTAGTATTAGGTTGGTGCAAAAGTAATTGTGGTTTTTGTCATCACTTTCAATGGCAAAAGCCCCAATTACTTTTGCAGCAACTATATAGTTTTATAAATGATCAGCATTTAATCCAACTTAGCATGTCAAATGGAAGTTTTTCAATATTTTAAAGCTGATCTTCTGCAAAAAATGTTTCAAAACAGGCTTGACTGACACCACCTCCCTGCTCTGCTACCTGACTAAATAAATTGAATTTGTTTTAAAAGAGTTCCCCCTTCATCTTTACTCAAGATTCCCTGAGCTACTTCTAGCCTAGCTGACCTTTTCAAAACACCCTCAATAAAATTATCCTCTTGTCAGCCAGTCATTTTCTTCCCCATATTTACATCCAGATCTGCCTTTGGAGAGACATTTCACCTCGAATGTTTGTACTCACTGGACCCTGCCTTCCACCAGGTTGGCAAGGGCACAACAAAATAGTGATTGTATCATAAGCAAGTGACAGGAACAAAAGGAAAACTTAATGACATTATTACCTACATCTGATGGGCCTTTTTGCCCACTATACCTATTTTAAATATTCTGGAAATTATTTCTGTATGAAACAGGTATTATTTATCAACAAACTTTTGGAAAATAAACTCCTCAAACCTTATGCTGTTATGTTAATGTAATGGGCAAGTCTACTTGCCTAGGTGAGAAGAAAAAAAAACAACTACAACTTGATTCCATTTGTTTTATCCAGAAGAAAAACATTCAAAGTAAAATGTGAACATTTAATTACCTTTAAATAATATATGAAATAATTTACATGCTATACACTTCCAAACACACTGAACATAAATCCAACTTTATAAGACATATACACAGTCTGCTTTTGCCAACATATACCCTGTAGGTCACTTAAGATGTAACTGATTTCTCAGTCCACCTGTGAGCATATAAACACACAAATATATGTCTACAGTTGAAGATTAAGATAATAAACCAGAGTTGAATACAAGAAGTCAGCCACAGAAGATTTTAAAACCACAATCAGTGACTGGAACACCAAGGCACAAAAACTTCCCTTTGTAGTCACACAGATTAAGTTTCCACTCCCAGTACTTAAATATGGAAGCAGGATTGGTTAATCACATATTATATTTTATAGTGCATTTCTGTTGCTGTTTAAAAAGGATATTTTTTAAATTACATAATGTATTACAGAAAAGCATTGGAAAAATAAACAGGATAAGATAAGCTCTCATACAATAAAGCTTTTTTTTTGTCTGAAAAAGATGTTTATATTCAAAACTAATATAATACAGGTGTAACAGAAAGCAGCATGAGAGACACTATGCAAATTGCCTAATACTCGAATTGTACTTCATGCCACCATGTTATTTAAATTTTCAATTTTAAAGCCAGTTGGGTGATATTGCTAATTCCAAGTGATAGTTTTGGGGTTTTTATGTTTTGTTTCTTGTTTTTTGGTAATTTAAAGATATGTACTAGTACACAGAATAAACAGTAAATATAACATGGCAAAATCTTTCCCAGAGTTTAAGTTGCTTTGTTAAACAGTAAATTTGTACTAGAATTTTTCTTTTTTTTCTATATTTAACAAGAAGAAAAATAATGCTCCACATAGAAATCACTTCAAAATTCATGCAACCATGCACAACCTATCTGTACTTCCCTTTTTTATTTACCCAAAAGTTTTTGAGTAAACTGAAAGTTAGATACTCCAGGAACAGCAACTCATTGAGCAATAAGGCAGTTTAAAAATATACATATACATGTACTATTCATTGTTTCTAAGAACAGTTTTAGAGCTTTAGCTCTTTAAACTTACACAGTTGTGAAAGAAATAAAGCCAACCACAAAATAAGAATCAATGGAATGCAGTAATCCATATATAAAAGACAGTCAAATGTGCTTATACGTATTCAAGAAATCAATATTCTGTCTAAGCTGTAAATAATAAATTATCAAATGTAGCACTAAACAAATTATGATCAGAATAAACCTTCAGTTTCATTAATTTTGAATACAAAAGTGGGGCAGGCTAAATGTGAACAGTGTACTTCTACAAGTGTTTATATAGAAGTATTGTAGCATGCAACCCCAGCAGTAATGAGAGCACAATTCTTTACAAACAAAACAAGGCTGACCAAAAGAAAAACAAAACAAAAAATCTTGTTGTAGGCTGTAAAACTTAAGGGTAAAGAATCCACTGGGAATTTAAGGCTTTCTTAGAAATATTTTTCATGGCACTTTAACATTAAATATCACTAAAAGGCAAAATATGTAAATATTCAGAGTTACAAAGCTACATAATTGAAAGTACATGCCATATCATTTATTAAGAAACTATGTTGTCAAATTTTGTTTTCTTGAAGTTAAATTGTACTTAAGGAAGGTTATTTATGTTTGGCTGAATTAACATAAATCATAAATGTCAATTCACTAGTGTACAGTGCAAATTGTGTTTTGAGTAAATACATCAAATACCACTCATTTCTTACAGAACTGAATGTCATTCCTTGCTGGAAATGAAATTAAAATGACTTATTTCTCTCACAAGGGCAGTTATTATCCTTCCTTCAACTATTAGCCTACTGTTAAACCCTAAAATTGTTATTAGACAAATTCCTTTTGGTTATGCTTACAGACCATCCTCACAACAATCCTTTTCTTGTACTGCAATCATTGCAGAAAAAACTCTATGAGTCTAACAAGTCATTCTTGCCACACCATACTCTAAGCTGACCACAGCAGGTTCTGATTTAGAAAACTCTTCTGCATATTCACTATAACGATTATCTGCCGGGCTGCTGCCCTCTATAGTTCGAAGAGCATCATTTACGGGTAGCAGAGTCTGCTCTTTAAAACACAGGGAAGTTTTGAGGTTAGGTGATTCAGGATGAACTGAATGTAACAATTCCTTGGTGAGGATGCCATCTGTTTGCTTATTTTTGCGTTGTTTAATTTTCTAGAACAAACACAAATTTGAAAAGAAAATTACTAATTGCATAAACCACAATATGTTACATGAAAAAAGAAAACATGCTTTTGCAAAATATGTTCTCTGTATGTATAATGCAAAACTAAATCTCAAAAAATTAGAAACATTTAATGCATATGACACAGTTGAAAATCCTAATTGTGTACAATTTTTTGCTGTGGAAAATTGTTAGTTTTTATATTTATTAAACAAACAATCCAGCAAGACTTGACTGCAGGCGATCACTAGGCTTCCACACTTAAAATGGACATATATTACCTAGAAAGCATAACAAGTAAACATATATAGTAAAATAAATGTGTATGAAACATTCACCCTGAAAACACAACAAACAAACTTGTGTAGCTAAAGGGCTCACTGACTATAAAGAGTTTTTCTTACATGGTTTTCCTACAGTGGTTTGTTAGGTAAAAATAACAGACTTTAAACACAACAGAACTTTATTTTTTTAACAGAAGATTTTTAAAGTGTCCTGTGGCAGAGTATCATGCTCTCCAAATTCTTGGACTGTCCCGATAATCTTGTATTACCTATTATCCTGGACTTGCCTCTCTTGACCATATGCTTCTACAATTTACTCAAGTAGTCATTACCTCCTTATCTAAAAGATGACTAAGGGAGACTCCTGCCTGAGAGGTAGATGAGACAGTCTTACTGTTATAACTGTCTAGGATTTTAAAAATATATATATACTTACTGATCCTTTTTGCTTATATAGGATGGCAGAAAAAAGATTATAGGAAAGTCTTAGGGTAGAGAGGGATTTGTTAAACAAGAAACACACAGAAAGCATAAAACATTGACCAATTTGACATGAAAATTCAAAATATCTATATATAGCATACCATAAATAAAGTGGAAAAGACAATAGGCTGGACAAAACCATTTGTAATATATATAACTAACAAAGAATTAGTGCCTCGCACATAAACAACTCTTACAAATCAATAAGAAAAAGGCAAATATGCCAACAGAAAAATGAGCAAAGGTTTGAACAGTCCATTCACAGAAAAGGAAAACCAAATGACCAACAAATATGGAAAGTCATTTAACTTCATTTGTAATCATGGAAATCCAAAACTGAAAACAATTTAAATATTCATCCATAGCTGAATGGATAGACTGTGATAATATTCATATAATATAAAGTTATATAGTAGTTACTAATAAAACGATGAATAAAAGCTATATGTATCAACATGGATAAATGTCAAAACAATGTTGAGCAAAATGAAGCACATAAACAGTATGGTAACTTTTATATAGTTTTAAAACATCAGTTTCTTAAGTAGAGTGAAGGATATATTGGCATATACATCGTCTGTTTCCCTTTACAACTCATACAAACATTATAGATTGCCTTTGGTATTTTTTCAATACACAGTAAAAATATTTTAAGTCAAGAAAAACAGTATTACAAATTGTGATACATGGGTGAAGACTGGGTATGAGTATAGAGGGTCTTCAAATAGATCTATGTTTCATTTCTTTTTTTTGTTTGTTTTTGTTTTGAGATGGAGTCTCGCTCTGTCACCCAGGCTGGAGTGCAGTGGCATGATCTTGGCTCACTGCAACCTCCGCCTCCCAGGTTCAAGCAATTCTCCTGCTTCAGCCTCCCAAGTAGCTGGGATTACAGGCACGCGCCACCATGCCCGGCTACTTTTTTGTTATTTTTTTAGTAGAGATGGGGTTTCACTGTGCTGACCAGGCTGGTCTCAAAGTCTCCTGACCTGGTGATCCACCCGCCTTGGCCTCCCAAAGTGCTGGGATTACAGGCGTGAGCCACCGTGCCCGGCCTATGTTTTATTTCTTAAAACAAGAACAAGAAAGATCTGAGGCATATATAGTAAATGTTAAAATCCCACAAAAGCTAGCTGGTGGGTACACAGATAGTTATTGTGTTTATCTATACATTATGCTATATATTTCCGGTATTTTAATGTATTTTAAAATACAAAGAAAGTGATTCGAACTAACATATTCAATCAAAGTAGGGTTGACCTGATTTTGAAGCAACTGCTTACTTCAGAAGTTTATGTGCTGATTTACACCAACAATACAAATATTAGTCTAATCGTAAACTAATTTCACATTCCAAATATATTAGATACTTCAGAATACTTACAGATTCTAGGTCTTTAATATCTTTCTCTAATTGTTTATTTTGCTCATTCATATTCATAATTATATTAAATACAGACTGCCTAGGATGCAGTGTTCGATCAAATTGGTGGTACATGTTCCTCCAAAACCTTTATGACAAAAAAAAGTTTCAATAAATTGTGTTTGAGAAAATTCAAGTATAAATACTTCAATGATGTCAACTTACTTAAAATTGAAAGATACTGTATTTGGCTCCAAAACTGTAAATCTGTGAGATTTGGAACTGTAGAGAGGATTTAAGTACTTCTTTTGGTCTTCCAAAAGAAATGGCCACAGGGAGTAAGTCTTCTCCTTCAACCTTAATGTAATGAGAAAAACACAGAGATCTTTCCTATAGATGCAAAGTAGTAATGGTAATATTCATTTTTATAAATCAGGCGATGGCTTCCGAAGCAGATTTAAATTTTAGTTTTTTCTTCTATTCTCAGTCTAACCTTGTCTCAGAATTCTGTACTCTCTCTATTCTCCTTTTTCATTCATAATTAGGTAATAAAGTCATGTTTCTTGAACACAACACAGGTATAACATTTTCTCTCACAACCATATATTTTAAGGGATTCCTCTCAACTCACACAATTTCAAAAACTTGGTCTCTGTTCTACCTACTTCAAATCATCACAAACATACACATAGAACAAGACACTAATGCATCTTTCTGTCTGGCCTTCTTCTCTTAACCCCACATCTGGGCTGTAGCGGCGAGTATCACAGGGCAGGAGCACACGTAAGTGTGAGTGGGTACAAAAAAGGGAACAGGCAAAATCAGGATGTTATGCAAGAATTTTAAAAGCCAATTATTTTGCAAATCTAAGAGTAGCTGGGCAAAGGTAAGAATGGTTTTAGATTGGACATTTACCAAGTAAACATAATGTAGGTATCCAGGGGGAAAGTGGAAAATCTCCTCATTTTTCCATAACTCCTAAGATGACCCATAGGTGTGTCTTGGAGAAAAACTACTAGGAAATATCTACTTTTATTTCCATCTTTCCATTTTTGAGAATGTTTGGCACTAATTAAGAATAGTTTTTCCTAAAATAGCTCTGTACTCCAGGAAAAGTCACCTCTGTGCTCCAAATTATAATAAACTATTTTGAATCACTGTATATATATACAGTGATTCAAATATAGAGCTAAAGTCTCAATGTTCTTTGACTGTTCATCTCCACCATTCTCTATTCACTTTTTATTCCCTTTACACATTTTTAGAATTTTCTGCATGCTCTCAGTTCTGCTGTTAACTCTGTTGGGAATGTGAGCATGTGGCTATCTTCAAATACCACCAGATTTAGCTTCCTTAATACGTCCCTTGGATGTTCAAAAGTCTGTTAAGTGCTCTTTATTGCCTACCGTAAGAGGCGATAAAGAAATCCAAACTCAGAAGCCCAACCTAAAACAATATACATAGGACCTCTAAGACCTACTCCAGAGATCTTCCTTGCAGCAAAATTTAGGCAAAAACCCCTATCCCCAAAGACTGGTCAGGAAATAACATGAATGAGGGTCAAGTAGTGTCTCAGAGCTTTTCTGAGACCCTACTCAAGGACGGACACGCTGCAGCCAACATAGCTAGATTTATTTTCCCCAAAGAACTGTCTGTTTAGAAATGTGGGGAGAGCTATAAGGCTCCATCCTATCTTAAAACAAACCAACAGTTTAAAATATTTTACACTTTAAAACTAGCGACTGATACATTCTGGGAAATTAAACAGCATAAGGATTTCTCTGTTCTAAAATATATAAATGCAGACTGAAAAGAAGCATGAGGAGACTTTCCAGGGTGTTGACAACATTTCATATTCTGGGTGCTGGTTACATAGGTGTGTGAGTTTGGTAAGATTTACTGAGCTTCACACTTAACGCTCTATGTACTTTTCTCTATGTATGCTACACTTCAAAACACATTTTATAATGTGCTTTTACTATTAGCTGAAAGGTGGGGGAATATTAGAAGGGTACTCAGCTTTAGAAATACAAAAAATAAAATCTTTACAATAAAATTTCAAATTGTCAAGATATTTTATTAAGTTTCAAACATGATTTTTGTTAGACCTCGGCTAAGTAGTGGGAAAAGGAGACTCTTTTAATTGAATCATCTTACTTGAGCTCTTCTCTTTCCTTTTGACAATTTCCAAGGAAGTTTCCAAACTGGCATGAATGAATATGCTCATGGATCTGAAGAAGAAATGCTTCACTGAATTCAAAGGCTTGTGGAAACTGTTCGGTCAAATGCCACACACATTCCAAGAACTGAGTAAACACTGGTGAGACTTCCTTTGGGTCACCATCCAATTGGCCACACCTAACCCCACAGAAAGTACAAGCTTTTAAAAACACCTCTGAAAGAGCCCATTGTTCAGGTATTGTTAATCTTAAACATACAAAAATATTCCTAAAGCACTGTTACATTAGCACAAAAAACTAGAATTTTTATTGAAACCATTTATGAGTTTTTAAACCACAGCTTTAAAGGATCTGTTACCATCTCTAAATAAAATGCAGCCCAAAAGGAAGGTAATAAATAGTCATGAAAATTAACAAGCGTACTAGAATTGAAAGAAATTACAGAAAAAAATTAAATGTCTTCACGTAAAATACAGTAAAAACCATGACACTCTTACCTCCCATCACGCATGTGAGTTCATAAGGAACAGAAACATTTTGGCATTCTAAACTTGGTTTACTAATTATATAAAATATATGACTGTGTAACTGTGACTCACCTCTCTGAAAATTTATGTCCAAAAGAGATCCAATCCTTTTCTATTAAAACCTTAATGAGAAAAAGTAAAATTCACTTTCTGACTACTTTCAATTTTTTGTTTAGGCTGGATTAAATCTTATTAGTTTAAAAACAGTATTTACTGTACACTTTTAACTTATAAACAAAACAGCACAAAAAACCACAGGCAAAAGAATGCCAAAACCTTGATTCGAGGTGGGGTTAAAGAAGAATAAAAATGCATAAAAAGAAATAGGGTAGTTTCATGACTTAAATTATTTCCGTTGAATTTATTACATTTTAAGTGAAAAGTACATGTTATAAAGCAGTATTACATTTAAGTTTTTGTATGTATGAAGATGATATATCACAGGAAAAAGGCTAGAAAAATGTAAACCAAAACTGCTAACAAAGGATAACTCTAGGTGGTAGACTGAGGTGGATATTTTAAAACTTTTGGCTTACTTGTACATTTTTTATATTATTTATATGCTACTTTTTTGAAGAAAAAAAAACTAATGATAAAAAGACCAATTATTTTAATCAAATCATCTTACTTGAGTTCATGTTCAAATCCAAGTGTTAACATCTATCCTCTTGAATGGACTGACTTTATGTTTTCCTTGCCACAGCTTCTCTACTTACCCACTCCACTGTAAAAACAGATGTCTAACTTTTTCAGTCTAATCTAAACACGTATTTGTAGTATTCAGTATACTTTATCACTTCACTATACAGTCACCAAGCACATTCTTTTCATAGTGTCAAAACTGCTGGTTTTAGCTTCTCTGATTTTGTCTCAAGCCTCTGCTTTCCGCAGAAGGCTATACACTGATGTGGCTGAGGATGTAGTCGCTGGAGCTCAGGTACAGGCTCTAATCCCAGCTTCACCACTTTGTGTGACCTTGGCCAAGTGACCTTTTGGCTGGAGCCACAGATTTTATTCTGGTCTCTCTGCCATTCTTCTACACAACCATGTTTAAAGCATAACTCAAAATCTTTCTCACTAAATGTATTCTTTGGCTTATCTCAGTGAAGAGCCAGAGAGCAACACCATCCATCCCGGCACCTAATTCAGAAACTTGGAAATCATCCTAGAGGAAGACTCGTCTCTTCTATCCTACATCCAATCCATGATCAACTCTTACGGACTCTACTTTCTTTTTTTTTTTGAGACAGAGTCTGACTCTGTTGCCCAGGCGCAATCTTGGCTCACTGCAACCTCCGCCTCCTGGGTTCAAGTGATTCTTCTGCCTCAGCCTCCTGAGTAGCTGGGATTATAGGTGCACATCACCATGCCCGGCTAATTTTTGTATTTTTAGCAGAGACAGGGTTTCACCATATTGGCCAGGCTGGTCTCGAACTCCTGACCTCATGATCCACCCGCCTTGGCCTCCCAAAGTGCTGGGATTACAGGCGTGAGCCACTGCGCCCAGCCACTGACTCTACTCTCTAAACATCCCTGGAACCCATCACCTCCCCCTTCACTTGTGTGTTACTATTTTAGTTCGGTAAAATTAAAAACTTTTGTCTCATAAGTTATCATAATAGTGTCTACACTGGCCTCCTAGCCTCCATTCCCACTCCCTTTGGCCTTCAAGATACCAAGCCACCTTTTTAAAAAGCACATCTAATCGAGTTACTGTTTGCTTGTTTAAAACTCTTTAATACCTCCCATTATCCAAAGAGGGGAAAGCCCCATTCCAGCCTTCTCTTTCTCAGGCCCTGACCCCACTCTATTCCTCTGCCTCCAAGCCCCCTATTCTAATACTCACTCTGAACTCCATCCATCACACATTACCTGCAGTCACCCAAAGAGGTTATGCTTTGGTTTACACTGTTTCTATTGCCTGGGAAGCTCTCACATCATCCCCATTTATTACATGATTTCATTTGGATGTCTAACAAATAATTAAAGCCAAACATGGCAAAGAAAATATTCCTTATCGTACACTCTCAAGGTAAGCTGAGCATTATTTTCTTATTAGCAGCACTCCCGCTTGGCCTATCCCAGAGTCAGTACATTAGCAGCACAAAATAGTGGTGCTGAAAAGGGACTGGTGATTTTAAATCTTCCTTTGCTTTAAGATGGCACTGTATTTAATAATTCTAAACTAATGAAAATTTTCTAACATCTCTTCATTTAATTTACCATGAGTTAAGATGTAAATTTTGAAAACCTAAGTTAATCTGCTCATACGTTTAAAAGCAAGCAAATAAAAATCTGATCATACCTTTAAAAGCAAAGAAACAAAAAAAAAGGAACTAGGGCTTTATCTTCACAAAGGAGAAAATCTATTGAACTAGAAATTTTATCTTCAGATATAAAACATGCCTAACATGTTATTACACTTACTAATGCAGGTGTTTCAAATAGAAGGTTTCCTTCAGAATTTAATTTTAAGTACTCTTATTTGTGCATTGTTTTATTACATTATTTACATTTGTTAGATAAAAATGAGGGAGAAAATACTGAATAGTTCCATTGCAACATTTTAGGAAAAAAAATTATTTAAATCCAAAGTTTATTGTCAGTGTTAGCACAAGTGGAAATAAGTCTAATTCAAGGTTTCTCAACCTCGACAGTACTGACATTACAGTCCAGATCAGTCTTTGCTGTGAGGCTGACCCCCCCCCCAGCAAAAATTTTGTGCATTATAAAATGTTTAGTTAGCAATATCCCTGGCCACTCCCACGGATGCCAGTCTCATCATTTCCTTTAGTGCAAAATTGTCTCCAACACTGCCAAATGTCTTCTGGAGGGACATAAAATTACTCCTACTTAAGAACCATTGGTCTAACCAAATAAATCCTTACCATGAATCCTTTGATTGTCCTGTAGTAGGAATCCAATAAAAGAGAACCCAGGGAACAAACCTGGGAAGTCCTATCCCAACCATCGGAACAATGTACCAACACACTTGCATTTTCAACTGTTATTGCCTGAAAAGAAAGATCACATACATTCTAGCATACTTTAAGGTAAACCAGTAAGTTCTACTTGAAAACCATACTAGCAGGTATTGTGTTACAAAGAAGTGCTATGCCTGCAATGATAATGTCACAGCGTAATTTCCAAAATACACAACAAAATACGGAAACAACAAAAACACAAGCAAACAAACAAAAAAACAAAGAAAAAATGCCACTTCAAAGTACTTAGGAGCATCTTTTTAAGTTTCTACATTAAGTGCTACATGATATTTTTAAGGCTGAAAATAAAGTGAAGCCCATTAAAGAGGTAAAAAATAATAAAAGTTATCTGATGAATAGATACCAGCCCCGAACAGAATAAATCTACTCCTTCCCAATCATTATAGGCCCCAAGACCAAATATGAAAGATAAAGTATTACTTTGGCCAAGAAGATTGCAGCGTCCATAACAGCTTTGATATGGCGAAGCCATCCTGAGCTCTCCAAACCGGAGTAGAAATCATTGACAGAAAGCCCTTTAGTGCCATTGACTAAAAGAGATATAAAAATATTTCAGTTAGAATATGGCTAGAGTTTCTGCATTTCTTTTTTCAAGATCTCTCTAGATAAGTGAATTAAGAAAGAAGACAAAACAAATAGGCAAGACTCTATAAATGAAAAGATGCTATTAAAAGCTCAATAACTGATTCTTGGATATATTTTTCTATTATTCCCGTGCTTACAAAAATGCTCCAATCTCTTTAAAAACATTGTAGCACAAGCATCTAACTAAAAATAATCTTATATTTTAATTTTTTAAAGTCTATACTATGACTGGAATATTTAAATGAACATTACTATAAATCAGTATTTATTGTACTGACTACTCAAGAATATCTATCTAATAACAATTTTTTTGCAAAACCATTAGAATTGTACTGTCTAATACAGCAGCCACTAACCAAATACGGCTACTAAACATTTGAAATATGGCTTGTCCAAACTCAGATGTGTAGTAAGTGTAAAATACACGCCTGATTTCTAACAGTTGATGAAAAGAAAAATATCTCATTACTGATTTTTTTATATTGACTACATGTTAAAATAATGTTTATAATATATTAAGTAAGGATATTATTAAAATTAATTTCACTTGTTTCTTTTTACTTTTTAAAATGTGACCACTGGAAAATTCTAAATTACATGTGACTAGCATTAGATTTCTTTTGGACAAGGGTGTCTAAAAAAGTAAGCAATAATATACCTTCCAATAATTTCTGAAGGCTGGACCTCATGACATGAATATTTTCAATTCCAACAAACTGAAATCTAATATTGGAATAGTTGTCTTCATTTTCATAACCTTTTCCAGCTGCTCTGTTGGCCATTGCATTCAGCTAAAATTAAAAGTTTTAGAAATTTAGAGACAAATTACTTTTTTAATTTACCAAAATGTCATGAAAATATTAAATAAGCAGTATTTTAGCTAGGAGGCAGTTTAAAGGAACTCATCAAAACTGAATAAGCTACCATTCATCTTTTAGTAAGTAAAAATGCCACATTATTAAATAGTAATGAAGGAGATAATAAAGTAATACGATTGCTATGTAATGGAAAGGTCAAAGTTCCCATAAGTTCATGAAACCAATTCATTTATGTTTTTAGTCAGTTTTCGTATGTTTGTAATATTTTAAAATTAAAAAGAAAGAAATGTCTCCTATCTAATTTCTAAATGATTCAGTTGAGCAGAGCTGGCTGGGGGACTTTTCTTTTACAGAATGAACCTATGAGTTTACTTCAGAACAAGCCTAGAGCATTGATAATTCTGAGAGCCACAGGGGCTTGAAAATCAGATCTGAAATATGCTTCAGATTACTTGAGGGAGATTATATGAGAGATTATTGGAGGCCCATACACCATATAATATGGCATATAATCGGCTATCCTGATACATCTCTGAGAATTAGGCCAAAAATAAACTGGTCTCCAGGAAAAAACAGATTGCTCATATGCCCATGGTCTTTAGCTATTAGATCAAAATGTTGTCAGCGGTCCCTTAGAATTTATTATGCTTAATTCTTCCAGGCTAGGATTTCATATAGTATGTTAACATAATTTATTAAAAATTCTTATGAACGTGGATAAAACAAAGCCTAAATTAGAAGAAAAGGAGCTCTTCATTTTGTGGATTGGACCTCAGTTTGGTAACAAGTACAGTTAAATTGTATCCTACTGACTCACTAGTTATTTGGTACCTAAAGTAAAATCTACAGTTAGATGTTAAAAAGAAAAACAAATCACTGTATCAGACCTCATTTTCAAAAAGTCTCATATTACAATCGCCTTTTATATCTAATATTATCGAAAAAGTGTTCCAGAATTTTCTCTCAACTCCTAATAAAGTCTTTTATTTTTAATAAAAGATTATCAAGTTATCAATTTCTATTTTTAAATAATTATTAATTTTTTGTTGTTGTTGTTGTTGCCCAGTCTGGAGTGCAATGGCACAATCTCAGCTCACAGTAACCTCTGCCTCCTGGGTTCAAGCAATTCTCCTGCCTCAGCCTCCCAAGTAACTGGGATTACAGGCACCTGCCATCGCACCCAGCTAATTTTTTGTATTTTTAGTAGAGACGGGGTTTTGCCATGTTGGCCAGGCTGGTCTCGAACTCCTGACCTCAGGTGATCCACCCACCTTAGCCTTCCAAAGTGCTGGGATTACAGGTGTGAGCCACCATGTCCAGCCAGATAATTTTTTTTTTTTTTTTTTTGAGATGGAGTTTCGCTCTTGTTGCCCAGGCTGGAGTGCCATGGCGTGATCTCGGCTCACCACAACCTCTGCCTCCCAGGTTCAAGTGATTCTCCTGCCTCAGCCTCCCGAGTAGCTGGGATTACAGGCATTCGCCACCATGCCCGGCTAATTATGTATTTTTAGTACAGACAGAGTTTCTCTACATTGGTCAGGCTGGTCTCAAACTCCTGACCTCAGGTGATCTACCTGCTGCAGCCTCCCAAAGTGCAATTTACTCAAATTAATCTCTTCTTCTGTTTTCTAAATTATCTTTTGTGAAATTGCATAATGATGAGAATCACTTCTAAAATAGTGACCATTCCTTTCACAAAGCTGCCTAAAAACCACTTGCGTTCTATATTGCTCACTCGCTTTTTCTCATTGCTTTCTCTTATTTTCTCATCATTCCGGATTTTTGAAGAAATCCTCACTATAATTCTGCCAATGTCCTTTTGTGTAGCCCACCAGCTCTGCATGCGACGCTATAACAAAAATTAAAAGTAACGTTAGCTATTACCACTGAGGATTTTAATTATTTTAGTTTCAGGATCCTATATGAATTGGTTAACTATGTTAATAAAAAGAAGGGACTCTGACATTTGTCCCAATGATAAAAATTTGGCCCCACAGCACACAAGATGCCCAAGAGAACCCAAATTCCTGTTCACTATTTAAAATTCTCTAGTTCATTGTTTCCTAAGTTAACTGTTTTCCTTATTTTCTTGAAAATTTCAAGCTAAAATCCATTATTTTAGCATAAAAATGTTTTGCCAATTGAAAATTCTGCAAAAAATAATAAGAAGAATTTAGGCTGGGCGCAGTGGCTCATGCCTGTAATCCCAACACTTTGGGAGGCCGACTGAGGTGGGCGGATCACTTGAGGCCTGGAGTTCGAGACCAGCCTGGTCAACATGGTGAAACCCCATCTCTACTAAAAATACAAAAAATTAGCCAGGCATGGTGGTACGTGCCTGTAATACCAGCTACTCAGGAGGCTGAAGCAGGAGAACTGCTTGAACTGGGGAGGCAGAGGTTGCAGTAAGCCAAGATCACACCACTGCACTCCAGGGTGACAGAGTGCAACTCTGTCTTTTTAAAAAAAAAAAAGAATAGTAACAATTTATTTTTCATAACACACATTTTATTATTTCTTCACAATAACATAAGACTTATATACTAGCAAGAGTTCTCAATATACAATTCAGCTTTCCTGAATTTATATATATCAGAAGAGACAAGAAATCACCATGAGTTACTCAGAAATTGGTTTTCTAAATTGGTATCCTTTAAATAAAGGATTGATTTCCTTAGTATCATTAGCCTTAGTTAATTTAAAACTAGGATTCAGATATTTTAAATATGGGCAAGTTTATTAACTCTCATTAAGTAAAGTAATAAAAATAATTAAACTAGCAGACTGTACTGTATTTAAAATACATACTTTTGGCCTGGTATCCATGACATACATATAGCGATTGACTGGATTGGCTTTACTAATGGCTTGAAGCAAATGTTCATCCTCCAGGCACCTGGCACTGAATCCAGAGAGTGGTTGACTACATCGACAAATGGCAGCCTATTTTTTAAAGGACAGAAAAGAGATTATGCAAAGATCCCTAAAATGTGTCTTTAAAAAGGCTTACAAGAAAAGAAGCCAAAAGTGTTAAAATCAAATATGACAATTAGAAGGCATTAACTTTAAGATCCTCTTTGAATTAAATACTATTTCAATATTTTGACATTCCCTAAGTTTTCCCAATATTCTCTTCTCATAAGAAAACTAAATACCTCCTTATCTAGTTTGATGAAAAAACCTGGGTCCTAAGAAATAACACCCAGTCAAGTCTCTGTTAAGTAACCTACTGTTAAGATATCTTCATTCTGCGTTCCATTTAGATTACAGGATACTTCCAACTGAAGTTCAAGTAAAAGATTAGTCAATAAAAATAGAAAAAGAATTTTTAAGTAGCAACATTGGAACTTTTACTTTCTAAAGGCTTTAAGATCTCTAATTAGAAATCAGCAATCTTAATATAAAATGAGAAAAATGACCTTCAATTCATATTTGAGTTAAAATACAGTCAATCGAATAGAGCAAGAATTATCTATAATAGTGAATGGTTGGATTCATTATTTACTGTTTTTTGTTTGGTTGGTTGGTTTTTGAGACAAGGTCTTGCTCTGTCACCCAGACTGGAATGCAGTGGCGTGATCACAGCTCATTGCAGCCTTGACCTCCTGGGCTCAAGCAATCCTTCCAACTCAGCCTCCAGAGTAGCTGGGACTACAGGAACACACCACCACGCTTGACTAATTTTCGTATTTTTTGTTAAGATGGGTTTTTGCCATGTTGCCCAGGCTGGTTGTCAACTCCTGGGCTCAAGCGATCTGCCCACCTCAGCCTCCCAGCATGCTGGGATTATAGGCGTAAGCCATCATGCCCAGCCTACTATTGTCTAAAGTCCTAAAAAAAGATTTAAAAGATTTAGATCCATATACTTTTTCTCCAATGGAAAACAAAAATTCATGCAAATTCACACAATTGCATATCTTAAACTCACAAAACCATGAAAATATGATAAAACAGTAGAAAATGAACATTGCCTTAAATTCTTTTCAGACCTACTTTCTGATTTATTAAGTTGTTCACTGAATAACTATTTTCAGCCCAACTTTCCAATAAACAATGTTTACACATATGGCTGTGTCAAGAGAGGCCATAAACATTTAACCTCTCTGTGATTTAGTTGTGAAAAGCAGATTAGAAACTTCTGTCTAAACCCTTACCCCTTTGCCTCTGCTCCTTCCCAAAATCCAAGTCAGGTTCTAATAAACAAAGTTAAAATGTATAAAACCACAGGAACAAAGAGAATGGGAAAAAAGACATAGAGATGTCAATAAAATTTGGGGAAATGATAGCTGACTAGCAAGTGATAACCAATTTTACAGGACAAAGAAAGCTGCTAACTCCCTTAAGTCAATAAGAAGCAAGGTATTTTGTGCAGCAAAATCTCAAAAGGCTCAAAACCTCTGAAGGCTTGAGCAGGTATATAACTGAAAAAAAGGAGAACTGGTTGAATGCCTGTATGAGAACTAGCTAAGACCACCAGATTCTCCCTTACCTTGAAGACAAAGTTTATCCCATGATAAGGATGAACCTGAAGACTCTATAGACAATAGACACAGCTGTGGGCAGGGGTGAAGCCCTATACTCACAAAAACTAGGAGCATTAAGTAAAGTCTACATAACAAAATGTGAAATCCTGCCATCACTCTTCTCACCCTTGGATCATGGCCAGACTTACTATACACATTGGGACCAAAATTAGAGGTTTCTTCTTTAAGGAAACCAACTTATACAACAGAAAGAATCCCAAAGCCAGGCACAGTGGCTCACACCTGCAATCCCAGCACTTTGGGAGGCCGAAGCTGGTGGATCACCTGAGGTCAGGAGTTCGAGACCATCCTGGCCAAATGGTGAAACCCAATCTCTACTAAAAATATAAAAATTAGCCAGGCTTGGTGGCACATGCCTGTAATCCCAGCTACTCGGGAGTCTGAGGCAGGAGAATCACTGGAACCCAGGAGGCGGAGGTTGCAGTGAGCCGAGATTGTGCCACTGCACTCCAGCCTGGGAGCAAAGCGAGACCTTGTCTCAAAAAAGAAAAAAGAAAACAAAGAAAGAATCCCAAGATATAAACCATTCCTGCATACAAACTTCAAAACAGCTTGAATATGAGAACTCAGCCAAGAAACAGGTATTTGAAAGACATGAAAGACAAAAACACTAAATAAACAGAAAAAAACGGAACTCTGAGCAAAACAATAACTAATGTGGAAAGCATGAGAATTATTTTTTTAAATCTTTAACATCCTCAAAGAACTAAAACATCACATCCAAGAATAGAAAACTATCTTAAAAAATTTCAGAAAATAGGAAAAGCTCTCAGATATTAAAAACACCATAGCAAAAAAAGGATCTAAGACACAAACTGGAGATGAGGTTGAGGAAATCTTCCAGAAAATACAAAAAAAATGAAAAATAAAGGAGAAAGTTTTTAAAAAAAAGTAGAAGTTTATTCTATAAAGCCCAATTGTCAACTAATAAAAAGGACAAAGAAAATTAATAGAACAGAGAAAATTATCAAAGAAATAGAGAAGCAAATTCCCAAAATTGAGACCTGAGTTTCTGGATGAGATTTAAAAAGACATTATTGTGAAATTTCAGAACAGGCAGGGCGCGGTGGCTCATGCCTGTAATCTTAGCACTTTGGGAGGCCGAGGCAGGTGGATCACTTGACATTAGGAGTTCAAGACCAGACTGGCCAACATGGTAAAACCCTGTCTCTACTAGAAATACAAAAATTGGCTGGGCATGGTGGCAGGCGCCTGTAGTCCCAGCTACTCGGGAAGCTGAGGCAGGAGAATCGCTTGAACCCGGGAGGTGCAGGTTGCAGTGAGCCGAGATCACGCCATTGAACTCCAGCCTGGGCAACGAGCGAAACTCCATCTCAAAAAAAAAAAAAAAGAAATTTCAGAACATTGGGGAAAAAGAAGATTCTGAAAGTTCTCAGAGAAAACAAAATCAGGTCCCAAAGGACTGGGAGTCAGAAATGGCATAGAATTCCTCAACTTACTTGCTGTGAGACAAGGAAGTAATTTACCCTCTTTGAACGTCAGTTTCCCCACTTGAAAGTTACAGGTAATTAGTAAAGCCTACCTTACAAAGTTACGAAGACATACATGTAAACCATTTAAATACAGTACCTCTTGGCCTTCTATTAGTAGGCTACAAATGTAAGTTTTACTAATATAAGCAACCCTTATTATAGCATCTCACTATAAAGATGCCTCCTCCAATGTTTCATGTTGCAAAATCCTTTTGATTTGAGCTTACTATTAAAATGGGACCCTGAAATGCCCTTGGTTCTCTCCCTTGTCTCAGCAGTTGTCTTATCAAAACTATCTGGTTTTCCCAAGCACAAGCAGAATCAAAAAAGAACCACAGGAAAGAAAGAGGATCCTATCTGTTAACTAATTCTATTATTTTCAAGTCACTGCTGGAAGGAAGGGAGGGTCAAGAAAAGATGACAAGAAGTATGAAAATTTCTGTATTTGAGTAGTTTTAAATTTGCAAAAATGTAATTAAAAAGCCAGTGCTTCTCTATTAGCAATCTTTTAATGTAAAAAATAGTGTTCTTGATCCAGGCACAGTGGCTCACACCTGTAATCCCAGTATTTTGGGAGGCTAAGGCAGGCGGATCACTTGAGGTCAGGAGTTCAAGACCAGCCTGGTCAACGTGGCAAAACCTCATCTCTACTAAAATTAGCCAGGCATGGTGGCATGCGCCTGCAGTCCAAGGTGCTCGGGAGGCTGAGACACAAGAATTGCTTGAACCGAGAGGTGGAGGTTGCAGTGAGCCAAGATGGTGCCACTGCACTCCAGCTTCGGCAACAGAGCGAGACCCTATCTCAAAAAAAAAACAAAACAAAAGTGTTATTTTAGATACTTAAACATGAAGATGAGTTATACTTTATTTCTAAAATCCAAAGAAAAGCATCCTACCTCCTTATCTTGATGATAGTAGGAAAGAACTGGGAATCTTCCCTTGCTCCGGAACTTGGAACTACCAACAATTATTGGTTTGCTTGCTATCCGGGGAACATAAAGTTCTCTGGGGTAAGTTTCACAAATCTGTAAATATCAAACAAAACATAACCATTGTACTCTTGGTTCAAAACCACTTTAAAAACCTTTAAACCTTATTAAATGCAAGAACAGCACATTTCAATACACAGACAACTTGCTATGCTGACACTCTCTAACCCTCTGGTACTAACATTTTCTGAATTTCTCCAAAACGTTGTTAAGGTACCTTGTAGTCTCGGTTGGCATCAGACAACTGCCAGTGTGAATTTGGCACTCCCATCCTCTTATATTCCTCAGCGAGATCAATAAGCTGCCAGCCTTGTAATCGTTCTGAATCATTTTGTTTGGGATTATAAGAAAATGCATAGAGATCTTCATATTTTGCTATAGAATACAAAATTTTAAATGTTAAGTGCAATTTATAAGACTTATACACTACAAACAAATGTAATTTTTCAGTTTTCTTCCTTCATTTTTCTCTTTACAATCTTCAAAGAGATGGCTAATACCTGAATACATTTGATGTTCAGTATGCAAATGATTATACCTAAAAAGCACACATATCAATCTGAGATTGGATTTGTCATCAACAAAAGTAAAGCTAATAAATAGTTATTTATTAGCTAAATAACTAATAAATAACTAATAAATACAGATTTATTAGCTAAATAACAGTTATTTATTAACAAAAGTAAAGCTAATAAATACAGTTAGACTTACATGTTAAATCCTCTATTGCAATATTTTTCTTAAAAGTAAAATTATAAAGACACTAATAGACATTTCCTACTAATTACTTTCCCAAATGAGATGTAAAATAGACTAATATTATAATGAGAAGCTAGAGACAGATACAGAACATGAAACTGCATTATACATCCCTATAGGACACTGTTGACTAAAAATGGCAACTGTTGCACAGAGCTCTTGGGGTGCTTCAGAATCATCTTTACTATAAACTCTGGCTTAATTTGAGACAACAGGATGTTACAGGCTGATGTGCTCAGAGAGAAGAATGAACAAACACCTGCTCTGAGACCACTCTTGCAGGCAGCAATCCAGATTGCTCAACCAAAATCCAGTCCGACATATAATTCAAGTCATGTTTGGGGAAGGAAGTCACCAGATCCACAGGGCATAAGTAGTGATAAGATTCTTCTTTAGTGGCTCATGCCTGCAATTCCAACACTTTGGGAGGCCGAGGAGGGTGGATCACAAGGTCAGGAGTTCAAGACCAGCCTGGCCAAGATGGTGAAACCCCGTCTCTACAAAAATTAGCCGGGCATCGTGGTGGCTGCCTGTAATCCCAGCTACTCAGGAAGCTGAGGCAAGGAACTGCTTGAACCTGGGAGGCGGAGGTTGCAGTGAGCTGAGATTGTGCCACTGCACTCCAGTCTGGGCGAGAGAGTAAGATTCTGTCTCAAAAACAAAAAACAAAAAAAAGGTTCTTCTTTAGGACTGATATCCTTATCAACCTTACTTCTACTAAAACAGAATTCATCCTCTCTTGTTTCTCTGCTCATCTTCTGTATCTCCCACTCAAATCTATTAAATATTTTAGTCCCACTGCCACCAAAGGACCTTGACCTTCCTTTTCATTCCGTAATATCAACTTCCAAGTCATTCTCTTTGATTGTGAAATACCCACTTAAAAAATACGTTGTGCTACTTGCCATCAATAGACTTAAAAGATTAATATAAACCTGTGGTTTTGTAAGTCTCTACTATAAATGCTTTACTTTTTCCTTACCATTACCCCTTCTGATTACACCATTCTTATATCAGATCAATAGTTTCTAATTACTTTCAGGCCAATATGGGGGAAATAGAGTACACAAGAACCTGACTGTCAGAGTAAAAAAGGATAAAATAATAATAATAAAACATTAAATAAAGTATCTTAGATAACCCATCTCAAATTGAGCATGTAAGCTTTGGTCTCTAAGAACAATACCTTGTTTTGACAGTTGTAGCAAAGAGTTGTAAATATCATGGCAATCTCTTTCTCTGGGAACAATGAAATGCACAGTTCTGAAGTTCTTGCACTGAATCACAAGGGGGCATCCAGAAGTAGTCAAAGCAAGTTTCTCTACTGAGGCAATATGGTGGTGTAATATCTACAGCATGAAAAAACATCCAGGTCATCAACATGGAAAGCACTAAATATTCTCTTCTAGAATGCGTAAGTTTAAGAATGTCTTCCTCAAAAAAAGTTGCAAATGTTACATACTCACTCAAACTTCACGTTTTTAAAATGACTGAATGCCCAAGTCATGGTGTCACTCTGATCCCTCCTCCATCACTCCACATACTCAAGACATTATCAGACCCTGGGAACTGCATCTCCTACATGTTTCTGTAACCTATCCACTCCTCTCTATCTCTACTGTCACATCCCTAGTTGTAATGTCCCCACTGTTTCTCACCTGAACTACTATAAACAAACAGCCTCCTAAATGCTCTCTCCATACCTACCCTTGACCCTCTGATCCATTTTCTACAACACAGTAGTGAACACTGAAAAGCAGACTAAAAAAAGAAGGGAATCTAGTCATTTCAAATCCCTCTCCCGATCACTGACTATGTTCTAGTGACAACAGCCTTCTTTTGGCTCCTCAAATGCACCAAGCTCCTTTACACATGGTCAGATGCTCCCACTAACTGGAATATTGTAACACTACCTCTTCATCTAAGAACTTCTAGACACATTTCTGGTCTTTGCTCAAAACTCATAATATCACCAAAAGTGTAGCCTGACATGCCCCACAACCCTTCCCAAGTAAGTTACGCCCCCTCCCTCTTCTTACTGCAGATCAAGCTATACTTTTCCTTCATAGTGATGGCCACTGTGAGGATGCCAGCTGCAGTGGGGGAGGTGAAGCCAGGGTTGCACGCTCTGCAGAGCAGGCAAGACCTGGGAACAGGTGATCCCAGTGGAAGCCCCATACCCTACCGAGTTGGCAGGGCAGGAGCCACACTCCCGGGCACAGCTGCAGCCGCCCAGCCATGGCTGTGCACCCAGGCATCCCTGTGCTCTTGGGGGCCTAGGAAACCCCCTCCCCCTGCAGGTTCAGAAGTGCCTGCTCCCACTCCCTGGCCTCTCCCAACTCCCATTGCCCATTCTGTGGTAGAGCAAAGTTGTGGACATGTCCCAGTAGCCGAGCCCAGGTACTGTCGTGATCTAGCTGGCTGTGCATGTGCTTGGGGCGGTACTGACACACCAGCCCCTAGCTCCCTTGGCCCCTCTGGAAACTGCTTCTGAGGCTGAAACTTTGGGTGCCCATGAGCACAGGAGGGAGGCTGAGGACCTTGGGGGTGGCATGGTGCGGAGTTGATCAACATTACATCTCCAGCACCTAACACAGTACCTGGAACATTATAATTGCCCTCCTCAAATCAAAAAGCTTGCAAATGTTATATATCACACACTTCAACTTTAATTTTTTAAATGTGAATGCCCAAGCCAGAAATATGGATGTCATCCCTGATACCTCCTTTATCACAATAAGAGTTTACTAAATGAATGAATAAAAAGTCCTACTATAAACTCAATACTTGATGGTATTTTAAACATATGCTTATCATTCTCGCCTACTACTAATAATATTTTGTTTGCTACTAAAAATGCCTACTTTTTCTTAATACCACTCCTATTAAAATATTTATAGAAAACTTTTCTGGAGAATAAAAGATCATAGGCTCCTAATCATGCAAGAGATCCATTAATCCCAAATTAATCTAAAAATTCAACATAAATTTCAGTTTAAAAATTCCAATCTGCTTTGTTTTGTAGTGAGGCATGTTTATTTATATAATACACATATATTATGTAATTATTATATTATATGTTAATATTAATTATACATCTTAAATCTAAAGTTCACCTGCAAAATTAAATGCATTTAAATAATCAAGAAAAGCTTGAAAAACAATAATGAGAGAAGCAGTTGTCAATGGAAATTAAAACTACATACAGAACAAATAATTAACACACACACACACACACACACACACATATAGCCCTTATAGCTAAGATTCAGCACCATTATCACTTGTATTAATGGGCCTGTGACAAGTTACTAAAAATGATCTAATAATAACATTTAAACAGAGAATAAGGAATAAAAGCTAACTGTAATATTACAAGTTGAGAACCCTTTATCCAAAATGTTTGGGACTAGAAGTATTTCAAATTTTGGATTTTTAAAGATTTTGGTATATTTGCATTATACTTATCAATTGACATCCCTAATCTGAAAATCTGAAATCTGAAATGCTCCAATGAGCATTTCCTTTGAACATCATGTCAGTGCTGAATTTTTGGATTGGGGATATTCAACCTGTATATCACTGTTCTGATTTTAATTATAAAAACCCAAAAGTATTTGCAGGAAGAAAATGATGAAGAAACCTGGTCCTACCACTAACTAGTTATGTGATTTTGAAAACATAATCAACTGTAAAGTGAGAAAAAGGATATAAGGTTGATAAGGCCCCTTCTGGATCTAAAATGTTCATTTCTATGGCTCTAGTATACTAAACAAACTTCATTTAGGGCAAACATAAGGGAATATACTGATAAGAAAGCATTTAAAAGACAACAATAGGAGAGTAGAGAATAACACAGATATCTTTTTGTTGCCCCTCAAACTACATTCCCAGCAGCTGAAGGAATAGCTATATGGGAAGCCTTCATTTATATCTCTATGTGACGGATAATAGAGAAAATACTGAAGCAAGTGGACAAAGGAGGGGTAGATAGAGTGGATGATAATATGACTAATTATTTCAGAAGGTACTGCCAGGTAAAATTCCTGTCAATTCTTGGACAAACACTGGATGGAGAAGGGATCCAGTGCCTCTAGGGAATACAACTTCTCCAAGATCGGTATCTCAAGTGAGTTTCCTTAACAGCTGATATAGAATCATATATCAATTGGTTAGCCTTCTTGGGGAAATCAGAAGAGTACAATCAAAGAGAGAAAGAGAAGAGTACAGTATGACAGTATGTGCAGTACAGGGGTGTACCACAGAGTAACATGAATCTCTGGACTGGGAAGCATAATTGACCTTTAATCTTGATTCAACTGCTTAGAAAAATAGTATTAGCAGCTATGATTTACTGCCACTACTATGTTTTAGGCACAGATGTTTTTCATATTTTCTTTCATCTAAGACTCACAAAAGCCCTACATGATGACTGATGCTATATACCCATTTTATGTGAGTGCTAAGCTCGAAAGTTACATACTTTTTGGCAGACACTGTTGGTCTGCCATTCCTTCCCACCTTCCTTACTTGCAACACCCTTTTCCCTCAAGAGATCAAAAATACTAGGATCTGCATTCTCTGCCTCCTTTTCAGGTAGGAGTAGCCAAGTGTCCGGATTTTCAAACAATCAGACGTTAGGGAAAGTCAGCTGGGGGCCTTCTGAGAGAGCTTCTCCTCCCTGATAAAAGGAGACAGGGCTACTGAGGAAAGCCTACTCACCTCTCCTGCTTTGCAAGGTTTGGCACCATGTTCAGTCAGATATTCATTTACTTACAGCCAAAAGCACCCTGACATAGTCACCCAAGCAGTGAACAGCAGAGCTGACATTTGAACCCAAAGCTACCTGACAACACAGTCTACATGAGCTCCTTTTACTATTCTACACTGCCTGTGTAACAATGAATGAATTGCCACTTCCCTGAGCTTCAGCTTCTTCATCTATAAAGTGGAGGTTCTAAAACCTGGCAGAGCTAGTGGCATAGAAACATGCCCAAGTCTCTTCCTCTCAGGCACAGACACACGCCCCATATTCTAACCGCCTTTCCTACTTCTTTTTCTGCTTTGCACTTATCACTATGTATTTTACTTATTTACCTATTTATTGGTGATGTTATCCATATCTCTCAGCACTAGAATGTTGGCTCCATGAGGGTAGAATTTGTACCTGTTATTATTGGCTACTGTTTCCAAAATATCTAGAATAGTGATATGAAACACACTGTAGATGCTCAATAAATGTGTGCTAAATGAATGAGTGAATGAATTCTAAAACAGAAAAGGAAGAACAAAGAGTCCAAAATAGCCATGGCAATTTTGAAGAACAAGTTGGGAGGGTATGCTCTACTTGATACCAAAATTTATTTAAAAGCTATAGTCAGTAAAACAGTGTGGTACAGTGTAGTCAGTATACCAAACGAATAGAAAAGAAAACTCAAAAGCAGAGCCTCACATACATGGAAGATGTTTTTATGACAGAGCTGGTACTAAAGACGAATGGAATGAAACAGTCAATAAATGGTGCCAGTCTATATGAAAAAATAAAAATGAATCCCTAGTCACATCATACACCAAAATATTTCCCAGATGTATTAATAACTTACAGGATCAAACTTAAGCTTTTAGAAGAAAATATAGAAGAACCTTTATGACTTTGATATAGGAAAGGATTTCTTAAGTCACAACAGAGCACAAACAATAAAAGAAAAAAATGAAAAATCTATAATATTAAAAATATAAACTTTAACTGAAAGACACATAAAATAAAAAACAGAGAAGACAAGCCACACACTGGGAAAAGCTACCTAGGACACACACATCTGACAAAGCATTATAACCTAGAACTCTTTATTTATTTTCTTGAATAATACTTTTTTTTTTTAATTCAGTGGGTACATGTGCAGGTTTGTAATATGAATATACTGAATGATTTTGAGGTTTGAGCTTTGACTGAACCCATAGCCCAGATAGTGAACACAGTACCCAAGAGGTAGTTTTTCAACCCTTGTTCCTCTACTTCCCTCCCTCCTACCTCTATTAGTCTATGAATATCTATTGTTCCCACCTTTGTGCTCATATGTACCCAATGTTAAGCTCCCACTTATAAGTGAGAACATGCAGTATACAGTTTTTTGTTTGTGTTAATTCACTTAGAATAATGGCTTCCACCTGCATCCATGTTGCTGTAAAGGCCATGATTTTGTTCCTTTTTATGGCTGTGGTGAATATGCACCACTTTTTCTTTATCCAATCCACTGCTAATGGGCACCTAGGTTGATTCCATATCTTTGCTATTGTGAACAGTGCTGTAACAAACATGCAAATGCCCGTGTCTTTTTGGCTGATTTATTTTCCTTTGAGTATATATCCAGTAAAAGGATTGCTGGGTTGAATGGTAATTCTATTTGTAGCCCAGAACTTTTATAAAATCAATAAAAGACAAACAACCCAATAAAAAAAGAAAAGGAAACTCTTTCCTTTTTCTTTATCTGAAAAGGGTAAATTCTTTATAATCAGCTCATTAACATTACAATTGGACATCTACTAGATAGGCAAAAAATTTTAAATTGACAATATCAATGTTGTTGAGGATGTACAACATTGTGTAATACACTACTGAGAATAAATTGGAACAACCATTTTGAAGAGGTGACATACTTAGTAAGATTATATATGCACTTATTCAAGACCCAATAATTTTACTCCCAGACAAATATCCCAGAGAAACTCTGGCAAATATACAGAAAGAAACATATACATATGTCTCATATAAATACACAAAATGTTTTTTACATGTATATGTACACTGCAACATTTATACTAGCAAAAAAAATAAGTACCCTAATTAAAATTTGTATAAAAACACTGTGGAATATACCAAACAATCCATTTGATCTGTTAATATGTACATATTTTTTAGATTTTTAAAAATTAAAAGGAACAATAGGTTTTTTTTTTTTTGAGACAGAGTCTCACACTGTCACCCAGGCTGGAGTGCAATGGTGCGATCTTGGCTCACTGCAACCTCCGCCTCTCAAGTTCAAGCAATTCTCCTGCCTCACCCTCCCGAGTAGCTGGGTTTACAGGCACCCACCACCACGCCCCGCTAATTTTTTGTGTTTTTAGTAGAGATGGGGTTTCACTATGTTGGCCAGGCTGGTCTTGAACTCCTGACCTCGTGATCCACCCACCTCGGCCTCCCAAAGTGCTGGGATTACAGGCGTGAGCCACCGCATCCAGCCTAGGAACAATAGGTATTTCATAATTATTTATGGAGATAAGAGTGTGGTATTTTATAGAATTCCATGTTACATATTCTATAACTGATTTATTAGAAGGGAGGGCAGGAGTGATCTGGAGACCAAAAAATATTTTGGTTGAGATAGGTAACCAATGATTAAAAACTGTGTTATACACATTCAAAATAAAACATGACAGACCAAGTCCATTATTATTATGATAAATAGTACAGCTGCGTCCTCCTTACCCAGGTTTCTTTTTGATGAGAGTCGATAAATAATAGATGTGTAGCCGTAAGATACAGTGTTCCTGTTAATGACTTGTTGCTGGTACTGAATCGGTCAAGTAATTTTACTTGTTCGACCTAAAAGAAAAAAAGATATTATTTCTCATCTCAAAAGTAGTATAAATTATTTTTCTGTTAGCCCAGGACTTACATGAACCATTCTCAATTTTTTCTTCCTCCTGTCTAAAATCATAAGAGCTTATTTAATACTTACTGTTAAATTCCATATATCTTTTTGGGGAATGTATAAGCAACAAATAACATAGAGATTATTTACAGTTACAAATGTAACCAATAGAGAACCACATTGTAAAAAACAGTAACACTTATATTGAGGGTAGCAAGAAACAGGGGTACAGTACAAATAAGCAAAAACATTTTTCATACCCAAGAGTCAACATTTTTATCTAAAGTTGGAAAATCAAAAAATAAATATATTATTATCTAGTTTTAGAGTAAACTACCAGAAAAATTAAATCGGGAAACATTTAAATGGTTGCCAACTCCAACTTAGTCTCTATATTCTCTTCACTATCCCACAACAGGGCAATGATTGTTTTTTGTCCACCTCTGGGCTTTTACTCACACTGTCCTCTGTTTCTAAAATGGTCTCTTCTGCTTAGCTAAGTGGCAAGCATTCTTCAAGACTCACTAACATCCTGCCTCCTAACATTAATCTTTATTAGAAAATCAGTTCATTAATTATGTTTTGGCTTTGTATTCCTCTGTAGCTCTGAATTCCCTGGCATAGATTATGTCCTATGCTGCTTTGGCCTCCTCTAGTGCCTGAGCTGATAAGGCACACAGTATGTCTTTATGAATACTAGTAGACAGACAGACACACACACACACACACACACACACACACACGATGTTGCTGCTGGAGTGGAGAGTGGGACTAGGGCTAACCAGGAATGTGCAGGAGACTGTTGCTGGGAATCTTTGTGTTATTCATCCTTATGAAAAAAAGTAAAATAACCACTACCAACCTAAAAAATGTTAATTTGGGCCAGGCACGGTGGCTCATGCCTGTAATCCCAGCACTCTGGGAGGCCAATGCGGGTGCATCACTTAAGGGCAGGAGTTCAAGACCAGCCTGGCCAACATGATGAAACCTCTACTAAAAATACAAAAATCAGCTGGACATGGTGGCACACGTCTGTAATCCCAGTTACTTGGGAGGCTGAGGCAGAATTGCTTGAACCCAGAAGGTGGAGATTGCAGTGAGCCAAGATTGTGCCACTGCACTCCAGCCTAGGCAACAGAGTGAGACTCCATCTCAAACAAACAAACAAACAAACAAAAGTTAATTTATGTGTACCAGCAGGTTGTAGACAGTTTTTTAAATTGTTTATATCTTCAAAATCATCTAGATAGCTAAACACAAGCTCATTAATTCTACAATTTTCTCCCATATATTAATATATTTAATTACCGCCGGGTGTGGTGGCTCACGCCTGTAATCCCAGGACTTTGGGAGGCCAAGGCAGGCGAATCATGAGGTCAGGAGTTCAAGACCAGCCTACCCAACATGGTGAAACCCCGTCTCTATCAAAAATACAAAAAATTAGCTGGGTGTAGTGGCAGGCGCCTATAATCCCAGCTACTCGGGAGGCTGAGGCAGGAGAATCACTTGAACCTGGGGATCAGAGGTTGCAGTGAGCCAAGATTGCACCACTGCAATCCCGCCTGGGCAACAAGAGCAAAACTCCGTCTCAGAAAAGAGGGGAGGGGAGAGGAGGGGAGGGGAGAGGAGGGGAGGGGAGAGGAGAGGAAGGCTTTCTACTTAAAAACCTGAATAAAGATTTCTCTTACAGGTCAACATTTATTTCACTGTTTAGGACTATTTCTTCCTTAAATAAAAATCTAGCTTCATTTTACAACACACTGCAAATCCAAACTCAAACACCTTTTAAGACAACCGGGATCAACTACTGTTTACTCCTCTTCATTGTGCGTGACTTGGCTGGAAAGGGCACCGTGGCCAACCACCACTGAGCAATTATTGCAATATAGATCTCACCTATCTTTTTGGGTGGAGACACAGAGCCAAACCATATCATTTCCTAAGCTATTAAAACAAAGTTTTTAAGGCTCTAACAAGAAGACAATTGATGAATATATATGGAAATAAAGGTTACCATAAAGTATCAACACTACTCAAGCAAATAATTTGTGTCCACATCATTCAGTAGAGTTTCAAATAGCTTCTCAGAAAAAATTAAAAAGTCTACTGGCAAGTAGTTTAAAAGTGGGGAGGGGCTGATTTTATTACTATTTAATTAAATAGGAAGTTAGCTTTAAAAAGAAATCCATGTGAAATTTTAAATTTGTGGATTTTTTGAAGATCATAAATATTCCTGGTTGTGCTCCAATTATAAACCTCAAATTGTAACTTCTCTATGAGGCACAAGTATCTACAAAGCTTCTATACATGCAAAACAATCACGCCGCTTTTCATTTGGATTTTATTCCTCTTCTGTCCATCCCCTGTTCACTATTACTCTTCCTCAGGGGTCCATTCTCTATAGGAATCTTACCTACTGTCATTATGTTAGCCTATATGTTAATGACTCCCAAAACTGTATGTCCAGCTCTGCTGTCTCCTAGTTCACACTGTCTGCTACACAGATAATATTTCCTGACATACTAGTGAGGTCTCACTATGTGCCTAGTGCTGTGATAAGTGCTTACCATACATTATTTCTTTTAATTTTCACAACTCCTGTGTAGTATGTACTAGTACTGTCCCCACAGAAACTGGGACTTGGTGAGGATGGTTAGTCATCTCAAAGTCATACAGCTAGAAGCAGCTAGTGGTATAGCTTAGTCATAAACCTATGAGATCTGATTCCCAAGCCAAAACACCTTCCCACTATGCTATATTGCCTCCACTTAGATGTGTTCAGTATGTTATACATACTGAAAGCAAAACTGATTTCCCCTCTCACCCCTCACAAATACATTTCTAATTCTGTATTTTGGATGTGAGTTAATGTTACTCCTCCATCCTTATCAAGTCACCCACACTGGAAATCCGTGAATGATCCTATGACTTCTTCTCAACCCCCAACATTCAATCAATCACCAATTCCTACCATTTTTATCACCTAAATATTTTTAAATCTGCCCCTTTCACCACTATTAAAGTAATTCCTAAAATATAATGAAAGCCTCTGTTCATGTATCTGTCTTTTCCACTAAAGACTAACATAGCCCAGGGCAAAGACTGTCTTTCATTTATGCATGAATATCTCCTAACAGCCAGTAGAGTGTCTGACACAATAAATGTTTGTTGAACTAAGATGAATGGCCACAGAAAAATTATTCCCCCAGGTGAAAACCAGAAGGTGTGCCCAATTTACCAGTGACCCCTTTTGTTGAAATCATTTGATTTATTAAATAAGATTCTTCTTTATCCCATTATACTTTTCCTCATCTCTCTGCTATCTTTTCCCTACACAGTGGGTAAACAGTAGGTATTCATTCAGTGATTCTTGAATAAACCAGCAACAAACTAAAAGCAAACAGAAAACTACTAGTAGAATACACAGATATAGTTCAGTTTTTGGTTTTAGGTTTTTTTTTCTGTGTGTAGTACATGTCTGGACTTTCAATCCTCTATCCCCACTCCATCATTCAATTAGAATAAAATCTCTCCTCTAGAACTGTATAGTTCTTTCTGGCTGGGTCTCTTATCAAGGTGGGAAATTTGTGGTGAAAATGCTCTTTCCAACACTCTAAGCCTATTTCCTGACTCCCCCTAGTTTTATATGCAAAATAATCTGAAATTCTCTTTCTTAGATCTTTAATTTTGGTCAGCTATACACGATTCAAATCCTAGTTGTTCATATGAATCACCTCTAAAACTTTGCAAAAGTACAAATCCAAAGCCTCACCCCAACTTCACTCAGTTATCTGAGGAGACGGAGACTAAGAATCCATATTTTTCATAAGTTAACCTGCTCATCTTATGCAACTGACATTTCTTCTAACTTCAAATTAATTCCTCTGACTCTTAACACACATGAGGCTAGCTTCCTTCTCTACCTTTAGGCTCTTTTCCCAAATATTTACAGCCTCAGCTTATCTACTTCTCCCACTCTTTAAATGAGCTTATTACAACTTTGATCCTTTAAAATGCACAACTGCTACCGGGTGTGGTGGCTCACGCCTGTAATCTCAGCACTTTGGGAGGCAGAGGTAAGGCAATCACTTGAGCCCAGGAGTTTGAGACCAGCCTGGCCAACATGGCGAAACCCTGCTTTACTAAACATATAAAAATTAGCGGCCGGGCGCAGCTTGTAATCCCAGCACTTTGGGAGGCCAAGGTGGGTAGATCACCTGAGGTCAGGAGTTCGAAACCAGCCTGGCCAACATGGTGAAACCCTGTCTCTACTAAGAATACAAAAATTAGCTGGGCAGCTACCTGTAATCCCAGCTACTCGGGAGGCTGAGGCAGGAGAATCGCTTGAACCCAGGAAGTGGAGGTTGCAGTGAGCCGAAATTGCATCACTGCACTCCAGCCTGGGCACAAGAGCAAGACTGTCAAAAAAAAAAAAAAAATTAGCTGGGCATGGTGGTGCACACCTGTAATCCTAGCTACTCAGGAGGCTGAGGCATGAGAATCACTTGAACCCTGGAGGCAGAGGTTGCACAGAGCAGAGGCTGAGTCATTGCACTCCAGCTTGAGTGACAGAGCGAGACTCTGTCATAAAATAAAATAAATAAAACAGATGCACAACTCCATTACATGCACACACACACTCAAACACACATACATCTTTGAAGAACATGTAGATAAATATATACTATCAGGAAAGAGTTTACTAATTCACTCAACAAAAATGTACTGGCTATCAACTAAGGGCCAATCTATCTGTATCTCATTTCTTTATCTCTAAAATAAGGACAATAATCTCTTTTCAGAAAGCTACTGAAAGGTTGGATAATAAATGTCAGGTACTGATATGGTTTGGCTCTGTCCCCGTCCAAATTTCATCTTGGATTGTAATCCCCATGTGTGGAGGAAGTGACCTGGTGGGAGGTGATTGGATCATGGGGGTGGTTTCCCCCATGCTGTTCTCTCTTCACAGTGAGTCCTCATGAGTTCTAACGGTTTTAAAGTGGGCACTTTCCCCCTTTGCTCTCTCTCTGTCTCCTGCCACCATGAGAAGACGTGTCTTGCTTCCCTTCACCTTCCACCAAGATTGTAAGTTTCCTGAGGCCTCTCCAGCCATGTGGAACTTGAGTCAATTAAACCTCTTTCCTCTATAAGTTACCCAGTCTTGAGTTGTTCTTTATAGCAGTGTGAAAATGGACTAATACAGGTACTTTATTTGCCTAATAAATATAAGCAATAATATTTGTGCTCAAGTAAATATTTACAAAACTACTGTAGTTAGTAATCTGGTCAAGTAGGTAGAGCCCTGACAGTCCTCTATGTCAAGCTACTGTCCAGTTGAGTTCAAATGGAGAAAGGAAGAAGGATGCATATGGAGTTTGAAAAGCAAATTCCATATTTTAAGGTGCTCCATAGTTGGAAAAAACTACTGTAAATGATGAAAGCACAGATCAGCAAAATGTTCTTCACTAATGGGAATAGAGAAAATACAAAATTCTCAACAGAGGAAATATAACATTTATGTCTCAATAGCAGAGGCATAACATTTTATCTGATTAAAAAAAACCATATGTTAAGGTACAAATCTGTGCTGTACATTAAAAAAGATACAGAGGTGTTTAAGCACAGTAGTCCATTAGGAAATATGGCTTATAAGATCATTCCAGTGTCAATGTGGAGAAAATGCTGAGTTGATTAAGGGCAACCAGGTAAGAAGCTAATGAAGCCATCTAAGTGACTGGCTGATATAATTAGGGCCTGGAGTAAGCTGTGACAGAGAGGAAGTCCATCTTGAGATAATTACAAAACTGATAAGGGAAGGAAGAGAGGAGGAAAAACAGAGATTCCTTAAGGGTTTTAAGCTTGTCACACTGGTTGCCATTCACTAAGATAAAGTAGTACAGAGAAGAAAATATCTGAAAGAAAGGAATGTCTTTAATATAATAAACTGAGGACTATCTTAGCATATACCAACTTATATTCAAATCTATATAACAGAAAATCATTACATACAACTGCTTCAATAGGGTAATCTCTATATGAATGTGACAGATAGTGAAATTAATCTGAAATCATTCCAAAACATTTATTTAGTATTTACACTAAAGTTCTCAAGAAAATAAGAGAATTTCTGAGAAAATACACTGATTATTTTGCTCTTTGTGGCAAAACCCACCCCTTACCCTTAAGGAGGGGAAATCAAATATTTTTCTTTGCTAAAATCACTGGCATACAAATTTCAAACCACAGACTTAGTCAACTTCTAAAAACCAACTGCTTCTTTATATTTCCCCCTTTCAGCAAGGAACTAAAAGTATTTTACAGATGTTGCTACAGAATTTCCCTAGTCTGTTCTTAAGTCAGATGTTTAGGAAGCAACTACAATTCTTTCAGGTCACTAACACTGAAGTACTAAGAAACTATTAGGATCCTTAAATTATAGGTATCATCACAGCCAAAAAGTAAATGAAAAAAAAGAAAAAAAGACTTCGGGAAAAGAAAGAACAAATGAAAAACGAAAATGTGGCAAGGAGAAAGGAATTGGAAGATGTCACTTTGGTGAGGAATGGTAAATGCCAACACACATTACTTTAAGGACTATTTAGTTGAATTGTTGCCAACTATGGGCCTGCACTAAAAGGTACCCTAACGGTCCACACAGAAAGTTCAAATTTCAGCCAATTATAAAATTAGAATTGGAAAACACAGAGAACCCGACACATACAGAATCACATTCAGAAAATGTTGGGGCCACTACAGGTGTAGTGGCTTACGCTTGTAATCCCAACACTTTGGGAGGCCGAGGCAGGAGGACTGCTTGAGACCAGGAGTCTGAGAACCAGTCTGGGCAACATAGTGACACCCTCATCTCTACAGAAAAAGAAAATTATTTTCTAATTAGCCAGGCATGGTGGCATGCTCCTGTAGACCCAGCTACTTGGGAGGTGAAGGCAGAAGGATCATTTGAGCCCAGGAGGTAGAGGCTGCAATGAGTTATGATCATACCACTGCACTCCAGCCTAGGTGACAGAGCAAGATCCTATTGGAAAGGAAAGGAGAAAGACAGGAGAAAGGACAAAGAAGAAAGGAGAAAGGAAAGGGGAAAGAGAAAAGAGGAAAGGAAAAGAAAAGGAAAAGGAAGGAAAGGAAGAGAAAAGAAAAAAAAGAAGAAAAGGTTCCAAATGAAAAACACAGGGAGTCACACAAACAGTCAGAAAATTCAGACACCTCTTTATCCCCGAGGAAAAAGTGGCCTCTGGGACAGGAAGGGACCAATGGCCTTCTTCAGACTTCTGTGACCAACAGTTGTACTTATTCTACAACTACATAACAATAGACACTGTGGCTACTGAAGCAGAAAGTGCACCATCACTGCTCCTCTGGCTTGTCACACTCCTTCCCTATAGCCAGGCATTCATCTAGGACTCTCAGAATCATTCCACACTGACATCCTGCCAAGAATTAGCTTTCAAAAAGAAAACACATCAAGTTGTGTGCAGGAAGTGGAGGGCAGAGGTTATGTTTTCTGTTCATGTATCCCAATTTCTAGAACAGTGTCTGTCTGGCTGCATAAATTATCAAATGAAACAGTCATGGACCTCAAGAGGGGAAAGAGTAACCTCAGATGGTAAATCCAGTGGGCACTTTTCAGTTTTATCTTACTTTGCTTATTCCATCAATGGCTTCCTATCTCACTCAAAAAAAGCAAAGATTTTACAGTGGCCTTCAAGACTACAGTAACTTGCCCCTGTCCTCCAACTTTAATCTTCTACTGTGCTCTCCTTCACTCACCCTGCTCTAGCTGTCTTGCTTGTTCTTGGCAACCAGGCATGCCCTCAAAAGGTTTTTGCCCCTGTTGTTCCCTTTGTTGGGACTCTCCCCGCCATCCCCACATGGCGGTTTACCAGTTTCAAGTTTGTACTCAAGAGTCACCTTCTCTGTAAGAGCTTCCCTAACCACTCAATTTATAGCAGTCCTCCCTTAAACCCCCTCCTCAACCCTCATACTCTTCAGAGCCCTGGCTTGCTTTATTTTTATCCATAGCATTTACCACCATCTAACATACTATACATTGAACTTAATTTTTTTATTGTTACCTCTTCTCCAACTAGATAAGTTATAAGGGCAGGAGTTTTTGTCTGAACCTAGAACAGTGCCTGGCCCAAGGAGGAGGAAGCAGCCAGAGGATGGAGCAGAGAAGGAAATTAGAACAGGGAAGACTGTCCCCTTCCCATCTGTGCTTCACCTCTTCCAAATGCATCCGGCTTCTCCTCCTCTGCTTGCCCGCCCCCTTCTTTTTTCTTTTCTTTTCTTTTTTTTCTTTGAGACAGAGTGTTGCTCTGTGACCCAGGCTGGATGCCATGGAGCGATCTCGGCTCACTGCAATCTCCATCTCCTGGGTTCAAGTGATTCTCCTGCCTCAGCCACCCAAGTAGCTGGGATTACAGGTGCCCGCCACCATGACCAGCTAATTTTTTGTATTTTTAGTAAGACAGGGTTTCACCATATTGGCCAGGCTGGTCTCAAACTCCTGACCTCAAGTGATCCTCCTGCCTCAACCTCCCAAAGTGCTAGGATTACAGGTGTGAACCACCATGCCCGGCCTGCTTGCCCCTTTTTAAGTGTTTAGACTTTTCTCCACAGTCTCAACATATTCTCCTTGCATAAACTCATTCACAATAGAAATTTCAATGATTTACCTAAACACAAACAACTCCCTCCCAAATCTACTCAAGGCCAGACCTTTTCCCTCACACTAGATCCTCACATTCAGCTAGCTACTAGAAAAAATCTGACCACCTAAGCTTCTCCTATCCACCCCTCCTCTCTGTTCTTACTCACACTGCCCCAACTGACTAATCAAATCTCTTGATTAGATTATTATTCTGTGAGGCAAGAGAGTGTGGTTAAGAGAATAGGCTTGCTATCAGAAAGACCTACATTCAAGTTTCCACCTCCACCTCTTCTTTGGTAGAGCTAACTGTGTGAGCCAGGACAAGTTATTTTATTTATTCTCTCAGGGTTTCAGTTTCCTCACCTGTAAAATGGGATAGTATTAGTGAAAATCAAAACAGCACTTTACTTGGAAAAAAGCATTCAGGTGCTCCTCAAAACCTATTGGCTCTTATTTCAAAGACAATTTAAATAATATCAGTTTCTCCTTATTCTTGATCTATTCTTATTTTTATATCTCCTTCCTTCTTTCAGAGGGAAGGTATATTTGCATACATACATAGATGATCTCACATTCTAATGACAAAAAGAGGGAGCAAGCTAAAGAACAAGTTAGGCATAACTTTTGGAATAACTCAATTTGGGCCTTAGTAGGATCAGATTTTTATGGGACATTCCATTTGATTACAAACTCTAGCAATCAGTCTTTCATTTATAGCTTTAAAAAGGTTCTTCCATTCCATTCAGTAAAGTTCCATTCACAGGTAAGACAATATCATTTGACATCAATATATAATGTCAGCCAAAGTACTGGCAGGGAAAGGAGAAAGACTGCATAAAGAACTGTCTCTACATATTTCTCATTGTTTCTTGGCAGGACTATGTCATTATGGCAAAATTAGAGCTCAAAGCGATAGGTAGTAGCTACATGATTCATAAGTGTAGCTTGGAAATGCTCTTTCAGAAATCCAGATTCAGGGACTTGGCATCTTTGATGCTATACAGTTAGTAAACCAAATGTGACCAAAACAGAATGATATATATGTTCATTAGTATTCAGCTAAAATACTTAATCTGATAAATCTCTGATTAGCAAGCAATAATGATCCTAAATATTATTAAAAAACAATACCACATAAATATTATTTATTTATGACAAAAAGAGGTTTGCGGGGGAAAGCTCTTAGAATTATTATCAGCATTTATTTCTGAATTAATACTAATGCACATTTAACAATTAGATTAAAACTAGAGAGGCACTGGAAAGAGCATACATAGTCTTTGGAGTTAAACACACCTTAATTTAAATACTAATTCTATCTCTCGTGAGCTAATTGAGCAGGTTACTTAAATTCTCTAAGCCTATTTCCTCCTCACCTATAAATGGAGATAATACTACCCAACTGACAGGGTTATTTAAGAGATCAGTGATGATACTGTATAAATTAACATATTTATACAATTGTACATATTATAAAGTAATAATATTGTATAATTGGCTATATGACATATAGTTGCTCAATAAATGGTTAATTACTACTTTTCAAATAGAGCTGACTGAACAAAAAAAATCACTAAATAGTCATAAAGGACACTCTACGGTCAATTTTGACCCTAATGACTAAACTACATAGAGGTCAAAACAGCTAATAAATCTAAAACAATCCACTTTTGGTTTTTAAATACTTACACTTATTTTTGCAGCAAACTAACTAAATCCAGGTGAAGGCTATGAATAATGGAAACAAAAGTTTGGCTATGTTCAAACCAATCTTTTAAGAGTAAGTTATTTTCCCAATACATTAATAATTTAAGAAAATGTTACAGTCCCCACAACAATTAACAGAATGTACCCTGAGGTCCACCTCTATCTTGCTGTTATATACCCAGTGTCAATACAGTGTCTGGCACATACTAGGAACCTAGCAAATATTTACTTGCGGTCTACATACACTTACTTAATATTACTCCAGAGTAGTGATCCAATACCAGAAAAACAACCCAAAGTAATAAAGGAGCATATTTGAAAAGTAGTTTTAATAGAAAATTCATCAGAAATTTCTTAGTCTCTAAAAAGGCCTTATTAAACCACTAGCATGGGACCACTGTGTAAAGATAAGTCAAAATCAGAGCATTACTTGAAGAAAAGTTCATCAGTTGGTAGATAAGGAGGAAAATCAGACAAAATGAAAGTCATCAGTGACAACTTTCAAAGAGCTAATAAGAGGAGCTACAACTCTACAAATAAAAACAAAGATATATATTCATAATAAATTGGAGGAAAGATTTAAAATAACCAAGGGATCCTAAATATTTTCCAAGTCTGTTCACTCTTATCATCCACCTAAGAATAGGATTTGCTCTAGTTGATCAGATTCAGTTTACTTTTACTGATTTTTTATTCTTTTCCGCCCCCCCTCCCCCAATTATGTCACCCAGGCTGGAGTGCAATGGCGCAATCTTGGCTCACTGCAACCTCCACTTCGTGGGCTCAAGCCATCCTCCCATCTCAGCCTCCCGAGTAGCTGGGACTACAGGTACACACCACCCCACCCGACTTTTTTTTTTTTTTTTTGAGACTGAGTCTCGCTCTATTGCCCAGGCTGGAGTGCAGTGACGCCATCTTGGCTCACTGCAATCTCCACCTCCCCGGTTGAAGCAATTCTCCTGCCTCAGCCTCTGAGTAGCTGGGATTACAGGCGCCTGCCACCATGCCCGGCCAATTGTTGTATTTTTAGTTTGTTTGTTTTTGTAGAAACTGGGTTTCACCATGTTGCCCAGGCTGGTCTCGAATTCCTAGGCTCAAGCGATCTGCCCGTCAGGGCCTTTCAAAGTGCTGGGATTACAGGCATGAGCCACCGTGCCCAGCCTTTTACTGGTTTTCGATTGTGTGCTATGCACCGTAGAAAGCATATGAAAAATAGAGGAGGTTCGAACTGATGCAGAAGGAAGTCACGTGCACTAAGCTACTACATAATACATATCTGGAACCAATACAAGAACCTGATCCAATGTCCACTCTAGTCCTCTTTTCCATCTGTGCCCCTTCTACGAGTTTGGTTATAGACTTAAGCACCCTTCCATTTTCAAAATTTAAGTACCCACAACTTGAATTCTCAAGTTATTTTATCTTTCTTCTCTTAAAAAAAAATTTTAAGGGGTTAGTTTTCAGCATCTTCGATTTTACTAGATACGGTATGCACAATGTTAAAGACAAGCTCCAATAAAAATTCATGTGTACCTTTAAAAGGTTTGTGAAGCATTTAAAAAATTTTTAAAAACACAAATTCTTCTTGGAACAATGAAGATAACGAACATCTGCTGGTTCCCTAAATGAGCTGTAACTTTAAGATGGGCAGCAACTAAAGGGCTTCAGCTTTGCCAAAACGTGGAGAGGCTGCCTTGCAGTGGGCTCGCAGTGATTTTAAAATGTTATTCTTCTCGTCTCGATTTATGTTTTTCTCCCTCTCAAAGTTAAACTTAAATGTCGTTGGAAACGTAATTTGGTAATATTCTGATGTCATTTCCTTCCGTTTTTAAATTTGTAACGAAATAAAAATATTTGTTCGTTCTCAGAATGAAAGTCTTCCACACACAAAAATTAAGCATGGAGTGCAATAAGGCCAATCGAATAAAGCTGCATCCGACCTTTTAAAATATGGAATAACATTTTTCCCTTCTCCAGAACTCCTGACTACTGACACAGGACAATGCCTGAAGTATGAAGCACAGACACGGAAACACCGGATCCGAAAGACTGGAGACCGAGACAGCAAAGGGAGGTGGAGCGGAGTGCTGATCTCGGCTCCTCCAAAACTCGTATTGTGAATCTATGACACGGGACAATGAAATGTGAGCAAGGACAAGCTTACACAGCATCATAATGTTAATTTGAAGACGGTTTTCCGGTTGATGAGGCAACGAAAGGCTGAAAGACCCCAAAGTTAAAGGAGCCCCAATTTTGCCCGAGAAAACGTAGAGCTAGGAGGGCGGTGACCAGTTTTCCCAGACTTACCCCTACGCACTCCGAGATGCTGAAAGTGGGACCCCTGCTCCTGTTGGTACAGGAGGCCTCTGCACCCTGCTTGGACCAAGCTGACCCTGCCCTCCAAGACCAGGCCTGGCCAGACCCTCCCGCCCCGGGCCGGGTCCCCAGCCCCGGTCAGGCCAGCAGAGCCTTCGTCTCCTCCTGCCTCAGCTGGGTCAGAGCAGGGCCCCTGAAGACTGGCGATCCCGCGCCCGACTACCTTGGTCGTCCGGATATGCTCCATCGCAAGGAGACGTCAGCCGGCAGCCGGTCTCACAGGCGTACCATAAGGCTAGAGAAACAGGGCGGTGACAGCGACACAGAGCAAGCAGCAACTCCCTCCGCCAGCCAGCGCCGCGGGTCCGTCTGCCGGCCCCGGTAGCGTCAGCGGCGCAGGCGCAGCCGGTGAGCGCCGTCTCCTAGAAACACTTCCCCAAACCCCGCGGCCTCCCGGGGAACTTGGGGCAGGCAGGCAGAGCGTCTGCGGACCGAGAGCGGCTTGCTGGTTCGTCCCGGACAGCGGCGAATCCCACAGCGCCCCCTGCTGGAGGAGGCCGATACTGCTCACCACCCCACCCGAAGCCGTCTTCGTCATCCTGCCGAGCGGACGCGCGGGGCGGTCGGGGAGGAAGACTGCGTGAGAATGGATCCCGAGTAAAGGGCTCTTGTGGGGTAAGGGCAAGACTGGAAGATGTTCTGAAGTCCATCGCCATACCAATGGACAGCACCAAATTTAGTTTGAGCTGCAGTTCTACTCATAAGAATGTATTCTAAGGAAATAATCAGATTTAGAGTTATTATTCTAAGGAAATAACCAAATAAGGAAACCAGCCTTACTTGAAACAATCAATTCTCCAATCCTACGGATTCCTTATGTAAAGTATGATGATTAGCCAGTCCTCAATCTGGTCTGGTGTCAGAGTCCCGCCTCCTACCTCAATTTCATACGATGTTAGCACCAGCATTCATTAAAACTCATCCTGTAGAGGGATATCACATAACGAAAATGTTAATGCTGCATTACTGAGTGAAGAAAAAACTGACTATGGAACAAGTTCAATGTAGCTGTGTTCTGTAATTTTTATTTATGTAAACAAAAAGTTTACATTTCTGGGTGAGGGTTACAGGTAATTTTTGTTAGAACACGTCTAATGTGGTACTTCTCAGCCTGGAGTGAGTTTTCTCCCCGGGTGACATTTGGTAACATCTGGAGATATTTTTGGTTGTCTCAAATGGTGGTGGTGGCGGGGGCGGCGGCGGGGGGCAACTGGTGGGTGGAGGCCAAGTCGCAAATCTGCTGCTGAACACCCTACTAGGCACCAGACGAACCCCCCAACTACAAGGAATTATCCGGCCCAGATATGACAACAGTGCAGAGGTTGGGAAACCCTGCTCTGTGCCAGACGCGGTGGTTCACGCCTGTAATCCCAGCACTTTGGGAGGCTGAGACGGGCGGATCACTTGAGGTCAGGAGTTCGAGTCCTGACTCTCGAACTCTGCTCTACGTTTTGTAAGTATTCTGTACCAAGCGGGTTAAGGTTTGTAATCTTCATCTTTCTTACTGTGATTGGTGTTAGAAAAGGCTAACATCTAAATTTTCTCTTATAATTAAAAATTTTGTTTCACTTATTTGTTTCATTTTGTTCAAGTTGTCTTGGCTTGTTTTGTTTTGAGTGCCTACTATGTTTCAGATAGATTGCCAAAGCAATGGAGATGGTTATTAAACACAACAGCCTTTGTGGTGGAGTTACTGACTCCTCTAAGCTAAATATGTAATAAGAGTTACATTAAACCACCTAGAAACCAACCTTAGTACAGTATCACATCCACCCCCTCCCCCCGAAAAAGAACCCACAAATCCTGCTCAGAAAAAAAAATATATATATATATACGTGTATATATATATACACGTATATATATATATGGAGCGAGAGAGAGAGAGAAAAGTAATGTAGGTCTTTACTGAGGATTGCTTTTTGAGAAAACAGAAAGAGGTGAATTGTATAGCATACAGCAAGACTTTCTTAATAAAACTTTTTATATCATTTTCCTCCCAATTTACATCTTCCTCCTTCCCCATTCCCCTACAGATCATCCTCCCTCTTCTCATCTCCTCACTTCTTGTGTCCTCTCTTTACCAGTTCTCACAGAGAGGCAATCATAATGATGTCAGGTGACCAAATGTACTGAGTGCTTTACGGGTATTCTGAGGAAAATGCTATTGCTTTCCTTATTTTAGAGATGAGACAAGCGAGACACAATGAAGTGAAGTAACTTGCCCAATATCACATAGCAGATAAAGCCAAGATCCATGTTATAAAGCCAGACAGGCTGATTTCAGAGTCTGTATTCTTAACAACTGTTTTACATTGATTTGCTTCTCAAAATCCATATTAAAGTTCTATTTATGTTAATATGATAGGCTAGAAAATTACCTAGCTTTACAGAAAGAAAGTAAAATAACAGACAAAATATTAAATGACGTTTCTTTGACTCGAGTTGAATACTCTTGCACTAGATAGAATATTCCTTATGGTTAAATCTGGCAATCACTGAGTTCCATTATTTTTCCTCGACACATCTCTTTAGAGGTCTCCAGATGCTTCTAGTAGCCTTTTCTTCTTTTGCTCCAGTTTGCACTTGTGTTCTCTGAGCCTACTGAATGGATATTATCCTGGGACTCTCCTCACCATGGGCCTGAGAAATGTGTTGGTTACTTGTGCTGAATTTTTAGATCCTGTGGTTTATCTTTCTCGATTTACTTACTTGCATTGTTTTATTTTGATGTAGTATATTCTGTATTAACTTCCTGAGAAAGGGTGAATGGAGCATAAATCCTTGACGGGAAGTTTGGCTGGGTCTAGAATTCTATAATTTTAATTAGGATTTTGAAAGCTCCCAGAGACGTATCCTGACTTTCATTGCAGTTGTTCAGAAATCCGATGGCATTCCGATTTCCCTTTAGGTGTCGCTTCTACTTTCTCAGGATGCTTTTTGGATCCCTTTATCTCCAATGGTCTAAAATTTCAACATAATAAACCTTAGCTTTCTTGTTTATTTTTCTGCCCAGTGTTTTGAGCTCTGTAATCTGAAAACATAAGTCCTTCAATTCTGGGACATTTTCTTGTATTATTTCTGTAATAATTACTGTTTCGTTCTTTTTCCTTCTTCCTTTTTCTTTCTTCCCTTTTTAAATTTTTTTTATTCTTCTCACCTGTCTTCTCTCCCTCATCTTTCTTCTTTCCTATTTCCCTCCTGTCCTTTCTCCTTTCTTTTTATTTTGTTTTTATTTATTTATTTATTTATTTTTGAGACAGGGTCTCACTGTGTCACTGAGGTTGGAGTGCAGTGGCACGATCTCGGCTCACTACAGCCTCAACCTCTCAGGTTCAAGCAATCTTCCCACCTCAGCCTCCTGAGTAACTGGGACTACAGGCGTGCACCACCAAGCCTGGCTAATTTTTGTATTTTTTGTAGAGACGGGTTTTTTCCATGTTGCCCATGCTGGTCTCAAACTCTCAGGCTCAAGTGATCTGCCTGCCTCAGCCTCCCAAAGTGCTGGAATTACAGATGTGAGCCACTGTGCCCAGCCCCTTTCTTTTTTCAGTAGAAATTCCTGGTCTGACTCCCTAATTTTACTATTCTTTCACTCCTATTTTTAAAGAATTTACCTTTCTAATCTACTCTCTAGGAAATTCTTAATACTTCATTGTTTCTAATATTTTTAGAATACTCCATTATTTCTAATATTTTTAATTGCTGCAATTATATATATGTGTGTATGTGTGTGTATGTATATATATATACACATATACATGCACATACATATATAATTGTAGACAAACCTTGTGCTCAGATCTTGGATTCTTCTTTTTTTTACTTTTTTGTCTACTGAGCACAAGGTTTGCCTCCCAAAGTGCTGGGATTACAGGCATGAGCCACTGTGCCTGGCTTATATTTTTAATTTCTAAGTGTTTTCACTTTAAATAGACTTTATTTTTATTTATTTATTTATTTTTTAGAGGTGAGGTCTCACTATATTCCCCAGGCTGGAATGCAGTGGCTGTTCATAGGTATGATCATAGTGCACTACAGCCTCAAACTCCTGGGCTCAAGCAACCTTCCTGTCTCAGCCTCCTGAGTAGCTGGGAATACAGGTATGCTGTACCACAAGATGCTCCAGGCTCATCTTGCATCTTTCCCACCCCAGCCCTAGAATCATCCATTTCTCCAAGGAGCCCTGGTTCCTTTTATTGGAAATGATATTAGAATCCAAGATCTGTTCTGAACCCAAGATGACCTAACTGGAAAAAAAAAAAGTATCCAAAATCTGAGCACAGGGTTTGTCTACTAGAATGTTATTGTTTCTAAGTGAAGAGATCTTTTTGGTTACATACATTTTCCCATTTTTCTTTGTTTTTCAGTTTGTTCATTTATTTGTTTTCTAGCCTCCTGCTCTGATACATGTAAGAGCTCATCTCTGCTAGGTGAATAATAGTTTTCATTTATTTATATATTTCTTGTAATTTTTGCTTCCTGAACCCTATTCCTTTTAGGTTCTCTCTACGTTTGCTGTTTTGTTCTCTGACTTTGATGTCAGAAGTGATCCCCCAATATCTAATCATCTTTAATGGTTCTTTCCAGCAATAAAATGCTGATTGGAAACTTACTCTTTATAGGAGAATTTGCCTATTGTTAAGCTTCATTATTGAATGATGGGGTAGGGGCTTGGTACTTTTGTTGGGGGTCCCTACATCATTATTTGAAGACCCTGTGCATGTGAAGGGCACAGGGAGCTCTGGGAACAGATGTCCTGTTAGCAGCAGTAGCTGAGTAGAAGCCCCAGTCAGGTACCATATATAGGATCCAGATGATCCAGGCCATCTGCTTCTCTGTCGCCAGCTCTCTCCTTGGTGATTACTGCAAGGAACAAAGAGACCCATTTCCCCTCAATACAAGGGGGGGAAATGAAGAGACATTGGAAAGAGAAGAGGTTCATTCACTAATATTTGTTTTATTGTTAGTAATATTTATAAAGCACACGATCCAGTTTCAGAGGATTCAATATGCACCTGTGTTCCTGCATTCCTATCCTTCCCTTTAAAAATGTTGACATACAATAAAATTCATCAGATTAAGCATTTTCTGCTGCCTGATCTCATCAATTATGCCAAGAGCGCACTTAATACAGTTACAATTCAATTGAGTAGTCCACTGCAACTTACAAACTAATCTGAAGGAAGATAATCAGGAAGAGATCTGTTTTTAGGGTTAGTTAGACTGGTGAATATCAAAATACCAGTGTAATCACTGACCACAAGAAAGCAGATGGGAATGAAGGTCGGCATGTTCTCTTCCTATAAAGCTTGGGGGGAGGTCACATTACAGTTGAGAAGATTGCTTAGTTAGCATGAATTCAGAGCAGGGGCAACTAGCTGCATGATAGGAGAGGCTGTTGCCATTCAGCAAAGATGTCGATGCATTAGTCAGCCTATAAGGATGTACCAACCACAAGAAAAGGCAGGAGGGGCTCTGGGCCAGGCAGGCCTCTGGAGGCAGCCCTGAAGTTTCATTATTTGAGGGAAATATTAGATTTCCCTAAACTAGGCCTCATTATTGAACAATCCTCCCTCTAAGGGCCCTATTCTCTCTTTAGATATGCCATTTCATCTGCTAGGTTCATATCAAGATGTGGTATAGAAGCTATGCTGTCTTCTTAAGGAGACATATCTGTAACTTAATTAATTTTGTTTTAATGTATATATTTATAATTTCCTTTATCATCCAACTTCTAGGAGACATCAGGTTTTTTCTTACATGTGCCTACAAAAACAACTTAAAATAGTGACATGACTAATAATTGATGATTTTAATAAAACATCATTTTCTTAATTGACTTTGCATTTAAAGATGGAGTTTTTTTCACAAAAAGTTAAAAGTTAAAAATTCACAAAAAGCATCAAAGAAACTATTATTACGGTTTGAAATATTGAGGAATCAGATTTTTTTTTTTTTTTTTGAGACAGAGTCTCACTCTGTTGCCCAGACTGGAGTGCAGTGGCGCCATCTCAGCTCACTGTAAGCTCTGCCCCCTGGGTTCAAGCCTCAGCCTCCTGAGTAGCTGGGACTACAGGTGTGCGTTACCACACCCAACTAATTTTGTATTTTTTAGTGGAGACGGGGTTTCGCCATCTTGGCCAGGCTGGTCTCATACTCCTGTACTCAAGTGATCTGCCCACCTCGGCCTCCCAAAGTGCTAGGATTACAGGCATGAGTCACCGTGTAATCAGAGTTTTCTGCATTTGTTTCTCTGTAATGTTTAATGCTTATTTTTACACTACTAAAAAAAAAAATGAAAAGTCCCCCATAAAAGGCACAAGAGATATTTGATATTTTGATTATTATGTAAGAAAATATTTTACATTTAACAATAAAATATTGGTGCTTTTTTTTGAGGGGGAGGCTTAAACAACAGAAATTTATTGTCTTGCAATTTTTTTTTTTTTTTTTTTACTTTAAGTTCTGGGATACATGTGCAGAATGTGCAGGTTTGTTACATATGTATTAATGTGGCATGGTGATTTGCTGTACCTATCAACTCATCATCTAGGTTGTTTTGTTGTTGTTGTTGTTGTTCTTGTTTTGAGATGGAGTCTTGCTCTGTCGCCCTGGCTGGAATGCAGTGCACAATGATCTCGACTCACTGCAACCTCTGCCTCCTGTGTTCAAGCGATTCTCCTGCCTCAGCCTCCTGAGTAGCTGGGACTACAGGCACGTGCCACCACGCCCAGCTAATTTTTTGTATTTTTAGTAGAGACGGGGTTTCACCTTGTTAGCCAGGATGGTCTTGATCTCCTGACCTCATGACCCGCCTGCCTCGGCCTCCCAAAGTGCTGGGATTATAGGCATGAGCCACCGCACCCTGCCGGCCCATCTAGATTTTAAGCCCTGCATGCATTAGGTATTTGTCCTAATGCTCTCCCTCCCCTTGCCCCCTAACCCCTGACAGGCCCCAGTGTGTGATGTTCCCCTCCCTGTGTCCATGTGTTCTCATTGTTCAACTCCCACTTATGAGTGAGAACATGTGGTGTTTGTTTTGCTGCTCCTGTGTGAGTTTGCTGAGAACGATGGCTTCCAGCTTCATTCATGTCCCTGCAAAGGACATGAACTCATTCTTTTTTACGGCTGCATAGTATTCCATGGTGTATATGTGCCACATTTTCTTTATCCAGTCTATCATTGATGGGCATTTGGGTTGGTTCCAAGTCTTTTGCTATTGTAAATAGTGGATGCTTTTATAATTATGTTTACTGTTTACCAGCGAATGGAATATTATAAAAACAATCACAATTCCTAATCTTGGTGCTTCTTAAGTAAGCATAAATCATTAAAAGAGTAAGAATATTTCACTTGATTTCGTTTCTTGGCTTTTATTTCTAGGAGTTTTATGGAAGAAGGTGAAGTCTATGATTAGAATTCTCTGTGAAATCAAAGATATCTGAATTCAGATCTCATTTCTGCCACTTTCTAGCTGTGAATTTAGTCAAATTATTTAACTTCTCTAACTCTTGATGTCCTTATCTGTAAATAGTGGTACTTATTATTATGTTATCCATCGAGTTATTTGTACAGGTTAATGAAATAATGAACAGAAGTACTTAGCATAGTAGCTGGCCTCAGTAAGTGCTCAATAGCTGGATATAGCGGCCTGTGCCTATAGTCCCAGCTATTCAGGAGGCTGAGGCAGGAGCAATCAGAGCTCACTCAGCTCACTTGAGCCCAGCAGTTCGAGGCTGCAGTGAGCTATGATTGCACTATTGCACTCCAGCCTAGGTGACAGAGGAAGACCCCCATCTCTAAAAATAATAATAATAAATAAACGCTCAATAAATAATAGTTGTGTGTATGTACATGTTAAGCAGAATAAATCCTAGAGTTCCCAGAAATATCTAGATACCTGTTCATCCTCATTCTAGATCTTCACCATGGAGTTCAGAAATGTGCTTGGATCAGGCTGTGTTCATTTGGGGAGACTGAACTTGTCTCAGGATGAAATTTGTCTGAATGCACTGTATACTGTATTCAAGTGATCACATTATGTATTCTACACCTCTACAATTGAGGAGGTACACCTGGCCCAAGGAAGTGCACATGTCCAGGTTATACTCATGCTGGGCTGGAGGAAGACATACTAGTATTATGTTTCCATAAGGTTGGTGTGATGCTCACTCTTTCAGGATCTAGGGGTTCAGAGACTTCTCATTCTGTCTTTAAAAAGGTTACTAGCCATTTTTTTTTTCTAAGTGTTCTTCTCTCTAAATCCTTTAGATAAGTAAATCTTGATGATTTAGCCAAGTGGTATCTGTGTCTGGGTTTTTGCACTTGCTATTGACATTGGCCGACACAGTGGTTAGTCATGCTCTAGTCTACGTGACCACTTTATTGAACACTGGGTTCTGTGGGGTGCGAGCAGACAGTATCTTTCTTTTGCTCCACCGCTACCCGTCAAGCCTGCTTTGTTAGCTGTCTCTTCACCTCTCCTCAATAGGAGCTTGAGCTGATCCTGGAGAAGTACCTGTTTCTCTCATATTTTAGAATAATCTGACATATATACATCAAAATGTATCCAGTTCAAAGCTTCTCCTTTTCCCTATACCACCCAGGTTTGATGACAGTAGGATGGAGGTGGGAAGGGGTAGGATAATCTGTTTTGACCGTCTTGGCCCACTTTCTTCCTGCTTGCTTTCTAGTTCCTACTTTGGCTCCCCGAGCATCAGGTCTTACTTGACAAAACCTTTTATAATCTGGCATCACTGATTTGTGTGCAGCAGATGCCTGAATGCCTCCTCTTTCTCCCTTGGACAACTCGGTCAATTACTTAACCCTTCATCCAACCTCTGGGGCTTGCAGAATGCCTTAATTCCCTGAAGTAGGTGCAGCTCTCTCTAGTTCATTTCTTACAAGCTGACTCTTGGTTTCTGGTATACACAAGGCTTGGCTACTCCTGTTTTTCTGGATTCCCTTGAAACTTGTCTGTGTCTGTACAATAACTCTGTGTTCCCACACCTCCACCATATATGCACACACTTATGCTTTAACTACCTTGAGAGAGTTCCTATTCTTAGCAATAAAAGAGGTCTAATTAGATTATGGGGAAACTGCTCAGAGCAAAGGGAATTGGGCAGGCTTAGGGAACTTTCATCCATGAGATGGAAAAGACATGAATATACTCCTGCTTCATGGAGGTGGACATCTGTCTAGTGACCAGAATATGTGTATCCGTCAAGCACAATGACTTGTTTCCATGAAAGGTGAGAGCAATAAGTGCAGATATATTGTTCCTCTTTGGCTCCCATTTTTTTGAGACTACATGTTGACCACTTCCTTTCTGTTGGCATGTTTCAAGGCAATTAGATAATAGGTTGTTGGTGGCATTTTTATTGTTATATTCCAGTCCTATATATATTATTGACCTTTGCCAATCTTGGATATTTCCTAGGTTTCCTCAGTAATGCATGTAAAATTCATCTTTTGGGGTAAGCTCCTACTAAAAAGGTATACTACATTTAGTTATGAATAATAAAGATTCAGCTCTAATGGACTAAACATAGAAACTGATTTTTCTTTAATTTAAAAGAAATCTGAAGGTAGGTAGTATAGGGTTGGTATGGTGCTTCTACAGTATACCATCACGGACCTAAGCTCATACTATTTTTTTGTGATACCCTCCTTTGCATATGACTTCCATTCTTAAAGTCACTCATGGACCAAGATGGCTATTGGAGATCCAGCCATTGTGTCTAAGTTCCAGGCAGTAGGAAGAAAGGAGAAGAAAGTCAAAACAGATGTATGTCAGCTATCTGTGCCCAAGAAAATGAGTGATTCTGGAAGTCTTATCTCATGTCTCCTACCCACCTCTACCTACAAAGGAAGCTGGAGACATACAGTTGTTTATCTGGTTAGTTTGCCACTTTGGAGAAAACTGAGGTTTTAAGGAAGGAAGGAAAGAATAAATATTGGTGGCCAGAAGATAGCATCCATCGTTTATCTTATGTTGACATTGCTTAGTTTCTCTTCTCAGTCTTCCTTATCCACTAAAGTTGTCAAGTCATAAAAGCAACTTTTTCAGGTCCCATCTCTGCCAATAGGAAGGGTGTATTTCAAAATAAATGACTATAGTTTGAATTAAATACATTTAGCTTTATGGATAACTCCTTACATTTATTTTTCTCATTTATTGGGTGATGAGTGAAAAAATTCATCAGGAAATAGACAATTACTGTTCTGACCTGTGATTGGGAACTTTTGTTTTAGCTTTAAGCTTTTTCCCCTTAACTTTTTAGTTTGAAAATTTCAAGCCTACAGAAAAATTATAAAATTATTACAATGAACACCCATATACCTTGTTTTGACAGTCATCCTATAACTTGCATTATTGATTTATCTCTCTGTATACATTTGGTTGTTGTTGTTGTTGAATCACTTGAGAATTTAATGAATTTTTAAAGTGGAAGGACACTACTTAAATATTTAAAACCCTAAAATATTTAAGACCTTTTCTGAGAATAATTTTCAAGATAAAGACTGTGATTGAAGGCAAATGGTTACATGTAATTTCTAAAAGATAACCTCTCTTCTGGATATTTCAGAGGACCAGAACTGGAGATAATACAGACTCCTTTCAATAGACTTCAGATTCCCACTTCCTTTCTGTCTTAGAACCTCTGCTGAGAGAGGTTCTCAAATGGTTATCCTGATCTGAACACCCCCACCAAAGCAAACCTATTTTAGATATATTAATGCAAACACAAATTAGAAGTTTTAGCCTGGGCAACACGGCAAAAACCCATCTTTACAAATAAACAAATTAGCCGGGCATGGTGGTGGACACCTTCATGTAGTCCTAGCTACTCGGGTGGCTGAGGTGGGAGGATTGCTTGAGCCAGACAGGCAGAGGTTGCAGTGAGCCAAGATGGCGCCACTGCACTCCAGCCTGGGCACAAAGCCAGACCCTGTCTCAAAAAGGAAGAAAAAAAAAAAAAAGAAAATTTTTTACAGTGCTATTTCTGTTTGGATAATTCAGTTTGATTATGACATTAACAATGTCATCATCCTGCTGGCAAATCAGCAAAAGATGCAGTTCTCTAATACAATGCTTACAATATAAGAAGCAAGGAAAGACAAAATGGCTTACTCTGGAATTTAGAATCTGAAGCACTTGCTTCATCCTTGGAAGCAGCAATTCACATAGAACTGACACATAGGTTCAAGTCCTCTAATGTTAAAAAGAGTAATATTTGGAAGATCCTTTGGGATAGGATTTGTTACTCTACCTAGAGTAGGTCAGGAAGGTTAAGCCAGATTCCAGTGCTCCATGGTTCTGCTCGGTTGCAGACAGGATTTAGGCTTATGTATGCGTAATGCTCAGTTACTGCTATTTTACTGTTTTCCATTCACTAACCAAACCATTGAGCTTACTGAAAACTGATTTCTTTGGAGTTTCATTTCTGTAGAATGTAAGGATGTAATTTCTTTCTTCACTAATAGGACAAGTGGCACAAGGTATATGAGATGAGAAGGGGTCTCCGAGATCTAGTCTTATACTTAGTGCATCTAGTGGTAGATTGCAATACTGCTCATCAAATATTCCAGATTTTGTCTCTGCAGTGCTCCTCCTTGAGTGATTTGGGGATTTATTACTGTAGTATAACTTAAAATATTCTGCCAGATACAAGGCAAGAAATGCTACACTAAAATTTTGATAAAACAAAGTTGAAAGGATAGTTTGCTTGTTAATTGGAATGGCTTCCCCCAAAACCCAAACTTTAATCTAAGTCAGATTTCCTTTATTTCTTTTATAAACGTTCAGTTTCAAAACAGTTATAGATGTGGCTGGGCACGGTGGCTCACGCCTGTAATCCCAGTACTTTGGGAGGCCGAGGCAGGCAGATCACAAGGTCAGGAGATTGAGACTATCCTGGCCAACATGGTGAAACTCTGTCTCTACTAAAAATATAAAAATTAGCTGGGCATGGTGGCGCATGCCTGTAATTTCAGCTACTTAGGAGGCTGAGGCAGGAGACTCGCTTGAACCAGGAAGTCAGAGGTGGCAGTGAGCCAGGATCTAGCCAGTGCACTCCAGCCTGGTGACAGAGTGAGACTCCATCCAAAAAAAAAAAAAAAAAGTTATAGATTTACAGAATTATTACATGGTGTGCTCATATTCCTCACACCCAGTTTCCCCTATTAGGAAATTAGTCCCTATGATATTTTTACATGTTCTTTTTTTCCTGTGAATATTACAAGTCTTGTTCATTAATATATATTTCTTAAGTGCCAGCCATTTTGCTATCACTAATTGTAGGTTGGTATTCTTCAATAGTTTTGGAAAGAATACACGAGAAAATCAAAAGACATAGGGAGTGCCTTTCTATCTTCCCATAAAAATCATGTGGATCTTTTTTTTTTCAGTCAAAAGGAAGTCTCCTAGACTTTATGTGAACAATCCTCTTACTGACCACCCTATAGCCATCACTGAAAATAGCTTTCTCTAAATCACCGAAGCTTTAAAACTCACAACAATCTTTTATTTTTGCCTCCTGTTCGATAACTATGAAGTTTTTATTTATATCTTAATCCAAATATATCCCTTTTTTCTTATTCCCATTATGACCTCCATGACGTGTAAAATGTTACGTCCGGGCCCGCTGGCTCACGCCTGTAATCCCACCACTTTGGGAGGCCGAGGTGGGCAGATCGCTTGAGGCCAGGAGTTCGAGACCAGCCTGGCCAACATGGTGAAACCCCATCTCTACTGAAAAATACAGAAATTAACCGGGCGTGGTGGCATGCGCCTGTGATCCCAGTTACTTGGGAGGCTGAGGCAGGAGAATCGCTTGAACTCAGGGGACGGAGGTTGCAGTGAGCCGAGATGGCGCCACTGTATTCCAGCCTGGGCAACAGAGCGAGACTCTGTCTCAAAATAAAGTAAAATATAAATTAAATTTAAAAAACAAAATGTACGTTTCTTTTAAATTATACAAACACAGAGGTGGTGTATTAGTCTGCTTGGCTGATATAACAAAATACCATAGACTGAGGTGGCTATAACAACAGACATTTACTTCTCTCAATTCTGGAGGCTAAGTCCCAGATAAAGATGGGGCAGTCTGGGTTCCAGGTGAAAGCCCCTTCTTGCTCTGTCCTCACATGGCACACAGAGGAGAACAAGCTCTTTGCTGTTTTTTCTCATAAGGGCACTAATCTCGCCATGGGGGACCCACCCAGGTGATCTCATCTAAATTGAATTACCTCCCAAAGGCTCCATCTCCAAATACCAACGTATTGGGGTGGGGTAGGGCTTTAACATATGGATTGGGGGAGGAAGGAAATAGTTCAGTCCACAGCTGGTGGCAATGCCCAAGCTCAACGCAAGATTAAAGTACTGAATTACCGAGAGCTATGAGATGAGGTTAGAAAGACTAATCATACGGAGGTCATCAAGTGCCAAACTAAAGAGCCACTGGGCTTTTTAGATCATAAATCCGGGGGTTGCTTATGGGATGGATTTTGTTAGAGATCACGAGTATGAAAACCATTTGGGGGAGTAATATAACAATCCCTGAGGGAAAAATAAAAACTAACACTATGATGACAATCCTCGAATGCACCACCACCAGGAAGCCTTTCCTGATGCTTCGCCAGAGAGGTTCTCTTTAAACGCGAATTTTTCTTGAGTTACCCTAGAAATGTAAGTTACACCTTACATTTCGCCTTCTCTCGTACATGTTCTTGTGCGTTTCCTAATCCTTCCACTTTGTAGTTCCTCCAGCATAGGGTGTGTCCGAGCGCCCTTCTGGTGGAGCCACACGCGCTCCGCCCAAGGTCCCGCCCTCCAGCATCAGGATGCGCGGACAGTATTTGTGGACTTGACCGCATCCCAGGAAATCCAGCGGGCCTGGCCACTTCTGGGCGCCAGGACCACAGCCGGCCACCCCACGGATGCCTGGGACGCTCTTCCGGGCCCTCTTCGGGGCTGGGCGTCGAGCTCGCAACAACTGCGTCCAACTAGCTCGCGCGGCCTGGGGCGCAGGGGTGGGGCTCACGTCGTGGGACGGTTGCATGGATTATTTTCGATTGATTTCCGAACCTTCAGGAAGCAGACACGCTCCCCTTCCTTCTTAGGGATGGGGCGGCAGCCAACGAAAGCCCGAAGCCGCCTCCTTTTCTGTGTGGGGAGCTTGGAGATGCTCAGGAGGGACCTCCCCGATTCTGCGATTCTGAGCATCATTTTTGGCAGGAGGCTAGATAGAAGTAGTAATTGACATTCATCACCCTAAAGTGCGGATTATGTCAGTACAGATGCTACGATAGAAGAACTAATTTAAACTCTGGGAGCCTACTCCTTTAAGAGATTAGGCTGTGCGCCGATTCCCGCCTGGTCCCAACGTGCCTTGCGCGGCTTGCAGACACCCACCGCCCCGGCCGACTCACGTACCAGGGCTCCTTGCGCGGCGGTTTCACTTCCGGCGGGCTACGTGCGCGCGGCGAGCGTCGGGCGTACTTTTGCGTGGTTGCTCCACCCCCGCAGCCTTGCCTTCGCTGCTGTTGGGGCTGGAAGTTCCCGCCAGGTCAGTGCCGGGCGAGAGAGATGCTGCCCGGCCCGCCTCGGCTTTGAGGCGAGAGTCGTGTCCCAGACCCCTTTCGCCTTGCTGACGGCGTCGAGCCCCGGCCAGACATGTCCACAGGGTTCTCCTTCGGGTCCGGGACTCTGGGCTCCACCACCGTGGCCGCCGGTGGGACCGGCACGGGCGGCGGTTTCTCCTTCGGAACGGGAGCGTCTAGGTAACCGCACTTTCTCGCCTTCCTGGGCCGGATTCATCCCCACCCCCACCCCGGCAAAGCTCCCTTGGTGTTCCCATCCTCTCTTTTCCCGCTGGCTTCCTTCCCAAGTGGGGCTGGAGAGAAGCACTTAATCTAGCCGCCCGGCGTCGTAGGCCTCTCGCCGCGGTACCCGGGCCCAGCGCGGCCTGGTGAAGTGGAGGGCGGGATGGGTTCTTTGCTGTGAGGTTTCCAGAATCCACGTATAGTTCAAGCATTGTTTGGACCTACTGGGGTCTTGACTGTGTGGAAAGGCCTGGGGGTCTACCCCGGAGCTTTAGCGATGTGTCAGTCTTAGGCATAGAATGAACATTGAATGAATGAATGAATGAAATTATAGCATATTGTGGAGTTTTATGATAGATAATTCCGATTTCATTGCAGCATTTGCGGTTTTGGATGTTACGGTGTTTTAATAACTTTGTGGTTTTTAACCAGCTTTTCAAGCTTTTGTGCCACATGGGACCTTATCTGTTTTTGTTAAAAAAAAAAAAACTTTTTTACAGTGTTTATTAGTGGTAATTTTCTGCAGTATGTGCAGATTAGTATATCTGATGCAAGAATGTTGTGTTGTAATAACTCAATTTGTCTTTTACTTAAATTACAAAACGTAGGTAGCATGTACCTCGTTTTTGTGCAACCCATTAGTTCAGGTGGCGACAAAAACATAACTTTCCAGAAAGAAACAAAGTGGTGAGACATTTTAATGAGAGATTTAAGCTTTAGAACTCAATTTTTTTTAAGATAAAGGTGGAGGGGTTCATAAAGTTAAGAGAGAGTGCACACTGTCAACAAGATACTTCCTGAAGCTTAAAAGATACGGCTGTAGATTTAAAAGGCAAATACTTAAGCATGATCTGCAGTTTAAAAAGGGAGGGAGGAGGAACCACGGACTACACAGTCAATTCAGAAATTTGAATTTTCATCCATACCTCCATTATTCTTACTCTACTCGCTCAACAACAGGTCCTAGTAATGTTATTTCTGCCATTTGTTTGTCTTTATTTCCAGTTCCACAACCCTGCTCAGACTATTGTCATTCATGGAACAAATATTTATTGGACAGATTCCCATGTGCAAGGCTCTGTTTTAGGTATTAAGAGTCTTGCTCTCTTGATCCTTACATTCTTATGAAAATAATTCTGATTCTTGTCAGATTTTTAACCAGCTGTCTTTCTTGTTTTAGATGAAAACTACTCCAATCAACTTCTTCAATCTGCTCTGCCACATTGTAGCCAGAGTAATTTTTTAAAAAAATTCCCATTGCTCCCTCTTTAATCATTACCCGCTATCATTAGAATGAAGTTTAAAAAGGGAAAAAAAAAAACTTACCATAGTCTGCAAGGTCCACTTCTGCTGGAACCTCTGGGGACTCATCTTGAGCCCATCTTTTTATTTTAGCTATACAGACCCACTGTTAAAAACAAACACACAACTACCACCCTAAATAACTGAAATAAAGTTTCAGAGAAAGATACCCTTACTTCATGGGGTGCACTTTGATATTTTCTATTTCTTTTTTTTTTTTAATGTTGCTTATGACTTGAATTAATTTTTATATTTCTCTCATAGTCCTGATCTTAGTGTGAGAAAGCCTGTCCTAGCAACATGGCCTTTTCTCTTTTCAAGTGGGCTTTGCCAGCCCCTTCCTTGCAAATATCAAATGGTCTCTTCCCCAGGGAGGCCATTTCTGACCTGTCAGTCTAGGGGAGATTTCCATTCTCCTAGTACTTTTAGAGTGCTGATCACAATTGTAATCAGTTATATTTATTGTTAATTTGTTTGTTGTCAGATCTCAGCACTAGAATAATTAATATCTATGTCTCTCACTGACTAGAAACTGCCTGAAGGCAAGATCTGAGTCTTATTTACCACCTCATTGTCAGTCCCAAGGACAATGCCTGGCATAGAAAAAGGGCTTTAATAACAATTTGAATGACTGATCAAATGAGTTATTAGTAATAAGCTATAAAAAATTACCCAAGTTTTAGAGAGGCTTGGATAAATTAATGAAAGAGGAGACTGTCCGACATAAATTTGTTAGAGTGCTGGTTGGGATGCCTGACAGCCCCTAGTGCCGCCTAGTGATTTGATGTCTTGAGGTTGGTCATTTTAGGGGAGTTCTCACATCTGGTAAAGGAGTATAATATATTACCTGAGTTGATGAGTGAGATGAAGTATTTAAATATTTAGCATCAAGTCTGGCACTTGCTAAGTGCTCAGTAAATGTTAGCTATTATGTTAGCTACAAAGTCTTCATTAGGGCAAGCTGGGCAAGTTAAAATAACATTCCAGATGTGATTGAGTCAAGTTGGCTTTTCTACAGCACATCCTATCAAGTCCTTGGCAGATAACATTGGTTTGAGGCAATAATTGGTCAAGTCTAGGGTAGCTTTTGTTTTTCTTGAATTTAGTAAATTTCACTGCCACCAAAATTTCTCTTTTGCTTTTGTGGTAGAGAAAAATTTCATTTTGATGTGTTTCTTTGGCAGTATTTTCAACTTTCATTATGTAATACTTCATAATGTCTTCAGTTATGTTGTCAAGACATTATGTATATATAAATATATGTGTGTGTATATATATATATATTTATATATATATATTTTTTGAGACAGAGTGTCGCTCTTGTTACCCAGCCTGGAGTGCAATGGCGCGATCTTGGCTCATTGCAACCTCCACCTTATGGGTTCAAGCGATTCTCCTGCCTCAGCCTCCCGAATAGCTGGGATTACAGGCATGCCACCACACCCGGCTAAATTTTTTTTTTTTTGGTATTTTTAGTAGAGATGGGGTTTCACCATGTTGGCCAGGCTGGTCTCAAACTCCTGACTTCAGGTGATCCATCCACCTCGGCATCCCAAGGTGCTGGGATTACAGGCGTGAGACACCACACCCAGCCGCCAGTAATGTTTTAGTATCCCCCAAATACTCATTTACCCTACTCCACATTATACACACAACAGTGTCAAAATAACAATACGATCAGGCTACTACCAGCTAAGCTAAATGTTTTGGCATATATGCCCCTTTTATGGTTGTATGTACTACGTATGTTGTCTGGATATAGCCATTACATACTATATTCTTTTGCTTGTAGCGCTCACTTAGGTTTCTGTGTGTGTGATCTCACTTAGTTTTGATTGTAGCAATATGTTGTTAAAAATACCTTTTAAATTAAGACTAAATGTTTAAAGATCTGTGGGGTTTTTTTTTTTTTTGAGACAGGGCCTCGCTCTGTCTCCCAGGCTGGAATGCAGTGGTGCAATCTCAGCCCGCTACAACCTCCACCTCCTGGGCTAAAGTGATCTTTCCACCTCAGCTTCCTGAGTAGCTGGGATTACGTTCAGGTGTGCATCGGCACGCCTGGCTAATTTTTGTTTCTTGGAAGTTTTTCGTTGTTGTTTTTTCGGTAGAGACAGTTTCACCATGTCGCCCAGGCTGGTCTCAGGCTTCTGGGCTCAAGCTTCTGGGCTCAAGCAGTCTGCCTACCTCAGCCTCCCAAAGTGCTGGGATTACAGGTGTGAGCCACCCAGCCTGGTCAAGATCTGTGTTTTAATTGTTAGTGAGAGCTTACCGCCCTGCTTTGTCTCCTGCCTCGCCTTCATATGCCCAAGGTGCACACAAACACGTTTTAAAAGTCAGTAGTAAACTAAGTACTTCTCCTTTCACCTACTCAGTATGGATGGCACATCTTAAGTTCTACCCCTTAATAAGCTCCTCCACCTCCGTTCCCCTCACGGTGATTACCTCTTTGCCTCAAGCTTCTGCAGTATCTCTTTGCCATCGTTTGGTACTTGATTATAATCTGCCTTATAGTAATTCTAAACTTACTGAAGGTGTGTACATTTCTACTGCTTGAATTATCTACTGCTTGAGTATTTCTTTTCATCCTTATACCCCAATGTTTGCAAAGATCTGAGTGGCTTCTTAAGCTGATTATGAAATTGAAGACACCCGGACCCAAGTAACTTGGAGAACTCTTCTGGCTTGGAGTACAGTTAATTGTGTTGTTTATCCCCCTGGTAAACGGCGTGTTCCTTGACTAGGGGACATCTTTCTGCTCCCTTGCTATTCCTGGCATAACGCCTTGTACATAATATGTTTAGATGAATTTATAAGTATCCCTAATGATAACAGTCGTAACAACATTTATTGAAGTTAATTCATCCTGTGCTCTGAACCCTTATATTTAAAAAAAAATTCTGCTGGCCGGGCGCGGTGGCTCACGCCTGTAATCCTAGCACTTTGGGAGGCCAAGGCAGGTGGATCACGAGGTCAGGAGATTGAGACCATCCTGGCTAACATGGTGAAACCCCGTCTCTACTGAAAATAGAAAAAATTAGCTGGGTGTGGTGGCAGGCGCCTATAGTCTGAGCTACTCAGGAGGCTGAGGCAGGAGAATGGTGTGAACCCGGAAGACGGAGCTTGCAGAGTGCCACTGCACTCCAGGCTGGGCGACAGAGTGAGACTCCGTCTCAAAAAAAAAAAAAAAAAAAAAAATTCTGCTAAGTGGGTACTGTTAATTCCTATTTTGCAGATGAGGAAATAGAGGCTCAGAAAGGTTAAGTAATGGCACACAAGTACCAGAACATGGGGGGATTGGTACTGGAACCCAGCCACACTACTGCTGCCAGGGCTTTTGAGACTTTAAAAATGACATTGGGTTCTCCCATGGTGATTATTCTTTATGGAAGGGCAGCAAAGGAAATAATAAAGATAAATATGTAGGATAAAGAGAATTCCCCATTACGCTGTATAGTCTCCCTTAACTCTCCTACATAATTTTTGAAGTGTCAACTTGTCAAAATTTGCTTATTTTCACAATTTGTCTTCCCACCTTTTCATGGCAGATCTGAACCTCTGAGTCTCGATAAGAGTAGTTGAAAAGTTGTGAAGTTTGTTCACATTCACTTGTTTTTATCAGCTGTTCTTTTTTTTAAGCTTTCCAACGCGCTCTGAAGAGTTTCTGTTAATGAATACATGATCCTGAGACAGGGTGATTTTGCTTTGCGTTTAACTTTTGCCAGGAATTGTCCCCACTAGTTTTTCTATGCTTTTTTTGGTGGTAAAATACCTAACTCTATGCTCTCCCCAACCCCACATTGCCCCATGAATGTGGTAATATAGCAACGGAAAGCTAGTAAAGATAACTTAAAATAACTTTTCTATGGCCATTTAAAAATATGCTAGGTTTCAAAAATTGGTGAAAGCAGAATAATTGTGATCCCTACTTATGATTACCTTGAGATCTGGAATCCTTATTGCTGTAGACTGCTTTTCTTGAAATCTGCTATTGTATTTTTTTTTTTTTTTTTTTTTTGAGAGGGCGTCTCGCTCTGTCACTCAAACTGGAGTGCAGTGACACTATCTCGGCTCACTGCAACCTGCCTCCTGGCTTCAAGCAATTCTCCTGCCTCAGCCTCCTGAGTAGCTGGAGTTACAGGTGCGTGCCACCACCACACCTGGCTAATTTTTGTATTTTTGGAAGAGACGAGGTTTCACCCTGTTGGTCAGGCTGGTCTCGAACTCATGACCTTGTGATCCAACCGCCTCGGCCTCCCAAAGTGCTGGAATTACAGGCGTGAGCCACCATACCCAGCCTGAAATCTGGTATTGTATTTTTTAAGACTACTTTTACATGTGGATTTATTTTTAAGGAAGAACAGAAACATATTTGAACTTGGTGGGTTAAAGGTAAATTTATTTTTCTTTTTGGGTCCTATGACAATGTATTAGATATATTATGTGAATGAAATTATCTTGAAGAGTTAATTTTTATTTTTCTTAATAAATATTGGCTCTAGTAGACTTCCTTTTGTGCATGTGATTTTTGTTTTGTTTTTGTTTCTTTAAATAAGCAACCCTTCTGTGGGGCTCAATTTTGGAAATCTTGGAAGTACGTCAGCTCCAGCAACTACATCTGCTCCTTCAAGTGGTTTTGGAACCGGGCTCTTTGGATCTAAACCTGCCACTGGGTTCACTCTAGGAGGAACAAATACAGGTGAGGAGGATCTGATCACATTGTCAGAGAGTAGGCTTGGGATATTCTTTCCTAAATTATATCCTGTATCTCCCTTTACAAGGATCATCACTGGTAGTAGACCTTAAAAAATGGTAAATGCTAAGATGAAAAGAAATGCAAGGAATTGGAATTAAGGGCTAATGATAGGCCCAATCATTGACTGTCATCTACTCTGATGTAAGGAAGGAAAACATACAAACATTAATTTAAATTTTTGGATTATATAATGTAGTGTTTTTCCTTAGTGGAGATTGTTGTTTAAGCCAGCTTTATCAATTTGGAACATTAACATACATGAGATAATCAGCACCGTTACTGTAACATAATTTCTATTTTTTTTCTTTTTTTAGATACACAGTCTTGCTCTGTTGTCTAGGCTGGAGTGCAGTGGCATGATCATGGCTCACTGTAGCCTTGCAACCTCTCAGGTCCGAGTGATCCTCCCACCTCAGCCTCCTGAGTAGATGGGACCACACGTGTGCACCACCACGCCTGGCTAATTTTTTTTTTTTTTTACTTTTTGTAGAGAAGAGGTCTCCTCCTGGTCTTAAATTCCTGAGGTCAAGTGATCCTCCTGCGTTGGCCTCTCAGAGTGCTGGGATTATAGGCCTGAGTTACCATGCCTGGTCTGTAATTTACGTTCCTAAGAGATGTTTTACATTTTTGTATTATTAAAACAGTAAGTGGGAAAAGGGCAATAGGTAAAGGACTTGAAGGTTTCAAAACAATAGAAAGTTTTTGTTTTTAGTACAGCTGGAAAAATAATGTTTCACTGGAGCTGACCATTTAAAAAGTCTGCTTCTTTATTTACCCTTTATTTTCTATTCTTAGAGCCTCTTGGTCATTCTTACTACTTTTTGCATTGATCTTCCAGCTTTGAGTGCAGCACATTTCACAGCCACATCTAGAAAATGGAAGAACTACAGGAATAAATATGAGCAGATTAGTCAGTGAGCTGCTTGAGACAGCTCAGTGTAGCATTTTGTTTGGAGTTGCTTTTTTTGGTCTTACTTAATTTTGTTATAAGCAATAGTTATTTGCATTTTATAAATTGTATTCCTTAATCAAATTATGTATGGCTTGTAATATGAAAACCAGTGCTATGGGAAAAATGCGTGATTAGTGGCAGATACTATGATATGTATTGTTCTAATTAGAAGTGTTGTCACTCCGTGAGGGTGATTTTAAGTCTTTCCCTTATGACAGGTAAACCAAAAGAATGTCATCTTCATTGATGATTAAATTTTATTTCTCTTTTTGTCCCCAGGAATAGCAACAACTATAACTACAGGATTAACTCTGGGTAAGAATTTTTGAGGAAAGATCCCAGCTCTGTGGTCTTCTAATAATTTCAATAAATTGAGTGATGTTTCTACTCTTTTCTAATATTTCACAGAGCTGGGGTATAGAAAAAAGTGTATATCACAGATGGTGACTTATCGGAGAACCTTTCAGTATTTGAGTAGTGAAAAAAAGGAATGACTTCGTAGAGTACTTTTATAATTCAGAAAAGTATTTTAAATGCAGAAATTGTTTTTAATGTGGAAGTTTATTTCATATTACCTTTTTAGTCATTTGACTCCAGTTAGTGGAAAAAACACCAAACTTTAAGCCAGAAATTTTGGAATTAAGCCTCTAAAATACTTGTGAGGCCTTAGGTAATGTTTGGGGGCTTTTAGTTATCTATAAAATTGAGGGTATTGAACTAATATCCAAACACATAATACCTTTTGTAGTGTTAACGCTAAAGGGAATGTGAATAACTAGGGTTTCAGCCAGCTTTCAATCTGGATGGCAGTAAACAACGTGAAAGGAAAGGAAAAGGAAATGAAAGAACATTCAGAAGCTCTTAAATTGAGTTTTAAGTTAAGGATTGGCAGACTTTCTTCATTTGGATGCTACACCTGTTATTAACAGAAAACAACACATCTGTTTATCAGCAAAGTTTTGGACTGGATTAGCTACAAAGACAAGGAAGTGAATCTTCTTGTTTTCTTTTTTGCTTTTTTTTCTCCCCCATCAGACAGGTTCTTTCTCTTTTGCCCAGGCTGGAGTGCAGTGGCACCATCACAGCTCACTGCAACCTCAAACTCTTGGGCTCAAGCGATCTTCTCTGGGGTTCCCAAGTAGCTAGGACTACAGGCACATACCACAACCCTTGGCTAATTTTTTTTTTTTTTTTTTTTTTAAGAGACGGAATTTCGTTCTTGTTGCCCAGGCTGGAGTGCAATGGTGCAATCTTGGCTCACCACAACCTCCGCCTCCTGGGTTCAAGTGATTCTCCTGCCTCAGCCTCCTGAGTAGCTGGGATTACAGGCATGTGCCACCACGCCTGGCTAATTTTGTATTTTTAGTAGAGATGGGGTTTCTCCATGTTGGTTAGGCTGGTCTCGAACTCCCAACCTCAGGTGATCCACCCGCCTTGGCCTCCCGAAGTGCTGGGATTACAGGCGTGAGCCACTGTGCCCGGCCTTTTTTTTTTTTTTTTTTTCTGGGTAGAGACAAGGTCTCACTATGTTGCCTAGGCTGGTCATGGACTCCTAGTCCCAAGCCACGTGCCCTCTTTGGCCTCCCAAAGTGCTGGGATTATAGGCTTGAGCCACACCAAGCCTGAGTCTTGTTTTCTGAGGTTGTAACCCCATACGTGATTTCAAAGCACTGCACTCTGGCAGGAACTTCTAGTTGTGATCAGGAAAATCCAGAAGCATAGTTTCTGGCTTCTTTTTTCTCAGTGGTTTCAGGTTAAGTCATGCAGGTCATTCATACATTTCTTTATTTAATATAGTTTGAGCAGTTACTACCTAACCATGCAGCCTTGTGTATACATAATGCCTTGAACATCGAATATTATCTTGTGGCACTGGTAGTGAGGATGGTCCTTGATGATGACATTGGGAACTGCTAAGAGTTGGAGCAAGACAGTCAGTCTGTTGTGAGGTGAAAGGGATAGGCAGGTATATTAACATGTTCTTGTATAATCTGATAAATGTCCTAAAAGATGTAGGAGAGGCACCATGGAAGGCAGAGGAAGAAAACAGTATGGTTTACTTTATGGGCAGGAAGCATTTCAGACAGAGGAGTGGCAAGTGCAAAGGCCCAGTCATAAAAGCGTTCTGGGAAATATGAAATATTTTGGTTTTGGAGCTTAGAAATCAGAGGTGGAAATGGTGGGCAGAGTTGAGATTTGAGGAGCAGGTTGGGACCAGATAGGAAAGGGAGGTATATGTCATGCCTTTAGACTCTATTTTAAAGACAATCTAGAGCTAATAGGAACCTTAAATTGGGCAGAATCACCAGGATATTTGTGGGGGTTTTTTGTTTGTGTTTTATTTTTGTTTTTGTTTTTTATGAGATGGAGTTTTGGTCTTGTTGCCCAGGCTGGAGTGCAATGGCATGATCTTGGCTCACCACAACCTCTGCCTCCCAGATTCAAACAATTCTCCTGTCTCAGCCTCCTGAGTAGCTGGGATTACAGGCATGCGCCACCACACCCAGCTAATTTTGTATTTTTAGTAGAAACAGGGTTTCACCATGTTGGCCAGGCTGGTCTCGAACTCCTGACCTAAGGTGATCTGCCCACCTCGGCCTCCCAAAGTGCTGGGATTACAGACATGAGCCACCGCACCTGGCTTTTTTTTTTTTTTTTTTTTTTTTTAAGGTAACCGAGATAATTTTAAGAGTAGATTAGAGGTTAGAAGAGACTGATACCAGAGAAATAAATGCTATTGTAGTAGTTCTTAAGAGAGATATGGCCTAAGCTAAGGTTTTTAAGGATGCTTGTAGTACAGGATATTTCTGAAGTAGGATCGACAGGATTTGTAACTAATGGAATACAGGAGAAGGAAAGGATGTCAGGAATGACTCGTTTCTGGCTTGAGCAATTGAACTGAGCAAGGTTGGAGATTTAGCAAAAAATGTTTGTGGTGAGATATGTAGGAGGCCAAAGGGACATCAAGATAGAACTAGACAATGACGACTTAGGTGAATGTCAGTTTAGACTTAATCACCTGTAGGTGAAATGATGAAAGTGGGTGAGTCATTGGGGAAGTAAGGAGGTAGGAATGGAACCCTAGGAAGTGTCAGTTAAGACTTGAACAGGGGAAAGAGAGCTACAGAAAAAAAGGACTGAAAAGGAATAGGGAGACAGCTGGGGGCTGACAGAGACACAAGGGCCAGAAGAAAAGAATAGAGAATGGTTATTGATAGAGTATTAGAGAGGAGGGACCATTTTTCTGCTGAGAGGGAAAGGAGGCGGATAAATGCTGCATTAGAGGTAAATCCAGGAGTAGAATTAAAATTGATATGTTACATTGATTGGATTTTCTTTTCTGTTTTTTTTTTTTTTTTATTGAGACAGAGTCTCACTCTTGTCTCCCAGGCTGGAGTGCAGTGGCGCGATTTCAGCTCACTGCAGCCTCCTCCTCCCAGGTTCAAGTGACTCTCATACCTCAGCCTCCCGAGTAGCTGGGGTTACAAGTGTGCACTGCCACAGTCAACTAATTTTTGTATTTTAGCTAGAGGCAGGGTTTCACCATGTTGGCCAGGCTGGTCTCGAACTCCTGACCTCAAGTGATCTGCCCATCTTGGCCTCCCAAAGTTTTGGGATCACAGGCGTGAGCCACTGTACCTGGCCATTCTTTTGTTTTTCTTAAAGAGCCATCTTTTTTGTGTTCACCATGGTTCAGTCTCAACTTTTACATATTTTCTCTCACAGATACACCCTTCTTCTATTGGCAAAAGGTAGTATCATGAACTTTTAGGGATCCTTATTGAAACCAGTATAATAGAACACTTACAGGTAAAGTAGGATTTTGTTTGTTTGTTTATTTATTTATTTATTTAAATAGGAACGCCAGCCACTACATCTGCAGCTACGACAGGCTTCAGTTTAGGATTCAATAAACCTGCAGCATCTGCCACACCATTTGCTCTACCTATTACCTCTACCTCAGCTAGCGGTCTGACTCTTTCGTCTGCTCTGACATCAACTCCAGCAGGTGAGGCAGAATGAAAAACCGTTGCATTTAATGGTTAAATTTCAATTTTATCTGGTTAGAGAACATAGATAGTCACCTTACTACAGAAATTATTGATTTATAAAGAAGAAAATTCAGCTTTGAGCATTGAAACAGGAGAGGCTGTCTTGGGAGATAGTCCCTATTTAGAGAGCAAAGCAGGGGAGAGGGCTAGAGAGGTAAAATGTAAAGCTGTTAATATTGACTTTGTTTTCAAGGAGCCATTTAGTGACAGGGAAAGACAAAGATTTGGCATAAACCTTGCCTGGCTTATGATTGATTTAATATGAAGGTGAAGTTGGTGGCCTGGGTTGAAGACAATATTGCTATCTAGAGTCAGTTACCTGGTGCCATTCTAATACTCCTCAAAGCCCTTATTTCTGTCACAGATTTTTGCTTTAAAGCTGCTATTTCTCTTTATTCTTAAGTATGTAATTTTTAGCAAGTAGTTCTTCCAAAGAGCCAATTTTATCATGAATGTCAGTTTTTAAAAGCATCGTATTTGTATTTTTCTATGGTGCTGTTAAATAAGTTGCCTTTTGAAAGCTTACTGTCTCTTTTTTTATAGCATCCACAGGATTTACTCTAAATAATTTGGGTGGGACAACAGCCACAACTACAACTGCATCAACAGGCCTCTCTTTAGGGGGAGCCTTAGCTGGTTTGGGAGGTTCACTTTTCCAGAGTACAAACACAGGAACATCAGGTAATTGATGGTATTTATTCTCCAGAATAGTAAATATTTATATTTAAATGTACGTATTTTTATTTTAGTACTTTGAGCAGGTCACTTTTTCTCTTTAATCTGCATATTTTCCTTTAAATATGAAAACTAAATTATAAAATGATGGTTTTCATACATAATTGGATGTATTAGCTGTATTTTATTTATTTATTTATTTATTTTGAGATGGAGTCTTGCTCTGTCACCCAGGCTGAACTGCAGTGGCGTGATCTTGGTTCACTGTAACCTCCACCTCCAGGGTTCAAGAGAGATTCTCCTGCCTCAGCCTCCTGAGTAGCTGGGATTACAGGTGTGTGCCAGCACACCTGGCTAATTTTTGTATTTTTAGTAGAGATGCGGGGTTCACCATGTTGGCCAAGCTGGTCTCAAACTCCTGACCTCAAGTGATCCAGCTGCCTCGGCCTCCCAAAGTGCTGAGATTACAGGTGTAAACCACCACACCCGGCCTATTAGCCATATTTTAGGAATACGTTTTCCTCTTTCTCAATATTGACTAACCAGATAAGGAAACAAAGAAGAGCCTGTTTAAGGAGTCAGTAAACTGATCTAGAGATAACATTTCTTCTAAAAAGAACAAAAATTGTATCAGCTCAGGAATGCATGGTCTTATAGAAGTATAGATTTATTAGGCTGGGCACGGTGGCTCACACCTGTAATCCCAGCACTTTGGGAGGCCGAGGCAGGTGGATCATCTGAGGTCAGGAGTTCGAGACCAGCCTGACCAACATGGTGAAACCCCATCTCCACGAAAAATACAAAATTAGCTAGGCATGGTGATGCATGCCTGTTATCCAAGCTGTTTGGGAGGCTGAGGCAGGAGAATCACTTGAACCTGGGAGGCGGAGGTTGCAGTGAGCCGAGATCATGCCGTTGTACTCCAGCCTGGGCAACAAGAGCGAAACTCCATCTCAAAAACAATAATAACAATAAAAAAGAAATACAGATTTATCAACACAAGATTCTTGAAATTTTGCTACTTGACTCACAAGAATACATTAATGACTTATGATTAACCATAGTCTGGTCCTTTTTATTCCTTTTGTCAGTGAGGGAAGATTTAAATAAACAAATGAATTCTAATACTTTTTTTTAAGTTTTGTGAAAAGAACTTGGGAGTATGAAATTATATTCAATCCATGTTATATTCAAATCTTATAAATTCACACTAGATTATCTTAAAAGTGTGTAGTTCCAAAGTGTGTTTGGAAGACAAGATGTATTCACCTGAAAATACACCAACTGAAACTGCTTTTGTAGAGAGGGTTTAAAAGCCCTCTGTAACAAAACCCCTTTATAACAAATAAAGATTGAGTGCCTACATACTGAATTGATACATGTTCTGGCCCTTGTAATAATGAAAAATCACATCATCCAAACTACATATACCATCGAATTCAAGAAAGGTTATCAGTCTTTGGCCAAAACATCTCCAGGCTTGTTTCTTGTTATTTGCCTAAATCAAATATGAAGAAAATCTAGGATCCAACTTTAAAAGCATTAGAGTCCTTTGATCAGTAAGGGGAAATTGTTGTAGTCTTTCGATGGAATTTATAAGTTATGTTTTATTTATAGGACTTGGACAGAATGCTTTAGGGTTGACTTTGGGAACTACAGCAGCTACTTCAACTGCAGGCAATGAAGGCCTTGGTGGTATAGATTTCAGTAGCTCCTCAGATAAAAAGAGTAAGTAATGCTGTTGTAGCTTTATGTTTTAACAGTTCTGTTGAGGGAATGTCAAGGTTGCTCGAAATTCCTTTGTGTGGAAGATTAGTAGTTATATATTTAGTACTAACAGTTTTTACTTTTAAATTTGTTTGTATTAATATTTCACAAATTTTGTGTGTGTTGTTCATTTAAGGTTTTATTTTTGTAGATAACAGATTTGTATGTGCGTATGTCTTATGTAGCTACCTTAATGTGTATACGAATATATTTTTTAATAGGGATCATGATACATATGCAGTATTGTTTTGTAGTCTGTTTTTATCTAACATCAGAAGCATTTGTCTGTCAGTAATTCTTTTTAAATATTTTAATGCTGCTTAATATCAGTTTTATGGATGGATAAGTTAGTCAACCATTGTTCTCTTGTTAGATGTTTATTTCCAGATGTTTTACTCTGGGAAGTAAAAACCTGGGCATCTTTATCTAAAAAGGCAACATAATATAGTAGTTTAAGAGTGTCTGCTCTGGAGTGGAATTGCCCGGGTTCAGATCCTGGCTCAACTGCTTATAAGCTCTCTGACCTTATTGAAGTTACTTATATTATGTGTTTTAGTTTTCTCTTATCTGTTAAATGGTTTGAGGATTACTATTTGTAAAACCTTAGCAGAGCCAGACACGTAGGTGTCTCCTTTTATTATCAATGCTTGTTTATATTTTTGGTTATTTCTTAGGGAAAATACCTGGAAATTGGATCATTGGCTTAAAGAGAGGGATATTTTGGAGACTCTTAGTGTATAGATTGTGAAGTCGCTTTCCCAGAAAGATTTTACCAGTTTACCCCCTAACCAGTATGAAAATACCTTTCTTGCTGTGCCCTTGCCACATTGAATCTTGGTTTTAAAAATTTGCTAATCCAAATTCATTTTGAAAATGTTTTTATTGTTTTTTGTGTTACTTTGTTTTGCACCATCTCTTCTGCTTCTGATGAAAGCATGTTTCACTAGAATATATACCATATATACTAGGGTATATACGTACATATTGAACTTCTCTGAAGAAAGATAAATGGATGAAGCTGTGAAATAGTATCTGTGTATCTATATGACTTTTTAAAAAAACTGGACACAGGTTTTTTTATAAGGAGATACTATTCTAGGGTGAATTAGTATTTTAAAGTTGGTAAAACCTTTTTAAACTTTTACAAAGTTTAGATTTCTCTTTCAGTGAAAATTGACTAATTTCTAAACAAAGTTTGTTTTTACTTAGTTTTCTCTGTAGCAACTCCATAATTAGGAAAGCAGCCTTAGCAGCTTATTTGTTTACTCAAATGGAATAGCTTGGTACCACTTTTATTACTTTTATTTTAAGCATGAGAGTACTTCTCTATTATAATTGTTTTTAGGCTTGAAGAGCAGGCTAAGGCAGAAGAGTAAGATAAATAAATGTAAGAAATTAATCTCCCCTCCTCTGCCCTTCCCCACATCTTCCTGCTTTCATAGTGTACCTAAGATAGAGTTGAGCAAGGAGAATGTATAGAATAAATGCAATAAATGTCTTAGATAATGACATTAAATTTTATAAATATTTATGTACACACAAACGTATATAAAAAACTTGGGTGTGTTTCTACTATGGATCTCTGATTACTACATCACAGTTCCCTTTTATCTATTGCTTATATCAAGGGATTCTTTTTTTTTAATCCAAATGATTTCTGTTTTTCTAGTAGCTGTTATCAGTTAGCTTGGGCCCTGCAGTACCAGTGTGGGATTTAACCAGATGGAGAGTAGCAATAAACAGCATTCAGTGAAGAGGGGACAGCGTCAAGTGAGACTAGAGATGAGAAGGACCTTGACCCTTTTGGAGAAATGATAGAAGGCCAGATTAGCCATAGAGCAGAAAGATGAGGTTCCAGAAGTCATGGAGTCCTTATTTGCCATGTTGAGTTTTGTCATTATGTTAATACCTCAGGCAATTTGGGTCTATTAAAGGGATTTGATGAGATTTGTATTTTAAGATTAAGAGCATTCTGACAGCCAGATGGAAAATAGCACTCAGGAAGACAAGAATAGACATGGAGAACTGTTAGGAAGCTTTTGTAGTGCTCCACATGTATTACTGAGGCAAAGCTAGGTAGATTAATTGGGGGTCCATGGTAATCAGGGATCCATGGTAGAAAGAGGCTCAAATTTTTTTTATATACATGTTTGTGTGTATGTAAGTATTTACAAAATATAATAAAATGTCATATCAAAGAAATAATATGCTAGTCAATTTAAAAGTTGGTGAATTATTTGGAAAAACATAAAATTAAATCCTTATTTTTATTTCCATGTCTCATAAAATCTAGGACATCTATAGAAAATAGGTGGCAATTTTAGAGATACTAAATATGACAGAAAAAAATCTTAATAAATTACAGTTGGATGAAAGAGGTAAAAAAGTAAAACCCTATGTGCAGAGGTAAAAGGTAAATGAGGAAAGTAAAATGCTTGATTTTTTTTTTTTTTTTTTTTTGGGTACAGTGTCTTGCTCTGTCATGCAAGCTGGAATGCAGTGGTGTGATCTCACCTCACTGCACCCTCCACCTCCCTGGCTCAAGTGATTCTTCTACCTTAGCCTCCTAAGTAGCTGGGACCACAAGTACGCAGCACCACGCCTAGCTAATTTTTAAAAAATTTTTTGGCCAGGCGCGGTGGCTCACGCCTGTAATCCCAGCACTTTGGGAGGCCAGGGCAGGTGGATCATGAGGTCCGGAGATCAAGACCAGCCTGGCCAAGATGGTAAAACCCCGTCTCTACTGAAAATACAAAAACTAGGCGGGCACAGAGGCAGGCACCTGTAATCCCAGCTAGTCGGGAAGCTGAGGCAGGAGAATCGCCTGAACCTGGGTAGCAGTAGCAGAGGTTGCAGTGAGCTGAGATCACGCCACTGCACTCCAGCCTGGGCACTAGAATGAGACTCCGTCTCAGAAATTTAAAAAAAATTGGTAGGCACAGGGTTTTGCCCTGTTGCCCAGGCTGGTCTCCAATTCCTGGGTTCAAGCAGTCTGCCCAAAATGCTTGATTTTTAGGTGCTTATTTTTTCACATTTTAACATCTCTGAAATTGAAATACATCTTACAAGAGTCTAATATTAGAAATACATATGAAATTATGTAAATGAGACAAATAATGTACTTAATGTTGAAATAGCTCTTAGAAATATATAAGAAAAATACCGCAAGAAAAGTGCAAATCACAAGTAAGCAGTTCACGAAAGGAGAAATATACTTGTCTCATGAGCATTTGAAGAAAATGGTTTTCTTCACCAAATATAAACTAAGAATTATTATGAAGTGGCATTTTTCACCTACGTAACTGGCAAGGTTTTTTATAAAATATGTCCGTTGTTGTGAGGGTGTGATAAGGTATTCATGGCAGATGGGAAGATAAGTTGTGATAATTGTTTTAAGGGATTGTCAGATTGGAGAAGTTCAGGTAATCTGACATAGTATTCTGTACTGATAGGGCCTTAAAAAGTGTCAGGTAAAGTTATCAGGAGTTGAACTGGTAGGCAACAACATAAATTTTCCATACAGGATATTTTTCACGGAAGATGGTTGAGAAAGGAAGATTCTTGCCCTTGAAAGTAGATGTACATCTGCCATATATCTGCTTATGTGTACAGATGTCTTCATAAAATGCTTTGCTTCTGAGTTCATGACGAGTCATGACATCACATGATGTTTACGAGGCAAGCAAAGAAATGCTTAACAGTTTATATTTATACTTTAATTTGTTAATTTAAAGCTTGTATTTGGAGTATGTTGTTCAATTACCAGTTTTTTTACGTGAAGCTTCTTGAATTTTCTAGGTGATAAAACGGGAACAAGACCAGAGTAAGTTTACAAATTTACCCTTAAGACAATTTAATTGAAGAGTTTAACTTATTAAATTGTAGGCAGATGGTATAATTGAAAGTAAATATCATATACATTTAGGAGAAAAAACTTTTTTGTAATGGTATTTGTTAAAAGAAATAATAGACATATGTTCTGGTAAGATAATGAAAGGTCAAATCTTTAGTTTTTAGTCATTAAGAAAATTTAAAACTATTTCTAGAAAGGTGTTTGGTATTTCTCTAATATAAATAAATACAAATATGTGTGTTTATTTCTTTAGTCTATTAAATATTGAACAACTCATGGAACTTTTGGAGCATTTAAAAAATATATGAATTATTGTGTCAGTCCCATTTTATGTCCTGGTGTTTTCAGTGAAGAGAATAGCCTCCATATACATCATGTATATGTTTGAAGATGGTCATTCTTATTACCAGTTATATTTTCTCACGTGATTTGTACTATATTAAATAAAGCGTTCATAAATAAATGACAAATTCACTCCTTACAAACATCCTGTGTATATTTTAGCTTACTATTTAAATGAAGAAGATGAGAGAAACTAAGATCTGCATAAGGGTTATGAAATCTGACTCATGATTCCATTGCGGCATGCCAAATTTCACTTGTTCTTGTTCTCATTAAATATTTATTATTCCTGTAAACTCTGCCTAGGTCTTATTTTTTCATTCTAATGCATGTTGAAGAACTAACTGAAGTTATTTTTCAAAAGTATTTTGAGCATCTCGTTGTGAGAAGTTTTGTAGACTTTGTTTAATGAATACATTAATATTTTGGAATGGAATAAATTGTCAGTCAGAATCTTTAAGCCAGAGGGAACTTAGTTTAACATCTCACCCAATTTGCAGTATTCTCTGATTTTTTTGTTAGACATTTAGTCAAATGCTTTTAAGTATGTTTTTAATAGATGCCAATCTTCTTAGATAAGAAATCTTCATGTCAGATGAATTGTTAAAATTATTTTATAGATCCTATTTACAATAAATTTATGTTTTTTATAAAGAGCTTTGAAATCATCCAGAGAAGCCATATGTGCTTTTTTGCTATATTTTCTTGTGTCTTAATACTCTAATATTCTATTAAAACTCAGCTGTCAACTTTTTAAAATCTCAGTGATCTTAATACATGTTTTGCATTTTTCTTAGGGATAGTAAAGCTCTGAAGGATGAAAATCTACCTCCTGTCATCTGCCAGGATGTTGAAAATCTCCAGTAAGTGTCAAATATAATTAGATAAATAACACTTGAAGAATTCTAGAATACTTCTTAAGGGGAGCATCTCTTCCTCCTCAAATCGCATCCTAGAGGAGCATCTCTTAACTAGGGTTAAAATGTTAATGCTTTTAGAAATCAGAAAAAAAGCAGAACAACAGGAATTAAAATTGTATAACTGCCATTCTGTAAAAAAGTGTGAACTATAGATGAATTTTTAATTTTGTATTTTAAAACACTTGGACTGTTTTAAGTATATATATATTTTTTGTAGGAAACTAAAGATATATTTTTTAAAACTCAGTTTTATATATATTTTTTAGGAAATTTGTGAAGGAGCAGAAACAAGTTCAAGAAGAAATTAGTAGAATGTCTTCAAAAGCAATGCTTAAGGTACAAGAAGATATTAAAGCTCTGAAGCAGCTCCTGTCGTTGGCTGCCAATGGAATACAGAGAAACACTCTCAACATTGACAAATTGAAAATAGAAACTGCTCAGGTATACCAACTTATGGCCATTTTACCATAGGGTTTTTTTGTTTTGTTTTTTCCAAAATGGAAATAAGATGTTTTGTTTTGTTTTGTTTGTTTTTAATTATAAAATTTGATACAGGCATACCGGTAGAAAACCAGATAACTCATATACTTTAATAATGAGTTTTTATTAAGCGTTTTCTGTATACAAGACAGTATCCTAAGCAATTTGTATCTGTTAAAACCATTAAGTATTTCTGAAAAGACCCAACAAGGTAGGAATTATTATCCCCATTATATAAATAAGAAAAAAAGCACAGAGCTTTGTTAGTAAATTGAAGGGCCTGGATTCAGACCCTGGTAATCCAACTCCAGAGCTTATGCTGTTAACTAACTAGGTTTTATAAGTGTGGTTGCTGGCTAAATTGGCCTATTATATAAGAGGAAACATAGCTAGTCAGAAAATAATGTTTTTTTAACTGTCAGTTATTAAATAAAAATTATATCATGCTGTGTGGATATGAAATTTGATGACTTGCAAGTCGTGGTTAAATCTTAGTTAATAAAAATAGTAGGCCAGCCCTGGTGGCCCCCTCCTATAATCCCAGCATTTTGGGAAGCCAGGGCAGGTAAATCACCTGATGTCAGGAGTTCAAGACCAGTCTGAACAACATGGTGAAATCCCGTCTATACTAAAAATACAATAATTAGTCAGGCGTGGTGGCGCATGCCTGTAATCCCAGCTATTCCGGAGGCTGAGGCAGGAGAATTGCTTGAACCTGGGAGGTGGAGGTTGCAGTGAGCCAAGATTGCACCATTGTACTCCAGCCTGGGCAACAAGAGCAAAACTCCGTCTCAAAAAATTACAAATAAAAATAAATAGTAGTGTGGCTAATGTTGTCTGTCACTAATGTCTACTTGTTTTTCCTCCTTATGGTGTAATATACAATACATATTAAATATATGTAGTTCTTTTCTACCTCAGTGGGAAAGGATGAGGATAGGTGATTTATTTGTGTTGTAGTTATCGTAATTACAGAATATACTTGATCTCATCATAGCAGTCTAGAAATCTTTCCGTGAAGTTGTCCCTGATCTGTTAATGAACTTCATGTGAGAGATGCCTTTTTGCTGTGGATTTATCAGAGGGCTGTGATCTTCACAAATGAAGTGGTAGTATTTTAAGTAAAATTTTTATAGGTGCTTTTGGGTCTTTAAGTCCACTATTGGAGAGTATCTTGTAATCTTTTTAATAATGATGTGTTACTAAAAGAGCTACTCTAAACTGTAATGGCTAAAGGGATTTCAAAGACTTTATTGTCTGTCCTCAGATTTCCTGGTCTGTTAACACATTTATTTGGTTAAATACGAATGTGATACAGGTTGAGCATCCCTAATCCAAAATCTGAAATGTTGCAAAATCCAAAACTTTTTGAGTGCTAACATGATGCCACAGGTGGAAAATTCCACACCTGAACTCATGGGATAGGTTACAGTTAAAACTTCGTTTCATGTACAAAATTATTAAAATTGTGTACAGTTACTTTCAGGCTATGTGTATAAGAAACACAAATGAATTTTGTGTTTAAATTTGGGTTCTATCCCCAAGGTGCCTGATTTTATGTATGCAAATATTCCAGAATCAGAAAAATTCTGAAATCCAAAACACTTCTGGTCCCAAGCTTTTTGAATATGGGATACTCAACCTGTATTGCCCCGTGTTTCCTCTTCACTTATTCTTCCTAATCATCACGTATGTCCTTTCTAGGGAATAGAAAGAGTTAATTATGTTTTTATACTGGAGAATGTTTAGACTGTGATTAAACATCACATGAAATTATGTGAAATATTTGAAATTATATATAAGTTATATAGAAAACATAATTAGAGCAAAATAATGGAGGAAGCAAACTTGAAAGAAAGAAGTGAATGCTGTAATGGGACCCATTTTAACTCTAAAACTGAATGATTGCATTCACCGCTGTTTGTGGAGTAGCTGTCATATAGTGGGCACATTAATAGTCTTTTAGATATAAAAAGACAACTCCAAAGGTAGTAAAAGTCTAGTAGGGTGAATGAAATAATAAAAGATTGAGAAGAGCATAAAGGTGGCAAAGGAATAAGAGGTTGGGAGTCAAAAGTTTCCTTAAGGAAGAATCATCTGAGCTGAATTTCAGGAATTTTATAGTTAGTGCATGCTGGGCTTAATACCTAGGTGATGAGTTGATAGGTGCAGCAAACCACCATGGCACCCGTTTACCTATGTAACAAACCTGCACATCTACCCTGGAACTTAAAAAATTAAATTAAATTAAAAAAAAAAAGATTTTTCTTTCATGCTCACCAGGTCAAAGAGGAAGAAGAAAAAGAGAAAAAAAAAATTAAAAAAATTTTTTAAAGAAATTTGATCTAAGATTACTCTAATGTCTAGTAGCTAGGAACTAATACTCTACTAAGAGTCTAGTGAATTGAAAAAAAAGTTCTGAATCCTGTATAAAGTATCAGTCTTATTTAACCCTAAAACCTTTTCTTCAAAGAAAGCCTTTCTGGGAAATATAAGCAGTTCTGCAGTTAGAACTGATGTAGGCCAGATTCTTATGGAAGACAAAGTCTTTTATATACTTCATTTTTAGTAAGTAACTTGAGTTTAAATTAGGATGGTTCTTCTTTTGGGGTGAGTGGGGGCCTCATGGTTTATTGAAGTTAAATTACTGAGTTCAGCTCTCCAGTCATTCAACTAACATTTTTAAAAGATCTGTTATGTGCCAGGTGCTTCAGCAGGCATTAGGGATCAAGACTTAGACTAGGGAGAGAGTTAAATCCATTAGGTGATATGATCCAGGTGCAAGGGTTTTGTAGGGGCACAGAGGCCTCAAGTGGGCATTTTTATCATCTGTCCAGTGTAGATTACCTTTACATTGAGTCTTGAAAAAGAGGAAAGTATCATGAAAGAGGGTATGGGCATGTCTGAAGATCTTCAAGCAGTTTAGTGTTATGAGAGTCTGGGCCTGGCTAGAGTCAGTGCTTACAGAGGTAGCAGGGGTCAGAGTCTTGAATCACCTACACATGTATTTGTACTGGAGTGGGGTGGGATGGAAGCCTGAGTTGAGTGAAAAGGATGTAGAAAAAACAGTCATCAACTTAGCAGCTTGGCAGTTTAATGAGGAAGAGATGTTGCTACAGGGAATATAAAGTTAAAGTAACTCTTTGTGAAATAAAGAATACTTAAATAGAGGTCAAAAATATAGTGAAATGATAGGAATGTGGAATGTAAGGGGGTAAACAGAATACTAATCTTGAAAAAACGTTGGCTGGAATTGTAGAAAGCAATATAAGAATGGTTGAGTGTGTAAGCTTTGAAAGATCCAGTTCTCCGGTCTTCTAGCAACATGATATTGGTCAAGTTACTTAATGGCTTTGTAAATCCATTTCTTCATCTATAAAGAGAGAAACATTCCCTACATTGTAATGTTGTCCTTGAGAAGTAACTTTTAGCATAGTGTTTGGTACATAGCAAGCACCCAAATGGTTAATTGTGCCTGCCTCAGCCTCAACATTATTATTACTACCTGCCTTTTAAAAAAAAAAAGTATTTTCTGCATTTATATTAATGATTTTAAGTAGTAATATAATCTTTACGCTGTAAATGAATTCACTTCGTGAATCCTGCAGAAATCCATAGTTTTAAAAATAGATCTACAGCTCTTTATAAGTTTGTTAAAACTGTAATTTGTCTGCTCTTGAAAGGTTTTAGCAACTTGTGAAGCAGCTTCATCCATAATATGTTCTTATAGCATGAACCTCCAAGGTATTGTTTGAAGTTTCAGTCCAGAGACTGAATATGTTTTTTCGTATGGTATTTTTAACATAACTCTTAACTGGCTTTTTTTTTTTTTTTTTTTTTAATCCTCTGGTGTATTAGGAGTTAAAGAATGCTGAAATAGCTTTAAGAACCCAGAAGACACCACCTGGACTTCAACATGAATATGCAGCTCCTGCTGAGTAAGTTGCTGGATTTTTAAAAACAAATGTTTCTCACTTTCAGAAAGCAGAACAGTAATAATAGTATACAAACTAAATATTTTTAGTATAGTATGTGGAAAGGCTGAGCCAATAAGCACTTTACATGGATTTTAAATTTCATAATAACCCTAAAAAGGTTTATCTCCATTAACACCATTTGACTGCAGGGTAAGTGAAGGCTAAGATCTGAGCTTTTCACCACTATTATGCATTTATACTTCATGTACATATTACTTACAGAGTCTACTCCATTTTATTAAATTTTGCTGGTAATGGAAAATTACCATTATTCATTTACATAGGTAATACATGTTCTGGAAGAAAAATTAGAAAATATAGATAAGTAGAAGAAAAAACCAACCTGTAATCACATCACTCAGCTTGTTATATACATTTGGCTTTCATACATGTAAAATATATCTTGTCTCTTATGTCCTTCCATGTTGATGAAGATAATAACTGATGTTTACCAAATGCTTACTATTTCCCATGCAGTGTGCTTAGGACTATACATGCTTTACCTTCATATTTCACAAGATCTCTGTAGCTGTTGTTACTCCAATTTTAGCGATAAAGAGACTGAGGTGTGCAAAAGTGAGTTGAGTGGTGGAGGTCTGTTTGATTCCTGGTCCCTCACAATTAATTAATTAACTTGTAGAGATGCCATTTCACAGTGTTGCCTAGGCTGGTCCTAGGCTAAAGTGACTCTCCTGCCTCAGACTCCTAAAGTGCTGGGATTACAGATGTGAGCCACCACGCCTGGCCCCTTACTTATTTTATTCTTTTAGTTTTTTATTATAATTTTGGTCTACAGAAAAGTTTCAAGATGAGAACTAAAAATTCCTGTATGCCTTTCATTCCAATTTCCTACATATTAACATTTTTACCATATTTTTGTTCCTCACATTCTATATGTATATATACATTTCTCCCCCAAACAGTTTGGGTTATTTGCAGAAATAATGTTCACTATGCTAAAGTACTTCAGTGGATATTTCTTAAAAATAAGGATATTCTCATACTTAACAGTTCTCAAAGTCAGGAAATTCATAATGCCCATGATATTCCTCTTACTCAGATTGGCATGGGATGTGCTTCCTCACTGGACTTCCTCTACTATTTTATCCCTCTGTCTTGTACTTAATACTGCCATCAGAGCTAATTTTGCAAAATGCATTCATGGTTGCCCATTTTTTACTGAAAAACATTCAGATTCCTCTGTATACTATTCAAGATACTTTCTTTTTTTAATCTAGCACTCTCTGTGGGTAAATTTATTAGAAAAGTAGCAATAATTACATGTGCTTTCTGTAGTATACTATGGTGTTCTCAGATTATAAATTTTATTGATAAAATGACTATAAATTCTTAATTCTGAAATCTGGTTGGTAGACGTTTCTACTTTATTTTAAATTTATTTTAACCTTACAGAAAACTTCCAAAATAGTGGTACAGAGAATTTATTTATATCACTTCCCTTGCTTCCCCTAATGTTAACTTATAACTATAGTATAATTACCAAGAACAGGAAACTAAAATTGTTACAATATTATTAACTAAACTACTACACTTACTGAAATTCAACCAGTTTTTCCACTAATGTACTTCTGTTTCAGCATCCTATTTGGGATTCACAGTGCATTTGTAATTTCTCCTTAATCTCTTCCAGTCACAGTTATTCAGTCCTTCCTTTCCTTGGATAACCTTGATACTTTCGAAGACTATTAAATTATTGCAGAATATTCCTTAATTTGGATTTGTCACTCCAAATTAAAAAAACGTTTGATCTGACTTTTTAAATGTTTTTTAAAGCTACTTCAGAATCTTGGTTCAGCAATTTGAGGTACAGCTTCAGCAGTACAGGCAGCAGATTGAAGAACTAGAAAACCATCTTGCCACTCAAGCAAATAATTCACATATAACCCCTCAAGGTAACATGCTTACTGTGGTAATTTTTTTTTGAACTTTTGTTTGTAGGAGATAGATGTGGTTATATAATAGGTATTCTGGATAACTACTGGTAGCCCCTTTAAGAAAATTTCCTTAAAAGTCATTTACTACTCCTTTATTCCCTATAAATATAATATGCTTTATTATATGAATTGTTACTGTGGTAACAAGGGCAGAAATCTTAGGGCCTTCCCCCCAGATTTCTTTTGTAGACATTCTTCTCTCAGTCTGCTACTCTGTATGTTCTCTAGCCATGAGAACGTTGATAGAGTTTTTTTCTCCTACACGTTAACTATGCCAAAAATTGGACTCAAGTAGAAAAATAAAATGGATTGTGCTATATATCTGTATATATTTGGGTGATAATGTAATTTTCTTTTATAGATTTGTCAATGGCTATGCAGAAAATTTATCAAACATTTGTAGCTTTAGCGGCACAACTTCAGTCTATTCATGAAAACGTAAAGGTAAGTTTTCATTGCCCATTTATCTACCTGGATATGTAGACCCAAGTATTTGTTTATCTGGGGACAAATGTGTCCATGCTTGATACAGAAATAGCTAAAATTATATACAAGTGAAAAGATGAAAACTACTCTAATCCATAACATACCCAGACATAACAGTTGATAATACCTGTTCTTTTAAAAAAGATCCAAGTACCCTGTAGTCTGTTGTTATAACTTTTTTTAAGCAGTGTATTGTGAATAACTTTCTATATTAATACACATATTTCCTGAATATCATTTTTAATAGTTAATGCAGGAGTTTGTCGTATGTTTGTACATTGTTTAACCCATTTTCTGTTGGATATTTAGGTGGTTTCTATTTCTTTACCACTATAAATAACACTATAGAAAATAGGCATTCTTAGCCAGGCACAGTGGCTCACACCTGTAATCCCAGCACTTTGGGAGGCCGAGGCGGGCGAATCACAAGGTCAGGAGTTCGAGACCAGCCTGGCCAATATGGTGAAACCCCATCTCTACTAAAAATACAAAAATTAGCCGGGTATGGTGGCGGGCACTTGTAGTCCCAGCTACCTGGGAGGCTGAGGCAGGAGAATCGCTTGAAACCAGGAGGTGGAGGTTACAGTGAGCTGAGATCACACCGCTGCACTCCAGCCTGGGCAACAGAGCAAGATTCCGTCTCAAAAAAAAAAAAAAGAAAAAATAAGCATTCTTAGTAGCAAATGATTTTGTACTACCTTAATTTTATCTGTTTTAAATGTTTATTGGCCACTGCATTAAAAACCAGCTTACAGCATTTCTCCCTTCTAAAGACAGGGAACTGTTTGTGTTTATTAAATAATGTAAATAAAATGATTTATCACTGAATATTTAGACTGACTCTCGCTTTTTTTTTTTTTTTTTTTTTTTTTTTTTTGAGACAGGCTCTTGCTCTGTTGCCCAGGCTGGAGTTCAGTGGCATGATCTTGGTTCACTGCAACCTCCACCTCCTGGGTTCAAGTGATTCTCATGCCTCAGCCTCCTGAATAGCTGGGACTACAGGCACGTGTCACTACGCCTGGCTAATTTTTTGTATTTTTAGTAGAGACAGGGTTTTGCCATGTTGCACAGGCTGGTCTCGAACTACTAAATTCAGGCAGTCCTCCCTCCTCGGCCTCCCAAAGTGCTAGGATTTATGGGCATGAGCCACTGCACCCAGCCTGAATATTTTGACTCTCATATAATAACGTGAGTTTTAAAAATGTATTTAAGTGAAATGTTCAAGGTACGTACATCTTTTCTAACTAATTGAGCAAATGTAATTAAACTCTTTAATCTTAGAGTGTATGTGGTCCAAAATTCAAGTGGCGAAACCTGAGTCTAGATAAATTATCAACTGTGTAGAATAGAGTTTAATTGGAATTATCAACATTTTCATTTTTATTTTGATTTCATGCATAGTAAGAATTTTTTTAAGTTAACCATTTAAATTACACCATTTTTGAAATGGTAGTGCACTTTAGACCTTTTGCTTTAGTAGATTTAAAACTGTAACCCAAATCTTTAAATTTTGTTCTAAAGGAGGAATTTTATCAGATTTAAAAAAAATTCTGTTAGTGTATAATAAATGTTACTTTAATTTTTTAATAAAATCAATGTATGGCACTTTGAAGTCCGTTGTGCAGAATTTTTTTCCTTAATTTTTATTATGAAATCTTTCAAATATACACAAAAGTAGGCTATCATTATAATGAATGCCCAGGTATGACTACCTAATTTCAACCATTATCAAAACCCTGCTGAACTTGTTTTATCAATGCTCCACAGAAGATGCTTTTTCCCCCCCCGAAGTATTTCAGAGCAAATGCCAGGTGTAAATGTACATATTTTTTAACAGCACTTTCTCCTCTCTGGTTTGGAAAATATATCATTTTTGGTAATATGACCATAAAACAGTGAGACCAAGACCACATAAAACTGCCCTAGATCACGTCAAATAAACGTTGTAGACATGAAATTTTGACCTACTCTTTAAGCAACCCAAGAACAAAAGGATATTCCTGAGAACCAAAGAATATTTTATAATCAGATTTGGTATGTTGCCATTATTTTTAGCTTAGTTTAGTGAGCAAACTAAGCTCTAGGTTTCTTTATTTCTTGTAGAAATCTCACAAGACATTTTTTTGTTCGTTTTGTTTTTCATTAGGTAATCTGTTGAAACAGGCGTTAACTATCTTATCCAGCCAGGCCTCAGGAACATTAACACATTTGGAAGTTTTAGCAATTTGTTTTATAAATCATGGCTGATGACAGGGTTTTTGTTTGTTTGTTTTATTATTTTGTTTTGTTTTGTTGAGACAGGGGATTGCTCTGTTGCCCATGCTAGAGTGCAGTGGCGTAATCATGACTCATTGCAGTCTCAATCTCCTGGGCCCAAGCGATCCTCCCACCTCAGCCTCAGCCTCTTGAGTAGCTAGGTCTACAGGCATGCACCACCACACCTAGCTAATTTTTTAACTTTTTGTAGAGAGGGGCACTTGCTGTGTTGCCCAGGCTGATCTTAACTCCTGGCCTCAAGGAGTCCTCCTGCCTAGACCTCCCTAAGGGCTGGGATTATAGGTGGGAGCCACCGTGGCCAGCCTGTTTCTTTTAACTAATGGTCTTAAGTTTCTAAGGTGGATCATTATTTTCCATTATCTGAAGTAGAACTAAAATTTATGGGATACTGATGCTTGCCCAGGAAAAGGAAGGGTGGATTTGCAAGAGATCGGTAGTGCTTGTTTTTCTTACATCATATGTCTTGATTCTGGCTTTATATCTTCCCCAATATCCAGTTCTTGGCAGGCCCCCTTTTTTAATACATCATAAATGTAGCAAAGTTTGGAATTGGAACATCAAACACTGACATCCACACAAAAAGGGCGATGATAGCTTTTAAATACTATAAACAACAGTAAGATTTTTAACTGCTGTATTTGTTATAATCAGAACCTAATGTTTACTAATTTCTGCTAAGAAATGTAAGAAATATGAAAAATCTGTGTCTCTTCAAAAAGTGGTTAAAAACCTATCTAAATTAGGCTAAATCTTCAATGAAAGCATAAAATAATTCTAAAGTGAAACAGAATTGTTGCTGTTAATGGCCTTAATCAAGGCAGATGGATTGGGTAAAAGCAGCTCACTATGAACTTGGGAATTTTTCTTACTCTGGAGTTATAAACTCACTTTTTTTCTTTGAGGCGGGTGGTTGGGTTCATAACTTTAACATGAATCAAGTCTCATTGTACAATGGTCAAATAATAGCAATAAAGTAGAAGCCCTCATCATACCCTCCAAGCACTGCTGAAGTGCAACACCTTATTTTAGCATGTGTTACCCAGGCCTTCTAAAAAATGTACTTATAAGTATATATATTTAGTGCTGACTTTTTTTCCTTTCTTTTTTTTTTTTTTTAACTTTTAATCAAAAGGCTATGAAAAGGTTGGACATTTGAGGGGAAAGTTTCTTGAAAAACTGGAATATTTATTTTTAAATTCTTTTCATTCATCCATCTGCACATTGTTGGAGTATTTAAATATTACTCTGTCTAAAAGCTTAGCTGATTTATTTTAAACAAGGCCTCACAAAGACAGTATTTTAGGAAGCATATTGTAAGGATAGGGAGTAAACTATTCAAGGGAGCAGTAGAACTCTTGAACTCATCACTTCCTACACCAAAGTGCGTTATTAGCACTCTGATTTGCAGTTTGGATTGAATGTATAATATTGGGAGTGTCTGGTAACTTACAGTTATATTCATCCACGTATTACCATAGTCAATGTGGAACTTCATTTAGCCGTTTTGTTTGTTTATTTTTTATTCTTTTAGGTTCTGAAAGAACAGTACCTTGGCTACAGGAAAATGTTCTTGGGAGATGCTGTTGATGTGTTTGAAACAAGGCGAGCAGAAGCCAAGAAGTGGCAGAACACACCCAGAGTTACTACTGGACCCACCCCTTTCAGCACCATGCCAAACGCAGCAGCCGTTGCCATGGCTGCAACACTTACACAGCAGCAACAGCCTGCTACAGGTCTGAACGCATTCAAGTTATAGCTTCTTACTGTTCCAATGCAGAACATTTATGTGCGTTTTTATAAGTCTTCCATTTGTGTGAGCACTGAAGAAATTTCTATGAGTAGCTGTTCCAATACAATCTAAAATTGTGATGGACACAATTATAAACATACCTGATAAAAAAGGCAGGGTAGTCTTAGCAATAATTATACATCAATTAGATATTGAATATTGTGAATCTACTTAATGTTATTTGCTGTATTGCTATAAATGCCCTTTAGAACATGGTGTTTCACTAGTGAATTACATTTAAGAATAACATTAGATTCTGAAATCATGATTGTACCATTTATTGTTTTAAAGTCAGAGATCATCCATCCATTCGTTGAATTTTTCGTATATGATACTGACAGATGGTGCATTCTCATTTTCCTCATACATAGTGATTACAAAGTACCCACATTCAGGATGAAGTATGCTTTTATTGACTGAAGGTATGTTGAAGATCAGTAGGCTTGTTTGTATATATGTTGACTGTAAACAGAATACAAGCCCTCTAAACCAAATTTTGAAGAAGATAAATGCTAGAATTGTACCTTTTCAAGGTGAACAGAACAGCAAGAGCAGGAAAAAGATGTTTTGAGATGTGGATTGCACATTAAGGAGCAACTGGGAAGTTGAACAGATGAAAATAATTGGTGACATGGAAAGCAGATTGTTTTATTCCTTGGTTTAGTTACACTTCTAATTAGAGAAACATTTTTTGTGGTCATTCTACAGTGTTTTATTTGGTCCTGTGTCTTTCGGAGGTTAATAATTATCTTAATCCTGCCATCCCTTTTGTCAGGTTTGAAGCTTGATGTGGAAAAATAGTCTTAATTGATATTGATTTTTTTATTTTAATCATTCATAAATTTCTTGGTAATGCTTATTATTCAATAGCATGTGTCTTTCTGAGAGTTCCATATAGTCCAGTAGTACATTATAATACACACAAAAAAATTAATACATACTTAGATTGCATTCAAGCTACCTATACTAGGGAAGCATTCTCTGGTTTTCACTACTGGCAGTTTAAAAAATTGTTCTTCACATTTGGAGATGACAGAATTGACTTGCCATAAGTAAAGGGTTGATGATAGATTCATGCCAAATCCTCCATATCCCGTGGCTGGACCCGTGTGAATAGTGGCTCGCATGAGCACTGTCTGGTAGCTCTCTAGCTGGCTGGAGTGTAGGATTGCATTCTTAAGTTATGGAGGGAAAAAGTCATTATGGGATTGATTCCTTTGAGGATTGATATTTCTTCTTAAAAGGAATCAATCCCATAATTATGACCATCAGCTCTCATGATTACTTAACCAGTTAATCAAACCAACCATAGTACTAGTTTACTTTTTAGAGCCAGTATTAATCCTAAAGTAGATAAGTGTAGATTTGGTTAAGTGTTCTTTGAACATAGTGAATTTCCATTCTATTAAATAAAACTTGAGAAATGTCAGTTATATAAACAGTTATGTTGTAAGTGAATATATTCTATGATAAATACCTAAACTTGAAGCAAAACCTCCTGTCAAGGGTTTGTGTGTGTGTGTGTGTGTGTGTTTAACTTTCTTATCTATAGACTATTATTTTGAGAAATTCATAGATTTTCACTTATACATTTTGAGCTTGTGGATATATGGAGATGTATCTAAATGAGTGCCTACTATGTGCTGGGCTCGAGGAATACAAAGGTAGACAATATAGATTTGGTCTTTGCCCTCTGTGGTGGTTGAGAATATTAGCTTAATCTGGAGTATTCTTGAAGAGCCTTTTGCTCATAGGCTTTAATTTTGTCTGTGACTTTTGCCAGGCTTTGGGGAAATTGACTGCCTTCACTCTTCCCTGAAACTTTGAAGTCCACATAAGGGCTTTCTAATCAGATGGCAGAAATTATAATTTATTAACCTAAACAACCTTACAGTGTTTTCGCTTTGAATTGTATGAATTCTTAGAACTGAGAAGCTAAACAACAGTGATAACAATTTTACATTATCTTTTCTTTCTCCTTTTGTTTCTCTAAAGGTCTCCCAGGCCTTCCCAGTCAAAATTTTTATTATTTTAGACATGTCATCATGATGTGAGATTTATGAGCTCTGTTAGATACATTTAGAAATGTCCCTATTTATTGAATGGTGTTTTGTAACCCATAAGTTATCCCTTATGCCCTGTGACTTCTGTGAAATCTTTGTTTTTAAGTGCCAGTAACAAATTTTAGACCATCTAGATGAAGGTAGAGAGAGCTTATGCATTGTTTTTATACATCACTGTTGAACTATACAAGATTTGAGTTATCAGAAGGGTTTTGCTTTTATTTGCATATGAAATTTTTATTAACATGAATATGGGCACAGAGCAAATAGCTTCTTAGACTGCCGCCTTCTGAAGGTGGCTTCTGTATCTTTCTCAGAGGAGGAGGAATAGACTTAAACGACTTCTTTGTCCTTCTTCAATTTTTTTTAATGAAAAAATATACTAGGGCTTAGGCATGTGTGATTTACAGTTATTTGTTCTGAAGGCTGCAGAGAATTGAAAATCCAGCAGGCTATTTGTGTATGAAATCATGAGCATCGATATGTGGATAACGTAGTTTCATGTTGGCAGAACTTGACACTTGTCTATAAGTGCTTCCCAAGCCTCCTGAAAAACTGAAGACATTTACATTGGGCTTTTCAGTATAATTTTAATTTAGGATAGGTTTTTTAGCAATGTACCTGGAATTGAGTTTTGCTATTGTGTTTTGACACTTTTAAGAGTTCTTGATGTTTACATAATAAGACTTTCTTATGTGACTTAGCTGCTGTTTTAAGGAGAGCCAAGACGTTTTGTTAGGAATTCCTACTTTTTAGCTTAGTGTAGGTTTGGACATTTAAGGTGTAGTGTTAAATAGGAAACGTTAAGTATTTCATCTTAGTTTCTTGTGGTTTTGTGATTTTGTTGTATTTAATAACCAAAGGAACATTACCCATTAAATCAGTAAGAGTAAAATTTTTCAAACTGGGGAAAATGCATTTTAGGTTTTTTAAAGAAAAATTATTTTAAAATGTGACTTAGAAATAACCATACTAATTACATTAGGCATTTGGGGTGATCATGGAAAATTATGAAATATTTTTAGCACTTTAGTCCTTTTTCTGTTAATGCAGTTTTACTTTTAAGAAAGTAGAAAATTTATTCTGGAAAATATGAATTACAGTGCTAAACCTGGTTTTGTTGTGTGTGAATATATTATATGGTAACTTTTGTAAAATGTTACTCTACATGAAGATTTCACTTTGGCCAGTCATTGGTGTATATCACTACACACTTAATTTTATTTATGGAAATAAGAACCTCTCATTGAATGACTATTCAAATTTCAAAGCAGACTTCTTGAATTGTTTACGTAACTTTTGCCTGAAGGATTTAGACTGCTTTCTAATAGTGAAACTAATATATATGGTGGCCAGAGTGTAATATATGCTAATACTTTGGCATGGGAGATATTTATTATGAGTTTTTACTATTAAAAAATGTTATACATTTGCCTAAGAGTTTTATAAATGATGTTGCCTTCAGAATTTGTGTGAAGGTACAAAACTAAAAATATCATGTATCTGATGTGCAATGGAAAGTCTTATCATTAGATATGAGTTCTTGATTATATTCTGAATATTGATGATTAGAAAAATCTTATGTTCTGTTGCTCTTAACAACAGACCCACACACAACAAAAAGCATGCTATTTGAGTAACTCTTATGACTTACAAGGCTGAGGGCTGTGGTGTGCATTATTCTTTAGGGTCTTCCACCAGCAGTGCCTCCTATTAACCTGTGACAAACAAGTCTCTCAATGTTAAAGAAACTGGACATGTGTTTTTTATGTTTTTTGTTAGGAATCAGAAAGTATAATAATATGCTTGGTTTCTTTTTCCTATAGTAACATTTTACAAAAGAGCTGCTAGGCAGGTATTTTATTCTCAAATTGATCTCAAACTGGATGTAAAATTTTAAATTATTTTTTTAATAGTAGTATAAGAATTCTGGCTGCTATTAGTTATTGTTTGTTTTCTGGGTAGAAGCTATTAGAAAAGTCCAGTTTCTGTCCCAGTGTAGCAAAATGTAGTTCCTCGGTTGTTTTTCTTTAAATGCTTTATAATTTTACACTACCTTTTTAATATACAAACCTCATTCTTCATTGGATAACTTGAAGGCTTTGATTTCTTTAAAAATTTAAATTTTAGTGTGTATATTACTTTGACAGTTCCCTCATCTTTGAGATGCACTGATCACTGTGCTTGAAAAAGACAATACTGAAGATTGTACTATGAAGTTTATTGAATAATTTTCATAAATTATTTATCCAAGTGAGAGATTTTTAGATTTTTGTATTCTGCTTAGTTTTTAAAAAAATAGTAGTTTAAGAGAGGCTAGTAAGTTTGATGCTATTCTTGCCAAACAAACTCAGCCAAAATCTTTAAAGTAACAAGTGGGAAAAGGATGACTAATCGTTCTGCTTCTGAGTACATTTTCCAAAACGTTGGAAAGAAACTTCTGAATTGAAATCTTGAATGTATTGAATCTGTCAAGGTACACAGCGGTGCCTTTGTAAATGTTCATTACTTTATTTAATCAGGTGATAAGTGGTGTAATGTAGCAGAGCTTAAGAATAGAACTCAATTATCACTTTTTGTGAACAAGTTGGAATTGTCATGTTACTGTGTAATTGATTTGCTTTACAATGAACAATAAATTTAATAAAATAAAACATTGTCTTGTTTTTTATCTACTTATTGTATATATCATTTATATTTCATATGAGAAATCATGCCTAGTTTTTTGGGTACTTACTCTTATGAAATAACATGATAGTTTTGCCATGTTAGTGTCAGTCTCTCTTGATCAATTGAGACTTGACTCTAACACTAAGGAGCTTGATTTAAAAAAAGTAAAAACCGTTTACTGATTATACCAACTAGTTTTATCAGAAAACAAGTGAGGAGATCTAAAATAATTCTAGCAGTAAATCTAAAGGAATGATAATTTATGATACATTAAAGATTTCAAATTATTTAGTAGATTAAACTAACATTTATCTTTCATTGCGGTAAGCCTCTTTTAATTGTCTAGTTCTGAACAGGTTAATTTTTTTAAAATCTTTTTTTAATTTTTGGATAGATAAATCAGTTTGGATAGATAAGTTAGACTGGAGAGACATCCTGAAAACTAAGTTTTAACAAATGGAATCAGTTAAAAGTAATCACTGTTCATTTTAAAAATAATTTCATAAAGAATCTTTAATCTTGAAAGAGTAAGGCAAATTTGTTTTTTTTCCCCCCCATTTTTTTTTTTTTATACCAGGGCCACAGCCATCTCTGGGAGTTAGTTTTGGAACGCCATTCGGCTCAGGTATTGGCACTGGCTTGCAATCAAGTGGCTTAGGTTCTTCAAACCTTGGAGGTACACTTTAACTTTTCTAATATTTCATTGAACTATTATATATTTGAATTGATACTAGCCTGTAAAAAAAAAATTTCTAAGAGAATCTGCTGCTATTTTGGAAGTTAAGGTTCCATCTGGCAAAAACGATTCTCAAACGTAATTATTGCTTTCTAATATTAGATTTAGAACTTAAAGAATCATTCCATCTTCTGTGAATAGCAAATATAAAGTATTAAAATTAAGTGGTAGGCATGTTCATGTTTTCAAAGCAATATGCTGGCACATGAACTTGAAAATTCTTTAATTTTAATCATCTTAATTAAAAATCTTAAAATTAATAGTCTTAATGTTAGTTTGGAGTCTGAACTACTTCTGGATGATATACGTTCTCCTAATCAGTATCTTCTTTTTTCTGAAAATGAGTACTTAGGGAAATTATTATGAATTGAACAGCTCAACTCATGTCCATTTCTAAGCACATTTGGCAAATTTGCCTATATACATACTTGTTTACATAAGCAATTAAGCTTATTTTAATACTTTCATAAGTTTAGTAAGTTAAGTCCTCTGCAAAAACATCATGCTAAATACAAATGCATTCACAATTCTTTGATGTGGATAACTGAAAGTTGGTTGTGTTTTCACAGGTACATTATAATGTAATGAATAAGTTGCCCTTATTTCCACTAAAATATAAGACAGGAGACCTAAAAGCTATTACGGTTGTTTAATATAGACTCTGTTCTAAATTAGGAATTATTAGAATCATGGCAGATAGCATAATTCCTATAATCTATAATTAATTTGCCATCACATTTCTTATTGTTACAGGCAATGATACTGTCACACTCAGTATTTTAGATAAGCTATTACAAAATAACCGAAAAAGAATTTGAACTTTATTTGTAGAGCACCTGTCTCTTAGGAGAGTGGAAACTAGTCTTCAAGAATGTCATGAACTTTGTGTGATGAAAAATACTTCTTTTTTTAAATGATGAACATAGTATTGTTAAGAGAAAAACCATGATCTTCTCACCACCAATTTTTCACTGTTAAACTTGCTGGTAGTATGGCAGGAATCTACTGTTACTGAGTAGATTTAAAGTGCTTGATTATGTAGTTATGCAGAGTTTTTCAGTGGTTCAGATTCTTAATTAAAAATGTTTTGGGAAAGAGCAGAGTAAAATAACCTTGTAGTATTTAGTGTTTACATTGTAGTGCATGTCATGCTTATTAATGTATTTAGTCCTTTTTTTGTGAAATGAAATACCCCTAAAGTGGAAATGGTTATAACTGACTAAAATCATACTTGAATGGTGGGTAAAATTTTCTAGCACATTTAAAAGAGAAAATACTAATTTCTTTTTTATGGCCTTGTTCTTTAAAAATTGATGGGTCACAAACTTAGTCTAAATAGATATAAACGTTTTATTTCAGAATTAGTCTAGTTCTTCTAAAAGTCTCATGCAAAGGAGTAAGCAGATTTCCTTAATAAGGCCATGTTTTTCAGCACTGTATCTGTTAGACCTCTGATGATTTTCGGTTGTACTTGTCCGTATCCTTTAACCTGTGTTTTATGTGCCATTGTATATTTTTCTATTACCCTTCCACTAGGATTTGGAACTAGCTCTGGTTTTGGATGCAGCACCACAGGGGCCTCCACATTTGGATTTGGAACAACAAATAAACCCTCAGGAAGTCTTAGTGCAGGTTTGTGTGTTTCTGCCTGGATTTCAGGCAAATTTAAAGGTGTAAATTATTTAATTTAAAAGTATGTGTTGTTATTTCCAATAACCCAAAAAGTTCCCTCCCTGATTCAGTTTTTACTCCCTGGATGAAGTGTGCAAGCCTAACTAATCATTTTACTTTATCTCTCTCATAAACTAAAGGGCAGTTTTGTAAAATACTTCTGACAAGACTTCTTAGTTTGATTTAATAATTAGTTACATCTTCTAACTCAGTAGAGATTCATTTGAACTCTAGTGACTAACTTCATGGTTAAATAATTTTCTTCATTATTAGAAAAAGGAACCCATCATTGTGAAAGTTTAAGTTTTTTGTCATAATTCATCCTGGAGAATGATTTCTATTCCAGGGTCCCTCTGGTTTTAAGAATACCACAGTCTTACAAATGATTATTAATTTAGTTTCTTGTTCATTTTTGAAATAGATATAATTTTTTGACTCTTCTTATGAAAAATTCTAAATTTCATCTACTTTTGCATTTACTCTATATTGGTAAATATGTGCAGTGCTTAGGGACAAATACCATATCTAATATAATGACATAATACTGTGAAAGATGTGTTTAAATTTAGAGAATTTGAAGGAAGTTCCACTTAATATAAGTAGCGTTTAAAATCAGCAGTTCCAGTGGAGGAAGATAATAATAGGATTCCATGTTATCAAGATTATAATTGAAATATTGTATTAGTTAACTAGGCAGTAGTAGTACTAGATCTTAATTTTGCAAAAGCTCTTATAAAATCAAAACAGTAAGTACTGCTCTTTTGTTTGTTCATTGTCTTGAACATTGTGGGTTGAAGCTTTCCTGGAGGACTTGGAATTGCAAGGGTAGGTCCAGATATGTGAATGTCCCTCTTCTACATGTTGATAAAATGTTTTTGGTGGGTCTGAGGAGGAAGGCACCTTGACATACTTAATTAACAGGAAAGTTTCTGGCAACTTGAAGTTTCTGTATATTTTAGTAATTTGTGCTAAGGTTTCTCTTTCGGCCTGCATCACTAAACTCTTTCAGGGTGCCACTTAGTTGTTAGCTAAATTATTTTCCTGTTAAAGTTTCATGTTAGAAATTTAGGGCTTTAATGTATTTGCTATTCTTACAGATTATGTTTTCTTTTAGATAGAAATGTACTGCTCCTCCCTGTTTTTATATTTGTTTTTGGAATTCAACTTCTGATATGAATATTTTTTTCCCTAAACATAAGGCTTTGGCAGCTCAAGTACATCTGGGTTTAACTTCAGCAATCCTGGCATCACGGCATCAGCTGGTTTGACTTTTGGGGTGTCCAATCCTGCCTCTGCAGGTTTTGGAACAGGAGGACAACTCCTTCAGTTGAAGAAACCTCCAGCTGGAAACAAAAGAGGAAAAAGATAAACATGGGTTGATGTGTTGAGAGAATCCATAGCAGCACCGTTCATTCTATGAGTCTATTTTTCTAATGATGCAGTAATTAAATTGCATCCCAGGAGATTTATAAAGTTTTGATATTTTTCCCTACTCTGGAATTTGAACTTTCTTCATGTTTGCCATACTGAACATCTTTTTTCTTGTGAATTTAAAGTCCAGTTGTGTTTATTTTTAATTTGATTCTCAGTGTAAGAAATGTTCTGATTACATCACTGATTGATAATGGTTAGAAACCATTAACCTAAAACTTACTATTTAACCTAGTGTTTTTGTTGATGAGGTTTACATTATGTGAATACATGCACATTTGTTTCTTATACAGATGGTGTGAACTCTAGGGCCTATACTAGAATCAATTTGTTCCTTGATAAAGGCCTTTTGAATTATACTGCAGGGCATCTTGTGAATATGTATGTAAATATATACAGAATAATACACACAGTTGTGTGTGCATATAAAATACATATTTACGCCAGGCGTGGTGGCTCACGCCTGTAATCCCGGCACTTAGGGAGGCCGAGGCAGGCAGATCACCTGAGGTCAGGAGTTCGAGACCAGCCTGACTAACATGGTGAAACCCCATCTCTACGAAAAATACAAAAATTAGCTGGGCATAGTGGCGGGTACCTATAATCCCAGCTACTCGGGAGGCTGAGGCACGAGAATCGCTTGAAGCCGGGAGGTGGAGGTTGCAGTGAGCTGAGATCGCACCACTGCACTCCAGCCTGGGCAACAAGAGCAAAACTCCGTCTCAAAAAGATGAAAATAAAATAAAATATATATTTACAGGCCTACAACTTTTGCCTCAGACTGTTCCCCTTTTCTAAGGGTATTCAAGTTTTCACCTTTTAAGCTTCATATCCTCAGTGCTTGTAGAATGATGAGCTAGAGGTACCAGGTCATTGCAGTTGTTTGCTTAAAGACTTATTGAAATGGTTACTGGCGTAAATACTTGGCCAACTCAACTTTATTGCCCCTGGTCTTTTCCATTTTTGTTTCCACCTTAACCTATAGCAGCTCCTCCAAATGAGGAATGCTGTAAGACTCATCAAACAGATTTTAACCATTTTATTATCCTGTGTGTCCTTATATTGCTTCTGTGAGATGTTTTTTTCTTATCTGAGATGAACTTTCAGGAGCCTATTTGAACTCCAGACTGGTGTTCTGGGGCAAAGAGCTATTAGCCAAACTGATTCTATGCAGGTGAAGGATGCACTAAAGTTCTCACTTTAGTGAGAACTTTTCTAGCTATTCCAATACAGAGTTCTTTCTTATAGGGCTATTGATATTGACACCAAATGGAGTGGCTTCTCAGCCTCTTAATGTCTTAAGTAAGTGCTTAATTTGGAATAGAGAAACCAGTATATTTTAAAAAAGAAAAATATTCTTTGTAGCAACTGTAAATTCTCCCATTATAACAGTGAACAGAGCTCCAGGTAATAACGCATAGGCATGTCAGGTTGCATCTGTATATTTGACTACATTAGTATTAGCGACATCAGGTGGATATAAAAGAAAACCCTTAGAGAGAGAACTGCCTTAGCCATGATTTCGTTAGTAGACCTATTTATGATTCAATTGCAGTTTTCAGATAGGATGTGAACATGGAATTTCATTGAAAATAGTTTAATTTTTTATATAAAAGGTTTTGTATATAATGTGTGTCAGTGACTATTTTCAAAATCATTTTCATCAAGACACCTTTTTTCTAAAATAGGCATTGCATACACACATGCACACGTATGTGCGTGTGCACACACATATTTTTTGTATAATGTTGGGTTTGAATATAAAAGTGTTGTCAAATCTTTTATTTATCTGCATATAGCAGTGGTTGGCTTTTTTGAATTGAAATTTTTGCGCATTGATGCATTGAAATAAGGAAAATTATTTATCTCTGAGCACTAAACTTATTTTTGCATATTTCTGTAATATTGCAGTCCCCAGATCCAGATCATGGGAAGTTAGGGAAAATGTGTGATTTTGTGTTTTGAGTTACTGTCAGAATTACATACACAATTACAACAAACTTTTTTTAAAAGACATTTCATTGTACTGCAAAAATCTGAATATTTATATTTCTTGTTTTTTTCTTTATATATTTTGCATTTTAATATGTTGAGCCACTGGAAATTTGTAACAGATTAATTTGTTATAGGAGTTTAAATGTGTTGTCATTGTCTCCATTGTCTTTGTCCAGAGCCTATTATTATGGAAACAATAAAATTTATTGTGTCAGTTGCTTTGATTCTTTATAGGTGTCAGTAGCTGTTCTTAATATGTAATTTTCTTATTATTGCTCTTTTAGTCTCCGGTTGGGTTTTAGTGTATTCCCTTCATACATCTTGCTCTTTTTTAAACAGAAGAGTGAACATAAGATAGTAAATTATTTCTCACTTGCTTTTGTCTTCTCAAAATGACAAAATCAGTGAACATGTTTAGTTATAAAGAATAATATTGAGTAAAAAGGAAAAATCCCTTTGAACTTTTGGGCCCTAATTCCCTTCCATTTCCTAGTGTGCACTCTAATGGTTTGATATGTATCCTTATAGACCCTTTTAAAGATGTCTTAAAAGAATACATAAATGTTACTTCTCTTTTCTTTTTCTTTTATATTCTCTCTGATTTTTTATCACATTTTATTCTCTTGGATCCCTCTTTTTACTTTTTTAACAAATAGGTTAAAAAGTCTGTGTTCTGGACTTGTTCTTTTTCCCTTCTATTGGTATATCATCAGCATCTTTCTGTGTCTATATAGATTTACTTTTTACATACTGTCCCATAGAATGGGTGTACAATGATCTGTTCCAACTATTCTGTTTTGTATTTTTTTTGGGAAATGTAATTTTTAAAAAATTTTTTTATTTCCATAGGTTATTGGTGAACAGGTGATATTTGGTATTTGGTTGCATGAGTAAGTTCTTTAGTGGTGATTTGTGAGATTTTGGTGCACCCATCACCTGAGCAGTATGCACTGAACCCAGTTTGTAGCCTTTTATCCCTCACCCTCTTCCCACCCCTTCCCCTCTTAAGTTCCCATAGTCCATTGTATCATTCTTAATGCCTTTGTATCCTCATAGCTTAGCTCCCACTTAGAGAACATAGGATGTTTGGTTTTCCATTCCTGAGTTTCTTCTCTTAGAGTAATAGTCTCCAATCCCATCCAGGCTGCAAATGCCATTAATTTATTCCTTTTTTTTTTTTTTTTTTTTGAGATGGAGTTTCACTCTTGTCGCCCAGGCTGATGCCATCTCGGCTCACTGCAGCCTCTGCCTCCTGGGTTCAAGCAGTTCTCCCTCAGCCTCCCGAGTAGCTGGGATTGCAGGCATGATTACGCCTGGCTAATTTTTGTATTTTTAGTAGAGATGGGGTTTTACCATGTTGGCCAGCGTGGTCTCAAACTCCTGACCTCAGGTGATCTGCCCACCTCGGGCTCCCAAAGTGCTGAGATTACAGGTGTGAGTTACCATGCCCAGCCAATTCATCCATTCCGTTTTAGTGGCTGTGTAGTATTCCATATATATATACACACATACACACACACACACACACACCCCACACCAACTATTCTCTGTTATGGATGGTTAGATTCATTTGACTATTTCAGTTTCTTTGGGGTTGATTCTGGAAATAAATTGCTGAAAAGTCATATAAATTGTGTGTTTTAATGTCACATTGCCTTCCCAAAATGCTATACAAATACATACTCCTACCAGCATGTATATATCCATTTCCTAGTATTCTTTGTGATCCTAGTTAATTGTAATCCTAATTATAAGTCTTTGTGAGGTCAAACTTTTTAATATGTATCAGCTATTTGTATGTTAGTGTAATTGCTTATTATATCCTTTGATAATTTTTATACCAAATTAGAGTTTTTTCTTAATGATTTGTAGGACCTGTGTAGATAATAGGTATTAATATTTTTCCTGAGAGATATGTCTAGTCAGCTGTGTTCAGAATCCTGCCTTGACCATGTGTGATCTTAAGCAAGTTATGTAACTTCTAGACTTCAGCTTTATCCTCTAGAAAATGAGGATAATATACATGGGTGGTTATATTAATAATATAAAGCATTTGGATAGTGTAACCCCTGACACTTGAGAAGCATTAGGTCTTCCTGCACCAATACCCCACTGCCTTAATCATTGTAGCCGGATGCTTTCTTTGTATACCTGATAGGAAGCTGCTTTATCTTAGCCTTTTGTTTTGTTTTGTTTTTGTGTGGGGAGGCTATTCTAGGACACTTAGTCTTTAAGATGAACTTTAGTCCCTATTTTATTGAGTTTCATTTTTCTTTAAAAAATTCTGAGATTTTTATTGGATTTACACAAAATATGTCCTGGGGGAAATTGACAACAATAAGCACAGCATGATATATGCATCTGTTGGGTCTTTTGTTCTTTTAGCAAAGTTTTTATTAGATTCTTGTTTGATTATTTTTACTAACCATCTTGATTTGAATTCTGAGTGCAACTTTTTATCCTGTAGTAGGTATGAGGTCATTTACATTATTACAACCGGTTAATTCCTGTCCTTTAATGATAATATAGTAAATCCGAGTTAATGTCCTACCTTTTCTGTGAATAAGGCTGACTTTGCCACACTTTGAAGCACACACCAAGACAGGCTTATTCAGTCACAGGATTCTGGGCCTTGCTAACATGAGCCAGTGTCCTGGGAAGTCTGAGTTGGCATACCTAACTGAAATCTCATGCACAAAGTCCTCTTTGCCTCTTACATCACATCCCCATTTATTGGGTGCATAGTCTGTCCTGGGTACCACTCGGCATTTTATATACTTGACCATGTTTAGTCTGAATATTACCGTGTAAAGCAGAAATACCCAATTTATAGATAAAGGAACTGAGGCTAAGGTTAAGGAACTTACTTGTCGCATAGCTAAGTCATAGGGCTGGGTTTTAAACCCAGGTCTGTTTAATTCCAAAGCACAATATTTTACTGCCTGTCTCTGATCCAGGAATAGCGTGCTGATTTTCATGACTAACTGAAAGGCACTGAAGGTAATGTGATTACACAGTTCATATGGGGGAAACTACAAGTATGTAATAGACTAGATAGGGCAAAGTAAGGTAAGTACCTAGGTCTATGTGATTTAAAAGGAGAGGGAATACTATCTGTGGTGTAAAGAGCGTTATAAAGAAGCAAGAGCTGGACTTGTGCAGTCCGTCTTTGACCTTTTCTTGCTGGTTCCCTATGAAGAGGTTTATGGAGAAAAGCATCATCCCAGCAACTGGATGATGGGGGCGGTGGGGGGGGGGGGTCTGTCCACCTTGGAAAAGGTAAGCAGAGCAATTTTGACTATTTGAGTTTTAGGAACTGTCAAAGAGAAGTTTAACAAGAAAACCCTTCCTGGAAGGCTTGTATGATTCCCTTGTGACTCAAAAGAGCACCACATGCTCAGACCAAGTGAGACTTGCTGGTACAGATAAACTTCAACTGGCCCTTTAAAAAGCTCAAGAGAACCAGGGAGACGGGCAAGAATGAGAGGCTGCAACATACATAGAAGAGAGTAGGGATTAATGGAAAAATTGATTGTGGCCCAGAATGGTTTTTGCCTTTTTCCCATTCATTCAGTAGAATGCGTTTGTTTTTTCTACCTAGTCTATTTGTCAGCTAATAGAAACAAAAAATCTACCAGGCTCACAAAGGTTTCATTGCTGACAAGTGTGCTGCAGAATTAACTTGGGGATAACTCCTTTCTTGTCATCACCACCCCTCTTTTAATCCCCCAGGAAGCAAGTCAGTTTAATTCAGTAAACATTCCTTAATAATTTGTGTGATCCACTGCTGGGAATTTAGGAATATGAATAAATATGGGTAGGATATTGTCTATACTCAATAGCTAACAGCGCTAAGCAGGGGCCAGGATCTACTCTTATGAGCTGCCACACGTTAACTTATTTAGTCCTCAATCCTGTGAGCTGGGTACTGTTGTTCCTTTTTTTTTTTTTTACAGGTGAGAAAACAGGCACAGTTGTTAAATAATAGTCACCACTCAACTAGCAAGCGAATGGACCAGAATTCAAACCCAGGCAGTCTATGTAGAGTCTGTAGGCTTTTAACTTTACATAAATTAATGATATAAAGTGGGCTTAAGTTAAAGGGATACAAGAAGGCCAGGCTCGGTGCTCATGCCTGTAATCCCAGCACTTCGGGAGGCTGAGGTGGGCAGATCACCTGAGGTCGGGAGTTCAAGACCAACCTGACCAACATGGAGAAACCCTGTCTCTACTAAAAATACAAAAATTAGCCGGGCGTGGTGGCACATGCCTATAATCTCAGCTACTCAGCAGGCTGAGGCAGGAGAATCGCTTGAACCCAGGAGGCGGAGGTTGCAGTGAGCAGAGATCGCGCCATTGCACTCCAGCCTGGACAACAAGAGCAGAACTCCGTCTCAAAAGAAAAAAAAAAAAGATAACAAGAAAAATTCTCGAGTATATGAGGAGATTAATTTGACCTGAGGGAATCAAGAAAATAGGTGGCTTTGAGGAATGAATATGAATATGGTTTATATTTTATGAAGTATTTACAAGTTTAAAGAACCATGTATTTAATTTAAAATGTTAAATTTGAACAACATAAAGGGGTTCAAAATAAAAAGCAACTAATACTTCACCCTCCAGAGGAGGTTTGTATCCCTCATCTCAAATGCTTGGGACAAGAAATATTTCAGATTTTAGAATATTTTCGTATACATAATGACATCTTGGGGATGGAATCCAAGTTTAAACATGAAATTCATTTATGTTTTTTATACACATAGCCTGAGGGTAATATTATACAATATTTTAAGTAATTTTTTGTGTGAAATATAGTATTAACTGACCCTTCACATGAGGTCAGATGTGGAATTTTCCATTTGTGGCTTCATGTTGGCACTCAAGTTTCAGATTTTGGAGCATTTCAAGTTAGGGATTCTCAGCCTGTATTTGCATTCCAGCTCATGGGACGAAGGAATGAGTGAAGAGAATACCTTTCCTTTCAGGAGTAGGAGCCAGCAGTTGCATACTTCTGGTCATACCACATTGGCCAGCACCTAGTCACATAGCTGCAAGTAGGTCTGGGGAATGTCTTTTGCTGGGTGTCCTGCACTCAGCGAAAACCAGCACTGGTAAGGAAGAAGGGGAGAATTTACCTAGGGTACAATAAGTAAATCTCCACAGGCTGCTGGGTCTCGGCTTGCCTCCTGAGCAGGGTTATAACCTCGATGTCTTTGTTAGCAACCACAAGTCTCAGTGCTCCACCGTTCTCACACTTTCACTTCATTTTTGGCTTCCAAGGATTTACTTTTTGGCTAATTCAGCTATGCATTTAAAAGATGTTTTTAAAAATTGCCCTCATTATTTTCAGGTGTTTTGTAGTGGGGCTGTGTTTTAGGAGTCTACTCCACATACAGCTAACAGAAGGCCATAATGGAGCTTGTTTTTGTAGATGTTTTTATAGGTGCATTAATAAAAATTCTTTCAAATCATTGTTTACATCTTCTCAATTAGCCAAACAAGGATTGATCTAAAGAACAATACTCTTGTTTTAGTAACTTAACCAAAAACAATAATGTGCTGAGCATTTACTCCTTCTGGTGTCAAGAATTTCTACTCCTCTATACCATGTTTTACTTGCAGTTGGTTTAGAACGAGAAATTCTTCCTTTTTAAATCCTGATAATAAACATATTTTGTGGACATCTATTATAATCCAACAAGGGAGTGTCTGGCAAGTCGTTCTCCCTTGGTTGAGAAGCAGTGCAGTCTGCACTGTCCACAGTGGTAACCACTGGCCATGTGTGGTGGGCGTGATTGAGGAACTGAACTTTTAACTTTAATTTTTATCAATTTAAATTTAAAAACTGACAGACCATTCAAATATTAGGCAACATTTAAGTGTGTTTGGAAAAACTTGAGTATATGAGTCTACATTGTCAATTGTAAAATTTATAAAATCTAAATGCAAATTAAGTTTCAAAGGAAATTTAGCATTCAAATTGAAAATTCTTTAGGTATAAAATTCACACTGCATTTTGAAGACAGTATGAAAAATGCAAAATATTTTGTTAATGATTTTGTATTGATGACATGTTGAAATATATTAAGTATATTTCAAAATATGTTTCCTTGTTTTAATGTGGTTAGTATAAAATATATTATTATTATTATTATTATTATTATTATTTTGAGATAGGAGGGTCTTGTTACATTGCCCAGGCTGGTCTTGAACTCCTGGGATAAGTAATCTTTCCACCTTAGCCTCCCAAGTAGCTAGGATTACAGGCACACACCATCACACCTGGCTAGTATAAAATTTAAAGTTATATATGTGGCTCGCATTATATTTCTGTTAGACTATGCTGCTTTAGACGGTGCAGACCGTGGTTCTGGGACCAAATATGGCTTATATGTCTAAAAGAGAAATAAATTACAGATAATTTAATTTGCTTCTTTTTGCCTCTTATGTCAATTGTTAAAGCACTTTCCTACTTGGTATCCCTGCTTTCTTTGTCTACCCTTGTTCATCATCAGAGCTCCTATAGTTATCTTCACAAACAGGGTCATGTCAAGCCGATACTCATTGGTGCTCTTTATTTCAAAATCTTTTTCGTAACATACAAAGCCCCTCATACTCTGGCCTCTACTTTTACCAGTCCCTTCTGACACTTTCCCATACCAAGACCATTCCCGAACACTATGCTCTTTCACACCAGGGGCTGTTTCTTTTGTCTGGAGTAACTGTTAGCCCTTCAGCATCATCTTTCCTCATCCTTCTCTAACTCCCCCTGACAAAGTTAGTTTGTACCTCTTCACTCTGGTTGGACTTTGGACCTTCTAATACAGGCTTACCAAGTTATATTTTTATTATTTGGTGGTATCTTTGTCTCCCATATTAGGCTGCGTAATCCCAGGACAGGAGCCCTGTCTTGTTTTAGTTTGGGTTTATTTTTGCTTACGGTCTAACTAGATTCTATTAATGTTTATTAATTAAATAATGCAGTGGGAAAAGGGTTACTTCAGTGACCCTCCCTGCTGATCTTTCTCCATATAGGCCTTGGAACCACGCTACTAGGGTTAGAATCTCAGCTTCGTCACTTGGTAGCTCTAGTTAGGCAAGTTATTTAACATCTTTGTGCCTCATTAGTAAAATGAAGATAAGAATCCATCTTATAGGTTGACTGTGAAGATTAAAATGGGTTAGCTTATGTAAGGTGGTTAAATATATTCCTGGTGTAAGCTAAGATGCAATAAATATTAACTATTGTCATAATACAGTCTAAACGATTTTTCTCTTTCTCTCAGGCAACAGATCACAGGTTTTAACTGAATTTCGAAAACCCAGTGTTACAGAAACCAATGAAATAGGAAGAAAAATCCAGTTCTGAGCAGTCCTTGAATCAACAAATATCTACCTTTAAGGAACTTCTAATTCTCATTTTGTAAATCCCATTATTCAAGAAAAGCACATTAAGCTTAGAGTAGGTTTGGTCAAGATGTTTAGAATTAAGGAAATAAAACTTGCCTTTGGTGTTTAAGGACAATCTAACGGCTCATATACCAGATCCTCGGAGTATTTAGAGGAACTAGGAAGCAGACCACTAACTCAATGTATAGAAGGCACTGGTGGAAAACTCAAGGAGTAGGAAAAGTCGGTGCAAAATAAAATTTACCAAGTGTAGTGAATTAAATACTTCTAAGTTCCAATCATGCAACTCACTCTTTTTTAAAAAAAAAAAAAAAAAAGAAAACACATTTTATTGAGATATAATTCACATACCATTACATTTCACCCATTTGAAGCAAAATTCAGTAGTTTTTAGTGTATTCACAAAGTTGTACAATATTATCACAGTCTAGTTTTAATTAAAAAAAATTTTTTTTTCGGATTGCCTGAGCTCAGAAGTTCGAAACCAGCCTGGGCAACATGGCAAAACCCCGACTCTACTAAAAATACAAAAATTTGCCTGGCGTGGTGGCAGGCACCTGTAATCCCAGCTACACGGGAGGCTGAGGCACGAGAACCACTCAAACTTGGCGGCGGAGGTTGCAGTGAGTCGAGATTGCACCACTGCACTCGAGCGAGACTGTCTCAAAAAAAAATTTTTTTTTTAGAGATAGTCTCTGTCACCCAGGCTGGAGTGCAGTGGGGTGATCATAGCTCACTGCAGCCTCCATCTCCTGGGCTCAAGCAGTTGTCCTGCATCTGCCTTCCAAGTAGCTGGAACTATAAGCACGTGCCACCATACCTGGTTAATTTTTTTTTTTTTTTTTTTGAGATGGGGGCTCTCTGTGTTGCCCAGGCTGGTCTCGAACTCCTGGCCTCTAATGATCCTCCCACTTTGGCCTCCCAAGGGGCTGGCATTACAGGCATGAGCCACCATGCCCGGCTACAGTCTAGTTTTAGAACATTTTTTTCACCACTCCCCCAACCCCAAAAAAAAAACCCATAAGAACATTTTGTCACTCCTTATTCCACCCTAAGTCCTAGGTAATCATTACTCTCTGCCTCTCTAGCCTGTTCTGGATTCGTTTATATAAATGTGACCATCTTCTTTCACTTCACATAATGTTTTCAAGGGCCATCCATGTTGTAGCACATATGAGTAGTACTTCATTCCTTTCTATTGTCAAATAATTTTGTTTTGTTTGGCTTTTTTTTTTTTGGAGATGGAGTCTCACTCTGTTACCCAGGCTGGAGTGCAACAGCATGATCTCGGCTCACTGCAATCTCCGCCTCCCAGGTTCACACCATTCTTCTGCCTCAGCCTCCCAAGTAGCTGGGACTACAGGTGCCCGCCACCACGCTTGGCTAATTTTTTGTATTTTAGTAGAGACGGGGTTTCACCGTGTTGCCCGGGCTGGTCTCAAACTCCTGAGCTCAGGCAATCCATCCGCCTCAGCCTCCCAAAGTGCTAGGATTACAGGCATGAGCCACCACGCCTGTCAAATAATATTTGATTGTGTGGGTATAACACATTTTATTTATCCATGCATCAGCTGATGAACATCTGTTTCCATTTTTTATTACTGCTGTGAATATGCATGGACAGATTTTTGTGTCAAAGCATGATTCCAATTATCTTGGGGTATATACCTAGAAGCAGAGGTGCTAGGTCATACGATAACTCTATATTTAGTATTTTGAGGAACTGCCAAACTTTTCCAAAGTTGCTGCACCATTTTACATTCTTACCCGCAATGTATGAGGGTTCCATATCCTTTATTGTCTGTCTCTTTTACTAATAGCCATCCCAGTGAGCATGAAGTAGTATTTCATTGTGCTTTTGATTTGCAATTCCCTAATGACTAACGTTGAACATCTTTATTCACATACTTATTGTCCATTTGCATATTATGCAACTCATTCTTATGTATATAACATTTCTATGTTCATCCAATTAGCCAACAAATATTTGTGAGCAACTATTATGTGTCAGACAGTTTTTAAAGTGTTGGAATAGGTAAGTGCACACATCAAACAAAAATTCCAGGCCAAGTGCAGTGGCTCATGCCTGTAATCCCTGCACTTTGGGAGGCCCGGGTTGGAGGATCACTTGAACTCAGGAGTTCAAGACCAGCCTGGGCAACATGGTGAAAGCCTGTCTCTACAAAAAGTACAAAAATAAGCTGGGAGTGTTGGCGCCCACCTGTAGTCCCAGCTGCTTGGGAAGGTGATGTGGGAAGATTGCTTGAGTCTAGGAATTCGAGGTTGCAGTGAGTCAAGATCACACCCCTACACTTCAGCCTGGGTGACAAAGTGAGGGCCTGTCTAAAACAAAACAAACAAAAAAAATCCAGCCCTCTAGTTGGGGGACATTCAACTAGAACATATATTCTAGTTGGGGGACATAGGCAATATATAAGATAAATAAGTTAAATATGTAGGCTGTTAGGGGGTGATAGTACTATGGAAAGAAAAAAAGTTAGAGAAGGATAGAGACTGCTGGGGGTGAAGCTTGAAATTTTAAATAAAGCAGCTAGAGAAAGTCTTGCTGAGAAGATGGTGAACGAGTAAAGACAGATGGCCATAAGGGAGGAAGCCATGCAGAGATAAGGAGAAAAGAGGCCCAGAAAATAGCATTTGAGAACAGAGAGATGAAATGTCATCAGATTGCGTAGAGCCTTGTGGGCTTTGATAAGGACTTTGGCTTTCACTGTGAGATCCTGTTTTTGGAGGATTTGTATGGAGAGGTAACATCTGGCCCCATCTTAACAGGATGTTGGAGATGCATGTATGTGCATGTGTATGAGGGGGTACTGGTTGCCACAATGACTGGGGACCAGGGATGCTAAACATTTTGCAACAGAGAACGATCTTCCACAAACTGTGAATCTAGAAGCCAAGCTGGGAAACAAACACCACAGCAAGAAAGAATGAGGACATAAGTTGAGACGCTATTCCTGCAATTCAGGTGAGAAGTGAGGGTGATTTTGTTGCCAGAAAAGGGGTCTTGATCCAGACCCCAAGAAAGGATTCCTGGATCTTGTGTAGGAAAGAATTCAAGGTGAGTTGCAGAGTGCAGTGAGAAGCGATAGTTTATTGAAAGCTACTCAGATACAGAGTAGGGTATCCTCAGAAGGCAAGAGGAGGAACGTGCCGTCTTTGTATTAAACTTTTCTTATATAAGGGTCTTATCTACGTAAAACCTAAGCTAAGTTATGTCTATGTGTGGGTGGACTGACAGCATGACAAAATTTAGTACTTTGTTGATTTAAAGAAAGTTATTTTTGGCATTTTAGTGCATGAGTACATCAACACATGGCTATATCTTAAAAGCATACATTGTTATGCGATATTGGGACATCTGGACATTCTGCTGTCATGGTCGTTTGTCCTTGCAGGCATTCCTAAATTGCTTCCTTAGCTGGAAACATCTTTTTTTCTTTCTTTCTTTTTTTTTTTTTTTTTTTTTGAGACGGAGTCTCGCTCTGTCACCCAGGCTGGAGTGCAGTGGCATGATCTCAGCTCACTGCAACCTTCGCCTCCTGGGTTCAAGCAATTCTCCTGCCTCAGCCTCCTGAGCAACTGGGATTACAGGCACTTGCCACCATGTCTGGCTAATTTTTGTATTTTTAGTAGAGACAGGATTTCACCATGTTGGCCAGGCTGGTCTCAAACTCCTGACCTCCGGTGATCTACCTGCCTGGGCCTTCCAAAGTGCTGGGATTACAGGCGTGACCCACCATGCCCAGCCTTTAGCTGTAAACATCTTATGATCATGGGTCATCACTGGCAAAGGAGTGTGCCTTGCTGGCTTTAAGATGGAGTTGATTTTAAAATGGTGTCATCCTGGCTCTTCTATGCTCCTGTTTCCCTAACAATTTGGAGCAGGCTGGGGCAGTGTGGAGGATGACTCTGGATATATTCTGAAGTTGGAGTTGAGAGTACTAGCTGACAGATGGAATGTAGGGTGAGAATAAGAATCAGAGAAGACTTTGAGGATTTTGGTCTGAGTGTTGGGAAAAGTGGAGTTGGCATTAATTGAAAAGGGTAAGACTGAAGGAGGAATAGGTGGGGAAAGGGCTGCAGAATAACGCGTGCAGTCTGAGACATTTGAAGTTTGAGATGTCTTTAGACATACAAGTGGGCGTGAGGAGCAGACAGTTGGAAACACAAGTCCAGTTTAGAAGAGAGGCCTGAGGGGTGATATGAATGCAGGAATCTCATCAGGTCAGATGATCAACAGATGAGTGACTTAGAAAAGAGATAAGGTCTGGGGCTCCCCAACATGAAGAAGTTGGAGTAGTGAGCAGGAAGCAGCAGGGAGGCTCTGCACGTCCATGAGATAGGAGAAAGGAGTGAACTGTCAAGGATGGGAATCTCTGGTTGCCTTGAGAAGTGTGGGTGAGTGGAGCGCTAAGGAGGACAGCCTGACTGGAGTGGGGTCCTAGGAGCGTGAGGAGAGTCCCGATCTGGCTATTATGGTCTATTCCTCCAGTAGCCAATCCTTTCTGCTGATTACAGATATATACTCTGGATAAAACATTAAAAAAGCTACTTAAGAGTTTTGAATAGTATGTAACAGAAGGCAGATTGTGGAAGGGAGTCAAAACTTAGAGAACTTCATGGGGCTGTTTCCCATTATCTTTTTTTGTTCTTTGGGGTGTTTTTTTTTTTAATATTTTGTGTTTTATTTTTTGTTTTTGCTTTTTTTCCCCCTCAATGCTTTGCCCCAGGGGCAGGCCTCAGTGGCTGATCAGTGCAATTCAGGTGGCTAAAACTCCAGTAGAAACTTCTCAGTCAGGGCCAGGCATGGTGGCTCACGGCTGTAGTCCCAGCACTTTGCACTTTGGGAGGGTGAGGTGGAAGGATTGCTGGAGCCCAGGAGTCCAAGACCAGCTGGGCAAAATGGCGAAACCCTGTCTCTATAAAAAAATTAAAAATTAACTGGGCATGGTGGTGCATGCCTGTAGTCCCAGCTACTTGCGAGGTTGGGGTGAAAGGATTTCTTGAAACCAGGAGGTCGAGGCTGCAGTGAGCCATGATCGTGCCACTGCACACCAGCCTGGAAGACAGAGGGAGACCTTGCCTCTCACACACACACACACAATAAAATAAAATAAATTCAGTCTTTCTGACTACAGGAAGTCGGGCAAAAGAGCCCCTGTAGACTAGAGAGAGTGTATGTGTGGCAGGGGGGACTTGAGATGGGAAAAAGCCAGAGGAGGGAATTCCATAATCTGTATAAGTCTCAGATTAACCCCAAACCACACATGTGCAGGGCAGACCCAAACCAGGTTAGCAAATGCTTAAAGAACTGAACTGAGGCTTGAATCACTGAAGGCAAAACAGAGCTTATGGTCTGAATTTAACCAGGGTGATTGTACGTAGAACAAAACATCAGCATTCTCTAAGGGATTAGAATAGAATCCAGAGTTTATATGACATAGCATGGACAGTGTTCCCAGGACATTGTACAAAATTTACCACCTACAGAGAACCAAAAAAAGCGACCCATCCCCAACAGAAAAGACAACCCTGAGATGCTCAATGAAGTGAGGAAAAAAAACAAAAAACAAAAAGCCCCCCTCCCCGCTCACGCACACAAAACCAACCCAGGAAATCTCAGTGGAGAAATAAAAACTACAATAAAGAACCAAATGAATATCTTAGAACTGAAAACTATGGTATCTGTAATAAAAATTTACCGTAGAGGCCAGGCATGGTGGCTCACACCTGTAATCTCAGCACTTGGGAGACCAAGACGGGCGGATCACCTGAGGTCAGGAGTTCGAGACCAGCCTGGCCAACATGGTGAAACCCCGTCTCTACTAAAAATACAAAAAACAGCCAAGTGTGGTAGCGGGAACCTGTAATCCCAGCTACTCAGGAGGCTGAGGCAGGAGAATCGCTTGAAGCAGGGAGGTGGAGGTTGCAGTGAGCCAAGATCAAGCCATTGCACTCCAGGCTGAGTGACAAGAGCAAGACTCCATCTCAAAATAAATAAATAAATAATAAATAAAAATTACTGTAGAAATCAATAACAATGAAAATGATAGAAGAGTCAGTGAACTTGAAGATCGATAAAAATGATCAAATCTGAACTGAGAGAAAAATGATTGAAAGAATGAATATGAGCGCTCCTGCTGCAGAGCCAGCTGCGCCAAATAATGTCTTTATGATACTCGAGAACTTTCATTTTTTTGCAGGCTCGTTCAGATTTGGGATGGATTTCGGTTTTGTTCCCCTCCCCAACTCTTCCCCTCACCTTTTTTTTTTTTTTAATTTTTTTACTGGTGTTATATCTTCGATTCTCCTTCAGCCCTCCCCATTCTCATTTTTCTTGATCAACATCTTTTCTTGCTTCTGTCTCCTTCTCTCATCGTATCTCTTAGCTCCCCTCCAACCTGGGGAGCAGTGGTGTGGAGAAGCCGCAGGCCTGAGATTCCATCTGCTCTCCTACCTGGAGCCCAGAGGGGGGCAGGAGAAGGGGGTGGCATCTCCAGCCCCTCAGCACTGAGGAAGAATGGGGCTCTTCTCATTTCACCCCTCCCTTTCTCCCCTGCCCCAGAACTGGGCCACTTCTGGGTGGGGCAGTGGGTAACAGATCGGCTCACACTGAGAATGTAAGAACTACAAACAAAATTTCTATTAAATCAAGTTTTGTGTCTCCAAAAAAAAAAAAGAATGAATGAATATAGTTTCAGGGACCTGTGTGTGGTATAATATCAAAAAATCTAACATCTGTGTGATAAGAACACCAGTGTTAAAGAGTGGGCCAAAGACAACATTTAAAGATATACTAGCCAGAAACTGTCTAAATTTGGTGAAAGGCATACATGTACAGATTCAAAAGGATCACCAAACTCCATACAGAACAAGTTTAAAGACATCATGCCCAGACATAATCAAACTGCATAAGACCAAAGATAAAGAAAAGTTCTAACTCACGGTAGAAAAATGACCAATTGCACGTGAAGGAAAACTATTTGAATAATCATGGATTTCACATCAGAAACCATGAAAGACAGTGGATCAACATCTTTAAAGTGCTAAAAGAAAAAAACCGTCAATCCAGGATTCTATATCTAGTGAAAATATACTTTTAGGAATGAAAATGAATAGAAACATTGTCAGATAAAGGAAAACAAATCATTTGTCTCTAGGAGACCTCTATAAGAAATGCTAAAGGGGTTTCTTGAGGTTGAAAGAAAATGATACAAGATGGAAATGTAGATCCTATTAAGTTCTTTAAAACACATATGACTATTTAAAACCTAAATTATGACATTGTTAGGCAGTGTTTTCAAGGTACGTTGATATAATATTTATGATAACTCCTGACATAAAGAGTATTTGGCAGAGAGGAAATGGACCTCCACGGTTGCAAGGTTTTAACGGTTTATGAACCCTAAATAGATGTGAGAGTTTAAGCATGTATATTGTAGTGCCTAGAGCAATTACCACCACCAATAAATATACAAAGAGAGACAGCCAAAAGGTCAATAGAGGCCGGGCATGGTGGCTCTCACCTGTAATCCCAGCACTTTAGGAGGCCGAGGCGGGCGGATCACTTGAGGTCAGGAGTTTGAGATCAGCCTGGCCAACATGGTGAAACCCCGTCTCTACTAAAAATACAAAATTAGCCGGACGTGTGACACACACCTGTAATCCCAGCTACTCAGGAGGCTGAGGCAGGAGAATCGCTTGAACCCAGGAGGCAGAGGTTGCAGTGAGCCAAGATTGTGCCACTGCACTCCAGCCTGGATGACAGAGCAAGACTCTGTCTCAAAAAAAAAAAAAAAAAAAAAAAAAAAGGGACGAATCTGAAGTAAGAGCAGAGACGTAGTAACAAAAGAAAGTGCAGAGTTCATGGGCACGGATGCTAGAAGGTGGGAGATGGGCGAGTGGAAGCTTGTGAAAGCTAATAGTGGTGATGCAAGTGGAGATAGGGAAGTCTGAAGAGAGAGAAGATATAAAATAGTTACCCCTGCACAGCAGTAGAGTGAAGAAGTTAGCTTGCCAAGCAATGCCCAGACATGCTCTTGAGGTTGGCAGTCATGAATTCAATGAGCTGGGCTTTTCTTTTTTTTTTTTTTTTTGAGACAGAGTCTCATTCTGTCGCCCAGGCTGGAGTGCAGTGGTGCAATCTCAGCTCACTGCAAGTTCCGCCTCCTGGGTTCATGCCATTCTCCTGCCTCAGCCTCCCGAGTAGCTGGGACTACAGGTGTCCGCCACCAAGCCCAGCTAATTTTGTATTTTTAGTAGAGACGAGGTTTCACCATGTTAGCCAGGATGGTCTTGATCTCCTGACCTCGTGATCCGCCCGTCTCGGCCTCCCAAAGTGCTGGGATTATAGACATGAGCTACCGCGCCCGGCCGAGCTGGGCATTTTTCTTCTCCACATTGAGATATGAAGATTTCAGCATGTAGATGGAAGAGACTCAGATTAAATTACCTTTCAGTTTTTGCCAAACAGAAACAATGAAGCCGGTGAAGGACAAGTGTTTGGGAGATGATGGCATTCAAACTGGGCGAGGGGGGAAATGCAGAATTGAGGGACAATGAACTAGTTGTAGAATCAGTGGGTTTAGGTCTCTCAGGGTTGGAAGGATCACTGGATTTGATATTAGAAAAAATGTGCTGGAAAAATAGATGCTGTTAGTAGAATGTGATGATTAGTAGAGTGTGATGATTGAAAATGAGGTTGGGAGAGAGGCTTTCCAGTTACTGATCATGACAATGTCCAGAGCTGTGTTTTCCAAAACAATAGCTACTGGCCTTGGGGTGGCTATTTGAATTTAGATTAATGAAAAGTAAATCAAATGAAAATTTCATTTCCTCAGTCACACTAGCCACATTTTTTGTTTGTTTGTTTTTTAGACGGAGTTTTGCTCTTGTTGCCCAGGTTGGAGTGCAATGGAGTGATCTCAGTTCACCAAAACCTCCTCCTCCCGGGTTCAAATGATTCTCTTGCTTCAGCTTCCTGAGTATCTGGGATTATAGGCATAAGCCACCAAGCCCAGCTAATTTTTATATTTTTGGTAGAGATAGGGCTTCACCTTGTTGGCCAGGCTGGTCTCAAACTCGTGACTTCAGGTGATCCACCTGCCTCAGCCTCCCAAAGTGCTGGGATTACAGGCGTGAGCCACTGCACCTGGCAGAGCTGTTCTTTTTACTGCATGCATAGGAATCTCCCAGAAAGTTGATATTGTAGACATGAAGGGAATGGGTACTATTCTAAGAGGAAGATCCCACAAATGTTACCATAGCAAAACTGGAAAGAATCTAGAATGTGAAATACCATGCGGCGGAAATTGTTGGATCAAAGAAGGTATTTGTCAGGAGAATTAATGTGCAATTTAAGTATATTAAGTCCTGTAATTAACTGAGATAACTTCCAGGAACGTGAAGAGAAACAATGGGGAAAAAAAACGAAAGTGAAAAAAGAGAAGCAACAGGGTTCATCCTACTTCACCCCAGAAAAATCTGTTAATGAAGGCCCAAGGTAAAGAGTCTAAACTGCCAGAATTGACTCTATAAATTTACATAGGACTGGTACAAAAGACATGAAGACGGTTATATGAAAAAATATAAAATATCAGAGCATATCACATATAGTAAGAGCAAGCATTGTTTTGTTAAACTGATTTTACTTGCAAGCATGTTGGCACACTGGGTTGGGATATAAAATGTGTTTCTTATTATGGTGATGGTCAAAAGGTTTACAGCCGCTCCTCCAGAATATGTGAGTATGCAAGTGTTCAAAGTCTTTTACATTGTGAATTTACGCTCCCACCTGCAGTGTTTGAGAAGCCCTGTTCTACATCTCTACCAGCCTTAGTGAAGAGAAATTCCTTAATTTTTGCTAGTCTAATTGGTATTAAATGGAATCTCCCGGTGGTTTAAATTTTTAGCTCCTAAATGACTAATAAGGTTTAAGGAAGGAGACCACCCCTCATATTGTCTTATGCCCAATTTCTGCCTCCAAAGAAAGAAGAAGTAAAAACTAAAAGGCAGAAATGAAATCCACAAGCAGACAGCCCGGTGCTGCGCCCTGGGCCTGGTAGTTAAAGATCGACCCCTGACCTAATCGGTTATGTTATCTATAGATTACAGACATTGCATAGAAAAGCACTGTGAAAATCCCTGTCCTGTTCTGCTCCAATCTGATTACCGGTGCATGCAGCCCCCAGTCACGTACCCCCTGCTTGCTCAATCGATCATGACCCTCTCATGCGGACCCCTTTACAGTTGTGAGCCCTTAAAAGGGACAGGAATTGCTCACTCGGGGAGCTCGGTTGTTGGAGACATGAGTCTTGCAGAAGCTCCCGGCTGAATAAAGCCCTTCCTTCTTTAACTCGGTGTCTGAAGGGTTTTGTCTGAGGCTTGTCCTGCTACAGCTTGAGAATATTTTCATATGCTTATGGACCCATTCATGTTTCTTTTCTGTTAAACATCTGTGATATCTTTTGCCCGTTTTTTTATTGCATTATCTTTTTCTTATTAACTAAAAAATGCCAGCTCTTCATCCTCTGTTGGTTAGCTATCTTACGCATATTTAATCCCAGTTTGTGGCTTGTTTTTTCTATCTTTCATGTCTTTTGATGAGCAGAAATTCTTAGTTTTAATGCTGTTGAACTTACTCATTTTTTCCTTTATGGCTTGTGTTATGTTTGTTTATTAAAAAAAAATTTTCTTTACTTAGAAGTTATAAAGGTATTATTCTCAAAAAAGAAAAAAGAAAGAAAATAAACAACCCAATTCTTGGGAGATGAGGAGCGAAACAAAAGTTATTTTCCATATTACACTACGATAGTTTTACTCTTTCCAACTGAAATTGACTCAGTTGGAAACTGACTCATGTGTATGACGTGAGAAATCCAGTTTCATTTTTATTTATTTATTTATTTATTTTTCGAGACAGAGTTTCACTCTTGTTGCCCAGGCTGGAGTACAATTGCACGATCTCGGCTCACTGCAACCTCTGCCTCCTGGGTTCAAGTGATTCTCCTGCCTCCCAAGTAGCTGGGCGTACAGGCGTGGGCCACCATGCCTGGCTGGTTTTGTATTTTTAGTAGTGATGGGGTTTCACCATGTTAGTCAGGCTGGTCTTGAACTCCTGACCTCAAGTGACCCACCCACCTAGGTTTCCCAAAGTGCTGAGATTACAGGTGCCAGCCACTGCACCAGGCCAATTTTTTTTTTTTCACATGGAAACTGAACACTATTTGTTGAAAAATCTGTTTTTTCCATACTGCTCTAAGTATGACCTGTGTTATAGACCAAGTTTCATGTATGCGTGCATCCTTTTCTGTCTATTCTGCTCTACTGGTCTGTTTCTCTCAGCATTGAAACCACACTTAATTACTATAGAGTCTTAATTACCAACTTCTCTAACTTTATAATGAATCTAGTAGGTTAAGTTCTTCTACTCTGTTCATTTTAAGAGTGTCTTGTCTATTCTTGGCCTTTGGCTTTGCTATACAAAGTTGAGAATTTGCTTTTTAAGTACATGGAAATTCCCATTAAAGTAGTTTTCAATTTTATTATGTAATCCAAAAAGTGACTGAGGCAGATCTCAATTGATTAGAGGTTTATTTTGCAAAGGGTGAGGCCATGCCTGGGAGAAAGAAACACAAGTTACAGTGGGATCTGAGTGACCTGTGGTTTTTCCAAAGAGCATTTTGGGAACTTATTCCAGTCAACAGAAAAAGAGGGAATCCTCCCTAACTCATTTTGTGAGGCCAGCATCATCCTGATACCAAAGCCTGGCAGAGACACAACAAAAAAAGAGAATTTTAGGCCAATATCCCTGATGAACATCAAAGCGAAAATCCTCAATAAAATACTGGCAAACCGAATCCGCAGCACATCAAAAAGCCTATCCACTATGATCTAGTGGGCTTCATCCCTGGGATGCAAGGCTGGTTCAACATACGCAAATCAATAAATGTAATCCAGCATATAAACAGAACCAATGACAAAAACCACATGATTATCTCAATAGATGCAGAAAAGGCCTTTGACAAAATTCAACAGCTCTTCATGATAAAAACTTTCAATAAATTAGGTATTGATAGGACATATCTCAAAATAATAAGAGCTATTTATGACAAGCCCACAGCCGATATCATACTGAATGGACAAAAACTGGAAGCAATCCCCTTGAAAACTGGCACAAGACAGGGATGCCCTCTCTCACCACTCTTATTCAACATAGTGTTGGAAGTTCTGGCCAGGGCAATCAGGCAGGAGAAAGAAAGAAATGGTATTCAATTCGGAAAAGAGGAAGTCAAATTGTCCCTGTTTGCAGACGACATGATTGTATATCTAGAAAACCCCATCATCTCAGCCCAAAATCTCCTTAAGCTGATGAGCAACTTCAGTAAAGTCTCAGGATACAAAAGCAATGTGCACAAAACACCAGCATTCTTATACACCAATAACAGACAAACAGAGAGCCAAATCATGAGTGAACTCCCATTCACAATTGCTTCAAAGAGAATAAAATACCTAGGAATCCAACTTACAAGGGATGTGAAGGACCTCTTCAAGGAGAACTGCAGACCACTGCTCAACAAAATAAAAGAGGGCACAAACAAATGGAAGAACATTCCATACTCATGGATAGGAAGAATCAGTATCGTGAAAATGGCCATAGTGCCCAAGGTAATTTGTAGATTCAATGCCATCCCCATCAAGCTACCAATGACTTTCTTCACAGAATTGGAAAAAACTACTTTAAAGTTCATTTGGAACCAAAAAAAGGGCCCTCATTGCCAAGACAATCCTAAGCCAAAAGAACAAAGCTGGAGGCATCACGCTACCTGACCAAACTATACTACAAGGCTATAGTGACCAAAACAGCATGGTCCTGGTACCAAAACAGAGATATAGACCAATGAAACAGAACAGAGCCCTCAGAAATAATACCACACATGTACAACCATCTGATCTTTGACAAAACTGACAAAAACAAGAAGTGGGGAAAGGATTTCCTATTTAATAAATGGTGCTGGGAAAACTGGCTAGCATTATGTAGAAAGCTGAAACTGGATCCCTTCCTTACATCTTATACAAAAATTAATTCAAGATGGATTAAAGACTTAAATGTTAGACCTAAAACCATAAAAACCCTAGAAGAAAACCTAGGCAATACCATTCAGGACATAGGCATGGGCAAGGACTTCATGTCTAAAACACCAAGAGCAATGGCAACAAAAGCCAAAATTGACAAATGGGATCTAATTAAACTAAAGAGCTTCTGCACAGCAAAAGAAACTACCATCAGAGTGAATAGGCAACCTACAGAATGGGAGAAAATTTTTGCAATCTACTCATCTGACAAAGGGTTAATATCCAGAATCTACAAAGAACTCAAACAAATTTACAAGAAAAAAAGCAAACAACCCCATCACAAAGTGGGCGAAGGATATGAATAGACACTTCTGAAAAGAAGACATTTATGCAGCCAACAGACACATGAAAAAATACTCATCATCACTGGCCATCAGAGAAATGCAAATCAAAACCACAATGTGATACCACCTCACAGCAGTTAGAATGGTGACCATTAAAAAGTCAGGAAACAACAGGTGCTAGAGAGGATGTGGAGAAATAGGAACACTTTTACACTGTTGGTGGGACTGTAAACTAGTTCAACCATTGTGGAAGACAGTGTGGTGATTCCTCAGGGATCTATAACTAGAAATACCATTTGACCCAGCCATCCCATTACTGGGTATATACCCAAAGGGTTATAAATCATGCTGCTATAAAGACACATGAACACGTATGTTTATTGTGGCACTATTCACAATAGCAAAGACTTGGAACCAAACCAAATGTCCCTCAATGATAGACCGGATGAAGAAAATGTGGCACATATACACCATGGAATACTATGCAGCCATAAAAAAGGATGAGTTCATGTCCTTTGTAGGGACATGGATGAAGCTGGAAACCATCATTCTCAGCAAACTATCGCAAGGACGAAAAACCAAACACCACATGTTCTCACTCATAGGTGGGAATTGAACAATGAGAACACTTGGACACAGGAAGGGGAACATCACACACACACTGCCATGGGGTGGGGGAGGGGGGAGGGATAGCATTAGGAGATACACCTAATGTAAATGACGAGTTAATGGGTGCAGCACACCAACATGGCGCATGTATACCTATGTAACAAACCTGCACGTTGTGCACATGTACCCTAGAACTTAAAGTATAATAATAAAAAATAATAAAATAAAAAAAAGAAAAATGCTAATTCACTTGTAACATTGTACTGTTAGAAATTAAGAGCTCCCCATGCCTTAGCTCATTTTAGCCTCACTACAATCCCATGAGTATGATTAGTACCCTCATTTTCCAAGTGAGGAAACCAAGTCACAGAGCTCTGGGAACTGCTCAAGGTCTCCCAGCTGATCAGTGGCAGAACCACAGTTCATGCCTGATGCCCGAGGCATCTAACCTTCAGCAGGGCTTTTGGTTCCTCCCAGGTGGCAGGTTGGATGTGTTACCTAGAGGGTGAGGGGCGTGTGGGGTGGAGTCAGGCCCTGGTTCAAGGGTGGGTGCTGGTCTCACACCATCTGAGTGGAACAAGGCAGTTGGTGGGGCTGGCGGCCTGAGAGCAGCGGGGAGAGGCTCATGGAGTCTGACTCCCATGGGTGGGAGAAGGGTTTTCTACCACGAAGCCATGGGCAGCTGCTCTGGCTTTGCTGTGTGGTCACAGGGTGGGAGATGGACTCAGGAAGTATTCATGTCCACCCTGCTGCTGTAGCTCAAGGGACTTCGGGAAGAAGCAGTGTGGATAAACCAGAGGCTCCACCCTCGGCACCGGGATCTCACCCTTTCCCTTGCCTCTCTGTGCTGTTGAGTCCCCCCATCTGTTCCCAGGATGCTACCCAGCTGGGCAATGTCAGCAGCCCCTGATGCTCCGCGGAAACCACCGACAGTTGGGGCCACATGGCCTCATTGTTTCTCTCCCTTTGTCCTTTGCAGGCCTGGCTTGCACCCTAGACACCTGCAGCTCCACCCTGCAGCTTCATCCATGCGGCTGTCACTCTCTTGGAGAGAGCTCCACGCCCCAGGTGTTCCATCATCTCAAGGCTGACCTTGTCCCCAGAGTCCTTTCAGACTCACTTCTCTGCCCATCTCTCCTGGAAAATCTGCTCCCTCGGCTCTGAGCTGCCATCTCCACTTAGGACCAGTGCTGCTCATTTGCTTGTGAGATGTAGCGAGTCATTTTCTTCTTCTACGGTGGCATAATTTGCATACAGCGAAAGGCATAGATCTTAAAGTCTAGAGTTTGTTGAGTTTGGACAAATGCATTCATCTGTGTAACCCACACTCCTATGAAGACAAGAACATTAGTGGTCAGGTGTGGTAGCTCATGCCTGTAATCCTAACACTTTGGGAGGCTGAGGGAGAATTGCTGGAAGCCAGGAGTTTAAGACCAACCTGGGCAACATAGTAAGACCCTGTTTCTAAAAAATAAAAGAGAGAGAGAGACAGAGAGAGAGAGAATTGCTATTTGGGAATCTGGGCAGCCTAGCCAAAAAAAAAGAGAACATTTCCCATCACCTGAAAATTTCCCTTGTTCCTCTTTACAGTAAATCCCTTTCCAGATGCAGGCGACCTCTGATCTGTTTTTTGTCACTGGAGATGAATTTTATCTCTTCTGTAACTTCATAAATGAATTTCCCTGATGACAAATAATGTTGAGCATCTTTTCATCTTATGGTCACCTATAATATTTTTGTGAAGTATTTTTTCAAGTCTGTCCATTTTTTCAAAATGATTTTTAAAAACATTATTATCACCTGTAATCCCAGCACTTTGGGAGGCCAAGGCAGGCAGATCACGAGGTCAGGAGATCGAGACCATCCTGGCTAACATGGTGAAACCCCATCTCTACTAAAGATACAAAAAATTAGCCGGGTGTGGTGGCAGGTACCTGTAGTCCCAGCTACTCGGGATGCTGAGGCAGGAGAATGGTGTGAATCTGGGAGGCAGAACTTGCAGTGAGCAGAGATCGTGCCACTGCACTCCAGCCTGGGCAACAGAGGGAGACTCCATCTCAAAAAACAAAACAAAACAAAAAAAAAACTATTATCAAATTGTAGGAATTCTTTGTATATTCTGGATATAAGTCAAATGTATGTGTTACAAATATTTTTTCCCAATCTGTGGTTTGCCTATTCATTTTCTCAGCAACGTATTTCAAAAAGCAGAAGTTTTAAATCTTGAAAAAGTTCATTTTATCATCTTTTTCTTTATTAATGTTTTCAGTGTCCTTTCTAAAATATCTTTGCCTATCCAAGGTCGAAAAGATGGTTCCATATGTCTTTTTCGTTAAGCTAAGTAGTAAGTTTTTGGCTTTTACATTTAGGTCTCTGAGCCGACTCGAATTAATCTTGTGTGAAGTAGGGTGTCGAGATTTTTCTCTCTTTCCTTATGTAAATAACCCATTGCTACAGCATCATTTGTTGAAAAGGTCTTCCTTTCTCCATAGGACTGCTTTGGCATCCTAGTTATTTCTTATTAATAATAAAGTATAGATGGTGTCAAATTATTCACTCTTGATACATTAGCAGCTGTTTAAAAATAGATGTCAAAGTTTCCTTTATACTAATGTCAAGCTCATACGTGTGCATTGTGAGGTCCTTTCTTAATTGGGAGAGCAGGGGCAAGTTGCACTCTGCACACAGCCATGGGTGCCCCTGTGTCCTGCACATGAGCTTCTAACAGCTGAGGGTGCAGCAGGCGCCACAGGCTGGGAAGTGTTGTTCTGGAAGTGTAATGCACTGATTTCCTTTTTAGATGGAACATTGTGTTTAACCAGTCTCAAGAGCCAACCTTGATTTCTTCTGTTGAACTCAACATTCTCTCCGTTGTTTTGCATGTGAGAGCATGCTACATCCTTCCTAAGGCTTAGATCCAGAATAGACAAAGACACACTTCACTTGGGGAGGGAAGGCTGTGGAGGGCAATGCAATGCTCATATTCACAGCGTTCCCATCTGTCTTCCATGCTTGGCAGACACATGGCAAGGAGGGAAGGCCGTGGGCTTTAGTCTCATGGAGAAGAGGCTTTAAATTCTATCTCCAAAACCCACTAACTGAGGACCCAGGCCTGGTCTTCAGGCCTCATGTTCTCAACTCCCGAATAGACATATGGTGGCTACCTTTTGTGGAGTTTTTGTGAGGTTAAAACGAGATGCATCAAGTTTTACACACACTATTTCCCTACTCCTTGCTGAGCCATTCACACTAGGGCCAGAGATTATAACCTCCATTTTAGGGTTGAGGAAATGTGGGCTCAGGGATGTTAATGATTCATCTGTGGTGGAGCTGGGTTTAGACCCCCAGTGTGGCCTTGGGCTTGGTCCAGGGCTCCAAGGAGCATTCCTGCTCCACTCTCCTCCTGAGCACAGCCCCTGAGCTCAGAAATGGGCTAGAGAAAGAACCAGGGCAGGATGGTCTCATCCACATTGCTGGCATCGCCTGTGGCCGCCGCCTTTGAATAGGGCACTGGCTGTGTTTTTTTTGTTTGTTTGTTTGTTTGCTTTTTTGACTTTCTAAGCAATGAGGCATTCCTGGGTACAGAAGCCACTTAGAAAACTCAGAGTCAGCATACTCTGGAGTGATTGCTGAAATCAGGAATAAGCACATTCCCTCCCTCCCACTGGCCCACTTCCTGGGCGATAGAATACACCCTCCTGGGGACACCATCATCCTTGAAGGGTCCTAAGATTGTTCAGTTCAGAGTTTCCTCTGTCCCTCAGGACATCTGATTTGGCATCCTGAAGCCACTGCAGTTGCAAGTCTAAAGCTATTGACCACTTTGAGCATTTGAGGATAAAGTGGGGCTTCTAATGGTTTTGACATAGAACCCACAGCTGGTCCCAAGGGCCCACATCCCATGAGCTAGGACCTTATGAAAGGGTCCCATGGCTTGTTTGTGGCCACCACTGTTGCCTTGGAAGTTGAAACCCTGTGCAGTGGATGTCACCACCATGGTGGCAGCCCACCTGCCTTTGCCCTGGTCCAGAGTGAATTCCTAGCCCTGGGTGTAGGTGTGCCTGAGGTAGTGCGCAGGGGAGTCGGGGGCAAGGTGATGAGTGCGGACTTGGATGTGAGGCTTTCTTAAGTTTTGACTTTGCAGTGGCTCCTGGAACACTTTCACCTCTCATTGGAGAATGGGGAGCATGGAGCCTGCTAGAGTGGGTGGAATGAGACCATGCGCATGGACTCCACGAGGGCTGGGCCTTGTCTGCCCTGCTCATGGCTCTATCTCTCACACATAAGACAACAGCTCCACTCTCTATGGGGCTGAGACTCTGGGGGGCTGCACCTGCACAGCACAAACGTCAGCTGCCACCCCCCCCCCCCAACCACATCCCTGTTACTAGTGACAGCAGTGCCCCACCTACCTGCAGATGGGGAAAGTGCAGACAGCCCTGGCCAAGAGCTGCTAAGCGCTCCTCAAGTCATCAGGGCCAGTGGGCAGCGTGAAGAGCTCCCAGCGCGAGAACCAAGGACGCACATGTGCCCATTGGGGAGTCTGGGTAAGCAGGGCCGGTTCAGGGGGATTCGGAGGCCACCATACAGAGTTTACTCACTTGTTGTTTCCTATATATGAAAAAATAAATAAAATTTCCAGTGTTGAGGGGCTTCCTTTCCCATTTCTTGGCTGCCTGACCACCAGGCACCACTGGGAGCATCAGGCCACTGTTGAGCTTTGCTAACTTGTTCAGGACCTGGGCACAGCCAGGAGCAGAGCAACCTGGGGAGGGGGTAAAGACACAAATGGCTGTTGAGCCTGCAAGGCCCTCTGCTCCACCGAAGGCTCCGTGGTCACAGAATTTATTCCCACAACATTCCCAATCGCTATTGCCTGCTGGCCCCAGTCTTGCCAGCATCTTTAGAGACCTATCATAGGAACGGGTAACACATGCGCTAGAAGGATTCTTGGTCCCCAGCTCCAGGATGTGGGCTTCTAGACCATCCTTACAAGTAGGGAAACTCTCTACGTAAGGTTGTCCTCTCACGTCACTGTGTCTCGAAGCACCAGACAAGAGGGCTGGAGGGAAACTTCTCCAAAAGACCAAGGTGTTGCAAAAAGTCAAGCTTAAGGGCCCTTTAGGAAGGCCTCTCCAGCATTTCCTGAGGTGCTGCAGCCCCAGCCCGACCTGTCCTGACCCCCTGGTGGCCTTCCACCGAAAGACACCCCCAGGATCTCTGCTTCAATGTGGTATTTGGAAAAATGCTCTGGAAACCCCAGTTCGAGGCCCAGCTCTACAATACCTCACTGTTACTGTGCCCTTGGGTAAGTCACTTTGTCCCTTTGTACTTCAGTGTCCTCACATATAGACCGGGGAGACATGTGGATGCCCTGTGGGATCTGTTCCAGTTTGGATGATTCATGTGTCCATCATTTTCTCCCTGAATAATGATCAGAGCAGTGTCCCTTCTTGATGGTTTATCAGGTACTGGGTTCTGCAGCAAGTGCAGTGTGCGATGTCTCACACATCCCTCACCACAGCCTCTGCAGCGGGCTCTATTATCATCCCCATTTGACAAAGGAAGAAACTGAGCCTCCTGGAGGGTCACAGCCATAGCGCTGGTACTGGTCACCATGCTGTCCTTCCTATGGGAATCATGTGTTTCTTGAACCGCAAAGTGACTTCATCTAATGAATTAACTTTCATTTCTTTTTCCTCTTTCACTATTTATTCTCCTGTGGGAGTCACATGAAAAAGTCAAGAGCTGGATGTCCCCTTGGCTCTCTGGTGGTAGGGAAGGCTCACTTTTGGCACAAGTGCTGGTCGGTCAGAGTGGACCTTGAGGGGGTTCTGCACAAGCCCTCACAGAAACAGAACGAAGGTCTAGGGAGCAGGAGAGAGGCACAGACCCTACAGTCAACCCACTGTTGACTGTTTACACAGATTTTTTTTTTTTTTTTTTTGAGACAGGGTCTTGCTTTGTTGCTCAGGCTGGAGTGCAGTGGCACGATCATGGCTCACTGCAGCCTCCACCTCCTGGGCTCAATCAATCCTCCCACATTGGCCTCCCAAGTAGCTGGGACTACAGGGGCATGCCACCATGTCCAGCTGGTTTTTTAAATTTTTTGTAAAGACAGGGTCTCACTATGTTGCCCATGCTGTAGACAGACATTCTTAATGTGGAGGCAGTGGACTTCAGTGTGAGGCCTGCCACCTCCTCTGTATGTACCTTAAGTCACAGATGAGGGAACAGAGGCCTGAAGAAGTCACGGTTTAAGTAATGGCCAACTCCTGTGACTTCTTCAGTCCTCTGTTCCCTCACTTGTAAGATTTAAATAACAGTCAATTACACCTCATGGAGTGTTGAGGGGAATGTTCAAGAAAGGCCTCTGTGAACCCTTTGGAATGTCAGCCTTACCCCAGGACCTTAGTACAAGTTTTGGCATAAATATAGTGTCACATAACCATGTTTCAGTCAACAACAGATGGCATAGGGGACAGTGATGACAGTATTTTTGGTGTAACTTTTCAGTTTAGAGACACAAATAACATTTGTTACAAGTGCCTACAGTATTCAGCACAGTAACATGCTGTGTTACTCTCTTCTTGCATTGCTATAAAGAAATACATGAGAGTGGGTAATTTATAGAGAAAAGAGATTTGACTGGCTCACAGTTCCACAGGCTGTACAGGAAGCATAGCGGCTTCTGCTTCTGGGGAGGCTTCAGGGAGCTTTTACTCATGGCAGAAGGCAAAGCGGGAGCAGGCGTCTCACATGGCAGGAGCAGGACCAAGAGGGTGGCGGGGAGGGAGGGACTATACATTTTTAAGCAACCCAATCTCGCGAGAACTCACTTACTACCATGAGAACAGCCCGAGCACACGGTGCTAAACCATTCATAAGAAGCTGATGTCCATGATCTAATCACTGCCCACCAGGCCCCTCCTCCAACACTGGGGCTTTCATTTAATCATGAGATTTGTGTGGGGACACAGATCCAAACCATACCACATGCTGTGCAGGTCTGTAGCCTCTCGCCTGCAGCCTCTAGCAATAGGCTATGCCGTGTAGCCTAGGGGTATAGCATGCTATACTGTTTAGGTTTGTATGAGTACACTCCATGGTGTTTGCACAATGACAAAAATCACCTACGATGCATTTTTCTCAGAACGTTTTGCTGTCCTTAAGTGATGCGTGACTGTATTTGACAAATATTGCTCAGATTCTGGGACACAGGGCAGCATCATGGTTTTGCATTTTATACACCTAGCTTGCTTTCTTAAAGAACATTAATAAGTGCCTAACCAGTCATGGGGACAAAGGTACATCTCGAAGTGCAGCCCAAGGCTGAATCAGAAATGGCCTGCTGGCAAATGCTACTGAAGAGGAAATCACTGATCACATTGTGCCTTCCCACTCAGGTCCATCCACTTGAGGAATTGTACCTGTGGGCCCTAAAACTCCAGACAGCAGTTTGGTTCCAGGATTGGGTGTGGGACTTGGGGTATGACCCTCTGAATTCTCTTAAAAATCCAAGGGAAAAGTCCAAATGAATCACGTGGTAAGACGACATTAAAGCTGTTCCTTCCCTTAGGAAAGCAGCTTCCCGCCCCCATGCCGCTAGCTGATAATGGCCGCTCCTCATCAGAGATTTATCACCCCCATGCCGCTAGCTGGTAATGGCCGCTCCCCATCAAAGATTCATCCCAGCACTTGCAGCTCTCCATCAGCCTCTAGCATCATGCCAGGGATGGAAGCTGATTATTAAAACTGGTCATGAATGAGGCAGGCAGACTACAAAGTGCCTGGGATGGAAAGTGGGGAACATCAAAGCCCCATATTCTTCCTTAAAGGTCACCTTCTGGAAGTGGAGGCTGCCTGCTGGGAAAACTTGAAGGGGGTTTGAGGTCCTGGCCCCTCTGGGTGCCTCCAAGACTCTGGGGCAGCTCTCGCCCCTTTCCTTCCTCTCCAGTGGTGCAGAAGACAGCTAAGCCCAAGTCCTGGGGCCAGTGACCTGACTCCAAGCCATGGGTTTATGAAAAGCAAATAGATATCCTGCCCTGGCTGAAAGATGCACCTCCCTTCACATGCAAGGGGAGCCCTGGCATTTCATTAGTGCCCTCTTTGAAGCCTGCCCTTTGCAAAACTGAAAAAGAAGAGAAGGGAGGAAGGAATGGAAGCTGATTCAAAAACTTCCTGTATTGTGTCTGGAATATCTGATGTTCCTCTGTGTGGCTTCACTCATTACATGGGTGGAAGAGCCTGTCAGGCAAGAAATCATGCCTGATGCTTAATGGAACCCAGGGACCAATTAACCATACTGAGCATCAATGCCAGTGGGCCGAGCACTTCTAAAAGGAATGAGAAAAGACTTTCCCCCTTTCCCCAAATAAAAGACAAATGCTATGTCAACAGCTTTTCAAGAGTGATCTTTTATTTTCTGAAAGTCCTAAAACTGATCCATTTATATCAAAAATGATTGATGTCCCAGTTCACAAACCATATCTTTTTCTCTTTCAGCAAATCCTGGAGCCCCAAGAGGACTGCAGCCTGGGTGAAGCGGTGACATCAGAACCTGCTCTCCATGCCCAACAGCTGGACTGCAGCCTCCTGCAAGGCCTGGTGGATATGCCTGTCCTCTCTCTGGGACAGAGTCCGCTCCATGTGGCGGTAGGTGATGCGGTAGCAGTGGCTGGTCTTGTGCGTCCTACAGAGAGGAAGAGAACACAGGTGAGTGCGGGATGAAAGAGGCTGTGCCTGAAGGAGCAGTGTGGCTTGCCCTGGCCAGATCTCCCCAACTGCAGTGGAGAACTGAGGTTGGGATCCAGGTACCACTTACTGCTAACAATCTGCATCTTTTGCAGGGGGAGAAGGTGATAGTCAGGGAAACATTAGCTTGACTAAAGGAGGCTGCTGGTTTCCACTGGACTGGGATGTATCAAAGTACCCTGGGAAAGAAGCTGACAAATTTGATTTCCTGGGCCACACTCTGGAGATTTGGATTCAGCAGGTGGGAGGTGGGACCTGGGCTTCTAAGCCTGTCCCAGGTTCCCCACGTGATTGTAACAAGCAGACAGGGTCAGGAGTCAATCCAAGTGTGCCTCTTCCTTTTTCATGTCATGGAAGATAACTGTTTTTTTGAGGCACTTTGCAGTGTCAGCAAGGCTCGAGGCAAGGCTGAGGGACCCACTCCCTCAGCACCCCTGTTGGCTGTCCAGGAAGCATACAGACCATATATGCCGTGTATGTGCTGTGTAGACAATTACTTTAGTCTCTCCTTTACGACATTGGTGTTGGCTTGCATGGAACAGCTGAGTAATTCTGGAATACATGGAGATGACAGCAGTAGGGCCTTCTATTTGCATGGCAGGTGCTAAGACACACTGTTCAGTTGACCTCATGAGAAAGACCCCTGGGCCACGAACTGGCAGGCCTGGCCCTGTCCCCAACCTGCTCTTACTGGCTGTGTGGCTGGGTGTCTGATTTCTCACCATCTCTGAATGTTCACATTTCTCTTCTATACAATAAGGGGACCTGGCCAACTTCAGAGCCACACAATTTCCTCTTTTCCAACCACCAGCAGCAGTAGCAGCAGCAGCAGCAACAACAACAACAACAGAGGCAACCCAATCCCTTCTTGGCCTTGTGGGAGGAAACTGAAACAAACTGGGGGCTCCCAGGCAGATTCCTTTTATGATGCCGCCAACCAGCCCTTAGCCTAACCAGAGAGAGGCATGTGCTTTCTGGCAGGTGAGACAGGGCTGGGCCTTCAGTAATACCAGGGCCTTGAACAAATGGGCTTTTGGTGGAGCAGGCACCTGGGCCACTCCCACGTAACCACTGGAAACGGGTAGTCCCATTGATGCCACCTGAGTCCAGAGCCTTTGCTTCCAGGGGCCTCTCGATGCTTCATGGATTACTCTCACTGGGTACTCTCCTTTTTCCTCTCCCTCTCCCGCATCTGAATGCCAGAGCCCTTGGCTGGGCAGAATATGCCTGGTGTGTGAGAGTCTGCCTTGGTCCTGGCCTCCCTGGTCTGCCCCTTCACCTCCCCTTCCAGTGTCTCCTCCCCTCTCCCCCACCCTGGCTTGGTCATCTTTGTCCTGCTTTTGTCCTTCCACTTTCAGGGAGGATAAGCTCCTATGCTTACCTCACAGGGTTATGTGCATTTCAGCCAAGTATGCAGCCCCCGTTTGGATCAAGCCATAGGAGGAAGTTACCACTGAGGGGCTGTGATAGGCAAGCTGGGCTGGGAGAGGAAGTGTTCTGTAGGGACTTCCTGGGGATTCCCGATAGCACATGGAGGCCTGCCCCATTCCCTCACCCAATGTCAGCTGCCTGCTCTAGAACAAGGGAGAAATCAAATCCTCTCCCCACCCGGCTCGTTCTTTTTCAGTCCAGCTCAGGCCAATGGCTCTGCTCTGTGGACATTCCTCTGGGGTGGGGACCCTGACTCCTGGGGGAGGCACCACTGCCCAAGCTGCCCCAAGGACCTCCCACAAAGTAGGGTGGTCTTTTCTCCTCGCTCTCTACTCCTAACAAGAGTACTCCAGGTACCACGCCCACCCAAGCCTTTCAGGCACCAAAGTGCAGTGAGACAGAAAAACCTGGCTCTGAGAGGAAAACAGAGGCTGTCCAGGAGTGGAAGCCTATAAAACCACATAGCCAAGACCCCTGCTTCCACCAAGTGCTGACCCATTCCATCCAAACTACAATTGCTCCATTTATAGTTACTTGGTTTTTGACAAGGGCACTAAGACTATCCAAGGGGGAAATGTCTTTTCAACAATTGGTACTGAGACAACTGGAAATTCACATGCAAAAGAATGAAGTTGAATTCCTACCTCACACCACACACACACACAAACTAACTCAAAATATATCTTATAGCTCAACATAAGAGCTGAAACTATATCATCCTTAGAATAAAACAGATGAGCAAATCTTCATGACCGCATAGGCAAAACCTCCTTAGATGACACCAAAAGCACAGGTGAAAAAATAAAAAAAAATTGATAAACTTGGAATCCATCAAAATTAGACATTTTTGTAATTCAAGGCATACCATCAAGAAGTGAAAAAAGAACACACAGAATGGGAGAAGATATTTCCAAGTCATAAACCTGATAAGGGATTTGTATCTAGAATATACAAAGAACTCTTACAACTCAAAAATAAAATAACCAACAACATAGTAAAAAATGTGCAAAAGACTTGAATAGACATTTCTACAAAGATAATCAAATGGCCAACAAGCACATGAAAAAATGTTGAACTTCAGCCATCAGGAAAATGCACATCAAAACCACCATGAGATACCACTTCAGGCCCATTAGGATGGACCATTTTAAAAACAAAAGGAAAATAACAAGTATTGGGAGAAGATATAGAGAAATCAGGGCCTGTTTAGAAATTGACAGGACTCTGCAAATTATAAAGTGCTAATTGGGTGTGAAGTGAAAGTATCAATGTGGCAAGTGTTATCACATTGTATTTTTTCACTGGTTCACTCTGGTCCCTCCTAGCAGAAGAGCTGGTAATACGGCACCTCTAAAAGTTATTGCCAACTGAAGATGGATGGGGAAAAATCTGTTTTCCTGTTTCTATGTGCTCAGAAAAAGGCCTCTATAAGGATTCTTGGGATTCAAACAGCTTATACAGAGCGTTTTGATGAGTTAGTTGTAAGTGATTCATAAATGCATGGATTATGAGGTAAATACTCATATAGATATGAGAGAAATACTATTTGGCAGAATGTTTGTTGGTGATTCTGTTGAATTCAATAGAGTCAAGTGAAAATCAACCAGGTTTGCCTTTTCCTAACATGAATGGTGACAGAGAAGGCGTCCTTTTATTTTCTAGAAACTTCTGTATGTAGCTTTCAGATGACAGAACATACTCCTGTCTTCCTTTTCATGTTGGAGAGCTGAGAGAAGTGGAGCTGGCAAGTGGTCAGGCGTGGAGGACCCTGGTCCCTCATTCTTGAAGAGTGGTCTCCCCAGGAAAGCCACAGGCACATGGAGCTGAAGGTTCTTGGAGCTCATCAGTGAACAGGTAAGAAAATGGATTCCTCAAGTGAAAGATGCCCTCAGCAACCAACCGCAAGTATCTGGATTCTAGTTCTGCTGGTTCTTTTATATCACCCAGTGCAGCCTCTTTTAGCCCAAAAGCTTTTCAGTATTCCATCTGCCAAGACCTACACTGTCTCTCAGCAGCAAACATTTATACGGCAGTTTTGTATACCAGGTACTGTTCTGAGGCATTCACATACACCACCTCTTTTAAGCATCACAACCCCATTGAGGAAACAGCATTACTGACCCATTATACAGATGAGGAAACTGAGGCACAAAGAGCATAAGTAACTTACCTGTGCTCACACAGCTAATAAGTAAGTGGCAGGGCTGGATTCAAAACTAAGCAATCTGGTGGGAATGTAAAACAGTACAAGCCACCTTATGATGGTTCCTCAAAAAGTTAAACACAGAATTACCATATAATCCAGCAATTCTACTCCTAGGAATATATCCTAGAGAATTGATAGCAAGCGTTGATAGAAAAACCTGTCCAAGAATGTTCATAGCAGCATTATTCACAATTGCCAAAAGATGAAAATGTCCATTAATATCTGGATGGATTGGCTGGGGGCAGTGGCTCATGCCTGTAATCCCAGCACTTTGAAAGGCCAAGACAGGTGGATAACTTGAGGTCAGGAGTTTGAGACCAGCCTGGCCAACATGGTGAAACCCTGTCTCTACTAAAAATACAAAAATTAGCCAGGTGTGGTGGAGGGCGCCCGTAATTCCAGCTACTTGGGAGGCTGAGGCACGAGAATCACTTGAATTCGGGAGGTGGAGCTTGCAGTGAGCAGAGATGGTCCCACTGCACTCCAGCCTGGGCAATAGAGTGAGACTCAGTCTGAAAAAAATTTTTTTGGGACAGATTAACAAAAGGTGGTATCCACACAATGGAATATTATTTAGCCATAAAAAGGAAGGAAGTACTGATACATGGAAGGATACTAGATGGAATGTGGACAAACCTCAAGAACAGAAGTGAAGAAAGCCAGATGCAATAGAGTACATATTGTACAATTCCATCTATAGAAGATATCCAGAAAAGGGGAATCTATGGAGATAGAAGGCACACTGATGGCTGGTTACCAGGGGTCGTAGGGAGAGACTGCTTCATAGGTATATGGTTTTCCTTTGGGGTGATGACATATTTTGAAACTAGATAGAGGTGATGGTTGCACAACATTGTTCTTATACTAAATACCACTGAATTGTACACTTTAAAAATGGTTAATGTTATGTAAATTTTTCCTCAATTAAAAAAACAAAAACTAGGAAATCTGGTTTCAGAGCCCAGCTGTTAACTGTCACCCTCTTCTTTTAATCCCAACGTCCTCTAAGAAATGACAAGGTTTGCAAGCTATGGAGAAGGGTAATTTCTTTTAATTGTTCTGTTAAAAAAAAAAAAGATGGAATGAGCCCATGCTCCTCTCTGGCTCTGCCCTTCCACCAACAGAGGGCACAGCTGGAGAGGAAGAATGACTGTTAGTGGGGTGGGCTGTGCCTGGGGCACAGATGCTTTAATGTCTTTCCTGCTTATAGGAGCATTAACAGGTGGTCTGGGAAGCCAGACAGCTGGCTGGGAAAATGAGAGGGCTGCAAGGTTAAGAAAGAAAGGGTAAGAGCATGGGGGCAGGGTGGGCACCATGAGGTTGCCACTGCCCTCCCCCGACTCATGCAGGCACACTCATCAGGACAAGAAACCTGCCCCGAAGGAGAGAACAGGCTGCATTGACTACCTGGAGTTTTAGAGGCAAATAAAAGTTCTCTTTTATGTACTTCACAGCTTCTACTCATAGGCAAAGTAAACGAGATTGCCCATTACTGAGTCTGAGAGGTCAAATCCCATTACAAGGAGTTTGAAGAGAGGTTCTAAAAAATTTTTTTTGGTGCTGCAATTTCATTGCATTGGGGTATTGGCTAAAATGAGTTGGTCACTGGATAGAGTTTGATTTTTTTTTTTTTTTTTTTTTGAGACGGAGTCTTGCTCTGTCACCCAGCCTGGAGTGCAATGGCGTAATCTCTGCTCACTGCAAGCTCCGCCTCCCGGGTTCACGCCATTCTCCCGCCTCAGCCTCTCCAGCAGCTGGGACTACAGGTGCCCGCCGCCACGCCCGGCTAATTTTTTGTATTTTTAGTAGAGACGGGGTTTCACCGTGTTAGCCAGGATGGTCTCGATCTCCTGATCTTGTGATCCGTCCGCCTCGGCCTCCCAAAGTGCTGGGATTACAGGCGTGAGGCACCGCTCCCAGCCTAGAGTTTGAATTTTTAAAATATTTCGGTATAGGGATCTTAGAATGTTTGAACCTCCGGGGCTTCCGTTGTCACCAGTTTATTCATAGCTTCCTTTAGTTATTCAACAAACAGCATGTTCCAGTCACTGAGCTGGACACAGATAAGCACATGAAGGGGACCCAGTATCTGCCCTCAACCAGCTCACATCCGGGAGTTAGCAGCCTGCTGAGGTCCTGCAGCAACCCAGGAGCTGGATGAGCAGAGGCCCATTCCCCAGTACGCCCATGACAGCAGGAGGGGATGGTACTTGCTTGGTGGTGAAGTCAGCCACACTGCACCCTACGTGGAACCTCATGTTCTCCCGAGATTTGCTCTTCAGTGCATAATTTTTCCCACCTTTGTACCTCCCCAAGAACACTGACATGCGCTGTTTGTCTAGTACAGTGCGGCACTACAGGGCCCACCAGAGGGCTTCAGATTATCCTGCCTGCTAGGACTGCTTTCCTCTTGAGAGGGGCAAACAGAATATAAGACAGCCCACGCTCCCTGCCATTGGCCCGTGATTAACGACGCCATGGTACATCCTGTGCCCGGGGCCCACCTCTTTCACTCGCCCACTGCCGCCCACCAGCTCGCCTTCTGAGAGATTCACCCTGGCTCTTGAAACTGGAAACATGACTCAAACTTTTCCTGAAACTTACTTTCACTTTGATCCTGGTCCCTGCTCCAGTGTGACTGCCACCTAACTCTATCATCCTGTACAAGCCGAGAGCCAGGGCCAGAGGGGCAGCCCCGTGTGGGCCGGGACGATGGGAGAGCTGGGCTGGACAGCGAAATGCAACAGCAGGGAAGGGAAGGCGTATTTTGATGCCGACTCCTACCAGAGCCCTTAGACCAACGACAAGGATGCGTAGGTGCTGAGTATAGTCAAGCCTGGCTCAATGAAGCATTCTCAAGACTATAAATGTTTAAAAGGGGTCCCTCCCCAGTGCTTTCTTGTTGTTGTTGTTTTTTTCCCTGACCGACATAAGTGATACAACTAACAAGTACCAAAAGTACTGCCAAGAGTGTCACTGCTCTCCAGTTTAAAGTGTGCCAAAAGGAGATTTTCTGAAGAACTCAGGGCTCTCAAGCCTTCTTGGAAAGCTGGAACAAGGGGTCAGAGTGTTAGCGAGGGTTGGAATTCCTCTATCATAGAACCACTTGGTTTACCCTGGCAACCAAACAGGCTCTGAACTCGAAATAAAACCTTTCCAGGGGATCCAGCCAAATCCCAGCTCCTGCAACATCCACAATAGTCTGTTTCTCCATCTGTGACAAAGCAACGACTTCATGTTCTTGGATGGCACGCTTGACACCTCCCAGAATAGATCACATATGAACAGCAGTCACTGCAGCTGCCATCTATTCATGCAGGGATTACTCAATGGGAGAGAAGATGCTGTCACGGGGCAGCTTCCATTTTCAGAGTAACAAATACTGGGTTTCCCTGGCTCACTCCTCATCTGTCTCCTGCATGTCTGATGCAGAAGCTCAGTCTGGAGCTGCCCATGTCAGAGTCATCGTGCATGGCTGCCAGGGTCAATACATGCAATGCTTTAGTGGGTGGGGCTGGACTTGGGCAAGAGGCACAGTATGGCAGGAGGAGGAGGAAGTAGGGACAAGTTCCACAGCCTCTCCTGAAAATGTAGAACTAAATGGGCATGGTGGAGTGGAGAACCAGACTTTACAGCTAGAGAAACCGGGTTCTAATTCCTGCTCTGCCCTTTGCTATCTGTGCGACTCTGGGCAGTTTACATCACCCTACATGCATCAATGCCCCCATCTGCAGAGTGAGACGAATAACACTTGCTTTCCAGGGTTTGCGAGGACTGAATGAGGGGGCATGTAGAGTGCTAATACAGAGCCAGCCACCCAGAGTAGGCGCTCAATACCTACTCATCCGCTCCATCTTCCTCCTTTACTCCTGTGGATTATTGGAGAGTGGAATGAAGCTGCGGGAGTGAGGGACTTGTATTTCCTCTGTGTTTCTTTTACCCTCCTTTGGGTTTGGACTCTGACTTTGGACTGAAGATGGGAAGAGATTCCTTGCCATGGAGCATGAATGCATTAGTTAGCTTTGGCTGCAATAGTGAAGTGAGGAATGGAAGTCAGGGAGAGTGGTGAATTATTGCTCGAATTGGGCAGGATTTAAATAAGTGGTCTAGAAACTAAGTAAATCATTTTTTCTCCGTTACCTTCTTTATGTTTAAAAAAAAAACCCAAAGGGAATAGAAGATGAAATTCTGATCATGAGACTTAGGGTCTGATGACTCTATACAGCTTTCCTAATGAACTGCTCCAGGCTTAATGCAGGAAGAGGACACAGGCCTGGGAGGCAGGAGGCCCAGGTGTCAGCCCAGGCTCCTGTGGTGACTGTGTGAGTCTGGGCAAGTCATTTAACCTCTACTGGCCTCATTTTTGCCCCAGTGACAGAGATGGAATAAATGGGCTCTGAGGCTCCTTCCAGCTCTAGAATCCCAGGAGTCACCTCAGAAGACAGAAGAGATCCTTTTATATTTATTTATTTATTTATTTGAGATGTGGTCTCACTCTGTCACCCAGGCTGGAGTGCCACGGCACAGTGGCACAATCACAGCTCACTGCAGCCTTGACCGTCTGGGCTCAAGCAATCCTTCCACCTCATCTTCCCAAATAGCTGGGATCACAGGCGTGCACCACCTCACCTGGTTAATTTTTTGATTTTTTGTAGAGACAGGGTCTCGCTGTGTTGCCCAGGCCAATCTCAAACTCCTAGGCTTGAGCAATCCTCCAGCATTCCCAGAGCTTGCACAGGAATAAAGAGTAAGTCTAGGATGGGCCCGTGATTCAAGTGATGAGAGCCAGAGGGAAGCATGCTGGCCTAATGAAGGCAGAGTGCAGCATGGCAGGGCCCACTGAGAAAGCCATCGTGCAGATGATGGGGCTCCAGCAATAACAATGCTCTGGACACCTCTTCACCCCCTCCATCTATTCCCTTTGTTATTTCACAAATACCATACATGCGCTCCCCAGAGGAGGTTCTCCTCCTCGTTCTGAGAACGGTCTGTCCTGGGCCTGACACTCCTGTGGGGCCATTCTGAGCGGTGCCTCCCCCAGCTCCCAGCCAGCGAACACCAGTGTTGCTGCTCCCTGCTGCTGCTGCGCCTGTGATTTCCTCCCAGAGGGATTTCTGTTCCTCGGATTCAGTCACAAGAAACCAGTCCAGATGGTTCCTCTGACAGTTACTGCCTTGGGAAAGACAACTCCAATCCAGGCCTTGATGGAGGCAGGGCCAGAGGCAGAGAGAGAGAAAGAGGGCCTCCCATGCTGGGCCCAGCTCATAGCCAGCACACTTCGGCAACGTAAGAGTTCCTTAGAGACACCCATTTTGCAGGCAATAAATGCTTTTTAACATCAAATACTCGCCAGGTCCTCAGGGATGTTTCAAAACACCCCCAGGTTTTTATTCCCATCACTCCCTGTGACTTCTCCTGGTACTTCCCAGTGAGTGTCTCCTGCCAAGCACCTCCTGGGGGATGTGGCCGAGCTCCTTGGTCCTTGCATGTGTGTATATATGAAAATAACTGCTCTGGGGAAATTTAATGGGCTCTATCATGGAGAGGCTTGGGATGCAGACTCGCCTAGCTCCACCACTTCTCAGTTACAGAGTCTTGGGCTAGTTCTTAATTTCTAGTCCAGGCTCTCCTTCTAAAATATAGATCATGAACTGACAGAGTTTTTGAAGGAATTGAAGGAAAAAAATGTACAGGTAAAGTGTTAAGTGTTGTTCAGGCTAACAGTTAACAGTTGGTATTACTATTCAAGTAGCTGAAGATTATAGCGTCTCTGCTTCGGCCCACACAGAAAGACTTGAATGACCTTAGACAAATTATCTGAACTTCAACTTCCTCGTCTGTACAGATGGATCACTGATAGGATGCAGGCTACAACACAGATGAACCCTAAACACATGATGCCCAGTGATTATTACTAGAAACGCAAGTCGGGAACCCGCATTATATTGAAAAGCACAACAAAACAGACAACAGCTGACTGATGTGCACACAGCAGGGGGGCTGCAATGAGTCTCATGTGATTGGTTTCTGCTCTCCCTGGATGGAACATCTTCATGATTTCATTGGCTTAGCAACGAAGATACCTTGCATTGTATACAAATGACTTTTTTTTTTTTTTTTTTAGATCCTCCACTCATAATGCTATGGCAGGGTCTGGTCATATTTAACACATTCTTTTCAACTATTCCATTATCTTTTTTTTTTTTTTTTTTTTTTTTTTTGAGACGGAGTCTTGCTCTGTCACCCAGGCTGGAGTGCAGTGGCGCAATCTTGGCTCACTGCAAGCTCTGCCTCCCGGGTTCATGCCATTCTCCTGCCTCAGCCTCCCAAGCAGCTGGGACTACAGGTGCCCACCACCACGCCTGGCTAATTTTTTTGTATTTTTAATAGAGATGGGGTTTCCCCATGTTAGCTAGGATGGTGTCAATCTCCTGACCTCGTGACCTGCCCGCCTTGGCCTCCCAAAGTGCTGGGATTACAGGCGTGAGCCACTGTGCCTGGCCTATTCCATTATCTTCTAAGCCATCCTTTTACGTTTCTAATAAGAAGTAATGTCTCATTTTGCACAGATTTCCAAAGCCCTGTGCTTTTCGTTTGTGTGGAAAATTTAGAAGAGATTTTATTTTTCTTTCTGGCTTAGTCTGCAGAGCCAAAGTCAACAGAGCTAACTTTAACTCTGTACTGTTATAAGGCAGCCTCCCAGTCATGTCGACACTTTGGTGGATGAGTCAGGTTACAGAACAGAAGATCTGTGGCAGGTGAAGTGCTACGTTTCCAACTCAAGCAATTGATCAGCACTTGTTTGTTCTGTGCTGAGGTGGACATTGCAGGAGACACAAACAGGTATACGAACTGCTTGATCAATACATAAATATTCATGGAGTGGCTGTTCTGTGCATGACACAGTGGTAGTGTGAGGGGAAGATGTATCTCAAAGTTACAGAAAGAAGGATTAGGCTATATTACAATCCACTTGGGGTTAAGACATTCATACATGGAAAGACAGTCAACAGGATGAAGCCATTAATACTAAATGTTAAATAAATCACATGGACCATAGACAACCTGGAGGTCAGCAAAGACTGGCAGAGGAGATGAGATTAGGTCTAGAAGTTAAAGCACAAGTAGGATTTTGACAGGTGGAGAGCAAGGAGCGCAGTCCAGCTGGCAAAACGTCACCAGAGGTACTGGTGGCAAGGGGCATTCATCATATTACTTCCCCTTCCATTTCAACAAAGATTTGCTGAGTATATGTTCCAGGTACAAATGGCCCAATGGGGACCTCTTCAGAGGGTGCATGACCTACTTAAAGAGGACGGGCTGTGCATAATCACCGTAGGAAGCTGGCTTTGGCCATGGCATGTCCACAAAGTGTTTTGCCCTGCCTAGGAGCGATCAGAGTAGTTTCACAGACTGGCACCAAGTGAACTGCTGACAGAAGGATAGGACATGACTTTGGCACATGGGTAAGTGGTACAGAGGAAAAGCCTTTCCTGCAGAGGGCACAGACAGAATTGTGAGCCTGCATAGACCAGTCCAAGGAGAGGCTAATAGTTGAGAGCAGCTGGTCTGTGTGTACAGAGGGTGGAGTACAGAAATGGGGTGGGATGCTGCAGGGAGGGGTGGGCTCACAGAGGAGGGCCTTATATGTCTGTTTGAGCAGGCCCAGCCAAAAATCCATCATTAAGCAAGCAACAGGAACAACTGGGCCCAGAATCAGGTCCTGAAAAGACTCCTCTGAAAGGCTGGGATGACCTTGCTCTGAGTGGCTTCACTGCATACAGAGGCTAGCCTCCTTTTCACTTCAGGTGTCATTCCTGGCAAATAAGAGAGAACCACTGAGATATTAAATGAATGGCACAAACCATAAACAAGTTGGAGGTCAGAAAAGACGGGCAGAGGAATGAGATTACCATGTCACCCATGTGGTATTAAGAGCCACCTATCCAAGGAGTTCACTGCAGCATCATCCTCAATCCCCATTATTTGTGAGTAGAATTACCTGTGATTGTGTTATGTTGTAAAACTTTTATTTCTTCAGTGACTAATGGAAGAAATAGGTTAATTACTTTAAGACTGAACATCAGTTAATTATGAAGGAACTACACATCGGTAAAGAGAAATTTGTGTACATTTCCAATGACAATGTTATTTTGCAAACACCTTTGGGGGGAACTCTGGGTCTAATTAATTGCACCATCTCTTGACAGTGAGAGATCTAAGGGAAGAGGGGCAAAACAGGGATTTGGTTGGCAGGATGAGCCTCCTCCATCTATAGTATTCTAGGCTGGAATATAGCAGTGATATCCTGATTAAATATTCATAATACAAATAACATGTTCATGAAATCACAGAGTCAAAGCTAAGGCACCTGAGGGGTCTTCTGGTTCATGCTTGAGCTCTTTCTGCCAGGCCTTATGTTGGATCCCTTGTGGGGCAGCCCATTCCATGATCTGACAGTGCAGGCTGAGAGGGAGATCCCCTTATACTGAGCTGACCAGCGTGTTCTGTGTATCTCCTCATTGGCCCTGGATTAACTCCAGTCCTTCTCCCCCATGACAACCCTTCAAACTCCTCTACTCATTTTTGGCAGCAAAACAGCATGACAGCCCTGGCTAGGGAACACCAGGACCACTGGTGATCAGAGTGGAAAGGGACCCTGGAGGCAGCACATATGATGTTTAACATCACTGCCCCCATCCATGCATCCACCCAATTCATTTATTCATTCAGCAAATGAATGCCGACCACCCACCATATGCCATGTATTCTGCTAGGTACTGAGGACCTAATGGTGGAATAAAATCAGAACAAAACAAACAAGACATGACTTGTGGATTCCACAGTCTAGCATAGGAGACAGGCATTAGTTAAAGAATTACAAAGAAATGTAAATGTAAACTAGAGAGCACAAACTTGCTGTGTGTTGAAATGGTGCCCACAGATGCACGACCCCTCCTGACACCCTCTCCTTGCTTTATGTCACAGTGGAAAGAAGACTGAAGGCCCCAATGCCTGCTTCCTTCTCCCATGTGCTTGAAGTCCTAAAGAGGACCAGCTCTTTCCTATGGGACAAGAGCTGGCCATGGCGTCCTTTCTCAGGATAATGGGGATTCAGGATTGCAGGTTCTTGTGCTCCAGTGGTCAGACCCTGAGTGCTGGTCTGCGGGGGGCAGGAAGAGGTCTCTTTGGCCTTTAGGACAGAGCTCCTGCTCCAGCCTAGCTTCCTAGAATTCTCATAAGAATGATATAGGGTTCTATTTCCATCTGCCACTGGAACTTGCCAAGAAGTGATGGCCATTGTCCAGAGCAGGTTTTGGCAATCCCAAGTCCCTTAGCTATTACACCAAATTAGCACTCTTGAATCCCTTGATTATTTTTGACAACAGCAATGGTGATTATAATAGCAGGTATTTCTTGTGGACTTATCACGCACTAGACATCCACATATCCATTCCTTTAATTCTTACAACAACTCCAATGGCAAGCCTATTCCAATCCCTACTCCATACATGTAAGAAAATGAAGTCCAGAGAGTCTAGTGATTTCACAGGGTTACACAGCAAAGAACTAGGCTGGGACCAAAACCCAAGCCTCTCTCACTTTGGAACCAGTGTCCCCCATGGTCAGTGGGACCTATCAGTGTGTGGCAGCTATGAGATCTCTGATCTGATTTCATGACACTGAGGAAAAACCAGACAGGGGGCTAAAGCATGGACTCCACAGTGTTGCCAAGACTCAACTCCAGGTTACTAATCTTTACATGTTCTTGAGCAAAGGCAGTTAAAGACTGGAGAGTCAGTGTGATTAAAATTAGGGCAAAGCAGTGGAGAAGAGGGAGAACAAAAACAAAACATAAACCCACCTGGGGCTATGAAATGTTTTTGGTATTTTGGAAACAGAGTCAACGATTAGGATGGAAAAAAAATCATATCTAAAAAGACAGAGCAAAAATTCCCTTTCCTGGTCCGCGGTATTGCATAGATTAAAGAAAATGGGCCACATAACCTCCTGCTGTAATTTGAAATGATTCAGGACACACTCCACACGTAACTGACAGAACTCCAATTTCCTCTGTTGAAAATCAAATCCCAGCCTGGCACAGTGGCTCATGCCTGTAATCCCAGCACTTTGGGAGGCTGAGGCAGGCAGATCACGAGGTCAGGAGATCGAGACCATCCTGGCTAACACGATGAAACCCCGTCTCTACTAAAAATACAAAAAAAAAATTAGCCGGGCATGGTGGTGGGTGCCTGTAGTTCCAGCTACTCGAGAGGCTGAGGCAGGAGAATAGCGTGAACCCAAGAGGTGGAGCTTGCAGTGAGCCGAGATTGCGCCACTGCACTCCCGCCTGGGCGACAGAGTGAGACTCCATATGAAAAATTAAAAAAAAAGAAAAAGAAAAAAAAAGAAAACCAAATCCCATTTTCACTTGTGGGTATTCCATTCATCTTTGCTTTTTTGGTTTTTTAATTACACGGTATAAAGTGCTACTGTGATTTCCTCCCCATGTCATGATGGCAGTATTCATCAAGAAGTTTTTAATTCTACACAGCAATTGCTTCTCTTCAAAAATCTGATTTCAGTCTCCACAAAGGCAGAAGGGTAGGATTTTTTGACCCTGAGGTTAATTATCTGCAAATAAGTTAAAATCACACAAAACTTCCTGGGAAAAGGGAATCCAAGCCCAAGCCCTCACTTCACCTGTCTGGCCGTTGGTGGTGGTGTGGAAGGTGAGGTTGGGCTGGGCACCACCTAGCTAGGGGCGTGGGGGCAGGACTGTCTCGTGGCGGTTGCATTTTCAGAGCCTAGCACAGTATGTGGCACGAAGGAAGAATTCGATAACTGTGGAAGTGATGCGAAGTGAAGGCAGAGTGAATAGAAGAACAGGGTTTGAATCATTCCTGATTTTTTTTTTTTTGAAGGATATGAAAAGGTCCTGTCTCTGGAGGAAAAAAGAAAGAGGGAGGCAAAGAGGAGACTCACTAGGAGCTGTCCAGGAGCTCATGACTGGTGCTAGAGTCCAGCTGACCCATGGCAGGAAAGCTTGATGTGTCCGGGGATCAGGGCTCTTGCTCCCAGGCTCGGCCCCTCGACACCGTGCTGCTTTCCTTCCTCCTCACTGAGAATGTCCACTTTTCTTTCCAGGTTCTCTAATTCTCTCTCGATGGGCCCAACATTCATTTTATTCATGGTCATTTATTCATTTGTTGAACACAATCTGTGTGGTCTGATATTGAAAGCTGGGGGAATGGGTTGGAAGGGAGATGAGAACAATGAGAGCTAATAGGTGTTGCGTGCTTGCTACATGCCAGGCCCAACTGTAAGACTTTCCCAAGCCTTAACCCATCTAATCCTCACTGCCTCCCTAGGAGGCTGAACACACCTGGGTCCCTGCCCTCCAAGGAGGGCTGGAATGTGCACTGCCATGTCACCGACACATACCTCTCTCAATCATGATACTCCTGTTTCCTGCTACTAGAGCCATTTGTTGACACTGTCACTTCCAGGGACTGTTCATTCACTTTTGTGTCCCCAGCATCTATCATAGTGGCTGGTACATGGCAGGTGCTGAGCAATGTTTGCTGTGTTATTTAAGTGACTTTCAATCCAACAAGAAAGGACACTCACATAAGAAGAACACAAAACCATGCATGAGGAGCATCGGGGACAGCTGTCTCAGTGATGGGGTCAGCAGGATCCTGAGGAGGAGCACAGGAGGTAGGGAGGCAGAGAGTGTGGGGGCCAGGTGTGGCTCTACAGGGAGGCTCTCCTAGCTCGGGCTGCATGAGGGTCTCATACAGCCAGGCCCAAACAGCCCAGATGAAACATGAAAGAATAAATCACATTAGGACACCAAGAGGAGAAAGGGTCCCAGCCATGGCTAGCAAATGCTGAGGACGTCAGAGGGACCAGGGGCCCTATTTTTTTTTTCTGATCTTCAGTTTAATGAGAAAGGATGTTGGAGAAGACAGACAGAGATCAAACAGTGTGCCCCAAAGTGAAAGATCCATAGGTTGGGTGGAATTTCACTGCAAAGGGACTTTGAGCTCCAAGTACACGATACGCCTTGGCTTCTGCCCTGCTATGACATGGTGCTACTCATAGAGGAGTACGCAGGAGATCAAAGGGTACAACAGAATAAAACTGTTCATTGAAAACCATACTCCTGTGTGTGAAAAGTGCTCAAAGAATGGCACCCATGGCTTCTAATCCAAGGAGCAGGAGCCCAGGGCGTGAGTGCAGAAGCGAGAGACATGGAGCGAATCTGGGGAGCAAGAGGATTGAGGATCTGGAGCCACAGTCTCTGAGGGGACCAAGGAAACAGCCCCATAGAGGAGAAGAGTCTGGGGGGGCTATACGGAGAGAGAGAGTAGAGCTGAAAACAAAGAGGAGGAAGAAGGGAAAGAAGAAGGTGCAGGGAAGAGAAGAAGGAGAGATGAAGGAAGGAAAAACAGGAGCAGGGCTTGTCTTCCTCTGAGTGTTAGTCCCTGGCGTCTGTCCAATATACTCAGTCTCATTTCCCCAGTTTCTTTATGCCTCTTTTAAAAAGCCCAACTTTTGCCCATTCAGTATAGTCTCTGAAATGACCAATGCTTGTCACTTTCTCAGATCAGCTGACTCTCCTGATCATCGGGAGCAGGCTATATGGTGGGCATGTACACATATACTCCAGGTCTCAGTGTTTTCTCCAGACAAATGAGCATGTAGTCATTAGGGCTGATGCTTTCAGAGCCAGCAGTGTGGGTCTGTGTCCCAGTTCTACCACTTAGTAGCTGTGTGACACTGGGCAAGTTACTCAACCTTGCTGTGTTCCAGTTGCCTCATCTCTAAAAGACCATCTAGGGCTGAGAGGATGAACTGAGTTAATCCATATAAAGCTCTCAGAACAGTGCTTGAAACATAAGCACACAGTAGAACTGGCAATCATCATTGCAGTGATTAGGGGAGGTAAGATTACTACTACCAAAGGAACCATTTAATAAGAGTGAGGAAGTGAAGACTTCACTCATGACCTCTAAAAGATTGCCAACCCTTGCATAATCTGTCCTTTGTGATGAATATTTTGCTCCTCTTAGAAGGAGGCTTAATTCCTCTCTACTGGCCCTGTGCTTGGACATATTAACAGATGATGATGAATTACTCCCTTGTGACATATCTTTGGAAAATAAATCTAAGAAAAACAGTGCTAGTTGTAAAAAAAAAACTCTTTGTAATCTAGGAAATCCTTTTTCTACATAAATAGATCTATGACTGGGTTAAGTGATCTTCCTTACCACCAAAACATTTTCCTCTCTCTTTTCCATTCTTTATTCCCTCTGGTCTCAAAAAAGCAGCATCTATCTTCCTCCCAAGTATCTTCCCCCAACTATTTAGTATCTTGGATCTCATCCAACTTGCTCAGTAATTATCTCCTCTATCCTTAATCAATCAAGCTCTTGCTCTCTCTCTCTCTCTCTTTCTCTCTAGAAAGGCTCACAGTTTGAGTATGTTTAGCTCCCAAGGCACTACTGTCCCAGGATGGATATTGAGCAGCTCAGCTAGGTGGACAGATGGACAGATCAATGGGTAAGCAGACAGGTGAATAAATGAATAGTTATTAAACATTTAATAAACAGACTGGCATATCTTTAAAATGGGTGGGCTGCCTTGGTGTGATTCCTGTAGACCAGTGGTTCTTATCAGAAGGGAATTTTGCTCCCTAGAGGGTACTGCACAATGACTGAAGATATTTGTGGTTGTCACAACTGGGGTCAGGAGGTTGCTCCTGGCATCCAGTCAGCAGAGGTCAGGGATGCTGTTAAACAGCCTACAATGCCCAGGTCAGCCCCCATGATAAAGAATAATCTGGTTCAAAATGTCCATAGAGTTTCAAAAGGCGGCTCTTAGGAAACAGGTAGGTGTTCTTAGGGTAAGTGAAGGAGCATAGGAGTCATTTCATACTTGAAAATATGTGCCTTGAAAGCAAACATACAAAAAACAAAAACAAAACAGAGAAGCCTGTGCTTAAAAAAATGAGGGCACAGGTACTTGTGGGTAACCTACATGTCCATCCTTGAAGGGGAAAGAAAGGGGGAAGAAAGGCAGAAGCAGTCCTCTGAGTACGGAGGAGGACAAAGCACTGCAAAATAGCCTAAACATTTTCCAAGAGAAAAATACAACGAGCATAATCCTCATTTTTGGAAAATACTTATGGCCAGGTGCGGGTTGCTTTTTCTGGATAAGCTCCCTAGCCTCTAAGGTGTGTGTCTAGTCGGCTGCCTTTGCCCATTTCCTCCGGTGATCCCACTCCAGTGTCCTCAGCCCCTGCTGTCTGGGACGTCCATGCCCCCATCCCAGGGACAGGCTCTGAGCCTCGCCTCTGCTCTCCCTGCGGGAGGGCTGGGACAGTCACAGGGCCTAACTGGACACCTCTAGAGACTGATGATGCTCTGGGGACACCTCATTCATTAGCACAAGCTATTCATTTCCCTTACCTCAAGAGGAAGGTGAGTCAACACACACTCAAGACCAACTCCAAACACCAGCTGCCCAGGGCCTGGCTCTTTCCTGCAGCAGGAAGATTGATTCCGCCTGGGACTAAATGCCTGCTTTGCTTAAGTGCTTTTTTCAGTTAAGTTGTGAAAAATGGAAATAACAGCCATCTGCAGTACGAGTGAGCACTGCAGATGCTGAAAGCCATCAGAATCTCCTGCCAGCTTCTCAGGTAGCAGGCATTCCAGCAGGCTTCAGAACAGGCCACTGTCAAAAGCACACCGGCCAGCATTGGGGACAAGGAATATTCCTCCCCTTCTACCATCTTCAAAAGTCAGTGAAAGGAGAGTGGTGAGCTCAGGCAGGGTTTCGGGGCAGGCAATCCCTGCAATGTAGGGTTGCCGAGCAAGGCCAGCGCAGTGGCTAAGAGTGGAAAGTTTCACCCAAATCCGCAGCTCACATCGGGAGAGTACCTGGTTATTTTATGAAGAAACCCAACCACACTCAAGGCTGGGCCTGCCACTTCTAGTACTCTAAACCCAGCCTCCACTTCTTTCCTCAGCTAGGCTTTCCTGAAGGAGAGGGAGCTGTGTATACTAAGCCTTTTATGATTTAAACCAATTTGCTGCTAGTTATAGCTATCCACGGCGCACAACGTGTTTTTCCTGTCACTTACTGCAGGCAGAGAATCATGTGGGTGTGTTCTCAGCTTTGCCAACAGCAAAAATCATTTTGAAGAAGGCATCCTTTTTCCATGAGTAGAATTGTTCCCTATACCTCCTCATCCCCTCCCTGTCATGAATAAACAGTCATTTTAGCATTAGCAAACCTCACTTCAAAAACAGGCAAAGCAAAACTAAAAACAAAAACAATAAAACTTTAGTGCACGAAAATCTGTAATTCCCCTCCGAATGTCACTGAGTGAAAGCACTCGAGCCCCTTCTAAGCACATTAGCAAGCCAAACCAGCGCATTGTCAGTTATTAGACTATTTTGAAACAAACCCAAATTATTGGGTGGAATTGCAGGCCCGGCCTAATTCCTCCATTTAAGTTTCTCATGAAACTATCCCTCTGATTGGAAACCTTGGCTACCATTTGAGATGAACAAAGGATGCAGATACTGTTGATGAAACATTAATGACCAACTTGCAAATGTTCTCGGACCCCATTAGCTCATCGAGGGGCCATCAAGTGGCATCCACCCATCTCTCCCTTTATTCTTTCAATTATTTAGCATCCGTTAAGTGCCCATGGTGGTAAGCTAAGCTCCCAGGCACCTTTCACCCCAAGACTTCCCTTCTAAAAGCATCATTCACCTGGTGGCCCTCCCAGCTGCACGGGCAACTCAACCTTTGCCTTGAGGCAGGAAGCTCATTTAGAAATCAGTCTGTTGGTATCCCTCGCATTACATTTCCAAGTTCTGGGGACACATGGCAATGAGCAGAATGTGGTAGAAACTCAAGGAAGTGTTTTGAGGTGTCACAGTGCATTAGAAGAAAATGCACCTGAAAATGTGATCCTTGTGGCACTCCAATCTGTGAACTCCTCAGACCCACTTTATCTGGACTTAACTCATTAATTGGGTCAGGTATTAAATATGGATGGGTGCCACAATGGCCCAAGCATGGCCTCAATGGGAAGACAAAGATACAGTAACAGCTTCAGGGAGGGCTGAACAGGGCTGCAGACTTACAGAGCCAAGTCCTGACCACATGGAAATCACTGAATGTACTTTCTTCAGTTACCTGAAACCCACTAGCGTGGCATTTTTGGTCTTTACTTAAACAGAAAGTCTCTGACCTAAACTGTGGAAGCTGCCTAACGGGGCAGATTCTAAGCCCCATCAGAGAAGTGAAACCATGCTGTGTGCAGAAAAGTGAACTGAAATTTAAAACCCTTGCCTGGAGCGATCTCCCGTGTAACCCACTGGGACGGCCCTTCCTTTCCCGCTGAGCCCACTCTTTCTTTGATAGGCCCTGCGCAGTGGGCAGCCCAACATGGCAACCGCTCCACAGTGCTCTGCAGGGCATTTCTGCTGCCTTGGGGGAGTGTGCCTGTCACTAGCTGGGCCCCTCACAACAGAAACCACCTGCTGTGGCTGCTTCTAAAATTCATTTCAAGGCACAGTTTGGCCCAAAGCCCTGAAGCCTCTTTTCAGGAAGAAAGCATGGATTTCATTCCAATTTCATTGTTTTGTTATACTGCTTGTTCAAAGAACAATCATATAAGATAAAAATACCACCCCCAGGCAAAGAGAAGTTAATTCAAACATTCTTGAGAACAGTTTCAACAACCTTTTCCTCACAAGCAAAATAAAAACAAACCTGCTTCATTCTTGGTTTTTCCCAGTTACATAAAAAAAGGAAAAATGGATAGAAGTAGGCAGTGTACACAGGACAGAGAATTTCCACTTGTGCAGTAAACTTGGCTGAGAGGCTTGTAATAGCAGTTCACAGGCATTGTCCTATTTGGTGTTCTCAACAAGTCTATGAGTGGGTCCCGCAACTATTTCACATCATAGATGAAGAAGATGAAGACAATGAGGCCTGAAGGGGTCTACAATGTGTCCAAGGGTGTGCACAAAGCCAAGTTTTGAATCCAGCGACCTTTTCCCGTGACCCATGATGCTACACTTGATATTTGCATAACTAGGGTTGAACAAGCTAGAAAGCAAACTTCTGGTGTGTAAAGAAATGAAATATATAGATATGAGCTTTGTTTCTTTTCTACCCTTATTCTCTTTTTATATCAAACCCAGGGGCACGTATTTGGGTCTGTCATGATCCATGGCTCCTGACACACTCGTGAGTGGCCCATTCGTGGCCTGTCACCCTCACTCACTCACCCTTACTAAGATCGCAAACACCCACAAAACATCACTCACCTCCAGAACTGTAACTCGGACGAGGACCTTTGTCCATCTGTGGAGTCTTCCCCAGCTCGTCCTCCTGCCTGCCCTCTCTCAGGGAATCACTGCTCTGAATCCTTGTTTATTGCTCCCCTGACTTCCTTTGTAGATAGCTTTATCACAGCTCTGAGGTTGTTGTTTTTTTTTTTTTCTTTTTTTTTGTAAAACGAATATCATGCTATATATAATCTTTTGGGATTTTCTTTTTCACTTATATTTACAACTAGGGTTTAGAATTTCAAACCCAGTTGTGGCCCCCTAGAGAAGAATGGAGGTGGAAGTGGGGTGAGGGGAGACGTCCTAAGGCTACAAGATGGACATCACCTTTCACCTTGGTTCACAACCCTACAGAGGCATCCTCGTTGCACTTTGAATAAAATCCAGCTCCCACCTTGACGGCCTCACTGACCTTTTCCTTCCCTGCACTCCCCCTCCTCACTATGCCCAGCAAGGGGCTTCTCCTGCCATCCCCAGAACATTCCCTGTGAGCTCTTGCCGTCGAGCCTGGGCTGGCTATCCCAGTCGACCTGCTCTTAAGTTTCAGCTTCAACGTCACTGCCTCCACAGCCTTTCATGGCCATCCAACCTGAAATAGCCCCTCTGTCACAGTGCACTGCTTTATTTTGGTTACAGCACCCCCGGTGTATTTTATTTATTATCTGTCTTCCACCTTTGCAAGAAAAAAGTCTTGTCTATGTCAAACTGTATATCTAGCGGGGAGTTTTAAAAGACTGTTCTACAGACCTGTGGGGGTCTCCCAAACTCCTTCAGGGATTTGTAAGGTCAAATCATTTTCATACTATTAAGACTTTATTTGCCCCTCTTTGCTGTATTGACACTTATACCTTTGGTGCAAAAGCAACAGTGGGTAAAACTGCGGGTGCCTTAGCCGGGATCAAGGTAGTGGCATCAGCTTATACTGGTAGTCACTACATTTTCTTTACCATCTCACACTTGCAGGGAAAAAAGCAATAATTTGTTTCATCCATTAAAGCTGGAAAAAAAGAGAATATTTAAAAAGTCGTTAAAAAGCACTAAAAATTATTACTGTTACTAAGTTTCAACCCTTGAGTATGTCTTTTTTATATTCTGTGTGACTCAGTGGGAAACACACACAGAGAACCCATGGTACACACTGAAGCACAAGGTTTTCCCAATGAAATGTGCATCTGAGATTCAACTGTGAGCTGAACCAGCAACTCTTTTTCATGGAACGTTATCTTTACATGAAAGAAGTGCTGACAGACCAAAGATGGCAGGGATAATAAATGCAGTGAGGCTGACGGTTCAAGAACTGACAGTATTTTTGGCCAATGATAAAATTCAAGCAAATTTGGAAAATTCTCAACGTTGGAAAATGTGTCTCCATATTTCCCAATATTTAAGGCATTCCTGATAGGATTGGTGATAACACTAATGAATGTGATTTTTTTATCTTAGATAATGAAATGTGTCAATGCTCAAAAGAGTTACATAACTCAGTGAACCAATAGTTCTAATTGAATGATGCATGATTTCACACAATCATGCAAGAGTAAGACTAATGGATTTCAATGTAACAAGTGAAAAATTATATCAGTCATTGATATAATTTCAGATTTCACAATGCAACTAACTTTTAAAAAACTACTACTGGTCCAGTTTTGGTAGAATGTCAAAGAATGAATAGGCACAATTTTCTCCAAAGGCTATTAACACACTTTTTCCTTTTCTAACAAAATATCTGGGGTAACCGAAACAACTTAGAGCATCAGATTGAATACAGAAGCTGATATAAGAAGCTAGCTGTCTTCTTAGACCAGACCCGAAAAAAGACTTGCAAAAACATAAATCAATGCCGTTCCTTTCATAAAAGTTTTTATAGCTATTTTTCATAAAATTATATTAGGTTAACATACAATGGTTTTATTATTGAAGTGTTTAAATAAATTAATAAAATCTTTTAAAATGTTTTACTTAAAACATTTAACTTTATTTTTTTTTAAAGAGACAGGTTTCACTATGTCACCCAGGCTGGAGTGTAGTGGTATAATCACAGCTCACTGCAGCCTTGACCTCCTAGGCTCAACCAATCCTTTCACTTCAGCCTCCTGAGTGACTGGGACTACAGGCGTGTGCTACCATGTTCAGCTAATTAAAAAAATTTGTTTTGTTGATATGGGGGTCTTGCTATGTCGCCCAGGCTGGTCTTGAACTCCTAGCTTCAAGCAGTTCTTCTGCCTCCACCTCCCAAAGTTCTGGGATTATAGGCATGAGCTACTATGCCTAGCCAAAACATTTAAACATTTATATACAGTTTTAATTTTTAATATGGTCATTATCAGTAGATATAACCCCAAATAAACAAAAACTCTCTGGGGTCCTCAATAATTTTTAAGAATGTAAAGGGGATCTTGAGGCTATTTAAATTTAATAATCTTGAGACTATTATGAATGGAAAGGGGATCTAGAAAACTAGTGGTCTGAGAATGCTGCTGTAGTGCCTAGTGCATGCTAGGTACTCACTAAATGCTGAATGAATGTTGTAAAGACACATTCTCTTTAACATTTGTCTGCCTTCTGAAGCTTCTGTCTTTCAAAACATCTCCAATTAACATCTGGAAAACTGATCTGTTTGTTTTATTTTCTTGGGAGCCATAGTGCTTTAACTGTGGTTCATACATGTTCGAGTAGCGCTGCTTAGATAAAGACCTAATGACTAGAGTGCAAGCCCTAGAACTCAGACGTTACCCTCAGAATCACTGTGTCTCCAACTATTTTTTATCCTTTCCTTTTTCTTAAGTGCCTACATCAAGATAAAAATTTAAAACTAGTTTGCAGTGTGTTTCATGCAATTGCTTTTATTTTAACTGTTGGTATTGCAGCAGTGTTGTTGTTTTTTTTTTTTTTACTGTTAAGCATTGTGAATGCAGGGTGATCTAGCCACACTGCATACCAAACAGGAGCCTAACCACCATTTAAACAGCGGTTTTTAATAGGAAAGCACAGGCCAAGTTTTAAAAGTGACTCTTAAGTGTCCTTCTGGAAGACAATAGACGTGGTTATAACAATTTCTGTGGTATAATAGAGAGTCCACAACGGGTTTGTGTCACACTAAACGGAAGCCACATTGGAAGGTGTCTCATGTTTAAGCAAACACTATGCTTTACAAGATTATTTTTGAATGGGCTGCAATATATAAAATCAACTACAAGCTTTCAGATGAGCTGAATGATGCTACAGAACCTGAACTTGGAACTACCTTGTCTTGGTAAGATGTACATTCTCTCTGTTAGTGTCACATCAATGACAAATTGGTGACAGCCACAGCTCTTAGCTGGCCACATCCCCAGAACTTCTGGTAAAGTCCACATAAAGCTCATCTTTGTGTGAGGCCCCAGAGATTTGAGGCCTCACGAGGGCATTGAGTTGTGCCCTCGCAACTGCCTTGCCTGAGTTTTCTGAAAAAAGGTCTCCTGCTTTCAAAATTCCACGTTAGCATCTAAGTGCTATCTTTCAGCTACAGCGGGCAGCTCTTTTCTTTTCTTTCCTTCTTCTTTTCTTTTCTTTCTTTCTTTCTTTCTTTCTTTTTTTTTCTTTTATTATTATTATTATTATTATCATTATTATACTTTAGGTTTTATGGTACATGTGCGCAATGTGCAGGTAAGTTACATATGTATACATGTGCCATGCTGGTGTGCTGCACCCACCAACTTGTCATCTAGCATTAGGTATATCTCCCAATGCTATCCCTCCCCCCTCCCCCCACCCCACGACAGTCCCCGAAGTGTGATGTTCCCCTTCCTGTGTCCATGTGTTCTCATTGTTCAATTCCCACCTATGAGTGAGAATATGCGGTGTTTGGTTTTTTGTTCTTGTGATAGTTTACTGAGAATGATGATTTCCAGTTTCATCCATGTCCCTACCATTCAGGACATAGGCATGGGCAAGGACTTCATGTCTAAAACACCAAAAGCAATGGCAACAAAAGCCAAAATTGACAAATGGGATCTAATTAAACTAAAGAGCTTCTGCACAGCAAAGGAAACTACCATCAGAGTGAACAGGCAACCTACAAAATGGGAGAACATTTTCGCAACCTACTCATCTGACAAAGGGCTAATATCCAGAATCTACAATGAACTCCAACAAATTTACAAGAAAAAAACAAACAACCCCATCAAAAAGTGGGTGAAGGACATGAACAGACACTTCTCAAAAGAAGACATTTATGCAGCCAAAAAACACATGAAAAAATGCTCACCATCACTGGCCATCAGAGAAATGCAAATCAAAACCACAATGAGATACCATCTCACACCAGTTAGAATGGCAATCATTAAAAAGTCAGGAAACAACAGGTGCTGGAGAGGATGTGGAGAAATAGGAACACTTTTACACTGTTGGTGGGACTGTAAACTAGTTCAACCCTTGTGGAAGTCAGTGTGGCGATTCCTCAGGGATCTAGAACTAGAAATTCCATTTGACCCAGCCATCCCATTACTGGGTATATACCCAAAGGACTATAAATCATGCTGCTATAAAGACACATGCACACGTATGTTTATTGCCGCATTATTCACAATAGCAAAGACTTGGAACCAACCCAAATGTCCAACAATGATAGACTGGATTAAGAAAATGTGGCACATCTACACCATGGAATACTATGCAGCCATAAAAAATGATGAGTTCACGTCTTTCTTTCTTTCTTTCTTTCTTCCTTCCTTTCTTTCTTTCTTCTCTTTCTTTCTCTTCTTTCTTTCTCTTTCACTTCCTTTCTCTCTCTCTTTCTTTCCTTTCTTTTTCTTTCTTCTTTCTTCTTTTTTCTTTTTCTGCGACATGGTCTTGCCTCACTCTGTCACCCAGGCTGTAGTGCAGTGGTGTGATGACAGCTCACTGCAGCCTTGACAATTCAGCTCAAGAGATCCCCCCACCTCAGCCTCCCAAGTAGCTGGGACCATAGGTGTGTGCCTCCAGGCCCAGCTAATTTTTAAATTTTTTGTAGAGAGGGGATCTCATCTTGTTGCCGGGGCTGGTCTTGAACTCCTGGGCTCAAGCCGTCCTCTTGCCTCAGCCTCCCAAAGTGCTGGGATTATAGGCATGAGCCACTGCACCCAGTCAGGCAGGTTTTACTTCAGATGAGCATAACTAAATCAGTAGGAGAGGGAGTGAGATGAGAGGCGAATCTCAGATGGTGACTATGATATGAATTGTGATTTTTTCTGCATAAGCTGCAAGCACTCAGGCTCAAAATGGGATTAGAAACATTCCCGCCATCTTCCATAGGAAGACTGGTGAGACACAGTGGCTCAGAAGAACCAAAGATTCAGTATTAGCAGGAAGATGCTAGATAACATTTCCCTGTTTTGCAACACATCTAACCTGAATTTAATAAATCAGGATTAAATAAAAGCATTTTCTTTTCAGATCCAAAATATGAAGCCACACAGCCTTGGGCTGAGAGTCAGATTTCACAAGCTGAGCAGGAACAGGCCCCATCTTCCATTAGCTACTCAGTTAGTCAAGGAGAACTGGAGCTACACATTGGGAGGGAAAAGGGCCACATATTTTCTGGTTCAATTAGGGAAAAGAAGCTTTGTTTAAAAAAAAAAAAATGAGCTTGCATTCTGAATTGCCAGGCTTGAATTTGATATTTCAAATGTCTCTTGTGTGTATATCTAAGTTACGGCCTGTTTCACCTAGTTTACTGTCGAACAGTGGCATCGTCTGAAAATAGGGAAGTTGTTGAAAAGCTATAAGCAAAAATGCCACCAACACTTGTATCACAGGAAATCTTCAGAGTGTATACTGTAACAAGTTCCTGATAGTCATTCACTTACTGAACAACTACTTAGCAAGATCCTACCATGGGCCCAGTTGGGGGTGGGGGGGCACTGAGAACTAGCAAAATAGACCTAGTGCCTGCCCTTGGGAAGTTTTCAGTCTAGCATGGAAGGATTAAGTACCTTATTACATAATTAATACAAAAATAAAATGGCCCTTTAATAGCTGATACTGGCCAGGCAGGGTGGCTCACACCTGTAATCCCAGCACTTTGGGAGGCTGAGGCAGGAGGATCTCTTGAGGTCAGGAGTTCAAGACCAACCTGGCCAACATGGTGAAACCTCATCTTTACTAAAAATACAAAAATTAGCCGGGCGTGGTGGCACATGCTTGTAATCCCATTACTGGGGAGGCTGAGGTGTGAGAATCACTTGAACCTGGGAGATGGAGGCTGCAGTGAGCAGAAATCACATCACTGCACTCCAGCCTGGGTGACAGAGTGAGACTCCATCTCAAAAAAAAAAAAAATAGCCGATACCTTCTCATTTTCATGACTTTGCAACATGAGGGAAGTAGGGCATGGTAGAAGAAGCACTGTTGCACTCTTAGAGGCATTTACTAGAGTTATGAGGAAAGCCAGCTCCCTGATGGATAATGGAATTAGGCAGTGCTCATCAATGGCTATGGAATGTATTAGGTAAAAAGCTGATGGGGGAATTTTATAATTATATATATTCACTTAACAACAACCTGAATCTATTGATCAATCTCAATAGCATGAAAGGAGAGACATGTGGAAGTAAGTAGAGGCACCACTCATGAAGTAGTCTTGCCAAAACCCAAACCAAATGAACTTAAATCTGATCAATCCTCTAGATTCAGCTACTAGTTTTCAGGAAATACAGAGGACAGAAGAACATGTTAAATGACACCATGGGGATACAACTGGCAAAATTCCAAACATGGGAAATTGCACAGGGCCAACAACCCAGTTTCTTCAAAAACAACAGAATGACCAGAGAGGGGGTTGTGAGACAGATATACATAGACACACACACATACACATATATACATATGTATGTTTCTATCCACAGTTCCTGGCTCATAACTCCCATGACCTTTGTTACACGCTTTTGTTACAACTTTGGGGGCACTTTAGGTCTCAGAAGCAGGACTCAGAAAACAGAATCTCTTTCTGACCTTCTCCTACCTTCTTTTCCCCTGCTCCTTTTTGTCCCCAATGCAGGACTCTAATCTTCCCCCACGTTTCTCTGATCTACCTTGTCTGACGGTAGGTCCTAAGTTCCCCATTTCTGAAGGGGCCCTGCCTCATCCCAGGAGGAAGGAATGCTGTACAGAGAGACCAAGAAGAATCTGAAGAGACAGGACTTGCTGGGTTCCCCACTCAGTCTATTAGTATTAGATCATACCCTTTTTCTCCAATCACATATCTACATGGTTGTCCATGCTTCAAAATGCCTATCCAATGAAGTCTCCATACAAGCTTTAGGAGAACAGTGTATAGAGAGCCTCCAGAGAGCTGAGCATGTGGAGGCTCCTGGAGAGTAGTGCACCCAGAAAGGGCATGGAAGCCCCATTCCCCCTCCCCCATATTTTTCCCTCTGCACCTCTTCATCTGTATCCTTTGTTATATCCTTCATAATAAATTGGTAGATGTCGGCACATGTTTCTGAGTTCTGTGAGCTGCTCTAGCAAATTAATCAAACCCAAGGAGGGAGTTGTGGGTTCCCTGAATTATAGCTGGCTGAGGCTTGTGAAAGCATCTTAAGTGGAAGCAGTCTGGTGAGATGGAGCCCTCAACCTGTGGGATCTCCAGGTAGACAGTGTCAGAACTGAATTGGAGGACACCTGCTGGTGTCTGCTGCAGAACTGATTCCTTGCTTGTTGGTGAGGAGAAATCCCTGCACATCTGGCCACAGAAGTCTTCTGTGTTGATTGTTGTGGAATGAGAGCAGAGGAACAACATTTCAGGATTTGTTTTGTTTTTTTCCAGCTCAGGGGAATGGGACCCCCCATCATCCATTCCCCTGAGCTGGAAAAAAACAAACAAGACCCCCAAGAGAAATATTAACCAAATGTAAGTGTGGGCCTTCTTTGGATCTAGATTAAACCAATTAATTTTTTTAAGCATGAGACAAACATGGAAAACAAGAAAATCTGAGGACTCTGTATGTAATAATTAAAGACATTTTTTAGGTAGTGATAGCAGTATTGTGGTTATGTTCTTTAAAAGTGTCTTTATCCTGCTATAGGTATACTATATGAGTATTTATTGATGAAATGACATCCCAAATTAGTTTCAAAAGAATAGCTGGAAAAATAAGCACATGAAAAATGCTCAATATTACTGGCCATCAGGGAAATGCAAATCAAATTAGAATGAGGTAGCACTTTGTACCAACAAGGATGGCTATAAAAAAAAAGAGATAATAACAAGTGTTGGTGAGGATGTGGAGAAATTTGAACCCTCATACACTCTAGTACAAATGTACAATGCTGTGGCCACTTTGGAAAACAGTTTGGTAATTCCTTAAATGGTTAAACACAGTTATCATGTGTAACTCAGCAATTGCACTCCTAGGTGTACACCCAAGAGAAATTAAAATGAGTCTACAGAAAAACACATATAAATGTTCATAGCAGAATTATAAATGGCCAAAACGTGAAAGCAGTCCAAATGTCCATCAAATAATGAATGGATAAGTATGGCTTATTCATACAATAAACTACTACACCACAATATAAAGAAATGACATATTGATACATGCTGTAATATAAATGAACCTTGACATCTTTATGCTGAGTAAAAGAAACCAGTCACAAGACACCACATATTATATGATTCCTTATATATGAATGTCCAGAATAGGTAAGTTGTAGAAACAGAAAGTAGATCAGGGTTTCCTAGGGCTGCGGTGTCAGGAAAAAGGAGACTGGGGGCAGTGGCAGGGAAAGGACGGTGATTGCTAAGGGGTCTTGGGTTTCTTTTGGGGGTAATGAAAACATTTTAAAATCAGCCATGGTGATGAATGCACAACTCTGTGACTATACGAAAAGCCAGTGAATTGTATGCTTTGAAAAAAGCATGCTGGGGAGGGTGTGGGCAGAGGTACATGTGAAATATAACATGCCATGTGTTGAAAGTTTTTAAATGTGTAGGCTTTATCATCAGACCCCCCGGATCAAATCCTCACTCTCAAACTTATGAGCCGTGTGACCTTGGGCAAGATATTTAACGAGTTTGAACCTTAGTTCCCTCAAATGTAACATGAGGATAGTAATATAGGCGTGCACAAGTTAAATGAAGTTGATATATTTAATGCACATAGAACAGTGTCCTGCACATGTAAAATGTCCACTGGACATCAAGTTGTTTTTATTTTTTTATTTTTGAGACAAAATCTCGCTCTGTCGCCCAGGCTAGAGTGCAGTGGCGCGATCTCGGCTCGCTGCAAACTCTACCTCTTGGGTTCAAGCGACTCTCCCATCTCAGCCTCCCCAGCAGCTGGGATTACAGGTGCCCACCATCACACCCAGCTAATTTTTGTATTTTTAGTAGACACAGGGTTTTACCATGTTAGCCAGAGTGGTCTTGAGCTCCTGACCTCAGGTGATCCACCCACCTCGGCCTCCCAAAGTGTTGGGATTACAGGCATGAGCCACCACGCCCGGCCAGACGTGAAGTTTTGTTACTCTCATCTGCTTGCTTTGGCTCGGCTCCTTCAGGAGTGCCCATTTCTTCAGCATCTCCCTCAGAACCACAGTCGTTAGGGACACCTAGTAAGGGCTCACAAAAGTCTTCCTTTGTTGGCTCTGATCTTTTTAGTGTTTATGATGCTCCTTACCAAGGCATTATCTTCAAAAGCTTCTGTTTTTTATGACTTAGTAAGTTTGTTTTCTCTTTGATTTTAGGCTATAGATGAAAATGTAGGAGCAGCAGCAAGAGATGGAAGAAGGAGACCAACTGAGCCACATTCATGGACTCTGTGCCAGAGGGCCTGACTCCTCCATCCCAGGGCCACACATATGGGGACAGCAAAGGATAATAAATCCCACGGATCGTCCTTCCAGACCCCTCCCATTGGTGATGCCATTGAAGACTGGCTCAACCTGGAGGCAGCTGCATGCTGTTCCTGACATTGCCAGACCTGCCCACTCTCCTCTGGATCCCAACATCGCCATCTGCCTGGGTCCTCACTCTTGCAACCCAAGGAGGGCCTCCTAAATTAGGAAAGTGCTTTGGCTCCTTGTCAATAACAAAGGATCTTTTTGAACCTCATCAATGGAAGCACAGCTCGACACACACACACTCACACACACACACACAATGGCGTGTTTAGATGCTCACATGTGCTTTCTGCACAGGGCTACATCATTTTCTCCCCTTCAAGTTTGCTCCCAGATTTATTTTCTAATTTTTATTTTGTTGTACTGTATGTATCAACTGCACAAGGCAATCAGCCAAAGAGAGATTTAAACATATGGACTAAATTTCATGTCTTTGGAAAACATGGTAGAGCAAGACAGCAATATGCTCTTCCACTCTGCTCTCTGGGGCTGCCACTTGGCTGGGGAGGGGCCATGTTACACCTGGGCCAAATCATCCCGGGGCTCCCGCTCAAAGCACCACCCTCATGTCTGCAACAGCCTGTGCAAATATGCAAAGCCCTCTTTGAAAGCTCTGCGGTGCTGCTTAGTGGTGTTCTTTGCACCTTGAGCAATGCTCACTCACATGCAAGACCTGCCCATGGACATACCAGGATTAGCAAAGCAATCCATAGCCCTGAATTTCTGTGGGTGCCTGCATTTGCTGTGCTACAAGGGGAAGAGATTGTCATTTACAGTGAAAAATAAAGGTGGTTTTAATTAAATTTATTTTCCTAAGTGTCGACGTCTCCAGACCTCTATTCCTTTTGTAAGGTGAGCAAGTATGTCCTACAAAAGAATGTGCCAGAAATGAACTTCATTTTACTGTTATAATATCCAGAATTCACACATTTTTAAGCATTTGCTAAAATAAGTAGTGATTTTACAATTGACTTGCATAGGCTCTTTGTATTCCTCTGGTTTGGAAACTGAAATAGAACTGTGTACTGTATTACTTTGCCCAGATACAACATTGACACTGATGTTTTACAACCAAAATGCTACCACCTCTAGGTACACAGTGTAACCTGACAGACACTGTGTGTAACTTGCCTTCTTCCCTGTAGATGTATCCATTTCCAGGCCAAGTTGAAGAGAGTCAAATTTAAAGACAGAATCACTAATCAGCGGCTCCACCATAATGCCAAATTGCCAGGACCATTAAAGGTTTGTGATTGCACACTGAAGGCAAAGGTCAGGATAAGCTAGGGCACACACTGTACATTGCAACATAGCTCTTTCTCTTACTTCCAGAAACCTTATCAGATGGAAGGATCACAATGGTGACAGTGAAAGTTCTACAGGTACGCTTTTTGTACACTCCATTTTAGATACAGCGTCCACTGTGTGAGCTTCAGGACTAAGCAATAGTTACAGGTTCCTCTGTGCATGCCTGACTGTGTGTCTGTGTGACCGCAGCAGCTGCAGAGCAGTGATTTGGCAGTGTGAGTGCAGGCGCTCCCTAGGCCAAGCCATTCAGGATTACAAAGCAAGGACGGCAAGGACTGGGACAGGTGGGCAGGGAGCTGGAAGACAGTCAGGTGCTGCAGCAGAAAGACTGCGGGCTTTATGATCAGACGTGCCTTAGTTGGAAGCTTGGCTCTGCCGCTTTCCAGCTTTGTAAGTAGGGGAGTGAATTCACTTCTCCTAGTCCTACGTGTCTCACATGAGAAACAGGAACCGTCTACATGTCCGAGTTGCCGAGGAGGTGGAAAGTGAACAGCAGGTGCACAGTAGGGGTAACGGTGGTTGTAAAAGGTGGGTGCAGAAGCCGTGGAGGTCCATGCCACATATCCAGCCCTACCCACTCCATCATGGACACCTGCCACTCACAAGAGACTGGGAGGCCTGGAAACCAGAGGGGTCCTGGACGGGCTGATGGCTTATCTCAAGGAATAGCTCAAGCTGAAGGCATTGAGTGGCCTGATTTATATTTGTAATGAAGTAACTCAGGTTTTTAAATCTAAATTATACACTACATTATGTTACTCTATGAAGCCACTAACATCACTTGTGGTGTCAGGAATGGCTGTCATAGTGAGGATGGGAAGGAGAAGGAGGGAAAGAAGAAGGGGGAAGTAGCTACTTCAGCTGTTCTGGATATTTTGTTTTGGTCCCTTTTTAATATTTAAAATAATCTGGTAAAGTGAACGCTTTAAAAATATGTATTGCCTTTGTTTTAAATATTATGTAATTAAATTTATATAATTACTTTTTAATAAACTTTTTATTTTAGAAGCTTTAGATTTACAGAAAAATTGTACAAAATTTACAATACTACAGAGTCCTCATATTCCCCCCACCCAGTTTCCCCTGATATTAACATCACACATTAGCCTGGTACACGAGTATGTTAGTCACAAGGAGTGAACCAATGTCACTGCATTATTTTCACCAGCATCCACACTTTATTCAGATTTCCTTACTTTTCCCCTGCTGTCCTCTTCCTGTCCAGGATCCCACACTGCAATTAGTTGCCATGCCTCCTCAGAATCCCTTGGCTGTGACACTTTCTCAGACTTCTCTTGTTTAGGGTGGCATTGACTACTTTGAGGAGCATTTGTCAGGAATGTTGCATAATGGCCCTCCATTGATGTGTCTGACTTTTTCCCCTCATGATTAGAAAGGGGTTATGGGATTCTTTTCTGTGGAAGATCACAGAGATTGAGTACCATTCTCATCACACCATATCAAGGGGACATGCTGTCAGCATGGCCTCACTCTCGACGCTGGCCTTGGTCACGTGGCAGAAGTGGTGATCATTAGCTTCCTCCACCGTGAAGTTATTCTCCTTCCTCCCTTTCCAACCCATCCTCTGGAAGGAAGCTGCTACGTACAGCCCACACCAAAGGGTGGAGAGTTATGTTCCACCTCGCTGAGGGAAGAGCATGAATTACTTGGAATTCCTCTGCATGGAAGATTTCTCCATTCATTCATTCATTTGGGATTCATTTATATCGGTATAAACAAATGGATTTTTATTTTGTACCTTGTGTTGTAATCCAACATCCCATTGTTTATTTTGCTTCTTACATGTTCCAGCTCTGGCTGTTGAAACTCTTTCAGTTGGGTCGTGTTCCCCTTTGACATCCCCCCGCCCCCCAACATTGTGGCCTTTTTTGAGCCCTTTCTTATTTTCTGGCATTTTATATATATATATATATATATATATATATTTTTTTTTTTTTTTTTTTTTTTTTTTTTTGAGGCCGAGTCTCACTGTTGCCCAGGCTAGAATGCAGTGGCGCGACCTCGGCTCACTGCAGGCTCCGCCCCCCGGGGTTCATGCCATTCTCCTGCCTCAGCCTCACAAGTAGCTGGGACTACAGGTGCCCGCCACCACACCCGGCTAATTTGGCATTATATTATTATTGCATTAATTATTGGCTCATGTATTTCCTGGCCCAGTTCTAGAATCAATCAAGTCTCCAAGAAGACTTGTAGACTTGCTTTTTAAGCTGTTAGCAGCTTTCAGTCCAGGGCTGTTTGTTCTCCACCATTGAAGTAATACCCTTCTGAGTATCGTACCCAAAGTTTATCCTCCTGTGGCTGCTGGGAGCACAAACTATTCCCTAATGCACATGAGCTCAGAGACTTTTCTGCCTGTCCTTTCTGGAGTTCTTTCTGCAGCTGCCATGGGAGCCCCTATGCTCACACACATGTGTCCATCAGTGCCCAGCTGAGGACTGGGGCATCCTCTCCGGAATTCCAGAGCTCTCTCTCTGGGCAGCTCTTGCCCGTCTGGCACTCTGCGTTGAGAGTTACAGCTGCTTCGGTGTCCCAGATTCCTATCTCTGTCTCATGAATTTAGAGACTCCTGGGCTTTGTGTGGGGTCCCCTCCCCATGCTGTGGCCTAGGAAGCCCCCAAGGCCGTGAGCGGGGGAAGCTGCAGGGCTCACCTCCACTGCTCTCCCTCTCAGGGACCACCGTCCTGCACGACTCTATGTCCAATGTCTGAAAACCCTTGTTGCATTTATTTTGCCTAGTTTTTTGTTGTTTAAGATGGGAAGGTAAATCTAGTCCTTATGACTCTATCTTGGCCTGAGTAGAACTTCTAATTGACCCCAACATTTACCAAACAAAGGGTCCCATTTAGCAATGAGATTGACTTTCCTGGGATGCTAAGTAGTCTCGTCATAGTCAGTGACCCACAGTGAATCACCTGACCAAGGGAGGGACGCAGCTTGGACAGTGCAGCGTTGTGCAGTGGCGCTCATCTGTCTCTGTCACATATGAGGTTGCTGGTGGTGCAAAATGGGAATGGATTAGACTGAGAGGCTCTGAAAGCCAAAGGCCTTCCTACCTGCTCTACAGGACCATCAGAAGGTGGCTGCAGGGAGGGCTGCTGGGCAGGTCCAACCACTCTTCTCAGGAGACAAGGGCCTGCACTGGTCAGCAGCCACCACCACCATTTTAATGAAAATGGCCCATAGAAGTGGTATGCATGGTGGCACAAGTGGCCTCAAGAGCCCAGGAGATTGATTGGTTTCACAGGAGTTCCCCTCATCCTGGGCAAGCTAAGAAGTGCTGCTTAATATGAGCACTCACCAAGAGCTTGAAAACCCACTTGGCTAACAAGGGTGGAAGGTGGAGAATAGGGCTGCAAATGACCCCCTGGGCCTCTGCTCAGCATCTTTCCTTCAGCTCCACTACATCAGAATCACACACACACACATACCCCACAACCCCCCCACATGCATACTCACACACATACACACACCCCCACAACCCCCCCACATGCACACTCACACACATACACACACACCTCACAACCCCCCCACATGCACACTCACACACATACCCACCCACACACACACCCACATATCCTCTTGGAACATCAACAGGGGACCATAATTTTCTTCTTGGTCTCAATTTCATTGTCTTCAGATCTTAGAAACTTTCCTTCTAAAACAATGAGGCAGGCTTTAAAGATTTGCAAACAACACTTTTCTTTTTAATCCAGGATTCTTATACTAAATGAAAGAATGCTTTCCACGGGTGAGTGCAAAGGAAATTTTCTTCAGGCAGCTCAGTGTATACATCAGAGTTCCTCCAACTGGGAGATTTACCTGTAGTTTGCAACAAGAACCACAAAGCTATCGCCAAGTGAGTTAATGAGACCACATTCTCTGTCTTTCAACCAGCTGTGAGGGCAGGTGCAGCTGTGTTGGAGAAGCTGCCAAGGAGTGGCACTGCCCTCCTCTGCTCGGGCCCACCTGCCAGGCCTCAATTATCCTGAGGGTGAGGTCCACTCTCAGCATCTATGGCCTCACCCCCACCTTTGGTCTCATTCCACACCTCCCACCAACCACAAAGCAAGAAAGCCTTTAGAGAAATGAAAATGTTTCTTCTCATTAAAAAGACTCCTAATTAGTGAAGCAACCATAAATGACCATGGAACTCCTTGTTTCAGACATGGACCTTCTTCAAGACCTGCTTCTTGTCATTCACAACAAGAGAGGAAGTGTTCCATTAAGACAGATGAGGGCCAGCAACCCTGGCTTTAGAGTTAATTAATATATTCATCTTTAAAAAGGGAAAGGGTCTCAGTGATTTGGGAAGATGAGGCAGGATGATCATGTGAGGTTAGGATTTCAAGACCAGCCTGGGCAACATAGTGAGTCCCTGTCTCTACAAAAAATAATTTAAAAATTAGCTGGGTGCGGTGGTACATGCCTGTAGTTCCAGCTACTCAGGAGGCTGAGGTGGGAGGATGGCTTGAGCCCAGGAGGTCACAGCTACAGTGAGCTATGATAGTGCCACTGTACTCCAGTCTGGGCAACAGAGCAAAACTCTCTCTCTAAAAACCATAAAGTGGGGGAAGGGTGTGTGGGGGTGTAGAAGGATTTGAGGGGATTGGCATGAGCTCAGCTTCAGTATGAAGCCTGCTTTGAGTGGTGTGACCAGAGGCTTTACACTCGGTTGGCACTCACAGATCTGTCCTGGATGAAACTGAAGTAGTTTCCATGAGCGAACCCCCTTTTCACCTGATTCCCTTCAGGACACCTGCCTGGAGCCATAGCTGTGGACTCCCACCACCTAGGGGACCACAGGACAAACTAGAGCTCACTGACCACGTAGGACTTCCTGAGTAATGGTGTGAGCTGGCCCGTGACAGGTCCCCTTGGATCTCACATCCTGATAAGAGAGTAGAACGAAGCCAAAACAAAGAAAAAAGAAAAATCCATCTAATGCAAAATTTAGGCTCAACCCATAAGGAAATCTCATCTCCCCGGCAAATCTAAGGAATGAAAATTTCTCACAAAATTAAGCTGCTATTTTCTACAATAACTGGTCATTACCTCCAGGACAATGTTGGTACAAAGGTCTGCTACCCAGCCCTTCTACCACCCAGATAATTCACTGTTCTACCATCACACCACGACTTTGAGGCCCAAATGTTTTCATTCTACCCACAACAGCCCCCCTGACCTGCTCCACCTGGGGGAATTCTTGCTTATTCTCCAAGGTTCAATTCCAATGGCACCTTCCGTGTGAGGCAGTCCCTAAGATCCCATGATATTTGCCACAGCCATAAGGAATTAGTAGCCAAGCCTTTCTTCTCTGGGCTCTCATGGCTGCACCCCACTGCTTGTCCAACTCCTGCCTTCTGTTTTGGACTGTGAGGCCCCTGATGGCAGGGTCTGAGATTCATCCTGTCTGGGGCCCCGAGGCTACCCAAGGGCTCTGTGAGATGTGCACCAGGGGATGGACACACGGACGGAAGGACGTGGCTGCTCCACGGTGGCAGTGTAGGGCTTCAGGATTTTCAAAGTAGACTGGCATGTGCACTCTGATTTGCCCTTCCTCTCCTGGGGAGGCAGAAAAAGTATTATTCATGCTCCACTCACAAAGACACGAGTGTTGGAAAATGTGAAACGAGAGGGAGCCTGATGCTGCCCGGAGACCTAAACTAGACCCACAGACTTGGGCTGTAACTTTGGCTTTCCTCCAGGGTATTCTGAGTGACTGTGAGCAAGTCTGTGGGCCTGGGCTGTAAGGAATTACCACATTATCTCTGATCCAGTTGCAATCATCTACAGCTCCCCTTAGGCCATGTGTTCCTAAGTGGTGATGCCTGAACTAGCATCAAGGTTTTCAGATGCTTAGCAGCTTGTGAAAGGTCCTGGTGCTACTTCATTCTCAGGTGCCGAATTTGTTTTTCAAATCCATGTAATATTGGAATAATGGCTGGTCCTCAACTGGTAATGAGAAGTTGTTTTTATGGTGAAACCTGCATCACCAGCACAGCTTGGGGTAGGTCCATGCTGCTAACTCCAGACAGGGATCAACGGGAAACTGCATGGACACATTCATTCCTTTCAGCAAATATGGCAACAAGATGATGATATCCAATAGGTCTCTAATAAAGGAATGCAGGAAAAGCACATAGAGAAGAATAGAAGTGAGTGAGAACAAGCAAATGCTTACAGGTTCTGTGCTGATCATGCCTCTGCTAAAATGAAAACAAAACATTTTGGTTCATCAAGGCACGCTGGAGAAAGCTGAGCTGCTGCTGCTCAGACTCTATCACAGCTCTGCTGACTGCGACATGGAAACGACAGGAGCCCCATCTACGGATGGAAAGATCGTAATTTCTCAGACCGCATCAAAGTCTTACAAAGCCTTGTCTAAATGCTGTTCTGAGTGTTTCATTGAGCAACATTTGGCAAATCTCAAGGCTGGAGATGTAGCAATAAGATTAAAAAAAGGAGGAGTTGCTGAATGCATTTCTCAGTCCAAACACAAGGAGCAACAACACAGAAAGTTAAAACGAGGCCAGTGATTTGCAGCTGGCTTGCTCGGGGTGGCAGCCAAAGGCCTCCTTCAAAAGCTAATATAGTCTTCCTTGTAGAGAACCCAACAGTCGATGTAGTCATGAGTTTAAAAGAACCTCCCTGGGCTACTGTCAGGACTCCCAGGCAGGGTAAGTAGCACCTGCCAGCCAGGCTCAGTGAGCCCCCAGTCCATAAGAAGTCAGCAATGCTGCCATGGAACGGGGAGGGGCCCTGGAGTAATGGGGATAGCACCAGCCAACTTTAACTTTAGAACTACTGCCCACCAGCCTACTATGTGGGAGAGACATGATGGTGATCAAGACATAGCCCCTGCCCTCAGAGAGCTGTCATCTAACACAAAAGTCCCCAACCCCCAGGCGGTGGACCAGTACCAGTCTGTGTCCTGTTAGGAACCAGGCTGCATGGCAGAAAGTGAGTGCTGGGTGAGTGAGCATAACCACCTGAGCTCTGCCTCCTATCGGACCAGTGGAGGCATTCGATTCTCATAGGAGCGAGAACCCTATTGTGAACTGTGCAGGCAAGGGATCTAGGTTGTGTGCTCCTTATGAGAATCTGATGCCTGATGATCTGAGGTGGAACAGTTTCATCCTGAAACCATCCCTACCCACCCCAACCATGGAAAAATGGTCTTCCATGAAACTGGTCCCTGGTGCCAAAAAGGTTGGGGGCTGCTGCTGTAACAGATGGAGTAAAACAAATATGTCACTGCTGAACACAGAGGACTGAGATAACGATCACCAACGAGGAGAAAATGGCAAAGTGAGATTGAGATTGAGGTTCAGAGGAGGTAGGGAGCACAGGCAACTGGGAAAGAAGGGGTGGCTTTGTGTGTGCGGTTGCACTGGAGATGGGCAAGGAAAGACGGGCATGAGCTCAAAAAGTGGAGATGGGGAGACACAGGGGGGTGAGCTGAGGGATGGGTGCATGGAGGTGTTCAAGAAATGGGAACATGCCAAATGGCTCGAGCAAAGACTATGCAACTAGGCAAACAAGAGGAAATAACACTGGGAATAGATGGGACTAAAAGGGCAGTGAGCCACAGGCGAGGCCCCTGGTTTTCAGTGGGGAGACTGGGGAAGCACTGTGCCCTCTTTAGCGGCCAGGTGTCAAGGCTGTCATTGAAGGGGCTGGCTGCACAGCAAGTTCAGGGTGAATCGAGGTAAGGAGGCAGGCACAGGAAACCAGTTACTGGCAGTTTCTGAGCGCCTCTTCAGACCCTCAACCCACCTGTGTGAAGAACCATGGTCTGTGGCTTCAGCAGAATGCAGAGCAGGCCATCTGCCAACTCATGCACCGGAACCGCTCTTCACGGCGCATGCAACTCAGGTCGCATGGCCTCCACGCTGTCACTTAGCAGAGGAATTTTGCCAGCAACTCACTCTGATTTTCCTCTGAGTATGGAGTCAAGAAGAAACATGGGGGTTTTCCAGTATTTCACTACCTGGGACTATTAAAAGATGGCAATTTCATGGTTCGAACTGTATTTTCCATTTACTTTACGGCTTATTTGGTCAGATTGTAACTTGGACCAACTTTTACAACTATTCATGGTACTGCCACAATTTTGGTTATTTCTCCACCTTTGATGACAAAACATAGCATTTCCGTAACAAAGCACTGTTATTGTAATTCACTCTGGAAAAACCTAATAGGTTTAGAGAGATGGCTGTGTTTTATGTTAATAATAATAATTTTGATAACTATAATAATGACAGCTCAGACAGCACATAGACATGTACACAAGCATGCCACATGTGTTACCTCATTTATGCCTCACAATCACTCTGAAGTAAGTTCTATTATCACCTCCATTTACAGATGAGGAGACTATTTAATGGAATTCCATAACAGACAACTGCAAAAGGCCAGAGTTCAGTGCCTCCGAGTGCAAATAAGTTCAAATTTTCAGATGTTCCTTGTTATACTTCCGATTTGTATTTTCCTTTTTGGGCTGCTTTTATAAAATCATCACACTTGTAGATTCACAATCCACAGGCACAGTAGAAGCTTAATTATTACCACTTGCGTATATCTTGAGTTCTAGGATTTATGCATTATTTTCACTTCTTTTTGGACATCAATGAACCACTTTGAACTGATCCAATCATTGTTGCAAAGGGAAATCTAGCACATGTATTTATTAACACGTGAATGAGACAAAACACAGTTGCAGAGAATTACACTCTTTTAATTAAATGTTAGCTGAAAAGTGACCAAGACAGTCCTTGTAGCATATAGGCAATATACTTTATCATTACTCTGAAGTGAGTGTTTATGTTGCCTCCAAATTCATGTTAAAATCCTAACCCCCAGCTAGGGGCAGTGGCTCACGTCTGCAATCCTAGCACTTTGGGAGCCCTAGATTGGTGGATCCCCTGAGGTCGGGAGTTTGAGACCAGCCTGACCAACATGAAGAAATACTGTCTCTACTAAAAATACAAAATTAGCTGGGCGTGGTGGCGCATGCCTGTAATCCCAGCTACTCGGGAGGCTGAGTCAGGAGAATCACTGGAACCCGGGAGGCAGAGGTTGTGGTGAGCTGAGATCATGCCACTGCACTCCAACCTGGGCAACCAGAGTAAGACTCCATCTGAAAACAAACACACACACACACACACACACACACACACACAAAAACCTAACCCCCAAGGTGATGGTCTGAGGAGGTGGGTCCTTAGGGAGGTGATTAGGTCAGGAGGGCAGAGCCCTTATGAAGGGATTGGTGTCCTTATAAAGAGGCCCTGGAGAGCTCCCTTGCCCCTGTGACATGTGAAGATGCAGCAAGGAGAAAACCATCTACAAGCAAAGAGGTGGGCCCTCACAGACACCAAATCTGCTGGTGCCTTGACCTTGGCTTTCCCAGGCTCCAGAACTGTGAGGAATATGTTTCTGTTGTCCCAGCCTATGGTGCTTTGTTACAGCAGCCAGCATGGACTAAGATGATCATCATGAAAACTAAGCTGACCAGCGTTGGTATCTCACCCCATCTCCACCACCGTAGGAAGGAGAACCCAGCATTATATTTCTAAAGCTCACTAAAGGGAGGAGGTGACACAGGAAGCAGGAAGAGGGAGGAAGGAGCTCAGAGAGGGAGGAGAAACAGCTGGATCAGGGGCAGTTTAGGAGGCACAAGCCGGGAAGGCAACAGAGGTTGGAGGATCCTAAGAGAAGGAGAAGCCAGGAACCCAGGCCTGTACAGCATTTTCCAGGGGTGGCAGGGCCTCTGTGGGAGAGCTCTGGGATACAGGGTGGACTGAACATCAAGAGCTGGAGCTTCTGGTGCCCTAGTGAAAAGCCCCCATGTCCACCTTTTCACAGAAGCAGAGGAGCTGTCTGCCTTGAAGAGACTCTCAGGCCAAGATGGTAGGTTGAGAGGGCGTTTTCCCAAATGTTCCCAAGGCCTTCCCCAAATCTGGTCTGTGTGTGGGTGGAGGGAGGAAGAGGTAGTGTGAAATAGATGAAATCAAATTTAGACAAATAGAAGGTGGCAACACTTCTCACACCCAGAATTATGGGATAAAATGTATACTTGCTATAAATCTGTTGCTAAGAATACAATGGGATAGCTACAAAAATCACAATTGATCTTATACTTCATATTTCCTCTAAAATTACCAAGCTGCCAGCAGATCCACTAGTTAGCCCGCAGAGACCACTAGGGACCCACAAACCTTATTTTCTACAATAATATACTGGATCTTAAGCAACACACAAGCTGGGGCTTTTCAGCACCCAGCGGATAGTAAGCAGTCAGAAGGCACTGAACAGCACTGATTTTGTTTGGTTCTAGTTGTTAAGTTGGTGACTTCAGAATCACAACAGTGTGAAAATCTCCCATTTCTGGGGCTACCAGAGGTTCATCATTCTTTGGAACCAAAACATACAATCCACAAGGCTTGGAAGCTATATTTGCTTTTGACAAATGTCTGAATTTTACTTAATGAGGATAAAAAAAATTTTGTTTCCATGAAAAGTTTTGCCTATGGAAGTTTTTGAGCTTGAAAATTTCAGACCTAGTTTCACTTTGAAGCAGAAGGATCCGATAACACTGAAAAGCCGATATCCATAAAATCAAAGCAGTGCCTGCGGGAGTTCCCTTCATATGAAATTTCCTGGTATCCCCAAAGGTGAACACAGTGACACCCCAGGTAGTACAGGAAAGACAAGTGCCCCTCAAGACCCTGTCCAAGAGCCCTCCAGCCTGGGCCTCCCACCTCATTCTCTTAGTCCTAAACATTTGGGGACATCTCTTAGTCCTAAACATTTCCCACATGAAAGGGAAAGGAAAACCAAAATAAAGTCTTAGTTAGCTATAAAACCCAAGTAACCAGAATCCTTGGATGAGTTTTATTTTGCTGCCTTATTTCATTTTTAGGAAATGTGAGATGAATGTTTTTACAAAATAAAACAAAAACTCCCTAAATATGACTTACGGACAAGTTCCAATCTAGCCTGGAGTTCTTATACCTTTTCAAGTTTACAATTAGAACTGACCTACACTAATCCATTAAATTAGTGAATTGACTTTCCACCAAATTCTAGAAACATTATGGATTACAGCCCATTAGAAAAACATTTTAATTATCCAAGAAAAATTAAAGCTATATTTTATCTATTCTAAACAGGGCAAAAAGTACATAAATCACTTATGGAAGGATAAGAAGAATAGAAAGTAAAAGTTTAAAAAGGTTGCTTTTTTTAAACATTCAAGAAAAGTGCTACTAGAAATCTGGTTGAGTATATGTAGTTTGCTAAAGGAACACTTTGAAATACTTTGCTTTCTGGTATCCTAGTTAAAAAGCACAAAACAATCTCTAACAGGGAGAAAAATACTAAAATGTGTTTTTCCCTTGCTGTTGCTCATTTGCTTACCCTGAATGAAACATTTAAAAAAGATACATATCATTGGCTGTCAAAGTCCTAGCTTTTGGGATTTTGCCCTTTTATAAGCCACACCAAAATTTCAATTTGGTGTCGGGGGCGGGTGTGGTGGGAATGTCAAGAACGGCAGTACAGTAAAACAGAAGTCAGAGAAAGGCTTGACAAAGTTTAAAAATAGCCAATATAAATTTGAAAATGGCATGAGAACACATCTGTAAGTATGCTGCTGTATTTTGTATCTGAAAAGCCACCCATCATTTTCTACCTATGTTATCGCTCTCAAGGTCTATTTTAATATTTACTGTATGTGTTAATAAAAATGAGTAATGCAAAGCATCAAGACTCTGCCACATGCCACAAGCAGCCCATTAAAGCACAAATAACTTACTAATAAAAATTTCTCATTAGAATACAGAGAATTCCAATTAGCCTTTTTATTTACTAACATTATCTTAGAGTCGACATAAAGTTAACCGCTTTCTGCTTTTAATTTAGTTCATTCTAATGACTATTTCTCTGCATCTCCACTGTTCGTTTAGGGATGAAGATGGGGATAATAAAAAACAAAAGTCCTGCCAGCACTAGCATTGTCAAGCCTTGATATCGGCACTTAAAACAACCGTTTGTGAGAGAAAACCTGGTATCTGGCATCTGACGTTTCAGCACAATCTTCTATTCTGCACCTGGATGACATCACTGTTCTGTGTGAGTCCTCCGTCCCAATAATAGCCCAGCACAGAGGCGCCAGGGCATGCTTTCATATTCACATTCATATGGACATAACAGGACTCCTGAGTTGCATGTTTCCCCCAGTGACACACGTCCCATGCCTCCAGGCTGTGCATAGGCAATGCAGTGGCAGCCCAGAGGGAGAGGTGATTTACGGTGGCTCAGGCAGACACCACTAATACCGGCTTTTCATGTCTTTGAACAACAGCCTTTGCAGAGATGTGCACACAGGGCCCTAACTCTCCGGGAGCTGCTAGGGGCAGAGCCCAGTAATCCCGACGACTTAGTGGATCCTGTGCCTCCCAAGGATGGTGCCCACGGTGACTGCACACTTGTCACAGACTGGCAGGCCATTTGTCTGCTGCAGCCCACCAAATCCCACAGATCCTTCTGGATCCTTTGCAGCAGGCTTTTCATACCTTGAGTCTTATTTAATGTTCACATGAAAAAGCAACTGCTGTTTGCTGTGCTCATAAAAGTCTTGTTAGAAATTAACATCTTGCGTGAATAAAAACATCAAGTAAGTATTTATCTGAGGTGGTTTGGAAAAAATACTCCCGTGGGTAAGGTTTTACAAACATAGGCACTGTAGTGACAGAGGAGTGCTCCCCAAAACGACAGGACTCTGTGAACTGCCAGTGAGCAGCAAAGCGCAGCCCACCTGTGCAGCACAGCGTGGCCCATGGGTGCAACCTCATTCCATTAGGAAAGGTAATAAAGAGGTCAAGGATCCTGACTTCTGTCTCCAAAGCCAGGTGTCTCTCAAACATATGTCACTGATCACAAGTGGAGGAGAAGCAGTGAGAGTAACGAAAAGCAGTTGCAGACAGGCACAGTGGCTCATGCCTATAATCCCAGCACTTTGGGAGGCAGAGGTGGGCAGACCACGAGGTCAGGAGTTCAAGATCAGCCTGGCCAACTGGTGAAACACCTTCTCTACTAAAAATACAAAAATTATCCTGGGCATGGTGGCATGTGCCTGTAATCCCAGCTACTCGAGAGGCTGAGGCAGGAGAACCTGGGAGGTGGAGGTTGCAGTGAGCTGAGATTGCACCATTGCACTTCAGCCTGGGCAACAGAGCAAGACTTTATCTCAAAAAAAAAAAAAAAAAAAGAAAAACAGTTGCCACTGCTACTGCAATATATATATCTTTAAAAGCTCCTCAGTTTATAACCCCCAAAGTTAACTCAATGAAACAAGCATACTCTTCCAATTACCCATCATAATGTTGATATTCAATAAGACTAAAACAGTTAAGATACCTAGTACCATAGCAAGCTGTCATCTGGAGGAATCAGGTCTTACATTTTATTAATCAGGAAAACTAAATGTACAATTGAGTAAATGCATGTATTTATGTCTCCGTGCCTTGTAGTCATGGCATTTTCAATGATAAATTTATATGCAGTCATCCTAGACCCTCTCCAGTCATGAGAAGAAGGCGTGTACAATGTCTGGTGACTTCTGGTAATAGGCTAAAACACATTATATAAAAGCATAGGGTGTTCGGGGACTGGAGGTCAGCCTGATATAGTTAGAGTGAAAGATGGCACAGGGAAGGTTCGGGAGCCACACTATGGGTGGTTGGGAGTGTCACCTGAGTTCCCAAACTCCAGAGTTCTCAAATTCTCACCCACAATAGTCACCTGAGAGCTTTAAAAGATCTCGGTGCAAGGCGCCATTCCAGACCTGGAAAGTGGGAATTAGCAGTTTTTAAAGCTTTCCAGATAATTCAACTGAATTTCCAGATAATTCAAAATGCTGCCAAATTTGAGACCCAATACTAGGCATAAGTGCTTTTCAAACTTTAATATTCGAAATCTCGACCAGCCTGGCCAGCATGTGAAACCTTGTCTCGACTAAAAATACAAAAAATTAGCCTGGTATGGTAACGTGCACCTGTAGTCTCAGCTACTCGGGAGGCTGAGGCAGAATTGCTTGAACCTGGCAGGCAGGGGTTACAGTGAGCTGAGATCGTGCCACTGCACTCCAGCCTGGGTGACAGAGTGAGACTCCAACAAAAAAGAAAAGAAAAGGGAAGAAAAGAAATCTCCTGTGATCCTGTTAAGATGCAGACTCTGATTCTTCAGTTCTCGGGTGGGGCCCGAGAGGCTGCATTTTAGCAAGACCCCAGCTGATGTTGATACTGTTGGTCTACGGACAAGTTTGAGTTGCAAAACTGTAGAGAATGGGAAACCTCCAAACATTTCTGTGTGAGGGAGTGATGTAACCCAAGCTGAACTCTGCAAAGAATCAAGCATCCCTTAGCAGAAGTAGACTTAAAGGGGAAGGAATGAGGTAGGAGACCATTAAAGAAGTTAATGAGAGAGAACAAGAAATGGGCTTGGAGAAGTCTGAATGATTCCTGGTAGCAGGCTCCCTGCGGAGAAGTAACCCTATCACATTCAACGCCACTCTACAGGTGGCTGTTGCTATGGGGTGGGCTTGTAAAAAGCCCTACCAAGATCTCAAAGACCCTGTGAACTGTAGTCTACTTTGATATACAGTCTTTCCCAGCAGTCTGAGTTACCTGCACAACACAGTGCCTTCCCTCTGCTTCCAGGCACATGGGGGAATTGCCGGTGCCCGCCCCTTAGCAGTTGGCAGGGCACGCAGGTGGTGTGGCTTCGTTCCCTGCAGCCCAGCAGCCCCAGGAACAACTGAGAGAGTAGATCCCCCACAGACCAGCTCTGTGTGTGAGAATGATGCAGAGGGCACCCCATCCACGCATGGCCAGAGTGAGAAACACACTTCAGTTGGGTGAATTCACAGAGATTCTCAGGTGATTTGTTACTGCAACACAAGCCTGGCTGACCTTGACTGATACACTAATCAGCTGGACCCACACCCTGTGGGCCTGTTCCAGGAACCTGGCAGAAGTGATCTGAGGCCTGGCAAACCTGCTGGAGAACTGCCCAGATTCCATTTATATGGGGGATATTGCTTGAGGATCTTGATCCTAGTAGCTTACCTAATCTCCAGGACCACTGGCGAAACTTGGCAAGACCCCACATGTTAGAAGGGTTGCCTCAGCTCCTGAAACTTTCCTTGTGATACAGTTTGGATGCTGGTCCCTGCCCAAATCTCATGCTGAATTATAATCCCCAATGCTGGAGGTGGGGCCTGGTGGGAACTGTTTGGATCATGGGGGTGGCTCCGTCATGGAGCGGTGCTGTTTTCGGGACAGTGAGTTCTCATGAGTTCTGGTGTGTGTGGCTCCTCCCTCCCCCTACTCTCTCTCACTTGCTCCTGCTTTCACCACGTGACTTGCCTGCAGCCCCTCTGCCTTCCACCACGATTGTAAGCTTCCCGAGGCCTCCCTAGAAGCCAAGCAGATGCCAGCATCATGCTTCCTGTACAGCCTGCAGAACTAAGAGCCAATTAAACCTCTTTCTTTATAAATTATTTAGTCTCAGGTATTTCTTTATAGCAATGCAAGAACAGCCTAATAAACTTTGTGAGTAAGATATTTCCTCAATCAGTGCTGTTAGCTGCGGTGCTTTACCTTTTCTTCCCTTGTCCTCCCATATCACAGCGAGCTGGAATCGGATATCTTTATTTGGCTTTCACTTCTGCTGTCTACTTCAACCCATGCTCCATTTTCTATATTGAGTTCTAACTAAAGAGCATGACACAATCTGTCATTAAGAAAATTGAAATAATATTGGATTTTTTAAATTAAGAAAACAAGTGTTGCTTTTAAGTTGAGCATTTAGCTTGATATTCTTTTCAGACCTCTCACTTCATGCCAAACCAAAGAGAGTTCAGAGGGCTCTACTGTCACTCAGCTAAACTTCACCCTGAAATGAGTTATTTGAAGTCTGCAAATGAATGTAAAACAGGTTCTGTGTGAACAAGGTATTAAAATAATGACCTGAAACTTCTTCAAAAGTGAATCATCAATTTTAGTTATACCTCATGATTTTGCCTTTGTTTGTTGAAAGCCATACTTATTCCTCAAGTGAATAATGAGCAATGTCCTAGAAAAATATTCTTCTTGTATCAGACAGGATCAGGAAGTGGAAAGAGTATTGCATTGGATACTTGTTATTTTAAAATTGAATTAATGAAAAAATTAGACCCCAATTTTTCTTTGTAAAATGAAGGAGTAAGAAGTCTTTCATCTCCAAAGTTTTATGCAATGATGGTTTAAGATTCCCTTCAATGGTGGATGAGACTCTATGTTGGCTGGAAATTTGAATATTTTTCAAAAGAATTCTCAGATTCTCTTATACATTGTCAAATTCTCCAGCCATCAGTCTGTTTCCTTTACCTCTTATATAACTCAATTTTAAAAAGACAAAAGTCATTCTAATCAATCATCAGTTCAGCCATCAATTTCCTCTCTTTGCTTAGACATAATCTTGCAATTCTATCTGTATTTAAATTTGTAGCCTGTTAAAAATAAAGCCCATGTGAGCTTACTGGTATTTTCCAAATTTTGACAATGAATGTGTCACTTTGGTAAATAGAAAAAAAAGGTATTAACATATACAGGGAATTGGATAAGATTTCAGAAACTGTCTTTCCAAAAAAACTATTTTCTCCTATTTCTGCTAGGCTGAAGAACTCATCTAGCTAGAGAAACTCACTCCCAAGAGGTTTTAGTTGGTTTTGCTAAAATTTTTATTATCTTTACTGCTTATTAAGTCATTGATATCTGTTCTCTATGGTTGGATAAGTTCTATGTGTCAACATGGGATGATTTACTTATGCTGCTTCCTGCAAATAGGGCCCTAATAAATGAATGTCTTCTACACTGTATTTTTAGAAATTAGCATTTTATTATAAAAGATGATACATGCTCATGGTAAAAAATTTAAATTGTATGCATATGAACTGCAAAGTAGACAATACCCCCAATTCCAGTCCTCAGTAGATAATAATTGTTAATGATTTCCCTTGTATCTTTATAGATATTTCCTATGCACAAAAGTCTACATTTTTATACAAACAAAAAATGGAATAACTTATAGAATATTGTATACCTTAGTTCTTTCAACATATCTTTGTCTTCTTTACTTAATGGTGTATAGAACACTTTATAATGGCTACTTAGGGGGCATACCTACTGTGGAATATTTAATTTCATATCTCTACTTGCTACACATGAGATCCAGAGCAAAAATAAAAGGAAACAAAACAAAATATATGTGCCATGCCCTATAAAAAACATCTTAGCTGGGTGATACTCAATGAGACAAGCTGTATAAAGTGCTAAAATAAAAAACAAGATTCAAGTAAAAAATAATAATAATAATGGCTACTAGTGTTCGGTAGTATAAACATTCTACAATTTATTTAATCAGTCTTCTATTGATGAAGTTTCTGGCATGGCAATGAATAGAGCAGTGCCCTTATCTTTGAATACCTATATTAAAATATTTGTGGAATAAATAAATGCTGAGTCAAAGAGTATGTGTATTTTCCGTTTTAATATAGAGTTGTACCGATTTGCATGTCCACAGATAATGGAGATGGAGGGTACCTGTTGTCCTGCACACTTGACGGCACTGAACATTATCCACTTCTAAAATCCTTGTCAAACCTACAGCTGAAAATGTAATTTGCAGCAAATAATTTGTATTTCTCTAATCACGAGCGAAGCTGAGCATCCTGTCCCATGTTCACAGCAGTCTGTATGTCTCGTGCTCACTGACTGTTAAAAAGTTCTTTGTTATGTTTTAAAAATTGGCCTTTTATCACAGCTTGGCAGTCTCCTTCCCCACCCCACTAGTTTGTTATACATCCCTGATCCAAGTTTTTGGTGCAGTTTGTTGAGCAGAAGCCTTCGATTTTTATGTGGCTAAATTAATCACTCTTTTCCTTTATGGCTTCTGAGTTTCCCATTAGGTTTACTTTTCCAAGAAAGGAAGAACTGCTTCTAATTTAATCTCTGTAATCAGCTGAGAGTAGTTGGAGAGGCTGGGTCCATTACTCACATATGGTGTGACCTTCTACAAGTTACTCATCCTCCCAGAACTTCAATTTCCTCATGTGTAAAAGTGGGATAATAAAAGCTCCTTTAAAGGATTATCATCAAGATGAAATAAAATAATGTGGTTACAAGTGTACAAGTGAGTGCACAGCACACAGGAAGTGTTCAGTAAGTGGTGGCTTTACTTCCCTGAGATTTTAAACCATCATCACTTAACAGCTCCAGCAAATGAGTCACAGATGTGAGGCAAATTCCTGTTTCTCTGGAAGGCAGAGAGAGCACTGGGAATGACAGCATACCACCCATGGGCCAGTCCCTGGCTTGCTGTGGCACTGCCACAAATGCTGCTGTTGTGTAACTTCCTACAAAGCAGGATTAATTCTTAACATGGTTCTTAAGTCACTTTGGGATCTAAGAGATGTTTCAATCATTCTAGGATTTGAGCTTCTTGAAAAGGCTCAGGACAAATGGCAGTGAAGACTACGTGAATACACAGTTTGTGGGTAATTGTATGTGTATGAACTGCAAAGTAGACAATACCCCCAATTCCAGTCCTCAGTAGATAATAATTGTTAATGATTTCCCTTGTATCTTTATAGATATTTCCTACATCTATAAAATATCATCACCTTAACTTTCATGAGAATGAAAAAAAGAAATTGCTCAAGAAAAAAAACCAGAATTGAGACAAGAAATAAAAGTGTAAAATATTACATGGCACTTATATATATATATCTGTTTTTTTCTTTTAGAGATGGGGTCTTGCTCTATCACCCAAGCTGTAATGCAATGGTGTGATCATAGCTCACTGCGGACTCGAACTCTTCCAGGGCTCAAACGATCCTCACACCTCAACCTCCCCAGTGACCAGGACTACAGACATGTGCCACCAAGTCTGGCTAATTTTTTTTTTGTAGAGGTATGTGTGTGTGTGGGGAGGGGTCTCACTATGTTACCAGGCTGGTCTCAAACTCCCGGCCTGAAGCGATCCTCCTGCCTAGGCCACCAAAGGGCTGGGATTACAGGCATGAGCCACCGCGCCTGGCCATTACATGTCATTCCACATAGGAGTCCTCCTCTGTCAAATGAGAACTCATAAGCACTACACATTGCTGAGTCCTTTAGAACATAGAGAGAAATACATACATACACCTGGTTAAAGGTTGTGCTGAATATTCACACTTGTTCTCTTATCTGATTCTATTTATCATGGCTAAACAGGTAAAAAAATATAAAAATTCCTTCAAAGAACCCAATTATTTAAAAAGCTTCTTACTTTAACAGAGAATAGAGTCAAACTTTAATCAATTTTTGTATGACGGAATCTACTTTCCGCATAATTTCTAATCAATGTAACCTTCTATTATTCAGGAAAAAAGGTAGCCTAGATCTAAGGTATCATGATGTAACTGATGCAGAGCGACAGTAGCTTTTTTGGTTGAATTTCAATTTCCAAATAGCTAGAAAACACTCCTTTTGGCTACCTGTTGTTAACTTAGCATCAAGACTACTGCTTAGGTACACTGACCTTAGCTACTACAAGAAATGCTAAGGATTAGCTATATTCCTATTAACACGTTTTCAGATGTGTTTTCACCAGAGAACTTAGCTTGTTTATTTCCTACAGAAAGCGCTACATAGCACAGCACAATCTCTCAAATATAGCAGCAATGCTGTCTTCCAACTTACATGATCTTCCAGTGTGGCTTTGACAATCCTCCCTTTGAGAGGCGCAGGCTATGTCCTCTTGCCTTGAAAATGAGTGGGCTTTTATGACTGTTCTCACCAGTAGAGGGCAGTGGAAGTGAGGCTATGTGACTTCTGAGGCTAGGTGACAAAGACAGCAGAACTTCCACCTGCTGACTCGCACACTTGCTGTAATATAAGGCAGCTAACAATTCAGAGGTCACTGCAGTGAGGAAGGCCAGGCCGCTTGGAGAGGTCAAATGTTCTCCAGCCATCACCCCAGCAGGTCCCAGCAGACAGCCAGTGTCCAGTGCCAGATGTGTAAGTAAAGACGCCTCATCCCAGCCCAGCCAAGCAGTCACTCCCAGTCTTTGCGTCTTCCCAGACAAGGCCCCAGTATCACAGAATGGAGACAGGGACACATGAGCATAATAAAATCAGTGCTTTATGTCACAAAGTTTTGAGACAGTTTGTTACCTGGCAATAGCCAGAAAACACAGCCCTGAACTCTGATTTGCACAGGACTCTCCCGCTGTTCTCTTGTCCCCACGGCTTCTCCATTGCCCTGAAATGCCATAAGAAATTCATCCTGAGCCTGAATAAAATGGAATCAAACATTTTCCTACAGACTATTTTTTTAAATAACTTCCTACCCAAATAACCCAAGGATTCAAAATGGTTTGCAGAGCCTCACCATTGTCCTCACTTGATAGGAAATATGTAGACATTCTTTGTTCCCATGGAAAGTGTGAAGAACCTGAATCTGACAAACCACACAGGAGGTAACTTCCTCTTGGCAGAGTTTTCCACAGGTGCTGAATTTCTTTAATTAATTAATTTTTGTGGAGAGGGAGGTGGAAGAGGATGGGCATCAAAAGACGACTACTAGCTCATCATTTCAGTTGGAGGGGTTTCTCTGCAACATTTTCTCTAGCTTTCTCTGCTACACCTTCTCTTACAGGTATCACTTTTCCCCTGCACTGTCAAGATAACTGTTTGCTGGCTACGGTGGAGCGCCTCTGTGTTTGGAAAGGTGCCAACAGAGGCTGAGGGACGGGAGGTGCAGTTCCTTTCTGGAGGAGCCATAGGGGTAACCTTCCAAGAGACGCGGCTTCGCGTGAGCTGGAAAACCTTGCATGGATACGCTTATTACTCACTCATGGTTGGCAGGATCCTGTCTGTTCTGTCCACCCCTACTCACTTGTTCTGTGTGCTGCTAATGAACCGGAACCATGGCAGTGCTCAGGACGGCTTTGGTCGGCTCACCCTTTCTAGTACTGTGACAAGGAGATAAGACAGAAAGCAGAGATGGGAGGAGGGTGAGGGCCAGAGGGAAGATTTGTGAGATGAGGCAGAGAGAGGAGAAGAGCCGATCGCCTTAAGAGGCTGGGCCAGGAGCAGGCTGCAACCAGGCGCTGTGTGGTCTGGTGTAATGGATGGTTGGTCCCTCACGCCACCAGCTGTGACTTCGAGAGGCCTGGGTACCTGCTAGGTCCTCCTTTCTGGGCTTTTCTCGCTCCGGGCCTGGTGGCAGGCAAGGAGTACTGACTGTGCTGTGAATATGAAACATTTCCTTGCTAAGGGAAAGCGAGGGGAGACAAAGCAGGATATGTCAACATCAGAGACAGTGTCTGCCGTCTTCCCCATTCTTATTGGCTATCGGTTGTTTTGAAATACAGGATCTCTCCAGGGGACTAGCATATGTCCTCTCAGCTCTAAAGCAAAGGCACTAGATAAATCCAATAAACAAAGAAAGAGTCTGGGGTAGAGGCTCAATCTATTTCAGGGTTGGCAGGTTGGTGAATTTTCCACTGTAAGATCACACCACTGTTTTCAAGGGATTTAAAATATTACAAGTGATATTAGAGGCTGTGTCTCTAAAGATTTGAACCAATCAAAGTAAATATGGCAGTGTTGTTTTTCTTGTTGTTGTTTTGGTGGGTTTTTTTTGTTTTTTTTTTTTCTATTTTTTTGGAGACAACATCTCCCTCTGTCACACAAGCTGGAGTACAGTGGTAGTGGATCATGGCTCACTACAGCCTCAACCTCCTGGGCTAAACCCCCTGGGCTCAAGTGATTCCCTGACCTCAGCCTCCCAGGTAGCTGGGACTACAAGCATGCACCACTATGCCTGGCTAATTTTTGTATTTTTTTTTTAGAGATTTTTTTTTAGAGTTTTTCCATGTTGCCCAGGCTGGTCTCAAACTCCTGAGCTCAAGCAGTCTTCCCACCTTGGCCTCCTAAAGTGCTGGGATTACAGGCGTGAGCCACCATGCCCGGCCAAATATGGCATATTTTAAAAGGCTAGAGCAGCAATATAAAAATATGAGCATCTACAAAATGTATTGTCTGCAAACACTTTGGCATCAATTGACCCATCTTAGACAGTCTTCCTTTTCTCTTCACTCATTCATTCAACAAATATTTATAGTACACTATGTGCAAAGAAACATGAAAGGCACACAAGATTAGTAAGATAGTCTTTTTCCACAAGACATTTACAAAGTGATGGGGAAGTAAGTATGGGTTAAATACATTTAAATATTTAATTTAAACATCGGTTACACTAAGTTAAGAAATGAAGTACAAACATAGTACTATAGGAATCCAAAGCGCAATCATGATCTGTTGGAAGGATCACAGAGTGAGGGGCTATGTGAATTGATGATTGTATAATGGCAGGAGTGGAAAGGGAAAGGATCCTCAGGGCAAGAAGAAATGGGTCCGGCAACAATATTCCATCAGCAAACCCTGGGAGGTAAAGCTGAGTTTCCTTCAAGCTCCACATGCCATTGTATAGATGAATGAGGTTTAGTATGTCAAATGTGAAACACAACAGGTCATCCAAGTGGACATGCCAGCAGGCACCTGGATTGCCTATATCTCGAGGAGGTGTTCAGGCCAGAGGCAAACCTCGTGAGAGCAGAAGTCACGTCTTGTGTTTCTGTGATCTTCCCCACAGAATCCAACAGAGTGTCACAATTGTGCTCAGAGAGGCTGATGTAAGTTGTGAAGGGGACATAAAATTTCTTCTCATATTCAATCAACTCTCAAATACAGAAAACTGACCACCTCATCTAGGACCACTTGGTTCTAGTGTTTTCCCTTGTTCCTGCTGTTTCTTGGCTTTAGTGTGACTTTCAGATACCTAAACTTCATTTAAGTATGGTATTCTTTTCTCTAAGTTCCAGGAAATTAATTGATAACTTTGTCATAAAAGATGAAAAGGTATGGTTTTCTTATCCAAGACTCAATGGCATTAACACCAAAAGATTCCCTCATCCATTCCCAAAGGTCCAATAAAGAGAAGTCTGGGTTTATTGTGAAAGTGTAATGTACTTTTTTTTTTTTTTTTTTGAGATGAAGTCTCACTCTATCGCCCAGGCTGGAGTGCAATGGCACGATCTCGGCTCACTCCAAGCTATGCCTCCCAGGTTCATGTCATTCTCCTGCCTCAGCCTCCTGGGTAGCTGGGACTACAGGTGCCTGCTACCACACCCGGCTAATTTTTTTGTATTTTTAGTAGAGACTGGGTTTCACCATGTTAGCCAGGATGGTCTTGATCTCCTGATCTCATGATCCGCCTGCCTTGGCCTCCCAAAGTGCTGGGATTACAGGCGTAAGCTACCGTGCCCGGCCTTATTTTCTTAAATCTACATGTTTTTATATGTGATTGCTATGGATAATTTACACCATATCACCAGAATACATTTTCACAGCTCATCTCCATGACTGCTTAGTAATTTCTCATGGTTAATCCATTTCCCAGGAATTTCACTCTAAGCTTGCAATGTGCATAGCAATGAGCCGTTAGGAAATTTAAAATAAGTAAGACATAGGTATTCTTCAAGAGGAGTTTGAAATTTAGAGAAAGAGAACGGCCTAGAAATGTTTATAACATAAGACATGATAGACCAAATGCAAAAATGGAGCAAAATGTCTCTTCCCTCAAAAAGTTAAAGTGCTGGCCAGCTTCAGTACAATGTACAAAGCTGTACTTCCACTGACTAATATAAAGTCTACTGGGATGAGGACTGCACATGTGGGATTGAGGGGTAAAAGATGAATGTGAATAATGCGTGAGGCTTATTTCCTACTCAAATCCATATCAACAGATGCTATGTTGGGAATCTTTTTCTCAGAGATGGGGATGGATCTGAATGAATGTTCAGATCCCCAGCCTGTCTCTTCTCAAACAATGAACACCTCTGTGCTAGATGACACCAAGGAACAGCTGGTAGCTACGACCTCAGTAACTGCAGAGCACTGTGCTGGAGCCAGAGGGCTCTCAACTGGGCTGGGTGGGTGCCTGAGACTCTTTTCAAGTGAATCTACATCTCCAGGAATAGTACTGGGCATCAGTCTCCTCTGAAAGCTCCACAGAGAACTTGGATACATATGGAGCATGGGGAAGCCCTGCTCCAGCCTCATGCAATGTGTTTATCTCACTCTATAAAATGCCATTGGTCATCTATGAATCATTCTTCACTCTCACATTTGCCTGCACTGAGATCCAGTCCAGTAGCACCATCAACTTTAAATATATTGTCTAACATTACTGAGCACTTAGAGTATGCCAGGTACTGAACTGAGGGCCTTACATACATTTTCATATATAATCTTCAAAAACCACCTTAGGAGTTAAGTACTATACTAGTTTCCCAATTTATAGATGGAGAAACTGTAACTTGAAGTTAAGTGACTGTGCAGTCACATAGCTATGCAGAATGGAGCTGGGGATGGAAATTCTCTCTGCTCGGCATCCGAGTTTATGCTTCTAATCACTAGGATATAGCAGCTCATTTATATGTATGGAATATTCAGGTTTTTAATGTGCTCTGCATCTATGAACAAAAAGCTTGTTCACACATATTTATCCATAAAATAGAGAAAAATAAAGCATCTACTTGGAAATGATTTACCAAAAGGTTATATATTCAGCATTTATTTTCATAAAATATTTTGCCACTTATCTCTGTCCAATCTCAGCATCCAGACTCTTAGCAGGATACCATTGGCGTTCCTAGGTTGCAATGTGCTTCATCTAACACTTACGGGATCAGTGCAGTGAACCTGCTGCATTACAGCACATCTGCAGAAGTAGCCGCACTCAGTGTACAAATCGAGCAGGCTCTGAAAAACGTGGCACTGCCAAAGTGAAGCTACGGGGTTCTTGCTGTCTTCAAAATAAAAGATGATTCTTATATTGTTCGAGAGAAGATTACTGCCAAAGACAAACTAGTTTTCTGAGCTCTGTCCTCTGATAAGCATGTACTGCAGTCCTGCTTATCAGTAGTTAGTCCACATGAATACTAACCACTGAGGGTAGCTCTAGCTACCTGCCAAGTGCTGTCTTTAGGCTTTCTGTTAATCCTCACACCAACCCCTCATCAGAGCTGAGGAGACTGAGGCACAGCGAGGCTAAGAAACTTGCCCAGGGTTAAGTTAGGAAGCAGCCGGACTGGGGCTGGGGGACCTGGGTGGGAGGAGCTGGCTCTAGCTACCTCCTTTCTGCAGACCAGGCTGTGTGACAGGCCTTGGGAGTAGAATGATATCAGAGATGCAGTTCCTTGAGAAGTGGAGAAACACATCCATCACCGTGGAGCTGGAACATGGAGGGCCAGTTGTCTGTTTAAGTCTAAAGGAGCAACATTGTGAAGACTAACCTAAAACTGTTAAGAAAGACTATCAGGAAAATTTCCCTTTCATAGGTATTAATTCCTGGAAAATGGTCCGAAAGAGCTGATTGCCTATGGCAATGATGTGAATATAGAGAAAGGCATAGAGAAACAGGCAGGTGTGGCCTTAGGATGAAAACAGAACTGAAGGCTGTAATGTCAGGTTGCCTGGGGATCACAGGTGAGGCAGCTGGATCCCCACAAAGAATTGCACGCGAAAGAACCTAGCAAGTCTGGAGCTTGGTGGACAATCAAATAAACAGTGATTACTGGATAGGAAACACTTAGAGAAAGAGTCCTGTGTTGGAAACAGGCCTGGAGTGATCTGCCCACCTCGGCCTCCCGAGGTGCTGGGATTGCAGATGGAGTCTCGCTCACTCAATGCTCAATGTTGCTCAGGCTGGAGTGCAGTGGCATGATCTCAGCTCGCTACAACCTCCACCTCCCAGCCGCCTGCCTTGGCCTCCTAAAGTGCTAAGATTACAGGCTCTGCCCTGCCGCCACCCAGTCTAGGAAGTGAGGAGCGTCTCTGCCTGGCCGCCCTGTCAGGGAGAAGAGGAGCGCCTCTGCCTGGCCGCCCAACGTCTGGGAAGTGAGGAGCGCCTCTGCCCGGCCGCCCCGTCTGGGTGATGAGGAGCACCTCTGTCTGGCCGCCCTGTCTGGGAGATGAGGAGCACCTCTGTCCGGCCGCCCCATCTGGGAGGTGAGGAGTGCCTCTGCCTGGCCTCCCAACATCTGGGAAGTGAGGAACGCCTCTGCCCGGCTGCCCCATCTGGGAGATGAGCGCCTCTGTCCGGCCGCCCTGTCTGGGAGATGAGGAGCACCTCTGTCTGGCCGCCCCATCTGGGAGGTGAGGAGCGCCTCTGCCTGGCCACCACCTCATCTGGGAGGAAGTGAGGAGCACCTCTGCCCGGCCGCCCCATCTGGGAGGTGAGAAGCGCCTCTGCCTGGCTGCCACCCAGTCTGGGAGGAAGTGAGGAGCGCCTCTGCCCGGCCACCCCATCTGGGAGGTGAGGGGCGTCTCTGCCCGGCCGCCCCATCTGGGAAGTGAGGAGCACCTCTGCCTGGCTGCCACCCCGTCTGGGAGGAAGTGAGGAGCGCCTCTGCCTGGCTGCCCCATCTGGGAAGTGAGGAGCGCCTCTGCCTGGCAGCCCATCGTCTGGGAGGTGAGGAGCACCTCTGCCCGGCCGCCCCGTTTGGGAATTGAGGAGCGCCTCTGCCCGGCAGCCCCATCTGGGAGGTGAGGAGAGCCTCTGCCTGGCTGCCACCCTGTCTGGGAGGAAGTGAGGAGCGCCTCTGCCCGGCTGCCCCATCTGGGAAGTGAGGAGCGCCTCTGCCCGGCCGCCCCGTCTGGGAAGTGAGGAGCGCCTCTGCCCGGCCGCCCATCATCTGGGAGGTGAGGAGCGCCTCTGCCCAGCCACCTCGTCTGGGAAGTGAGGAGTGCCTCTGCCTGGTAGCCCCATCTGGGAGGTAAGGAGCGCCTCTGCCCGGCCGCCCCGTCTGGGAGATGAGCACCTCTGTCCGGCCACCCTGTCTGGGAGATGAGGAGCACCTCTGTCTGGCCGCCCCGTCTGGGAGGTGAGGAGCGCCTCTGCCTGGCCACCACCTCATCTGGGAGGAAGTGAGGAGCACCTCTGCCCAGCCGCCCCATCTGGGAAGTGAGGAGCGCCTCTGCCCGGCCACCCCATCTGGGAAGTGAGGAGCACCTCTGCCCGGCCGCCCATCGTCTGGGAGGTGAGGAGCGCCTCTGCCCAGCCACCCTGTCTGGGAAGTGAGGAGTGCCTCTGCCTGGCAGCCCCGTCTGGGAGGTGAGGAGCACCTCTGCCTGGCTGCCACCCCATCTGGGAGGAAGTGAGGAGCGCCTCTGCCCGGCTGCCCCGTCTGGGAAGTGAGGAGCGCCTCTGCCTGGCCGCCCCGTCTGGGAAGTGAGGAGCGCCTCTGCCCGGCCACCCCGTCTGGGAAGTGAGGAGCGCCTCTACTCGGCCACCCATCTTCTGGGATGTGAGGAGCGCCTCTGCCCGGCTGCCCCGTCTGGGATGTGAGGAGTGCCTCTACCCGGCCACCCATTGTCTGGGATGTGAGGAGCGCCTCTGCCCGGCCTCCCCATCTGGGAAGTGAGGAGCCCCTCTGCCCAGTCGCCCTGTCTGGGAGGTGAGGAGTGCCTCTGCCCAGCTGCCCTGTCTGGGAGGTGTACCCAACAGCTCCGAAGAGACAGCGACCATCAGGAGCGGGCCATGAGGTCGATGGTGGTTTTGTTGAAAAGAAGGGGGGGAAGTGTGGGGAAAGGAAGGAGAGATCAGATTGTTGCTGTGTCTGTGTAGAAAGAGGTGGGCATAGGAGACTCCATTTTGTTCTGACTAGGAGAAATTCTTCTGCCTTGGGATGCTGTTGATCTATGGCCTTTCCCCCAGCCCCCTGCTCTCTGAAACATGTGCTGTGTCAACTCAGGGTTAAATGGATTAAGGGCGGTGCAAGATGTGCTCTGTTAAACAGATACTTGAAGGCAGCATGCTCTTTAAGAGTCATCACCACTCCCTAATCTCAAGTACCCAGGGACACAAACACTGCAGAAGGCCACAGGGACCTCTGCCTAGGAAAACCAGAGACCTTTGTTCATGTGTTTATCTCCTGACCTTCTCTCCACTATTATCCTATGACCCTCCCATATCCCCCTCTCCGAGAAACACCCAAGAATCATCAATAAATACTTCATAAAAAAAAAATTTTCTGGAATTCACATTTTAAAAGTAAAAAACCAAACAGGTGAATTTAACTTTTATTTAACTCAATATATCTAAAATACCAAATATCATTTCAATATATAATAAATATAAAATTACTAGATTATTTTACAGTTTTTGGTCTTATGGCTTTGAAACGTGGTGTGTAATTTAAGCTTATAGCACATCTCAATTTGGACTATCGCATTTCAAGGCTCAATAGTCACCTGTCATTAATGGCTACTGTGTTGGGCATTAAAAGTCTAAGAACTTGTCTTCTGTAGTTTTCCTACATAGGGAGATAATTTCTGGGCAGTCTGTTGTCAGTATATGGCCCTTTGAAAATGATGCCTAGTTGTTATTGAAACAGAATAAATTGGCCATTGGGCATTTGGTACCAAAAAAAGGAAAAAAAAAAGAGATTACTCTATACAGGCATTGGGGGCTAAGCAGTGAAAAAAATCTAAGCACCTACACTCAAGGAGTTTATAGTCAAAGTGACTGAAATACAAATAAACTAGCAGTTCTAACAGTGAGAAAAGCTTAGGGTTCTGAGAGTGGGGGAGTGATGAAAAAATGCGTATCATATGATAGGTGCACAATCAATACTTAAATGAATTTATGTGTTGTAAAAATGATCAATAAATTGAATCAACAAGACACCAGGCCCCTTCCTGCCACAGAATAAAACAAAAAACAAAAAACAAAAAAACACAAAACAAAACAAAACAAAAAACAGTCAAAACAGTCAGGAGGTTTCTTGAGTCTCCTGATATCATCAGCTCGATGAAATGGTACAGGTCTCAGGTGACACTGGACGGGAAGTGTTTGTGGTCTCAGAGAATCATCAACTGGAGAAGGTGGAAGGGGTGTGAAAAAACACTCGGGAGGTTCCTTGGGTCTCCTAAAATCATCAGCTTGAGGAAATGCTACAGGTCCCAGGCGACGCTCAAAGGGAGGTGCCTGTGGTGTGAGAAAATCATCAACTGGAGAAGGTGGAAGGGGTACCAGGAGACACTCGGGAGGTGTCTTCAGGCTCAGAGAATCATCAACTGGAGAAGGTGGAAGGGGTGCGGAAAGACACTCGGGAGGTTCCTTGGGTCTCCTAAAATCATCAGCTCAAGGAAATGCTACAGGTCCCAGGCGACGACGCTTGATGGGAGGTGCCTGTGGTGTGAGAAAATCATCAACTGGAGGTGGAAGGGGTACCAGAAGACACTCGGGAGGTGTCTTCAGGCTCAGAGAATCATCAACTGGAGAAGGTGGAAGGCGTGCAAAAAAACAGTCAGGAGGTTCCTTGGGTCTCCTAAAATCATCAGCTCGAGGAAATGCTACAAGTCCCAGGCGACGACGCTTGATAGGAGGTGCCTGTGGTGTGAGAAAATCATCAACTGGAGAAGGTGGAAGGGGTACAAGAAGACACTCGGGAGGTGTCTTCAGGCTCAGAGAATCATCAACTGGAGAAGGTGGAAGGGGTGCACAAAAACAGTCAGGAGGTTCCTTGGGTCTCCTAAAATCATCAGCTCGAGGAAATGCTACAGGTCCCAGGCGACGACGCTTGATGGGAGGTGCCTGTGGTGTGAGAAAATCATCAACTGGAGGTGGAAGGGGTACCAGAAGACACTCAGGAGGTGTCTTCAGGCTCAGAGAATCATCAACTGGAGAAGGTGGAAGGGGTGCACAAAAACAGTCAGGAGGTTCCTTGGGTCTCCTAAAATCATCAGCTCGAGGAAATGCTACAGGTCCCAGGCGATGACGCTTGATGGGAGGTGCCTGTGGTGTGAGAAAATCATCAACTGGAGAAGGTGGAAGGGGTACCAGAAGACACTTGGGAGGTGTCTTCAGGCTCAGAGAATCATCAACTGGAGAAGGGGAAATTGGTATGAAAAGACCCTCGGGAGGTGTCTTGAGTCTCAGAAAATCATCAGCTCGAGGAAGTGGATCAGGTCCCAGGGCACACTTGTCTTGAGGTGTCTCTCTTCTCAGAAAATCATCAGTTGTAGAATGTGGTTGAGGTCCTAGTGGACACTGTAGTCGAGAGAGAGTCAGCGGTCTCAGACATCCTTTAACTGATGGACGTGGTTGACCTCTCAGATCACACTGAATAGGAGGACGTGGCTTGCGGCCTATCCTTTTTCTTAAAGTTTCAGCTGGGAGGTAGGGCCGGTAGCGCAATCCTGAGGAATGATGGTGCTCCACTGCCACCATCCTTACCTGTAGGGCCAAAGGAGGAAATATTTTCACACATATTCATTTGATGGACAAAATTACCACCACCAACACAGGCTGCATCTTCTGTTGCTGGTGATAGATTTTTGCACCTTTCCACCCTCCATGTTTCAAAATAGCAGTATCAGTGTCATAATATCACCCTTCCACTGAGTACTGCCCACAGCTGGGGAGTAAAGAAAAGTCATTGGGACACACTGTTGTCTCCACATGTCACTGTGTCTGTTTGCAAATGTAGGCAGGCTGGGGACCTGCCCCAGGGAAGACAGAGTCATGACAGAGTCATAACAGATTAACAAAGAAGCATGTTTGAGACACAGGAGTGTCTATGTCTATCCTCATTCCTCCCTCACAGCCAGCACCAGAGCATGTTTCTTGCACCAGGTCAACAGAGAGTAAGAGAGGCATGAAAAGCCCATTGTCCACACATGTTGCAGCTTCTTTTTGGAGAATGTTTTCCAGGCCTTTTATGTTCTGTCTCTGATTCTCAGAACTCTGCAAGGTCAATGTGACCACCCTGCTCCAAATCTAAGAAAACAGAGGTTTCCAGAGGAAGGAGAAATTGTGCCCAGGGTCACACAGCTTGCAAGAGGCAGAGTGGAAGTAGATTCCAGCTCTGCCTGCGGGACCCTCTCATTTCCCCTCTGTTTCCCTTCTTGACAAAGGATCTTCTTCACTCTGGAGGTGCCACCCATGAGAACAAAGAGCTCTGGAGAGATGTGGATTCCTGAAGAGCTTCAGGGGAGCTGGGAGAGGGATTTCTGACAGAACAATCTTACCTCAAGAAGTCAGTTAGACATGGCTGTAATATTTCTTTTCACTCCCAGGTAATACCAAATTGTAAGTGCACTAGGACATAAAGAATACTTTTTTCCATGGAAAAATGAGGTGAGAATTCTATACAAAGCAAGTTTGAAAACTGTGTTTCACTTCAAGTGTACAAGTCCCATCATGTGTAATCATAGGACTCGGCAGCTTTTCAAGGTACAGAGGCCACAGAAGAACCAGCTTAGCTGAGCATCATTTAAGGCCTTCATTTGGAATTGTCCCTGTAGGTAATAAGTTACATTCACTCTTCACTAATTTACAGTCAGGGCCTATTTGCTATTACAAATATGGAACCTCTGACACTTAAAATATTAGATCAGGGGCCCCATTGGGTGGGTATGAAGGTGTTTTTCACAACACGGTTACCAACAGGGATGGGACTGTGATGAACTATGGAATTGGCCTTGTCAAAGAGCATTCAAAATTGCACAAAGCACAAATTAATGTTAGATTAATGCGTTTTCACTATTTTCACTTCTGGGAATACAGCAGATATTTCAAACGTTAATCACCTACATTATAGCAGAATGCAAACAAAATCACAGCAAAAGAAAATCCCACATATTTCGGAAATGAGACCCCACAACATCTTGGGTAAGGTGGATCAGTCAGAGTTCACTGCGCCATGAGACCTACAGTACTGGAGGTCAGTGGTGCCTCCTCATGTTATTTCTGGAAACAGAACAGTAAAAGCCCTTCAGCCCTTGGTCCCTGAGCTTTTATGGATTCTGGAGGTGCCACCAACGATGATCAGCTGGGAATGGAGAAGCCTGAAAGCTCATGGAGAAGATTTTGCTTCTCAAGAAGTTGAAACAGAAAAGACACCACAGAACCCACAGAGCAGAGGCCAGGCCAGGAGAGGGCGTTGTCGGAAAAGACCAAAGTGTCCTGATATAAGAAGAGTGAAAACGTCCCCAGCATTTACCTTTTTCTTCTCTGTGTTTTCAGCTGGGACGCCGTTGCTGTTCCTCATGGGAACCGAATGAGGTCCTGAATCTGCTAAGGGCCAGAGAAGGGAATGGGGCTAAATCTGGCTTGCATGTTCTGTGCAGAATAAGAAACCCTCCACACCCTCCGCTGCCATCTCACTCTCTGCCACACAGGTCCCTTACCAGAGGCACAGGGTTTATTGACCACATGCCTCAGAGGACTCTGGAGCCCTCTGGAGCCTCATCCTTGAGGAAGATACCACAGAGCCCTGGTCCAGGGGTATTCTTAACTCTCAACAGGCTGTGAACAGGTCGGGCTCTAACCAGCTGGAAATGAGCTCTAAATCAGTACATATCAGAGGAAATCACTCATCATGTGAGCACAGACTCAAAATTAAAATAGGAACAGCCATGGTTGGAAGAATATCAATAAACCCTGGACAGGAACAGCACTGCTCCTCTTCTTCAAGCCATAGGGACATTTAAAATTCTGTGGATTCATAGTTAATCTAACTTTCATACCTGGCCAGG